>NW_026061730.1:5550000-7950000 GCF_023897955.1 Schistocerca gregaria
GGTGTTTCTGACTATCTGGGAGGAGACTGAGCAATGGAACATGTTAGTTTTACACATAAACAAGAACTATATGTCACACTACTACACTTTACAACACAGTTTATATATAATTCATGTCACACAGTCTCATACGGAACCTACATCCGCTTTCTTTTATATGCTGCATATGATAAGATACCGTCATCCCCCTGCCCTTCTGTGTGAGAGGATGAATGAGCAAATGTATTTCTAGTAGCATGCTGGATGGTAACAGACAAGCCTGTCTGCCAGACAACAGTAGGACCAACGTCGGAACAGGTAGCTACGCTTTCTAAAATCAAAGAGGTTTCTATTCTTAGTATGGTCCTGTCCGTCCCTTGTCATGTTGGTATAGGAAGCTGCCTCTCTGGTCACTTCCATTGTATCTGTTAAGCACGCTCTGTAGCGGCCCAGGTCGGTCTGTCCGTGGCGAGCGTCTGAAGTGGTAAGATCTCCAGCTAAGCGCGTGTCTGCTAAGTCCATAGGACAATGGATTTTTAAGTTCAGCCTAACTGAAAATTTAATCAACTTTACTTCAGGTTTAGCTCTAAAATATCTAATGTTATCTTAAATTGCAACGCAGTGTAATACGAGTGTGAAGTTAAGAATGTCTTCCGGTAGTTGCTTTATCACTACTTTGTGAGTAAAGTGGAACCACGTGTTGATCAATAACTCTAACTAAGATCATCAATCATAAATGTGAATGTGCGTGAGATTATAACGTCGCGTCTTGACAATATTTTTCAATATAGCAACTTTTCTTTATTTTCAACCCATGTGGGGTGTACTTTGTAAGACCAGTACCACGTGCTTATACAATTGTTTGACCCATCAGGTTAATAATAAGACGATAGTAACCAGTTCGAGGTTTTTCTTTTGTAAATTGCTTGTCGGTCTAATTTATTTTCATTATCAAAATTATTGTGGAGTTACAATCTTTGTGTAAACCAAGTTGACCACGTGAAGCATGTGGTGTAATCATCAAAGTAGTCCTCAGCTATTCTTTTCGGAAAGATTTCACAGAGCGTTAGTATGAATTTAGTATACCAGTGTGTGGTAATTACATGACAGACAGGATTGCGCTACGAATGTAACTTCTTTGGGTGAAAATTGAACCGGTTGGTTGTGGTTAATTTCCTCTTGCATATGTTTCACCGTTCTTCGTGTGTTATTTTATGAATGCAGTGTTGTATGCAGTCTCCCAATCTTGGCTCCATATTTGATGTGTTCTGTAAGATTACAAACTCACATTTTCACAATCCTAAATAAGGCACCAGTTCAGTTATGACCCAAGTCTAATATGCTGAAATTTCAATGATCAATGTTAAATTAAATTTCCAAATATAAACTGATTTATTTCTTTTTATTTAAATTCTCGTTATACACATATATCACCGGTTGCCGTATGACGATTAAACTATTAGTCTGGTTGGGAATTTGGTAAGCTAGACAGGATACCTGGTGAAACAGTTGCTCAGTAATGCAAGGTTAACTTCCCCAGACAGCTCACAGCTTTTAATCCGCTTTTATTGTCTATCAGCACCGCTTTCATAACAAATTAAAGCAACAACATTACACATGGCGACCCTGTTCTGTGTTTCCGCTAGACTCTGGAATCTCTGAAACGTTAGATTGCGAGCGTTGTATAATCTTAATTTTTTTTCCCCTGCAGCGCTCAAACAACTTCTGCGTTGCTTCTGAGGAGACTTTGAAATTATTCACGGCGTTGTTGAGCGGCGTTGTGTTGTTTGTCTTGTTGTTTTGTTTTCTATATTTGTGTGTTTTATATATATATATATATATATGTGTGTGTGTGTGTGTGTTTTTTCTCGCTTGTAAATTGCACTGCTTCGATCAAAGATAAAAATTTGTTTTGCGTGTGGAAAAGAGCGTACTAGGTTGGGTACCTTTCGTGTAACTGTCGTAATTTTTGGGGGATACATTTACTGTGGTTAGTGTGTTGCGTACCGGGGATAAATTGAACTAATGCAGACTCGTAAGCAAGCTAAAAGTAGGTGGTCCAACAACTTAAACAACATGGACCAAGGCGATAATTTGATTTCGAATATAAACGCGTCGGACGGTTCCCAGAATGCAATGGGGAATACTTCAGACGAAATGCAAAACAGGACGAACGGCTCACAGCAGAGCCAGAAATTAATTTGCCTCCTACTAACCAAATTGATTTGGCAGAACTCATGAATACCTTATTGCAACAAAATAAAGAAAACGCAGAGAAATCACAAAAATCGTTCCGAGAACAAAAAGATTTATCTGAAAAATCGATTCGACAGCTAGGCGAACAGATGACGCAGAAATCTGAAAAATCTATCTTCGAGCTAGGCGAACAAATAGACGAAAAACTAATCTAGCAGACAAATAAAGTCGACAAGTCGATGCAGAGAGTGTCCGATGATATCTCACAAAGAATATACAATCTGGCAAGTGAAATAAAAAGTGATATTATGAAAGAATTAGGCCGTACATTTGAACAAATCGATGATCGTCTGCAAGCCTTAGAACAGGGCAAGCAGAGGCGCGATGCGGAATCGAAAGAGAGCAAGGAACAGCTACTTCGGAATTTCCAAGCGCTGAGAGAAGGGTGCCAAAGGGAACGCCAGCAGGTACTCTCCAGGGTTCAGGAAGCGGAAACGCGTTGTCCCGCGTCCGTTAGCAACACAATAGCGGACAACAGTCAAGCGATTCACGCACTCGAACAGCAAGTAGAACAATTGAAGCAAACTGGGGCGGAGGACAACAGACAAATACATGATAAGATTGCGGCATTAGCGGATATCGTAGGCACGATGAAGGTAATGGAGAGCAATAACAATACTACACAGGTAGCGGTCGCAGAGACCGAAGAAGTGCTTTCGCTTCTTAGATTTCAGAAGGGACAGTTCGAAGTGAACAGGCGGCACAAAGCTGTAACAGGCGAATTACAAGAACGCGTGGCCCATCTGGAAAGCCGCATGGGGTGCGATTCCGAACTCGCCAATAGCACTAAAAATAGCCGTACGAACAGTGCAGAGAGGGACTCCGGCCACGAGGAAGATTTTGACGACAGGGAAGAATGTATTTCGAGGGGCAGATATGAGCAAAATAGAAACATTCAAGGGCCTCGCCGGGAGGAAATGCGGGGATTTGATTTCAAACATTTCCTTACGGTGAGAAAGTTAGAGATATTTCGAAATTCGCAAAAAGAAATACATCCACGAGCATGGCTCGAGCAATTTTAGTTCTGTCTTCACCCCGACTGGGCAAGTTCACATACGATAGAATATAATATGTGTGACTATTTGGATTCGCATGAGGTCGGCAGCGCGTCACTACAACTCCACTCGAGAGTTTCGACAAGCCTTTCTGTCCACCTATTGGTCGGAAGCGGCTCAAGATAGGGTCAAGCATGGCATAATTATGCTGCCAAATTTGAACCAGTCTGGTTTCGGCAGAGCAGCACGCCTATTCGTCCACATGCTGCAGGCAAATCAATTTCTATACGACCCATACGGGCCTGCGGAACTAATTAGCATATGCATCACCAAATTGCCGATGCACTTGCGCCACGTCATTCTTGCGGGACGATGCAAAGAGGATGTGGAAACGTTTAAGGCCCTTCTCCAAGAGTTGGAATATAATACAGGAGAATTCCCGCCTAATCAGGCACAAAGTTATCACGGGGCACAGCAGCGCGGTCGCAGTCGTGGCCGTAGTACTAATCAACGGCGTGACTGGTCGACGCGACGCGAACGGAACAATAATCGGAACCGGCCGTATAGAAACTGGGGTAACACTCGCAAACACAGGTGGAAATGATCGAGGACGTGGACAGGATTGTGAATGCAGCAGTTACGGCAACTAGAATCGATACAACGGTGAACACGGTGGGAACAGGACTGTAGGCGGAGCACCTCATGATGTTGAAATTCGGCCGGCTAACCCTAGACATAATCCAGCAAATGGAAATGAACAAAACCGGCAATGGCAAATGATCAGCGCAGAAGGCGCCCCGTCGGAACAAATGAGTGACATGGCAAATGAGTACATAGGGTATAAAGAGAGAACAGTAAAGAGTAGAGAGGACGGTGAGGAGAAAGACTTGATTAGTTTAAATTTGTGACATATGCATTTTGAATAATATGTTGGTAAAAATAATGATAAAGATGTTTCTGTGTGATTGACTGATGTTTGCGGTTTTTTTCTTTCCCCGTGTAATTAGGATTTAGGTTGGTTCAAATGTGAAGATAAATAGTTTCTTTGTGAACAAGTAAGATCCTGAGAGAAGCAAGATCTGTGTTGAATTAATGCAAAATATCCGATCTGTGGGTATTTTGGGTCTGGCAAACCCAGGTCCCAAGCTGTTAGTAGCCTTGTTTCCGATTTTCTGCTTTCAGTGGTACTATGTATCTATTACTATTCAATATCTATCAGTGTAAATGAGGATCTCTTACTATAGTATGCGTGCTGTATGATTTTTTTAAGATAGGAGAACTCTGAGAAAAGAATGAGTAAGTTTGGAATCTTGAAAGCAGGATGCGATAATACGATTGTTTTACCAATGGCTTCCCAATATGCACTTACATGTTAATATTGATGATATATCTTTTTTGTTCTTTATAGCTGAGTACATAAAGTGCTGACTGTGGATTTCGTAAGTAGATTGATTCCCTTCAAGGTGAAAGAGGAGTTGTGGTTTGTGTAATTTACGTGGCCCTGAAATAGTATTATGGTAGTCAAATACGAGCAGTTTTTCAGCAAATAGAGAATGGAACAAAAATATGGATCCTTTCTTTAGTCTTGATTCATGTTGAGCCAGAGCCTGAAAAATTATTCTGCGTTAATACTTGTCATAGAAAAGCGATGTTTATTTGTTTTGCTGATGCTGTGAGCATTACAGCTTACTGTTTTCGCTGGTGCGAGATGCACTGCAGACTATATGAGTTGAACTGAAGAAATGTCCCTCTTGAAGGTACAGGAAGATTAAATAATTTTGATTATGGGACCGAAGGAAAGCTTGGTTTAATGTAATAAGGATGAAGCAAAACATTTGTCGTTTAAACTGCAGGAGGATTCGGATCTTTTGTGTCTGTTGTAAGTTCAATATGTTAAGATGAAACTGTTTTACAGAATAGAGGAGACCACAATTTTGCCATTCATGAGAAATGAATCCAGAATAACCACCATAGGCGAAATAACTGATTTGGAAGCGAAAGGTAACTTAAAGAAGGAACGAAATTGAAGCAAAATGGGTACATAAATGTAATATAACTTGCAGGATGAAAATATTTTTACCCTTCTCAGAGTCATCTGCGTGATTAATTCTTGTGATAACGTAATTTTATATGAAATTCTCTTACTGTTTTATGTATAAATATATGAGTATGATAAATGCATAATTGCGAGTCTCTAATCAGGTGTATCAACTGGTATAAATGTTTTAGCGTGCAAATAACCATTGTTCTTTTTACTATGTATGTTTAAGGAAAGTTTCTCCATATTTATCATGTGAGAAGATATATGCCGTGAGCGTTAAGAAGAGGACGAATTAGAACAATGTTGTAGTGGTATAAACACTGTGTTTAAGAAGCATTGAAGTAGCTTTTTGGATTAACTAGCAGCAGATTGAAGCAGAATTTTGAGTAATACATGTTTATTGGTAGTAAGTTTGTAGTATAGACAACAGGTGTGCATGTGTGTGTGTGTAAATAACATGTGAACCCTATGCTGCTCTGACCTATACTTGCACAAGGCATAATCCTATTCATTTTAGTGAATTAATAAGTAGCATTTGATTTATTAAAACGCAAGTAAACCACATTGGTGATGTGGATTTAGATATTATATTGTCAGTTCATTTTATTTTTATTTTTATACTGTCAAGCTATTTCACTTTTATTTTTTTATATTGTCAAGTCATTTAACTTTTATTTTTATATTGTCGATTCATGTAACTTTTTTTATTTAAAAAGAGAATGTCTCACTTTTCTTCTTAAAAATTGTGAAAGACAATACTAAGCGGTATTATGTATGACATTTTGTAATCACATAAATATGATGAACAATTTCTGTGAATGCAGTTGAGAACGTGAAAACGGACCGGCTAAACTCTTACAAGACAGCGAGAGCAGCGAGGAGGGGGGCTAGTTGTAAACTGGCGGGTTTCCCAGCAGGACACACTGTCAGCCGGGCCACTTCTGGAGCACGCTCGCCAACAAAAGAAGGGCTGCGGGGCAAACACTTTCCCTTGCACCTGGAGCTAATGGCGGGCCGCACCAGTGCGACCCTTTGTGGAGGCGATGACTTGAGATGGCCAAGCTGTCCACCACGTGGAAATCCATCTGCTGACAACGCATCACACGCACGCGACCGTGATGAGACGGCCGCGGTGAAACGACAGAAGACAGGAGATAAAGGGGCGTGGAGCCTTTTGACAGGTACTGCCAACGACGCCTATCAACATTTCCTGGCGGAAGTCCATTTGTCAAGCAACAGTAAATCATGGTTCGGTGTTCCCTGCTTGCTAAGGGTGGCACAAACAAGAGCCATTAAGTGTCATCCTTACCCATGAATATCAACCTGGCGTGTCAAACGAGGATACCGCACGAATTTGAAAATATAAACATGGAACCAAATTGAGATGTACGTGACACGGGCCACCAAGAGAAACTTCATGAGAGGGCAGAGACGACGGGATTGCACGCAACAGATGGACAAAAAACCCTACTGACAGCTGCGGCGATGAACCCCCCCCCCCTCCCCTTAAATTGTGCCTCGAAACAGTGGAACTACGGAGTGTGTCAGTGAACAATGATTATACGGTTCTTGGTCCAATGCATATACGTGTGTTTCTGTCAGAGAAACTTCGACTCGTGTGTTTTGCACGTGTTCTATTTTTTTTTTTTTTTTTTGTAGACTTTAACTCTTGTATTTTTCAGTTGTTCTATTTATTGGTGTCTTTTTAGACGTTGACTATTGTATTTTCAGAGGTGTTTTATTGATCAATGTTTGTTCTTGTGTGATGTATTAGATTTGTGATATTTTGTTTCGTAAATTCATTCCTGTGGCATTGCTTCATTTATCAGTCAGATAGCTATTCATTCTCATTGGACTGTGATCGATTAGCCTTTGCATGAGGCACATTTATAGAGAGGAACCCCATAAGGATAACTATCACATAATTAATTGTAGTTTCAGTATGACACAGTGATCATTGTTTCCTAACTAACTGAAATATGGTAGAGTGACTAAATTAGTGCCACAAAATTATTTTAATTCTACATATTATTAGTTTCATAAGATTTAGAATTTTTTTGCGATAATCAGTTTGTAAAACATGTTTTTTCTCTTATCTTCTTTTGCTTTTGCGGATTGTGCATTGTAATGTTCTGCTTTAAAATACTGAATGTATTGTTAGGTTTTTTTAATTGCTGTGGCACCTTTGCTATTTTCACAAATATTACTTGTTAATAAACAGTCATAAATTTTCCTGTGATGAGTTGGCTCTTGCAATGAGCAAATACTGGTGAACTCCATAAAGGTAACACTCAGAAATTGTTTTTGTAGTAATGACACAGGAACCATTGTTTTTACTTGCTGACCGAATTAGGTCTACATTATCTTTTGAATAGGTATCACAGATTGTTTTTTTCTCTTCGAAATTGGTAGATTCTAAAAATGTGTTGATATTATTGTGTTTTAGCAAGTAGCTTGTGACCTTTTGCTTTTCTTTACATTTTTGGTTTAAGTTGTGTGTGATAAGCCTGCTTGGGAATGTCCTAGCATGGCCAGAAAATTCCCTCCACAGTCTTTTCCTGGAGCGTTCGGGTTATGAAAGGTGTCTGTTGGATTCCCTTCATGTTAATTTCTTAAATATGTTGTCATTTACGGCATAAATTCCTCTTCTAAATTTACTGTGGTGTTTCTGACTATGTGGGAGGAGACTGAGCAGTGGAACGTGTTAGTGTTACACATAAACAAGAACGATCTGTCACACTACTACACTTTAAAACACAGTTTATATGTAATTCGTGTCACACAGTCTCATACGGAACCTACATCCACTTCCTTTTATATACTATATATGATAAGATACTATCATCCCCCTTCCCTTCTGTGTGAGAGAATGAATGAGCAAATGTATTTCTAGTTGCATGCTTGATGGTAGAAGACAAGCCTGTCTGCTAGAGAACAGTAGGACCAATGTCGGAACAGGTAGCTACGCTTTCTAAAATCAAAGAGGTTTCTATTCTTAGTATGGTCCTGTCCGTCCCTTGTCATGTTGGTATAGGAAGCTGCCTCTCTGGTCACTTCCATTGTATCTGTTAAGCACGCTCTGTAGCGGCCCAGGTCGGTCTGTCCGTGGCGAGCGTCTGAAGTGGTAAGATCTCCGGCTAAGCGCGTCTCTGCTAAGTCCATAGGACAATGGATTTCTTAAGTTCAGCCTAACTGAAAATTTAATCAACTTTATTTCAGGTTTAGCTCGAAAATATCTAATGTTATCTTAAATTGCAACGCAGTGTAATTCGAGTGTGAAGTTCAGAACGTCTTCCGGTAGTTGCTTTATCACTACTTTGTGAGTAAAGTGGAACCATGTGTTGATCAATAACTCTAACTAAGATCATCAATCTTAAATGTGAATGTGCGTGAGATTATAACGTCGCGTCTTGACAATATTTTTCAATATAGCAACTTTTCTTTATTTTCAACCCATGTGGGGTGTACTTTGTAAGACCAGTACCACGTGCTTATACAATTGTTTGACCCATCAGGTTAATAATAAGACGATAGTAACCAGTTCGAGGTTTTTCTTTTGTAAATTGCTTGTCGGTCTAATTTATTTTCATTATCAAAATTATTGTGGAGTTACAATCTTTGTGTAAACCAAGTTGACCACGTGAAGCATGTGGTGTAATCATCAAAGTAGTCCTCAGCTATTCTTTTTGGAAAGATTTTACAGAGCGTTAGTATGGATTTAGTATACCAGTGTGTGGTAATTACATGACAGACAGGATTGCGCTACGAATGTAACTTCTTTGGGTGAAAATTGAACAGGTTGGTTGTGGTTAATTTCCTCTTGCATATGTTTCAACGTTCTTCGTGTGTTATTTTATGAATACAGTGTTGTATGCAGTCTCCCAATCTTGGCTCCATATTTGATGTGTTCTGTAAGATTACAAACTCACATTTTCATAATCCTAAACAAGGCACCAGTTCGGTTCTGAATCAAGTTTAATATACTGAAATTTCAATGATCAATGTTAAAATAATTTTCCAAATATAAACTGATTTATTTTTTTTATTTAAATTTTCTTTATATACATATATCACTGGTTGCAGTATGACGATTAAACTATTAGTCTGGTTGGGAATTTGGTAAGCTAGACAGGATACCCGGTGAAACAGTTGCTCAGTAATGCAAGGTTAACTTCCCCAGACAGCTCACAGCTTTTAACCCACTTTTATTGTCTATCAGCACCGCTTTCACAACAAATTAAAGCAACAACATTACAAGCCTTGAACCTGCAGGCGAAGAAAACTTTGTTTGTCTCAGATGATAGTCACAAGGGAAACATGTGAAATCTTATAACAATGCAAGTTGTGCCCATATCCTACATTATTCTTTACAAATGCCAGCAAGATCATGCACCACCATGGATTTCCAGAGAATTTATACTTAGGACTACAGCCATACATCCAATGCTCTCTCATAGGAGTGGGGAAAGCCACCTATCACACTTGGGAATCATTAAATTTCTCATTAAATTTTGAATTCACCACCAATTTTTGAATTCCTGCCACTTTATACATATGACAATTGAGTGGAAGCTTAGATTCCCAGGAAGCAAATAGACAAAGGGTAACCAATCTGTAAATCTGCTCGTGTGTTCTTTAGGAATATGAAATCAGAACTAACTTTATTATATCCATGTGTAGAATGAACAACTTTATGGAGAAATATTGTAAATTAAATAAAGGCAATTACAATATATTATGTGAATCTGGAGGAGCCAAAAATTCTACTCCTGTAGCGAAGAGAACGATATATAACATTCAGTTATATATCATAAAAGTTCTGACAACATTTCTTGATTTCATTTTTCTAAATAGGTAAAGAAGATATATATTAGGTGAGAGTATGTTATAATAATGATACAATGAAGAAGGATGATATTTATAGTAATGGAGGATGGTCTTTAATGGGATCCAAAGAAAGGGAGGCTTTGGTATAGGCCAAAGTGGAGGACCACTTTGCCAGAGATGACAATAATCACGAAAATAATTTTATACTACCATCTCCCATAGTCATCAATAGTAAATGCAAGTTTTTCAGGTGATATTGTTGTGGTATGGATGTGTTTGGTGTTACAAAGAAAAAGGAACAGATTCTGATGGTGACACAAGAGAGACAGAGTAAATGGGGAATCTCTGGTGGACTTTCAAGACCAGTGGCTGAGAGGCTGACCACAATGAGGAGCAGAGATAGCAATCAGGAAAACTCAAAACTATTGTTGAAAAGGGGAAAAACTGCACAACCTTCTTTGTTTATAAATGGTTCCGTAATTCTCTCTGAATTGTAGCAGTTGGTACAGATGTGAATTATTAATACTGAATGGAAACATATTTGCATTTTTGATAGTGAATCTGATCTGAAAGAAGGTTCTAATACCTAAAAGATTTTGAGTCTTGAAGTTTCTTTGATCACATAATGTCAGTGATAAAATACTTGTCCGTGACATCTAGTTTTCCAGTTCACATAGTACTAACATAGGAAAACTCAAAGCATAATTCTACTAGATTAAAGTAACCACTCGTTTAACTAGTTGATGTGATGGAAATACATCCTCTAGAAGTTTCTAGCTTCTTATGGACACGGAACCATTAAACACATGAGAGTAGCGATTTTTATTCCTTTTATATTCAAACTAAAATTGGGTTTCCAAAATATTTGCATCTGAACGCTCATGGGAGATGTTTTAGCGATAGGAGTCAATGCCTGAAGAGGCAGAGTTTGGATAAATATTTTTAATGGCCAGTGACAAAGCGTTCATAGCAAGGACTTTTTTTAAATTTTCTCAGTAATATAGATCTGGTGAAAATCGTCTTCATTCGTATAAAATCAAAAGTAGAATAACAATCTGCATTGATTAGTTATGACATAAGAGGTGTACATGTCTGTTTCTTCACTTTTTCACAGTTTAAATTAGAATAAATGTAATTGATTTTCTTGTAATTACCCATATATTCCCGAAGCAAGAAAGAAGAAAAAGAGATAAAGTTAGTACACTTACAAAAGAAGTACACAATCACAAAATTAATCTATTGGGAAAACCCAGCTTAACGGAAAGGAATGGACATAGCAGGTGATATCTCTGACCATTGAGCAGGGTATGTCTTTGCCTTCCAACTGTGTATATGTAAGAAAGCAAACAGTGGTACTAAAACCTGTCAAGATTTGGTACATAAAAAAATAAACTTACGAAATAGCAAAAAGAACTCTTGACAGACGCTGTTGGGAGATTCAAGAAGTTCATCACTAAAGAAAAGGCTGGATAATTCATATGATTTCACACGTTTTTCTGAGATAAGAAAGAGCACAGAATTTCAGTGGAAATTTAATCGAGCCTAAAGCTCACAGCCAGCCATCACAAACATTGAATGAGCCTGAATATTAAAATTTATAATAAATGAAAAGCACCAGTTTGCTTTTGGTCTACAATATTACTTTTATTGTTAACCGGTTTTCGGCTTACAAGCCCATCCTCAGAAATTTACTGAGTATTATCACCAGTTGCAGGGGCAACAGTCTGGATGATTGACTGATCTGGCATGGCAACATTAACCAAAACGGCCTTGTTGTGCTGGTACTGCGAACAGCTGAAAGCAAGGGGAAACTACGGCCGTAATTTTTCCCGAGGACATGCAGCTTTACTGTATGATTAAATGATGATGGCGTCCTCTTGGGTAAAATATTCTGGAGGTAAAATAGTCCCCCATTCGGATCTCCGGGCGGGGACTACTCAGGAGGACGTCGTTATCAGGAGAAAGAAAACTGGCATTCTACGGATCAGAGCGTGGAATGTCAGATCCCTTAATTGGGCAGGTAGGTTAGAAAATTTAAAAAGGGAAATGGATAGGTTAAAGTTACATATAGTGGGATTTAGTGAGTTCAGTGGCAGGAGGAACAACGCTTCTGGTCAGGTGACTACATGGTTATAAACACAAAATAAAATAGGGATAATGCAGGAGTAGGTTTAATAATGAATAGGAAAATAGGAATGCGGGTAAGCTACTACAAACGGCATACTGAACGCATTATTGTTGCAAAGATAGATACAAAGCCCACACCTACTACAGTAGTAAAAGTTTATATGCCATCTAGCTCAGCAGATGACAAAGAAATGTATGATGAAATAAAAGAAATTATTCAGATAGTGAAGGGAGACGAAAATTTAATAGTCATGGGTGACTGGAATTCGTCAGTAGGAAAAGGGAGAGAAGGAAACATAGTAGGTGATTATGGATTGGGGCTAAGAAATGAAAGAGGAAGCCGCCTGGTAGAATTTTGCACAGACCATAACTTAATCATAGCTAACACTTGGTTCAAGAACCATAAAAGAAGGTTGTATACATGGAAGAATACTGGAGATACTAAAAGGTATCAGATAGATTATATAATGGTAAGACAGAGATTTACGAATCAGGTTTTAAATTGTAGGACATTTCCAGGGGTAGATGTGGACTCTGACCACAATCTATTGGTTATGACCTGTAGGTTAAAACTGAAGAAACTGCAAAAAGGTGGGAACTTAAGGACAAGGGATCTGGATAAACTGAAAGAACCACAGGTTTTACAGAGTTTCAAGGAGAGCATAAGGGAACAATTGACAGCAATGGGGGAAAGAAACACAGTAGAAGAAGAATGGGTAGTACTGAGGGATGAAGTAGTGAAGGCAGCAGAGGATCAAGTAGGTAAAAAGACGAGGGCTGCTAGAAATCCTTGGGTAACAGAAGAAATATTGAATTTAATTGATGAAAGGAGAAAATATAAAAATGCAGTAAATGAATCAGGCAAAAGGGAATACAAACGTCTAAAAAATGAGATCGACAGGAAGTGCAAAATGGCTAAGCAGAGATGGCTAGAGGACAAATGTAAGGATGAAGAAGCTTATGTCACTAGGGGTAAGATAGATACTGCCTACAGGAAAATTAAAGAGACCTTTGGAGAGAAGAGAACCACGTGTATGAATATAAAGAGCTTAGATGGCTACCCAGTTCTAAACAAAGAAGGGAAGGCAGAAAGGTGGAAGGAGTATATAGAAGGTTTATACAAGTGCGATGTGCTTGAGGACAATATTATGGAAATGGAAGAGGATGTAGATGAAGACGAAATGGGAGGTAAGATACTGCATGAAGAGTTTGACAGAGCACTGAAAGACCTGAGTCAAAACAAGGCCCCCGGAGTAGACAACATTCCATTAGAACTACTGACGGCCTTGGGAGAGCCAGTCATGACAAAACTCTACCAGCTGGTGAGCAAGATGTATGAGAGAGGTGAAATACCCTCAGACTTCAAGAAGAATATAATAATTCCAATCCCAAAAAAAGCAGGTGCTGACAGTTGTGAAAATTACCGAACTATCAGTTTAATAAGTCACAGCTGCAAAATACTGACGCGAATTCTTTACATACGAATGGAAAAACTGGTAGATGCGGACCTTGGGGAGGATCAGTTTGGATTCCGTAGAAATGTTGGAACACGAGAGGCAATACTGACCTTACGACTTATCTTAGAAGAAAGATTAAGAAAAGGCAAACCTACGTTTCTAGCATTTGTAGACTTAGAGAAAGCTTTTGACAATGTTGACTGGAATACTCTCTTTCAAATTCTGAAGGTGGCAGGGGTAAAATACAGGGAGCGAAAGGCTCTTTACAATTTGTACAGAAACCAGAGGGCAGTTATTAGAGTCGCGGGGCAGGAAAGGGAAGCAGTGGTTGGGAAAGGAGTGCGACAGGGTTGTAGCCTCTCCCTGATGTTATTCAATCTGTATATTGAGCAAGCAGTAAAGGAAACAAAAGAAAAATTTTGAGTAGGTATTAAAATTCATGGAGAAGAAGTAAAAACTTTGAGGTTCACCGATGACATCGTAATTCTGTCAGAGATGGCAAAGGACTTGGAAGAGCAGTTGAACGGAATGGACAGTGTCTTGAAAAGAGGATATAAGCAAAAGCAAAACGAGGATAATGGAATGCAGTCAAATTAAATCGGGTGATGCTGAGGGAATTAGATTACGAAATGAGACACTTAAAGTAGTAAATGAGTTTTGCTATTTAGGAAGTAAAATAACTGATGATGGTCGAAGTAGAGAGGATATAAAATGTAGACTGGCAATTTCAAGGAAAGCGTTTCTGAAGAAGAGAAATTTGTTAACATCGAATATAGATTTATGTATCAGGAAGTCGTTTCTGGAAGTATTTGTTTGGAGTGTAACCGTGTATGGAAGTGAAACATGGACGATAACTAGTTTGGACAAGAAGAGAATAGAAGCTATCGAAATGTGGTGCTACAGAAGAATGCTGAAGATTAGATGGGTAGATCATGTAACTAATGAGGAGGTATTGAATAGGATTGGGGAGAAGAGAAGTTTGTGGCACAACTTGACTAGAAGAAGGGATCGGTTGGTAGGGCATGTTTTGAGGCATCAAGGGCTCACAAATTTAGCATTGGAGGGCAGTGTGGAGGGTAAAAGTCGTAGAGGGAGACCAAGAGATGAATACACTAAGCAGGTTCAGAAGGATGTAGGTTGCAGTAGGTACTGGGAGATGAAGCGGCTTGCACAGGATAGAGTAGCATGGAGAGCTGCATCAAACCAGTCTCAGGACTGAAGACAACAACAACAACAACATCACCAAAGAAGTGAAATTTTAGCAGACAACATTGGAAGAGAACTAACACATATAGACTGATGTAGAAACATACAGTAAGTAACATCTTTGCAATGGAGAAGTAAAAACTGAACTGTACATGAATAAAAATGGAGTAGAGAGGAAAACCTTTAGCACAAAATAGGAACAGCATGCCTACATAACAGTTTCTATTAATAAACAAAATTAATAAAATAAAATAAAATTAATACTCGACAAGGCTTCATCAGGAGGTATAAAACATGGAGAGTGATACACAACAAATTAAAAGAAGAGACAGTTATCAATGTAAATACAGAATACATAATGGACTTAAGCAATATCAGTAAGATAAACAGAAATAAATAAATACAGGAAAATGGAGGTGTTTAAGGGATCCTGCAGTCTAAGAGTGTTGTGGTACTGCATTTTAACATTAACATTATAATCAAAGCAGTGTCTGTGTAACAGATTTCATTAAATAAACAAGCAAAGTAAATATGAGCAGTATTTGATGAGACAACTGCAAGGCTTGATAAACATGGAAAGTAATACAACTACCAGTTAAAAGAAAGCCTTAATTAATGAAACTACAGTCTATGTGGGATACAAAGACAACTTCAATAAAATAAAACAACTTAATGAATACAGGAAACTGGGAATATGTTGGATGAGAGAGTGTGGGAAGTAATGAACAACAAAGACGATTATATGAAGTTTAGGAGAGGCGAAGTGTTGAGCTGTGTCTGGTCATCTAGGATGAGATCTGGACTGTGAGCAAGATGTTTGTTAATTTCCAGGGCTCCGAGCAGGTTGAGGTTATGGCCTTTGTTTGCTAAATGAAGTAGATGGGACACTGGCTGGTAGTTGTGACCCTCACTCAGTACATGCTCAGCAAATGCAGAGCGTGAATTCTGCAACCTCCAGCTGCGTTCACATTCAGCCAGCCCAGTTGATATGTCTCTGACTTACTGACCAATATAAAATTTGTCACAATCAGAACAGGTGATTTTGTATACCCCACTGTTGGCTAATAAATGGTTCTTGTCTTTGATATTAAAAACACACTGGGCTGTCGTGTTCCTGACATAGTAGGAAACCCTATACTTTGCGTCTATTATAATGCTGTTCCACCAAGAACTGACGGAAGATTCTGTTAATATGATAAAATATGACACAACCGCACAATTATTGGTCTTTTATAGTAGATTACTGAGACAAACAGCAAAGTCTACACAACACATATGGTTTAACAAACAGTGTTGGCAACGCAAAATTAAGCAAAATACGTCTACATAAAGTCAAGAGGAACATCCGCCGCTGCAAACAAAGCCGTTGACGTCTCAAGATACACGTGAATAAAGGAAGAAATGAAGAAATGGTATCGTGGTCGTGACAACATGTGTACACATCTAAAAGTGGTATATATAGCAATTACATCTGAGTTACACCTCTGTGAGTTCGACGTTTTCGATCGAGAAGTTCGTCAAAGTGTAAGTGATGTATTTTTGTGGCAGAAAAAGAAATTATCTATGATTAGGAAGGTGAGTGTACCTCTAACCTCAAACTGTAAACAAAATTTTTCGCAACGCGTTATTAACTTATCGAACTTGGTTCTGTCTCCAAACGAACAAAGAGTGTTTGAGAAGGGTTTTAAATTTGCTCCTCCCCACCCTCCATCAGAAAAACAACTGGATGTTATGAAAGTTGATATTGAATATGCCCTAACGAAAGCCACCACAGTTGCCAATGCACTAAAGAAAGAAACCAAATTCGCGTGTAAGGTCCCACAGTCTACTGACTTTCACACTATCAAGTACTTAAAACAGAAATTACAACACCAAGGTATCATTGCCACAAAATCTGATTATATGGACAAGGTTAATGATTTCCCAATACCACAGGCTTCCAAGTCCTTCGTAAAGACCCTACTAAATTGTTCAATGAGGATTTTAAATATGCAATCAATTCACGCAAAAGCATATTCTCTGAACTTGAAGCAAAATTATTAACGAATATGAACCCAGTGCCACCTATAATGTATGGGCTTCCTAAACTGCATAAACAAGATGTTCCTATTCGTCAAGTTGTATCATCATTCGCTGCTCCGTCTTATAAACTAGCCAGTAAACTGAATGTCCTAATTAAGAGCAAGACTAAATTTAAAGCAAATTATGATATTTCAAACTCTGTGGACCTAGTAAACAAGTTAAAAGACATACCTGTCTTACCCAGTAATAAATTAGTATCCTTTAATGTCAGCAATTTGTTTTCTAACATACCAGTAGTAGACTCCATTGATATTCTGAGAGATCTGATGCACAAGTCTAATGTAAATCCTGTAGAATTGAATGACTTGAGACTGGCCACACGGACATGCCTCACACAGAACTATTTCCACTGCCAAGGGACTCTTTATAAACAATTAGATGGCTTAGCTATGGGTTCCCCTCTTGGTCCACTGTTAGCTGAAATATTTATGGACCATTTCGAACAAAATTTTCTAAAAACTGAACCTTTGAGTGTAAACATCAAATACTGGTTTAGATATGTAGATGATGTCCTGTGTATGGTGACTGGTACTACAAGACAACTCTACACATTCTTGAAAAACCGAAACAGTCAACATAAAAATATCCAGTTCACTATGAAGATTGGCAACAAATCTATAAACTTCTTAGATCTCACCATTGACATCAGTACACGAACACATTGTTTCAAAATTTACAGAAAAACAACAACTACAAACACAGTAATACCTTCTTGCTCACAACACCCCATAGCTCACAAACATGCAGGTTTTCACTCAATGGTACACGTCTCATATCTATCCCCATGTCCAGAGATGATTTTAAAACAGGGTTTGATACAATAAAATTTATTGCCACAGCCAATGGCTACAATCCAGTTCTTATTGACCACATCTTGCACAGGAAACAAAAACGAAAAATTATACCCCTCCTCTATGTCCCACCTGCTTCCCCATCCACTGTCTGCAAGAAATGGTGTACACTACCATTTCTAGGTCAGGTATCACAGATTGTAGCAAAAGCACTGAAATCCTGCAAGTATAGGGTTTCCTAGGAAAGACAAGATACAGTTATTAGCCAAAAGTGGGGTATACAAAATCACCTCTTCTGATGTGACAAATTTTACATTGGTCAGTCAGGCAGAGACATATCAACTAGGCTGGCTGAACATGAATGCAGCTGGAGGTTGCAGAATTCACACTCTGCATTTGTTGAGCATGTACTGAGTGAGGGTCACAACTACCAGCCAGTGTCCCATCTACTTCACTTAGCAAACAAAGGCAATAACCTCAACCTGCTCGAATCCCTGGAAATTAACAAACATCTTGCTCACAGTCCAGATCTCATCCTAGATGACCAGACACAGCTCAACACTTCCCCTCTCCTAAACTTCATATAATCATCTTTGTTGTTCATTACTTCCCACACTCTCTCTTCCTACATATTCCCATTTTCCTGTATTCATAAGGTTGTTTGTTTCTACAAATATGCTTCTTAGTGACTTTGTGAAGAAAATTGTTGATGATTGTGCTAATGTTAAAGAGAGGAGGGACTTACAAATTTTAAGTTAAAAAATACTGGGAATGTAGCTGTAATTACATTATTATCGATAAAAATGGATATCCTATGTTTTAAATTTTAAAATGTTTAGGTCATGGGATTTAGAGAACCTACATTTTTCTCTCTCTTCAAAGTCCTATGCTGAGAGAACTATATGGAAGTTCAGTTTGTTACAGAACTAACTTGATCTAGAAGCTGCTAAAATAAATGAAGTTTTAGGTGTGTGTTTGAGGGGGGGGGGGGGTGATAATTCGTGTAGTTGACTAATGCCCAACCAATTTATGATGAACCTCACAGATAAGAAGATGGAGGTGAAGCTTGTGGTGGTTAGTGTTCAATACATGGTGTTCCAAATCTCTTATGCAAACAGAACAATACATAATTCATTACATGTCTTTACAAAGTGTATACGGCCATACTTACATTTCACTGTGCAAAACCAAGAGACTTGTTGTTGCTTACACATCATTAATGCATTTTACAAGGTTATGCTGCGCTGGGTGGTTCCTGTAACAGATAACAGCCACAATTGTGCTCTTCTATAACTATCTCGGTTGATCTGTGGAGTGAGACGTTTTGAAGAGGTTTGGATGTTCATGAAATGATATTTCTTGTATGTTTAGATAGTTGGAGCAGTGGGTGGAGGGATTTGAAGAAGGAAAAAGAGACTTAGAGACAGATATTTGTTATATTTCATAAAACTGTGTTGGTCAATAAATGTAATCCATTAAGCTGTAAGACGTGAATATTTGTCTTTTATTGCATGCATTTTTAAGTGTTAGCGTATAGGAATATTTTTTCTGTTACATTCATAATAATGGCGTTTCATCTCTCTTAAAAGTCCGCCCCCACCAGCTGAATAGCGTGACAAACTGTCAATCCTAAGGGCCCGGGTTCGATTCCCTGTTGTGTCGGAGATTTTCTCCACTCAGAGACTGGCTGTTGTGTTGTCCTAATCATCATCATTTCATCCCTATCGAGGAGCAAGTCGCCGAAGTGGCGTCAAATCGAAAGACTTGCACGAGGCGGGCGGTCTACCCGACGGGAGGCCCTCTTCACATGCCATTATTATTATCTCTCTTAAACAAGAATATTTGAAATTTCTTGTGATAAGTGATCGCCACATGATGTTCTAAGTAACCTGTGCAACAGTATAAGTATGTAATTCATTACAGCTCTTAGTAAAGCATTTGCTACCATGTATAAATTTCATAGTTCAATGACAATAGACTGATGCTGCTGATACATCACAAGCTCAGGAGGAAGTTAAGTCGGTTCTGGGTTACGTCTGCAACAGACTATGGACCTATCTGTGCACTTCTTCAGTTATCTTGGTTGATGAGTGAGGAGATTTAGTTCTCAATGAAATGAAATTTATTGCAACTGCACACGTTTCATGGAGGGGATATATGCAAAGAGAAGGTGAGAAATAGAGACAGATTTTATTTCACAAAATTATTTTAGCTCATAAAGCTTCTCCTTCATGCTGTAAGATGTGAATATTTATGATTTATAGCACACGTTTTCTTATAGGTTATGGGGTATAGCCTTTGTCCAAACAGATGAGTACTGCTTGACCCCTCCTTTTCTCTCAGTTCTCCATATTACTGTTTGTACGATATTAAAATGCCTGTGTTGTTCAGAAATACGATACAGAGTTCCTCTGGACATGTATGCATATCTTAGGAACAGGAACTGGAGCGACCAAAGCAGTTATGAAATACATTCAATTCATTCACAGTTACAAATGTGGGCAACCGTCAGCTGCATACTCGAATGACAACAGGGAAAATTTGTGGCAGACCTCGGCTCGAAGCAGGATTTCCCGCTCATCGCAAGCAGTCGCCTGACCATTAGGCTATGCAAGCACGAGTCATGGCCAAACCTCCATTAGTCGTCAACCATGTGTCTACAATCTGCACTCGAATATCCATTACGTATATTCCCACAGAGAAGAGGCAATCTTTAATTTAAAGTTGCTTGCACTGTTCCAGCCTGTGTTGCTTACAAAAACAATAGAAAGTGCAGGCTTGTGGCCAACGTCTTCTTGAATCTCCTGCTCGCTCTGATTACGCGCATAAAATATGCCAGAATGTGCCTCATCTGTCACGTACCACTGCAAATCGTTGTAACGTTACTAGTCATCTTTTGGCACAAATCTCTCCTGTAATTGGAATTTTGCGCTCAAGTAACTTATTTCTGTGCTGTAGGAAACCAGATTTTTTTTCTGTTATCGTTATTGTCGTTTAAAGTTCATTTTTATTTCCAAGAATTTTGTGATTAATATCCCGTAGGCCTTCGATCTTGAGAAATAAGTAAATATGAAAGAAAACATGAAACGGCTAAGCAATTCTGTAAGGTGAGCTTTGAATACAGAATAAGGTAATACGTTACTTTCCTTTTTTCATTTTTTGTGATACATGATAAACGAATGATAATGGTTTATTCTATGACTACTACTGTGGTCATCTATTTGTTGTATGCTTTATTGGATTACATTATTTGTTACTTATCTACCTAAACGTGACTATGTGATATATAATGGTTACGATGTTTAATGGTTTTTCATACTTGTTTACATTTATAATGATGTTTTCCTTTTACTTAAATGCTCTGTTCAACTGTGTTTGGTCTAGTTTCATTTGAGTATTAGGTTTTACCGGTACAGGGTTTGATAACATTTTCACAATGAGGTGCAACTTTTCTTTGTGCTACCATTGGACTGAAATAATTCTCGTTTTTCATTTCCAGGGATCTAATTATATAATGGTTATGTAGTGGCAGCTATTAACGTCAAGATGTTTGGCGAGACATACTCATATACACTTGTTTCTCACTTTCTGTGAACGCTCAGTGAGATTTTCTGCTTTCATCTTAACGTATCATCGACTAAACACCGGATAAAAAAATCTTAAAATTCGGCCAGTTTTTAAAAGTACTGTACCTTCTGGACAGTGCAAGGTATTCTGAGCGTTTTACGCCTTAATATTCTTATTCATTGGTGTTGACATAGTGTATTTATTTGCCTTTCTATTACGAACCTCATTATGATCATCCAAGTGTCTGAGATATTCTACCTTTTCAGCAGCTCACTTCAGAATTCACTTTAGAATATCATATCACCTAACCCAGATATTGTAAAGGCGAGCAAACCATTTTGTAATGCTCATACGTTTTTATATTTCTGTTATTGCAAAGTGAAGTGAACTGAGTCTGACCAAACTCAGTTACACTTTAAATAGAAGTTACTTACAGGATCCTTTCAGCTATGTCTCATATGTCTTTTCGAAAATGTGAACGATGAGCAACTCTAGATGTCAGTCGTCGAAACAGTGATTCCTTTAATTTTTATATTTTCGTTTCTCATTAAGTTTCATCTTCTGTGCCCAATTGTTGTAGCGAGGGAAATATGCCGCTACATGAGTTCTGTTGTGGGTGTATCACAGCTCAAGGGCAGCACTGAGAGCTAGAAAAGTTACAGCATGGCTCAGTATTTATTCAATAACTAAACAGAATGGATAGGGAGAACGCCTCCCATACCTACCTGCACATACTTGTGAGTTCTTCTTTTGTAATTTGCTTCTGGTAAAGGGAAGATGTCTTACGCCAAGGGTTTTCATCTTAGCTAGTAGCAGAGGCCACAAACTCCGCACTGTGACTATGTAAGGATCGCAGCAAGTTAAGAAAAGTCGATGTCATTTGTTTCACAAAGCTTCATTTTAATTATTTTTTATGCTTTTGTTATTATAATACATGTTTAGTGGGCTAATGACATAAAGTGAAGAATTTCACTGACGCAAAGCATGTACTCTATAATACCCAACCCACTGACAACTAAACAAGGCTGTTCCCCACAGGCCCACGTGCAGCTCTTGTTACAGGAACTGCTCTGTTGTGGAAGTGTGCCACTTCAGAAATAATTTTCAGTAAAATAAGTTATTATATCGAATGTGGATTCCTCTGCCGCAGTACTTATATTGGCGTAACTCAAAAGTTGTACAAGGGCTGAGCCACTCCTTTCCAGGCAAGAGTTAAAGGTAGGTAATAAAGTTTACTAGAATGAACAGTGAGCGGTGTGCCACCATCATATCAATTGTGAGAGGTGCGGTTTGTCCATACCTGGTTTAGGCCATCAGCAACAGTCGCTTTCGTGTTTTTTCTCTGTTACGGAGCAGAAGACACAACCTTGATGTTCTTGAGATGGGGAACTCTACCTTATGAAGTGTCCCAATGTAACCTATGTAAGTGCTATAATCACAGACTGTAGTGATAACTCCCAACTGCCTTTGACACAGAATTCTTTGACTGTAATTATGTCTCAGTGGACCTCGTGACAAACATTATTTCTACTCTACGTTCAAGGCACATGACAGGCTTTACATTTCAGAAACTTTTATAGTCCCACGAACACAGGTGACAGGGTTTCGTACTGAGGTTTGATGAGTTTTTCCTAAGGATATAATGTCTGATTGTTAATATCACAATGCTGAAAGCCTTCTACCTTGGTGCCTCTTCCACAAATGATACATATTTGTTCCCCAGAAGTTGTTATTTTAGACGAAACTTTAATTTTGCCTGAAGAGAAAACGGTTACTGGTAGTAACGGAAAAAGACAATGGATGTTTAACAATTTGAATTATAGCAATATATGTTAAAATCAGGTGAATATACGCTACAAAAAGAAGCTTAACTTCAAGAACCACTGCAGTGGGATACTCATGTACACTGGGCACATATTTTTACATGAAATGACTACATCAGATACCTCTCTCATGAGCCAAAGACATAAAACTACACAGATGTACAACTTTACTGCTCCACCTTGCAGAAATTTATACGAATAATAGATGAGTGGCCTAGGTAAGTAGCCTATGTAGTGCACAGAATTATCTCACCCCTTACAAATGAAACACAATTAATTTATGAAATAATTAATTTAACCTTGTTAAATTGACAACTACCTCATTAACATCAATAAAGGGAGAATTTTAATAACAGGAACAACAGTTATACACAAAACGTAAATGAGTAACATGCATCAGCAATTACTTTTCTACTTTTACATTTTAATGAGGGACCGTTTTTTTTATCTTCAGGTGGCACTTGTATCATCTTCCAGTAAACTTAGTTCAGTCAAGTAATTCCAAACGAAGCGAACTGCAGTTCTGCAAAGGACACAATGTACGATGGTAAGTCAAAATTTTCCAAATCTTTCTAAAAATAACACTTTCGTGGTAGTCTGTGAAATCATACTTACCGTTGGTACTGCTATGGTGGTATGCAATTCACTTCATCTTTATCGCAACTGAAGTGAGCTGACAGTGGCAGCGTAAAAATATCCCGTCCATTAGCAACATGCACAAACGAATAACAAGGTCCAGTAATACGGTTAATTGGACGTAAGGAGTGAAAGGAGCTAAAATTCATGGTAGACTATTAGCACAATAAAGGGACATTACACTGCCAAGGTCAAGTTCTTTCAAGTGGGTCGAGAATACAAATGTGGCTGGACAAAACTGACTCACAAACAGGAAGCAGGGCGCCTGTCAACGTCCACAGCGGCCGACAAAATGGAGCACGCTCAGTTGACGGTTTTGACGAATGGGCGGATTACTGTCGACGGCATAGCGCCTGCACTGAACATCAGTCAAGGTCCTGCTGATACCATCATCCGTTATGAACTTGGCTTCCATAAAGTTTGATTGTCATGGACGCCATGACAACTCACTGAAGAACACAAACTGAAGCGTCTTGAGGTCAGCCAATAAGTACTCGACCATTACAATAGAGAAGGCGAGCCATTTTTGGAAATAATAGTGATGCGTGATGAAACGTGGGCTCATCAGTATTAGCCAGAATCAAAACACCAGAGTATGGAGTGGAAGCACCCAGAATCACCAGTGAAGAAAAAATTCTAGTCTGCAACATCAGTAAGAAAGGTTATGCAAACCGTGTTTTTCGATGCAAAAGGAATATTACATGGAGAAGGGGAAAACCATCAACATAGTCTATTGTTGTGCATTGTTGACTAAGAAACTTAATCCAGCAATTCGCAATAAAGGATGAGGTCTTTTGTCGTGGTACATTTTACCGTTACGTAGTAGGCCTAACGCCCATCCTCACATGACTCGCCACACCCTTGACACAATCCAAAAACTGTCTTTCGAGCCGCTGGAACAACCACCTAACAATCAAGGTCATTCTCCATCAGACTTTTATTCGTTTGGGCCACTGATAGACGCTTTGCGAGGTCACCGATTTTCCTGGGACACACAGGTGACAGAAGTGTCGCATCAGTGGCTTTACAACCAACTGCAAACCAGTGGCTTCTCAACCATCACAAACCTTTTCGGCAGACATATACAAGCTTGTGGACGGCTGGACCAAGCGCATTTCACAGAAAGAAGACTATATTGAAAAATAATGTGTAGATCAAATTGTATTTTTCAAGTAAAAGGAGTGTCTCATTAAAAGTCCCAATAATTTTTGACTTACCCTTATGAAACTGTATCCTCGTCATTTGTGTTGAGCAAATGGTTTTATATGACTATTAAGTATGGAGCTAATGCATCAGAATACTCTGAAAGGAACCTAATTAATTGGTACACAGTCTGGACCAGAAGACTTGCTTTTATTAAGTGATTTAAGTTGCAATCTGGACTCCAGTGAGCAACTATGTTGGTCTAACCAAGTATTGACTCATGCTTTAAAATTAAACAGAACCATTCAGACAGAACTGCCAGTCGCTCTGAACTCATTTATGGAACAGTTACGTCAGCTATTATCGTCTGCTGGAAAAATTTTTGTTAGTACTTCTAGGTTGGTTACATGAAAGAAATGTTGGCTTTACTACAACGGTGTGTGTATGTGTGTGTGTGTGTGTGTGTGTGTGTGTGTGTGTGTGTGTGCGTGTGTGTGTTTATGAAATAAACAAGTGTGAAATTAATGAGTTTTTTTAATTAATAGCTTGAAATTCAGTTACTGTATAATTCCCACACAGTGAACTATGTTCTTCCTGTAGCGTCGTATCGATTGTATTCAGTAAAAAAATACGTCAGAGCTGCAACAGAGGCAGACGCAGGTGGGCGAGAGCATTATGCATTCCAAAGCAAAACTCGGCCACGTGGCGTTGTGAAGCAGAGCCATCTGGGCGCGGTATAGCAACCATCCGTTGTGAAAATATACTTGACCTCTTAGCAACAAATAATTCTGAGCTAATAACGAGGATAAAAACAGATACAGGGATCAGCAAACACAGGGTTGTCATAGCAAGACTGAATATGGTTATCCCCAAGGGCAGCAATTAAGAGATATATACGAAATAAATCAACAAACGACGGAGCAGATCCTCCTTGGTATACAAATCGGGTCATAACACTATTGCAGAAACAACAAAACAAACATGCCAAATTTAAACAGACACAAAATCCCCATTATTGGCGATCTTTTACAGAAGCTCGGAAGTTAGCGCGGACTTCAATGCGAGATATTTATAACGGTTTCCACAACGAAACATTGTCTCGAAACTTGCCAGAAAATCCAAAGAGTTTCTGAAGTATGTTGGCGGAAAGAAACAATCAATGCCTTCTCTGCATGATAGCAATGGAGATACTATCGAAGACAGTACTGCAAAGACAGCCTTCCGAAATGCGTTCACATAAGGAGAGGAAGTACATATTACAGAATTCGAATCGAGAACAGCTGCCAAAATCAGTAATGTAGAAGTAAATATCCTCGCAGTTGTGAAGCAACTTAAATCACTTAATAAAAGGAAGTCTTCTGGTCCAGACTGTGTACCAATTAATTAGGTTCCTTTCAGGGTATTCTGATGCGTTAGCTCCATACTTAACAGTCATATAAAACCATTTGCTCGACGGAAGATTCGTACCCCAAGACTGTAGAGTTACACAGGTCACAGCAATATTTAAGAAATGTAGTAAGAGTAAGCCACTAAATTACATGCCCATATCATTAACATCGATATGCAGTAGCATTCTGGAACATACGATATCTGAATGGTGCGAAAATTGGCAGTTAACCCTAAATAACGAACGTGTGAAGTCATCCACATTAGTGCTTAAAAGGAATTCGTTGAACTTCAGTTACACGATAAATCAGTCAAATCCAAAGGAATACATAGAAAATGTTGTGGGGAAGGAGAACAAAAGGCAGCACTTTATTGGCAGGACACATAAAATGTAACAGATCTACTAAGAAGACTGCTTACACTACGCTTGTCCGTCCTCTTTTAGAAAATAACAGCGCCGTTTGGGATCCTTACCAGATAGGACTGATAGATTACATCGAAAAAGTTCAAAGAGGGGCAGCACGTTTTGTATTATCGCGAAATATGGGAGAGAGTGTCACTGAAATGATACAGAATTTGGCCTGGACACCATTAAACAAAGGCGTTTTTCGTTGCAACGGAATCTTCTCACGAAATTCAATTCACCAACTGCCTCCTCTGAATGTGAAAATATTTTTTTGACACCGACCTACATAGGTAGTAACGATCACCTAGATGAAATAAGGGAAACCAGAGCTCGTATGGAAAGAAATAGATGTTCATTCTTTCCACGCGCTATACGAGATTGAAATAATAGAAAATTGTGAAGGTGGTTCGATGAACCCTCGGCTAGGCACTTAAATGTGATTCTCACAGTATCCACGTTGATATGGATGTAGATGTAGAAGCCTTTCCTCACTTGCAACTAAGGAAGAGTCTAGAGCACGTGCCTTAAGCGTTGAATTTCTCAGCCATTCCCATTCACGTACTAAATGATTCTCGTCTCAATATCACAGCCTAATCCACGGCCCTGTAACACCCATAGCGACATCCCAGAGTGCAGTTGGGGTCCGCTGTTCGACCATGAGACAGGGCAGCCTGCCAGGAGTCACAAGGGAGGCGCTCGGGTCGCTGTCAGAGATGTGACTGACAGCAGCATTCGAGTGACGCCATGCTAGGCCTCGCTCTCTGCGTATTCAGAAGTAATGGACGTCAATTTTTTACACGAGAGGCAACTGGAGGCCTCCACCAAGCTGCTCCTGATGTACTACGGCCGAGGGCCAGGAGAAAGAAATTAATTGAAAAAATCTACTCTCGTCCTGATGTCTCATTTCAACTCGCACGGGAAACAATGTAAGGGTCTTTAAACACTGGTGTCAGAACACTGATGTAACTTTCTCAGATCAGAGTATGAACCTGGCAATCTTTGGTGCAGTGATTAAAAAAAATTATTTTATTTTGGCCATGGAGAAGAAGTTTGATGGTCATTCAATTTGTAAAGTAGATATTATTGCAAATAGGGTTTAATTGGTGCTTTTTTCCCGCAAGACACCAAGGATGTGCAG
Source organism: Schistocerca gregaria (assembly GCF_023897955.1). Lineage (NCBI taxonomy): Eukaryota > Metazoa > Arthropoda > Insecta > Orthoptera > Acrididae > Schistocerca > Schistocerca gregaria. Next base: position 5,577,861 of record NW_026061730.1, read on the forward strand.
GCCTTTGTGGGAGACTTTCGACATCTGGCATAGATGGAAGTTTGTCTGACAAGGAATTATTGAGTGTTGCAAAACTGAGACTAACAGGGGAAGCATAAACTTATGTAGGGTATACAGAAGCACGTAAGAGAGCCTCAACATTCGAAGGATTTAAAGAAGGATCAATTAAAAGACGTATGGAACGAAATAGTGCCAGATACTATAAGAAACACTTAGGGCTGATAACCCAGAAGTATATGGAAACCGTGGAACAATTTGCATATGGGCTAAGGAAAATTAATGGATGTACCTATGAATTGGGATAGAAAATGAAATTATTTTCCAAGAAACTAAGCACAGAGTGCTCTACGCTTTTTTTTAAAAGAAAGTTGCATGCAGAAATATCAAGACATGTGTGGGCTGGGGTCAGACGGATTTGCACACAGCAGTTCAGCTAGCTATAGAATGTGAAGAGAGAGATTTGTTGATTGGAATGTTCAGGAAAAAGACAGTGTTGGCAGCTAATATAAAATGTTTCAGGTGTGAGCAAATGGGGCATGAAAGGAGACAGTGTCACCAGCGTCCAGATGATATGAATAAAGTAGGAGAAAGTAATAGTTTTAAAAGTAGAGGACCAGGCAGGAATAGCCCCAGGCCCACCTAAGATCCATCCCAGTAAGATTGGATGCTACGAAATCGTATGCAGAGGGGTAACAGTAGGAAAGACAGGTCGCAGGAAATTGATGGACACAGGGACGCATGTGTTGGTCGCCAGTAGTGATCTGGTGAAATGTAAGCAACACAGTACAGACTGAGTGGAAATGGGGGAGAAGAAGTGACAGTATTAGAATCGGTGGACACAGACTTCTGCCTGGATACAGTGCAGTTAAAGTGCAGTGTAGAGATTGTACTACACATGAGTAGGGGCTATGACAGGATCCTGGCATTTGATTTCTTATATCAGTATTGTGCTAGATACATAGAGTGGGACTTGATCGAAACATTTTTAGTTAGGAGAAGCCATAGTCAGCGTAGCGATGTTGCGACGGAATTCTGTCATCAAAGACAAACCGACTAAACGACAAACGACCAAACTAAAGCTTGATTCAGACGATTCTTTACCTAAGGGTATTGCGAAACCGCGTTGGATGAGTACTGAATCTAGCTTGCCAGTAGGACTTTTGTGAGTGGTGTAACCCTTAGAAAAATGAAGTATTAGGTCAGGTGTGCTGCTTAGATAAAAGAGGTATTGCATACATTCAAAAAATAAGGCATGATGAGAAGTATCTGTTTCTATAGATAATTTTAGTGCAGAAGACATAGGATTAACAAAGAGGTTGCTAATCGCTAGTATGGAGCAAGAAGAATGGGATATGAGGGGTGTCATTGAAACTGCATAATGGAAAAAGTGAAGCACCTAAAGAGCAGCAATGCAGAACAAATGGAAAAATTTCTTTTGGAATTTAAAGATTTATTTTTTCCAAAAGAATCATTAGCACTTATGCATATTACACACCACTGCATACCAACTGGAAATAAATCACCATTCTAGCGCAAATCATTCAGAATACCAAGGTACTTGCAGCCAGTTTTGGAGGAATTTATCCATCAACAGCTGAAAGATAGAATAATTGAAGAAAGTAATAGTCCATGGGGGCCAGGAACAGTCGTCATGTCAAAAAAAATCATTCAATGGGTCGCAGAAACACAGGGTCTCCTTTGATTACAGACACCTAAATGCGAAAACTATAATAGACGTTTACCTTTTACCAATTATTACAGAACGTTGGATCACTTAGCGTAATGAAAATTTTTCAACAATGTATTTGAAGAGCGATTTTCACCAGATAGAAGCTTCACGCCTGGATCGACATAAATGAGGTAATTGAGCATAGTGTGGACAGTACCAATTCAGAAGAATACCATACGGATTAAAAAATGCTCCTGCAACATTTCAGAGGTTGTTGGACCAAGTACTGAGAGGTTTGAAACCATGGCAGTTGTTAGTGTATCTTGATGACACAATCGTCTATGGGAGTCATATGGGACAGCATATGCAGCAATTAAAGGAAATTTTCCTAAGGTTAAATTTAGCATACTTAACACTGAGTACAGCAAAGCGCAACTTTGTGATGGAACAGATAGCATATTTGTGTCACATCATAAGTAAAAATGATTTTACGACATACCCAACATTAGAGCTGTATGTGAATTTCCTGTACCAGAATCTGTAAAGGAGCTGTAATCGTTCTTGGCACTAGCAAACTATTACCGGTAGTTCAGAAAAGGGTTTGTGGATACTACCATACCATTGACACAGTTCAGTTGTTAAAAACAGGTTCAAAATTTTTGTGGTCAGAAGAGTGCCAACGTGCTTTGGATGCGTTAAAAGAAGCTTTAACATCGAGTCTGATATTGGTATTTCCGGATTTTAATAGAGAATTTCTTTTATCATGTGATGCATGATACCATACACTGGAATGTGTATTGTAAAGGAGGTAGAAGTCGTTTAAACATTTGATTAGATTAGTACTTGTCCCATAGATCATGAATACGACACTTCGTAATGATGTGAAATGTATCAGGTTAATAAAAGGTGTCTATCCGAGACATTAAATTACACAAAATTTTACATGTCACTTTATTTTTTTTGGGTAAGGGGTGGGAAAATTACAGACTTAGTATATTCAAAAATTCGTCTAATGAGTAGAAGGAGTTACCATTCAGAAATTCTTTTAATTTCCTTTTATATGCTATATGGCTATCTGTCAGACTTTGATGCTATTAGACAAGTGACCAAAGACTTTTGTGGCAGCATAATTTATCACCTTCTGAGCCAGAGTTAGATTTAACCTTGAGTAGTGAAGATGATCCTTTCCCCTAGTTTTGTAGCCATGTACACTGCTATTACTTTTGAATTCGTTCAGATTGTTAATAAGAAATTTCGTAAGTAATGTATGTATTGTGAGGCTACAGTGAAGATCCCTAGCCCTTTAAATAAGTGTCTGCAGGATGATCTTGGATGAGCTCCAGAACTTATTCTGATTACACACTTTTGTGCAATGAACACTCTTTTACTCACTGATGAGTTACCCCAGAATATGATGCAGAGAATTAAAATAGGCATGGTAAGCTAATTTACTGAGATGCATATCGCCAACATTTGCAGTGACCCTAATAGCATAAGTGGCTGAGCTCAAACGTCTCAGCAGAACTTCAGTGTGTTTTTTCCAGTTCAACCGCTCATCAATGCATACACCTAGAAATTTTGAATATTCTTCCTAAGCTACCGATTTCTGATCGAAGTCTATATTTATTAATGGTGTCTTTCCATTTACAGTGTGGAACTATATATACCATGTTTTGTCAAATTTTAATGCTAGCCCATTTGCAGAGAACCACTTAATGATTTTCTGAAAATCATCATTTACAATTTCATCAGTTAATTCTTGCCTGTTGGGGGTGATAGCTATACTTGTATCATCAGCAAAAAGTACCAGCTTTGCATCTTCGTTAATACATGATGGCAAGTCATTAATATATATTAAGAACAGCTGAGGACCCAAGACTGAACCTTGTGCCACCCCATTCTTGATTGTTCCCCAGTTTGGAATATCTCCAGTTTTTTGCATGTTATGTGAACTGCTTATTTCAACTTTCTGCACTCTTCCAGTTAGATATGATTTAAACCATTTGAGCGCTGTCCCATTTGTACCACAGTGCTTGCGCTCATCTAGGAGTATTCCATGATATACACAATCAAAAGCCTTTGAGAGATCACAAAAAATCCCAACGGGTGACTTCATCATTTAATATTTCATTAGTAAAAGTATATATAGCATTTTCCGTCGAAAAACCTTTCTGGAAACCAAACTGACATTTTGTTAAAACTTTATTTTTGCAAAGGTGTCAAGCTACTGTACAATACATTATTTTTCCAAGAATTTTGGATAAGACAGTCACAAGGGAGAATGGGCGGTAGTTGTTGACATCAGATGTATCCCCTTTTTTATGCAGTGGTTTAACAATGGCATACTTCAGCCTACCCTGCTTCAGAGAGCTATTACATATGTGGCTAAAAATTCCACTTATCTCCTGGGAACAAGCTTTTATTATCCTGCTGGAAATGCCATCAATTCCATGTGAGCTTTTATTCTTGAGAGAGTTTATTATCTTATTAATTTCAGAAGGTGAGGTGGGTGGATTTTCAGTTATATCAAATTGTGTGGGTAAGGCCTCTTCCTTTAACTGTCTTGCTTCTTCTAATAAACATTTAGATCCTATTTTCTCTACAACATTTAAAAAATAGTTATTCAAAAGGTTTTCGACTTCCGGTTTGTTGTTTGTCAAGTTTCCATTTGCTTTGATGGTAATGCCGTAATCTTGTATCCTTGGTTGCCCTGTCTGTCTTGCAATAATATTCCAAATTGTTTTGGTTTTGCTGTAAGAGGTATTAATCTCAGATATGATGCACATGCTTCTGGACTTTGTAATAGTCTTTCTTAATGTAGCACAGTAGTTTGTATAATTTTGGCTGTTTCTGTTTCATTAGTCTTTCTTGTTGTTAGATACAGTTCCCTTTAGTGGTTAAGTGATATATTTTTATTCCTTTAGTAAGCCAAGGTTCTTTGCATGGTTTCTTATAATTACATTTAACTATTTTCTTGGGGAAACAGTTTTCAAATTATCTTACAAGTGTATCATGAAAGTTATATTTTAAATTAGCATCGGGTTCCTTGTACACCTCATCCCTGTCTAACTGCTGAAGATCTTCCCTGAAATTTCTTATTGTTGAGTCATTAATTGTATGCACAACTTTGGAGGGTAGTTTTGAATTACTGAATGAAGCTACGTCACATACTGTAACTAGCTAGTAGCCTGTGTATCATGGCAACTAAATTCTCTGGAAAGAAATTATTCCACAACGTAGAAAGAGAAGTTAAGATTTATTTAAGGAACAACATATTTCAAATGTTATCTGTACCATAAATAGGTTAGAGTTGTAACAGATTATGTGGCATTAAAATGGTTGTTGGGATTAAAGAATACTACCAGTAGGTTGTCACGTTGGGCAGTAAGACTAAGGGAAATTGATTTTGAAGTTATGCATTAATGTGGGAAGAATCACAGAAATATGGGCAGGTTAAGTAGAAAAGTAGCAGCATTACATGTTGGAGGTAATAAGCATATGAATGGCAAGCTGCAAAAAAGTAGATGAAGCATTAAGCAGTATTTTAAGCAGACATAGTTTTGTATGGAGGATGGGTTGCTACATAAAGAAACCAAGTTGGGGCCGCAGGTGAAGCTAAGGAATAGCGTGCTACAACAAGCTCAAAATCACATATTAGCGGGTCATGGAGGTTGCAGATCTACCAACAGAAGAGTAGTGAAAAGGTATTGATAGAGGAGCAGGCAGACAGACGTGAACCAGTATGTGTAGAACTGCATACAGTGCACACAGAGAGCGGATTTGTGTCCAATGAGAGTACCATTGCAGGGTTACCTGAAGCATAAGGTTTTTCTGGGGATTGATGTTTAGGTCCATTAAAAAAAACACCTGCAGGGAATAAGTACATACAGTCATAATTCATATTTCATGATACTTAGAAATTGTCACAATCTCAAACTAACAGGCAGAAACAGTGGGACAAGCTCTTTTGAATAATTAGATACTGATTTTGTATTGCTTGAAACCATAAAGATAGACCAGGAAACGAATTCCATGTCAGATCTATTCAAGAACTTGTGTACGTTACTGAATGTGAAGAAGTTAAGAATGAACTTTCTCGATCGACAAGCCAATGGAAGAAGTGAAACAGTGCACAGGACGATCAGGGGCATGCTTGGATACTGCAATGACTCACATCAAACCAACCAGGATGTCTATTTGAACTATATCATCTCCATCTTCGACTTGAAGCAGCATACAAATCCAGGCTTATGGCTATATGAAAGAGCAAATTCCTTATCAGACTCTCTAGTCTTCCGTTTTGTCACTTTCAATATGTCAAAAGGTGATGTCGTTTTACAACCATATTGAAAGTGAATAACAGGAAGACTAGAGAGTCTGTTAAGGAATTTGCCAGAGCGATTAGGGAAATTTGGAATACAGTACAGAATGCAAATACACGAGCACTGGAGAAACAGGAGGAAGCAGTGTACCATACAGTAATAATGCCACAGTATAAGGGTGATCAGTGGCGATGCTGCCAACTTTGTGTACGCCTAAGGGAAAGATAAAAAAGTTTTTTGAGAAGTATCAGGGGCCATACCAAGTGGTAGACACTACGTCACCAGTAAATGTCAAGATTAAATTGTCGAGGAGAGCGATAATTGTGCGTGTAGGGCGGTTGAAAGCTTTTCAAGGGAGTACGGAAGTAATTCCAGGGATAGGAATGTGAACCAGAAAGGGAGAGTGAGGCGAAAGGTATTAGAAGAGGAAAAAAGAAGTTGTGAAAGAAACAGTAATGAGGAATCCATATGGATTAAGGCCTAGGAAACGGACATTACTCTTTTTTTAGTTATATTTACATTTGGTGCATTTAGTGTAACTAGCTGTGGGGCAGCAAAGAATTAAAGGGGAAGGGTAGTAATAGGTACTCCTGCTGATAGGTGAGGTTTAGAGAAGGACGTATTGAATAACATACGACTGCTACAACTCAACTGAGAAGTAAAGCGGCGAGTTGCAGAAGAGGCACTTGATCGGAATACCAGGGAACTACAAAGTGAAGTGGAAGTCTTAGACAGGGAAGTAGTAATGACAAAGTGGTTTCAGTTCGTATATGTTAGTGTTTGTGAAGCGCGAGGGAAAGTGAGAGAACTATAGGAGGCTATGTACAGGCTGTAAGGGATCAGTTAGGTGCAAATTCGCTGTCGGCAGAGCAGTATTTAATGGGTCTAATTAAAGTACAAAAGGAATTACCACCGGAGTTTCTACTGCTTTCCTGACGACCGCAGACTGTGTGGTACTGGTGTGCAAGACTCGCACGTCTCTCGCGGTTGACTTACGTATTGTGCGCAGCCAATCTTCTTCTCAAGGCAGACGAATGTGTCGATCTTCACAATGTTTCTTCTCCGAAGATTTCGTACTGGTTGGGGGAATTATAATGAACTACTTCTCTACTTTGGAAATGATCTCTTACTCTCAGAATACTTTCATATTATCTTGTCTGTATTTTCCTCTTCGCAATACAACAAATACATAAGTTTCAAATTCTTTTCCATTTCTCGCAAATTAACCCTGTCCGGAAAACATTAGTACTTAATATATAACACTACAGACTCTTTTGGTTTTAATAACCTCTTTTAAAACAGTTCTTGCTCCTAGTAAGTCAAACAACAGAGTATCTAGACTCTCTAGATAAAAATATATTTCATTTCTTCCGAACAGTCATTACTATTTCACTGTCAAAGAGTGTCCCTTGATTACTCCTTGGACCGGACATACGGCTTCCAAGGCGTACGCGGTCCCCACTTGTCAGGGCCGCTTGTCTGACGCCGCTCCAGGCTTCTCGTGACAGCTGTCCTACCTGCGCACACAAATACCGGTGGCGCAGTACAAAGGCTCTCTCACCTTCGTCGTTAAAATACCGGGTGTTCGAAATGGTGGACAGCCAAGTGTTTCTAGAAATTACCCCGAAATTCTCGAAGCACTATATATCCCTCCTTTTAGATCGAACGCGCAACATTTTACACATATGTATTCTATACATTAATATTAGACAAGATGATACCACAATTACAAACTGTGAACCTTTCAATCCAGGTTGGAGTTATCTCTGTTTTTTGTTCCTCTTCCAATAGTAAATGCCAGGTGCACATGATTCATGAACATTCTTTTCCTTTGTTCTTACTTCCTGTACTACTCTTTTTTCTAAGTATGTACTTAATTATAACTTATTGTAATCTGGAGAAAATCTGGGTAGAATAAAAGTGTTCCCTTCTTGGGTATTTGTAAGCCTGACAAGACTAATGGAATAGAGAATTCAAACTTACCACAATAATCTCTGTAATGTGTGACTTCTGTCACGATACTGCCCCTTTTTCCCTTTTGGAACAGTACCGATATCTCACATGAGTTGATCCTAGGAGTATCCTTTCTACTTCCGTTTGAGTAGGTACACCCCTTTTTAATTCCTAATCTATAGTACACAGGTCATCCCCATCTTGGTGCCCCTGCTGCACAGTATAGGTCAGCCTCTCTCAGGTCTGCCTATCTGCACCTTACGATCCAATAAATGCTGGGTGCGCCCTCCTTCTACTTCCTGATTAGGCCTCCTGGTTCATTGCCCTAGCATACATCTTTATGTATACTATTCTTAAATATTCTCTGGTCAGATTATAAATCTACTTTACATCCATATTCCATTTTCTAATGCATCATCTTACGCCCTAGAGTCCTATTTCACTCCCTACTTTTACTACATAAATAGATATCATGCACACACCTAGTAGATGCCATGTCTATGTGTATTTACTAACTTTCCTCCAATGGTGCATGTAAATATATGTTAGAGCTCCAAAATTAACGATGCAGTACCATCACATATCAACAATGTAATATGCTCATGCTTAGATGTTACTATATATCTATTATATTATATTATATATCTATATTCCTCTACATCTCTTGGCGGGTCTGACATCGCTTTTAGCTTTCTAATTCGTAATTTTCATGTTTGTGTGTAAGTTTCATTTTGTGTGTAGGTCTATATGTTTTCATGCAGCCTGCTTCTTCGGCCTACTTATTTAAAAAAAGTTGAAGGTTATAGGAAGCCACAGAAAGTAAGAAGGACTTCAGCAATAGAAGTGTATGCATATGGAAAGAGGGAAAGATGGACTGGTACTCAGAAGATAAGTAAGAAAGGGAGAAGTAGAAATGGTTGCTAAGATCGAAGAAGAGAAGGAAGATAGCCCTAAAGACAGGAAATTCTTCCCACCGCCCTTCCCCAGGATCCCCACTTCACCGATACTTAAGTGAGGAGCCGGAGAGTGTATGATGTCAAACACCACATAAGGAATGGACGTTCTCACCTTCACCTTTGAAGTCCCCAAAGTAAGATCTTAGCAACTCCTATGGAATAGCAAATGATGAAGAATCAGTCACACTTGTCTGCGAGGGTTGGGTGAAAGGTATGGTGTGTGTGTGTGTTTATGTGTGTGTGTGTGTGTGTGTGTGTATGTGTGTGTGTGTGTGTGTGTGTGTGTGTGTGTGTGTGTGTGTGTGTAGCGTTAACATTGTGTACCTACACTAACAACCCCCTTTCAAAATTGGTACAATCCCTCCCCATTCATATGCTATCTCACCAAAAGGTATAAAATACTCTATAAAAATAGAAAATTTATACACTAAAGTCAAATAGTTATTTTGCCAGTTAGTCACTTCACATTATATCTTATACAAACATAAGATACCCTGTTCGCTTTATTCATCTAGGTATCATTAAGTACCATCATATTATATCTTCTGAGTCGAAAGAAGGCCCCCAACAACATTCCATTAGAACTACTGATGAGCAAGATGCATGAAACAGGCGAAATACCCTCAGACTTCAAGAAGAATATAATAATTCCAATACCAAAGAAAGCAGGTGTTGACAGATGTGAAAATTACCGAACTATCAGTTTAATAAGTCACAGTTGCAAAATACTAACGAGAAATCTTTACACACAATGTTGACTGGAATACTCTCTTTCAAATTCTGAAGGTGGCAGGGGTAAAACACAGGGAGCGAAAGGCTATTTACAATTTGTACAGAAACCAGATGGCAGTTATAAGAGCCGAGGGACATGAAAGGGAAGCAGTGGTTGAGAAGGGAATGAGACAGGGTTGTAGTCTCTTCCCGATGCTATTCAATCTGTATATTGAGCAAGCAGTAAAGGAAACAAAGGCAAAATTCGGAGTAGGTATTAAATTCCATGGAGAAGAAATAAAAACTTTGAGGTTCGCCGATGACATTGTAATTCTGTCAGAGACAGCAAAGGATTTGGAAGAGCAGTTGAACGGAATGGATAGTGTCTTGCAAGGAGGGTACAAGATGAACATCAACAAAAGAAAAACGAGGATAACGGAATGTAGTCGAATTAAGTCAGGTGGTGCTGAGGGAATTAGATTAGGAAATGAGACACTTAAAGTAATAAAGGAGTTTTGCTATTCGGGAGCAAAATAACTGATGATGGCCAAAATAGTGGGGATATAAAATGTAGACTGGAAATGGCAAGGAAAGCGTTTCTGAAGAAGAGATATTTGTTAACATTGAGTATAGATTTAAGTGTCAGGAAGTCATTTCTGAAAGTATTTGTATGTAGTGTATCCATGTATGGAAGTGAAACATGGACGATAAATAATTTGGACAAGAAGAGAATAGAAGCTTTTGAAATGTGGTGCTACAGAAGAATACTGAAGATTAGATGGGTAGATCACATAACTAATGAGGAAGTACTGAATAGGATTGGGGAGAAGAGAAGTCTGTGGCACAACTTGACTAGAAGAAGGGATCGGTTGGTAGGACATGTTCTGAGCCATCAACGGCTCACCAAGTTAGTATTGGAGGGAAGTGTGGAGGGTAAAAATTGTAGAGGGAGACCAAGAGATGAATACGCTAAGCAGATTCAGTAAGATGTAGGTTGCAGTAGGTACTGGGAGATGAAGAAGCTTGCACGGGATAGAGTATCATGGAGAGCTGCATCAAACCAGTCTCAGAACTGAAGACCACAGCAACAGCTTTCTCGTTATGTTTGCTTACTAGTTGTTGGGCTCTCTTAATTAAGTTCTTAGCAACTGTCGTTTGATTCAGTTGGTCATCAGTAGTATGTTGTTCAGACCACGTACATATTTAATAAGTGATTCACCTATAAAGGGTTTACCTATTACTTCTAATGGTGTTAGTCCAGTTGATAGATACGTCAGCTGAACAAATTAATACACTTACCTGTCAGATGTTAGTGTTACAGGAATAGTGTGAAGAATTGGTGCAAAGGGATGAAACTGAGCACAAAGCTTGTCAGATAGCTGCAAGTTTTTCAGGAACCCCTCCAGCTAGTTCTGCAGCATCTGTAGCAATCATTCCAAACAGCTCCTCTGCCGTCTCTCTTAGACCTACATTTCTGGGAAAGCCGAATAGAGGTGTTACCCCTTTCTTGCAGAATGTTCGCGATCTGGGGCATTTTTGGACTTGGCCGAATGGAATATTACTAAACATAGTGAGGTCAAAGTTGCCAGATGACAGACGTAAGTACGTTTAATATGTTGAAGCATTATAAAACGCAATAAAATCTGAAGCAATTCAGTTCCATTCAATTTAGTTTATTACTACGAATCTTAGATCTGTTTTCTGGAAACTTCAAACAGGTCGTACATATTGGTTAATAATGGTGACACTTCCAGGCTCATAAATGTCTTTTATAACTAATATGCATTCTTGTGATCTCATACACATGATCATATGGCTCACACCCTAACCAAAACAGCGCTGCCCTGTAACATACCACGATATTCATCAGACATAGCCCGACTATCACCAATTAAACCCTCTACAGGTGTAGTGCTAAAGTCACAGTGACCTGCAGAAGTATGCTCCACAGAGCTCGTCGCAGTATTGTTTTGTTGCTGACCAGTCTAAGATGATGTGTCATGATGCTGGCAGTGAAGTCCATAATGGTGTCTAAGTTAGCTTCGTGGTATGACCACACCACATGAAATGGTAATTTATAGTCAGCACAGGCAATATTATGCATAATTTTGGCCGATTTCTGAGTAACAGATTCTTAGTGTTCTAGACAGTTTCTTTTCTCGCCTAGAATAAAGCCTAAATATATACTAGCAGAGCTGCATTTTGCAGGTATTCTGTCAAGCCTCAGGGAAGGATTCCGACTAAGAGAAAACCTTCCCTTCAAAGGTATGTATGTGGTTTTATGAACAGATGTAATCAGTTTGTTGCTCTTGCACTAACACTGCAACTGAGCAAGCCCATCGCTCGCCTTTGCCTTAAAGTCTCGCCCTGGAGTCTGCAGACACACCTACTAGGATGTCACCTGCGTATGCGACAACACTTTCAATAGCATCTGCCCCAGATGTAACAGGGTCAATACTAAGATCCCAAACCAGTGGACCACTTACGTAACTTTGAGGACAGTCCTTGGTAATCTTTTTAATTACTTTTCTCTTAAGCCCTGGCCTAGATTAGACTTTCTCGTTGATACACTCGGTCTAAACAACGTTCTCTACAGGTTGTTGATTCATGTGAGAAGAAGTACAAATGAAATAGAGACACTTGTACAGAAGTTTTGTGCTCCAGTATTTATTGATGATTTTCGGTAAGAAGATATAGAGATTACACCTGGAACAATACTTGTTAGTGCTCAGAAAGTTGAAGAATTTTAGTGTGAAAATAAGTTAAAGTGTAAGAGCAAGAAGCAGCTGATAGAAGGAGAATTTGCACAGTAGCAACCTTACTTAAAAATCAGGCCTATGAGAAGTTAGCACAATTGCCAGTATAAGTGAAATCTTTTGTACTCGGTAGTAAATGAATGTGCTTCGTTGTTCGAGGAACAGCAGTATATGACAGTCACTGACGTTGTACAACACGAAATTCAAACTTAAGACATTAGGCCAATTGGTTAGAAACTGGACAAGGTCGGAACTGGGCAGATTCCTATTTTATCTACAATCTGTTGTTCAGGATGTTACACAACAGCTGGCTGCAGGGATAAATCATTCCTCTGCGAACCCCTGCTTGGTCCCTATGGTTGTGGGACCAGAAAAGGCAATCAGTAGAGAGAAAGCGTATCGCCTGTTCATTAACGTACAAGCAGTAAACAAGATAACTGCCACTGACACCTACCCTCTACCCCATATAGACGAAACATTGGAGAGATTGGGAAACTGTATTCTAATTACCACCAAATTCTGATTGCACCAGAATACTTAAAATACCACATTTTTGGTTCCATGAAGGTTGTATGAGTTTTTACACATGTCATTCAGCCTTAGAAATGCGCCTGTCACTTTCCAAAGACTCAATGACTTGTTAATAAGATGATTGAAGCCTACAACATCTTTTGTGTATTTGGATGACATGATATTTTCAAGGAGTACTGAGGAACATTTGGTGAGACTGAGGTACGTTTTATCAAGGTTACAGCATACACATTTGAATTTAAAAGTTTTTTTCGCACAATCAAAGGTTAAGTACGTGGGACATATTATCAGTCAAGATGAAGTTAAGACAGATCCACAGCTAACCAAAGCAGTTGAGACTCTTCATGGCCCACAAACGATAAGGAAATGCAACTTTTCTTGCATCCATTAATTATTATCGTCTTTGGTAAAGGATTTTGCTATGACAGCCAAACGATTAACTAAGTTGTTAAAGTAAGGTGCAGTGCTTGAGCGAACAGAAGGATATGAATAGGCTATGAGCAAACTTAAATATGATTTGACGGGTTCATATTATTAATATACTGATTCTGAAAAGCTTTTTATCGTTTGAACAGACTCCTCGAATATGCTATAAGTGCCGTTCTTTGTCAGGAATAATTGCTAGCACTTAAATTCGGAGTCAACTATCGCAGATGTTATTTTTACAGAAGAAAATTCGCTGTGGTCTCTGATTATACTTCTCTTTTGTAGAGGCGCAGTTTAAAGGACCCCAGTAGTCATTTGACTCGTTGGGCATTAAAACTATCAAATTAGGATTATGACACATGCCACAAACCAGGCTGTTCATACCTGAATGTTGATGCACTGGGCCATAAGGTCAAAATGATCCATACTGACAATGTTTTAATAGAAGAATTGAGAGATGTACAATGTAACTGGTACAATTCTCTTCAAAATTTTGTCAAAGTTGATTATATTGTATGCCACATAAATGCCCTTGAGCAACAGAGTCACAATTGCAGAAAGAGTTGCAATCATGTATAATAGCTCAGTATCATGACAGTTTGCAGGCATGTCATAATGGACAAAAAGCCATGAATGCCAGAATAGACACACAGTATTGATGAGAAGGTAGACAGACTTTTGTTCATAAGTATATACCAAACTACGTGCCTTGTGGTCAGAGTTCAGTCCCACAATGGACTTAAATTGCCTTGCAAACACTTATAGACGCTATAAACCCATTTCAGAATGTTGCCTTAGACAGTGTCAGATCGTTCCCACAGACCACACAGAATTATTAATGTATCCTATCTACCACTGATCTAGATATCTAAGTCTAGTACAAGTTCCAGGTATGACTATAGGAATAGTAATGAGTGCCTTTGTAAATACTTATTTTTTATCATTTGGAGGCCATGATGATATTTTGACTGAACAGAGGACTAATGTAATGTACACCCTGTTTCTACAAGTGTACAAATTACTATGAACCCAAAAATAGAGAAACACTCCTTATCATCCAAAAGCGAATAGCCACCTTCAATGTGTTCATCAAACAGCAGTTCGGATTTTGTCTTACAACATAAACCACTCAATGACTGAGACAGGTATGTTGCCTATGTAACTTCTGCATAAAATAGTCATATACATGAATCAACTAGGTATACATCCTATGAGGAAGTATATGGATGGCCTATGAGCTCCCCATTTGAACATGATAAACACCCATCTGCCGCGGATCTGGCAGAAGTTGTCACCTAAAGGCTATCTGGAAGCAGATAAAGCAAAATAAATATAAGCTACCCAGAAACAAGATGAACGAAGTAAGGGACTGTGCTTTCTCAGTGTCAACTTGGAGACCTACTTTTGATTTGTAACCCTCATGATTAAGAAAGAGAAGACTAAGAAATTCATGTCTCAATACGAAATGCCTTATTCCATCACACGAGTGACTTCTGTTTATGCAGATATTCATTTTCTGACCATACAGTGGTAGTATATTCTGGCTGGTTACAGCTTTACCATGGTCAAGCTCCGCCACCCTCTGTAGTGTCACTTACTTCAGTTCAAAATTATTTATGACAAGGCACAGGTACTATCATGCAGAAATTCAGGAAAAAAGGACAAGTTGCTGTCAGCTCATCCTCTGTATGCCTTGAGAAATAAGCACCCTTATGCCTTGCGATCATGGGACTGAGGTATCGTTTGTTCGAACGAGTTTTATGTGGTATTTTATTCTGTGTAGGAGTGATTTCAGTATAGGAAGAAATTTATTTTATTGATGCTGTTTTGAGTAATAATTCTGTCATTCAGTCAGTCATTTTGACTGGCTAGTGCAAACGAATTGTGCTAGACTATAAAACCAGTCTCTAGTTGAGGCTAGTTGGCCATCTTTCTTTTGCAGTTTTTTTAATGCAAGATGCTGCCAAAATTGCTTTCTAAAGTAAGAGCGTGCCTTTGCTGTATTATAAGTTACTGTATATTAACAGCAAAGTAACGAGAGAAGTGACAATGTAAACGATTAAAGAGTGACCAGAAGTAATTGCTTATACAGTGGACACGAGTTTAGAGAGATCAGTTGTTTTATAATAATCAAGTACCAGTAAAAGAGAATGTGAGGGGCTACAATTCAACATCATCAGGAGATTTCTATATTACTCAGTAAAGCTATAAACCTTCCTGTATGTGAGAACTGTACTGTGGTGATACATGAAATAACTGTTAGTGTTACATTATGTGCACTAGAGACTTTACATAATGAGAAAATGACTTTTTACGAACGCATTTACACTATTGAAAACGAGGTTTTCTCAGTACTACATTGTTATAAGATGAGAATTACAGTTTTGAGGTAGAACGATGTTTTACTTAACCAACTCATAAGTAGCATTGAAGCGAAATAGATAATTGGAGACGTTAAGCAACGAAGTCTCTTTCCAGTAGCTGATATTGATCGAATGGTTTCTTTACAGCAATACATATTTTTTCTTTTGCCGAGTTTCGTGCGAATAACACATACAACAAATTTTCACTTATTATCAGATGTCATGCTATTTCCACTTCACTATCAAAATTTACTTTAGAATTCACAGTTATATTGTCCACAATAGGCAAGTAAACTTCTTAATTTCATACATGAAGAGACAAGAGATAAGTGCGTTCATTTATATAACAGTTAAGAACCAAATCTGCAACAATCAGGCGACCTCTATATCAAGTGCTTTGAGTTCACACCAAAGACTAATTCATGCAATGAGTACCCTACAGAGATCATGTACTTACACTCGCCTAAAATCTGCAAACCACAGCTATGAAATTACCCAAGACTTTCATAGTATACACTAGTGGGAAGTTATAATGTATAAGACGGTATTATCTCGAAGTTGTGTTAGCGTTTTGTAAACAAAGAATAACTCACACTGCAAGATATTACTAGCAGTAAGGTCAACACATGCATACAGAGCAGCATAAGTTACTGTTTGGCAGGACTTTTGCACGTCAGATGATCTATATTCTTTGTATGTGAAGGATAACACAACAAAAATAAGTCCTGGCCTTCGTAATTTGTGGTAGAATGTATAGTACCTCATGTGGATTGATCTGGTGAAACAAGAGATTTATGGTTACGAATTTTGCCATATGCCGTTATAGGAAATGTATTACGCCTTTAAAACCTATACTTTCCTCCATTCTCCACCTAATTTACAATAGACTTCAGACGTGAAATCCTGAACATCACAGTTATGTTTGTCAGAAGACACTGCTACATGTCGAGACCATAAATCCAGCGTGACAAAAATATAGGATGTCAAAGGTAGGTCAGGAGAACGAAAGCATAGATAAGTTGAATTATATACTACTTATGTATCACAAATGACTTAACTTCATTACCAAACAATGATACCTGAAAGGTACTAAATACACAGAAGGTGTCAAATGTAGTTTCACAGCCATGGTTTGTGAAAGGTAATGTGTAATTATGCCCCATTCTATATGAAGTTAAGAGACAAACAATTTTCAAACAACAGTAGCATCTTCACTGTCATATGGACAAATAAGAATTACATACGGTTCTGCAAACAAGGGTAAATGCATTGGTTGTTGTAATTACACAGTGATGGAGTAACTGCTCTTGTCACTGTGACAGTTACTCTAAAAACAGGCATGCCATTCAAAATGTTTCAAATGGCTCTGAGTACTATGGGAGCATCTGAGGTCATCAGTCCCTTAGAACTGCTGTGGTCATCAGTCCCCTAGAACTTAGAACTACTTAAACCTAACTAACCTAAGGACATCACACACAGCCATGCCCGAGGCAAGATTCGAACCTGCGACCATAGCAGTCACGCGGTTCCATACCAAAGAGCCTAGAACCGCTCGATCATAGTGTGATGAGATGACGAAAAACGTCTGATTCATCTAGAAACGAGCTCCTGCCATTCCTTTCGCTTCCCTTTATGATTAAGTTGCAGAAACTGTAGTGCATGATGTCACCTCTTTTCCTGTTAATGTATTTCTGTTTTCCAGTTCATATTGTCATGTTCTGCGATCTGTTTTTATCACCTAATTTAATTAGGACTGGCATGAACTAATTAGATCCCTCAACAGTCACGAGACTACAGTCCTAGCCATCATGAGTCTGGACAGTTAATCATGATTCCCTTCCTAGTTCACCTCCCACTCTCATAGCACCACCCATTATATTTTAATGCATTACAATTATAAATGTAACCAATACTCTCAATTGTAATTTCGTTACAGATAACTGAAGCTGGTTTGGCCATTTTCCTAACAGCTAAGCCCTCTATTCTTTCTCATAGCTCACCAAGGAAGTTATCACTACTGGGTATGTCTACTGGCTCCCATTTTGACATCCTTGTCCTAAATCTAACATTTCCATATTCACGCCAGTTTACATTATGGACGCTTCGAAAATGTGGTTTCATTCTCATTAGTTTTCAGAAAAGTGGTGATAGAAACTCATATTTATTTCCTCAACAAGGTATAGAATTAGCACACTACAGTAAATCACACACATTAGCCAACTGTTGACCTCATTCTGCAATATGCCAGGCTATAAAGTCTTCTGTTCTTTCTAAAAGCATGCCAAAAACAACTGGCTGTGAATTCAGTCCCCTCAAAATTCAGCCCTGCTCAACATACTTCATCAGTATTTTTTGAAAAGAACAATGATCTTTTAAACTTTTGCAAAGTATCAAGACAACTAGCACCTGTTAACACTCTATAAATACTGCCGATCCATCATCTTGATTGCGAAACCGTCGAACCTTGGTACCCTGTTGCTATTGCCTGTACACGAGTGCTATCTCTTGCAGCATGCAAGCAGAAAAGACCAGACAATGTGTACTACCATCTCTGTCTTTTCACAGATTTAATTCTCCTTCACTGCATTACAAACACTGTTCATCCTGTGAACAAACAGTCACAGTACCACTCCGCATTGCTATGCAAGTTTGGTTTAATAGAAGTGCAGCTGTGCTGAAAACAAGTTTGGTACCCTTGATCAGACTGATGATGATCGCTTTGTTACGCAGTACCATGAAATCCTAGTATCCTGGCATGTGCAGCTCAATCACATTGAAGACAACTTTTGGTTACTAACTGATAAATCCATAATATAGCCGCTGTGCTAATACTGAAATACTAAGAACTTAAAAACGCGATCCAGCGTTACTTAATGACTGCACACAGGAAACTGTGCAAACTGACTGCTACTTTGGAAGGGACCAAAGCCTTACAGATCTTGTTGTATAGCACCCACGCAACACTTGCATGTTAACACTGTGCACACTACCATTCAGTCAAGACTGCAACAGAGCCTCAGCCCTAACTTAGTGCCAGCTGAAACCTTCCAGCAAACCATAACTAATAATTCATTTCATGTATCATTGCACATGCAAATGATCTACTCCATCTAGGAATCAACCTTGCTGTATTATTGCACTGCTGCTATTGTACAACTGTCATGATCTACAGATGTTTTAAATGTGCAGATATCCCTGCCCATAACTTGCACCAGTCACAAATTTGAGTGTTATCACCTTCTCTTTCTCTGTCGCCTGTGTGGTTGCCTATGAACGCAATGTTTGGCAAACGGGCATACTGATTGTTTCCAAGGGTTGTCCATCACACTGTCATGTAGTTCGAGTTTCAACTGTGCATTCACACTAATTATTACAAGCCTCATACCTTATTACTCTACATTAGTGCATTGTGAAATTGCATTGCTTTTAGGCGAAACTACAGAATTCGCTTGCTATCACATTGTTGTTGCAATGCTTAAATCTTTATTAATGCCCACTGGGAACAGATTACTGTATTTGGTAGCACAGTCAACTATAGTAGCAGTTCTCTGCTCTGACCATGCATTTACACTCCAGACTTCTCGAGTTTCTCTAACGGTAGACTTTTATTCAATGTTCTTATTTTGATGTATCACACCCATCATTAGGTTATTAGCTCATTTAACGTACACACAGAATAGCATTGAAATTTTTCTTCTAATTTTCCTGAAACACCTTTTGTGCTGGCACCCAACCGACAGCCTGCCTACACTATCAAAAAAATCGAAGACTCACCTTCTGCAAACCATTGATGAAGAATAGCTTGGGAAAATTGCAAGTTACCATTGACCACGGCATTGCACACATCACTGAGTGGAGTTAGCTGGAATTCCTACATAGAGTGGTTGCCCCAGTGTCATGTATCTTCCAGTCACTGTAGTTGTCCTCAGAATGGTTATATGGATCATATGTAATACAGGATACTGTGAACTATTCAGATCACCAAACCAGTGGTGCACGAGCAGCAGCTGTTGGGTAATTTTATACTTAAGTGGATTTTGGATCCTGACGCAATTCAGTCACGAATCTCGTTTATGACCAAGCATTAGGAAATGGGATGCTAATATGTATTATATTGTTTCCATTGTATAATTTTGTTATTTTTCGTATTTTGCAACGTGGGCGAGCATTAAATTCCACTTAGTTAAGGAGCAAACCAATGATATAGGATTTAATAACCAATATCAATTAAGTTAGTTAGTTATTGAGTTAGTTACGTGTTCCATTGATCAATAGCACGGGAAAACCATTATTATGTGGAACGTGTCAAATGCGCAAGAAATGCGCACAGGAAACAAGTTGCTTTTTTTTTGTTTACATTATAGTGTTTACATTACCTAAATATTTCTATTATCTACCCCATTCCCTCAAATGGCACAAAATGCATATATTATATCTCCAGATATATTTACTCATATTCAAGAATTCATCTATGGTATAGAAGGAGTTGTCAAGGAGTTATGATTTCCATTCGTTTTTGAAACTATTACTGCTGTCTGTCAGACATTTTATTTCATCTGGTAATTTATCAAAAAGTTTTATAGCAGCATATTTTACCCCTTTCTGTGCCAAAAATAGGTTAAGTAAAGGATATCATAGGTCTTTCTTTTTTCTGGTATTGTAATCATGAATGTAACTGTTGATTTTAAACTGGTCCATGTTGTTGAGTAAATGTACTGTGAAGCAGTTGTACGAATTCCTAACCTTTTAAACAGATGCCTACAAGATGTGCGACTATGAACCCCACACATTATTTTAACTACTTTCTTTTGACCAATGAATACCTTTTGCCTAAGTGTTGAGTTGCCCTAGAATATTATTCTGTATGACATCAGAGAGTGGAAGTATGCAAAGTATGTTAGCTTACTAATTTCTACATCCTCAAAATTGGCAATTATTCTGATTGCAAAAGTTGCTGAATCTAGTCGCTTTAGGAGATCCAAAACACGAATTTTCCAATTAAGATTATCATCTATATGTACACCCAAAAACTTAGTATGCTCTACACTGGCTACAGACTTCTTTTGATGTGTTATGTTTATTGAAGAAATTAAACTTTTCACAGCAGAAAATTGGATGTACTGTGTATTTTCGAAGTTCAGAGGAAACCCATTCACAGAATACCAATTAAAAACTTTTCAAAAGACCTTATTTGTATCATTTTCTATTGGACTTTCCTTTACTGGATTAATAATTATGCTTGTATCGCCAGCAAACAGTGTCAGTTCAACATCTTGTTTCACATAAGAAGGGAGGTCATTCACATATATCAAGAACAGGGGGAGACATATGATCAAACCTTGTGGAACACCTCATGTAATTTCATTCCAGTTAGATGAAGTGGCAAACTCCTTCCAACCACTAGAAGCATACAAGGAGACTTTTTGCTTCCTGTTCTGTAGATATGACTCAGACCACTCATATGCTTTTCCATTTATACTATAGAATTGTAATTTCTCTAACATAATGTCATTGTTCACACAAACAAATGCTTTGGAGACGTCACAGAATATTGCTACTGGTGACATTTTACTACTTAAACACTCTATTATGTAGACAGTTAAATTGCATATTGCTGTCTCAGTGGAACAGCATTTCTGAAATCCGAACTGTGATTTATTAAGTATCCCATTACTGTTGAGATAGCTAGCCACTCTGGAGTACATTACTTTCTCAAACATTTTTGAAAATGCTGTAAGCTAGGATACTGGCCTGTAATTATCAGCATCTGTGGTTTCCCCCTTTTGTAGAGAGGCCTGACAATGGATAGATTTTAACCTGTCTGGAAACATTCCCTGAGTCAGTGATGCATTACATATGTGACTCAAAATATCAGCTGTAATTGCTCCAAATTGTTTTGATGTCGTCTACTCTTAAAGAACATTTATTTTTAATGATTTATAATTTTCCTTATTTCACAAGAGTTTGTTAGATGAAACCTAACCTGACAAAAATTTTTGAAAACAGACTCTCCCATGTGCCGCCTGGCTTTTCCTTTTGAATTATTCTCACCAATTTTTTCTCCTATGCTTAAG
The DNA here is from genome assembly GCF_023897955.1 of Schistocerca gregaria. NCBI lineage: Eukaryota > Metazoa > Arthropoda > Insecta > Orthoptera > Acrididae > Schistocerca > Schistocerca gregaria. The sequence goes on from NW_026061730.1 coordinate 5,599,622, forward strand.
AAGTGATTGTTAAATACATTGGCTACCTGTGTAATGTTGGTTAAGGTGGTCTCATTCTCTTTATCAGTAATACTACCTATCCCACTGGTTAGTTTTCCTGTCTCCCTTCTAACAACATTCCATATTGATTTGATTTTATTGCTGAAGTTATTAATTTGTTCTCTAACATATATATTTCTTTATTTCCTTACAACTATTCTCAGTGTGTTACAATAATTTTTGTAGTGTAAAACTACTTCTTGCTGTCTCATACAGATTTCTTTTTGTTTCTGAAGATACATTAATACCTACAATAATCCAAGGTTTCTTTAAAAATATTGTGGTGTTACATTTAGTAATTTTCTTTGGAAAACAATGTTCAAAAACGGATATAAATTTATTAGGAAATATGCTGCATTTATAATTAGCATTTGGATCATTATATATATCTTCCCAGTTTACATTTACTAAACTTTCTCTGAAGTGATCTATAGATACCGGTTGAGCACCCTCACACTTTTACTTAACGGTTTCTGAAGTGTACACCCTGTTATGTTTTGTAAGTTAATCAGTTGTGCATCATGGTCAGATAATCCATTTACCACAGGGAAAGCACGTGTTTGTTCTACATCCTCTTGCTGTCCAAATACATTATCTATTAGAGTACTACTGTCTTGAGCTATACGTGTAGGGATACTGATTACTGATTCTAAGTCATATGTTGTTAACAACACTTCTAGTTCACTTTTCCTATCAGAATTGCTTAGAAAAGTTAACACTGAAATGACCCCAGATTAATAACTTCTTCTTTTTGTCTGACAGACAGCATAATATGGAGTCAAACTTTTTTATGAATAAGTCCCAATCTCCTAGTGGAAACCTGTACACTGTTGCTAATATCAACATTATCTAGCTGAAGTTAACATGCACAAACCTCAAAGTGCTGATCAACATAAAATTTCCTCACTTCAACAGTTCTGTATTCATACCCTTGTTTTATGAAAATGGCAACTACTCCTTTATCCATACTAGATCTACAAGTGTAAGATCCTAAATGATATCCATTTATACAGACATTTTCCATCCCCACAGTTACATGGTGCTCAGACAGACAAAGTATATGAATCTCAGTATTATTTTCGAGATCATCTAAATACATTATCAGCTCACCTACTTTTTTTAAAATTCCTCTGATATTTTGGTGAAGTTGATATCATCCTTAGCTTTATCCTTATTTGCTGTGCATGAAGTTTCTTTTCTTCCTATTTTCCTTGGTTGTTGTCTGTCTGGAAATTGACTTTAACCTAAAAAAAACCTGTCTGCCTTGGTCGCAATAACCACAGGGATCACCCATTGTGTGACTGTGGCCCCCCTTACAGTATATGTTAATAGAGAAGCTAATTTATCTTCCCCCTTCTTAATAAGGTGCACGACATGTGCAGTGTAGCCCCACCTACCAATAGCATCAAATAGACCAACACTCATGTGAGACTTTGCCGGTGTATGGAGCATCCTGTTCAGTTCAGTGTTAACATGCGATACCCAGGGCTGATCATATCATTGAAATACCTCCAAAAACCCAACATTCGTGTGCCCAGTTTCTGCTCCTATTTTATCCAGGTCACTCCTAATACTATACCCTGGATTCATAGCCAGGCTGCTTACTGCTCCCCGACCTACAATTACCTGATTTTCCTTCTCAAAGTCCTTGCATAGCTGACATAAGTTTTCTGTCATGTGGCTAAGGCTAGCACTTGGTTCACAAAACTTGTGACCTGGTACTCTGTCCCTAATTTCTCCTGTAGCTGTTGGCCCAAATACCCTCCCATGACTGCTACCTATAAACAGACTTTTTCTTTTCCTATTCTGGTTTGATCCCGACCTGTCTTTTTTCTTTAAGCTAATATTCTGCTTCAACCTACATTCAACTAAATCTGGATGAGGCCGTTCCTCCAGTACTTCAGATAGCAAACCACACTGAATTTTATAAGTTTCATCAACTGTTTCCCTTTTTCGCCCTTTGATTGCTACCTTTTACCAGCGCACAGAGTCCTTTTCCTCCCTTAGCTTACAGAATTCCAAATTCGCGATTTCTAATTCAGCCTTAAGGGCACACATCTTTGCCGCCAGTTTCACGATTTTTCTATCCTTTCTATGTAACCTACACTGCCATGGAAGAGCGTCATTATCTATCCTTGTTTCCTCTCCGCTACTCTTTCCCCAATGAAACCAAAACCTAGTCTATACAGAACACTCCCTCTTTCAAATTTCTACGGCAACCAGCACACTTGTCACACATGGTTTCACATTACATTAGTGTTTAATTACATACAAGGACAGGTTAAAACATATTGTGCTGTTGAAGTTATTTTCTGCTTTTGTGTCACACAAAAGTAGAAAATAACTTCAACAGCACAATATGTTTTAACCTGTCCTAATATGTAACTAAACACTAATGTACACAAACTTATAAACTTGGCTCAGAAACTTTTAATCAACCACACAAATTCTGGATGAGAGACACGAATTAATTTAACTTTGAAGAGCTAAGTCTAGTCAAAAACAAATATCTACACTCATACTAAATTTACACCAAAATATGTAAACAAAAATGCAACTGCTGGCCTTTACAAAATATTTCCTTTTTCGATGTAATTTCGTTTAGAAAAGCAAAACCTTCAATACATAGATTAGATAAGAAGTAAATGCACTAGTCTACAATGTAATATTAACTAAATTAGATCTTATTTCAATATTAATTGCTTAACTTAGTGAGAGCTTCATACACTCACATTTGCCTGGCTACAGGGCTGTCAACCTAAGTACATGAAATAAGATTTAATAAAACAATGAGAGTGTTACAGTTGTCTTAATGGGGTTAGTTTATTATGGATATATAATCAGTTTGTAATGTATCTTTCAATAACTTTGTAATTTTAACTTTTATACTGCAAACTGCAGAGATTATAGGAAAACTAATAAATCTTATTAATATTATTGAGCTAGACCTCCTTTTGTATGGAAATGACCAGCCAGCCTTCGATGATGCACCCATCTGATGCACTATTACAGGCTTTCATGATCTGCGAGGCTAGACCTTCACAACTGGAAACAACATTTGCTGGCCCCAATACTGTCATTCTGAGGCACAATACTCCATCACTGCCCACTGGCTTCACCATTGCACCAGCTTAGGCACTGCCCAACTGATGTATCTTGGCAGCCCTCATGCTGTCCCTGCTGGCTCAGTACATGGTCAGCACACCTGTTGCCTTGGCACCACCACACCACTTATCAGTGCATCATTTCAGTTGGCTCCGTATGTTTCTACAATAGCCAAAATTATTTCTACAATAGCAAAAATTGGCCAGTTCAAACTCTAAATTATTGTACTATTTTTTGTCACTTCTTAAATACTTTTAGTTTTCTATTCCTGTCCACTTTTTTACTGCATTTTGGAAATTATTTGTTCCCCCCATTATAACGTTGCATCCTTTAAGAAGAGCCACCGGTCCAAAGGAGCATTTTCAAACATCAAACTACTACTTTTGTAATTTTGAAATAATTAGCCTGCTGCTATGGAGGGGGAGTGAAGTGTGTGTGGTGGATTGATAGACCGAGTGGGGAACACATTATGAAATATGTTTCACTTCAGAGCTGTGGCTAGTCATGGGATAGTTCTGTGTGGCTGTCAGGATGGGTGACATTTCCTGTTACACCAGGTCAGTTGCACATCCAGATATGCTATCATCTAAATGAATGGCACCAAATAGAGGGCCCATTATGCTCTGGGGGCAGCCACTTTGGCTCGTGTGGGACACCTGTTAGCAACAGAAGGCATTATGACAGTTGCAGACTACGTGACATTTATTGCAACTGCACGGATTCCTTCATTCCTGGTGTGCTCTCCCATAGTGGACGCATCTTTCAGCAGGATAATTGTCCATGTCACATGTGCATGGTCTGAGTAGTATGCTAACTAACACTGATGTCTTGACCACACCATTTAGCTAATCTGAACGTGTGGAATAGCACTGGTACAACATACACCCAGAAACATGTAAATGATGTGTCAAGCCCATATCATGTAGAATTGTCAAAGTACTGTATTCCAAAGGTGGCCAAACATGCTATTAAGCAGGTTCTTAAATTTGTTGTTATGTTTACTAATGCACGATTAGTACCAGCAGAACATAAATGTACACACTATTAGTGACACACTAAGTCTCTTGAGAAAACATATCCGAGTAAAATAATTGTTATAATCATGTTTCTCCAGTATTGTGTTTACTAGCCTCAATGAAGCAAGTGCCATGAATATATTTTTACTGTCACTGTTTCTAAAATACAGAGCTACAAGTACTACATGATGACTTTGTTTGGAATATTAAGCAGCAAGTCATCACATTTCCTTGGCCTTATACTGAATATTGCAAGATACTCATGATTACTGACAAATGTAAGGATTTATCACAAGTCACAATCTTCTTGTCGCAAGATCAATAGGAAAAAGCAGCAGTGCTAATGACAAAAACACATTTGATTCATGTTTCTTATTTGGTAATACCATTTCTTGACATCTAAAGCTACAGGTATGAATTTTTGTCACATTATCTGTTAGCAATCTATACTACACATCATTACAAATTTTTCCACAATTCTACCAGATTTTAAAGTTATTTCACAGAAAGTACAATTTATTGTCCCCTGGTACATACATTATTTAATAGGCCTTGGGGGCACCAACCACGAAAACCTATTTGCGTAATCTAACACATACTTACATTTTCTTTCTGATGTGAAGTAATGCATGTGTCTTGAGAGTATCCAAGTAAGTAAAACTTTTGTCACAGATACCACACTTGTGAGGTCCACTTCCAGTGTGTACAAATGCATGTGTCTTGAGATAACCTGATGTAGCAAAAGACTCCCCACAGATCTCACATTTGTGAGGTTTCTTTCCAGTGTGAATTAATACGTGTTTCTTGAGATCACCTAACATAGTAAAGGATTTCCCACAAATCTCACATTTGTGAGGTTTCTTTCCAGTGTGATACAATAAATGTTTGTTAAGATTGCCTAATATAGTAAAAGATTTCCCACAAATCTCACATTTGTGAGGTTTATTTCCAGTATGAAATAATATGTGTGTCTTGCGATGATCTGCCCTAGCAAAAGATTTCCCACAAATCTCACATATGTGAGGTTTATTTCCAGTGTGAATTAATAAATGTTTCTTGAGATCACTTAACATAGTAAAAGATTTCCCACAAATCTCACATTTGTGAGGTTTCTCTCCAGTGTGAATGAATACATGTTTATTAAGATTGCCTAATACAGTAAAAGATTTCCCACAAATGTCACATTTGTGAGGTTTATTTCCAGTATGAATCAATACATGTTTCTTGAGATCACCTAACATAGTAAAAGATTTCCCACAAATATCGCACATGTAAGGTTTCTTTCCAGTGTGAATTAATACGTGTTTCTTGAGATGGCTTGACATAGGGAAAGATTTCCCACAAATCTCACATTTGTGCGGTTTGTTTCCAGTGTGAATTACAACATGATTCTTGAGATAGCCTGATGCAGCAAAAGATTTCCCACAAATCTCACAATTGTGAGGTTTCTTTCCAGTGTGAGTTAATAAATGTTTGTTAAGATTGCCTAATACACTAAAAGAGTTACCACAAATCTCACATTTGTGAGGTTTATTTCCAGTGTGAAATAATATGTGTGTCTTGCGATGGTCTGCCCTAGCAAAAGATTTCCCACAAATCTCACATTTGTGAGGTTTATTTCCAGTGTGAATTAACGCATGTTTCTTGAGATTACCCAACATAGTAAAAGATTTACCACATATCTCACATTTGTTAGGTTTCTTTCCAGTGTGAATTAGTGTATGTGCCTTCAGATAGCTTGAAAACGCAAAAGCTTTCCCACACATCTCACATTTGTGAGGTTTCATTGCAGCGTGAATTAATACGTGTTTGTTAAGATTGCCTATTATAGTAAAAGATTTCCCACAAATCTCACATTTGTGCGGTTTCTTTCCAGTGTGAACTAATAAATGTTTGTTAAGATTGCCTAATATAGTAAAAGATTTCCCACAAATCTCACATTTGTGTGGTTTCTTTCCAGTGTGAATTAAAATATGTCTTCTCAGCTGGTCTTCCCTAGCAAAAGATTTCCCACACATCTCACATTCGTGAGGTTTATTTCCAATGTGAATTAATACGTGTTTCTTGAGATCACCTAACATAGTAAAAGATTTCCCACAAATCTCACATTTGTGAGGTTTCTTTCCAGTGTGAATTAATAAATGTTTGTTAAGATTGCCTAATATAGTAAAAGATTTCCCACAAATCTCACATTTGTGAGGTTTCTTTCCAGTGTGAATTAATGTGTGAGCCTTTAGATAACGTGACTGGGCAAACCACTTCTCACAAATATCACATTTGTGAAGTCTTTTCCCAGTATGGATAGAAACATGTCTCTCGAGATCACCTGACCTAGCAAACAATTTGCCACAAATACCACATCTGTCGGTTCTGTTTGCAGTAAGTAGATCAGCCTGGGCACTGACATTAACAGCTATAGACAAAGTTCCATAATTACTTGCTTTCTCTCTATCATTTGTCATATGTGTGTTACATATGTCATTAGAGGGCATTTTTGAATCTTTCCAAGTTCCCTTACATGAAGACTGCTCATTGTGTTCTGTGACAGAAACTTCTGCCTCGCTATCCAACGAGGTAGTGGTTTGATGCTCATCACTATGTTCATATTTTTCATGAGTGTCAGCAGTTAAAACTTGACAATTCTCACTCATTCTCATATGCTTTTTCAAGCCAACATTACTGTGAAATACCTCACCACACCACTTACAAACATAGGAAGGTGGTTGCATTCCATCAATGTGCATGAACACATGCATTATGAGTGTGTATTTTGAAGAAAAGTTCTGTTGGCAGAAATTACAGCTATATACATCTAATTCCTTTTCCCTCGTACTACATTCATACTGGGTGGCAACTGAGCATTCCTTATCAATAGTCATATCTTCTGTATTGGTACTGAACCCATGTGTTGACTTCATGTCTATCACAAACTCATCCTGGACCAGTCTATGGTGACAAGTTTCTTCACATGATATGCTGCAACTCCCACCAGTAGTCTGAGTAAATCTGAAGAGTGAGGAGGATAACGTTAAATATTGAGATATACAAACAAGAAACAATATTTGAGTGACCAGAAATCCACTACTATAGGCCAAAATTCATAAAAGTGCATAAGAATTGACATATTCGTAACTGTAGATGTAGATGTTACTGATTTAAAATTATAATATTCCACCAGAAGTAAACAACTGATGAGGTGAAAGTGGTTTAAAACGAAAATAACCAGAGGAAATTCAATAATGATTATTCTCAGTCACTGCTGATTTGATCTGAAATTTTTAGATTAGAACTAAAATACTTCATTTTCATGTGTTACAATCGTTATAAAATACAGTGCTACAAGTCAATAGTCTTCAACACTTTATCAAATGTATCAAAAAATTAATCAGATACATGTTTTAATTCCAAATTTTTAAGTTCAAGGTATTTCAGATTTATTTAAGAGAAATAATTTCTACATGTTCCTCTTCTATTATGTTAGCTCTGTAAGTGCATTCTCCTTGTTTGGCCAACACTTTCACCTCTAGAAATGGTAAATTTATTTCACCTGGTAAACAATTTTTTTGTTTGATTCCAAATAAATCAATTACTACTGCAAGCATCAATATTTTCATTCGTTATCTACAATGGATGTTGATCAGCTGAACAATGACTGTTCATAAACAAGAATCAATGAGACATCAATCAAGGGAATAAATTTGCATACTGATGATGAATTGCAGATGGTATTAATCTAAAACTGTTTTTAGCACTGCAACTTACATGAAGCCTTCCACAAATGGAATTATTGTCTGAACAGATGGAAATGGTTGCAAATTTTCCAGTACACTTGCTGTGAGCCTTGTTGAAAATTTTTACATCTTCCCAACATCTGGTCTCCTGGCATTGCAGAACACCATTGACTGAAGGACACACACATAAATGGTCACATCATCACCAATTAAATGCTGACGGGTAACACTACATACTGAGTGGCAGTGATAACAGCTGATGCATGAGCTACACGTGTAGTATCTGGGTTTCATTATTATACCTGCAGTTAAACCCTTTCCCACAGAAAAGAACTGTAATGCTTTTCAGGTCCCCAGTATGTACATAGGTGGATATTAAAGATTACAAACTACTGAAGGTGTGCAGGCTCCAGAGTTTTCTTTTGTTCTGACTGTACTTTTAACTTTTTTGCATTGTGTTGAGTATATAGTTTTGTTTGGCATGGTGTCTGGTAAATTTCGAGTGTTTTTGAACAATTAATTAGATCACAAGATTTTTTAAAATGTAACTGGTATCATGGTGTGTCAGATTCTAGAAGTTGACAACTGAATCACTAAATATTGTAACTTTTATAACTCAATAATTTACAACTTGTATTTTCATACTCATGTAAGTGAAATAACTGAACACTAATAATGATAAAACACATCAGAAAAATATGCAAATAAGATTTCAAACAAATACTTTTCTGTTTGTCAAAGTACTAGAAATAAAACTTACAATTAAAATTTTACAGTATGCCAGTCAAAATTTTACAATATGCCAGTCAACCATAAACCACCCAGAATAAGAAACAGAATTTCTGGAAAGCTTTAGCAATAAATAAATTTTGAGGTTTTTATTTATCAATTGTTTTAGAGATCACCATGTAAGCATTGTGTAGATACTGGGTGCTTGGTTCATATCCCTAATCTTTACCGCACAGCATTTCGTGTGGCAGGTACATGGATAAACTATTGATCTACATCTAGACGATTACTCTGCTATTCACAATAAAGTGCCTTGGAGCACTCTCTCTACCATTCCATTGTCGAACAGTGCGCAGGAAAAACGAGAACTTAAATTTTTCTGTGAGAGCCCTGATTTCTCTTATTTTATCGTGATGATCATTTCTCCCGATTTAAGTGGGTGCCAACAAAATGTTTTCCCAATCGGAGGAGAAAATTGGTGATTGAAATTTCATGAGAAGATCCTGTCGCAACGAAAAACGCCTTTGCTTTCATGATTGCCACTCCAATTCACATACCATGTCTCTGACACTATGTTCCCTATTTCGCGATAATACAAAACGAGCTGCCGTTTTTTGTACTTTTTCAGTGTCATCTGCCAGTCCCACCTGACGCAGATCCCACACCACACAGCAATACTCCAGAAAAGGCTGGACAAGTGTGGTGTAAGCAGTCTCTTTAGTAGACCTGTTGCACCTTCTAAGTGTTCTGGCAATGAATTGCAGTCTTTGGTTTGCTCTGTTGTTGTTGTTGTTATCAGTCCTGAGACTGGTTTGATGCAGCTCTCCATGCCACTCTATCCTGTGTAAGCTTCTTCATCTCCCAGTACCTACTGCAACCTACATCCTTCTGGATCTGCTAGTGTATTCATCTCTTGGTCTCCCTCTATGATTTTTACCCTCCACGCAGCCCTCCAATGTTAAATTTGTGATCCCTTGATGCCTCAGAACATGTCCTACCAACCGGTCCTTCTTCTTGTCAAGTTGTGCCACAACTCTTCTTCTCCCCAATTCTAGTCAATACCTCCTCATTAGTTGTGTGATCTACCCATCTTATCTTCAGCATTCTTCTGTAGCACCACATTTCGAAAGCTTCTATTCTCTTCTTGTCCAAACTACTTATCGTCCACATTTCACTTCCATACATGGCTACACTCCATACAAATACTTTCAGAAACGACTTCCTGACACTTAAATCTATACTCGATGTTCATACATTTCTCTTCTTCAGAAACGCTTTCCTTGCCATTGCCAGTCTACATTTTATATCTTATCTACTTCGTGCATCGTCAGTTATTTTTCCCCCCAAATAGCAAAACTCACCTACTACTTTAAGCGACTCATCAGCTAATAAAATTCCCTCAGCATCACCCCACTACATTCCATTATCCTAGTTTTGCTTCTGTTGATGTTCATCTTACATCCCCCTTTCAAGATACTGTCCATTCGTTTCAGCTGCTCTTCCCAGTCTTTTACTGTCTCCGACAGAATTACGATACCATCGGCGAACCTCAAAGTTTTTAGAATGAGATTTTCACTCTGAAGCGGAGTGTACGCTGATATGAGACTTCCTGGCAGATTAAAACTGTGTGCCCGACCGTCGGGCACACAGTTTTAATCTGCCAGGAAGTCTCAAAGTTTTTATTTCTTCTTCATGGTTTTTAACAACTACTCTGAATTTTCCTTTTGTTTCCTTCATTGCTCGCTCAATATACACATTAAATAACATCGGGGAGAGGCTACAACACTGTCTCACTCCCTTCCCAACCACTGCTTACCTTTCATGCCCCTCTACTCTTAATTGCCATCTGATATCTGCACAAAATGTAAATAGCCTTCAACTCCCTGTATTCTACCCCTGCCACCTTTAGAATTTGAAAGAGAGTATTCCAGTCAACATTGTCAAAAACTTTCTCTAAGTCTACAAATGCTAGGAACATAGGTTTGCCTTTTCTTAATCTTTCTTCTAAGATAAGTCGCAGAGTCAGTATTCCTCACGTGTCCTAATATTTCCACGGAATCGAAACTGATCTTCTCAGAGGCCGACCTGTACCAGTTTTTTCCATTCATCTATAAAGAACTCTCATTAGTATTTTGCAGCTGTGACTTATTAAACTGATTGTTCGGTAATTTTCACATCTGTCAACACTTGCTTTCTTTGGGCTTGGAATTATTATATTCTTGTTGAAGTCTGAAGGTATTTCGCCTGTTTCATACATCTTGCTTGGCAGATGGTAGAGTTTTGTCAGGAATGGCTCTTCCAAGGCCATCAGTAGTTCTAATGACGCCTTGTTTCAACTGAGGTCTTTCAGTGCTCTGTCTAACTCTTTATGCAGTATCGTATCTCCCATTTCATCTTCATCTAAATCCTCTACCATTTCCATAACACTGCCCTCAAGCACATCGCCCTTGTATAGACCCTCTATACAAGGTGTTACCAAAAGGTACGGCCATACTTTCAGGAAACATTCCTCTCACACAAATAAAGGAAAGGTGTTATGTGGACATGTGTCCGGAAACGCTTAACTTCCAGGTTAGAGCTCATTTTAGTTTCGTCAGTATATACTGGACTTCCTCGGTTCACGCCAGTTGGCCCAATTGAAGGAAGGTAATGTTCGGTGCTTGTGTTGACATGTGACTCATTGCTTTACAGTACTAGCATCAAGTACACCAGTACGTAGCATTAGCAGGTTAGTGTTCATCACGAATGTGGTTTTGCACCCAGTGCAATGTTTACAAATGTGGAGTTCGCAGATACCCATTTGATGTATGGATTAGCATGGGGCCGTGGCGTGGTACGTTTGTATCGAGACAGATTTCCAGAATGAAGGTGTCCTGATGGGAAGACGTTCAAAGCAATGGATCGGCGTCTTAGGGAGCACAGAACATTCCAGCCAATGACTCGTGACTGGGGAAGACCTAGAACGACGAGGAGAATGGATGAGGCAATTCTTTGTGCGGTTGACGATAACCCTAATGTCAGCGTCAGAGACATTGCTGCTGTACAAGGTAACGTTGACCACGTCACAGAATGGAGAGCGCTACGGTAGAACCAGTTGTTTCCATACCATGTATGGCATGTGCAGGCACTATCAGCATCTGATTGGCCTCCATGGGTACACTTCTGCGAATGGTTCATCCAACAATGTGTCAATCCTCATTTCAGTGCAAATGTTCTCTTTACGGATGAGGCTTCATTTCAACGTGATCAAATTGTAAATTTGTACAATCAACATGTGCGGGCTGACGAGAATCCGCACGCAATTGTGCAATCACTTGATCAACACAGATTTTCTGTGAACATTTGGGCAGGCATTGTTGGTGATGTCTTGATTGGGTCCCATGTTCTTCCACATACGCTCAATGGCGCACGTTATACTCTATCTGAGCTGCTATAACATGTGCCTTTACAAGCATGACACAATGTGTGGTTCATGTACGATGGAGCTCTTGCACATTTCAGTTGAAGTGTTTGTACACTTCTGAACAACAAATTTGGTGAGCGATGGATTGGTAGAGGCAGACCTATTCCATGGCTTCCACGCTCTCTTGACCTCAAGCCTCTTGACTTTCATTTATGGGGACATTTGAAAGCTCTTCTCTATGCTACCCCAGTACCAAATGTTGAGACTCTTCATGCTCATATTGTGGACGGCTGTGATACAATACACCATTCTCATGAGGGGTAAGATATCGTGTAACAAAGTGTTTGAAGTCAAGCTGGTACGTTCTGTTGCTGTGTGTTTCCATTCCATGATTAATGTGATTTGAAGATAAGTAATAAAATGAGCTCTAAGATGGAAAGTAAGCGTTTCCGGACATATGTCCACATAACACATTTTCTTTCTTTGTGTGTGAGGAATGTTTCCTGAAAGTTTGGCTGTACGTTTTTGTAACACTCTGTATACTCCTTCCGCCTTTCTGCTTTCCCTTCTTAGCTTACGACTGGGTTTCCATCTGAGCTCTTGATATTCATGCAAGTGGCTGTCCTTTCTCCTAAGGTCTCTCCAATTTTCCTGCAGGCAGTATCTATCTTACCCCTCATTAGATAACCCTTTACAGCCTTACATTTGTCCCTGATTAGCCATTTTGCACTTCCTGTCAATCTCATTTTTGAGACGTTTGTATTCCTTTTTGCCTGCTTCATTTACTGCATTATAATATTTTCTCCTTTCATCAATTAAACTCAATATTTCTTCTGTTACCCAAGGTCTTCTACTAGCCCTCGTCTTTTTACCTACTACTTGATCTTCAGCTGCCTTCACTATTTCATTCCTCAAAGCTACCTATTCTTCTTCTACTTTATTTCTTTCCCCCATTCGTGACAATTGTTCCCTTATCCTCTCCCTGAAACTCAGTATGACCACTGATTTAGTCTGTTTATCCAGGTCCCATCTCCTTAAATTCCCATTGCAGTTTCTTCAGTTTTAATATACAGTTCATAACCAATAGATTGTGCTCAGAGTCCACATCTGCTCCTGGAAATGTCTTACAATTTAAAACCTGGTTCATAAGTCTCTGTCTTACCATTATATAATCTGTCTGATCCCTTCTAGTATCTCCAGGATTCTTTCATGTGTACAACCTTTTTATGATTCTTTAACTAAGTGTTAGCTATGATTGAGTTATGATTTGTGCAAAATTCTACCAGACGGCTTCCTCTTTCATTTCTTAGCCCTTATCCATATTCACCTAGTATGTTTCCTTCTCTCCCTTTTTCTCTACCCACAATATTATCTATGTGATCGTTCGAATTTAGGTTAATTGTAATCCCCAAGTATTTAGTTGAATTTACAGCCTTCAGTTTTGTGTGGCTTATCGTGTAATCGTAATTTAGCACACTTCTTTTAGGACTCATGTGAATAACTTCATACTTTCCGTTATTCAGGGTCAGTTGCCACTTTTTGCACCATACAGATATCTTATTATATCATTTTGTAAGTCGTTTTCATCATTTGATGACTTTACAAGACAGTAAATGACACAATCATCTGCAAACAATTTCAGACAGCTACCCAGATTGTCTCCTATGTTGTTAATATAGATCAGAAACAATAGCGAGGAACGCCGGATATTACTTGTTTTACTCAATGACTTTCCGTCAATTAGTATGAACTGTGACCTTTATGACATGAAATCACGAATCCAGTCACACAACTGAGGCGATACTCCGTAGGCACACAGTTTGGTTAGAAGACGCCTGTGAGGAACAGTGTCGAAAGCCTTCTGTAAATCTAAAAATATGGGATCAATTTGACATTCCTTGTGGATAACCCTTATTACTTCAGAGTATAAAGAGTCAGTTGTGTCTCACAAGAACGGTATTTTCTGAAACCATGCTGACTGTGTCAATAAATTGTTTTCTTCGAGGTACTTCATAATGTTTGAATACAGTATATGTTCCAAAACCCTACTGCAAATCGACGTTAGTGATATACGCCTGTAATTTAGCGAATTACTCCTACTTCCCTTTCGGGGTATTTGTGTGACTTGAGCAATTTTCCAGTCTTTAGGCATGGATCTTTCAGTGAGCGAGTTGTCGTATATTATTGCTAAATATGGAGCTATTTTACCAGCATACTCTGAGCAGCTTTGTTACTCCGAGGATATCTACTTCTATGTTTTTCATCTTGGCAGTTGTTCTTGATTGGAATTCAGGAATATTGGTTTCGTCTTCTTTGGTGAAGAACTTTCGGAGAACCGTGTTTAATAAATCTGTTTTAGTGGCACTATCTTCAGTGACTTCACCGTTGTTATCGCACAGTGAAGGTATTGCGCGTTTCCACTGTTGTGCCTTATGTATGAGCAGAATCTCTTGGTTTTCTGTCAGATTTCGAGACAGAACTTCGTTGTGAAAATTATCGAAAGCATCTCGCATTGAAGTACGCGCCATATTTCGAACTTCTGTAAAACTCTGCCAATCTTGAGGATTTTGCGCTCTTCTAAATTTGGCATGGTTTTTTTCGTTGCTTCTGCAACAACGATCTGACCCACCTAGTGTACCATGGGGGATGAGTGCCATCACTTATTAATTTATGTGGTATTTATCTCTCAATTGCTGTCGATTATGATCTCTTTGAAAACATACCACAACTTTTCTACACTTACATGATCAGATCGGAAGGAGAAGACTGTCTCTTAAGAGGGCATTAAGAGCATTTTTATCAGCTTTTTTAAATAGATATACTTTGCGCTTCTTTTCGATGGTTGCTGTGATGATGGAAGTGCACATGTATTTCATCGACACACATACTACAGCTTGGACAGTAACACTGCTGATGGTTTACACCACATTTGTTCAAAATTTTGGCATGATAGCTGTTACCACTATTTTATTCCTTCCTTTGTTCTCTCAATTTTCCAACCAAAGGGCTGTCATTATGAACAAAAACAGTTTCTTACATTCGATTTATCTACGCCAGTACTCCTCTACCCAACAACTAGTTGGGTTGGGGGATCAATGGGACTTTGCAACCTTTACTCAGTCTTTTGGCCGAGGCTGGTTGCAAAGTGCCATTACAGGCTAATATTACGATGGGGGTCGCCATTCCCAAAGTCGTCGCCCGCCCCGCCCGCCCCCCCCCCCCCCCATTCCAGGACATAATTAGTGAATTAATGTACCCCAACTGTTTCCATCCAGTGTAATCCATGGGAAAATGCAAATGTCTGCAAGCTGTGTAACTGAAGTGAAATGTGGGGACCAGCCTGCTATTCACCTAGCAGGGTGTACAAAACCACCTAAAAACCACATCCAGGCTGGCCGGCACACTGGCCCTTCGTCGTTTATCTGCCAGATGGATTCGGGGTCAGCACGCCTACTCGAATCCAGGAAGCAGTGTGTTAGTGCTCTCGGCTACCCTGGTGGGTCGTTTCTTACATCACCGTGAAACTATTACATCTGGTTCCACCTACTAAGGAAAGATTGTCAGTGCACTTGATGCCAGGGTTGGAGACTTGTGAATACAAACAGGCCTATTAAATCTTATCTCAGAAACATTAATATCACGCAAAGAAGGTATGTTCTTTTGAACATTTTTATATTATCATGATTTTGTTTCATCACTGTTGAATATCTAAAATATCTTCAGGGAAAAAGTACACCTAATTTCTAGTTCAATGTCTCGATTCCTGCCCAACGCATTACCACTAAGTCACAGGGCAGGAATCTGCAAAGCAATGTTATTTATATTGTCTAGCATAAACATTGCTTGGATTGTGCATGTCTCCATTTGAGTGTCCCCTACAATAAAAGAAGGAGTCATGGTGATATAAGTATGTCCTCTGTTATCATTTTCACAACGACCACTACTACCACCACCACCAAGCCAGTTTCTTAATTTGTATCACCAATTTCCATCATTTAATCTTGATGAATATTAGTGTCATCCACAACTTCATAAATCATTTGCCGAAATATACGTTGAAGTACAGTTCTCTTACTCTCAGAATTCATGTATGATGATGATGATGATTGGTTTGTGGGTCACTCAACTGCACAGTCCAATGTAGTCACTGTCATGAATGATGATGATCAAATGATGAGGACAAAGCAAACACCCACTCATTAGGCAGAGAAGGTTCCCAACCCAGCCAGGAATCGAATCCAGGATTCTATAATCCAGAAGCAGCAATGTTAGCTACAAGATCACGAGCTGTGGACAGAACTCATGGAGAATAAGTCCGATCCAAATGGTTTGAATGGTTAGGGAGACATGGGGCACACTGCATATTGTAAGAGACACTGACAGAGGTCACCAAAATTACTACACTGTAATAACAATAAACACAAGCTGTCGATAAAAAAAACCTGCTGAGTGGCAATCATAGGAGTAGTGTGGTATCTGCTTGACGTCATAGCAACTTCATTAGGAATTTACTGAGGGTAAAATTGTCTGAAAAGCACCCAGTTTTCATAACAAGAAATCGATCTGAGGCGTTTTAACTGATTTTAATTAAACTGAGAGTGTTCTGGGTGCTGCAGTGTGGGTTCCATATTTTGCAGGATGGTGTAACATTGTAGGATGTATATTAACTCGTGTCCTCAACAAGCATGCTGAAAAATAATTTTTCACTTTCCGCCACCAGGTGAAAAGATGGTGCTATTTGCAGTGAGAACGAGGTATCAGGCAGAAAAAGGTAAGAACGATCAGACCAATGATAATGGTGGTTCTGGTATCTTTGTTAGCATATGATCAGAAGTTACATATTCAAAATGGTCTACTGCCTCTGCAACTTGATGTATCCATGACATGACATAGTTAATAGTTGTCTACATCATATACAGTGTAATCAAATTGACTGTCATCATATGATAGCTTACTGATCAGGGGTATCTGGATACATCCCCAATAAATCTTTCACATATCCCAACATCCACTTGTCACATGAATTTGTACCAGATGATCTCACGGCCACATATCTTGAAACAACTGTCTAGTCATGATGCAGATGATACTGAAATTTACATGAAACCAATAGTTCACTCGACAAATGACATACCATCAAAATCATGGTACACGTGTTTTCATGAAATGCTGGAATAACGTTGCATAACAAGGTACTTATAAAATTCAGATGTCACTGAACTCCTAAGATGTGCATGACTTGTCATTATCTTCTAGGAACACTGACTGAAAATTAAGGGGAGTTGTGAAATCACACCACACTATCACATAAGCTGGGAGCAGTGGATGTTCCTGCACAAGATTTGGGAGGAAAACCCCCATATGTGACAGCTCTGTGCATTCACAGCCCCATGCAGAGTAAAATATGCCTTATCCATCCAAAGAATATTCCCCAGCCAAAAGTCGCTCATTTCCATTTGTGCCACAAATGAAGCAAAACGAAAGTGTTGTAGCCTATCTTGGGGCTTCTTTAGCCGCACATTCAGAGCCTTCTGAAGATACTAGTGTAAAATGTATTACCAAATATTTTAAAATGTTGGCTGGGGGGAGGGAGAGAGGGAGAGAGGGAGGGGGAGAGGGAGGGACAGAGAGGGAGGGACAGAGAGGGAGGGACAGAGAGGGGGAGGGGGAGAGAGAGGGAGGGGGTGAGAGAGGGAGGGGGAGAGAGAGGGAGGGGCAGAGAGAGGGATGGAGGGATAGAGAGGGAGGGAGAGAGGCTGGGAGACAGGGATGGAGAGGGAGTGAGGAACAGAGAAGGACCGAGAGAGGGAGAGAGGGACCGAGAGAGGGAGGGACGGAGAGGGAGGGACAGAGAGGGAGGGACAGAGAGGGAGGAACAGAGAGGGAGGGACAGAGAGGGAGGAACAGAGAGGGAGGGAGAGAGGGAGGGAGAGAGGGATGGAGAGGGGGTGAGGAACAGAGAAGGAGGGAGAGAGGGAGGGACAGAGAGGGAGGGACAGAGAGGGAGGAACAGAGAGGGATGGAGAGAGGGATGGAGAGAGGGATGGAGAGGGGGATGGAGAGGGAGTGAGGGACAGAGAGGGGCCGAGAGAGGGGGAGAGGGACCAAGAGAGGGAGAGAGGGACCGAGAGTGGGAGAGAGGGACCGAGAGAGGGGGGAGAGAGAATTCTGGAATACTTTGCTTTTCCTGTGAAGGAATTTATAAAATCCGTCTTCAGTAACTCGCTTTAGTAGCACTGTCGTCAATAACTTTACCATTGTTATCGCACAGTGAAGGTATTTATGCACCTTGTCAATTGTATACTTTACATACAACCAGAATTTCTTTGGGTTTTCTGCCAGATTTCGACACAGAGTGTCGTTCTGGAAACTATTAAAGGCCTCTCTCATTGAAGTTTGCACTAAATTTCGAGCTTCTGAAAAACTTCGCCAATCCTGTGGATTTTGCATTCTTTTAAATTTGGCATGTGTATTTCATTGCTTCTGAAACACTGGTCTGACCTGTTGTGTGTCAGTACCACTTATTAACTTATTTGATATGTATCTCTCAGTTATTACTTATTTTACTTTAAACCACATCTGGACTATGTTTAGAGAGACTTATCTGAAGGAGTGTAAAGTCTCTCTCCTTGGGATGTGTCAAGTGAATTTTTAACTGCTTTTCAAGGGCATGTATTATGCGTTTATTTTGGTGAGTTTTGATGTTACAGTATTCACTCTTGTGAACTTTTCATGGCTCAACAACATTGTGGTCACTAATCCCTGTACCTGTTACGCTCCCTGTTTGCCCATGGTTATTAAGACGTCAAAGATGTTTTCTCAAACATTTACACTTTCAGTGCGTTTCTGAACTTACTGTGCAAAATAATTTTCAGACACACCATTCAGTTCTGTTTTCGACGACGTTTTATGCCTACCACTGACATTGTATTTTCGCCAATATATAGAGGGTAGACCAAAGTCCCCACAAACTCTAATTCTACGAGTGGCATACCTATTTCAAATGACAAGTTTTCTTTGAACTGTTCAGCATGTTTCATCCAAGTCAGAGCATTGGTGAAGGGAACTTATTAATTTATTCCAGTTTGTAGGTGTAAGCTCCACCTGTACTTATCATACTGTATAGGCTTTCACAGTTAGCATCCCCATTAGTTAAAAGTATGGCCTGAGAGGCCATGGTCAATCTGTAAAACTACTACTTCCTGACGTTTCGTTACCAACTGCGGGCAGCAGTGAGTCAATGACTGGCTGCCAGGCTATGGAGGTCCCAACATCGCATGTCCATGATTTATTTGGCTCTGAGCACTATGGGACTTAACATCTCAGGTCATCAGTCCACTAGAACTTAGAACTACATAAACCTAACTAACCTAAGGACATCACACACATCCATGCCCAAGACAGGATTCGAACCTGCGACCGTAGCGGTCGCGCGGTTACAGACTGAAGCGCCTAGAACCACTCGGCCACCGGCGGTCGTCCATGACTTATTTCCAGTATGATAATGAGTTTCACGAACAAACAGAAGGCAGGGCCATGGGCAGCCCTCTGAGTCCAGCTGTTGCTAATCTTTTCATGGAATTTTTGGAACAGTAAAGGCTGCAGTCGCGCAGAAAAAAGTCCTTGAAAGTGGTGACGGTATGTGTATGGGACTTTTGTGATATGGAATCACATTAGAGAGGAACTGTACGGTTTCTTGGTGTATCTGAATAGTATTAATCCAAAGGTACAATTTACTATGGAGAAACAGAGAAATGGCAACTAAATTTTTTGGACGTATCAGCAATTAAACAGGCAATGGGATTCTAGGGCATAAGGTGTATACAAAAGAAACACACATCGACTATTACTTCCATAAGCATTCGAACCATCATCCCAGGAAGAAGAGAGGTGTCATTAAAACATTGGTGGACAGAGCTGGTAAGTTTATTTTCAAGTTGATCTAAATCATTTGTGAATGGCTGTTAAGAAAAATGGATACGCCGACAACGACATCGAGCGAGCACTTCATCCCAGAAGAAAAGTATGTGACAACATGCAGCAACAACTGTCAGCTGGAAAAGTTTTTTTCCATTTATTCACAATATTACGGACTGTATTGAGAAAGTTTTGGCCAACCGAACACAAAAGGAACTGTGCACTGGTATATACCGACAAATCAGCTGTACCGAAACATGTTTTTAAGGAAGGTGGTCACGAAATAAAATTTTGTGAGACTAGCGTGTTAGCCAGAACATCGATTATTATGCACGTATTTATAGGAAATTCTGGAACACCACAATGATTTCAACACAAAAGGGGACGGTTTAAAGTTAGACAGGATATTGTGGTCGACTTCATTCCAATGATGTGATGATCGATTACATTCATTCAAGAATAATGATGTTAGTCAGAGATATACTTATAGTCTGCCCCAAGTGACATATGTTGGTGCCCTCTATGCACACTATACAAACGGGAAATCCATGGCCTGGCAGCCATCGTTTATTCACCTCCGATGATGTTGGCTGCAGTAGGCATTGAAACGTCAGGAAGAGGTAAGTTTACAGATAGACCATGACATCTGAGATCAGAACTTTTAATTGATCGCTACCCTTACTACTTCACAGGAGCTATCTACTTAAATTTCACTACAACGTAAACTACTTCAAACAGCAATGAACACTACACCACCAAAAGTATTTCATCTATTACTTGTGAACATGCTTAGGACTCTTAAAAAATTTCAGCTGAAATTATTTAAATACCTATAACGATTTGAGATTCAGTGCTTTCTGTTAGCGGTTTGAGCCCTCGTTCTTTTCTAATGCAACTACGACAATTTACAGCTACGATACTCACTGTGTTGTATCTACCCTCTTTCGATGTTCTACTAGAAGCTTTTGAAACTGAAGCACTTTCTGCACTTACCTGAGACCCTCTAATTTAAAAAAAAAAAAAGCCCTGTCCCCTCTACACATCCGCATACTCGTGGAACTGCTTCCTTTGTGTAGCTGACTCCTGAGCCATTTAGTTGAATCCGTAAATCCACCACCTTCTGACGCAAGTTGGGGAATCTGCAACCTACACAGCTGCAGAACTGTCTGGGAATCTGATTCAGACTTCACTCCACTCTGTATAAAAGAACCACCTTCAGTTCTGCCCATGATGCTTCAGATGGTGAGCTCTGCCTTCATCTGGCAATCTTTACTAGCCAGTCACCTGAAACCTGAGAGAACCTCTTCCAATCCAATGTGGCACATATTGACAGCACCAACGTGAGCCACCACCTACTGCTGGCTATTCCATGTCTTTCATGGCATCCAGAAGCACCCATTTCTTACCTGTAAAAAGTCCTTCCAGTATGCACATTGGATTCCTTCCCCTCCTATACAGTCGTTTCTCTGAATGGTGCCATTACACACCTAACACCGGAGCTTCCAATCACCAGTAATACTATCCTCTGTCCTGTCTTGCACACTGAGAGGCTTTCTCTGGAACATGGCAAGCGACTTCATCTGGCTCATGGATTTCATCAGCCATAGACAGAAATCAAATTGTTCATCAGACGAACTGAGCAGGCTCTCCGATCAGCAACATGGAAATTCTTTCACTGCCACCCAAATGCTGGAATGACTTCCCACTCGACCACAAGTGAGAGGTTCAAATGGCTCTGAGCACTATGGGACTTAACATCTATGGTCATCAGTCCCCTAGAACTTAGAACTACTTAAACCTAACTAACCAACGACGGCACACAACACCCAGTCATCACGAGGCAGATAAAATCCCTGACCCCACCGTTATTCGAACCCGGGAATCTGGGCGCGGGAAGCGAGAACGCTACCGCACAACCACGAGCTGCGGACCAAGTGAGAGGTCAATCTCAGTATGGGCAGTACCCAAGGTGACCGCAGCAGTGGACCAATTGGTGGACAACACTAGCTGGAGCTGTGAGCGAAGAATCACTAACTTCATTCACATCTGAACACAGCAATTACTATATCTGTCCATACCAGAGTTGGCATGGTAAATAAGCAGACATATATGAAGTATAGGAGTTGAAGTTAAGAAACACAGACAATATTTAAAATAAGTCGCTTCTTATGAAATCATTTCAGCTCACAGTACTCTTATGTACTACTGCTGCTACTATGAGGGCTTCCACTGGATTGGGCGATCTAAGTGCTGCAAGTAACACAAAACAAAGAAGTGATGCATTTCAGCCAGTGGTTCTATGGACCACACAGTTTATAAAGCTTATAAATGTGCCTGATAAATACACACATGTGCACAAAAACGGGATTTGAAGCAAAATAACAATAATAATAACAATAATAATACCATTACAACTATAATAGTAGTAGATGTCGCAAAAATATACTTACAGCAATTGATAAATAATTCGCTCACTTGTGACAAACATCAAAGGATAAGGACATCACGTCATGAATCAAAAGTGCCCATTGTGAGCCAATTTTAAGTATTAATGCTGACAAACAGAGAAAATGAGCAAATAAGCTTCTAACGAACACTATATGCTTTCCTTGCAGCAAAGGTGAAGTCGTTGCAGCAGGCATCTGGTGTCAACATAATGCTGTTTAATCAAACCTACTGTTTGAATACCAGTGGGTGTAATCATGTTACTGTCAGTGTAATGTCGAATAGGGAGTTCTAGTAAGTGGAATTCCTTTAAAACCATCGATTTAGTGATGACAAAGTAATATTCGCTTTATATCAATCACACTGACAATGCAATGTCTCAAAGCAGATGTCAGCCTTGTTCCACAGAAAAGTTTGTTCTCCCCTGATGTTACCAGGTGACCATACCATCTCTGTAGGGGATAGAGTTGGTACAGTTAAAATATTTAACAGAGGGAGCACAGATCTACAGGAGCTGATTTTTAACATTTTAATGAAATGCAGCACAGGATGAGCTAGAGTGTTGGCAAACATGGCAGGCACATATTCTACAAGTAATTTACTGTCGGTAGCTTGCCAAAATCTCCACTCATTGGAAACTACCATAGCTCGACTCCATGATGCATTCTGTGCATTGATGGAAGTGGAAATGTATGAATCATCAGTACCAGATGTGGGCACTGAATTACGATCTAATTTAAGTTTGTTTATATACCCAGCTGTAAGCAAGAGTTTATAAAAACCCTCCATTTCAATGCAAATAAACAGTTACCACTATAACCAAGTGGACGAAACAGTCTCACCACAAGGGTATTTAAATGACTGGTCCAGCAGTGATGAAGGTAGAAACCTGAAGAAAGAGACGAATGGGCCATTCCTTCCTGATATTAGAGATGCTTTGGTTATTGGGGTTTCATGCTGCGGAAAACAATTACTTTTTACACTGTTGACTTATCCTGTGGGAGTCCACTTAGAGCATGTGTACATTTTTCAAAAATTCTGTTTCAATAAAAATATCAGCTACTGCAGGAGATTTTGCATGGAGTTAAGATAGTAACATACTAAACTGCCAGCAAAAGCAGTGATATTCCACCACCTGAAAACGTAAAACCAAACAGCATATTAATTTTTGGCAACATCTCTGTGGAAAATCAGGATATCGGCCAACATTTCTGCTTTGCTCGCCACATGGAACTGAATATAATTTATTTAAGTGAGACATACTTAAGCATACCAAAGCTGTTGGTCTGGGATACACCAACCTTATAACAATCGAACAGGACAATCTGAATTTAAAGCATATTTTCCAAGTAGATGTCGGAACTGACATGGCACTCAATGAATTTGTTATATGTGAGGATTGCTGGAGTAACTCTCAGTATAGCTTGCTGGTTACAGATGAAACTACTAAATTGAATGAGAGTCAAAACTTCAAAATGATTCTTCAAAAAGGCAATGCACCAAAACGCGCCTGTCAGTATATTGTACACTATGTACAAATTTACACACATGTTGCACATTCATTCAGAGGATGCAAAGCACTTGCGTTTGACGAAAAAAATGGAGGTAATCAACACTAAAGTAATGGAACTGAATGTCTTGTCAAGGAAGGTGCTATGAATGGTGAGGTGTTGGTTGCTCAAATTCAGCAATATGACCCGTGTGTCAACGAGAAAATTGAAGGAGTCAATGTAAAACTAACGCATATGTGGAACAAGAATGTGATAGCTAAGGCACTTCACGCCCATCACCACCGACTGTCTCAGAATATACGTAAGTTGTAAACTGTTTCAAAAATGGATTAGTATGCAGCAGCATGTTGTCAAAGAAGTGTAATGTTAAAAACTGGGGTGTGGAAGACTATTTGACAGAAGCTACTTTTGTGAAAGTTAGGTCAACTGCAACGAGACCAGTGTCCTTCAGCAACATTTAAGCCAGTAACTGACAGGCTGAAAGAGCTGTCATGGACTATGGATGAAACGAGAAACAGGATGAGGAGGAGGAGGAGGAGGAGGAGGAGGGCTGAGTTAAGAAAGAACATATGGGGTCATCAGGGCAAAACCGTAAGCACTCAATATGTTTAACCAAGAAGGCAATAAGAATTGGGAACAAGGAATTTGAAAGATTGCCTAGGCTGTTACAGTTAATAATTTTGAAAATGTCGACTGTTAAAAATATACCCTGAAACTATAAAAACATGTGGTTCAATATCACATACGACTAAAGCATGTGAAACCCCAAAAAGATGAATGGAAGTCTCATAGACCGACAAATACAGGATTTTAACTGAACCAGCATTAGCAGCTCCACCTAGTGCAGGTAAAATAGTCGAAGTTCAGCCTGAAAGACCAAACAGTCTACGTCTAGAATATATAAATTATGGTAACTAAATGGAATCATAGATCGATTACGACTGTTTACAGCTTTAGCTGGTGAAGAGATTGCAGATCACATGAACAAAATATTATCGATCTTACCTGGGCTACGAAAATTATGCATCGTCGAGTGGAGAGAGTTGTGCATGAGCTTTACAGACCTGCATGCAGAATATATCTGATAATACCAGGAATGGCAGGCTGATCTCTTGGATATGCAAAACTACTTACAATCAAATAATGGCGTCAAGTATGTTCTCACAGTCACAGACACATTCCAATTTCGTTTGGGCCTTACCTTTGAAAGTAAAGACATGGAAGGAGGTTTGAGACGTTTCTGAACAGTTGTTGCACACAGGACTAAATAAACTGTCCATCAACCTTTAAGACATATGATGGAAGTGAATTTTATGATAGACATTTCAAAGCAGAATTCGAATTAAGTGGGATAAACCACTACTCAACATTCTCATTTTTGGAAACTAGTATTGCCAAATGGTTGAACTGGACCATCAAAAATGGAATGTGGAAGCAATTTAATCTTCAATGTATGTGCAAATGGCTGAACATACAGCCAAAAATCACTGACGAGTATAATCGCATTATTCACCATTAAGAGCAAACCTATTGAAGTCACAAAGGAATTATAGGAAAGCTTTGAACCCATTATGTTCCTCATAGAGCGGGTCATATGATGTCAAAGGAACAGGGCATTGATGAAATGGCTGTTTCTCATCAAAGCTCAACAGCAGGTGAACACCCACAATTTGCTATGTAATTCGAAAAGCAAAGCTGAAACCATGCAATAGCATGACATGAGTGCTACGAAACGTATAAACAAAGTTGGAGGTGGTATTCTCGAGAATCTGCAATCAGAAGTTTATGTCTCTGGATACAATTTCTGTGGAGCTGGAACAAAACTAAAATAGCACCTAGCTTATGGTGATAAGGGCTTTAATGCATTGGACAATGTATACAAAGTGAACATCATTGCCTACACTACAGACAAAGATCACCATATTGCAGAGCAAATATTCATTGATAAGGCTACACAGGTATGTCAAGCAACAGATATTCATGCAGCACAAGGTATTTCTGAATATGTGGTTGATAAGGCAATGTTTGCTCGAACTTAAATTGGGTACTGGACTAATCTTCAAGCATTACTGAATTCAGTTCACTGTATACTAAAGAAGAAGAAAAACCTATGGGATATTTAAAAAATTGGTGACAGCTGTAAAAGGTGCCTTTAGGCAAAAAGAAGGAAGGAAAAGATGTGTTAAAATGCCCACGTTCCTACAAATATCATAGACATCTGGTGGAATAATTCTGTTTCTCATACCTGCATTTGCTGGGCTGTCAGCTACTGGTTTCATTAGCTAGGAGAGCTGATATAATTCATGCAGTACAGAACGCCCGAAAAAGCGAAAAGTAATTAAAAGCAGCTGAAAGGCATAATATGATCATGGAGGCCACTGCTATAGGTAAAGGCCTATATTTACATGGCTTTGGTTGTACGTAAAGGCCCACAGCAATGATACTGGAAGAAAAAAGGATTAATAACACAGATCTGGTTAAACTCGTCAGCAAACTTAAAATCACGAGATTTTACAGCTTGTTTATAAAGGATACATTGCCTAAGACAAGGTGGAAATCCAAGAAACATGGAACTGTCAATTTAGATGTTGTTTGGGGTATGGAGCTCATGGTGATATAAGGCCACCTGAAGAACTGTGTTGTCACTTCACCAATAGGAACCAGCTGATGTATAATGTTCGACGCTACCATGACTTCAGTTCATACCTCTGAGGATATTTCTGCATGATATTTTTCCTGAAAATTACATAAAAACAAGCAGTATGCAAGTCTCCACGTCATTTGAATCTGCGATGTAATTATGTTCACTCTAAATCTAATTGGTTTAAATTGAAAGCAAACTACTTTCCTCCAATATATTTGCAGAGGTTAGCGATGTACAGCATTGACTGGCTGGAAACATACGAAAGCTTACCTAACGTCACTGAATTAATAATAAATTGCATCTAGAGAATGGGGAAGTTGTGTCAATACCTCTTGGCACTTGCAACACTGACAATTCATATGTATACTTGAAACGTGTTGTTAAGGGATTTGAGGTATGAGGTGAAGGCCAACGTTGGTGGTGGTGGTTAGTGTTTAATGTCCCGTCGACAACGTGGTCATTAGAGACGGAGCGCAAGCTTGGGTTAGGGAAGGATTGGGAAGGAAATCGGCCGTGTCCTTTCAAAGGAACCATTCCGGCATTTGCCTGAAACGATTTAGGGATATCACGGAAAACCTAAATCAGGATGGCCGGAGACAGGATTGAACCGCCGTCCTCCCGAATGTGAGTCCAGTGCGCTAACCACTGCTCCACCTCGCTCGGTAAGGCAAACGTTAATATGTTTAAATCAAAGATAGAAACAAAACACATTGCGGACTTCAATCACAAATATTTAATAGGATGGCTCCTAGGTTTCGCTGAGGGACAAGTAATGGTGCATAACACTGATAAAATTTTTGAGTTATCAACCTGGTGAACCAACTGCCAGTCAGTACAATTCGGGTAGAGTGTAATATAGTAATGAATTTTGTACCTTGACGACAGATTAGTCCATATTATTTATGCATTTTTTCGTATAGTTAGTCTTGCTTATGAAAGTGAAGAAAATGACATCCACAATGAGTATGGGCTGCTACATGAAGCCAAAATAGCGAAGGGTTCACAACAATCAGAAATGTGTCAGGTACTATGAAGTTAAGCTGCAAAGCAGAAGCCAAAAGTAAACTCCACGAGGTAACTGATATGAATGGCATGACGCATACTAGTAGGCAAGGGAGTCATAGAATAAGATGAGTGGTCAGGCTTGAAAGAGAAACCGCATGCCTATCCATTGAGGAGGACATCATGTCAGAATAACTAGTTGTTCAGCATCTTCAGCATAGACTCTCAACTGTGCTCGCATAAAAGCCAACAGTGGTGAAACATATTCCATGATGGTGGAGTGTGTTAAGACAGCAAATGATGAACAGAAGTGCAGAGGAATGAACTAAACACCCACAGTCTAGTTATGAATGGACATGGCATTTAAAAAAATGGAGGAGGGTGGTCTGATCCGCTCCCCTGGAAGTACCACTTAGGAGATGTAGGACACTGAGGAACTGGGTACCATGTACAGCCAGGTAAGAATACATGGGAGGACCAAGTAAGTTTCCTGTCAGATATTAGCGGAAAAACGAAAGGTGCAAGATGTAAAGATGGTGTAAGAAACTTATTACGCAGCCAAATATTCATACAAAACGTTTTGGCAGTGGAAAAGTGAAAGCCACTGTCCATGCTTCATGAGAAAAGAAGATAGGAACGACGCTGAAGACGCCACACAAGGAGACACGTTTGTCTGGAACTGTAACAGAGTGTAAAATCCTTGGCGAAAAGGGTGCTGAGACACCTGTTGGCTGATTACATAATATGGTTACTTGGGATAGCAAAGACAATGATACCCAGGACGAGCATTCAGGCAACCTCTTCTTCGTCGATAAATGTGTTGACAAGTCAAACCATATAAACCTTGAGACAACTTTGTCTTTCAAAATTTCCTCTAGTAAATGGGGCGGACAGCTTCTAAAGCCCCACATGTACGGACTACAGAAGATACCAGCCCTCTAGCAGATGTGTCAGGACGATGGTTCAAATTGTGGAGAGCATATCTCTGCCAGCAAATCATATACTTGCATGCCTCAGTCCACCAGGGACCAAGACACATTACAGTAACCTGAAGAGCATGGTATGGAACATTCTTTGGCGGTAAGGATAACATTTGGAAGATACTTTACGTGGTCATCACAGCTGTGTAAAGGTCGTGAGGGAGGGGTATAGCCTCCAGTCGGCCTTAGGATGTCAAAGTTAGCGTAAGGAGGGCTATGCGTGAAGTGTTCAGTGAATTCGAAAGTAAACTTCTATGTAGCGATTTGACAGAAACCCCTAGGAAGTTCTGGTCTTACGTTAATTCAGTAAGTGCATCGAAAAAGCATATCCTGGCACTCTGGGATGATGATGATGATGATGATGATGGCATTGAAACAGAGGATGACACACGTAAAGCTGAACAACTAAACACCTTTTTCCAAAGCTGTTTCACAGACGAAGACTGCACTGCAGTTCCTTCTCTAAATCCTCGCACGAACGAAAGTATAGCAGACATCGAAATAAGTGTCCAAGGAATAAAAAAGCAACTGAAATCACTCAACAGAGGAAAGTCCACTGGACCTTACAGGGTACCAATTCGATTCTACACAGAGTACATGAAAAAACTTGCCCCCCCTCCTAACAGCCCTGTACAACAAGTCTCTAGAGGGACGGAAGGTTCCAAATGATTGGAGAAGAGCACAGGTAGCCCCTGTTTTCAAGAAGGGTCATCGAGCAGAAGCGCAAAACTATAGGCCTATATCTCTGACATCGATCTCTTGTAGAATTTTAGAACATGTTTTTTGCTCGAGTATCATGTCATTCTGGAAACCCAGAATCTACTCTGTAGGAATCAACATGGATTCCGGAAACAGTGATCGTGTGAGACCCAACTCACTTTATTTGTTCATGAGACCCAGAAAATATTAGATACAGGCTCCCAGGTAGATGCCATTTTCCTTGACTTCCGGAAAGCGTTCGATACAGTTCTGCACTGTCGCCTGATAAAGTAAGAGCCTACGGAATATCAGACCAGCTGTGTGGCTGGATTGAAGAGTTTTTAGCAAACAGAACACAGCATGTTGTTCTCAATGGAGAGACGTCTACAGACAAAGTAGCCTCTGGCGTGCCACAGGGGAGTGTTATGGGACCATTGCATTTCACAATATATATAAATGACCTAGTAGTGTCGGAAGTTCCATGCAGATGATGCTGTAGTATACAGAGAAATAGCAGCATTAGAAAATTGCAGCGAAATGCAGGAAGATCTGCAGCAGATAGGCACATGGTGCAGGGAGTGGCAACTGACCCCTAATATAGACACACGTAATGTATTGCGAATACATAGAAAGAAGGATCCTTTATTGTATGATTATATGATGGCGGAACAAACAATGGTAGCAGTTACTTCTGCACAATGTCTGGGAGTATGTGTACGGAACAATTTGAAGTGGAATGATCATATAAAATCAATTGTGGTAAGGGGGGTGGCAGGTTGAGATTAATTGGGAGAGTCCTTAGAAACTGTAGTCCATCAACAAAGGAGGTGGCTTACAAAACACTCGTTCGACCTATACTCGAGTATTGCTCATCAGTGTGGGATCCGTACCGGGTCAGGTTGACAGAGGAGATAGAGAACATCCAAAGAAGAGCAGCGCATTTCATCACAGGGTTATTTGGTAAGCATGATACCGTTAAAGAGATGTTTAACAAAATCAAGTGGCAGACTCTGCAAGAGAGGCGCTCTGCATCACGATGTAGCTTGCTGTCCAGGTTTTGAGAGGGTGCGTTTCTGGATGAGGTATCGAATATATTATTGCTTCCCCCTACTTACACCTCCCGAGGAGATCACGAATGTAAAATTAGAGAGATTCGAGCACGCACGGAGGCTTTCCGACAGTCCTTCCTGCAAACCATACGTGACTGGAACAGGAATGGGAGGTAATGACAGTGGCACAAAGTGCCCACCGCCACACACCGTTGGGTGGCTTGCGGAATATAAGGTAGATATAGAAATTTGCCAACTGGATTTGCACTCAGGTGCGGTAGGAGTGGGTGCATGGATAGCACACAGGAAGTGATCACTTGAGTATGTGTCAGAAGGAATGGGTCATTCCAGGTTGATACGGCGCATGCCGCTATCCTGTGATCTTGTTTAGAGCGCGTGCTATAATCGATTATAGTTCGCTGTTCTAGTGCGGGTGGGGCTCCAGTAGTGATTTGCTATTACGTCGCTGGTGTGTGTTCGTAGTGGCTGGCAGAAAGTGAGAGGGTAGTCGGGTTCTGGATATTGCACGGAACGTGAAGTTCGCTCTGCCTGACCTGTTGGTGACTGGCACTAAGGTGGTTGTACCTCGCAATATGAGCAGAGTGGTCTGGGGCGGATCAATTCGCCATTGTGCTGGCCATGCGGAGGTGATTAATT
The DNA here is from genome assembly GCF_023897955.1 of Schistocerca gregaria. Taxonomy (NCBI): domain Eukaryota; kingdom Metazoa; phylum Arthropoda; class Insecta; order Orthoptera; family Acrididae; genus Schistocerca; species Schistocerca gregaria. The sequence continues at coordinate 5,630,549 of NW_026061730.1, forward strand.
GGCGTCGGAGTACTTGTTCTGCCTGCCTGTCCGATGTGGAGGTCCGGTGGGGTCCTGTGATACTCTGGCCCGATTCAACTAGTTGCTAAATGTTGGAGTCATCTGCCCGGTTAGGGTGTGAGCTCGGTTGGCTCATCAGATTTTCCGCTGGAAGCTCCAGCTGTGGTTTCTGAACTTCATTCTGATGTGGGACGGCGTTATTGGAAGTTTATGCTGTGTGTGTGTGTGTGTGTGTGTGTGTGTGGCGCATTATGATATTCATTGGTACTAATTTATTTGCTCAATTGGAGTATCTTTTGTTTATACTGCTGAGTGGGTCGTTACCCACCCGGTCTGCTCAGCGTAACCTTTGGTGGTGCCTGTATGCTCCTTTTTGAAGGAATTCATGTAAGTGGATCCTGTTACCTGCCTGGAATTCCGTTCATGTATGGTATATTTGGCATTTGACATGTTAGGTAAAGTCTGCCTCAGGAAGTCGGTTTTGGACAGTATACGCATAGTGAATTACTTCTGCTTAGCATAGTGAATTACTTCTGCTTAGTATATATGGTCTTCTGGGACCTGAACAACTTGATCTCGTCAATTTGGTTTGTGTCACAGCATTTAGTGGTATGTTCCATATTTTTATCTTACTGTGTTATTATTAACTTGGTGGAATAGTCGCGTTTGGTGTTGTTATGGCACTTCTAAGACTGTGGTTTGACTATTCATGTGTGCTTCACTTTTATTGTTTTGTTTATTAAGATTTGTGTGGTGTTAGCTTCTGGCACCTGTTAAGAGCGCCTGAGTTAACGGCGCTGTGATTATGTGCTGTCAAGATGTTATATTGTTATTTCCTTTTTGAATTTTATCTTGTGTTGATATTATCTGTCGTGTGTTACAGAACATAGCCAAGGTGCATAAGTGATGGACAGTTGTGGGAGGCATGTCTGGGAGCTCTCAGCATTTATTTCGGGGACCGTTTCTAGTGGGAAGGCTCTGAAGTGTGAGAGCTCGGTCATCTGTGATTGTGTTGGGAGTTGCCCTTGCCCTTTGGTTGTATCAAATTATTATTTTGTTATTATATTTACTGGTTGTGTGTTGCGCTTCTTTTATTTTATGGTGCCAAGTGCCATTATTTTTCTCAAAGTTCTTTTATATAAATGATTTTAAATTGCAATACCAATTTAACTTATTATTGGATCTTGGTCTGTGGTGTTAAATCTTTTAAAGCACCATAGTAATTTGTTCTTGAAGAATAAATTTCTCTTATTTTATGGTGCCAAGTTGCCATTATTATTAATGTTTTTTAGTTTATTGCTGCTCTTAATGTTTTCCGATATTATGGTGCCAACTGTCATCATTCTTAAAGGTTTTTGTAAATGATCTTAAGTTGTATTGCCAAGTTAACTTATTATTGGATTTTGTCTCTTGGCTAAACTCTAAAAGCTGTTTGGGGATTATTGGGTGGAAATCCTTTGATACCAGAATGAGATTTTCACTCTGCAGCGGAGTGTGCGCTGATATGAAACTTCCTGGCAGATTAAAACTGTGTGCCCGACCGAGACTCGAACTCGGGACCTTTGCCTTTCGCGGGCAAGTGCTCTACCAACTGAGCTACCGAAGCACGACTCACGTCCGGTACTCACAGCTTTACTTCTGCCAGTATCCGTCTCCTACCTTCCAAACTTTACAGAAGCTCTTCTGCGAAACTTGCAGAACTAGCACTCCTGAAAGAAAGGATATTGCGGAGACATGGCTTAGCCACAGCCTGGGGGATGTTTCCAGAATGAGATTTTCACTCTGCAGCGGAGTGTGCGCTGATATGAAACTTCCTGGCAGATTAAAACTGTGTGTCCGACCGAGACTCGAACTCGGGACCTTTGCATTTCGCGGGCAAGTGCTCTACCAACTGAGCTACCGAAGCATGACTCACGTCCGGTACTCACAGCTTTACTTCTGCCAGTATCCGTCTCCTACCTTCCAAACTTTACAGAAGCTCTTCTGCGAAACTTGCAGAACTAGCACTCCTGAAAGAAAGGATATTGCGGAGACATGGCTTAGCCACAGCCTGGGGGATGTTTCCAGAATGAGATTTTCACTCTGCAGCGGAGTGTGCGCTGATATGAAACTTCCTGGCAGATTAAAACTGTGTGCCCGACCGAGACTCGAACTCGGGACCTTTGCCTTTCGCGGGCAAGTGCTCTACCAACTGAGCTACCGAAGCACGACTCACGTCCGGTACTCACAGCTTTACTTCTGCCAGTATCCGTCTCCTACCTTCCAAACTTTACAGAAGCTCTTCTGCGAAACTTGCAGAACTAGCACTCCTGAAAGAAAGGATATTGCGGAGACATGGCTTAGCCACAGCCTGGGGGATGTTTCCAGAATGAGATTTTCACTCTGCAGCGGAGTGTGCGCTGATATGAAACTTCCTGGCAGATTAAAACTGTGTGCCCGACCGAGACTCGAACTCGGGACCTTTGCCTTTCGCGGGCAAGTGCTCTACCAACTGAGCTACCGAAGCACGACTCACGTCCGGTACTCACAGCTTTACTTCTGCCAGTATCCGTCTCCTACCTACCAAACTTTACAGAAGCTCTTCTGCGAAACTTGCAGAACTAGCACTCCTGAAAGAAAGGATATTGCGGAGACATGGCTTAGCCACAGCCTGGGGGACGTTTCCAGAATGAGATTTTCACTCTGCAGCGGAGTGTGCGCTGATATGAAACTTCCTGGCAGATTAAAACTGTGTGCCCGACCGAGACTCGAACTCGGGACCTTTGCCTTTCGCGTGCAAGTGCTCTACCAACTGAGCTACCGAAGCACGACTCACGTCCGGTACTCACAGCTTTACTTCTGCAAGTATCCGTCTCCTACCTTCCAAACTTTACAGAAGCTCTTCTGCGAAACTTGCAGAACTAGCACTCCTGAAAGAAAGGATAAAGTTTGGAAGGTAGGAGACGGATACTGGCAGAAGTAAAGCTGTGAGTACCGGACGTGAGTCGTGCTTCGGTAGCTCAGTTGGTAGAGCACTTGCCCGCGAAAGGCAAAGGTCCCGAGTTCGAGTCTCGGTCGGGCACACAGTTTTAATCTGCCAGGAAGTTTCATATCAGCGCACACTCCGCTGCAGAGTGAAAATCTCATTCTGGAAACATCCCCCAGGCTGTGGCTAAGCCATGTCTCCGCAATATCCTTTCTTTCAGGAGTGCTAGTTCTGCAAGTTTCGCAGAAGAGCTTCTGTAGAGTTTGGAAGGTAGGAGACGGATACTGGCAGAAGTAAAGCTGTGAGTACCGGACGTGAGTCGTGCTTCGGTAGCTCAGTTGGTAGAGCACTTGCCCGCGAAAGGCAAAGGTCCCGAGTTCGAGTCTCGGTCGGGCACACAGTTTTAATCTGCCAGGAAGTTTCATATCAGTGCACACTCCGCTGCAGAGTGAAAATCTCATTCTGGAAACATCCCCCAGGCTGTGGCTAAGCCATGTCTCCGCAATATCCTTTCTTTCAGGAGTGCTAGTTCTGCAAGTTTCGCAGAAGAGCTTCTGTAAAGTTTGGAAGGTAGGAGACGGATACTGGCAGAAGTAAAGCTGTGAGTACCGGACGTGAGTCGTGCTTCGGTAGCTCAGTTGGTAGAGCACTTGCCCGCGAAAGGCAAAGGTCCCGAGTTCGAGTCTCGGTCGGGCACACAGTTTTAATCTGCCAGGAAGTTTCATATCAGCGCACACTCCGCTGCAGAGTGAAAATCTCATTCTGGAAACATCCCCCAGGCTGTGGCTAAGCCATGTCTCCGCAATATCCTTTCTTTCAGGAGTGCTAGTTCTGCAAGTTTCGCAGAAGAGCTTCTGTAAAGTTTGGAAGGTAGGAGACGGATACTGGCAGAAGTAAAGCTGTGAGTACCGGACGTGAGTCGTGCTTCGGTAGCTCAGTTGGTAGAGCACTTGCACGCGAAAGGCAAAGGTCCCGAGTTCGAGTCTCGGTCGGGCACACAGTTTTAATCTGCCAGGAAGTTTCATATCAGCGCACACTCCGCTGCAGAGTGAAAATCTCATTCTGGAAACATCCCCCAGGCTGTGGCTAAGCCATGTCTCCGCAATATCCTTTCTTTCAGGAGTGTTAGTTCTGCAAGTTTCGCAGAAGAGCTTCTGTAAAGTTTGGAAGGTAGGAGACGGATACTGGCAGAAGTAAATCTGTGAGTACCGGACGTGAGTCGTGCTTCGGTAGCCCAGTTGGTAGAGCACTTGCCCGCGAAAGGCAAAGGTCCCGAGTTCGAGTCTCGGTCGGGCACACAGTTTTAATCTGCCAGGAAGTTTCATATCAGCGCACACTCCGCTGCAGAGTGAAAATCACATTCTGGAAACATCCCCCAGGCTGTGGCTAAGCCATGTCTCCACAATATCCTTTCTTTCAGGAGTGCTAGTTCTGCAAGTTTCGCAGAAGAGCTTCTGTAAAGTTTGGAAGGTAGGAGACGGATACTGGCAGAAGTAAAGCTGTGAGTACCGGACGTGAGTCATGCTTCGGTAGCTCAGTTGGTAGAGCACTTGCCCGCGAAAGGCAAAGGTCCCGAGTTCGAGTCTCGGTCGGGCACACAGTTTTAATCTGCCAGGAAGTTTCATATCAGCGCACACTCCGCTGCAGAGTGAAAATCTCATTCTGGAAACATCCCCCAGGCTGTGGCTAAGCCATGTCTCCGCAATATCCTTTCTTTCAGGAGTGCTAGTTCTGCAAGTTTCGCAGAAGAGCTTCTGTAAAGTTTGGAAGGTAGGAGACGGATACTGGCAGAAGTAAAGCTGTGAGTACCGGACGTGAGTCGTGCTTCGGTAGCTCAGTTGGTAGAGCACTTGCACACGAAAGGCAAAGGTCCCGAGTTCGAGTCTCGGTCGGGCACACAGTTTTAATCTGCCAGGAAGTTTCATATCAGCGCACACTCCGCTGCAGAGTGAAAATCTCATTCTGGAAACATCCCCCAGGCTGTGGCTAAGCCATGTCTCCGCAATATCCTTTCTTTCAGGAGTGCTAGTTCTGCAAGTTTCGCAGAAGAGCTTCTGTAAAGTTTGGAAGGTAGGAGACGGATACTGGCAGAAGTAAAGCTGTGAGTACCGGACGTGAGTCGTGCTTCGGTAGCTCAGTTGGTAGAGCACTTGCCCGCGAAAGGCAAAGGTCCCGAGTTCGAGTCTCGGTCGGGCACACAGTTTTAATCTGCCAGGAAGTTTCATATCAGCGCACACTCCGCTGCAGAGTGAAAATCACATTCTGGAAACATCCCCCAGGCTGTGGCTAAGCCATGTCTCCGCAATATCCTTTCTTTCAGGAGTGCTAGTTCTGCAAGTTTCGCAGAAGAGCTTCTGTAAAGTTTGGAAGGTAGGAGACGGATACTGGCAGAAGTAAAGCTGTGAGTACCGGATGTGAGTCGTGCTTCGGTAGCTCAGTTGGTAGAGCACTTGCCCGCGAAAGGCAAAGGTCCCGAGTTCCAGTCTCGGTCGGGCACACAGTTTTAATCTGCCAGGAAGTTTCATATCAGCGCACACTCCGCTGCAGAGTGAAAATCTCATTCTGGAAACATCCCCCAGGCTGTGGCTAAGCCATGTCTCCACAATATCCTTTCTTTCAGGAGTGCTAGTTCTGCAAGTTTCGCAGAAGAGCTTCTGTAAAGTTTGGAAGGTAGGAGACGGATACTGGCAGAAGTAAAGCTGTGAGTACTGGACGTGAGTCATGCTTCGGTAGCTCAGTTGGTAGAGCACTTGCCCGCGAAAGGCAAAGGTCCCGAGTTCGAGTCTCGGTCGGGCACACAGTTTTAATCTGCCAGGAAGTTTCATATCAGCGCACACTCCGCTGCAGAGTGAAAATCTCATTCTGGAAACATCCCCCAGGCTGTGGCTAAGCCATGTCTCCGCAATATCCTTTCTTTCAGGAGTGCTAGTTCTGCAAGTTTCGCAGAAGAGCTTCTGTAAAGTTTGGAAGGTAGGAGACGGATACTGGCAGAAGTAAAGCTGTGAGTACCGGACATGAGTCGTGCTTCGGTAGCTCAGTTGGTAGAGCACTTGCCCGCGAAAGGCAAAGGTCCCGAGTTCGAGTCTCGGTCGGGCACACAGTTTTAATCTGCCAGGAAGTTTCAATCCTTTGATAGTTGTCCTATAAGAACACACACTCCAAAGACGACAGGCGAGCTGGACAGTGCAGAACGAGAAGTCCAAATGGTAAGAAATGTGCATGGAATCTGAAAGGAACGTGGGTGCTCTAGTGGTAAGATATGATTCAGGAGATCAGCTAAGAGGACAGGTTCTCTAAGAGTCCCAAAGCAGATGGTGGGCAGTGAAGTTTCCAAGCAACAAAAAGGAGTGAGGGAGCTGACCAATGAGCTAGAATAAGTCCAACTTGGTAACAGCAAATGATGGAGACGTGTAGATGTTGCAAAGAGAAAAGGTGAAATGAGGAAGGGCAATGCTGACTGCAACAGCTAGCAGTCGCATGTTAAATGAGATGTATGGCCAGCATGGCTCCCACATGAGGTGGAATGCTGTCCTTGGAGGTAAAGGTCACAGAGGACCAGAAAGAAACATGAATGGTCAAATGGGTTGTGAGGACAATTTTTTTTCTTGGAAGCAGAAAACAAGCGGACACTGCAATTCCAAGAGCAGCTGTAATCCCTCCTGGGATCTAATGCCATGAATTTTCCATTGGAGGAGTCATAATGGGGATTGGGGGAGAGGGAACAAATGAAGATTAGTCACCTTGGTGGCTACTCAGTGACAGCCTTCAAAAATCCACTGCTACAGGGGGAAGAGGCTGGAGAATCCTGTTCCATGAGATCTACAAACATATTGGCACGCTCCCTGGGTCAGTCTGAATTCCACGGCAGAAAATCTGTAGGCAGTGGGCACCAGCAAAATGGCGGTCAGCCAGGTAAGGGTACATATGCCAACACCTGAAGTGGATCTCCAAATCAGGGAAGGAGAAGACCATTTGTTTTCGTTAGAGTTCTTAGAACTTTCTAGTTGACAGATGAAGAGTATGTTTTTAGCTGTAGAATGTCTTCGGAAGAGTATTGCTTTTGTCCTTTCAGCCTGACAGTTGTGTAGCACGTGATTTGGCCACCAAATGTAAAGATCTGATTGCTTGTTGCGTAGCTGTAGTAGGAGACAGGGATGCTATTGTGACCTGTGTGATTTCACTACTGCAACACTGACTTGATGTTGGAAGTCTTGGTGGGCATATCCTCTGTTACGCACGACATAACAAAAATGGTACTGTAAATGTCAAATGGTAAAATGCACGGATTTTGACTAGCTAACAATTGCAAGTGACAGGGTGGGGTTTGATGTCCTTCAATCAGATCTCCTGGATGCTTGCTCATTAAGACACTTGGGACATTCACGACATTACAATTGATACAGCAGAGAGGAGGCGAACAGCTGCCCTTGTGAGCATCTCTGCCAAAAATAACACACTTGGCCATGTTTTGACTGGATACACGTTTTATTATAACGTTGACACTTGTATGAACTCATCTGGTTTGGAATGTATGGTTGGACTGTGATTAATTCACAGCCTCCCTTAATCTTTGAGGCAAAAACTACTCGAGCAAATGGTAGAAAATGAGTGCATGTGAGGCCGCAGCTCATGGTCGTGCAGTAGCGTTCTCGCTTCCTGCGCCCGTGTTCGATTCCTGGCGGGGTCAGGGATTTTCTCTGCCTTGTGCTGACTGAGTGTTGTGTGCTGCCCTTAAGTTAGTTAGGTTTAAGTAGTTCTAAGTTCTAGGAGACTGATGACCATAGATGTTACGTCCCATAGTGCTCAGAGACATTTGAACCATTTTTTTTTTCTATTTTGGGTGCATGTGGGCATTAAGTTTGCATCCATCTTTTTCATAAATGAGAAAAATTTCACCGAGTCTCCAACTGCAACACCTTCCATAATAAGGCATGCATTAACTGTAGCAAAGAAATGACCCTCTTCAGTATGTGATACCATGAGGAACCAAGTTGCATATGGGAGGGCCTTCAAATCTATAGCCCTATTCTGTTTTATGTTTAGTAGACACACGCTAAGATGGTGATTGATACATTGCAAAAGAATCCCCCATGATTGCCAACATCTCCAATGGCATGCTCTTTCCAACTGGGAACCCCCTCAGAGGGGGATTTACCCACTGTAAATGATTTTCGCACCTCGGGTCACACCCCCCGAACTCCTGACAGAGGGGCCAATTGGCATTTGGGAAGGTAATAGCTCAGGCACTCACCCTTCTGGGCCTGACCTGTATCAGACGGTACATGAGAACCCTACCCGTTGACCTGGAGCTGCCTATTATGCATTACCTTGTCACCTGTAATGTGTCTAATGAATGAGACAGCCTTCAGGAACACACCAAGACGAAGGAGAAACAAAGAGAATGAGGATTCACCAGTTAAGTCTTCACAGCCTTGCTGAAAGTGGCACCAGCTACTTATGTTTCTTCTTGATGGTGGCCTGTAAACCACTACAAGCTTGTGCATTACCTGAGCACCACTGTGGCACCGCACTGAGAGGGGTGTTCAACACTATATTCACTAATCTGAAAGGCTGGAAATCAGCTCCAATTTTTGGATATATAGTCATTCACCCTTTCTTCTGACTTGTTCTACTGCAGTATGATATTAGCTTGTGCCCATCAAGATGAATCTGTTGAATTTAAGTGATTTCATGTGTCATTCTGCATTAAACACAATACAGCTGCTGATATGCCACCTGAACTTTTATTTTCCTGTATGGATATCAGACATTTGCTCTATTTATCTAGGAATAGTCACATAATGATTGTTGCAAAGAATAGTATTAATGAATCATTACAGTAGTGCATTTTATAACTGAAGTACTCTCACAATTAATAAATAAGAATTTATATGTCTGAAAAAGTTCTGCAGTGAATTATGAAAACTTACCTTGCACTATCAGATGCATATCTTGTTGAGGCTTCCACCTGAAATATTTGAAGAAATGGCCAGTGATTTACAACTGATGGGACAGTAAATAAATAGAATTCTATTAACGCCCACCAACCTGTGATTGGCCCATAAAATGCTGTAAGTTAGGTTTGAAAATATCATTAAAGAGGACATGATAAGCTGTTGCAGTTAATGAAACAGAATGTTAGTAAGAATTCATTCTCCATTTTCTAACTGTCTTCATTACTGTAAATAACTACACAAGCCACTAATTTGGTTGTGGCCATACTTCCTACTAGACACTTCACAAAGGAAAGTGACCAATAACATCTTTAATCTGTTATGCACTTACACTTTGTGTAAAATTTTCTTTCACTTTTTCCGTTATGAAAACTGCCATGCAATGACAGATGAATCCATCATCGTAAGTGACACATTTAGACCTCTGTGCTCTGGGAAGCCCAGATCAACTTGCAGAGGTGGGGAGTGACACATACAGGCTTGGACCATTAAATATACAAACATTAATAAATATTGGCAAACTCAAAATAGTTCCACACATTCTAAATGGACAAGTTAAAATTGGTATTACAAAATATCACATTCACAGATGAAGAAATACCACAATCAGAGAACTGTAGATTCTTCATGGAGAACACAGGGAAGAAATTCGTGAAACTACTACAGAACTAGGCTCTGCATTCATAAATGGCAATTATGTTGCAAACGGTACAAAATTTTTTGGGAGGACAACGGTTCAATCCCACGCCCGACCATCCGGATTTAGGTTTTCCATTATTTCCCTGAATCACTCCAGGCAAATGCCGGGATGGTTCCTTTGAAAGGGCATAGCCGACTTCCTTCCCCATCCTTTCCTAATCCGATTAGACCAATGAACTCGCTGTTTTGCCTCTTCCCCCAAACAATCCAAAATCGAAATTTTTCATTACCTCCAGAAGTCTGCAATAATTCAATATTTAGGTGAGAGGTACACAATAATTAATGCACATGCACCAATAGATCAGGATAACAATGCAGAAGGTAAAACAGTCCTCAGAACAATGTTGAGAAGCATGTGATGAAGTTCCAGAAGAAAACATAGAGATTTAACTTTTATCCTCAGACTAGCACAGAATGGAGATGAGAACATTATCTGCCTAAACTGCTATTAAATGAATTTATTCACAACTGGAATTTTGACTGTTATGCCATTCTCAAGCGACAGCTTACTATGAACTAAGTCAGTGCTATTAAATGTCATGCCTAGTGCTTGGGGAGTGGATATTAAGATGTGCAGTATGACATGACTTTGATAGAAATTAGTACATGAAGTACTACCAATTTCTAGGCATACAGATTACAAAGACTCCCATCTTGTAAAGAAAATGGAATTTGTAAACATGGTTAACACAAGGAAAGTATTACCTTAAAAGGAATTATAAAGGATTCAGACATCACACTGAGCTACCACTTGAGAATTGTACAACTGCCAAATTAATTTTGAATAGGTACATTCCATATCAGTCCTGATAGAAAATGTTTTCATTTATGAATGTCTGCCTGACTAGATGTAAGAAAAAAGGAAAACTGCAAAGAAAAAGACATTTAGCATATACCACTAAAAAGATACGAGGACAACAATAATATGATTTGAGAATATCAGACAGCTTGTGTGCCAGTAACAAAGCACAATTCCAAAAAGATGATGAATTCCAGAGTCAGACATAGATATCTGTTGAAATTGACCATTACCACTGAATAATAAAAGTAAGATTCCTGGCCTAGAATAACTGATAACCATGTTCACATTAGATTCAATGAAATTCCATGAAAAGTTCAAGGAGACAACAGCAGAATTCTAAAATACAAGATATATCAGAGATGGCTTAGGACAGGATGGTCCTGTGAAGGCCAAATTGATATAGGACTAAAGGAGCAAAATACTATTGGAACACATCTGTAACATTTTAGAAGGCTTATGACTATAAAGCAAGACTGCTTTATTTCAAAATTCTTAAATAATCTGAAATACAGAAGACAACACGGGTCTTCGTAAAAGAAGTACAGCCTCATTTGAGATAAGAACAGACTTTAGCCAAGGCCATGTACTAACTCCATTCTTCTTTCAGACTATACTAGAAAAGTGAATATTGAACAGATGGAGCAGTTGTCAGAATCTACTATTACCTAACTAGGTTAGAAAATTGGTAATTTCAAAATTGTTTGTTCAACTTTTGTAGATAATTTAGCAATGCTGACAATGTAGAGGAACCACACAACAGAGAGAAAGAAAAACAGTAGGAAAAGCATGACTACTCGTCTCCTCTGATAAGCAGCAGTGAAGCAGTTATGGGTAACTACAGGACTGCAACATCCCTATCAAATACAAAGTGTGGGAGGGTCAGGGGAACACAAATTTCAGGATCTATGAGAAGCCATGTAGCCAAATGGTGAGGAAAATGGAACCACAAGAGGAAGACTATAAAAGATGGAGTCTGCATTTCAGTTAACAGAAGATGTTTATAGTAAAAATTCATTCTCCAAAATTGCAGAACTTCCAACTTGCAAGGCAGTCATTTGGCCAAAATACACATCTGTATCGCACAGAATAAACACCTGTATCACAAATACTAATTTTAGAATCAACAAAAGATAGTGAAAATTATGATAAAGAAAAGATATTAGGAAACGGAATACCACCACAAACATTTAAATTCAGAAACAATGCAGAAGTATAGATAAATATGTAGGAAAATAACTGGAGACAACATTTGGCATACATGGTTCATGAGTCTTAGCACACTGAAAAGAAAAACTGTGTAGCAGTACTAAACCCATTAAAAATTTCATTGCCTTACAAGAGTGCACAAAGACCTACAAGAAACTTGTATAAATTAGCAAGATATTTAAAACCAAACCAAATACCGAAACAGGATTGAGTTGGTAAATTCTCCACAGCATAAGTTCCAGAAAAGACAAGATATAAACTGAACGTCAGGTGCGTGGAAAGAAAAATGTGTACAAAAGATGGAGTAGCATAAATAAATGTAAAACCTTAGCTCGCCTGTAATTGATGAGGAAAAAAAAAAAACTTCCATATTTGTAGTACCTTCTCAGTAAAGCATAGCGATCGTATATGTACTGCAAACAAGTTGCAGCAAGCAGCTCAAAGAGACTCTGCAAATATGCAGATAACAGTATTTGGAGTGTTTTGTTAGGCTACAGCAGTGATCAGAAATATTTTGCAGTGGTGGCGTTATGCTGTCAGTACTGCTTGCATGCAGTCACGAAAGAGCAATGCATTCAAGTGTCACTCCGTCAAGGGCTGCACACTGCTGTTGTTACATATCTAGTGAACAAATAAGATCATACAATAACAATGTACATATGTATTAGTTTAGCTTGAAAGTTTGTAACTTGCCTTGATGGTATGGTATCCAGTAACATGACTGAGGTATTTACTCAGTGATTGTTTACTTGCAGAGAACTAGAAGTATAGCAAAACAGAACACTTGCTTGATGTGAGACAAGCTGTTTTGCATGTCTTCAAGGTTGGGAGTACTTCTAGGGACTATGGCATATCACAACCACAAACAAGTGTGCACAGTCAATAGCAAAAACATGAAACAACAGTAACCAATAAACCAAGGTCAGGTCATCCCTGAAGAGAGTGGAGGAAGGACACAATGATTTGTACGCAATCAGCTGGTGTTCCAAGAGAAACATCTCAACAAAGCTTGTGAATCCTTGTAACATGTTTGTTGCACTGGTGCATTTCTTCTGCAAATTGACTCCAATGTTATTAGATAGAAATAGATTTCCTGCAGCATTGAATATATGGCCATTTTTAAGGCAACCGGGAATTTTAACTGGAACACTGGACTTGTTATATTAAATTTGAGTATAACACTTCTCAATTTGGAAGCAATTTTTTGAAGCAACAAATGAATTTTATAAACTGCAAGTCTTTGTAAGCACCACTGGAAATTAATTTGAACAAATAATGAAGGTAACTGAAAATCTGTCATGCATTCAAACTTTCAAATATTATACGTGAGACAGTAATGTGAATCTACCATCAAATGCACAGGATTGATTGACACTGAACATTTCCCATTTAACATTGAAACATGAAAATCTATACATTTAATATTTTGCTCTGGTGAACTATGTTCCTTCTAAGTCAAGAGAAATGCCCATAACCTACTATCCATTGGGGTTACTTTCCTGTGAGAAAAGGCCGACAACTGTGAGGCAGTATTTAAATTCACATTGATGTAACTTTTGCACTTGAATCTTTAAGCAATTTTAGGACTTTCCCAAGGTCAGTGCTAAGATGGCAAGTAGAATTTTTGTCACACATTTAAACATAATCATAAACTCATTGACAAACAAAAGATGAATACAGCCAAAATTAGTGAGGGAGAGCAATAAACAAAGGATGCAACAAATCAAATATTCTAACTCTGCTGACTGATCTCTCAAAAAATCAGATTCATAACCAACTGCTAATTTGTCACTTTCCAGCTATAAAATATTATTCACAAATATTATATAGAAAAACACTAAAATTGAATTCAACAGTGCTATTTCAAACTGTGCAGCCCAACTTCAGGAGTTAAATAGAGTCCTGTATAGTTTTTCATTAATTAATTTTATAAACACTGATTACAATAATGCTAAATAGTACTACATGTAAGACAAAACTGCCACAAGCATAAACAATACAACAAACTGTACAGTGAATACATAGTTTGACTGGAACTCAACTGGATCCGGGGTATCTACAATTTGATGGGAACTACTCAATTAATTTGACCAGAGCTGAACATACTCCAGAATTCCATACATCAAAAGACAGCATATTTCACACTACACCCTTATCCTTATCAAATGTGTATTATATACTTTTTTGACAAATTAACTATTGTGCAGTGTGATCATGATGTGTCAAGTTCAATTGGTTGTAATTCAATCTTGGTAAGTGCTACATAGTAACCTAAAGCACCATGTAAATGAGCAGGAAATTACAATCTCACCTGATATGACACATTTGTTTGTATAGAAATATTTCCTTGTATTTAATCACTGTAACAGTTGCATATGATGGCAATTTATCATGTTTTCACTAATAATTAATGTAATATTTATCTCAGAATGTTTCGTAAGGTTCTAAAGTGACCAGCATGGGAAGTTGCTTATCTCAAGCCAGGTTTCACAAAATCCTCACCAGAGTACCAACTAAACCAGGAGGTTAATTGAGGAAGGACGATGGGGAAAATACAGAGACAGCACATGAGAGACTGGAACTGCTCCTCAAAACTCATTTTCCTCAATATGCTCTGGCAGATAACAGAGTGCCTGAGAACCATTGTCTTTCAGGGGTCACATTCTGCTCTAAGAGAGGACTGGGAATCAGCCAAGGAGTGTGTGAATTTCAGTAAAATCCAATGGGTGGTGGCAACATTCTAATCAGTCAAGTCACCTGGTCCAGATGGAATCTTTCCAGCTCTCTTAAAACAAATAGGAGACAATCTTATAAGAGTCCTCTGCACGTTATTCAGGGTTAGCCTAGCAGTGGGAGTCATTTCCAATGCCTGGAGGGCAGTGAAGGTTGTCTTTATTCCAAAGCCAGGGAGAATTGATCATACGAAGGCCAAGGATATGAGACCAATCAGTTGAGTTAATGTACATGCTGGGGAGAGGAGGCTAACTAGGGCTCCTCTACATCCAAACTAACACACATAACCAGGTAAATCAAGTTAGACAGCTCTCCAACTATTTGTTGGGAGGGTGGAGAAAGCACTTTCCTTTCAAGAAACAGCCCTCTGCATCTTCCTGGGCGTCAAGGGGGCTTTTAGTAACACAACCTTTGCTTCCATGGTTAGGTCATCAGAGGTGCATGACCTAGTGACCACTATATGTAGGTGGACTAGGGCCATGCTTAGTGGAAGAGGCCACATGATGAATGAAAAAATAGTTGTTAACACCACTAGAGGTTGTCCACAAGGAGTTTTGTCCACTTTATTGTGGAATCTACTGGAGAACGAATGCATTGAGGAACTAAATTACAGACAATGCTTTTGCCACGGATATGCAGATGACCTTGTCACAGTAATACCCGGCAAATTTGCTGACAGGGTTAGGAATATGGCACAAGGTGCACTGGACATTGTTCAAGACTGGTACATTACATAGGACCTAAACGTTAATCCTAACAAGACTGTTGTGGTACCAATAATGAAGAAGCACATCTAAAGCTTTTCGATGAAACTCTATCTGTGAAGGGGATAGTGAAATATCTAGAGATAATCTTAGATGAGAAACTAAAATGGACCCTTCACATTAAGAGCATCTGCTCCAAGGCGAATTGTACTCTAGTGAGTACCAGAAGGCCTTGTGGCAAAAACTGGGGCCTAAGATGCTGATGTATGCACTGGACACACACAACAGTGGTTAGACTTAGGATCGTGGAAGAATGTACAACAGCAGGCTGCAGCTAAGGAGCTTGCTAAGGTGTACAAACTTGCCTGCTTTGCCACAACAAGGAGGAATTAGTAACACACAAACCACTGGGATGTAAGTCATGCTGGAAATGCCTCCACCACATCTTTGGGTTAAGATGAAGGCAGCAGCTGATGCACACACACTCAAAACTGGTAAAAACTGGATCACATTAGGATATCCACTAAAATAGTGAGGCAAATATAGGAATGGCTTGAGAAATGCCGCCTGACTATATAACAACTCTCAACTGCTTCAACAAGCCTTACAATACAATAACTGGAAGTAGGGAGCAGTGGGAAAACAGTTTGACACCATGCAGAGGACACTGGTTCACTGATGGGTCAAAATCAGACCAAGGCGCTGGGGGTGGGGTGTACAGGGTTCAGCCAAAACTGGAGGGCATCATCTCTCTCGGAAAACTGGCATTGGTATTCCAAGCTGAAATTACTGCAATGAAGGTGAGTGTGGAGGAGAATATATATAGGTGCTACAAGGACCACAGCAAGGTAGCCCTGAAACTATTGGGAGCTCCTGCAGCACAATATATTATTATTGCAGAATGTCACAGGGCTTTGGTGGAGTTAGGGGATTCAATAGCAGAAACTTAATATGGGTCCTTGGTCACTCAGGGATCAGTGGCAATAAAGCAGCTGACAGATTGGCCAGGATGGGGGCAAAGACTCCATTCAGTGGACCGGTATCTGTTCTGATAATCACCAATGCTATGATCAAATGAACTATGGAACTGGCTTAGAAGAAGCACATAGAATACTAGACCAAGGTCTATAAGCAAAAACATGGTAAGGTAACAAAGCTAAAGTTGTGCTTTAAAAGGTGCTCTGAAACCCTGGGCTCTAAAGAGCTCATGTTTGGACTGATGACCAGTAATGGGAATGAAAAAAAAAAAAAACCACCTACATACAATGGGTATAATGGAAGAAGACCATAAATGTAGCATCTGTGATGAGAGTGAAGAAACTGCATCACACCTAATCTTCCAATGCATGACATTGGAGAGCAAAGAGACAGAATTTTCAGTGCAACTAGAAGTGAAGAAATTGTGTCTAACAAATAATGGGTAGAGAGACTCCTTGCACTAAGGGCACTGGTTGGCTTTACTATATATACAGCGAGCAATACTGCACAATAAACTGTTTCAGTGCCAGGTTAGATCAAAGCTGTATTAGCTTCTCTGCCAAAATCAAATTAAATCCAGCATCCTTAGTGAATTTGTGTTCAGGTATTTTTGACAAATTAACTATTATGCAGTGTGATCAAGATGGGTCCAGTTCAACTGGTTGTACATTGAATTTGGTATGTGCTTCATAGTACCTTAACGCACTATGTAAATGAGCAGGAAATTATGATCTCATCTGATATGACAAACTCGTTTCTATAGTAATATTTCCTTGTATTGACTTATTTTAACATTTGCATATGATGGCTGTTTATCATGTTTTCACTGACATTTAATGTTAATATTTATCTTAGAATGTTTGGTAAGCTTCCAAAGTGACCAGTATGGGAAGGCGTTTATTTCAAGTTGATTAGTTTTAATAAAAACAATGTACTTTCAATCACGTATTTTCATTAAGTTTTGTAAGATGTTTTGAAAATTACTAGCATGGTATGGTTTCTTGAGGTTTTAAATAAACAGTGCTGCTGTGCCTCATAGTCTTTGGTAATGTATGTGTGTTTCCCACATAGTCTGGGCCGGTGAAATTTTATTGTTAAGTCTGCATAGGTTTTGACAGTAGTTGAACCAAAGTCTCTGGGCAGCCAACCAGTTGTGTCATTTCAGCTCTAAAATTGTATGGATGATAAGATTTTGAGCAATACATGAGGATTTTGTCATTTTCTCATTACATTAACTTCTTGTATGTTTTTGTGACTGACGAACTTTCACTTTGCCCAACTGATAGTTCTGTTTTGTGCTGAACTTTGATTGACAGTGACACAGTATCACTGATGATTAACACCCAGATCCGATTTCACATTAGCTTATGTAACTGGGCAATCTGTCAAATATTCATAATTATTCACATAATTGAACTGCATTATCTTCAATCTGAAGTGTTCAACATTGCTATGTGATCTTATATAATTCAATTTAATGATTTTAAGGATGGCCATTTCTACATTTGTGTCTTACATTGACATTACACCATTCAACTTAACTATGTCACTGTGTTTACATTTCCTTATTTAGTTGTCACTGCATTTAAATTTGTTTAAAAAATTTGTTTAAGTATACATTAACTATTACAATATATGCCTAACTTCATACTTTTAGATGTTGCTTGACTGACAGGCAGCTGGTGGTTTTAACGGGACAGATACTCATTGGTAAATGGCCTTGACCCATGCATGGGACTGTAGAGAGACATTCTGAAATCAGCTCTGTTCACTACCCTGCAACTCAGCATATCATAGGACCAATTTCAAAGCATTAACATTACACATCTTGATTGAATTTTCACACTAAGCAATCAGCACACAGTGTCAGTAGCTGGACTGAAATCGCTATCAGTTGCCATATTGGCACACAAACTGAAGATAACAGACACAAGGTCAAATATTCAATTTTCTCTTTCAAATCTATTTCATTGTGGAATATCATAATGGAGTTCCTTTTTTCAGTACTGGCATAAACATCATAATGACAGATTCTAAGATGATCAATTTTTGTTGATTTTATACTGTGTACTCAATAGAGAAAAGGCACCTGGGCAATATGAGGTGGCTGTACAATATCACTCATATTACACTAAACTTGTTCCTTCTCTAACAGCAGCATATCAAACATCTCTGAGCCCATGGAAGTTTCATAGTGGCTGGAAGAAGGTACCAATCAATCATATTCTCAATTAGTGTCACCTGATAGATGCACATAATCATAGCAAAATGAAGCATGTGCATGAATAACGCTGTATGGTATATTTCCAAGTTTTTAGGAAATCGACAAAAGCCATTAATAAAAATGTAATAGCAGATATTTATTGTTTGCAGATGCAGACTGTTGAAAATAGTTGGTTGTGCTTTTTAAAATTGCACTAAGGATAGGTTTTAGAAAATACATAACTACTAAAATGGAAAAACAGTGTATAGCAACTGATATACAGCATTGCTGTATATCACACTCTACTACAACTATAATGTTGCCTAGATTCTCAAAGTTTCACATAAAAAAATATATCAAGATACAAACTAATATTTATAGTAAACTGATTGCTTTGGTCTTAAATAAGTAATAGCATATGAGTTTGTTATGAAGTTGAGCACAAAGCTGGCACATTACACTCAGTTGGCACACTGAATGTTTTCATAAAATGCCTGGATTTTGATTCCCTGTATTTCGTCACATCCAATAGATTGCCTTTCTTCTCCTTACAAGTTTCAGTACCCCACTGTAGAGCAACCAAAAACCAAAATGCAACAGAATTTCTTTTATTTCATGTTCAAAAACATGTTTCACAATACAATGTCTTTCACATGGATGAAACCACTTATGCCTTGAGGATCATCACTGCATAGCTTCAACCAAAGCACAGCAGTTATTTTCAAATTAGGTGGCATTCTGAGAACCAGCTCAACAGATCCAATGCCCTTGTCTTCCATCATCTCCTGTATGTTCAACTTCGAAGGTTCTACAGTGGTCAAAGCAATGACATGTTTCCATTCTAAAGGAGCCATAACTTTTGACACTTTCTTTCCTCAATCACTGTAAAGTTCCTGTCACAAGGCAGGAAACTATCAATCTAACATAAAACTTTATATTTATTTTCACACAGTACTTGCAGTTGACCAGATAGAAATAAAGTGCTAAAATTCTCCAGTAATCCTTCTGCCCAACATGTTGGTCAGGCCATATAATTAGTTTGTGACCCATACCTTTTTCAAGCATCACAAATTTAATCAGACAAGAAACTATTTTGGGTGAACCACACCTTGCACCAGATCCATCCCCTAAATTTACCATGTTAGTTAAGTACCAAAGTCATGAACCATGAAATTATATGACGGCAACTGTCTCTGGCAGAGTACCATGGAATGTGCCAATTTATGACAAAGTAGAACGTGTTGTACGTCCATGCATGTAACATATATATTGTTCCTCTGTAGCCATTTCTGTGTTGTTTTTTAGCAGTCTGTATGCTCAGTCTGCTTTTGCATGACAACTAAGTTCTATGTTGTGCATTTGTATCTCATCTGAAGCTGTGATCATACAGAATCATTAATTTCAGAACAGATTGAGATTGTGGTACAGACTTTCGAAGATTTATTCTCACATTGAGAAACTCAAACTGAGTTCTTGAATCAGGGACCTGTCATCATTTGATATGACATGTGGCCTACACAAATATTTTCCTCAGCCATCATCAGGAGTGGTCACTCCACTTTCCAGTTTATGTTGAAGAGAGAGTTTTCATTGATGGGTGATGCAAAATATGTCAAGCAATGTTTTTTGACACACTTCTTTTGACTGGACTTCATATTTGAAAGCAGCTGATTTCAATGAAGTACTGTCTGTCTTACCTACTTTTCGTCTGCCTGGCACACCTATTTACGTAGAGTTTATCAAGTAAATTGCCTTTTCATTGTGCATAAAGGCATGGTATTCTCTGTACAGCCTTAACTTAATTTACATATTTATGTCCTAGAATCCTTCTTTTGAACACACTTCTGTGTTGCACACATGGTCCTGAATCATGCTGTCAATACTACTACCCAATATTCAACTGAATTATCGTACTCCACATTCTCTTTCAATAATATAGCAGTGTGTTTTCTACTTTTTCATCACTGATAAAGACAGAACTGCAGTTAGTTTTATTCATGGTCTTAGAATTATGGGACAAATTTCAATGTTTGATCAACAACAAGTAATGGAAAATCCGGGAAGGAATGTAACAATATCATAAAGAGCAAACTTGATCGGTTGGTTGGTTCTGAGTATAAAGGGACCAAACCACAGGGTCATCACACCCTTTTTTCCTGACAGAAGCAAGGCTCAAGGTACAAAAACACTCAGCAGCACACCTAAAAAGAAAATGAATGGAATGAACAAAAAAATGGGGAAAAGATACGCCACGAAGAAAAGCAGAAGGTATTAAAACCATAGAGCATATAGTCTGGGCTGGCTGATCACAATAATAAATGAGGATGAGCCAGCCACTTTGCAACATATTAAAACGTCCACCTCAAAAAGATAAGGCGAGAAGAGCACATGTAGGGAAAAGATGACAATGAAGACAAACAAAAGCAAAGAAAGGTGACAGAGTTACAATGGAGGGAGGGTGGCGACCTCAGAGAGAAGGTTAAATGCCCACCCTTGGATTGTATGACAAAACCCCCTCAAAAATAAAATGTCAAATTAAATCTGCGGTTTGAAATATTGTTACCCCAACACCGAAGGTGGGTTCTAGGAAGGTTAAAAGTCTTCCTTAGAATAGTTAAAAGTCAGCAGTCCAGCAAGATGTGGATGACAGTCATATGTGAGCCACAGTGACACAGACGTGGGTCCTCACGACAGAGGAAGTAGCCATGTGTTAGCCATGTATGGCCGGCATTTGTTTGGTTTGGTTTGTTTTGGAGGAGGAGACCAGACAGCAAGGTCATCAGTTTCATAGGATTAGGGAAGGAAGTCGGCCGTGCCCTTTCAAAGGAACCATCCCGACATTTGCCTGGAATGATTTAGGGCATGTATGGCCAATGCGGAGCCAGCAGAGAACCACAGAGTCCTTGCAACAGGCTTGCATGGAGTCTTTTACACATTTGTAGTCTCCTTAAGGGTGCAGAGTTTGTTGTGCATACTGAGATTATGCATTTCGGTCTCCCAAACCTGAAAAACCTTGTGGTGTAATAATGATCACAGGTCAGTTACACGGATGCCGACGACCATAAGTGGTTTCTGTTTAACCCGTTTGGCCAGCCCATCGGAAAGTTCACTTCCTGGGGTTCCAATGTGGATGGTCGCTACCAAACTATGGTGCAGGTAGCACTGGTCGATAGCTTGTAGGCTGCTCAAGGAGTCAGCACAGAGAAGAAACGACTTGCTTCGGCACATTGGATGTGCTCAAGAGCAAGAGAAATGGTTGCCAGCCTTGCAGTCCAAACACTGCAGCCGTCTGACAAGGAGTGCTGTTCAGTATGTTCTCCATGAACATATGCAAAGACAATGTGACCATCACCCATGGAGCAGTCCGAGTAAACCACTTCACGGTCCTGGTACTTGTCAAGAATCAAGAGGAAGTGACAGCCGAGAGCTGCAGAGTTAACTCATCCATTAGCACCCTGTGAATGGTCCAGGCAAAGCTTCAGCTTCGGTGTACACCATGGAGGTGTACATGAATGGACCTTGAGCATAGGTGGTAAAAGCAAGGACTCCACTACAGACAGACAAGATCAGTTGTGAACTGCAGTTATAAGCCCTGACCTGGGCCTCTGATGCAGGAGATGAAATACTGTGTATGGGGTAAGGAGATGGTAATGTGGATGCTCTGGAGAACTATGAATGTGTGCAACATACCTGGCGAGCAGTTGTGCATGTTTAACCTTCAATGGGACTCCGACCTGGTCACTGGACTCGTCCTGAAGTCTCCTGTTGCCAGTTAACTGGATAGAGTAAACATATCGCTGAGGGCGTCACCAAACAATAAATCAGTTTCCCATAGTCAAGATGAGATTGAACAAGGGCTCTATAGAGCTGCAGCAGCTTATTGCGATCCACACCCCAGTTGGTGTTGCTCAGGCACCAGAGGGCACTGAAGTGCTGCCAGCAGTTCCACTTCAGCTGACCAAGATGAAAAAAGCCACGTCAATCACGTGTTGAAATCCAGTCATAAGAATCGATGTGTCTCCATTACAGTGAGTGGATCATCCTTAAGGTAAAGATCTGGCTCCGGATGAATGGTATGACACTGACAGAAGGGCGTGACACACAACTTCGCACCTGAAAACCAGAACCTGTGGGCTAGACCCCATGACTGCACCTTGTGAATGGTTCCCTGTAGGCACTGCTCAGCAACACCAGTACTGGAGGAGCTGCATGAAATATATAAGTCATCTGCGTACTGAGAAGGCGAGACCGATGGCCTGACAGTTGCTACAAGGCAGTTAATGGCCACTAAAAATAGAGATACACTCAATACAGAGCCCTGCAGGACCCCATTCTCCTGAATGTGGGGCAAACTACAGGAGGCACCAACTTGGACACAGACAGTACAGAGCGATAGGAGATTTTGCATAAAAATCTGGCATGGGCTCTGGAAACCCCACTCATATAGTGTGGCAATGATATGATTTCGCCAGGTCATGTCTTAATCTTTTCATAAATCAAAAACGACGGCAACCAGGTGTTAGTGCTGGAAAAGGCTGTTCAGATGGCAGACTCAAGGGAAACTAGATTATCAATGGTAGAGTGACCCTGGTGGAAACTGCCCTGGCATGGAGCCAGTAGGCCACATGACTCCAGGACTTACCATACGTTCTAACAGCTTAAAAAGAACATTGGTGAGGCTGATGGGCAAATAGCTATCCATATCAAGTGGGTTTTTACTGGGTTTGAGCACTGGAATACTGGTGCTCTCCCACCATTGCGATGGAAAGACGCCATCACACCAGATCCAGTTGAAGATGATAACGAGGTGGCACCTTTAGACAAACAATAGATGTTTGATCATCTGACTGTGGATCTGATCTGGCCCAGGAGCTGTGTCAGGGCAATGTGCAGGGGCGCTGAGGAACTCCCACTCTGTAAATGGAGCATTATAGGGTTCAATGTGACATTCAGTGAACTAGAGTGCTTTCCTTTCCATCTGCCATTTGAGGGTGCAGAGGCTCAACCGTAGTACTTGGTAATTGCCTGTGTGTCGGTACATAACACACAATTGATGTTAGTGCCAGTAACACTTGTCGTGGTCTGGTACGCAGATACATGTCCGATCTTCTTCCAGACTTAGGAAGATGACATATGGCACCAATGGTCAAGATGTACATCTCCCAACATGCCTGTTTCTGTCTTTTTATAAGCTGGAGAATGCGAGCATGAGTCCTTCCAAAGCTATTAACTGTGCTAAGGAAGAGTGTCACGTCACTGTAGAGCTTGTCGATGCTCTTTAATGGCATCAACGATTTCTGGCGACCACCAAGGTTTTCACTGGAGCACTATAAAGAACAAGGGATCGTTAATTCTGTCACAGAAACGATTGTTCTAGTGACTTGCTCAACTACCACATTGATGGTACCATGTTATGGAGTTTCAATGGTGACAGCAGAGGTGAAAGCTTCCAGTCTGCATTGTTTAAAGACCATCTTGGTAGACATCTGGGGGGAATGGTGCTGGGGGAGTGACAGGAAGATGGGGAAGGAATCATGGGCTCTCCAGTGGACAGATGGGAGAAGTCCTGGGATGTAGAGGGATAAAGCAATGGGCCGAGTAAGTGCCATGAGCCGCACTGAAATGTGTGGGGGCCCCTAGTATTTAAGAGGCAGAGGTCGAGTTTCGACATCTCTAACTTGACCAGTAAGCATTGTGCCACCCCACAAGGGGTTATGGACGATAAAATCTCCCATAGGTAGGAAATGTTTAGGGAGTTGATGAATCAGTGCAGCCAATGCTTTCAGGGGTACTGCACCATCCGGATGATGATATATGTTGCAGGCAGTTATTTCTTGCTTTGTCCTTATCCTGACAGCCAGTTTCAAGAGTGGTTTGAAGGAGCACAGGTTAACTGCATACTGAGTTCAGGCCATAGACAAGAACTCCACCTGACACAGTATTATCGGTGCTACAGTTCTTGTAATAACCCCTATAGCCATCAAGGGCATGGGTCCGCATTGCCAGGAACCAGATTTCTTGGAGGGCAATGCAGAAAGCGGGTGTAAACCAAAACAGTTGCTGTAGCTCAGCCGGGTGGTGGAAAAAGCCGCTGCTGTTCCACTGGAGGATGAGGTTATTGTGAGGCTGGGAAGGCATGAAGCATGCAAGGAGGCAGGTTACACTTCAGCATCACCTGCTGCCACCGATTGAGTATTTGTATCTGTTCCTATTGTGGATGAGGCATCAAGTGAGATCCAGGTCCTCACTAGATACTGAGATCTCCACCTCATCCAAAGGTTTAGAACTGATAGCTAGTAGTGGTGTTGAGGCCACCTGAGGGTTCTCTTTCTTAGCAGACTTCTTTTTTTTTTGTTTGCCCTCTCACTACTCTTTAGTGGCTTGCTGGGAGGATTTCTCTGAAGTAGCTTCAGGCCACTGGCGAGTGTCCGCTGTAGCATTAGTGGAGACCTTGGGAGAAAGAGTCCCAAGCGACTGCTTCCACATGAGATGGGCCAGAGGAGGCTGTTGCTTCTCTGGCTTGTGGGTGGGGACTGATGTCCCCTGCATTTGGGGAGGAGGGGGGGGCTTGCTCCTAAACTAGGTACTTGTGATGGCGATGGTAATGTAGCTGCAGCATATGTCGACGTCAACCATATGGGTTGTAATCGTTCAAATTTACATTCAGCCTCTTGGTAAGTCAATCTGTCCAGGATCTTGTACTTCATAATTTTCCGCTCCTTTTGGAGTACTGTGCAGTCTGGCGAGCCGGGGAAGTGCTGCTTTCCGTAGCTGATACAAGTGGGAAGGGGAACACAGGGACTATCTGGATGCAGTGGACATCCGCAGTCTGGACATGTGGCATCAGAAGTGCAGCGGGAAGACATGTGCCCTAATTTCCAGCACATAGAGCACCGCATATGGGGAGGAACATTTGGTTTTACATCACAGTGGCCTCAAAGGCCAAGATGAAAGCACCAATAGTGACCTTGTTGTCTTTGGGTCCCCTGTAAATGCGCCAGATGAAAAAAACACCCCACCATTCTACATTGGCACAGAGCTTGTCAGACTGCAAGAGAAGGTCACAATGCAAAATAATCCCCTGGACATGCTGAAGATTTTATGGGGAGTGACAGAAACAGGATTATCACCCAGACGGTCACAAGTGAGTAATGCCCGGGATTGGGCTGGAGATGCTGTCTGAATCGAGACTGCACTGCTTCTCATCTTGGACAGTGCTGCCACTTCTTCAAACTTATCCTCAAGATATTAAAAAACTGAGGCTTCATGAGTAGAAAGAGTCCCTGCCCATTCTGCTACAGACTAAATACTGAGGTGAATATGGCTATCTTCTTTCTGTAGCCCTATGTTTCTCCCATGGTGTAGCAAGGGAGGGAAAAGATTTAGGATCATATCTGTCAGCTTTGTACTCGATCTTGCCTCCTTGGAGACAGCTGGTGTCTTACTGCCACCAGCAAGGGATGACTTAGTCCACTTCATTGTGGGTCATCTGCCCTGATGCCACCCATTCCCATCATGGGCTCTCCCCACGGGTGCCACACAACAAACAGCAAAGGCCACATGGCATGCTGGTCATTTCCAGGAGTCCTGATGCCCCAGGAAGACAGGCATCTACTCCTTGGCATACATGGGGAGCTCAGGCATCAGCAGTGCCATCCCTGTGTTGTAAGGGGACTACCACCAAATGGGTATATGATTGCCCCATCACAACGTACTGGCTACTGTGCTGGATATTGGGTGCAGAGAAATCCAAACTGCCATGAGGGTGAAAGAGTACAGGAGAAAATGGAAGAAGATGACATACCCTGCAAAGTGTGCTCATCCAAATAGTTGAATTGCAGGTGGAGATGCAAAGCCAAGACAATAGGCTCATGTCATCCAATCTAGGGGAACTATGGATAACTCATGCACCACGTAAGGCATCCTTCCCCATATGGCCCGCACTTCTGTAGAATTTGGAAAGTGGCAGGTCAAACCATAAAATGGAACCTTAAGTTATAGGGTCGAAGAGTGATACACTCCTTTTAGTCACGTCTTACGACAGGCAGGGATACCTTAAGCCTATTCTAACCTCCAGACCTGCAGGGGGAAGCAAAGCTGACATTTGCCATATTGCACAGATGCTAAGTTGCAGATAGGAACAACAAAAAGAGTGTGACAAATAAAACTTTTGGCCCATAAGCCTTTCGTCAGAAATAGATGCCATACACACACACGACTGCAGTCTCGGCAACTTTAGCAACACTGAGCAGCAGCACCACTGCATGATGAGAGTGGTGACTGGGCAGGGGTAATGAGGAGGCTGGAGTGGGGAGGGATAGTTAGGTAGGGTGACTTACAGTACAGTGCTGCTGGGGAGCATGCAAGGATGAGGTGGAAAGAGGGTAGGGCAGCTACATGCTGTCACGCAATTAGACAGTGGGCAAGGGAGAGGTGGGAAGGGGGGCACCAGCAAAGGAGAGTAGTAAAAAGACTGGGTGCAAAGATGGAATGATGAGGGCTGCATGGTGCTGGAATGGAACAGTAGGCTGAATGGGTAAGGACAATGACTAATGAAGGTTTAGGCCAAGAGGGTTACGTGAATGTAGGGGAAGTTCTCCCTGCACAATTCAGAAAAGCTGGTGTTGGTGTGAAGGATCCATATGGCACAGACTTTGAAGCAATCACTGAAACAAAGGATGTCATGAATAGCAGCATTCTCAGCAACCAGGTGGTCCACTTTTTTAGCTGGCCATTCACGCAGACAGATGGCTTGTCAGGTGTCATGCCCACATAGAATGCAGCACAGTGGTTGCAGCTTAGCTTGTAGATCACATGACTAGTTTTACAGATAACCCTGTCTCTGATGGGATAGGCTATGTTTGAGATGGTGGTGGGAGTATGTATGGGACAGGTCTTGCATCTACATCTATTACAGGGGTATGAGCCATGAGGTATGGGGTTGGAAGCAGGGGTTGCGTAGGGATGGGTGAGTAGATTGTGTAGGTTTGGTGGATGGTGGAATACCACTGTGGGGGGTGTGGGAAGGATAGTGAGCAGAACATTTCTCACTTCAGGGCAAGACGAGAGGTAGTCAAAATCCTGGTGGAGAATGTAATTCAGTTGCTCCAGTCTGGGTGGTACTGAGTTACATGGGGTATGATCCTCTGTGGCCATAAAATGTGAGACTGGAAAGATAAAACATGATATATTTGTTTTTGTACAAGGCTGGGAGGATAATTATGATCAGTGAGGGTCCTCAGTATATTTTACAGACTATAACATGCTGCAGGCTACAGGGTACACATTCATACTTAAGCACTTTTTAAAAATTAACATTTTTACAATTTGTAATGTTAGATTGCAAAGCCAGGCTAACAGCAATTCTGTGTATAGAACCGCACTGACCTAAAGACGCCTGAATATCAAAATTGAACTTCCCCTTCATAACGACAGTCTTCTTCAAATAAAAGATGGTCTTCATTGCCCACCAGAGCATTACCTATGCAGTAATTCTTGAAAGATTTGACCAAAATGTCTTCTATTACGCTAGACAACAACTTTTTTCCAGTGACACACTGGTGTGATTGTAGGTCCTTTCAATGCTCTCTCTAGTGTAAGTCCTTGTTGGGTTTCGTCTGTAGCATGTCAACTGAATTTGGTCAGAAAATACGCCAGAGCAGAAGTGAGCTGCAACAGTGCCAGCTGCATGTGGGTGGGCATATTAGATGCTGCAAAGCAATACACAACCAACTGGTGTTGCGAAGCTGAGTCAGTTGGGCGTCATATAGCAATAGCCAACGATGGAGTGCATTAGCAGGAAGTCGGGAGCCTTTCCTCACCTGCCACCAGTCATGTTTAAAATATTTGCCTGAAGCCCTAAATGAACATAGTCTGGAACGAATAAACATTCAGCTATTTGTGTACTAAATGATTCTTGTCTCAATATCAGAGTGAACAACACCCACAAGCCTGTGACACCCAGAGTGACATCCTAGAACACACTATGGGGTCTGCCGTTTGACCACTACACAGGGCAGCCTGCTGTGAGGCACGAGGGAGCTGGCTGCTCACTGGAGGAAGTTTACGGCCATCATCAGCTGCATCACTGTCGCAGCCAGAGTGACTGCTGACAGCAACACTGAGTGACCCCATATTCAGCCTTGCTCCTTGACCTGTCAGCAATGACAGGTGTCTACTATTTCACTTAAGAGGCAACTGGAAGCCTCTACCAAGCTATTCCTGATTTACTACAGCTGAGGGCTGGAAAAAAGAAAGTAATTAAACATATCTAGTCGCCCTGACACCTCATTTCACCCTCCACATGTGACAATCCAAGTGTCATGCAACATTGATGTCAGAACTTTGCCATCACTTCTTAGAGCGATATTTCAACCTACACCCTATGTCACAGTGAATTAAAGAAAAAGAAAATCCTTATATTTTGGTCATAGAAAAGCCATCTGACAGAGGTGAATTTTATAATGTAGATTTTATTGCGAATAGAGAACCAGTGGATTTTTCTACTCTTAGAGGTAATAGAAGGTATGACTAGTTAGTGACTGTTAGATGTGCACAGTGTAACCTTAAGGGTCATAAGTGCAATGTATGAAATCACTTCTAGGAAAATGTTACACATGTAATCATTTGGGCCATACAGCTAGGCAGTGCTGGGCAGAAAATGTGGCTCATAATTACATGTAAGAATTAAGTTAATGCATTTTGTCTTCTTGTCTTAAGAATGTTAGCTCTCGAAGTGAATGTTGTCAAGGACAAAGCTTGACTAGAACCAGAGACACAAGGTTTACCACAATCGGAAGTAGTATGTATATTGTTCGAGAAGGTAACAGAATTACCAGCAGAAAGTAAGGAACTTTGTGGGTTGACAGGATCACGATCATTCAACACAGTGTAAATTTGTCAGACATAAGTTTAATTGGTCCTTGTCCTGGTAAAACAACTGACAATGAGCATGTCTTCACCTTCAATATCTGGCTCAGATGCACAGTTGGTCTAATGAAGTATTACTGACTGTTACAAAACAGATACTAACAAAGGAAGTAAAAACATATTTAGGGTATACAAGAGCTGTGAAGGGGGCCACAATATTCGAAGAATTTAAAGAAGGGTTAATTCTAAGATATATGGATCAAAATAGTGCCAGACACTATAGGGAACAATTCACAGTAATAACTAAGAGAAATAAAGAAACTGTGGAAGAATTTGCAGATAGGATAAGGAAAATCAATGGATGTATCTGTGCATTGGGGCAGGATGCTGAAGTTAATGACATTATTTTGCAAGAAGCATAGCAGAGGGTCTTCAAAGCTTTTTTAAGAGGGCTGCATGCAGAAATTGCAGAATGTGTGTGGACAGGGTGTCTAAAAGTTTGCGCACAGCAGTGCAGTAACTACAGTGTGTGAGGAGATCAGTTTGTCTACTGGAATACAGGGCAAATGGACACTGTTTGCAGCTAATATAAAACATTTCAAGTTTGGACAAACAGGCCATGTAAGGATGAAGTGTTGCCAGCCTCAGGGTGATGTGAATAACGAAAGAAGAAGTAACAGTTTTAAAAGTAGATGACCGGGTAGAAATAAGGTATTGAACACTAGCTGGGACCCCTGGTCCACCTATGGTCTTCCCAGTAAGACTAGATGCTACAAAATTGTATTCAGATGTGTATGCCATAAGATCTGTATGGGTAAGACGAATAAGAACAAAAATGATTCCACGATATCATTGGACACAGGGGATAATGTTTCAGTCACCAGTAGTGATCTGGTGAAATGTACGCAATTGGACCCACCACAGTACACAGACTGCATGGAGTGGGAATAAAGACATCATCACACCATTAGGACTGTGGACACAGGCATCCACCTGAATACGGCTTAATTTAAACAATGATTAGAGATTGTGTCACATTCAATTGAGGGTACAACATGATTCTGGATTAGATTTCCTTATCAGCATTGTGCCATACTCAACTCCCAGCTACATAGGGTGAAACATGGCAGAAAAATGCTTCAGTTAGGTTAAGTCATGATAGAGAGGTGGCAAGGAGAGTCAATTGTGAAAGATGAACCAATTAAACCATGAAAACTATACTAAGACTCGATTCACATGATTATGTATCTAAGGGTATTGGGAAATTTCTTTGGGTCAGTGTCAAGTCCAGCTTGCCGGCAGGAATTTTGTGTGTGATGGAACCATTAGAAGAGAATTAAGTATTAGATCAGGTGGGTTGTTTATTCAACAGACATATGATGCCCATACCTGTTTCTACATACCATTTCAGGACAGAGGGCACATGATTAACACACCAGTTGTTAATCTCCAATATGAATATCTTGGAGGAAGAAGAATGGAACATATGGGGTGTCAGCCACAGAGAATTGCCAGACATCACTGAAACTGTATGAGGAGCAAACGTGAAGCATCTACAGGGAAGCAAGAGCAAACAGATGACAAAACTACTTTTGGAATTCAATGGTTTATTTTTTCCAAAATGACCATTATCAGGTATGCATATTACACAACACTGCATACATGAGTCATCAGTCTACCAGAAACCATACAGAAGAGCTAGCAACTTTCACCCAATTTTGAAGTTGTAAATCAATCAACAGCTGTAAGATGGAATACTTGAAGAATGTGATGTCGACAGTGGGCAGGAATATTTGTGCCAAAAATATAGGTTGGGTTTGATTACAGACACCTAAATGAGAAAACCATAATGGATGCCTACCGTTTCCCAAACATCACAGAAACTACGGATCATTTAGAGCTATCCTAATATTTTTCAACAATGGATTTGCAGAGTGAGTATCACCAGATAGAGCCTGTATCACAGGACTGACACAATACAGCATTTCTGGAACCATTGGAACACTACCAAACCAAAAGGATGCCATCCTCATTAAAAAGTGCACCTGTATAACATTTCAGAGATTGTTGGACACAATTCTCAGAAGTTTGAAACCATGGAAATGCTGTTTATCTTGATGGAATAATCGTCTATGGAAGTGACAGCAGTCAGTATATGCAGTGCTTAAGGGTAGTATTCCTAAGGTTAAAAGCAGTGAAGTTAAAAGCAGTGAAGTTAACAGTGAGTACAAAAAAGTGTGACTCTTTGATGGAATAGAGAGCATACCTAGGACATATCAAAAGATGGATGTAACACAGACCAATATTAATTAGAGCTGTATGGGAATTTCCCGTACCACAATCCGTAAAAGAGTTGCACTCACTCTGGACTTTTGAATTATTACCACCAGTTCGTAAGAAGATGCGTGGGTACTGCCAAAAGGTTGACAATTGTTAGAAGAAGAGTATTAAATTTGTGTGGTCAGAACAGTGCCAGAATGCTTTTGAGGAGCTAGAAGAAGCTTACACATTGATTCCAACTGTAGCATTTCCAGATTTTAATACATAATGTTTTATTATGTGATGCATAAATTCATGCATCAGCCTGTCTCTTATCAGAAGAGGTAGAATGTGTAGAACATCCAGTGGCTTACACTCAAGGCAACTGAATTCTGAAGAATGAAATTATTCCAAAATGGAGAATGGGAAGTTAACCTTATTTATGGACTTTCATACTGCAAATTTTATCTGTACAGTAAAACATTCAGAGTAATAACAGGTCATATGGCCTTAAAATAGTTGTTGGGGTTAAAGAATCATTTCCAATAGGCTGACATGATGGGCAGCAAGGCTAAGCGAATTTGATTTTGAACTTATTCATAAAACTGAGAAGAAGCATGGGAATGCAGTGTGGGATCCGCACCAGGTAGGGTTGATAGAAGAGATAGAGAAGATCCAACGGAGAGCAGTGCGCTTCGTTACAGGATCATTTAGTAATTGCGAAAGCATTACGGAGATGATAGATAAACTCCAGTGGAAGACTCTGCAGGAGAGACGCTCAGTAGCTCGGTACGGGCTTTTGTTAAAGTTTCGAGAACATACCTTCACCGAAGAGTCAAGCAGTATATTGCTCCCTCCTACGTATATCTCGCGAAGAGACCATGAGGATAAAATCAGAGAGATTAGAGCCCACACAGAAGCATACCGACAATCCTTCTTTCCACGTACAATACGAGACTGGAACAGAAGGGAGAACCGATAGAGGTACTCAGGGTACCCTCCGACACACACAGTCAGGTGGCTTGCGGAGTATGGATGTAGATGTAGATGTAGATGAAGTAGAAAACCAGCAGTATTACATATTACTCAGAATATCGAAGAACTACAAATCCAAGTAGAAGTCTTAGAGAGGGAAGTAGTTATTAAAATGGTTGCAGCCCGTAGAAGATAGTGTTCCAGCTAGGGGTAAATTTGTTGCAAGAAGAGAAGTATTTAAAGGGTCTAAGGAAAGTACAGAAGGAACTATCGCCAAAGTTGAGGTTGGTTTAAGAACCTGAGCACAAAGGCTTGCCCTTTAATTTGGAATAGCCACAGCATAATTGAGAACTGATGGAAGAAAAGTTTCTATTTCCATTTCTGTAACAGTAGCAGGGAAACAAGAACATCATGAGTGCTACATAATTCATGCACAACTCGTCACAAGGGGAACACTGAAGAAATTTGTAGGAGGAAAAACTCAGCGACTGTCATTAACTGCAAAAGATGAAGGAAGATATGTAGAAATGGAGGAAGCAAAGTTACAAAAATGCCACCGAGAGAAAATCATAGTCTGTCTGCGTATGGTAATATGAGTGGGGCAGGATTCCTGTGCAGTTAAATTGATAATGGGAGAAAGGAGGAAAGAGAATACAATTAAAAAGTGGTCCAGCCAGAATTGTACTTTCAGCATGTCGAGGCACATGGGCTTTGTCAAGATGGTAGTAGCAGCTAGTTGTTACAAGAAGTGGAGGGGTACATCAGCAACGAGGGTAGAATGAAAGGTGAATGCTTTCTTATTAAATGGAATAGTGTCCAAAGTAATGGGGCCTACTTTCTGCATGTCCACCATTATTGCAGGGATAACTCACTTGAGCATTTCCCGGCCACATTTGTACTGGCCTGAAGAGCCAATGGAAGTGCCACCTGCTGCAAACCTTAAATCAAACTAATGTAATCTGTAAACACACTTCTGAACCAATCTCCCTGGAAACATTATTGCAACATGTAAATTCATATTGTGAAAATCAGCACAGAATGAGACAACACTCACCATTGTCATACCAACCACTGCAGCGGCACTTGTTCTCCTGAGCCTGGTGTTGTTCTGGTACACAAAAGACAAAGAACATGACCGAGTTCGGACACAGCCATAGTTCAGGTTCCATGGCATTGGATAACCCAAGCATAAAAGCAGCACAGTGCACAGTGATATAGTATGAAGAATAAACGATTTATTTTTGCTTTTAAGTCAGACATATAGAGTTGGAAAAAAATTGTGCAAGAAGCATAGTAATGAAATTAGTACCATGGTGTTTGAGTCAAGGTGCAAGGCAAGGGGCCCTATGGAAATTTATAAGATTCAGTGAAAGGGTTAAGGTAACTAATTGTTAGAACGATACATAAGTGGCGAAATAAGGCCGGAAATACTTGTCGCCAGTAACTCTGTTTTAATGGGTAGTGTAGTTTGGTCAATCCGAGAGACAGAGTCTTGACAAAAAGGTCTATGTAGCCTATTGACCATAATTGGCCAAAAAATATGCTAGAGCAGAAGAACAGCCAGCTGCACATGGGTGACGGTGTTATGCATTGAAAAGCAAAACATGGACAACTTGCTTTGCAAAGCAGGGCCAGCTGGGCATAGTATAGCAACAGCCAATGCTGTAACATGCTAGTGGAAAGACGGAAGTTTTTCATCACTTGCCACCAGATTAGTATTTACAATACATGCCTTAAACACTAAACAAACATAATCTGAAGTGTAGAAGTACTAAGCAGTTCGTATGATACTTGTCCCACTATCACAGCCAACACCACACACCTGTGACACCCAAAGTGACATCCTGGAATGCAGTATGGAGTCCACCATTCAAATACAAGACAGGGCAGGCTGCCCTTAGTCACAAGCAAGCTGCCTGCTCACTCTTGACATTGCCTTCTGTGAAGATGTGTCAGAGGTATACATACAGCAGGTCTCCAACAATAAATGCCACTCTGCCAAAGCCATCTGCACACAGTTTCCCTTGATACAACTTGTCCAGCAGATGCTGCAGGCTTGTATGCCAGCTACTGTGCAGTACAAAGGCAGTCTGTTGTGACCTTATAGCCAAATAACAGTCCTCTCTTCAGAAGTCACATGTGGTTGACCCTGCCCTGGACTTTGGGATACAGTATCAGTCTTTATGAACTATTGTTACATCTAAGAAACAACAGCACAGTTCACACTAAGCCATAAGGCCACATCAATTTTTAACAGTCCTGCTTCGTTACTTTCTATGGCCCTCCAATGCCAAGTCTAGTAGGCATTTTCTCTGTGTCAAACTGCACTGTCTGTAGCTGTGTACATGGTGATTGTGAATGTGGGGTTACTCAACAAACACTACCTCGTTTCATACATCCCCTGACATCATTGGCAAAGTTGTCAGTTGACCGGAATGCCATCTTCCATGCAGAACATGGTCATACGTACATCTGGTTACAGTTTGTAGGATTGTATTGTGAATGAAACACAAGATGGGGAAGTAGTAGTTTGTTGCTTTAATTCTGGATACAAGATTAGTTTAGGCCATTTTGCATTCAGTCCTCAACTGGCACATGTAGTCTTACTCATTCTTTTCAGTTCTTCCTTACTGGCAAGCCAATCACGAATGGCTCTTTCTGTTGGAGGAGGACCAAAATGCCACTCAGCTGTTTCCGTATTGTACTGCATATGCTATTATCTTCATTTTATAGCCCACTTCATATGAAACCCCTATTTTTTCATTAATAAACTACTAAAGAAAATACTCTCCTGTTAACAATAATACAAATCACTTTCAGTTCAAGTTCACTGGCACTGTAGACTACTGTGATACATCAAAGGCTTGACAGTGTTCTAGGTTTGTGATGGTGGGGCAGGAGGGGGACAGTGTTAACAGGCTTGTTAAGCTCTATAGCTCATGTTCATTGCAACGGTGCACTGCTGTTGCCAGTTGAATCGTGTTGCCAGATAGTTATAGGTTTCCCACAGCACTGAATATATGGCCTTCTTTAAGCCTGGCAGGAATTTTAAATTAAACACTGGACATTTTAAAACTGATTTTGAGTATAAGACACACCTGAATGATGTAAGAATTTTTTTTAAGAAAAAAGTGTGTCGTACTCCATAAAACATTGTATGCTTTTGTTCTGTATAAAATATAAAGTCAAATTGGTGATGTTTCCTTGTGAGTGACACACTTTAGGTCTCAGTGACCTGCCCTTCTTTCCTAACCTTCCTCTATCTGTTACCAACTGTTTCCAAAAGCTAGGGAAGTTCCTTGTACCTTTGTGTGCATGTGTTGTCAGTACTAGCTATTTCAACACCTGAAGTTAAGTGAAGACCAGCCATTTTGTCTGACAAATTTGTAGTTTTGAGCCAATCCAAAATGTGAACATGAGAGTAAAATATAATTTTCTGAACCTTATCTGTGTTTCTGTATCAAGGTTTATCTGTAGTATCTATTTTCCTGTCTGAAGAGCAAAAATGTAAATAATTTCGCACATTATTTTTTGAAAGTTACAAGTAGAAGTTACAATGATATGACGAATCTTTGTCTTCACATTACATACCTGATGTACTGATCAGTATGACACTTCCTGTGTGTTGATTTGAACTGCGTAGACCATGTTACAAAATACATTTTGTTTGGCTACAGTGTTAGAGGCATGTTAAGTTTAAATTCATCATGTTTGCTGCGAGATATGGAACTAAAAATACTGATTAAGTTGTGATATCCAAAGAAGAATTTAACATCAAGGATTCTTACTACACGGAAGGTAGGTCAGGAAGAATGTTTAAATTTTTTGTTAGGTAACTTTAATCTAAACAATTTAAGAAAGATGTGATGTAAAGCAAAGAATTTATGGCGAAATTATTTTGTGGATGGAACAATAAAAGTTTCATTTACTGGATAATTTACATAGTAATACATCTGCATATGAAGGCTGGTGCATTGTTACACATTATTATTACTAGTTTTCTGTAGAAGATAATGGATAGTAAATTTGAGAGAGAGAGAGAGAGAGAAATTTTGCAAAACTGTAAGCAAATCAATTACAATTGGTTCAGTGTAGAGAAAAAGACAAGCAAATATCACAAGACTCCAGAAGAAAGGGAAGAGAACAACTTCGCAAATGTCTAGATTTAAAATACAGGGAAAGAGGAAAAAGAGTTGTGAAGAGTATGTACAAGTAATGTAAATGCACAACCACTCATGTCACTTGAGTGTAATCATCAGAACCCTATTTACGTTGATACTAATCCCCATAAACTTTAGGAAAAGCACTGAAAAGATTTAAATAACTACATCCAGAGAGCCAAACATGGAGTAACAAACAAATTAATTATTCCAGTGGAACAACTGCCATAATGTTTAAGCACACATTAACAACACGAACTGAATAACAAGGTTTCAGAAAAAGAGAAGCAAACAGTTGATTTTTTTTACAACAGAGATGACAATCTGTCAAGCACCGGACATTATTTAAAGATCAGAAGATAAAGATGCACAGAGTTTTGCAAAAATTACTACATGGTATTTTCAGTTCAAGGAGCTTATAAGCAATTTTAGGCAGATACAGAAATAGGACAAATAAAAAAATACATTGATTTATTACACACTTTGTTCATTTTGATTACACCTCAATGTATGTATGAAGGTATCATG
This sequence comes from Schistocerca gregaria, assembly GCF_023897955.1. Classification (NCBI taxonomy): domain Eukaryota; kingdom Metazoa; phylum Arthropoda; class Insecta; order Orthoptera; family Acrididae; genus Schistocerca; species Schistocerca gregaria. The sequence goes on from NW_026061730.1 coordinate 5,667,584, forward strand.
CCAACACTTATTATCTGGTGAATGCATGAAAAGAGCATTTTTTATGAGGTAAGGAATTACTGGAACATGTAGTCTACCGATAATTCATGTGTAATACGAACTCATGTAGTTGTTGTTGTTGTTGTTGTTGTCTTCAGTCCTGAGACTGGTTTGATGCAGCTCTCCATGCTACTCTATCCTGTGCAAGCTGCTTCATCTCCCAGTACCTACTGCAACCTACATCCTTTTGAATCTGCTTAGTGTATTCATCTCTTGGTCTCCCTCTACAATTTTTACCCTCCACGCTGCCCTCCAATACTAAATTGGTGACCCCTTGATGCCTCAGAACATGTCCTACCAACCGATCCCTTCTTCTGGTCAAGTTGTGCCACAAACTTCTCTTCTCCCCAATCCTATTCAATACTTCCTTATTAGTTATGTGATCTACCCATCTAATCTTCAGCATTCTTCTGAAGCACCACAGTTCAAAAGCTTCTATTCTCTTCTTGTCCAAACTATTTATTGTCCATGTTTCACTTCCATACATGGCTACACTCCATACAAATACTTTCAGAAATGACTTCCTGACATTAAATCTATATTCGATGTTAACAAATTTCTCTTCTTCAGAAACGCTTTCCTTGCCATTGCCAGTCTACATTTTATATCCTCTCTACTGCGACCATCATCAGTTATTTTACTTCCTAAATAGCAAAACTCATTTACTGCTTCAAGTGTCTCATTTCGTAATCTAATTCCCTCAGCATCATCCGATTTAATTTGACTACATTCCATTATCCTCGTTTTGCTTTTGTTGATGTTCATCTTATATCCTCTTTTCAAGACACTGTCCATTCCGTTCAACTGCTCTTCCAAGTCCTTTGCCGTCTCTAACAGAATTACGATGTCATTGGCGAACCTCAAAGTTTTTACTTCTTCTCCATGAATTTTAATACCTACTCCAAATTTTTCTTTTGTTTCCTTTACTGCTTGCTCAATATACAGATTGAATAACACCAGGGAGAGGCTGCAACCCTGTCTTACTCCCTTCTCAACCACTGCTTCCCTTTCATGTCCCTTGACTCTTATAACTGCCATCTGCTTTCTGTACAACTTGTAAATAGCCTTTCGCTCCCTGAAAATTCCCACTGACACCTTTAGAATTTCAAAGAGAGTATTCCAGTTAACATTGTCAAAACCTTCTTCTAAGTCACCAAATGATAGAAACATAGGTTTACCTTTCCTTAATCTTTCTTCTAAGATAAGTCGCAAGGTCAGTATTGCCTCAATTGTTCCAGTATTTCTACAGAATCCAAACTGATCTTCCCCGAGGTCAGCTTTAACTAGTTTTTCTATTCGTCTGTAAAGAATTCGTGTTAGTATTTTGCAGCTATGGGTTATTAAACTGATTGTTTGGCAATTTTCACATCTGTCAACACCTGCTTTCTTTGGGATTGGAACTATTACATTCTTCTTGAAGTCCGAGGGTATTTCGCCTGTGTCATACATCTTGCTCACCAGATGGTAGAGTTTTGTCAGGACTGGCTCTTCCAAGGCCGTCAGTAGTTCTATTGGAAAGTTGTCTACTTCCAAGGCCTTGTTTCGACAGGTCTTTCAGTGCTCTGTCAAACTCTTCACGCAGTATCGTATCTCCCATTTCATCTTCTTCTACATCCTCTTCCATTTCCATAATATTGTCCTCTAGAACATTGCCCCTGTATAGTCTCTCTATATACTCCTTCCACCTTTCTGCTTTCCCTTCTTTGGTTAGAACTGGGTTTCCATCTGAGCTCTTGATATTCATACAAGTGGTTCTCTTTTCTCCAAAGGTCTCTTTAATTTTCCTGTAGGCAGTATCTATCTTACCCCTAGTGAGATAAGCCTCTACATTCTTACATTTATCCTCTAGCCATCTCTGCTTAGCTATTTTGCACTTCCTGTCAATCTCATTTTTGAGATGTTTGTATTCCTTTTTGCCTGCTTCATTCACTGCATTTTTATATTTTCTCCTTTCATCAATTAAATTCAATATTTCTTCTGTTACCCAAGGATTTCTACTAGCCCTTGTCTTTTTACCTACTTGATCCTCTGCTGCCTTCACTACTTCATCCCTCAAAGCTACCCATTCTTCTTCTACTGTATTTCCTTCCCCCATTCCTGTCAATTGTTCCCTTATGCTCTCCCTGAAACTCTGTACAACCTCTGGTTCTTTCAGTTTATCCAGGTCCCATCTCCTTAAATTCCCAGCTTTTTGCAGTTTCTTCAGTTTTAATCTACAGTTCATAACCAATAGATTGTGGTCAGAGTCCACATCTGCCCCTGGAAATATCTTACAATTTAAAACCTGGTTCCTAAATCTCTGTCTTATCATTATATAATCTATCTGATACCTTTTAGTATCTCCAGGGTTCTTCCACGTATACAACCTTCTTTCATGGTTCTTAAACCAAGTGTTAGCTATGATTAAGTTGTGCTCTGTGCAAAATTCTTCCAGGCGGCTTCCTCTTTCATTTCTTAGCCCCAATCCATACTCACCTACTACGTTTCCTTCTCTCCCTTTTCCTACACTCGAATTCCAGTCACCTATGACTATTAAATTTTCGTCTCCCTTCACTATCTGAATAATTTCTTTTATTTCATCATACATTTCTTTGTCATCTGCTGAGCTAGATGGCATATAAACTTTTACTACTGTAGTAGGTGTGGGCTTTGTATCTATCTTTGCAACAATAATGCGTTCACTATGCCGTTTGTAGTAGCTTACCCGCATTCCTATTTTCCTATTCATTATTAAACCTACTCCTGCATTATCCCTATTTTATTTTGTGTTTATAACCATGTAGTCACCTGACCAGAAGCGTTGTTCCTCCTGCCACTGAACTCACTAAATCCCACTATATCTAACTTTAACCTATCCATTTCCCCTTTTAAAATTTCTAACCTACTAGCCCGATTAAGGGATCTGACATTCCATGCTCCGATTTGTAGAATGCCAGTTTTCTTTCTCCTGATAACGACATCCTCTTGAGTAGTCCCCACCTGGAGATCCGAATCGGGGACTATTTTACCTCTGGAATATTTTACCCAAGAGGACGCCATCATCATTTAATCATACAGTAAAGCTGCATGCCCTCAGGAAAAATTGTGGCCGTAGTTTCCCCTTGCTTTCAGCCATTCGCAGTACCAACACAGCAAGGCCGTTTTGGTTATTGTTACAAGGCCGGATCAGTCAATCATCCAGACTGTTGCCCCTGCAACTACTGAAAAGGCTACTGCCCCTCTTCAGGAACCACACGTTTGTCTGGCCTCTCAAGAGATACCCCTCCGTTGTGGTTGTACGTACAGTACGGCTATCTGTATTGCTGAAGCACGCAAGCCTCCCCACCAACGGCAAGGTCCATGGTTCATGGGGGTGGGGGGACGAACTCATGTATAAAGTGTAAAAACTGTAACTCCTAAACTTCACTCCACATTAAAGAATGATATTGACTGACAAACAAGTAAATGGAAAAAAATGGATTGATGTTGACAGGCAACAAAAATATGCAGAAGTTAATGGTAGCATCACTGACGTAGTGTCAGAAATTGATAAGGAAATTTTATATTTAATATTTCACTGCTTCATAAAAAACTCACAATCTGCTGAATTGGGGATATGCGCAAAATGGATTTCTCAAATCTGGAGATCTACAGACTGACTTTGTAGATAGTGTGTCTTTGATTAATGAAGACCAGAGTCAAAGTGCTCATTCATAACATGAATAAGTACAGGATTTGCAGGTTGTGCCTGGATGCTGCAGGAACAATTTATCATGCCATCATCACTAATGTGATCTAACACATGAAAAAGTTTCTGTTGCTGTGTTCTCATACAAGTAATACCTGATGTAAATAAGATGATCTCACATCTAAAAAAAATGACAATTCATTGAGATGGCTGTACTTCTATATTTGAAAAAAAGTACACATTATCCAGTTTGTGTTCAAAAGTATTTAAACTGGAAATGGACTGTTATGCGTGACATGGTAAAGTTGTCATGGATGCTATTTGTGGTACAATGAGGAGAGGAATGTGGAACCAGATGAAACACAGAAAATGGTATGCTGGCTGAGCTACAGATTTGTATAAATGGCACAAACTCTGATTCAAGTAAAAACCATGTTTTATGGTACTGGAAGATGGTTTCTGGACAACTGAGTGAGTGTAACTCGCATTCATGTCAAACGTTTTTGCTCGTATTCAAAACTATTATTATTTTTTACCTTAAGCTATCATAATATTGTTGTCACAACAACCCTGAAGCTTGAAAAAACCAAACATCTTCTTGTAACTAAGGATGCAACCCATCAAAGATGTGCTTGGCTTTCACAGGTGGAAAATGATTCTTGCGGGGATCAAATGCTGCAGACGAAGACACAATAGTAACAGATGCTGTCAAGAATGTGCATATTGATCTGATAAATCCTGGACTGTTTGTCATTGTAGAAATTCAAAATGAGAGAGGTATAAAACAATTTCTATGGCATCTCTGAAAATGCAGAACCTATGGTGATGTTTTTGAAACCCATACCAACGGCTACAATTTTTTCACAAAATACAAAAGTGACAGCACTTTTTGTCAGAACTGAACAAATTTGAACATTAATAAATTAACCAATGATCATTTAAAAAGCACCAGATATTACTTATGTCTTTAGAATTGGGACCTATGACTGTGTTGCAAGACGATTTTTTTTTTTTAAGAAGAAAATGTAATATAATGAAAAACCGAAAGACTCGTGTATTTAAATCGTATGATTTATGTATAGTTTTGGTTTTTTTGAGTATCAAAAATTGCATTATGAATAATGCTATTTGTGTGAGCTATGTATAGAATCTATGGTGTCCCAAATGACATTAGTTTTTTACTTTTATCTTCAAGATTTCAAGCCTAATTTAACATATTCCCTATGTATTTGGATTTTAAAGGAAGGGTGCAATTCAAATAATTTCTGATTTAAACATAATTTTAAGAAATTCTTTCAGAAGCTATCTTTAATTCCACATGGCCAATTGTGTGAACCCATTAACAAACATTTAGAAAAGGAACTGTTAATATAACAATGAATGAAACTCACTTTTCAAACATGTGATTGCCCAAGAGAAAACTTTGAGTCGCTCTTTCCTCAGCTGAATTGTACTTTCGAGTCAACTAACATTTAATGAGTAACTATACTGTTGTATTCCATTAAGAAATAATTGTATCTCTATCCACTGCAACTACCAGGCCTACTGATCATACAACAAAATCAAATTATTTCCAACATCAAATGGTGGATATTTAGCAGTTCAGTCATTTCTACAATGAAGTAAACAAATTTAGTTGATAACCTACAAAATATTTCAATGCACCCTATGGGATGTTCATTAAAATTATTTTAAGCGATACTTCACAACAAGAGTAATTAGCTATTATGTTGGTTAACTGTCACAACACAGCTGACCCAAACACTACTTCTCAAATACTATGAGAATCAATAGTGGACAGATTACATTAACCTCTCAACAGAGCCACATCATTTTACGACAAGAAATTAAGAATGTTCTGACATTTACTCAGCCATAACCTTACTTGTAGATCAGAATTGTTTTGAGAAAATATTAAATCCTTTATAAACTTGACTACTAAAGGCAATATGATTCATCACTGAAGACTTAGCACACATCCACTGAGTTAGCTGTGTTGCAAAAGATATGTACAATACCAATCCGTGTTTGCAACATCTGTATTCAGACTCTGGGCTTAACAGACCACGTTTTGTTTGGAACATTATACATACTGGTTAGACAGTGATGAAAGAAAACACAGTTTACCAATAAAATGAAAAAAGGTAAGGCATATGTACCCATTTCGAGCAATTATTTGGTTGGTATATGGTTCATGGCATATTTACTTAATTTTAATATATAACAGATACAAATAAGAGACTAAAATAATCAACAAAATGTTCTCCTTCACTATTTACAGCAGTCCCCCAATGCTGGGATGACTTTTTCATTCTGTAACTGTACAAGTCACATAGAAGTGGAGAAAACTTATTGGCATCACATTAAAGCGTTAATCTTCCTTTACTCGGGAAAACTACAAGTGTTGTCATGTTAAATGAATTACACTTACAAGAACTGAATCTTAGCTTAGCAACAATAAACTGGGTAATAGTGATAAATGATACCTTGGGAGGAAATCAGAATACAGAATGGGGAACAATACATATGATGCCCCACAGGACTGACCTACATAAATGTTGTGCTAAAGCCATTGGAGATGCCTTCAAAATCTGCAACGCTTGCCGATAATTAGTACACTGATAATGGCCAAACACATTCATACTAGAAAAAGCCAGGAGAATAATGGAACATGCTTGCAACTGGTTTACAGGCAACAGCACAAAAATTCAACCTTTAAACTTACATAAACATACATCATGCAATTCCAAACAAATTCAAATGACTTACAGATACAAGGAGTTATCAATGACAGACACTGGATGAGGTTCCAAGAGCTAAGTTCTCAGGCATTCAGGTCGATAATAAATTAAGGATTCACCAACATGACAATGTGATAACCAAAAAGCTCATCTCTCTCTGCCCTGCAATTAATGAATGTTCCTCCAGAGTGTCCACATGCAGAAATGCTTCCCAGCACGCTTTCTCTCAGTCCTAGCCTATAGGATAATATGGCAGCAATGAACAAATTAGTATTTATCCTGTACAAGCTTGTAGTAGGAATGTGATGTGAACACTTCGCATCTACATATCACTATGGAACTCCCTATTGCCTTTCACATTAAATAATATTAATATTTTATTTATTTCTATTTGGCTTTCCCAGAAGATAATTCCAAAAAGAAGTGAACACTTCTAAAGATGCCATTGAAATTTCCTGTAAGTGAGTAATGCTGAGGGGATCAACTTTTCAATTTTACCAATTTGTGGACCCCATTTCAATTGAAATCCAAGCAGACACCAAGGAATCGGATGCAGTATGTTTCATTTAGTGTGTGACCAGTAGTGTCTATTTCTTCTAGTAGCAGGCCATTTCTGATTGCTTTTCCATCTTATAAAATGAGTCTTCAAGGGATGACTTGAACTGGTACCTGCAACATTAATAAGGGTAAAGTGCTGTGCAATATGGGGCAGGAAGTTTGTTGGTAGTGATCCGGAGTTATTACTAAACATAAGTAATGTGATGAACAGTTTGATGAGATTAGCACTGAACTGAATCTGAAGAGGAGCATATTCTGTAACTAATTGAAGAAAGTTGACAATGTTAGAAAACACATAGATGGCCAAAAAACCGAACAGATGGGAAATTATCAGAAATATAATTTTTCATACGGATGGTATACCACTGCATTGGAAGCAGCATTGATCAGCTAAAGGGTTTGCAGACCTGACCATGAAATTTGCTTCATCTCACAGTATTGTATCTTTTTTATTGGTGGGTGTTTGTGACAGGCTCCACCTATGTGTACCAATAACACTGGATGAACTATGATGCTACATGGTAACAGCATTGAGTTTCCTAAACTGACATGCTTGCAAATGTATCGATCAAGTCTATTGTCTGGATGCTTAAATGTCACACACACACACACACACACACACACACACACACACACACACACACACACAAAATGTGAGCAACATGAAAATTCTATGGTTCCTTTGGAAATAAAGGCTTTGCAGGCATATATAGAAATAAAAATCTGACCCCAATTCTGTGCCTTTGTAATAAATAAAGTTATAGTCTTGTGAAATCTGATGATTTTAAACATCCTTGAGGAATTTCTTATACAGGTATAACTTCTTTCAGTGAAATATGATGATCTTAATTTGTCTTGATGGGTTGCACCTATTATTGAATGTTTCACAATGTTTCTCAGAAAATTAAATTTGCTTGCAACACTGTAATCTCTGCCCTGGCTTGAGATATGGTGTGAATGTTATTCATTCATTCATTCTTTAATTTACACACTGCATTCCATAAATGAAGACATGGATGGATGTGGGATGAGCCACACTGCAAATTGTAAGGCAGAAGCTCCCGCAGGGATTTCTCTCTGTGAAGTGTAGTGACAACCAGCTGTTTGTGACTAGTGCCAATCTACTCACATGGCTAATTAAGGGAACTAGTAATAGATTATTTTGTATGTATGTATATGTACATTTACTACTATGAAAAATATCATTGTTGCTCCTACTACATTGGTCAGCTACTTATTTTACCTAGAATTTCCACATACATCTATACTCCGCTATCCACTTAATGGCACATCGCAAAGGGTATCCCATAACCCTGCTGGTGATATCCGTTCCCATTCCACTCACAAATATGAGTGAAAAAGACTGTATATGTGCCTCTCAATCAGCCCTGACTTCTCAAATTTCACCTTCATAGTCCTTATGTGCTGTGTATGTTGGCAACAACAAAATCGTTCACCAGTCAGCTTCAAATGGCAGTTCTCTAAATTTTCTCAATAGTGTTTCTAGAAAGAACATCACCTTCCCTCTGGGTATTCTCATTCGAGTTCCTGAAGGATCTCCATTACACTTGTGTTGTTTGAACCTACCAGTAACAGATGTAGCAGCCTGGCACTGAACTGCTTCTCCAACAAAGTATTAATTTGCTATCTTGCTAGCTTGCTCTAGCTTCTCATGCAATTACCTAATAAAATTCCCAATTCCACAATTACTACAGAATCTTGCTGGCCATATGCCAGCATCAAAATGGTCAGCCCTATTTTTCTGCATCATTATTAAGCTCTTGCATTTTATTCTTCCGAGACCACAAAGGTTGCATGTCCACTGCTGTCAGAGCTAAGATATTTACTGCACAACTGCATGTACTACTCAACATCACTGTTATGGTCTCACATCCTATTCATAGATATCTCAGGTGTCTACCACTGTTTAAGTTACGTATTTTCAAAGTAACAAGTGGGGTACAACATCAGTGATTTCAGTGCCTACCACATGACATGGTATTCCAGACCACACAATCAGCAACACATTGTTCTTCACACTTGCTATGGGAGCAGCACTCCATGCAGTGGACACTGTCCCTGAACCTCTGGCCCGGTGCCATGGAGACATCTTGTTTGACCTGTGATCTCTTGGGCTGCATATGAAGGCCAGTATGGCCTCTTGTATTTTCGTGGTAAGTGGTCACAAACTACAATCCAGCCACTTTGACAACTACAGCTATGCCCTAGGACACCCTACAGATCACTGTTTTAGCCAAACTCCTCATATGCACATCCCTGACTACTATGCGCAGCAGTCTCATTTCTGTAAAACCCTTCTTGTGGAACAACACTACTATTGTTTCACTTACTGTCCTGTCTACTTGTGATGCCAATGCATCCCTTTCATTTGTTTAAAATGGCATAACATGAGTTCCTGTGACATTTAAGTCTTGGCCTGTTAGCTGTGAATCAGTTACACTCCTTTATATACTCTCTGAGCTGTCCCTAGCAAGATAGTTTAGATCCTAGACCTGTATGCTTGTATAATCACCACACATTCCAGTGTCTGAAGAAGCTAACATTTCAGTGCCGGAAAAATCCTTTATAGCTTCAGAAAGTTTGTTTATGAACAATGAGATCAAGAGTGAGCCAGTACCTAACCTTCGCAAATGTGTGTCGAATGTTCCACAATATTTGTCTAATTTCATTCTTGTGACATGTTTATCAATGTGAGCTTCTTCTTCCCTTAGCAAGGTCATAAAGCATATTTAAAAAAATAATCTTACTTCTTCACATCTGCCAGGACTTGAATGGTGGGGCCATACATGGCTTCAGCTATGTACAATCATTCACTAAAAGCTATAAGAGTTTTTCTATTAATGAAAATTTTATAAGTAATAGAACAGGCACCACATTAGCTGCCACAATATGTACAGGTTGTGGCCAACATATCGGGGCTGATCTCGAACCCACAAATTTCATCTCTGTTTTTCAAATCCCAAAAAAAAAAATTTACGGCAAAGTCAAGAATAACTATGATTCACACAAAAGATAAGAACAGCCAGTGTTCTTTTGAATTCTATTTATCAGAAGTTGTTGAAAGTAGGAGTATCTCTCAAATCACCTACAATATTAGAACTTACACTTCATCTAAATGTGAATTTCGCGACCATCACAGACAACCATTATACAATGTAGTTGATAAGAATAAGGGCTACTGAGAACAGGATTATACCAGCCACTAGTCCACTTCCACTTCTACTTAAAACAGACAGAATGTAAGAGGTGATCTGAAAGTCAAGTGCAGGAGTACAAGACTACTCTACAATTACGAACAGCAACAAATTCCAGAAAACTGACTATCTGTGACAATTCCACTGCAATGCATCTTTTACTCTACACACTTAACAAAAGACTTACTACTTGAATACATGCAATACATCAGAGATGTAAATACTTACAGTATTCTCAGTTATATTTAATTCAGGATCCTCCTTGATAAAATCAGTGGACAAAGATATTCCCAATGGATCTTCAACAGACTGAAAGAAAAACACAATCTGTGAATTATAACTGCTTGCTGTCTTCTGTGTGAATATGACAGCTCTCAATATTCTTTTCTCATTAGTATCATCCAATACAATAGTATCAATTGGAAAGAGAGTGTGTCAGAATGCATCCAAATCAGTTCTATTGCCCCTGATTTTGTTATCAGCCATTGTGCAGTACTTATTTGGCATACTTTCACTTTCTGTTCCTGTTACATAATCCACTCTGGTTTTTGGCTGTTGGCTGAAGAGGCAATGAATATTTGTAAGTGAGGCAAGAGAACATCTTTTAATTTGTAGAGTCAAGCTGTGGATGAACTACTATCAGCTAAATTTGAGCAGAGTTTAAGACTCAAATCAGACCTTTCATTAGTTTTGTGACCTCCACTACATATTCTCTGGAAAATGGTAGTTTCAGAGATGTAATCTCTCATTCACAAAACTGTAATGCATAGATTCATGCAGTCTATTACACAATTGTCTTTTGTTTGTTTTGAATGGCCAGCAACTGCTTGTCTCAGAGGCTCAAACTGCTGTATGTAACACCAGCACAGCACAGTAAGGGATGCATAATTACCTACTGAAAGGTAAGCATATTTTATTCAAACCAGTAGAAAATACAAGGTATCGGTAGTCAATCACTTAATGCTCCCAGTATGCACTGTAGCCCCTTTCAGATACGTTGATGAAGGTGCACAATGAGTGAGTGTTGACCATAATGGCACAGTGAGAGGAGGAATATCACACTGGCTGAATGTTTGTCCCCATTGTTGTGGGTTGATCCCAGCAAGCAAAATTATACCATGTTGTGACAATTTTTTTTACCAACAAATGATCACAAACAGGGAATGCTGATATTACACATTCATGTCCACAACGCTGGACAAATGATTGGAGTAAGGAAAACATGTTCAGATTGTTGGAACAGAATGTGACGATACATCGACATATCAGAAAGAATGGACACCACATATATAATTAAGGTGATGTCAGCCAATGATCCTTTTAGTGTAGATGCACACCACACTATCTCTTATAGGAACCAGTGAGACACCATGTGTAAGGAGGATCACGAGCATGAGCACTGCATCAGTGGTGAGTAAGTTCAGAATTTGGGTATGACAGGAAGCATGCTAGAGTAGACCATGCAGATGTGATGACCACTGTGTCCAGATGGCATAGTCGTCACTGCAACTGCCCAGTCCACATGAGACTTGGGTTCAATTCCTGGTCCAGCACAAGTTTTCAACTCTCCCCATTGATGTAAATTAATGCCCACAGACAACTAATGTCTCTACTTCCTTTGTCCCTGAGTCATTGTGGCTGCAGGATCAAAATGCTGTCTGTCCCCTTGGACATGTCTAAAGGAACAGACAACACATGCATATTTACATGTTGAGATTAGATATGAATAAAAATTTATTTTGCAGTGATAGTGATTCCTTCCATTTATGTTTAACCAAAAATATGTAACTTTACCTTGGGCTAACTTTCAAGACCTTTAGTCAACAATCCCTGCTCCTTGAGTGTAGCATTATTGAGCAGCCAAATTCTGCCTGAAATAACACCCACAGCACTCAAAATCAATTAGCATGTATGCATTAGGTTACCGTTTTTTGAAACAAATGTGAAGCCTGTACATTATTTGACTGCTAACAATACCCTGATTTAATCACGGTTGTTTCAGAATCAAGTTACATATGAAGAGCTTATTTCAACAGTTGTACAAGTCCATTTTTGTTCATCTTGAGATACAGAGTCCTAAAGTAAAATGAGTGCTGAGAAATCTGCAGTTGAGATAACACAAATATATTCAAGCATATGGCTTCTTGCTAGACACTAAACTTTTTTTCTCTTTGGTTGGATCATTAATTTCAGAAGCATTATAGGCAGAAAAGTGGAGGTAATGGACTTTTACCACTATTGAAATAAGCTCTCCCTCTCCTTCTACCTCTCCCTCATTTTATGATTACATTCCTTCCATGCTTTTGTAGTAAAGAGGTGCAATCCCATATTTTAGTAACTTTAAAGTATATTCGTGGTCTGTTGCACAGATCTTAATTCTTTTGAATGAAAAGCTACACAGTGCAATAATGCATTAGCCTCCACTGGTGAAACATCAGAACAATAGCAAGCTACATATATAGCTTTCTCTGTGTGTTTTACTGTTAATTCTTGATTAGTAGTAATAGAATGAATATAATGTGTGCACACTGTGTGCAGATGAAGGAGCTAGCCTCAGTTCACCAACAGCTGAAGATGCATTTTGCCACATTCAGCAGCATTCAGGCTGCTGCCTGTTGTAGTAGTGGGGCCCGATAACCTGGCTCATCACATAGGATGCTTAAGGTGCCACCTATTTTGCCTACTGCCTCTGTTGTCAAGACACCTTGTGGTGTACCCAATGTGGCTGAGTTGTCCTCACCAAATGGTGAGGGATGGGTCCTAACAGTTAGTGCTGTTTGAGGCAGAGAGTGACGTGGAGGCTGCCTCACCCATTGACCCTGTGAGTGGGCTGGTAGGTGTTCATTCATTCAGACAGGCCCAAGTGGAGAGAAGTTTTCTAGTTAATCAGGACCTCCAACGTCAAACGCATTATGGAGCTCCTTAGGGAAATGGCATCCAGGACTGGAAATGAATCCTATGCGTGCTGAATATGTCTGCCATGGAGCCTCATCTGAGATGTGGAAAATGTCCTGCCTGTGGCTATGAAACACACAGGGTGTGGCTGTCTACAGGTTGTGACTGATGTTGGTGCCAATGATACCCACCGTTTGGGTTCTGAGGCCACCTTCAGTTTATATTCAGAGGTAGCACAAATGGCAAAGAGCCCCTGTGTCACACACGAGTGCATGCAGCACACACAGTTTGTATCAGCATTCCAGAATTGATTCAAGTCCTTTGGTTTGGCGTGAGTGGAGGGTCTCAACCAAAGGCTTCATTGATTCTCTGATGGCCCAAACTGCAGACTGCTGGAAATGCATTATGAGGTGGAGAATTGTAGAAATACTTCATGGGTCAGTGGTGCACTACACAAAGCAAGCATTTTTAGGCTAGGCAGTTGTTTGTGGTCCTCTGATGAATGCACGCTAGTCAGACTGCGTACAAAGTAAAGACCGTATTACCATTAACATGTTAACAGTAAATTCTTGGTGTATTTGTAGTTCCTGAATGTAATGCCCTCCAAGAAAGTTGTCATGTTCAAAATACTCTTGGACCAAAGCTGGCTGAAACATTGAGCAGAAACCCTTGAAATATTTAGCAAGCCATGGAATGTACACGAAGAGACAGATGACACACCTGTGGGATGGTAGAGTCAGAAGAGTGGAGGGGAGACGAAGGGCAAGAATGAATATGGGTGAAATTTGTGCAATAAATGAAATCACATGGTATTGGTGGTAACCCCCAAACAGTAGTGAAAGTTGGATTCTCAGACTCAATAATATTCTTATATTGCCAACATATATAACTATATTTAAAATACTTTTTGCCACAAATAAGTAGGCAGTTATGCAAACATTCATTTTCATTCCATATGTTTTGTGGATTAGCTATGACTGTTGGACACCACCACAAGAGAAGGTACTTGTATAGTTTACAATGTGGTAATGGCAGGTACATCACACCTTTCCATTTGTACCATTCAGTTCTAATGTATCTTACTGTTTTCACGTAATTTAAGGCATAAAGTAATGACTAACTGCATAGCAGAAGTACTAAGTCATTGAAAGGCACATCAACTTTGCTAGCTTTCCCACAGATACTGCTACAGGACTATGGTCTCATTTTACAGGCTGACTACATTGTGGCACCACTGTGGAGAAGCAGACTAAACAGTTTCACATGACCAGTAATTATGGGATCCATTTCCATTCTTGCAGATGAATTGATTTTTTTTCCTAGAGCCATCATACAGGATCACAAAATCATTCAAGAAGATTTTTGCACCAATTAGGTATGTCTCTAGTTTTGCACATATTTCCTGTGACTTTTCTTACAAACTGGAATGACCTTTGCCTGTTTCTATACATGTGCAAACCACTGTTCCATAAATGAACAATTCGGATGGCAGAAAGGTGTCAGTTCAGCACCGTTTTTTGTGTAACTGAATCTGCTAACTACACTTTATGGTCATGTGACCTCTGGTGTGTTCATCATCTCCTTTTGGAGTGCATTCCATATGGAATTATAAGGATTATGGCGCTGGACTTTGCTGCTAAATACTTCTGCCTTTTTCTAGTACTTGGTGGCTCAATGGGTAATTGTGACACTACAAATCCAAAGGTCCCTGATCGTTGAACAGCAGGTACTTTGTAACTAGTTAGGTAAATCAGTTCAGATGTGGAAAGAGGGTAACAGCACATGGTAGCCAGTAGAACTGTGTGTAGTAGAGAACTCCGGTGTTTAAAACCTCCAGGCTGATGACAGCTTTACCTCTAGTTTATATTTATGTTTACCTTTCTGCCATGTATTCTCTTCATGACACAAGCAGATGACTGATCCTTGGCTCTGTCACATACACCAGTTAACAACTTATTAGCCTTACAAATGTGCTTTCCAAACTTATAAAGCTTGAGAATGCATTTCATGTGGAACCTGCAGCTTGATTATCTTCTTTCTGGCTGCTGTGCATGTACGTTTGCATTAAAACTGTGCAAGCCGCCAAACGGTGCATCGTGGATGGCATCTATTACCACAGCAACAACAATTACTACTGCTAGGCACTTCTATGGTCCCTTACAAATGAACCACAGTTTTCCAAATACAAAAAAAATTTGATCATTCCCCATCCTACTACCATCCTTATTTGCTTGTTACACTTCATATCACTTTGCAATGTTATGGTTCAAATGGCTCTGAGCACTAGGGGACTTAACTTCTGAGGTCATCAGTCCCCTAGAACTTAGAACTACATAAACCTAACTAATCCAAGGACATCACACACATCCATGCCCAAGGCAGGATTCAAATCTGCAACTGTAGCGGTGACACGGTTCCAGACTGTAGCACCTAGAACCGCTCAGCCATTCCGGCCGGCCCCTGCAATGTTATACCTAAACATTTTATTGACCAGACTGTCAATCTGTAGAGTACTGATGTTGTATACAACATTATGGGATTGTTTTTCGTACTCATCTCCAGTTACTTGAATATTTCTGCATCTGCCATTCATCACATCACATAAAAATTTTGTCCCAGTCATTTTGTATCCTTGTAGTCACTTAGTCATGATTCTTCCCCACACACAACGCCATTAGCAAACAGGCACAGAATGCTGCTCATCAGATTGTTTCATATATAGATATGGCACCCTTCTCTGTGGCACTACTGATGACTCTCTTGTCTCTGAAAAACAGTTGCTGCTGTGATCAAAGTACTGGCCTCTGTTACTTGAGAGGGCTTTGCACCATTCATATATCGAGGTACCTATTCCATACGCACATACCTCTATTTACAGGATGCAGTGGTGCACTGTTCAAATGCTTTCTGGAAATATAGGAATGTGGAATCTAGCCTGTTGCCCATCATCCATGGTTCACAGTATGTAATTTGATAGAAGACCAAAGTGAGTATTGCACAAAATCAATGCTGATTTGTGGATAAAAACTTTTCTGTCTTAAAGAAATTAATTATATTATAACTGAGGATATGTTCGGGAACTCTGGAGCAAATAATCATTATGATATTGTTCTGTAATTTTGCAGGTATATTCTTTTACCATTCTTATATACAGAAGCCACCTGAACTTTTTCCCAGCTGCCTGAGTCTTTGCACTAGGCGAGAGATTTGCAATAAATGCAAGCTAAGTATGAGGCCAATGCTGTAGAGTACTCTCTGGACAAATGATTTGTGATTCTGTTTGGACATGGCAACTATTATGTTTTCAACTCTTCCAGTTGCTTCTCTACTGCAGGGATCCTATTACTATGTTCCTCATACAGGAGTCTGTGTGACAGTAAAACAACAGTATGTTGGTATGATCCTCCTGCACAAACTTGATAACTAAATACAGAGAGGGGTTAGTGACAACCTTCTGCTTTCCTCGAAAGCCACACCAGACTGGTCAATGACTGCCTGGATAGAAGTCTTTGACCAGAAATGTCTCACGTTCTCTGTAAAATCTGTTGCTCATGTATGATGGTGGTAGTTGTATGCTTCACGCATAGACCTTTTTACAGACAGAATTTCCATTAGCACTTGCCTGTCACCAGTGTGCATACTTTTTTGAACTGAGTGTACAACAGTCTGTTTCCTCAGTGTTTCCGAATTCTGACATTAGACCACAGTGGGTCTTTCCTGTCTGTAATCCAGTTACTCGCCACATACTTATTCAGTATGTGATTTACAGTCCATTTAGTGTTTGTCCATCTTCCTCTATGTACATCATATTGGAAGTAAATGACATTTTCATTGTTTAAATGGGATGTTAACAACTACTTACCTGCTCTTTCTAGCAAATCTATTCACCTAGTCCTCTTAAAGGATTCATTAACTTCATTTACCACCCAGAATGAGATTTTCACTCTGCAGCGGAGTGTGTGCTGATATAAAACTTCCTGGCAGATTAAAACTGTGTGCTGGACCGAGACTCGAACTCAGGACTTTTGCCTTTCGTGGGCAAGTGCTCTACCATCTGAACTACCCAAGCACCACTCACGCCCCGTCCTCACAGCTTTACTTCTGCCAGTACTTTGTCTCCTACCTTAAAAGCTTTACAGAAGCTCTCCTGCGAACCTTGCAGAAGTAAAGCTGCGAGGACGGGGTGTGAGTCATGCTTGGGTACCTCAGATGGTAGAGTACTTGCCCGTGAAAGGCAAAGGTCCCGAGTCCAACTCTCAGTCCGGCACACAGTTTTAATCTGCCAGCAAGTTTCATTTACCACTGTTGCTGTGCTGGCATCATGATCACTAGCCCCTCTCTGTACTAATACTATCTGTAAGGACAAGCCTGTTTATAGTTGCATTATTTCAACTATTTCAATTTTGTGTGGGCTGTTAAACTAGCAGCTTATGACAGCTTTCAGAAAACTGTTCTAAAGTACTTCACAAGACTGCCTGTCCATACCACTTGCAATGTATGCACAGACATCTTAGTCTCTAATCAGTAGGTTAGAATCACCTACTTTTTCTGCACTACTTTGTGTAGATTTTTCTTGAATGATTCTGTAACTGTCACAGCAGTATCACATGGCGAATAAAAATATCCAATGCTGGAGTTCACATACACGGAACCATTAAGGGAACTACTCATTAAAACAGGAAATCATAGCTTGAGTCTTGGGACTTGGTACCAGTTTACATATAACTTCATCAATGCTATCTCATTTAATTTTTATTTGTACTTATAATCTAAAGAAGCAATTCTACAAACTCACAAGCTAAACTACTTCAGCTGCTCGAAGATAATGTTTAAATCCATATGGGTAAAGTGTAACAAAATATTCTATTTTACCGGTTTCTTCGTTTCCAATCTGGAGCATACTGTAACACTGTAACCCTTGTTATCTTTACCCTAAAGTAAAAACAGGACTGCTAAAGTGAATACACACATAACTGATTACCATCTCATTATTTTCACCGCAGCTCAACAGGATTACTTCCATGTAGTCATATAAATTCTAAAATTACCTCTTTATTCACACACTCCTCCAACTCTTCTTTTACATTCATGCTGCATGGATAATCTTGGGCCTGTGGCAGAAATAACAAACTGTAGTAAGTACTTTTAAGCAGTCACAGTCCTCCCATATTATATAAAATGTATCACACATTCAAACGCCAACCATCACAATATTTTTTAACTAAATAGTAGTTATTGTTAAGTGTTCTCTTTTGAGTTCAAAATTCTGAGTGATGAGTTCACTATGGTATACTTCAATGGGAGGCAGCAAAAAGTTCTAAGACTGATTAATGACAACACCTTTGAAAATGCATTATGATCCTTTATTTCAGCCTTCTCC
Organism: Schistocerca gregaria; assembly: GCF_023897955.1. Classification (NCBI taxonomy): domain Eukaryota; kingdom Metazoa; phylum Arthropoda; class Insecta; order Orthoptera; family Acrididae; genus Schistocerca; species Schistocerca gregaria. Next base: position 5,686,079 of record NW_026061730.1, read on the forward strand.
CTATGCTATTGTTTTCAATCATATTTTCTAGCTTCATTATCTACATATGCATATAATGGTAGTGTAATGAAGTAAAATAATGCAGCTACTACCTGAAACAATGACTTAAATGTTGTTCATAAAATCGATGTTAAGTTACAATACAGTTTACACCAACTGTGTGGGGGAGCAGAAACTGGACTGTCAAGTGCCACATCACTCATACTACTTTTATGATCAGAATAATAAAATATCTAGAACAGTTGCATCAGAACCTTGTTGCACTGAATGCTTATTGATGATAAAATTATTAAACACGCACACCCTACGTTGGCACACTACTTAATACTATTCTAACTTCATGAATTCCTTTTGGTGGGACAAGCACGTTTCTAACAGAACGAAAAGAGAGAGTAGGCTACAGGCTACACCAGTCCTATTCTGTTGATCTGAACTATGGGTTTTGCTTGCTGATCTCAAAAGAAGACAAAGTTCTGGGAAGATTATTTATGGAACAGCACCAGCATATCAAGACTGAAAAACCCATAATGTCAAAGGCGGTGCTGGAATGAGAACAAATGAAACAGTGATAGCATAGGAAGAAAATCATTAAACTGATATTGGGATCTGTTGAGGATGTTAGATAATTAGCAGCCAAAGAATAATTTTTTATTGGAAATCATCTTACTGATAGAAACAAAGTAGACCACTTAACTTTCAGAAAGAGTATATTGACAAAATAATGAAGCAAAATGGTGTACGCAAAGAAGATGCCTTGAAGAGAGATGCTGGGCAAAAGATAGAAAGAATGCAGCAACATCTTATTAATTAATCTTTGTATTAATTAATATACTAGTACAAATAATGATTATTATGAATTTATTATTATTACTATCTGAGGCATGGCGGGCTACCTCTTCGAATTCCCATCCTGCACTTGATGATGTCACTTCTTTGGCTTTGAGCTCGGGGCGTCATGGGGCACGATAAGAGCCACATAGGGTACGTCGACAGTATTTGCCATTCAGCCACAATTGACAGAATGGAGTGACTAATAGCCTTTCAAAAGTTCTGTCAAGTTAATAATTGCAGGCACAGGTGTTAATGAAAGACAGTAAATTGGTGTAGTCTTGGCTATCTGGATTTGCTATTTGTCCTCTGTGGAAGTCACATTATGCAACAAGCTTTCTCATCTGAAAAACTGCCCGATTTCAGTTGTGTTGCATGATTTAATACCTTGTGGCATTGCCTTGGAAGGGGTTAGGGTAGTGTCTAGCAACTAGACAAGCTTGTTATTGCTATTCAATTCCCCATGTTCAGCAGTGGATTCGATGATTTGGTAATTCTGAATACTGTTTTAAATGTGACCATGTTTAGCCTTAGACCGAGTTTTTGATGAGAATCATCTGACGAGTCCATTGATCTACCCAACTATCGTGGCCGTGCAGTTGTATTAAGTGAGAATAACAGTGGAATTTAGATGCTCCTTAGTCTGCTCCAGTTTTCTACTGTTGTGGCACACTTTGATTGTTTTGGACTTGGAATCAGGGCATGGTTATCATGCTGTAGCTGTTAACATTGCCTCTGTATATCAGCCTCAGGGAAATCACCACTGCCAGCTACCAATAGGCTGCCTTCACTCAAGTTACGTAAATCACTATTCGAAAGTTGTACTAAAATTTTGTACATTTTGATTTTTGGGCGTTTGTTGGGTTGAGTGCCTTTGCTGTACATACTGTCAAGCACTGTTAGAATGGTCACATGCTGATCACCTCTATGTGAATCACACGTCACATTCAGATGTCATCCATACTTGTGAAAATATAGCCTGTTGGTAAGTAACAGGCACATTTGACATTCAGAGACTGGAACAAGCAAAAGTGTGTAAAACCATCAAGTGTTACTGAGCTCTGAATGTTTTTCGTGTTTGTTCACTGGCCATTTGTGAGGTGGAGAGTGAAAGAAATTTATTCCGTCTCAGGGTGAGTTACTGCTTACCAGATTTAATTGTTCAAGTGTTTGTTATTTTAAAGTTGTCATGGAGTGAGCTTTTCTCACCTGTTATTTATTTACTGCTACAAGTAGGTTCTGACTACTAATTACTGGTTTTTCTTTTTAAAGGGTGTTCTTGAGCTGCTATGCATGCACATTCACGTACTGAATTACTTAGGGATTTTCTACAGTATGCCTTAATAGAATTTTCACTGTGTCTGAAGCCATTTATATCGATTTGTGCACGCTCGTTCTATTATTAATTACTTAACTGCTCAGTGGTGCAAGATTTAAAGAGACTTGCTCTGTCTGTCTGCCTGAAGGTAGCTCTAGAAATTGGTGCACCTGTTTACTTTATTAAATTACCTAGATGCACTTGGAGGTGTATTTTAAGAATTTACTTTTTCTAGGGGTCCCAAGGCAGCTAGAGAGTGCTCTGTCTTCCAGTATAGCTATTCAGTTTTAACCTTTGAGATGAGTTATGCTTCTGTGTTGTCTTAAAGAGCCACCTGTTTCCAGATAATTATTTGTTTATTTGTTGAAGCATTTTCTCATTTGCGGTTTGTGAAGATGGAAATTTTGAATCTAAAATCTAAGAACTGGTGTCAGACACAGCTTTGGTCGTTAACTATTGCCTTATTTAAATTGTAACTAAACTAATGTGTGTAATGTCTTACATTTGAAAGTTCGTAGTGGTGTTTGCAATCCTGCTAATGTATTTGACTTTAGTTATTTTTCTTAAATAAAAACATTTTAATAAACAATGGAGACTCATGTGAACCCCAATCCATCCAGTCCTTCCACTAATTTTCCCCTTTTTCCTGCTGGATGTTTGGTTGGTAACAGTATGGTTATTTTCCTGGAAGTAAAGGGGGAAGGTGTCATACTGTCATTCACCATGAGGTGTGTGTTTGCTGGTATCCACTGCGGAACATGGGGTCCCATAACTGTCCCAGTTAGTCCTCATTGAAAAATAAACAGTATATCTACAAATTAAAAGTTTGTCAGCTTCCATGTAAGGGCGGTGTGCTCAACTTGTGGACGACCCCTTGGTGATTAGTACCAACTGCACCATGGAGGTATATGTTGCACTAGCTGTCTGAGCTCTGGCCATGACGATCTTGTGTCAGAATGTAGTGTGTTTAGAAAGTAGTCACCACATCATAAGCAAATACATATAATTAAGGCACAATTGATCCATTGGGATAATCACTTGTGTGGTATTGCACAATGTAATCTCTATTCTGAGCACATTACATTAGCTCTGCAGTTACAGGGACAGCTGCCTTTATTTACACAAATTAGGAGCAATAGGTGGTGAACACGATTCTCCCACAGACATATAACTGCTGGAAGTAGTAGGAATGCTACGGACACCTTTAAGGACCTCCGGATATTTCATTTGGTAAATTACCATACCAAATAATTTTACTGCTGCAAGCTATAATGGAACTTTTAATGTAGAATTTAAAGACAGATAAAATCCATCATATGGATCATGGTCAAATTTATGTTTCATGCTGACACTTTGGCCATCACTGACAATGTTGTTGTTCAAACACTGTATCCCCTGTGTAAAGCCATGTTTTCAATCGAATTTTACATGAAAGTGCAACATCAGTGGAGTTGTAAAAATCAATTATTGACCTGAAATTGTCATCTCATATTAAGAGGATACTCAGGCATAAACATTTTTGGCTATTGCAGTTTCCTCATGAAACTTTTCCTAGGTTCATAGATGAATGCATATGACCATTCAATACCTGGAATTGCAAGTCACAAAGATACAAATACTCAATAATATAATACAAAAAGTGCGGCCACAGGACTGTTCATGGATTACCTTCACTAATAAATGCACATCTTTTACTGAATTAGAGGCTTTGGTGTCTGCTATTGAAGTCCGAGTTTCGCAGACCAGCAGTGATGGGGGTTTAAGTGTCATTATCAGGATGGGGATTGAGATTCCAAGCAATTTAAAAGGGGACCTCCCATCAGGAAAAAGTGTCGGATGTGTTTCCAGTGTAACAAAGAGGGGAATTTTGTATGGCGATGTCTGGTTACATGGAAGGAGAATCAAACAGCCAACATCACACAGAATGGAAGTGGCACAGTAGTGTTCTACTGCCTAAGGGCTGGATCTGTGCCAAGTCTGAGGTACGGGAACCCCTGCCTTATTTTTGGGTACAACTTAACCAGGAACAAATGTGCGCCCTCCTCAACTCTGGTAGTTCAGTTTCTTGTTTAGATTATCTGTGGCATTTGAAGTTCCGCCATACCTGTGAATTGCCTTGTTTGCATCCGTCCTGCCGATGTTGAACTCTCACTGGACACATGTTGCCTGTGGTTGGCAAAACTGAGTATTGGAAAATTTTCTTGGCCTCTAAAGTGGATAGTAACTAAAAATCTTTCAGTAAACTTAATTTTGCAGTGTATTTTTGTAAGTGGTAGTGGGTTTGTTCTAGTTTGTCAAGGCAGGGTTGTTTATTTTAAATTTAACCCAGCTGAAACATTCACATTGTGCTCCTGCCACGTTGCCACAGTAATTCATAGTGTGTTACTGTAATGTTTGCCATTTGAGCTCAGTCACCTTCATCCAGTAGAAGTGATGCTGGTACTGGAAGTTTTTGATCGGTTACCACAGATGTTAACTCACAGACTGGACATCACCGATAAAATCCAGTACAAGATTTGCCTTATAAATGACATTCCAGAGGGGTTTTCTCCATCAAGGATGATATGTATATGTACTTTGATTAATAATGTGTTGTACAATGCGGTCATCAGGCCCTCAACTTAAGCTTATGCTTCTACCATATTCTCAGTATCTATGGGCAGCAGTGGAGTGTTTCATCCTGTTGTGGGTTATTGTGCAGTTAATGAGAATGTAGTTTTGGAATCTGTGCCACTTCCCAATCTGCATAATTCTTTTACTTGGTTCAGTTAGGCTCAGTATTTTGCTGTCCTGGATCTTAATCTCACATATTATCAGATCATGTTAACAGAGGATTCCAAGTATATTACTGCCTGCTGTACAGATTGGAACCTCCACAATTTCAACAGGGTGCCCTTTGGTTTTTCAACGTGAGTCACCATTATGTCTTGCCTTCTAGATTGTGTTTTTTGGTGATTTCACATTCAAGTGTGTCTCTAATTACCTAGATGGCATGGTTGTTTACAGTTCTAGTCTGTCTGAAAACCTGCAACTTATTGAGGCAGTTCCGGTTTACCAGAGGGAGGTGGAACATACTGTGAAACCATCTAAAATGACACTGGCACATAGGTTTCATCCTTGGGACATCTTAGTTTCATTAATTGGATTGAAATTGACCAGGAGCATACTAGTGATTTGCGAAAATTTCCAGCTCCTAGAAATAAGAAAGGTGTGGCACGGTTCATAGGCACGACAACTTTTTTCGAAAGTCTGTGCCGAATTTTGTTAAATTAGTGGGGTGCCTTCACGATTTAAGAAATTTCATATGGGATTAAAGTCATCCAGAATCTTCTGATGCCATTAAGGTGCTGCTTAGTAACCCACTAGTATTAGACATACCAAATTTTGAGGTCGTGTTCTTCTTGCAGACAGACACCTAATTCTTCTGGAGTAGAAAGTGGTAGCTGTCCTCCTGCATGAACAGAATGGCAGGGGAGGTGTTTTATGTTGATGCCCTATAGCAATGCATCTTGGGAACTTTCACCTGCGGAGATGAAATATTCTATGTATGAATGGGAAGCCCTAAAGAAATTCAGATTTTATTTTGAACACCAGGAATTTTGTTTACAGACCGACAATCAAGCTCTTAGTTAGGTTTTGGCTCATTATTTCCATAATACCCTCTTAGGCATTTATAAAACTGTTGTCATGATCAGACAACACATCACCTGGTCCTCCCTGAATAAGGCTGTCCAGAGATTGGTGGAGGAGTGTGAGAGCCGTAAGGGAGCTGAGCCCAACTTGAATTCCCTCAAGTGGCTTTTAGAGCCTACCCATTAGGAATGCCTGATGGATTAACATTGTATGGATTATATAGGCCCACTTCATCAAGTGTGTGTGTGTGTGTGTGTGTGTGTGTGTGTGTGTGTGTGTATTAGGCACCTACTAGTTACCATGGATGACTTTTCTCGTTTTTTTGACACATTCTGAGCAGAGAAATGACCATCCTGGTAGCTAGCCAGCATTTGTTATGAATTTGTTCTGTTTCCAGGCCACTGAGGATGCTTGATAGCTTCTGTTTCCCAGCTATTCATGAGGTTCTGCTTTGACAATGGAATTAAAGATGTGATCACAAATCCTTTTACCAGCATACTTTGCTGACCAGGTGAACTGCAAGTTGAAGGCTGTGCTTATCTTTCACAACAAGGCTCAGACAACGTGGCTCAATTTTATCTTTAACACTGCACAACCCAAGTCCCTGGAGGCTGCTCCAGTATCCCCTATGTTAGCATATCCAGTCAATTTTCCTCTTGTCAACCTGTAGTCAATCAATGATTTGCTTCAAGAACAAGTCACCCTAGCAGTAACACAGCACAACTGGAGCCAGGCTAGACGTAATACCAAAATTGCCTGTCACAAGTTATCCATCTGTTACAGTCAGGGGCTAAGCAGTTCATTGGAAAGGCTGGGGACACAGTGTTAGTCCGAAACTCTAATATTGCTGAAAAGGGGGACTTAGGGTTCTATAGCAAGCTAGCTCCTCAGTTGTTGAGACCCTGTTAGATTGTCAGGGTGGTGAGCTCAGCAAACCTCCTGGTTCTGAATTTATATATGAGTCAAGCCTCACACATGCGCATTATTCATATCAAGGAGAAGCATGTGTAAGGGGCTCCTTAATGGTGGGGAAGGGGGATTTTGGTTTGGAGGAGGAGGCTGAACCATGGTGGGCTCCCTCTTCGAATTCGAGCCCCATGTGCCTGGCAGATGTCACTTCTCACAGCTCAGAGCTCGTGGCACCAGTGGGAATTGTGGAGCAACAATGGGTGTAGAGGAACAGCAGTGGATCTCACGGGCAGTCGGTGTCTTGAAGCTGGACTGGAGGGTGAGTCATGCAGGGCTCGTGAGCAGCATGTACTGTTTAGCCGAACTTTATGTGGCAGTATCATTAGACCATTACAATAAAACAATCTTCTTTCAATAATGGTAACTGCCATAGGCTGATCAGCCCAAGATTATCATCACTCATCTAAAAGCTGCTGGCACAGACAACAGTAGGGAGACATAGTGTCACGGAAGCAATGAGGCCTTCATAGATCACTGGAGGAAGTTGGAACCATATTTATACAATCAGGTCACCTCATTCCCATAAATTCTGGAAGGGGGGATGATCTCTGACGTTATGTTAAAGCACATCCCAGATCTGTTCGATCAGGTTCAGGGCTGACGAGTTGGGTGGCCAACACATCAATTGGAACTTATCACTGTGTTTCTGAAACCACTCAATCACACACTCATGGCCTTGTGAAATGGTGCATTGTTTTAATGAAAAATGCCACTGCCAGTGGGAAACATGATCGTCACGAAGGAGTGGACCTAACATGAACCATGGACCGTGGCACTGGTAGCGAGGCTTGAGTGCCTCAGCGATACAGATAGTCATTCTGTAGGTGCAACCCCAACGGAGGGGTATCTGTTGGGGGACCAGACAAACATGTGGTCCCTTAAGAGGGGCAGCAGCCTTTTCAGTAATTACAGGGGTGACAGTCAGGATGAATGACTGATCTGGTCTTGTAACATTAACCAAAACAGCCTTGCTGTGCTGGTACTGTAAACGGATGAAAGCAAGGGGAAACTATAGCCGTAATTTTTCATGAGGGGATGCAATTTTACTGTTCATTAAATGATGGTGGTGTCCTCTTAGGTAAAATATTCTGGAAGTCAAATAGTCCTCCATTCAGATCTCCAGGACGACATCGGTATCAAGAGACAGAAAACTTTTGTTCTACAAATTGGAACATGGAATGTCAGACCCTTTAATCAGGCAGGCAGGTTAGAAAATTTAAAAAGGGAAATGGATAGGGTAAAGATAAATATGGTGGGAATTGGTTAAGTCTGATGGAATGAGGAATAAGACTACTGGTCAGATGAATACAGGATTATAAATACAAAATCATATACGGGTAATGGAGAAGTAGGTTTAAAAATGAATAAAAAACAGGAGTGCGGGTAAGCTACTACGAACAGCATAGTAAATGCAGTATTGTAGCCAAGATAGACACAAGGCCCACACTTACCACAGTAGTAAAAGTTCACACATCAACTAGGTCCCCAGATGAAGAGATTAAAGAAATGTATGATGAGATAAAAGAAATTATTTAGATAACGAAGGGTGACGAAAATTTAATAGACATAGGGGATTGGAATTCAATAGTAGGAAAAGGAAGAGAAGGAAAAGTAGGAGGTGAATATGGAATGTGGGTAACGAATGAAAGGGGAAGCCGTCTGGTAGAATTTTGTACAGAGCACAACTTCATCATACACTATGTGCTCAAAAGCATCGGGCCACCCCCAAAAACTTACTTTTTCATATTTGGTGCATTGTGCTGCCACCTACTCAATATCAGAGACCTCAGTAGTCATTATACATCGTGAGAGAGCAAAATGGGGCGCTCCACGGAGCTCATTGACTTTGAATGTGGTCAGGTGATAGAGTGTCATTGGTGTCACACGTCTGTATGCGAGCTTTCCACACTCCTGAACATTCCTACATCCACCGTTTCTGATGAGATAGTGAAGTACAAGCATGAAGGGACACATGCAGCACAAAAGCATACAGGCCAATCTTGTCTGCTGACTGAAAGATACTGCCGACATTTGGAGAAGGTTGTAATATGTAATAGGCAGATATCTATTCAGACCTGAAAGAACTGCAAAAAAGGTAGGAATTGTAAGATATGGGATCTGGATAAAATGAAAGGATCAGAGATAGTATAGTGTTTCAGAAAGCACTAGGGAACCATTGACAAGGACATGAGTAAGAGATACAGCAGAAGGGGAAGGGTAGCTTTGAGAGATTACTAGTGAAAGTAGCAGAGGATCAAGTAGGTAAAAAGACGAGGCTAGTAGAAACCCTTGGGTAACAGAGGAGATACTGAATTTAATAGATGAATGATGAAAATATAAAAATGCACTAAATAAAGCAGGCTGAAAGGAATACAAACGTCTCAAAAATGAGATCGACAGGAAGTGCAAAATGGCTCAGCAGGGATGGTAACAGGACAAATTTAAGGATGTAGAGGCATATATGACTAGGGTAGAACAGACACTGCCTACTGGAATACTGAAGAGATCTATGGAGGGTCTATACAAGGGCGATGCAGTTGTGGGCAATACTTTGAAAATGGAAGAGAACGTAGATGAGGATGAAATGGGAGATACGATACTGCGTGAAGAATTTGGCAATTCTGAAAGACATAAGTTGAAACAAGGCCCTGGGAGGAGACAACATCCATTAAAACTACTGATAGCCTTGGGACAGCCAGCCTTGAAAAAACTCTGCCATCTGGTCAGAAAAATGTATGAGACAGGCAAAATACCCCCAGACTTCAAGAAGAATATAATAATTGCAATCCCAAAGAACGCAAATGTTAACAGGTGTGAAAATTACCAATCTATCAGCTTAACGCAAATGTTGACAGGCGTGAAAATTACCAATCTATCAGCTTAATAAGTCATTGCTGTAGAATACTAACATGAATTCTTTACAGTCGAATGGAAAAACTGGTAGGTGCTGACCTCAGGGAAGATTAGTTTCGATTCCGTAGAAACGTTGGAACATGTGAGGCAATAGCGACCCTATGATTTATCTTAGATGATAGATGAAGGAAATGCAAACCTACATTTCTAGTATTTGTAAACTTAAAGAAAGCTTTCAACAATGTTGACTGGCATACCCTCTTTTAATTCTGAAGGTGGCAGTTGTCAAATGCAGGGAGTGAAAGGCTATTTACAATTTGTACAGAAACCAGATGGCAGTTATAAAAGGGGAGGAGCAAAAGGGAAGCAGTGGTTGGAAATGGAGTGAGACAGGGTTTTAGCCTATCCCTGGTGTCGCTCAGTCTGCATATTGAGCTAGCAATAAAGGGAACAAATGAAAAATTTTGAGTAGGAATTAAAATCCAGGGAGGAAAAATAAAAACTTTGACGTTAGCCAATGACATTGTAATTCTGTCAGAGACAGTAAAGGGCCTGGAAGATCAGTTGAACAGAATGGACAGCTCATTCAAAGAGGGATATAAGACGAACATCAACAAAAGCAAAACAAGGATAATGGAATGTAGTCGAATTAAATTGGGTGATGATGACAGAATTACATTATGAAATAAGACAATTAAGGTAGTAGATAAGTTTTGCTATTTGGGGAGCAAAATAACTGACAAAGGTCGAAGTAGAGAGAATATAAAATGGAGTCTGGCAATGCCAAGGACAGCATTTCTGAAGAAGAGAAATTTGTTCACATTGAGTATACATTTAAGTGTCAGGAAGTCTTTTCTGAAAGTATTTGCATTGAGTGTATCCATGTATGGAAGTGAAACATGGACGATAAATAGTTTAGAGGCAATTTTGTTACGTTTTTATGATACGAAAAGCCTTGTTGTGACTCAGAGGCGTTTTCGACAACAGTTTAACACACGATGGGTCCCTTGCAAGAAGACCATTCACAGGTTGCACAATAAATTTGTACAGGAAGGAACAGTATTGGATCCGAAGCTACCTCAGCCTAAGCCTGTTTGTTCGCCGGAGAATGCTTAAGCAGTACGAGTTGCTGTACAGAGAAGTCCCGGAAATTGTGAAGAAAGGGAGCAGTGCAACTGGGAATATCCAGTCGCTCCATTCAATGCATACTTAAAATTGGCCTCCACATGTACCCATACAAGATGACCTGTGCACAAAAGCTCACTGAAAAACACAAGCAGCAGAGACTACTGTTTGCTCAGTGGGTGGAGGATAGGGAAGAAACTCTCAACAACGTTTGGTTTTCAGAAGAGGCACATTTTCATTTAGATGGTGTGGTTAACAAACAAAATGTCTACTATTGGGCCACTGAAAACCCACAAGTGCTTCATGAACGACATTGTGCTCCAAGGATTACAGATTGGGCAGGAATTTCCAGTCACGGACTTACTGGACCCTTTTTCTTTGGAGAAACTGAACAGCGAACGTTATTTGAGCATGCTTCGCAATAGATTCATTCCACAGGTTCTTGCTACTGCCTTGTCCTTCAACACACAGTGATTCATGCAAGACGGAGCAAGGCCACATACTGCAAACACTATGTTGGAGATTTTACACGAGCATTTCGACATGTAGATCATTTCACTCAGGTTTCCAGGTCGCTTCAATGACAGACAAAATTGGCCCCCCAATAGTCCATACCTCAATCCCTGTGACTTTTCTTTGGGGGTATCTAAGGGGAAAAAAAATTCCTGAAACGTCCATGTGATTTAATGGAGCTCAGAAGACTTATTCTTTAAGCTCTCAGTGAAATTAGGGAAGACATATGCCGTAGGGTACTCACTAACTTCAGCGTTCCTTTGAAGAAAGTTAGGAAATGGAATGGTGGACATATTGAGCATGTACTGAGTTAGAACAAATCTCCATGGACGGCTCTTCATTGTAGTATATGTTCCTTTCAGATTGTATTGACAATAAAGTTTATATTCAAAAACAAAATGGTAACACATTTTGTGCGCCACCGTATAGAAGAAGGGTCTGGTTGGCATGACAGGTTCTGAGCCATCAAGGGATCATCGATTTAGTATTGGAGGGAAGGGTGGAGGGTGAAAAATCAGAGGGAGACCAAGACATGAATACGCTAAACAGATTCAGAAGGATGCGGGTTGCAGTAGTTACTCGGCGATGAAGAAGCTTCCACAGGATGGAGTAGCATGGAGAGCTGCATTAATCCAGTCTTGCCACTGAAGAGCACAACAACAACAGAAGGGGTAGATGTGCTTTGCAACCAGTTTACAATACTTCTTTTGTGACACAGTGCCTCACACGAGCTCCACTGGACCCATGGGTGCCCACGTGGTTGTTTCCCAGACAGTGCAGGAGTCAAGGGGCTGTTCCCCTTGTGGGTGATGGAAATGCACCCTCCCAAAGGCACAATGAAGGCATCAGCATTCATCAGACCACGCAATGCTTGGCCATTGTGCCAACATCCAGCGCCAATAGTTACATACCTATTTCATTTGTTATCGATGTCATGGTGTGGGTCATCAGTGGCACAGACTCATCGTTAGGAGTGTTTGGAGCATTGTGCATTCAGACACAATTGTACTATGCCCAGCATTAATGTCTGATGTTAGTTACACTACAGTTTGTTGCCTGTCTTGTTTCACCAGTCAGCCCAGCCTATGATGTCTACCACCTGTGATGAAGAGTAGTTGCCCAACCCCATAATGTCTGGCCATGGTCTCACCTTTGTTTTGCCATGTGTTGAAGACAACTGCCATAGTACTACTTCAACACCCAGCAAGCTGTGCAGCTTCCAAAACGCTCATACCAAGCCTTCAGGCCATCAAAATCTGCTCTTGGTCAAATTCAGATTGTGCGCATTTCCTATTTTACAACAAGACAAGATGCTCACTGATACTCCATCAACTTGTGTGTGTCTGACTAGAAGACAAGGTGATACGCTATTGCCTGGATGAGTTTATACTGATAGAAGATCAGTGATCATAATGTTTTGGCTGCTGTGTATATTGATTTAGTATTATGACTTCCAAGTGGATGCTGGGCAATGCCAAGGGAACCATTCTGCAACATTTGAGGCAATTGTAAAATGCATCAATTTATTACAAGGGTGTGCCAGAAAATAATGCCTCCAAAATTTTGATTCTGTTCTTAATATCAGTTTCCATGCATATGACACTGTTGATGTTACCACTTTGCTCATACAGTGTGCAGCACCCTCATGATGAACAGTTCTGAACTGCAGGTGTGTGTGTGTGTGTGTGTGTGTGTGTGTGTGTGTGTGTGTGTGTGTGTGTGTGTGTGTGTGTGTGTTTTATTTAACTGTGTCAGCACATGAAAAAACCCTCAGACAACACAGCACCAATTCAAATTGTTCATCCACATGTGGAGCACCCTCTCCTTCAGTATGACAATGCCAGACCATACACAACTTTTTTTTTTGCACCTGCAACAGTCTGACAGCTTTGATTCATTATTATTGATCATCCTCCATACTGACCCAATTAGAGCCAATGAATTTTCAATTGTTTGCAAAACTTAAAAAACACCTTCAAGGACTCAACTTTGATAGTGATGAATTAGTGTGAGCGCAGGTGAGGCTGTGGGTCTGCCAATGAAGTCAAGCATTCTACAGTGATGACACCTACAACCTGGTGTCTCACTGGGACAAAGGTGTTCAGTTCCATGGTGACTATGTTTGAAATAAATATACAAACACGAAGAATAAATATGTTAAATATTAAGTTTGTTTTAATTAAAATACCTCAATAATTTCTGAATAGAAATTGTGTGTCATTACTTTCCAGCATGTGCTCATGCCCAAAATATACACCAATTAAAAATTAACATTTAATTAATTTGGCAAAGAAGGTGGCTTTCAACTGATACAATGTTAAGGTCATAGGGAAGGTCAGTTCATCAACTAACACAGCACACAGAGTATAAGAAGACTTCTTGTAGGTAAAAAGTTATGTTATGGGCACCATTTGGATGTTTTGGTTAACATTAGGCTGTGCTATTGATCAATTTGTTACCATATCCTTTACTTGGCTTTCCCATTTCTAGACTTTGTCAGCTCACAGCCACACTGCCACTTTTAAACATAGGCTAAGCCTTGAGATGTACTATGAATCAGTCTCCCACTACAACCAATGTTACAAGGGGGGAGTGGGTCTAGAACCACATTTTAACCTTGTAGCCTTTGAATAGTTCTCCAGTTTAGGTCCAAAGTCAATGGATCTTCAAACTGCTTTTCATTTACATGATGTGTGTTGTGCATACATATCATCCTGAATGCCAAACTATTATTACATCAGGGGTCAAAGCCAAAGCCTGAACTGTGTTGGGTCTAACCACTCTTTTACTGTATTTAATAAAATTTAGTATATTTATTTTCCTGTCATTTCCTCACAGTGATTGTTTAGGATTACTGTTGTGATAATGCTTGTCAAATGAATTGCAAGCTGTTCACATATATTCAAACGCAAATGCTGCATTAATGCTATCACAGTACTTCTGCAGTTGCACTCAAGATGGATGTTGAAACAGATTTTTTCAGCACAAATAGTTCACAAGTAGTTTGTGAGATTGTGTCAGTGCGCTCAATTCTCATTTGCAGGATAAAAATACTAGTGGCACCGAGTGATTTTGTTTGCTGCTAATAGGTAAATACCCTACAACCGGTTGCACTACATCAGATTTCATGTGACATGTGTATGTAAGATTATTTACACCAGTAACTGTAACACTGTGACAGTTTCAGAAACAATATGTGTAACAATGTGCAGCAAATGCAGAAAGTGGTTAGGAACACACCTGTCAATATTTGATGTGTAGCCCCATGGCTTCATCAGAACTTTGCTACCAACATACAAATTCATTCTGCTGTGTAACAATTTATGCTTCCATGTGATATTTGTCTGAAATTTAACTTTACTGCTGAGAGTTCTACTTACATATGGTTCACATATTCAAAGTAAACAAAATGTACTTCTCAGATTAGTGACCATGCAAGTGTCACTTCAAAATTATTTATAAATAATTTATTTTACACTATCAGTAAATAAATTACAATTCTCATTCCATACCATGATACACTTCAATAATGCATTAACTTCAGCCATACCATTTATAAATTTAATGGCAGTGCTAAGATTCACTACAGTCATAATTGTTCTTAAGTTGCACATTAAGGTTGTCATTTACAAGAAGTGTATCAAATCAGAATATACCCACTTTATGGCAACCAGTTTATCAGTATAATTGGGTTGTGCATTAAAAAAGTTTCCCGTGTTTACTAAACATTAAATTGAAACTCTTGCTCAATTCTATGTGAGGTTTAATACAAGGCTTATTTCAATGCACTGTGCAAAATGACATATTTAAGACAGTAAGTTCATCAGTTTAGTAAACCGAATTATTCATGTTTGCAGCTGTATGACATCAATTTATGTATTCATGCATCACACTGCACACAGAAATTAATGAAACCCTGTTAAGAAATACAAGTAAGCCACTTACTATGAAGTGTAACTCAGTTTGTACTTCATCAGTTTCCTCTTTTTTTATCCACTTAGTTGGCTCCTGGTCCATCGCTTCAGTTCTACAGTCTGAAAAGAAAAAGCAATCCGATATGGAAAGTTTTTGGCCTACTCAGTTTCCGTTTTTACCATGAGGTATGGCTCAAAGGCAGTATTTTCACTCATATATTGAGTGCAGTAAATGGGTGATTACACAGGAAACAGATTCAAAGTGGCTGAGGAAAAGTGTGTTCATTGATATAAACTCATTCACATTATGCAGGTCATGAAGAGTGAGAACAATCATAAAATAACATGCAATGGAAACTGAGCATTTAAAGTTGATACTGCTTCTTTGTAACACTGGCTCATGGATACCATCCTGTTGTGACAATTATGGAAGATGTGTAATTTTGTGTGCATGCATTAACTTCAGCATTACAAACAATCACAGCAGTCAATAGATTGCAGCGATATTAATTAATAACATCAAATATTTCATTCTATACTTGGTTCATTGTGTTAATTTCAGTGTGATAGGGACATGAAGAAAATCCAGTCATACGGATTGTTTATCAGTGAATATGAATTTTCAACATAGGCATTACCTTTAAACTTACTTCATCTGTGTTCATTCACGGATGTATGCTCAATTTACAGGAAGCGTCATCATTTTAGGATCTTTACCTGCGATTAAAGGAAACCAATACCTGCACTGTAGACTGCACACTGCAATGCGGAAGTTTTCATTCTTGATTACCATCAAGATTAAACATTGGTTAGCATTTTCTAACAAAACTTATTTACTGAAACAACTTCATACTAACTGTAAATATGATGAATGATCTATTGAGTTCTGATGACATGTAATGTTTTATGTTAGGCAGATTATAGATAATCTGTACCTTGTATTTCGCCAGTTCATAAATGATGTTACAGTACTCTTATACAGAACTCCATAAAAACCCACACACTGCAACAAACTGGTATTTACATATGATTACACGAATACTAACGACACGAATAATCAAAGCACAGTGAAAACTAAAAAAATGCAACAGAATTAGAGCATTTCCTTTCATGCGAACATACTCAAACCATGAAATGACGTAGTAACTGTGGGCACTTTAAAAAATGCTTACGTTAGCCCTAAAATCTGGAGCCGCTATATGTCTACATCACATCACAGAAAATTATCATCACAATCATCATTACTGCTAAGTAATTCAAAATAACCGTACTAACATGGACAACCTTTGAATTTCACTGTCCGCCTTTTCTCGTTAGCCACGAAGTATATGAGGAGATTACCTCGTAGTCAAACTTCTCCTGACAGCACGTCACACACTAAGCCGTTTCTTTTGCGAAGATACACGTCGCGATTTTACCTGTCAGGCCAAAAACAAGCACTAACAACTCAGGTATTTAGTTGTTATGAACATAACCTGAAAAATTACAACATTCACACACCGTCACCAAGCACACTATAGGTGATGTGATCACAATTAAATACAGAATAAAATATCATCCTTATGTACCCATTAAAAATTAAAACATAAAAAAAGCAGCAGCCTGAAACAGCAGTCATCACAAGATTTTCGCGAACTATTACTCTCATCAAACTCAACTGTTACTGTGATAGAAATTAAGTACCATGTTAATTTACTTCCGATACACATTTCTTCGCTTATTGTTGTTTGCAGTTTATAAACGCTTATACATTACCTGGAGAATTTCCACAACACCACGAGGTCGCTGCTACACAGTACACGAAGGGTGACAGTACGGCAGAACCAGCACATTCGATCAAAACCAGCGTGAATCTTGTCGCTCGTGTGGCCAACAGCAGAATTATACGTCTTCTTCAGTGAGTGCTACGAGATATGTAATTAATAGTTTTTTATGTATTTTCTATAGTATTTGCGTGTATTAGCGCGAAATAGACTTGATAAATTGAAAGATTCACTTTTTATTTGCGTCTGAATAGGAAAAGCGAAGGACAGCTTCGCGTGTACGCAAACGTTTATTTACATTTTTAAATTACATTGTTAAATGCGCGGGATCATCAATTAAGTAGTGCAGAATACTCAGTATTTACGCTTATTACTGTCATTTAGACTCGATACATTGAAGATAGCAGTTTTTATACATTTCATTAGGTCATTTTTCGCGTGTATGTGAACGTTTTTTTACATTATAAATACGAGGGTTAATCAGTTTAAGTTAGTGTTGGATGCTCAGTATTCACGCTTATTAGTGTCATTTAGGCTCGTTACATTGAAGGTAGCAGTTTTTATACGTTTCATTAGGAAAAGTGATACTTACGGTGAACTCTAATGCCACTTGCATACGTTTGTCTAGCGCAACCTGCGAGCGTTAACAGTCAAGTAGACGTAAAATACGTGGTAAATTAGTGTTACACTAAAATGTCTGAGTAAATCAATGTTACAATAAAACTTCTGAGCCCTTCTTACATACGGTTTAGTTAGCAGAAAGCTAATACTCTCCTCGCCGTCTGCTTATTTTCCTTAACTTGTTGTGGGCATTAGTGATCGTGTACTGTGAGCCTATGGGTTCCTATAAAGTAGAGTTCGTATTTGTGCTTTTCATTCTGAACTCTTATTGTTAGCTAAAGGTTTTGTTTTGTGCCTGCATCTGTCAGTGTACAATACTCAGTATTTACGTTTATTTCTATCATTTCGACTCGATACATCGAAGGTAGTCGTTTTTATAGTTTTATTAGGTCATTTTCGCGTGTACGTAAACGTTTGTTTACACTGTAAATGCGAGGGATAACTAGTAGGTGTAGTTTACCGCTGGTTACTGTTTAACATTTATAAATAACATTCACTATATAATTCTACCATTAAATTCTTCTTGTTTTTCATTGTTGAGTCCCCTTTCTGCCACCTAGAGTATAGTTGTTAACCTTGTGTGGCAGTAGGTTTCCTTAAGTTTCTAGTAAATCACATATTAGCTAGATGGATGGGGACTGTGTCTGTTGTGTGCGGATGCAGGAGGAGTTAGCCACAGTCCAAATGCAGCTGGAAGCTTTGGTGGCCACAGTCAGCTGGCTCCAGAGTGCCACCTTGAGGTACAGTGGGGATGGGGTGCCTGGGGCAGCCTTTGCTGTACTAGATGTGTGGGGAGGGTGTGGGGGAGAGGTGTCACAGCTCTCTGTGACTGAGCTGACCTACACCAGTTACATAAAACTGTTTATTTGCTGCCATTAATCATCAATGAGAAAAAAGTCAACAAACCTAACTCAAAAACTTCATAAAAAGACTGAAAGCATTACAAAAACACACACATGGAAAAATATCCTAAATGTAAAACCATAATGAACTCCCAACACTGAAAAGATAGTCAACAAAAATGTAATAAAGGAGAAATTTGTAAAAAGAAAATCTGAAAGTAAATATAATGTGTCAATTCTTATTAATGTGCTCTATTTGTATGTATACAGTCAATTGAATAAACTTGAAAAAAGGTTCAAGTCATGGTTGTGATAAAAATTTTAATTAATTTCTTCAGCATCTATCATTATTAAATATAAAGCTGGGACTCATACACATCAAGGAAACTTCAAAACCATCAGTTCATGAAATGAAAGAAAATGATCTGTTTTATGCCCAATTGTGCAATAAAATTGGTTTCAGTGAGTTAAGTATTAAGTTTGTGTTGTGTTTATATTGTTGTGGTGTCATTTGCTGTTTGTCGAGTGGTAAGTCATTTAATTTAATTTTTGCCTTCTTTTGTTTAGTATGGATATGTCTTTTAAGTTTAATTGGGTTAAGGTTGAGTGAGGGGTGGGGGGGGGGGGGGCTGGTTTGTTTTGGATGTGTTTTTGTTTGTTTGTTTGGCAGAGGTGAGGGGATTGGGGTTGCTGACCTAGTATGTAGTGCTGGAACTTTTTTGTGGTAAGTAGCCATTTTTTGGATCTATTGTTTGCATGTTATGATGATTGGTCACTGTATGGTGGGGTATTTGTGTGTTGTTGGGTCAGTGTTATTTACGGCATGTGTTGGTGGTTGGTGTTTTGTTATCAGCACTTGTAGTTGATTTATGTATGTTAGGGGAAGTACTTTATTTCAATTTTTTTGGTATCATCAGTTGTATTTGAGTTATATAGGTCAAGGGAAGTGTCCGATTCCAATGACTCGTCATAGCTACGTGTTTTGGTATTGTGAGCTGCTGTTGACCTATATAGGTCAAGTGAAGTGTCCGATTCTCATTTTTGATGGTATGTGTAGTCAGTGTTGCAATTTTTCTAGATGTTAATTTTTCTTTTGTGGTATCGGAAATTGTGGTTGAGCTATGTAGATGAAGGAAAGTAACAGATTCCTGTGAATATTGTGAATGTAGTGGAATTGGGGAAATTTTGAGTGGTTCTATGTTGTTGTCATCGTGTGTTTGTGTTTGTCCCCACCCAAAAACCCGCAATTTCCCGCGCTGGTCCCGGTAGTTTGATTATATTTATGGATTTTGTAATTGTGTTTACATAATGACCTCATAAGCACCATATTGGAGACGTTGTGAATGGTCGTGTACGCCATATTGGTGATGTCATTGGTCAAAGCATATGGGTGGAATCGGACATTTCCGTAATCCCAAACATTTTTATTCTAATCTTGATGAACAGTAACATGACGTAAAATTGAATGCAGTGAAATAATATCGTAGTAGACACAGTACTACTACAAACTTAGTAGCCAGAACTGTGAGAAACTGCTAAAAATAGGGTCAAAGCTGTACTGTGCACTTAAATTCATGAACAGTACACAGCTGCCTGCGAAGTTGCACATTTATACTTGTCATTAGTGGTCAGAGGGCAGCAGGATGGCTTAAATTAACTCATCAATAGCGCTCAAGGAAAACCCACAAGCTGTGCTTAAACTCGTCAAAAGTACCTGGAGACCGGCAGAACATGAAGACAGTACTCAACAACAACAGTTAAAGGACTAAGGACAGATGAGACAGTGGTTGGCCGAGAAATTTATTTGGAGGGTAGGCCCTGAAATTGTCATTTTGTATATAGCTCAGTTGGTCAGATTCATACTGTGCCACTCCCAAAAACAAGTGCGTCCATTGTAGTGAATCATATTTAAAAAAAACTGTGTTAATAAAAACCAAGTTAAGGAAAAACTGTAGTGTCCTACGATTTCGAACCGAGCATCACAAGAAGTGAACCAAGTATGGCTTATCCCTGGACAATAAGAATAACAATAAAGATGATGATGATGTAGTATTCCACATTAATATTAAAGGAAATAATTTTCAACATACAAAACGTCTTGCTGTGTTAACTGAAGCATGTGTCATTCAAAGGAATTAATTAATTCATTGTACATGTGCTATGCCAATCAACGATATCAATTCATTTTGAAATGTGAATTGACCACCTAGTATCTGTTGATGAGCAACTTTGGTGGCAACCACTGAACAATGCAACTAGCTGATAGTAATAATTTGAATGTAAGCTTGCTTGCTAAAGAGACTTGATTTTGTAACCACAAATACAGACTCACATAAGTGCCAAGAGTGGAAATTATCTACAAATATTGACTGCAATATTAGACAGTTCTGTGTTGCCTCTCTTTCACGTAGTGAAGAATTCTGCCTGGGCATAGAAGAAGGACATTACAATTTCGCTG
Organism: Schistocerca gregaria; assembly: GCF_023897955.1. Classification (NCBI taxonomy): domain Eukaryota; kingdom Metazoa; phylum Arthropoda; class Insecta; order Orthoptera; family Acrididae; genus Schistocerca; species Schistocerca gregaria. Next base: position 5,706,916 of record NW_026061730.1, read on the forward strand.
ATCTTGGAAGTGATAGTAGGTAGCAGTAGGAAGTTTGACAGCCAGAAACCACACTTTTGAGAGTAGTTGTTCGCTGATGAGACTTGTGTTCTGGAATAAGTTCATCACTCTGTTTCTGTTTGATCTTGCAATTTCTCATATTTTGTGTAGTGCTGATTGCCAGTTTTTGGCTGTCATTTTCACTGATATTTGTGTGTCTCAAGTACCACGGGCTCCCTTTGTTAAGTTTGTGGTTTTCGATAAATACGAGTGGAGTTTTGTGTGGATTTATTTTGGGCCTTGCCACTTTTCAACATTTTGGAGGGCTCTTGTATTCTTGGAAAGTCTGTCTTGTCTTTATGAAGGATCCTATGTTGTGAGTGTAAGCTTTACTTTTCATTGTAGTGCCGGGCAACTTGATTCCGGTGATGGTGTTGGTTTTCCGCTGCAGGGGATCCAGGGCCATTGCAAATAATGCCACTGAGAGTGGGCAGCCTTGTCTCACCAACCTCTGAACTTCCATCAGTTTTGTGTTACGGCTGTTTATTTATGGCCTGGAGGTGGTGCTCTTAAGTATATTCATTATTATTCAGATGGAAGAGTATCCAGGCATAGTTTTTCTAGAATCTTGTAAAGATAGCTGTGGCTCACTCTAGTGAAGGCCTTATCAAAGTCCATCGGCACAATCGCAGTGTCGAATTTGTTTACTGCTGTAATGCCTATGACTTCTCTATATTCGGCTAAAGCTTCATAGGTGGCCCTTCTGGGCATGGCACATGTCTTGTGAGGGTGTATCATTTTCTTCATAAGCACTTTTAATTTGTCTGCCATGCATTGTGCTGCTATATTGTAGTCAGTGTGATAGGTCTGTAATCCTCTATTTTTCACAATGCTGCTTTTTGCAGCATTAAGATAGTGTGTTACTTTTTGAAATCTTCTGGTATTTTCTGACCACCAATCACATCATTTATGACTGGTGAAAATCTCCCTGATGATATCCCAGTACATATGATAGAATTCAATGGGAATCCCATGTGTCCTGGCAATTTTCAAGCTGTGCTGGATTTAACGGTGGTGTGGACATCATCTTTTTCCATACTTCTTTCCAGGTTCAATTTGTCTTTGTCCGTCAGAAGGACATGCAAGATCTATAGGAGAACAGTTAGCTGAGGTATTTATGTATCTGCTCCAGGATTTCTGGTGTTGCTGTTGTGTTGTGTGCACCAGAAAGTACTTCTGTTGAAGAGTTTCAATCTAAGATAAAACTTGCTGTACCCTGTTTACATAGGAAACATCAACCCAGTCATATATGTTGTTTGATACCCATATCACCATACTTTTGATAATAAACATTGGTGCAGTATTAAGTCGAATTGTTTTTATAAATCAGGAAATATTCCATCTACCTTATTCCCTCAATCTTTGTTTTTGTGGATGGTATGTGGAGTAAAACAAATAAATAAATACAAAAAAAGTGTAGGGGGGTGTTGTGTGATGGAGGTTTTCAGAATTCGTGCTTGTTGGTTTGGAGGAGGTCATTCTGCTTGAAATAACTGTAAATATTTGTATAGGTGTTATACCTCAACAGCATCTGAGTGTTGGTCCATAGGTTCAAGCGATTGCCACAGTATATCTCTTTTTTGTTTTTAAAACCCGTTTTAATACAATATTTGAGTTTCCTTTAATACCTGTAGTATTTTTAATTTTCTTATTTGCTACAAAGGCTACACTTGTATTTACTCCCACTCCTTTCATCTGTAATAAAACATACGGCCTGATTTTAATTCCATTTGGTCTGGATTTTTTCAACGATTCTGATAAACTTTTTACATATTATTTGGTCTTAATTAACTCCTCTTGCAACTCCACTAACCTAGATCGTGATCCCAGAGCTCTGCAGTTTATTGTCACTGTTTAAGAAGTTGTAGAAACATTTGTGTTTCTAAGGCCCAAGTGATCAAATGCAGAAGTAGCTGTATGTGTCCTGTGGTCTGAGGCTATAGCCCGAGTTTCCTCAGTACAATTTTATATATTCAGCATTACCCATTCTGTATGAGAGTATAACTCTTGACTCTTTAGATACTTTGGAAATTTGAGGCGAAATTGACGTAAGATAGCACTTATACCGTGCATGCTTTTCGTGATGACATAGCATCACGCTCAAATCTTAACGACTTTTTTTCCATTTATGGACTTCTTTTTTACTTTTTGCTCTGTTGTGGTTAATATACAATTAGTACCAGATCTAAAATTTTGACAGAGTTAAGTCTCTTCTTGGAAAGTTTTGTGTTGAAATTTCAAAGCAAGTGGGAAAAAGTTTATTTTCTACCAGTTATAAATTTTCTCTAGATTATTTATTAATGTACCTTAGACCTTGTTATAATGTTGTATTTTTTATCTTATCTTGTGTCCCATCTTATATTTGTAACTTATTTTACATATATACTCCTCTACTTCATTGTGTGCAGTAGTCTGTTACAATATCTTACATATTGATAGTAGTATTTCCTTTTGCCCTATTACTAATTGTTTCACCTCTCCATTCATTTGTTATTTCAAAATAACTTCTTTCTTTTATAATCCCATGTTAAGGGTTTCAGAGTCTTACATGCTTACAGATTTGTTTTGTTACATTACTGATTAGCAGAAAATTACTTCTGAAATGTTCACTTTCTATACAGAATGATTCATATTTTGTGTACATGGTTTGAGTTACACTAAAACAAACAGAGTAGTGTCAGAAATTTGACCCCATGTTACTTCTACAGTAATTGAAAAAAAGGTAGATGAAATCTCATGTATAAAATTTACTCTGTGAGCTATTGATTGACACTGTTTTTGGAGATAGCAATATTATGTAGATCAAAATACGGAGTGACATATGTACCAGGCACATCAATGCTGCCCCTAATGCATTGTGTGCGTGCTGTGGTGCCAGTGATGAAAATGAAGTAGCGAGGCATGTCATTATTGACAAACAGCATCTCATATGAAATGTCAGTCAATTAGATACATTATCATGATGGTTTTTGAGTCTAGTAGGCAACCTGATAAGAAAACTGAATAATTATGCTGCAAAAATCAAAATGGTTATTATACAGGGTGTTACAAAAAGGTACGGCCAAACTTTCAGGAAATATTCCTCATACACAAAGGAAGAAAATATGTTATGTGGACATGTGTCTGGAAACACTTAATTACCATGTTAGAACTCTTTTTATTACTTATCTTCAAATCACATTAATCATGGAATGGAAACACACAGCAACAGAACGTACCAGCGTGACTTCAAACACTTTGTTACAGGAAATGTTCAAAATGTCCTCCATTAGCGAGGATACGTGCATCTACACTCCACTGCATGGAATTGCTGATGCAGCCCTGGAGAATGGCGTATTCTATCACAGCCATCCACAATACGAGCATGATGAGTCTCTGCATTTGGTACCGGGATTTCGTAGACAAGAGCTTTCAAATGCTCCCATAAATGAAAGTCAAGAGGGTTGAGGTCAGGAGAGCGTGGAGGCCATGGAATTGGTCCGCCTCTACCAATCCATCGGTCACCAAATCTTTTGTTGAGAAGCGTACGAACACTTCTACTGAAATGTGCAAGAGCTCCATCTTGCATGAACCACATGTTGTGTCGTACTTGTAAAGGCACATGTTCTGGCAGCACAGGTAGAGTATCCCATATGAAATCATGGCGGTGAATTGAGGACGTACAGTACATACTGACAAAACTAAAATGAGCTCTAACATGGAAATTAAGCGTTTCTGGACAGATGTCCACATAACATCTTTTCTTTATTTGTGTGTGAGGAATGTTTCCTGAAAGTTTGACCGTACCTTTTTGCAACACCCTGTATAACCTGCTCTCCTATTATAAGGCCTTAATATCATGATTATGGTGACAATTTTCTGCTTCATACAAAAGGTGAAAAGGAAAGGATTAAAAGGAAAAAAAGATAAAAACGAGTCATTCCATGTCAGATAAACACAGAAGAGTACAATTTTCAACCTGACCTATTTCAATATTCATGAAATTTGGTGTGTTCACTGCTCATGACAAGAGAATGAAAAATAACAAATTACAGAATTTTAGCACTAGTAAGACAGGAGTAAGGGCCACTTGAAGCTCTAAAAATGTGCTGATAATTCGGTAAGTACTGCTGACAAAAACAGCTGAAATTTACATTCTAATAAAGACACAAGAGTGAACCAGGTTATTTTGGAAAGGTTTTGAAACAAGCTTTTTAATGATATGTGAGATTGCCATAGTTGAAGAATGTACACAATTATCATCACAGACCTTGACCTTTGACCTTGAATATTGAAAAACATGCCACCTATGAAACTGATGAAATAATATATTTTCTTCTTCATGCTACACTATACAAGAGTAAAAAGTCAAGTTGGGTTGATAATGGAATTATGAGGTATACATACGGGAATGTGTTCTACATGCAAAATAAATTGTGTTCAGAGTCTCACAATATGACACAAAGCACTGAAAAACATGTTTATTGTTAAAATGTTGGTGGTCTAACAATGCACTGAAAGGTAACAATGTAGGTGGGCCATTAACAACCTAACAAATATTGGATGGTAGCGTGCCTGCAACGTGTACACAGATAGTTGCGGCAATAGATCTTGTGTGTTGAAATTATACAAATCCACCTGGAGATGAAGTTTGAGATCATCATGTATTGCTGTAACCCGTCCAGGAAAGATGGACACAGCAGATGTAAGAAAAATCTATGTAAAGTGCAAATGCGGATGATTAGTGGCATAATGACAGATTACAAAATATGTGGTAAATGTAGAAAAAAATTAGCTCAGGGACAAGGGTGGGTGGCTGACCCAGCTACATTGAAACACGTGGAAACCATGAACCTGTATTGCTCCTCAGATGAGTCACATATCTGCAGCCCCAAAAGTTGCTTTAGATGCATTAAATGATAGTTTGTTATCTCTTGGCAAATCCCCAGTGATAAAGAACAGACTGTAAAAGAAAACATATGCGCAGAAAAACATTGAGCAAATTCTGAGTTATTGCAAAGTAAATACATACCTAGTGTGGAAAAAAATGCAGATTATGAAACAAATGTTGAATCTTAAATGGTAAAGCAATTCAAAGAGAAATTCAGTACCAGCACCGCAGACAGTGAGAAGATGCAGATGCTGACACCTTCTGAAAAGTTGGAGCTTTCAAAGGATTGAAAATGAATTTGGATCCTCTAACTATTTAGTGAGGAAAGCAAAACAAATGTGGTATCTTAGAGAATACCAAGCCAAGACCTACATGTGTCTTAAGTGAACAATTGTGAATGGTATCATATTCTGCAACAGAGACATAATAAGCCACTATTTGCCTGGGAAGAAGGATTTTGTTTCTGTTAATGAGCAGGGTTTCAGGGTTCATACACAAAAATGACTAGTGTTGGGAAACCTGCATTAACTGTATCAGGCATTCAAAGATGAAAACCCAGGACTGAAGATAGAACTATTGAAATTCTGCCAGTTGTGACCCAAGAACTGTGTTTTGGCTGATGCCGGCAGAGTACCATAGCTGATAGATGCGCAGACAATGGGGCAAGTGTGGGGAGATCAGTGGTTGTGGGGATCTGGGCAGGCACTGTAGGGTAAATACTGAGTGCAGGAGGGCAAGTGCTATTCTAAACTGAAGCCTACACTCACATATTTTGTAAATATTAAGAAAGGCCCCTCATGCCCACATTTGCATGGTTCCTATTCAAAAAGATTTGTCACCTCTTCTGTGGTTAGTATCCAAAAAGAATTCCACCGAAAATACGACGATTAATTTTCTCCTTGTTTGTTAACCATTTGTAACTTTCAGAGAAGTGTCACGCATGGAGAATTTTGAGGAAAACCTACATATTTCTCTTGTTGCCATGTTAAAATGTGCTTCTTTTGCCAAAACTCATCAGAGTTTACACAGTCTAACCTCACTAACATGTTGTGCAGATGCAGTTGTGAGAGAATCCTTACACAGTGGTTCATTAAATTTATCAAGAGAGGAATTGGGGAAAACTAAGGTGAGCATTTTATGAAAAAGCACACCCACGGTATGAAATAAACATGTAATGAGTTTATTTATGTTGTTCCAAAGCCCATACCATTGCTTGCTTCACCAGCTGTAGATGGCTCTTAAAAATAACATTCCTTCACTAGAAGTGTATGTATTTTGTGGAACAATATGGTAGATAATGAAGAATTACATAATAACCGCATGGAAAAATACACTCCTGTTTGTGTGCTGTTATTTGTCAAACTCTCATTTTGATATCTCAAACCATTTATGAAGTATGAGGAATGTTTTGGATATATCACCTTAGCTTTATTGCTGGCACTGTGTGACCACAAATGAGTATGCTACGTCAGATCAATTTTCTCGAGATTGGTGACAATTACAGATCTCCACCAAGTTTTAAGAAAAATTCAATATGTTAGCTACATTTCAATACACAGCAACATATTATGTAACATGCACTGATCGCAAAGTCATAGCGACACCAATTTTTCATTGCAAACTTTTTCGAATTTCGTGCTGTGTCTTACTTCCACGTAAATATCACAACAATTGTGACCAGTAATGAAATGTTGGGCACCTCATGATGAACCTGACATATAAAGCTGCAAGTAAAGTAAAAATGATTTTTTGTAGCATATAGTTTCTGTAAAATCATTTAAAAAATTGCAGGGCATGTGCCTTGATTATGTCATCACCGACCGGCTGAAAGATTGATGTAGATTGAAAGTTCTTCCAGTAACTGACTGCTAAGAGCTTGACCTAAGGCTTGTATAAATACTGAAACAAATATATTTATCCCAAATGGTAATACCTTAAACTGAAATTTTATTCCATCATATAAAAATGCTGAGTATGGTTTTGAATTGTCATTTAATCTCATCTGCCAATTGCCAAATCCATCAAACTAAAGTACCTTGCTTCCTCAAAATGTACTAATATTTCATTGATATACACTGATATATCTCCCTCAGTCTCTATATGTCTATGGAAAGTACATGCATGTAGCATGAGGTGAACCCTGTCTGTAACCTTTCGTGCTATCAGTAAAGGATTGTTGAAGGCACTTATGCTACATTCTATATCATTACCTGTCATCTTATTAATATCTTCTTGTGCTTAAGGTTTTAAACGTATCAGTACTGGTTAGGATTTGCAGAAAAATAGTCCTTTATTCTTAAATTTAAAATTACATGTATGATTGTTTATGACCCCTAGTTTGTTGGAAACATTTTCTCATTGGTACATAAAACATGGTACAATGCTTCCTTTTACATATTAGTTAATCAATCAGATTCGTATACAATTTTTATGAATGTAAGTGACGTCTATTGTAGCTGATTAACATTTTCTTTCTCCACTACTTTTGTACTATTTACTAAATGGATGTGACTTAGCCTCACATATTTAGTACAAAGGAAAGAAAAGAAAAATTTGGAATAGGTATTAAAATCCATGGAGAAGAAATAAAAACTCCGAGGTTTGCCGATGACATTGTAATTCTGTCAGAGACAGCAAAGGACTTGGAAGAGCAGTTGAATGGAATGGATAGTGTCTTGAAAGGAGGATATAAGATGAACATCAACAAAAGCAAAACGAGGATAATGGAATGTAGTCGAATTAAGTCGGGTGATGCTGAGGGAATTAGATTAGGAAATGAGACACTTAAGGTAGTACAGGAGGTTTGCTATTTTGGGAGCAAAATAACTGATGATGGTCGAAGTAGAGAGGATATAAAACGTAGACGCAATAGCAAGGAAAGCGTTTCTGAAGAAGAGAAATTTGTTAACATCGAGTATAGATTTAAGTGTCAGGAAGTCATTTCTGAAAGTATTTGTATGGAGTGTAGCCATATATGGAAGTGAAACATGGCAATAAATAGTTTGGACAAGAAGAAAACAGAAGCTTTCAAAATGTGGTGCTAGAGAAGAATGCTGAAGATTAGATGGGTAGATCACATAACTAATGAGGAAGTATTGAGTAGGATTGGGGAGAAGAGAAGTTTGTGGCACAACTTGACCAGAAGAAGGGATCGGTTGGTAGGACATGTTCTGAGACATCAAAGGATCACCAATTTGGTATTGGAGCGCAGCGTGGAGGGTAAAAATCGTAGAGGGAGACCAAGAGATTAATGCACTAAGCAGATTCAGGAGGATGTAGGTTGCAGTAGGTACTGGGAGATGAAGAAGCTTGCACAGGATAGAGTAGCATGGAGAGCTGCATCAAACCAGTCTCAGGACTGAACACGGCAACAACAACAACAACAACAATTTAGTACTTGCTAAGGTGGTGATGTAAATTGTATTCTGTCATGGTGATTGTCCACATTGAACTTCATTGATGATGCACGGAAATCTAAAATCACTTTGTACTTCTTCAACCAATCTGCTCCATATAACACCTGAATATTTATATTAAGTCCACTAATAAAATTCATGGAAATGTAAATAGTCCAACTTTGATAGTTGCTCTTGTTTCCCTTTTAATTAATTTACTCTTTGTACCTTTCGCTCAGATAATATATACTCCAGTTAATGGTAGTATTGGGAAAAAATCTTTCTCTGTACTTAAAGATATTAATTCTTGGGTCAGTCCATATCAAGTGGTCCAGTGTTGGTAGCTTGACCATCTCAGAAGAAACTGATATTCAGTTGGTGAATTCCCTCATGTTTGGTGGACTCTAATTTTTAAAAAAATTTGTTATCATGTAGAAAAAGCATTCTTTTTGTTTCGGGCTGCAACCATTCTTTTGCATTTAGAAGCATCATGTTGTTTTTTTTTTAATTTAATTTAATTTAATTGCCCCAGACCTTTCAAATAAGCATGTAATTCAACATACACTGGATTATAAATTAAAACCATGATCATCTAACTAAATGTATTTCTTAATATATTTTTAATGGGTCAGATTTATTGGTTGCAAATTAAAAAAAACTAAATTTTTGAACAGTATTTCTCCAAGGAAGAAGTAATTTGTTGGTCTTAATATTTTTGGTGCTATAGTACACAGTGTAGTTACTTTTTATGGAGAGTCAGTTGTGAGAAACTTACACTTAAAAAAGTTCAATATCTAAAATTAAAAAAAAATTATTTGTTCATTCTCCGGCCAGCAGTATTTTTGTTGGGGGACCCTTTAAAAATCTGAAAATTACACACTTAATAGACCTTTATGATGTCGAACTTCAGTATAAATTTCAACTTTGGGACTCAATGGAAAGCTACTAAAAAAATTATCAGTATGAGTTGGAAAGACTTTTCTTATTGTTGGCAGTATCTGGATTAGTAGATAAAGTATATCAGTTACATAATTTATGCATATCTATGATCACTTAAAAAAAATGAGCCAACTAATTACATTGATCTTGTTCTCACCTTATTTGTTTTTACTACGTTGTTCATTGAAAAACAGATAAGTTTCCTCACTCAGTTTGGGCATTAGGTTAAAAGTTCGGCCAGTTGCAGTTGTAAATTCCAGGGGAGACATGTTCTTCAGTACATTTTAAACAGGTGTCCAGGCAAGATCCTTTTCAACTTTATTAAACAAGTTGCAGTTGTAAATTCCAGGGGAGACATGTTCTTCAGTACATTTTAAACAGGTGTCCAGGCAAGATCCTTTTCAACTTTATTAAACAAGATCCTTTGTCCTGGCAGGTGTAAAATGAAACATGCACATATTGGTTTTTACAATCAGTAATAACAACTTCACCAATCCATCATTGTTCACCATAAAACTAAGCCACTATGTTCTTATTTTTAAGTGTCAGTGGTACATCTTTTCCACACTGGGGAAATTCACTATCAGGGAATGTTGATGTGATCTTACACTTCAGCAAGTTGTTTGACTGAAGTATGAGACAATGAGAAGATCAGGTGCCTTGAATCTTCTGACAAGTTTTGAATCTTTCCTCCAAGATATTGGTGTGGAGTTCTTGTATTTCCTCACATTTTAAAAACATTGGTAAATCTTTTACCTCTGCTTTACATAATTTAAAAATTTCTTGAGGTGTCAATATTTGGTTCTCTTAGATCTACTGAAGTCTAGATTTTGTGACAGCTTGTTTTGTTGCACCCCCCGACTCAATCACATGCATTTTTCCTGAAGCATAATGCAAAAATGTGCCGTTCTGCATCAAATCCATGTCATTCTCCTGCAAAGGAGATGTTAATAATTCTTTTGTTTTGTTTTTATATTGACTTGCAGCACCGCCAGAGAAGTAGATCAGTTTGTTTATGGAGGTGCTGTCCTGTTTTATCTAGTTTGTTAATTGCAGTTGAAAAGCATGCACTGCTGTAGCAATGTGCTCAGGGTAGTCACTTATGACACAAAACTGTGATTTTATTTTGATCCTTATAACAGAACATAAATGGATGAATTGTGGGTTCTTTGTTTATCCAGTTGTACTCTTGTACTTCACCTTGAACAATAAAGGAATTGTTTTCTGAAAAATCGGCAAGAACTAAGCACTCAACTGCCAAGGTTTGCTTTTTGTCTTTCAGAAATTTGTCCTGAATTTTTGGCAATAAAATGGTGTAATTCAGGTTTTCAAGGTTTGCTGGTTAACACTCCAAAAAACTCTTTGTGTGGTTTTGTAATTGTCACCATTTCCATTCTGTCTTTATCACCCACTGTTTGTATTGTATATTTTCAGGCATCAAATCATCTTCTGATGCTTCACACACGTCAAGGAAAGCTTGTTTTGCCTGGACAGTCTTGACATTTTCCCATGATCATACAATTGTAACAGTAAATATTGCAAACGAGAACTTCCAAAAAGCCTTTATAGTCAACTCTTTAAGATTAGCACCATCTATTACGAACTTTGCATTCTGATTATACAAACAAATTCAAACATTATGGGTATTAGATATTGACTCTAATTAGTCCTCTGTGAGATTATAAAGTTGACCTTTTAATCAAATACACAATACACCATATTGCCAGGAACACACATTTTTAGAGACCATTCATTCAACATTGTACATAACTAAGATCAAGGAGAAAACATAAACTGCCATACATATAACACGTCAAAGAGTAAAATATCAATGTTCGCAACAATGGGTGCCAGATGCCCCTCCAACAATACATCATTTTGATCTCAACTCAATATTTTGACCTTCCAATTTTAATTTCAGGATGTTCTTTTTTGAGTTCAGTGAATAGTTAATTTAAATTACACAATATCAACCCTTTTTTATATCTGAACCTTAGTACCATTTTCTTTCACAGAAACAACCTTTTTTGCCATCCATCAAACAGTTGTTGTTGCTTCATTCATAAAATGTAATAGCGTTTTCAGTCGTGCATTTTTATTTTGTAATGCAGGTAAAATTTTGTGTGCTTTTATAAACTGCCATGTTAATTTAACCAACTGTTGAGTGACACATTAAATTCATTACTAACTTTTGCTCGGCTCCAAGAATTTTGTAGTGAACTGATAATCTTAACTTTATCCTCTTTGTCTGAAATACAATTCTTAGTTTGTAGTATTTCTGTCAAATCATCAGATCAGAGAATTCTTAGGACTTCAATCTGGTTTAGTGCAACTTTTCTTTTGAAATCAAACTCCCAAATTCTTTGTGACAGTAATTGCCACATTCTCAGTTTTTACATTCAAAATGAAAGGTCTTTTTTCTAATTTTACTAGCAAGCAATACATATAAGATTTCACAATCTCGATCCTTTTTTTATAGTCTCTGATAAGTAACAAAATTCTTTATCTAGACCATCACCATCCCTTTCTTTGTTAATAACAAATATCTTAGAATAACATGTTGGACATAATGACTTCCCTGGTATTATATTGATAAAACAGATTTTTTTAAAAAAATATTTATCAGATGTTATTTCTCTCAGACCTTTAGTTATGATTCTTAAAAGCAGGAGTGGTCAAAAAGGTGACTTATGTAAGTATTTAATTTTGTGGTACTTGCAGGTTGAGTTAACCTCTGACCCAATTCATAAGTAAAGCTACACTTTTTCTTCATCACTATAATCTTTAATTAATGTAATGTCTTTAGGAAACAAACCATACACACCTTTATGCCAAGCTTCATTAATAAGAACACCAATATAACACTGAGACTCCACTGGTAAATGCCACACTTCAACAGCTCATTGTTAACTAAGTTGAGTAAACAGATGATGGTTGAAGGGGAAGACAATGCACAGACTTGTACAGGCTCATCTGTGAGCTTGTACAGACTTTCAGATGCTGTCACCTAGCCTGGTGAAACTGTCTGCAGAGGATTGGTGAAACTGTCTGCAGAGGATTGATTCAACAAGTAATCATTTATTTTAATTTTATGTGTTATTCTTGTTTGTAAATTATTTAATTGATCTATTTTATTCCATTAGTTCTAATATTGCAGATCTTAAGAAACATATTTTTGACTCTTCATGTTGAATTTTTTTCCCCATTCCGTAAGTTTCCATTCAATCTCAAAGTACTGAAGTTTGATATCATGAAGATCTATCAAGTGTGTAATTTACAGATTTTTATCTGGTCCCGTTACAAAGATATTGCTGAGCAAAGAATGAAAAATTTCAAAATCCTTTTTTTAATAGTGTTTGTTTTATGTGTAAGCTTCTCACCATTGATAACCTATAAAAAGTAACAGTAATGTGTAATGTAATAGCAAAAAAATATTAAAGCTGAGAAATTCCTCCTTTAGAGGAATACTGTTAAAAAAATTGAGGTTTTTCTTTTGTGACCAGTAGTACATTATGCTAGGTGATCACAGTTTTAATTTATAGTCCAGTGTGTGCTCAATTAAATGCTTCTTGTTTGAAAGGTCTGGAGCAACTCATTACAAAATAATTTAAAAATCCTATAACACATTTTAATGCAAAAAGCCACTTACAGTATGAAACAAAAATGGCCACTGTTTCCAATTGATAAAAAATAAAAAGAAATTAAATTTTTTTTGAGCCGACTGAACATTAGGGAACTCACACAGTAAATATCAAATTTTTGAGATGGTCGAGCAACCATTAATTTTTTTCCTAGACCGCTTGGTATGGAATGACCCCGTAAGGTGCCATTCAGCAAACCTTTTTGTTCATGCCCCAAGAATTGTTGTATTGTTTTGGGTCTAATAATTTTAGTATCAGTTTCTCTTGAGAGCTTGGAGACGAGTAATTAGATTTAATACTCTACTGAAAATCATTCCACGATTTAGTCCTCTGAATGGGTGTTACCCCTTCTGCTGAATTTCCCACTAAGTAATCTAGTGTGAAGTCTACCTTTTTCAAGTCATCCCCTTAATAGGTAGTGAACATCAGAATACACCTAAGAAATACATTAGTTGAACAAACCCCCCTCCTCCAACCATCACCCCCAGCTTGCGGTTTAAATTTGGGAAATATGTTTTCACAAATTCATACTATTTCCTAGCTGTAAATCTTCAAGAAATTCTTTCAGTACTGCCAGACTTTCTAGAAATTTTCTAATTTCTAGAGCTCATTTAGTTTCCTCTAACACATCCCAAATCTTTTCAGATTCATTTTTGTGATCAGTACTGCTTTCCACAAAAATGGTTTTGCTCTAGTGGATTACACCCCACATTCAACGAACATTTGCAAGCTTTCCTCTAAGCCAGTTAAGGTAGACTGAGGACTCGACTGTTTCATGTTGCAAGACTCTACGTGCTCTTTCATATTTGAAATATCAGTTTGTACTGTATGAAAATGTGTATTTCCATCTGTGAAATAATGACAAAACTCATTACAAGCAATATTGTGTACTCATGATGGTAAGTTCTCCTCTAGTATGTTAACTTTATATTCTAAGTAATCATTCTGTTATTTTGTTTTGACAATTTAGACACAAAATTCCTCCTGTGATCTCAGTCACAGATGTGTAATCATGTGCAACACAACAAATAGGAGAAGTAATTGGTCACTTCTCACAGGAATAATGTGAGAAGTTATGTTGTGTGAGATGTGTTGGCCATTGCTAGCAACCACGGTGCCAATATCTGCTTGGTGGCTACGGGTGCAATGAATATTGTACTTGGCATGTTCGACATGTAGTCTCATAGTCGACGGATGTGCTGAGATGGTAGATGTTTTGTCCATCAGCAGTAAATAAGTCAGGCTGTCCTCTCTGTCACACTCACCAAATTTTCTTCTAAATCATAGTTGTGTTATATCTCTGTGGCATATCTGTAATGCATTGGTGCTGCTGTTATTCGTGGTTGTCAGTTTTCTACCCTCTATTGAAGTATTTTGTTCACGAATGAAGTTATTGTGAACTTTTCAATAATAATTCCTCAGTATCCTTCATCAATTGTCAAAATATTTAGCCAGTGTAATGCGTCAAGTAATGTAACTTTGTTAATTCTCAGTTGCCACAGGCAACAAATGTTATCTTCTCAATATTTCTTGAAAATTGGTATACTTTCTTGCGAAACTTGGAATCTTTTCAGCATAACAGTTTCATCTCCCATCATGGTTACCAAGTAAAGTGTAAAATCTGAGAAATGGCTGTGGTAAAAGCTGTGGGTATGCATTACATAGCTTGAGTATTCCTTGAACACCATTTTAGATTGTTGTCTGTTACCTCATACATCTCTTCTTGATGAATTATTGTCTTGCTAATTTATTCTATCGGTCTGGATTCTTCAGGCCATGGCCATGCTCAAACATCCAATTCTTTTAGACTTTGTTCCATCTTGCAGGGAACACTAAGTGGAAGATAGCAATCTCTGCTCTGAGCCACAAAATGACTTAAAATGAACTCTCATTTCAACTCTTCTATTGTTTAAAGTGCATTACTTCCTATTAAAAGCCACTCAAATAGCCGATGTGGTAACAGACATCACTCATTAGAACACTTCAGACTTAAAAAGGCTGTACAGACAATTAGAGGTACAGTAAAAACTAATTAATTTGGTATAATGATGAAACTTGTGTTTTCGGTAAGGCGTGTGATCCAGGTAGTCTGTGACAACTTCAACTGGAGGCATCATAACATGTGTGCCCAGCTGATAGGTGCTGTGTGTTCACTGCCAATGTCTGTGCCAAAACAGAGTAGCGCAGAGAGTCTGTAATTTCGCATTACACATTATTTGTGCCTATTTCATCTATTGTGATAATCTTTTGCACGGCTGATTTTTCATGGTCGTCCAGGATACTTGCTAAAACATTCTGATACACTACAAATTGTAGCTGGGAATGTTAGTGTTAAACATAAAAATGTTCATGTACTTCAGACTTCATTTGCTGCTCATGTACCTGTCTATGCTTCTGTCTTGAAACTGAATGTCAGAGTGCCGTGGCACATTTACCTTCATCTACGAGTAGCATTTAATAGATTTGAACATCCCGTCTATCTAGATGTGGAATTGAATTTGCATGGGTTATTTATACATCTCTGAGAAATCTTATCTTTCATACTGGACCATCCATGTCCAGCTGATTTTTTTTTGGAATGATGTAGCAGACTAACACAGAGTTCAATGATTTGACGGTCCTTCAATACAACATGACATATTGACTTATATTGTAAGTGTTTTGAAAATGTGAACAACAACTCCTGCATCAATATATTTTTGAGTCCCACATACAATTTTTCCTCTTGACAACACCTCCCAGCGTACATTAGTAGGATTATGCTCAGCCACGTGTGACAAGGAATGCAGAAAACCTCTTTGAATAATGTCATATACACTGTGTACTTGACTGCACTTTCACATGACATGTTAACTGGAAAATGTGTCCTGGATATGTTTTGGTTAGCAACTTGTTTGTCATGCATACTTGACTGAACACTGTAAACTATTTGTAGACTCTCATAAAAACTGTATGGAGAGAGAGTCCCCATAATATGTCCAGTGTCTCCTTGACTGTGTTCTGCACCACTTGTACACTCCTGGAAATTGAAAAATGAACACCGTGAATTCATTGTCTCAGGAAGGAGAAACTTTATTGACACATTCCTGGGGTCAGATACATCACATGATCACACTGACAGAACCACAGGCACATAGTCACAGGCAACAGAGCATGCACAATTTCGGCACTAGTACAGTGTATATCCACCTTTCGCAGTCATGCAGGCTGCTATTCTCCCATGGAGACGATCATAGAGATGCTGGATGTAGTCCTGTGGAACGGCTTGCCATGCCATTTCCACCTGGCGCCTCAGTTGGATCAGCGTTCGTGCTGGACGTGCAGGCCGCGTGAGACGACGCTTCATCCTGTCCCAAACATGCTCAATGGGGGACAGATCCGGAGATCTTGCTGGCCAGGGTAGTTGACTTACACCTTCTAGAGCACGTTGGGCGGCACGGGATACATGCGGATGTTTGTCCTGTTGGAACAGCAAGTTCCCTTGCCGGTCTAGGAATGGTAGAACGATGGGTTCGATGACGGTTTGGATGTACCGTGCACTATTCAGTGTCCCCTCGACGATCACCAGAGGTGTACGGCCAGTGTAGGAGATCGCTCCCCACACCATGATGCCGGGTGTTGGCCCTGTGTGCCTCGGTCGTATGCAGTCCTGATTGTGGCGCTCACCTGCACGGCGCCAAACACGCATACGACCATCATTGGCATCAAGGCAGAAGCGACTCTCATCGCTGAAGACGGCACGTCTCCATTCGTCCCTCCATTCACGCCTGTCGTGACACCACTGGAGGCGGACTGCACGATGTTGGGGCGTGAGCGGAAGACGGCCTAACGGTGTGCGGGACCGTAGCCCAGCTTCATGGAGACGGTTGCGAATGGTCCTCGCCGATACCCGAGGAGCAACAGTGTCCCTAATTTGCTGGGAAGTGGCGGTGCGGTCCCCTACGGCACTGCGTAGGATCCTACGGTCTTGGCGTGCATCCGTGCGTCGCTGCGGTCCGGTCCCAGGTCGACAGGCACGTGCACCTTCCGCCGACCACTGGCGACAACATCGATGTACTGTGGAGACCTCACGCCCCACATGTTGAGCAATTCGGCGGTACGTCCACCCGGCCTCCCGCATGCCCACTATACGCCCTCGCTCAAAGTCCGTCAACTGCACATACGGTTCACGTCCACGCTGTCGCGGCATGCTACCAGTGTTAAAGACTGCGATGGAGCTCCGTATGCCACAGCAAACTGGCTGACACTGATGGCGGCGGTGCACAAATGCTGCGCAGCTAGCGCCATTCGACGACCAACACCGCGGTTCCTGGTGTGTCCGCTGTGCCATGCGTGTGATCATTGCTTGTACAGCCCTCTCGCAGTGTCCAGCGCAAGTATTGTGGGTCTGACACACCGGTGTCAATGTGTTCTTTTTTCCATTTCCAGGAATGTATTTTCTGATTTCATTGTGCAGGGTCTTTACAATCCTCAAAGCCAAAGATAATATTGAGTGCTGTAATTGTAATCATTTGTGTATAGTAGTGTACATAATTAGTGGTAGAAAATGCAAGCACATGTGAGTCTCTTGGGGGTGCAATGATTGCACATGATTTATGTGCAACAGTTCTTTAATTAAGTAGTGAATCTTAAGGTAACAAATCTTGTTTAGTACATTTTCTATGTATCCATAAAATTAGTTTATTAATCGTATCAGTTCTGAATTATCCCTATTTTTGTAGTAGATATTTCTTAAAACCTTTATTGAAATTTTCACTTTTTTGTGGTTTTTTATTTTGAGATAAATTCTGCTCTGATGTTCTGAGACTTGTGCACTGCAAGAGAATGCATGTTAACAAATTGAGTACTACTTTGATTCTGATTAATGATGATGATTGGTTTGTTGGGCGTTCAACTGCGCGGTCATCAGTGCCCGTACAAAGTCCCAATTTTCACACAGTCCAGTTTTTTACACAATCCATCGTAGCCACTGTCACAAATGATGATGATGATACCGATACCACAAACACCCAGTCGCTGGGAAGAGAAAAATCCCCAACCCCATTAGGAATCAAACCCGGGATCCTGTGTAAAACATTAATGAAAATGAGCCGGTAAAACGTGTAAGCTTCACTTTTGCTCAGGGCATTGTTTTGTGATAAATTATATTTTCAGCATTAGAAAGGAATGCTGGTATGTTATTTATTACAATTTATTTAATACTGGCTGTGTAATTGGAAGTAAATCTTGTATCACACAATGCACTGTATGCTTATTCATTCATTTCAGTACTTGCTCCTGATGAACAATTGCCACCTTGAAAAAGCCATAATGGTTTCCACTAAGGTTAGCCCACAAGGTACACACTACAATGCAATACTCAAGTCTTCTGTAGCATTTGCTTCCCCATCAACATCACTTTGTTCACAACAGTCTAAATGCAGTAGCTATAACTATGCTGCAAGTTTCTACAAAAGTGTTATAAGTAACGGTACTTTATACAATGACTCAAGAGGTCTGCATGGCTCTTCTGAATTACACAGTGGCTTGAGTATTTAAATACTGCCATTGAGGTAAGTGCTTTTGTATATAGCTTTATTTTGTGATTTAGAAAAAATAATTTATGTATTTCTGCATAGTGGCCAGACATTAATGTCACTAGCATTGCTCAGAAGAGAAGGTTGTTACATATTTTGCTACTACACCTTCTTTATTTGTGAATTATTTTCTATATTCTACAAGTACTGCTAGGACATTTATGCATGTGGTATTGAACAATGATGTAGTTGTTAATCCTTGTATAGTTTGGCACTATTATTCGTCCTTGGTGCATAGTCAACTACATTGCAAGATCTGATTTGGGTGTGCAGCTTATAATTAAAAGGGTAACATGAAACTTTTTTCAAACAAGTGAAAACATTGGTCTGGACTAGGAGTTCATTCCAGGTACCTGTCTGGTATGGACAGATCTTCTCCAATTGTACCGTATAAGTAGGGCCTTAGGATTGATTCAAAATGTCAGCTTACTACAAAGACCTATCCATTCATTTCCAACAAATACCTGAATTAGAAATGCACTGTTTACAAAACGTGATTCTGGTTCAGGTCTGCACTCTTTAGTAACTTGTTGCAAATATTTGTATAAGTATACACTTAGCATCAAATGCTGTCTCTAGACTATCTGCTTAGGTCATTATCAAGTACTCTAACATTTTACTAGAGTTTAACATAAACTGTGTATGTTGGCCTCTTTGCTCATGGACCACTGAACCCAGTAAAAGAAAAATATAAAGATCTTCTTAATCCAAGATTTTTTATTTGCCTTGTGCATCGTATTGCAGGTTTATCATATTGTTAATGGGTGTGATGTAAAGTCATGCACCAATTTTATTTCATTTTGAGGTTGTATAAGTGCTATTATGTACTATAAAAAATACATGGAAGTCCCAGGTTGTGAGCTGACTACTTTCTGTAACTGTCCATTTTAATTTATACATCATTCTTAATCAAGATTTGAATTAACATGTCATACATAGGTGTGGAGTCATCTATCTTATCCGTAAAACAATTTATATGACTGGATGCTAGCTTTTACAAGGATGGTCAGTAATCACTTACTTAGTAGTAAACACACTGTGAAATGTTCTACTGAAAAGTATGAACATTATAACTCAAGCCCTGCCCTAGGTACACAAAGATCTTAACAACTGGCCGGTTTTGAGCGCGAGTACTTGCGTCTGCTCAGGCGCATGCTCGCGAGCAGGTGCAAGGTCGTGGAGCAGGGAGGGAGGGGAAATGCGCGCGCATGTTTGAATAGGACCACAGCGTGTCTATTTAATTTGCGCCGACTGTGTAACATTTAAAGTACTACAATCAGCTCTAACAGTCATTTCGCTGGTTAAGAATCATGTCAAGTCGCCGTTGTGTATCCCCAACCATGCTTTCGCAGTTCAATCACTGTTGGGAGAGATTGTATCTGTTTACAGAAAAAGATGGTGTTGCAAAATGTTTGGTATGTCACAAAACGCTGAATTCTTTTAGAAAATTTAATTTGCAGCGACATTATATGTCGTATCACGCAAGACTACGGAAGTGGAAAATGTGATAGACCAGATTGCGCACAGCAAGTTATTAAATTTAGAGGAAGCTATCCGAAGAAGATCTGGACGACGAAGAAAAATCAACTGAGGCAGCCCTCAGAGTGAGTTACAAAATTGCTTTGCTTTTAGCAAAATCCCTGTACCCCTTCACTGATGGCGATTTAATAAAAGAATGTTTGGAAGTTGCAGCGGAACATTTGCATCCATCTCAAGTTGAACAGTTTTGGATTGTGCCATTATCTAACATGACAATTATGTGTCGCATACAGGACATGGCAGACGACGTCCAGAGCCAGGTTGCAAATATCTGTAAAGATTTAATGGCGTATTCTCTAGCTCTGGACGAAAGTGTTGATATCACTGGAACAGCGCAGCTTGCCATGTTTATTAGAGGTGCTAATAGAGATCTTCAGGTGAGGGAGGGGCTCATCGATGTAGTAGCCATGAAGAACACTACAACCGGAGGTGATAGTTTAAGTAGTGTTGAAGAAAGTGTTGAAAATATAGGATTGTCATGGAATTTTTTAGTTTCAGAGTCTACAGATGGTGCACCAAACAATGACGGAAAAATCAAGTTTCGTTGCGCTGCTGAAGGAGAAAATACAAAAACTGACCGTGCCGAATGAAATAAGGGGCATTCACTGTGTGATCCACCAGGAAAACTTATGGGCAAAGAGTATCACTCTAAAAAATGTGATTAGTGTTGTTGTTCGTACAACCAATTATGTAAGGAGGCATGGGCTATAACACAAGCAATTTAAAAGCGTTCTTGAGGATGTAGAAAGTCAGTATGGTAGCCTGCCTTATTACAGCGAGGTTCGCTGGCTTAGTCATGGCGAATTATTAAATCGATTTATTTTTTGCCTATTAGATGAGATAAATATGTTCATGGAAATAAATAACATGTGTGTTCCTGAATTGAAAGAGCCTTCATGGAAATGTGATCTCGTGTTCTTAGAAGATTTAACTGGCCATCTGAATGCTTCGAACATTTAACTACAAGGTAAAATTTGCTAATTACTCATTTCATAGATCGAATATGAGCTTTTAAAATGAAATTGGCTCTTTGGGTGAGTCATCTGGAAACAGGAAATCTGTTCATTTTCCTAAATTATCATCCATGCAAGATGTTCACAAAGACTGTGGATGTTAATCACATAGTTTAGTTGCACTTAAGGAAAAATTTGATCAATGCTTTCCAGATCTGACAGTGATTTGGATCTGTTCTCCTCTCCATAGTCAGCGAATATTGAAGAGATTTGTCCTGAGCTGCAACTAGAAATTATTGACCTGCAGTGTGACAGAGAATACAGAGACAAATTTCAGAACAAGAAAAACGTTTTGGAATTCTACAGACACTTCTCTCAGGATAAATTTCCTCGTTTGCACAAACTGGCGGCTACAATAATATCAATGCTCGGTTCCACTTATGTTTGTGAACAACTGTTCTCTGCAATGAAGTGTAACAAGACGCGCCTGAGAAACGCATTGTCTGATCGAAATTTAAACTGCATGCTGCACCTTCAATGCACAAGAACAATTACTCCGAACATAGACACAATTGTAAACGGCAAAAAGTACAAGATAACCGAGAATCTCACACTTCAGTAACACCTTTTATTGTGTAACATTTCACAAATTAATACGTATGTAGAGGCATACACTATGCTAATAAAATTATGTGGCATGTGTACATTCTCCTTTATTTGTTTCATTTGTCGCAGTAATAATTCGTGAGTGATATCCCCGCAGGTGGCCGCGGATTTACATTGACTGGCGGTAGCTGTTTTGTGCCCCACATGACTCTCCCCACTCTCCGCTCTGGTCCGGTAGTGGGGGTAGCATGCTCGCGCTGCTCCGTGCTCGCTCCTTGCTGCTCCCAGCTTGCTACGCGAGCACGTATGTTGTGAAGCCCTGACCTAGGGGATAAAACATGGTGGTACTGGCAAGCACAAAGAGTTCTTCTCGTGTGTAATCATAAAATTTTTCATTTTGTTGTACTTTGAAGCAAAATATTTGTGAAATGTAATGAATAATAAAAAAACAAAAATACAAAATATGTGTAGTGGTTCCTCATCCTTGTTGCATGCCTTTTCAGAGCGAAATTTAAGATTCAACAATAACATTATTTAACTAGAAAAAACTCATTGCAAATTATCTTAAAATAAAGTACTTATTAAACATTCCAAAATTTTCAAAATCAGTTGCCAGAGACTGCAGAGAGAAAGAGAAAGAGAGAGAGAGACAGAGAGGAAGAGTGTGTGTGTGTGTGTGTGTGTGTGTGTGTGTGTGTGTAAAGGCCATGTTGGCCGAAAGCTTATTTGTGACAGTCTGTCTGTTGTGCCTATCCACGGCACCATATGGCGAGTAGGAACATTCCTTTTCATGATATTGTTACATTCCATCCTGAATTTTCCATTGTTTGATAAATGTTTGAAAAATTATGTATTGATAGAGATAGGAAAATTGCGTGTCAACAATGAAACAAAAACATAACATGAAATCTTTGATTTTTTAGTAACATAATGCAAAATGACTCAACTAACATAAGTATAAAAAGACAAATGGGAAACCTAATGCTTCTGTGACCTAATGAACAAATAATAAATCATTTACAATAAACAACAAAGGGTGATCCCCATGATTGTATGACGACAACAGCAAGGTCGCCCTAACCGCCGTGTGCTTCACGTCTGCTGTGCAGCGAGCTACCTTAATTTAAGTATTATCTGTATTTTTCTTACTTGTCACTTCTTCTGTGTGTTTTTGCTTTTAGGAAGCTTTAATAGTCGAGTGCTATTAAGTGTTCCATAGATCTCGTGTTTGTTTTGAATACAGTCAGAGAGAGTCCCTTTAGTCAGCCATAGTGCCAGTAGTGTCAGTGTTGCCCTAACAGCCGTGTGCTTCACGTCTGCTGTGCAGCGAGCTACCTTAATTTAAGTATTATCTGTATTTTTCTTACTTGTCACTTCTTCTTCTCAGTGTTTTTGCTTTTAGGAAGCTTTAATAGTCGAGTGCTATTAAGTGTTCCATAGATCTCGTGTTTGTTTTGAATACAGTCAGAGAGAGTCCCTTTAGTCAGCCATAGTGCTAGTAGTGCTAGTGTTTGTTTTGAATACAGTCCAGAGACAGGTAGTGCTATTTTCCTTGTTTTCTACAAGAAGTGGTTAGCAATCACAGTTTAGTCAATAATCAACCGCCTTTAGTGAATTAGCAGTCTAGTTAAAAGTTGATTAACACTCTATAGTAAATTGATTTCTTAGGATGGATAGGATGTGTGGCTGCTGTGTACGGATGCAGGAGGAGCTGGCCACTCTTCGCAAGACGGTCAGCCGTCTTCAGGCTGCTGCCTCAGAGTGTAGCGGCAGTGGGGAGTCTGGTGCGTCGCATGGTGCACCCCAGGTGTTAGATGCTTCACCCACTGTCCCTGCTGTCGAGACATCTTCGCGGGTACCGGGCGCGGTTGTCCACCCTCTCCCCAAGGGTAGTGGCGGGTTCAGCGGCGTTCGCGGCACACGAGGCGGAGGGTCAATGTGGAGGCTGGCCGTGTGGCATCACCCGCTCTGCCTGTGAGTGGACATGTGGCCGCTCCTTCAGCAAGGTCCGAGCAGGCACACGGGGGGAGGGGTTTATTAGTTATTGGGAGCTCCAACGTTAGGCGGGTGATGGAGCCCCTTAGGGAAATAGCGGAAAGGTCGGGGAAGAAGGCCAGTGTTCACTCTGTCTGCTTGCCGGGGGGTCTCATCCGAGATGTGGAGGAGGCCCTACCGGCGGCGATAGAGAGCACTGGGTGCACCCGACTGCAAATTGTTGCTCATGTCGGCACCAATGACTCCTGCCGTCTGGGTTCAGAGGTCATCCTCAGTTCGTACAGGCGGTTGGCGGAGTTGGTGAAGGCGGAAAGCCTCGCTCGTGGGGTGGAATCAGAGCTAACTATTTGTAGTATCGTTCCCAGAACCGATCGCGGTCCTCTGGTTTGGAGCCGAGTGGAAGGCTTAAACCAGAGGCTCAGACGATTCTACGGAGAGCTGGGGTGCAAATTTCTCGACCTCCGCTATCGGGTGGAGAAATGTAGGTTCCCCCTGAATAGGTCAGGCGTGCACTACACGCCGGAAGCGGCTACGAGGGTAGCGGAGTACGTGTGGAGTGCACATGGGGTTTTTTTAGGTTAGAGAATTCCCTCCCTAGGCCCGACAAGACGCCTCCTGAGACGCGGCAAGGCAGGAGTAGGCAAAATGCAACAAGGAATAACAATATTAATGTGCTAATAGTAAACTGCAGGAGCGTCTATAGAAAGGTCCCAGAACTGCTCTCATTAATAAACGGTCACAACGCCCATATAGTACTAGGAACAGAAAGTTGGCTGAAACCAGACGTAAACAGTAATGAAATACTAAACTCTGATTGGAATGTATACCGCAGAGATAGGCTGGACAGTGGAGGGGGAGGCGTGTTTATAGCGATAAGAAGTGCAATAGTATCGAAGGAAATTGACGGAGATTCGAATTGTGAAATGATTTGGGTGAAGGTCACGGTTAAAGCAGGCTTAGACATGGTAATTGGATGTCTCTATAGGCCCCCGGGCTCAGCAGCTGTTGTGGCTCAGCACCTGAAGAATAATTTGGAAAATATTTCGAGTAGATTTCCCCACCATGTTATAGTTCTGGGTGGAGATTTTAATTTGCCGGATATAGACTGGGAGACTCAGACGTTCATAACGGGTGGCAGGGACAAAGAATCTAGTGAAATATTTTTAAGTGCTTTATCTGAAAACTACCTTGAGCAGTTAAACAGAAAACCGACTCGTGGCGATAACATATTAGACCTTCTGGTGACAAACAGACCCGAACTATTTGAATCAGTTAATGCAGAACAGGGAATCAGCGATCATAAAGCGGTTACTGCATCGATGATTTCAGCCGTAAATAGAAATATTAAAAAAGGTAGGAAGATTTTTCTGTTTAGCAAAAGTGACAAAAAGCAGATTACAGAGTACCTGACGGCTCAACACACAAGTTTTGTCTCAAGTGCAGATAGTGTTGAGGATCAGTGGACAAAGTTCAAAACCATGGTACAATATGCGTTAGATGAGTATGTGCCAAGCAAGATCATAAGAGATGGGAAAGAGCCACCGTGGTACAACAACCGAGTTAGAAAACTGCT
This sequence comes from Schistocerca gregaria, assembly GCF_023897955.1. Classification (NCBI taxonomy): domain Eukaryota; kingdom Metazoa; phylum Arthropoda; class Insecta; order Orthoptera; family Acrididae; genus Schistocerca; species Schistocerca gregaria. The sequence continues at coordinate 5,732,042 of NW_026061730.1, forward strand.
GCGGAAGCAAAGGGAACTTCACAGCAAACATAAACATAGGCAAAGCCTTGCAGACAAACAAAAATTACGCGAAGCGAAATGTAGTGTGAGGAGGGCTATGCGAGAGGCTTTCAATGAATTCGAAAGTAAAGTTCTATGTACTGACTTGGCAGAAAATCCTAAGAAATTTTGGTCCTATGTCAAAGCGGTAGGTGGATCAAAACAAAATGTCCAGACACTCTGTGACCAAAATGGTACTGAAACAGAGGATGACAGACTAAAGGCCGAAATACTAAATGTCTTCTTCCAAAGCTGTTTCACAGAGGAAGACTGCACTGTGCTTCCTTCTCTAGATTGTTGCACAGTTGACAAAATGGTAGATATCGAAGTAGACGACAGAGGGATAGAGAAACAATTAAAATCGCTCAAAAGAGGAAAGGCCGCTGGTCCTGATGGGATACCAGTTCGATTTTACACAGAGTACGCGAAGGAACTTGCCCCCCTTCTTGCAGTGGTGTACCGTAGATCTCTAGAAGAGCGAAGCGTTCCAAAGGATTGGAAAAGGGCACAGGTCATCCCCGTATTCAAGAAGGGACGTCAAACAGATGTGCAGATTTATAGACCTATATCTCTAACGTCGATCAGTTGTAGAATTTTGGAACACGTATTATGTTCGAGTATAATGTCTTTTCTGGAGACTAGAAATCTACTCCGTAGGAATCAGCATGGGTTTCGAAAAAGACGGTTGTGTGAAACCCAGCTCGCGCTATTCGTCCACGAGACTCAGAGGGCCTTAGACACGGGTTCACAGGTAGATGCCGTGTTTCTTGACTTCTGCAAGGCGTTTGACACAGTTCCCCACAGTCGTTTAATGAACAAAGTAGGAGCATACGGACTATCAGATCAATTGTGTGATTGGATTGAGGAGTTCCTAGATAACAGAACGCAGCATGTCATTCTCAATGGAGAGAAGTCTTCCGAAGTAAGAGTGATTTCCGGTGTGCCGCAGGGGAGTGTCATAGGACCGTTGCTATTCACAATATACATAAATGACCTGGTGGATGACATCGGAAGTTCACTGAGGCTTTTTGCTGATGATGCTGTGGTGTATCGAGAGGTTGCAACAATGGAAAATTGTACTGAAATGCAGGAGGATCTGCAGCAAATTGACGCATGGTGCACGGAATGGCAATTGAATCTCAATGTAGCGAAGTGTAATGTGATGCGAATACATAGAAAGATAGGTCCCTTATCATTTAGCTACAAAATAGCAGGTCAGCAACTGGAAGCAGTTAATTCCATAAATTATCTGGGAGTACGCATTAGGAGTGATTTAAAATGGAATGATCATATAAAGTAAAGCAGATGCCAGACTGAGATTCATTGGAAGAATCCTAAGGAAATGCAATCTGACAACAAAGGAAGTAGGTTACAGTACGCTTGTTCGCCCAATGCTTGAATACTGCTCAGCAGTGTGGGATCCGCACCAGGTAGGGTTGATAGAAGAGATAGAGAAGATCCAACGGAGAGCAGCGCGCTTCGTTACAGGATCATTTAGTAATTGCGAAAGCATTACGGAGATGATAGATAAACTCCAGTGGAAGACTCTGCAGGAGAGACGCTCAGTAGCTCGGTACGGGCTTTTGTTAAAGTTTCGAGAACATACCTTCACCGAAGAGTCAAGCAGTATATTGCTCCCTCCTACGTATATCTCGCGAAGAGACCATGTGGATAAAATCAGAGAGATTAGAGCCCACACAGAAGCATATCGACAATCCTTTCCACGTACAATACGAGACTGGAATAGAAGGGAGAACCGATAGAGGTACTCAGGGTACCCTCCGCCACACACCGTCAGGTGGCTTGCGGAGTACGGATGTAGATGTAGATGTAATCAAATTCAGTTAAATTTAATGAACAAATTGTAAAAATAGCTTAAAACAATATCAAATGAACAAATAAGCACAGTAATAAGAGACTGTTGTTTGAAACAGTAACACAAGTAAACAGTTTACAAGACAGATACCAAATAATAATACAGGGTGTACATAAAGTCTGGGAACACTTTCAATTATGAAAGTTTTCTTTTTACAAACATTTGACCCGGCAGAAGTCAATATGGTAATCAAATTCTTGCCATACCTGTCCCAGCATGACATCACCGACTGTGGGAGTCGCTTCTCGTATTCTCTCCCGGTGCTTTGCTACTTCACATGGTAAAGGCGGTACATAAACCAGATGTGTCCCCACAGGAAAATGTCACACGGAGCAAGATCTGGTGATTGGGGAGGCCATTTCATAAAATAGCTGTCCCCTTCTGTAGCACAGCCGATCCATTGATGCGGCAGCTCCGTGCTCAGGTACCCACGAACTTCACGATGAAACTGGAATGGAATTTATTGTGCCAGTGGTAAATAGCCATCCTTGTTGGTAGCTTCTTACTGTACGTGGTTCTAAAGATCTTTGAACAGTGGTAGCCCACCTGTTTTCATCAAACTCTGACAGACAGAAAGGTCGCTCTGTACCTGAACTGGCCATGTTTGCGACTAGCACTGACTATCAGCAAACTTACCAAACTATGCTGTGGCCGTATACATTAAAAAAAAAAAAAAAAAGAAAAAAGAAGTCGGGGTTTCTCTTCAAAGTAACATGTGTATGATATCTGTACAATGTTTGGTTCTAACGCTACAAATAATTGAAAGAGTTCGCAGACTTTATGTACACCATGTAGTTTAATTAAAGAAAACAATCCTAGGTGAAATTACAAGATGGCTGGTTAAGCGGTTCTAGGCACTATAGTCTGGAACCGCGTGACCGCTATGGTCGAGGTTCGAATCCTGCCTCGGGCATGGATGTTTGTGATGTCCTTACGTTAGTTAGGTTTAAGTAGTTCTAAACTCTAGAGGACTGATGACCTCAGAAGTTAAATCCCATAGTGCTCAGAGCAATTTCAAAATTACAAGATGACAATTTGTGGCAGCAGGAAAATAAATCTTATTAACTTTGAGGTATTGTTTATCCACCTATTGAATTGATCAGTAATGGTAAATATTATTGTTTTTATGGTCGCCTATGATGTGAAGTAATTGTGATTAGGACCTGCTGATCAGATCGAAATAAATGTGCTTCTGTCCATCTTAGTGGACTTCATTTCCTTTGCAGTGTCTTAAGTGCTGGAAGGTGAGAGAGAGATGGAATCTGTGACCAAGAAAATTAAAGCTTCTTTATACATTGAAGATAGCTCCCCTAAGGTATGTTTAACACAATCATATTACAATTGTTTGAGTTATAGATGTCTTGTCTCATTAGACTGCACAACAAAAATACATTTTGACAAAGCAAAATGTAAGATTCAGAAATAATATCAGAATGACAGTTTAAACACACATTTGTTTTTGCTCATATATTGTCTCTATGGTTATTGTGAGCACCATTCTGTAATGGTCGCAACACATCTCATAGTTTGACTTCTAAGAACTAATGGCCCACACCAGGTGGAGACACTGGACTTGTCATCCCATCTTGCAGATATGCTGCCCCCATATACCCCGTATTACCTGCAAATATTAATAAACTATTTCTCCCACAATTTGCTGTCTGAAACTTAAGTATTTATTTTTTAATGAAACATCTCAATCATATTTCATATATTAGAACAGACAGTGTAACTCATCATTTTCCCTAAAATGATGTGTTATATCTCAACTTTTCCACTCCACGTCACACAGTGTGTTGGATATTGCCATGAAACATGATAAGTTGATGTGGCTGTGTGTGTTTTGCTACATAACTTTGGGTGTGAAACAGCAGTATAGAGTCATGCTGAGTATCACAATAGCAAGCAGTGTGGAAGTCACTACTGGGCCTGTTATGTTAAATAAACGATTTGGCTGGTGGATTCTATAATACATGTGGCAGCTCTGTCTAATGACTTGTTGCTGCTCCTGTGTCATCAACTATTTTAAGGACTAGAACAGTTCATTGTTGCTAGTATCTGGAAAAAGTGATGAGACAGGATGTGTACTGAAAGATAAGCTAATTTTTGGAATGGCTGACAGGAATCGTTCGATAGCGACATTTCAAATTTCTTTCATTTGTGCTGAGAACAGAAATTCATGTCCCAGAGTATTTCAACAGGATGCTTTGAAAAGAAGTCTACTACTATTCAGTGTTACTTGGTACTTGCAGAAAGTGAAATTCCGATTAGAAAACACAAGTGAAACCAGAACGACATAGGGGTTGGCATATATCTAGTTGATACTTACGAAGTGGAACCAACATTTGGTTAATTCAGCTATCAATCTGGGGCAATTCAAGTTTGTTGTGTAAGAGACAAACTGTATTCAGTATGTTCCAAGAAGAAATGGAATCTACATAAGGTGCTGAATTGTGTTACCCAAGTACAAGTAAAGATACTACACTGTATCATCAATGTCTACTTGGAGGCCAGGTATGTGGAGCAGTGCTGGATTGTGCTTCTTGGGCGGTGGCTTAACAATAGGTGTTTTGGTTCATGGAGAGTGGGATCTTATTTCTGCAGACTTTTCCTAACAACACGTTAGTCTTATCCATGATACTGGCTTTCACAATCTGCACTTGTGTGGTAATGCAGATTTTCAAATTTCATAAATTTTAATGTAACTTCGCCACACCAGACAACCTAGACAATTATGTAGGGACAATGCCTCTATGTAGTGAAATAATGCAAACATGTGACAAAACAATTTAGTTGTAGATGCAGGTAGTGGAATATAGAGGAGTAAATAAGATTGAAACAGGGCTGAAGAGGCCACGAGGCGAAAACGCAGAGCAGAATCATCAGTTAATCTCCCACGTAAGATAAAAATTGTTTTTAATCCCTAGACTGTAAATTGATGGGGTAACAGAATGTAAATTATACCAAAATCTGTTCTAAACATTTTTGAGATTTGCTGGATCCACTACAGTAGATGCTATATATCTTTATACTTGGTCAAGCAGTCAAACTGAGCTATAATCTTCTGATCTGTAATTCAACATTGACAGGCAATGTGAAATACAGTATCTGTAATGGTCTAGTGCAGGGTCATGTAAATTTCTTAGTTCTGGCCAATTTCATGGCAGTTTGTCATAACATCCCATGATCTCCTAATGGGTATATCAGCATCCTAGCATCCTTTCAACTATGGAGCTGTCCCCATGTTCAGCTGCACTGTTCTGCTGAATTCTCTTCGAAATAAATGTTGATCTTTTAGACAGGTACTTCACTTTGCTGGAATTCATTTCAGGTGACAGCTTATAAGTCTTGAAACCTGAATGGATTTTTTGGTGATAAACAACCTCAAAGGGAATCGACACTGTGGTTTCATGTATTCTGATGTTGTATGACGAAATCACGTATGGTAATAGACAATCCCAGTCTGAGGGGAAGCTAATCATGTTATAAGATAAGATTCTAGGTACTGTTTTATGAATGTGTTCAACCTCGCCATTACTCTTAGAATGAAATGACGTACCTCTTAACTTCTTTATTTTAAACAGTCAAGATAACTGTATGATAAGATTGGCCGTAACGTTTGTCCCTCAGTGTGCTATAATGGCCTCTGGACTTCTAGATTGTAGTGCAAAATAAGTTACCAGTGCTCTCACAACCATCTCAGCGGCCATGTCTGCAGTGGGTCTCACAATAAGATGATGAGAGAAACAGTCAGTGACAGATAAAATGAATGTTACTTTTTACTGTTAAGGCAAATGGTCCTGCAATATAGAGTGCTAAGACTTTGAAAGTTCCAGCTACCTCAGATATAGTTTGAAGAGGTACATTTGGTTTTTTTTTTCTTGCACTCTGTGCAAAAAGACAATTTTGAACATAATATCCTAATTTATTTATTTATTTATTTATTTATTTTATTTTGACCACCAATAATGGCCTGTCCTGTGTGCCTGCATGGCACTTTCCCCATTACGATGTCCCTGTATACACTCATGACTTTGTCGCAGTATATACTTGCCAGTAGTCTCGGGATTCTTGTGCCTTCTTTAATTCCTCAGTAAGCACATCATCTACTTGCAGGATCTTAATTTTTGTACTCAAGGCACATGGATTCTGATTTAACTTTCCAGGCTTAAGTCTGGTTATGTAGCCATACTCACAGAGTTTTAAGGCCAATCTAACAAGTCCACTGCTGGGATCCTTTAAACTCAAAAGGCACTGCAAAGCAGCACGATCGGAAATTACTGTGAACTGTCATGCCCATAGGTAACATTGACAGTAATGGGTGCCAAAAACAAGAATCAGAAGTTCATTTTGTGTGGTGGTGTAATTTTGCAGAGCTGCTACATCTGACGTGAAGCATAACCAATTGGTTTTTCTTCACCATTTTGTATCTGACTCAAAATACAACCAGCTGAGACATTGCTAGCATCACACAAAAAGATTAAAGGTAGAGCAAAATGTCAATAACCCCAGACAGGTGCACTTTTTAAGGATGTCGTTTAGTTTTAACATGGCTCTCCTGCTACCCATTGTCCAGGCAGTAGCAACTCCCTTCATTAGTAATTTTGCAAGCCATTTTGTGGTGACAGGATAGTTCTCCACAAAACGGTGATAGTAATTTATTAACCTAAGAAATCAGTTGCAATTCTTTAATGTTCCTCGATGCTGGAAAATCATTCACTGCAATTTTTAATTGTGGTTCCAGTCTTAACCATCTGCTAAAATTATATGGCCTGGATAGTGCAATCATGATAGTGCAAAATCACAGTTTTTAATTTCAAATTTAGATTAGCATCACTAAAATGGGTTAGTACGTCTTTTAGTTACTTTGCATGTTCTCTCACTTAATTTGAAAAGACAACTGTGTTATCCAGGTATACTAGTCACATGGTTGGCTTTAAACCTAAAAGTAAATCAGCAAAATGTTAAAATGTTGTGGATGCGGAGAGGTGGGTGTTTGGTGGGGAGGGGGGGGGGGGGGGGGTGAAGGGCTTTCTTTGATATTCACAATGCCCACAGGGTACAACAAAAGCTGTCTTTTTCTCTATCTTTAATAGCTACACAAATCTGATAGTAGTTGGAGCATGGTGAAGAATTTGCATTTGACAAGGTGATTGAAAATATGATCAATCCTTGTAAAAAATGCTGCAAGCTTTTCCTCTGTAACAGGTTTTGTTGGGGACTACCACTGTAACAAGCGTACATAAACAAGGTGTATACGACCCGGGACAGCCGGGAGATCCAGTTAAGACCCGGGAAGTTTTTTCATCTGGGAGAAAACCGGGAAAACCCATTTTTTTAGAATTCCAGGTATTTTTCATTGTTTACAGTTAATTTTTTGTAATTTTGACTGGTAAGAACCGATACTCTAACAAAGGATATTACAGCACCCCACTACTGCAGAATAATACTTCAACAATAAAAGATAAATGAGAGAAAAAAAAAATAACTTAAATTGCAGAGGAAATGCGCCATATACAATGACGACACACAGTGCTTGTGCAAGTGTCTGCCAAATGCAAAATGTGTCAAAGGCTTTAGGAAGACTATGCAATGTTTCATAACAACAAAAATTGCCTCCAATGAGCGTGAAGTCACAACTATTTACATTAGATTCGTTTTAGCAGCTACGAGTAGGCTCATGCACATGTGCAGTTGAGTTGCTTTTGAGTAGTAGATTCTCCTGATTCTGGCTACAGGAATGTGGATGTTAGTTGTGCAAGCAGTCTCATCAAGCAGCTAGACGCTACCGGGAAAAGGGGGTGCCAAATTCATATTCTTGAGGAAAAAAAAACTTGAATCACAAAGTGCGTAGCATTCATTGCATGTTTGTCTATTGATAATTCATATGATTTTGAAACGCATCCCTATTGGATTTTGAACATTTTTGAACACATTTTAAGTTGATTTCTGACTGAATCATAAGTTGATTTTTGAATGCATGCATAGTGTATGTGATGTCTCATCGCATCTAGAAATAAACTTCCCGTAGACGGGACAGGGCTATACGAGCTGAGCGGACTAAAGCCAAACAGATGAATGCCAATTGCTGTCTGATTATGTGGTTGATTGGGTTTGTGAATGATCAGTGTTGTTATAATTACTAGAGAAATCCATAGATTCAGACTACCAGAGTGGAAATAAACAACTGTCAGGAATAACAGGTGAGAAAGATTATGTATTGTCTTCTCTGTGTATCCAAGGAAATGAAATTTTGACAGAAATTTTTTGTCCATATCGCTACACTAGTAAGGACCAGTAGTACAGTTCTCGTCTAGCAGCCACTTAAGTTCTATTCTGGAAGTAACATGGAAAACGTGTTGCACAAAAACGTAAAACGCCTAACCAGAAAATAATTGCGGGTAATCTAACCTGTGATTCTGGCAGCGTTAGTGAAGTTAATCAGCGAACAAATTTTGACAATGGCAGGAATAGCTACAGAATTGGTGGTGACAAGTTTGTTTGTGGAACGAGGAAGGAGAAGAAACGGGTGACAAATTATGGGAGAATAAGACGACCCCAAATTCATATAAAAATTTTGTAATACTACTTTTCGGTCTCATGCTTGAGAAACTGGTGCATATGAATCAAAGTGAAACTATTTCCAAACATTAAGTTTTTTGTTTGTAGTAGGCATAACAGCCATTTGATATTATTTCTTCGTGAATTATATTGCTGACATATTAGAAAGGCCTATTTTGTTTTATCTAGCAGACAGCGACAAAATAGATGTAATCAGATCGAGAAACCACACCAGTGTTCGGTATTATTTGTGTTAACAGCGTTTTCAGTATTAGATAATGACATTTTGATTTGTTATGTAGCAAAATGTTTCACGAACTTTTATGAGGTAATACCGTAGATCCTTTCCCAGAAAGGAAAGCACACCATGTAAGCTGTAGTGAGATTAGAGAGAAACAAATGCTAGGAGCTAATGGAGAAATTCATAATTTCTTGATTATCTCTTGCCTTTATTGGTTTTATGTATCCTATATTTAATTTTATGTCACACAAAACAGCAAGTTATTAGCCAATAGGTAATAAAGAGTTCAGATTTTCTGAAGAGTGCTTGTTCTCTTGGTTACAAAAAATCCCATCCGCTATTAATTGTGAGATTTTGTTTTTTGAAAAGGGGCAGGCTGTCAAACTGGTTGACTGGGAACAGGTGAGGCCCCACAGGACATTTCAATTTCCACTGACATGAAAATATTTTGATGGCATCCATTACAAAATATACACGTTTCAATTCCACAGAGCGAAATACAGTGATATGCGTCAGAAGAATGATTTATCAAGAGGCGTGGCACTGCACTTTGGCATACTTAAGACCAAATAATATGTCTTACATTTCCTCCAACACACATGTTTTATGTTTCAGACTTTTCAGAAAGATATGCGCTACAAGATGAACATAATTTGGAAAATTCGATTTTTTTAGTATTGATCCGGTCCGCAGATATCGTAGATCTGGGGCTGATGCACAGAGCAGTCAGAGTAGAGTGGTGGTGGGTAGTCTCCACGTGATCCGTGTCTACATTTAGTGATTTTGCTGTTTCCCACTCGTTTACTCTCACGTCGAATCAAAACAAAACGGATGTCTGTGGCTGGGAGCTATCAAGTGAATTAAAATACATTCACATAATTATGGAAGGCTGAAATATGGCATTAGTTTCAGATTTTATTTTATTTCTGCCTTTCTGATAGCCAAGCATTAATCGCCTTGTGGAACAATGAAGTTATTTTTGTCTGTTTGCTAAAGAAATTTGGCTTTTATTAACCTTTTCTGCAGTGGCAGTCAATGTATTTGAAACGAAATGTTTAATTCCACACTGCTGGCTAGTTTCAACTGTTGCCTGCATTTCACGTCCTTTTTTTCCCCCTAGCACATATGGCATTATGCCATAATTAAGAACCGTATATGATATAATACAATACTGGCGCTCCAAGAAAATTTACATCATGAAAACCACAGTGAAAAGCTTAATATCAAGTTGAGGTCTACTTCATTGGGAATCTGGACATACGAGTGTGCACTTTAAATGTGCACATTTTAATATGGTTCACGAAATTCCAATGCTCATGGAGTACCTACTAATGTTAATGTCTTGTTTCTTTTATGGCATAATGTATGATCTTTCAGTGTATAACACGTACGCACATACGGGCTTCCTATGTTATGATAGCTGTGTCGCCTGTTATTTTCTCTGTCTGGCAACTGCTGAAACAAACCTATTTCTGACAGGTCACGGGAAAATATTGCGACTAGTGGTTTGAAAAGCATTACTTTCAAACTAAATATCCTTCTACGTAAGTTGAACTATGTGCAAGAATGTGCCATGAATTTATTAAATTAAGTAGCGTTTGACTCACTTAAAAATCAACTCTTTGATGATGAGTCATTTAAAGGAATTTTGAACCCTGAAGATCAGACATTTATCTCATTATTGAAAATTTTACTGGCACATTTGTGTGATGTACCTCAAAATGCAACACACACAAAAAAGATCAACATTATATGCGAAAGCTTACCTTCTCTTGCAGCATATTAACCTTAGAGACCAATATTATATGTGACAGCTTTGCTTTTCTTGTAGCAACACCATATATATTAATGTAAACTATTAACTTTCCTTGTTTGTGTGTTCGAGCTACTTAACAGTGACGTTGCTGCTGGCTGACTACATCACGTGTCCTATGCTCTGAATATCTGCTGTCATCGGCTGGCGAGGTCACGTGACATGAGCTATGACTGGCTTACAAAAGCGCATCGCAAACTTGATTTCAATGATTTGGAAAGTAACATGTGATGTTTGGTGGAATTCCAATGCATACTTTTGTAATACGAAAATACGCAGCATGCATGTTGCTGCACATGAAAGATATTTCCAAATCTTGTCTTTTTCCCTGAGTTTCGTTTTATATAGTGCCAGCAAATTCAATCCCCATGTATAAAACCATAACCATTCAAAGGATTGATAAGGGAAAATATACTGTCACTTAACATGGAGAAAGCTTCTTTTCACCTGGGAGAAAGTGTATTTTTATCCTTGAAAAATCCGGGAACATTTTTTTTTCTTGTGCACCTATACACCCTGATAAAAGTCCAGGAACACTTTGTTATTTATTGCACAAGAACAAAACATTTTACAGATATCATACGTATGTCATTTTGAAGAGAAACCCTGAAAGTTCTTTCTTCATGTGTACCGTGCAACGATTCTTTCAGGTTCTCGTCAATACGGTACCAGAACGTTTAAGTTCTACCACTGTAAAGATGGAAGATCCGCGATTCGGAATGTCAGAACTGTGTGGTAAGTAGTGACAGGCACACTCCAAACCATCGACTCTCGGAGAGTGCTTTTAACCGTGTTCAACCTAATGGTAAGTTATCAAACTATTTTTCTCTGAATTATACAGTTTGTGGGAAAAGCAGTGAGAATAATTACTTTTGGAAACCTTTTATCAGAGAAAGCCTGTTATAACAATAAACTGTTTCGCTTAATAAAACGGCCACCAGCCCTAATCGGGCACAGTGTCCTCACAAAAAGCAGAAGTCAACTTTCGACACTGAATAAATAACTACTTTCACTTACTATGTAACTGAAACACAACCACTTAATTTCCATTTACTTGGGTCACTTGGCAGTAAGTACTATGAATCCCACTTTCTGTTACTTATGCAATTTAGCACTATACTTCAGTAATTATTTAAAGAAGACACACACATGTTTCAACATGGATACAAAAAATATTAAACTTATAGCTATTATTCATATGACCAAAACTATTATTTAACACAACTAGATTACATTTCTTTAGGACTTTTATTTGTTAACCTTTAACTAACACCAATATTTGTCTGGCTTTCTTTGACATGGAGAAGCAACACGAACAAATATTGTTAAGATTGTTGCAGTTAAACAATTATGTTACCTTTATTTCAAAAATGCTATTGAAAACTTATCCTCATGGTCACGCAAAGCGGTGGTTCTTAAGCAGATATGTGCAAACTTTAGTATTTAATAATGATTTTCAGAATTTACTACCAAAACAATACTATTGCCAGTAATTTACTATTATTCAAACTTCAATAAACGTCAGAATACTCGGAATAAATTCGTTTAGGTAAGGACCCTACTGAGGTAAATGAAATTGGAAAATTATGGTTAAACTCATAGGTACATTTAACACTTATATTCCACTGATTGAAGAAGGATGGTTCATACTGTGATACACTTCTAAATAAAGTACTTTGCCTGTTACTGATGTCGAACGTTGCACGAGGCGGTGCTGCGTAGTAACACTGCACAGGTACGGCTCTTGATGTACAGCAAAAAAAGTGGGTCACCCCTGAATTCCAACGTGTAGGCTGCACCTGAATGTATGCAACCAACATAACATATCTGTGTTGCACATAGTCGCAACCCTCTACAGTACAGTCGTTGTAAGACACACAATGGGTACCGCTAGAGACTACTAGAGAACACCAGTCTTTATGACAGTCCGTCCAGATGTAAAGTAAAACCATGATAGTACAGAAGAGATCAGACAGTCCTGAACGTTTGTAAACTAAACTTAATTACAATAAGTGACATTTCAAATGTTATGGGACAACTAGGTTTGTCACATAAATCGTTCAGTAATCCTTAGGCACAATTAAATATTTGAGACAGTATATGGATTTATAAAGTTGTACGGCAATTGGAAACAAGTTCTTTGCTGTCTAAAAGGTTTCCCCAAGACATGCTAAACGTCGTTCAATGTTCAATGGGGAGTGGTTTCGCATTAACTTTATGTAATACTAAGCAGTTAAAAGAAAACGTGATTAACGGCGGCAACCACTCTACGGAAATCCCAACATTAACAGCGAATCACAAAGCTACTTGTACACGAACTTGTACTTTAAATGGCATGACCAACGTCTTCATTCTGGATCCGGATGCCATCCCAGAATGTAAAGCCATTGTTAGCCAAGCAAAGCTTTGTGCCTTATCGAGACTCGATCACTAGGCAGAAAAAGACGTCTAATATTGACGTTTGCACCAGTATCAGTTATCAATTCTCAACTTAAACGTAAATGACGATAATGTTTGTACGAAAGCAGGAACCCTGACATGACTATTACCTTCTTGACAATTAACTTCGAAAGACGTTGTATACTGTTGCATTGTCAAGGAATAAAGGGTGCACATGTTTAAAATTGAAATGCCATCATGTAATGCTGGCGACAAGGATGCAAACCCAGCACCTAATCGGATTGTTGAATAAGTACATAAAATCAGAATGTAGATATCACAGCTTGTCACCAGTAGTGGGGTTGGAACCTTAAATAACGACTGAAGTTGCATTGCCTGACCGGGATTCGAACTCGGTGCCTACCGCCGTCGTTGTCTAACCAGGAACAGACGAGAAATGTCCAATGTTGGTTCACCATCAGCGAGATGTCCACACGTTTAACTAGAAATAAGGTGACGAAAATGTCTATGCTGACTGAGAGTCGAACGCCGCACACATGGTTATGAAGACACGTTAATGATCAACTTCATATTCAGTAGTAGCTTGGAGTAGCATGTTTAGCTGCAAACCTTAAGGCCTTACTCATCCCTAGTAACGTGTTGCGTAATATCTGATATATTATGTTGTTAATTTAGAAGCTCATTGACTGCCGTAAAGAGCAATGGTGTCTAGTAGCCGTGTATCATTGAGATGTAAATGAAGTGAAGTGCCTCAGCAGAAAGTAATTTCCGTCGTGCAGTACGTATTGTTTCAGAGACACTGAGAACATGTTATAAGTGCACAAAACGTGTATTATGTACTAGGTATATACTATTATTTGGAGAAGCTACCGCCAAACCCGTTTACTTTTACATTCCGCTCAGTTGTCGTAGCTGAATACAGGTTTTCTTAAGGCTACATCTAATGCACAGCGCTTACAAGATAGTATAGTTTCCTGCGTCATGCTATTGGTAGCTAGGTGAAATATTTTGTGGTAGCTATGTTTAAAATGAATGTATTTTTGAAAGTATTATTCGTCAAATATTTGAATAAATCGTCAACTGTAGGTGTGCCTGCACATGTTATAGCATAATAGCTGTAGCTGCGTTAGTTTGTACTACAGACTTGGGTAGATTACATGTAACTTTTGATCCTTCAAGGGGTGATCGTGGCCCTGCGGCCTGGGTCTGTACTAACTGCGGCTCGCAAGCTACGGGCCAGCCAGGCTGGCTGAGGCGAGACGCAAGTGAGCGAGCTGGCGGTGGCATTGGTGGGCCAACAGCCCGGTACGAGCCAGCACAGCTGCACCACATGCCTCTGCCTCTCCGTTTGACGTAGATATGTTTACCTCCTCTCAGTATAAGAGCGGCAAGCAGAAATACACATCTGGCTGTCTGCCGTAATGACTCACTGGGAGTGGTCTATTCGACGTAGAGTCAAAAAATGGTTCAAATGGCTCTGAGCACTATGGGACTTATCATCTGAGGTCATCAGTCCCTAGAACTTAGAACTACTTAAACCTAACTAACCTAAGGACATCACACACATCCATGCACGAGGCAGGATTTGAGTCTGCGACCGTAGCGGTCGCGAGGTTCCAGACTGAAGCCCCTAGAACAGCTCGGCCACTTCGGCCGGCCGAGGTAGAGTCGTCGCTCTCATTGAGGAAGGAGGATGTTCCATCAGAGAAGCTGTCAGGCGGTATGGCGTACCACATACCACTGCAACGAGATGGTGGAGGATCTGCCTCGAAAGAGGCACCACCAACAGGGCTCCTGGCTCAGGCAGGAAGAGAGCGATCTCACAGCAGGACGACAAGGATCTAGTGTCTAGGAGCAGAGAAAATCCCTTTCTGAACGCGAAGCAGTTGCGGCGGCATACCAACTTCCCCGGCTCCAGTGAGACAATTCGCCGAAGGCTGAGGGACGCTGGCCTGCATGCACGACGATCCACCATGAATCAAGAGCTAGCTGGCTAGCATTTTCGGAGCTCCATCTGAGGGCGTCGTGGGCAACGTCATTTTCACTGATGAGAAGGTGTTTTCCACCAATAACGACGGTCACCAAATCGTTTACAGGCCGCATGGGACTCGCCATCGACGCGAATATGTAACCACGACGATAAGAAGTGGCCAGCTATCTGTTACCTGCTGGGATTGGAGTTCTGCGAGAGAGGCGGGAATTCTTCACAGGATAGAAGGTACTTTGGAGAACGTGCAGTATGTCCACATATTGGAAAATCTGATGATTCCGTCAGTGAAAATGCTGTACGCAGAAGGGGACGTCACATTGGAAGAGGACCATTCTCCCATTCACAAGTCTGCCTTTGTTCAGGAGCGGCTCTCCACGATTGGCGTCAACGTCATGGACTGGCCGCCACGGGCGACTGATGTGAACCCCGCGGAAAACATGTGGGCTGAGGTCACCAGAACATTAACAGAGAACTGGCCACGAAACCAACCAACTACTGCAGACGCTCTTTGGGACTGCGTCCTGGAAGCCTGGAAGGAAGTTGTTTCTTCAGGCTGTTACGTCCTGAGGCTTATACATTCTATGCCAAGACGCGTGATAGAAGTACAAAATAATGAAGTATTCTGGATAAAATATTAGAGTTCTTAAAATGTTTTGTTATGTCTTCTTTTTCGTCATTTTTCCTCATTGGAAGCTTGTGGAAGATCGCGTGGCAACAGAAAAGATACAATATGGGTTAGCTTTCCTTTGAGTTGTCCTTTTAATTCAAGTGGGTTTCTTTTGAATATACAGTTTGTTAAACATTCTATTTTGATTTCATTAATACCATGTCTACATACTTACAAACTAATCAGCTTAGATGGACTCTGTCACAGTAGTTTTTGTTATTTCAAATACGTCTCTCTCTTCCCCTCCATCCATGAATACACCCATCGCCCTCCACACAATACGCCAACGATTTCATATTATGTTTACTCGCCGCGCGGGATTAGCCGAGCGGTCTAGGGCGCTGCAGTCATGGACTGTGAGGCTGGTCCCGGCGGAGGCTCGAGACCTCCCTCGGGCATGGGTGTGTTTGACCTTAGGATAATTTAGGTTAAGTAGTGTGTAAGATTAGGGACTGATGTCCTTAGCAGTTAAGTCCCATAAGATTTCACACACATATGAACATTTATGTTTAACCGTTGTTATTCTCTCTCTCTCTCTCTCTCTCTCTCTCTCTGACACTATCGCCTCAAGTGCCGTTCTATTACACTCCCCCAAAACTTTGTAAACAAATCTAGTGGTTTCCAACTAAGCTACATTTTCTCTTTTAATTGCTGCTGTCTTTACTCTCTATCATTCCTCTCACCACCTATGAAACCGTATTTGTTGATATCCCCTTCCCTATAACCCATTATTCGTTCTGAGAACAGTCCTTCCTTATCTCTCGGTCCTAAGATAAAACGAACTGTGGCACACGTCTAAGTAAGCAATATTTTGCTAGCATTTCACGTTATATTTTGCACTTCTGCACTTCTATCCACTCCCAGATACCGCCCTCCTTCCTGTTACGCGTCCCTTGACATCTGCATCTACATCTAAATGAATACTCTGCAATTCATAATTATTTGCTTGGCAGGGGGTTCTGTGGTCTGGTGGATTAATCTTGTGTTGATGTGTAAAACGTGTAGGTTCACACCTCACGTCAGGTGTAGATTTTTAACACACAGAAGTAGCTCTCCCTCACCCCTAGTAAGGCCAAGTGCAGAACACCAGTAAGCTCCATAGTTCAATATCCGCAGTAAAGATAACATCCCTTCGCTGCCAACAGGGCATTCGTTTGAGCTGTGACAGATGGAGAAACCCCGTAAGGCAGAGACTCTGTCACCAGCAACCGTCGTAAACTAGAAAACTTATTTCATTTAATGAACCAATGGCCATGTAACTTCACAAGGGTCTTACTTTATTTGAGCTGAGACGTTGAAAATTATGGTGCTGGACTGGGATTAGAATTCGATTTCACTATGTTCCCGAAGATTGCAAACTCTTCTAGGCGTCCTCGAAAGGCACCTATCTGGTTTCGAATCCTGATCAGCACAAAATATTCATTATTTCATTTCAAGCCCTAGCATGTGCACTCCGAACTACTGGTGAAAAATAATTGCATTTTCAACGTCTCTTAGTGCGTTGTCAGCTGTAACGTGATCGTTTCAACTCACAGCCACATGATGAGCGTTTTATCACAACATTACTAGATCAAAAGTTTCCTTACATCTTTTCAAGTTCAAACATTCCTCTCCATCCTACTGGTGAAAACGGATTTGTGTTTGGCGTTGTGATCGTTGTAATCACCAATGACAACATGTTGTGGATTCAAGTTCTAGCCATCACATCATTGAAAGTACAAACATGCCATTCCTAGCTAATATTGGAAAAGAATTTAATAGTTAAAGTTTCTTCATGACCACGTGTGCGGGGTTTGAATTCCATTCAGCACAGAACTTTTCGTCGCCTGATGTCTAGCTAAACATGCGCTCATCTCGCTACTGGTGAACCAGCAATAGCTATTTATCGTCTGTTCCTGGATAGAAAACGAAGGTGCTCGATGCTGGGTGCGAATCCCAGTCAGGCAAAAACAATTCTATCGTCAATTAAGGTTCCAGCATTTCGCTATTGCTGAA
Organism: Schistocerca gregaria; assembly: GCF_023897955.1. Lineage (NCBI taxonomy): Eukaryota > Metazoa > Arthropoda > Insecta > Orthoptera > Acrididae > Schistocerca > Schistocerca gregaria. The sequence goes on from NW_026061730.1 coordinate 5,749,624, forward strand.
AACATTTGATATTTGACTTCTGATTTTATGTACAGTCGCGCTCAAATGTATCCGAACGACCTGAATTGCATTTCACCTGATTCCCATGCGACCTACATAACGCAGCTGTCTAGCAGGTCCTCTAATCGCTCCTTGGTACAGTCGTTTGACTATTGAAAATGGTTCCAACAAGTCGCCGCTAGAAAACACTGCTCTGTATCGCAATAACTCAGGATGTAAAGTAATACCACGATACTAAAAATATCAGGGAACACCTCATCACGGATAAGACTGTCCTTAAGGCTTGTAAGCTCTCATTTATTGCAATAACTGACATACCTGAAATGTTAGCACTCTCATTATTACGTCAGATAGGTAATGCACGTAGTACGTTCGTCGTATTCATGATTTCCTCTTCAAAGTACCATACCATACTTATTATTTAATACAAAATGTCATTAAAAATTTACGTTATGCACTAGCAGATAGTTGAGAATATGTATGAACTTCAAATGACACGACGAACCGACTCGTTCTGCATATGGATTCACACCCAGGTCATGCAGGCTAGGCTGCGGTGGCCGTGTAGTTCTTGGCACTTAAGTCCGGAACCGTGTGAGTGCTACGGTCGCATGTTCGAATCTTGCCTCGGGCATGGATGTGTGTGATGTCCTTAGGTTAATTAGGTTTAAGTAGTTCTAGGTTCAAGGGGACTGATGACCTTAGATGTTGAGTCCCATAGTCCTCAGAGCCATTTGAACTAATCATGCAGGCTAAGATTTCGTGGCTGACGGAAATTAACAGTCATTCCTGACTAGGCATAAAGAGAGTGATATACCTCATTTTTGGACAGTATCAGTTAGCAAATATCAAATTTAAATTACATAATGTAACATTTTTAACGGACGCGAATTCCTACCCAGCATCTAATTTCCCTGTTAACGAACTACGAGAGATGTTAAATACTGCTGCTTCACAAGTAACTTGCTTGCAATGCAGTGAGGCAAAGCTTTGTTTTGGACAGGGATTCGAACCCAGAATGTAAACGGATTGTTATTGAAGTTCAATCAACTTTGACATATCGGATTTTCTCGGCAGAAGCTAGATGTATTAAATGAAATGACGATGACTAGACATTAGTTTTTCCTTTCCAGGTCTCCAACCCTGCACATATCGCTGTTAAGTATGGGATTGTTACACCAGCAGTGACATGTGAGCATGTTTGAACTAGAAATAATATGATGAAGTGTTCAGTGCTGACTGGGAATCGAACCCCAAACATATCGTTGTTGACTTCACACAAAGAGACGACACTTAACGAATTTTTCTCCACCAGCAGCTTGGAATGACATCCTTGAATTTACAGTGATCTCGCAAATAGTTCTGTGTCGCACTGGGAGTAAGATATCGTTAGTGTTGACAACGAATGAAAATGCTTGAGAATACATAGTGAAAAGTTTAGTGCTGGGCCAAGCTTCCAACCCACTCATGCGCAATATGTGGAGATGTAGAGGAATCTGCAGTTTTGAACAAACAACAAGTTGTAGTCGAGCTGTATTGTCATGAAGGGATCAAATTCTGCGTTAAGGGCGGTCTGAGTTGCATTGCCAGTTCAGAACCAATTTTATCGACATACAGAAGCTCAAATCAAAGACATAATAATTGTCCAGTGACTATACACAGGGTTTGTTTCGTCACTAGTAATAAATAACTAGTACAGGAAAAGTTACTGGTGATAGAGTTTCAACATGTCGCCACTACTTACTTTATTGTGGTTCCACCTAACGTCTACTTGGTAGAGAAGGAATATCATGTTTAATGTGATTTTCAGACCACAGTGCCGTTATACCTTCTTCACTTGGCGTAGCCAGAAAAGAATAGAATCTGCCTCTCCCTATAAAAAAAACATCGGCAGAAGTTGGAATCGAACCGAGACCAACAGCGTTTGAAACTATTGTCAGACCAACAGACCACCACACCCACTTCTGTACTACTCATTTCCCTATCATAACACCGTAGCGACACACAAGATGAGAATTCTGACACACAGGCTCCCTGTAGTGGTTTGCAGGGTGTTCGGTACATTCATTTACTTGGTTGACCGAATTGCCATGAACTAGCTGCCTTGGCTACCCAGTGCATACATTCGACTCTATTTTGTAATCACCGAAATAAAATAACGTAACTGGCACCACACAGAACTGCCAACAGTGTAGGATGCAGAAATTTAAATAGGAAGTGTTCCTTTCCATTTGAGCTACTCTATTGCGCTATCTGTTTGTTGAAACCATCGTGCAGTGCAAAAGAAATGCTGTAACTGTCTGTCTCTCAGAAGTCTATATCCGGCCATATGCATTATCTCACTGCACTGTGGAATGTCGAAGTTCTGGAGGAACTTTTATTCTCTTCCAGAGGTGCTGTAGCTAGGTCACAGCTAGTAGCATAACGGTAAGCGTAGTGCGCTGTCGATGGGATGTCGCATGTTCTATTACATTTGCTACTACATTTTTTTTAAACGCAATTCTGCTGTCTGCTAAAGTTATCAATTTAATGGAACTTTGAACATAATTCCCTTCACTTCTCAACCCAAAATAGTCGCATGTGGAAAAAGGTTAACTTCTGCATCGTTTTGTTCTTTTCAGGTTTAACAGACAGCCAGGCAGCAGATGCGCTCGAAGCTTTTGTATAATCATCCTGCGGTGAGGGTGAATCCACCACATCATGTACACTAGAAGGTGCCTGGTTAGCAGAGCCCATGGACAGAACAAGTGACACCTGAGGTGTCCCATACAACACGCCAGATTCTCCACTACCACTGTACCCTGAGACAGCAGTCTGAAGGTGACCCATTGCAGCCAGAAGCGCCTCAAGCTGTTCGCGGACCACAGCCAACTTCTCGTGCATCCACATACAGGATTCACACACCCTAATCATCCTAGTAAGACTAACTGAGAAGCAAACTATACAGCAGATAGAATCCCAGATATACAACTTGTTACCCTCCTGATGTGTCACAAATGGGTATTGATGCATTAATTAGCTAGCTGTTCAGCGAGCAATTCTGTGCTACAGGCTAAAGGATTTTTTTTCCTACAAAAATGTGAAATTAAACCTTTTAAATAGAGCAGCATATGCTAAATTTAGTAAATGTACTACAAGGAAAAGAAGGAAATTTATGAAGACTTAACTTATTGCTCTTTAAGATGACTGGTATGTTGTATTTATAATAAATGAAAAAGGAAATGACATGACAACTGGCTTTTATTCATCTTATATTTAAATTAAGATTTTAATTGTTAAAAATCAGATAGTGTTGAAACTAGTGAGGGCAAAAATAAGAATGAAACCTTCACTTTCAAGGAAATGTCAGTGTTCTGCCACAGCAACAGTTGTGACCTTCATAGCACCCAACAGACCTGGTGGGCAGAGATTGGTATGCAACCAGTCCAAAAATTATTGGCGTCAGTAGCTTCCAGTGCATTAAAATGCCCTGGGAAAAATAAAACTTCAAATCAGTTACTAAATCAGTTTGTGAATTCCACATCATGTCACACATAAATACATCCATCCTGAGGAATATTTTTATTGCCGTGATGCTTGTAGATGACTATTTTCATTCTTTGTTTTATGGTAGAAGAAAATGAACCTTTCTGTTAAGCCACTGATTTTAATTGAAATTAGTCTTATGTTAACTCCTAATTCAGGTCAGTTGGTATCTCACTTTTTGTTTGCTATAGGTTACAGTATGGACCCGTGTGAATTGGTAATACATTGGCAGCACTGTGTCTTCTTACCTTTTATGCTGTGTGACAGGCTTTACAGTGCATCATAACGAAAAGGCAAGATACTGACCATGCCCAACCCATTTACAACTGCTGCCTGCTCCACTCATACCATCATACCAACATGCATCTCACACTGTTATTGTATTATTATTTATTTCTATTCCTGTCTTCATTTTAATCTCATCCAGTTTTCTTATTGGTCTTATTTACATCTTGATGTCTTACTACTGTGCTTCATGTAGCTTTATCCTTCCTTTGCTATACTTAATCTGGTTTTGTCTTTTTCCAGTTTTCAGAATATTCCCATATGTTTTAATGCTCTGTTACTATTTTTTATTTCTTGACAATCCATTTTTGTTTCTTCCATCTGTGTAAATACAGAAAAGTTTCCCTACCCCTATACCGAACCCACTCCCACATAACTGTTTCTGTGTTGCTGCTTAGTTTGTGGAATTGCTCCCAAATAGCTTTCCACAGTGATTCTATGTTATAATTCATTCCACAGCCCTCACCAACTCAGCCCTACACAATATGTAACTGAGTCCTAAACATTTTCTCACTACCTCATCACTGCCTGTAAAATATTTCCACTCTGATGTACCAATTACCGCATCACAATGCCAAATTTGAAACACACGTACTGCAGGAACAAGAGCAGCATGCCCAGTGCCACCTTAAAAACTGTAAAGTCTATTCACTTTGTACACTTATATTGGACTACCACAATCCAGCACCACTACAAAAACCTCTGTCAAACCTCCTTTACATCAGTTAATAGATGCCTGATCCCATCTTGCACAACTACATATGCTACAATCTCACAAGCTCCCGCCCACCATCCTACCGAACCCAGCACCTAAACAGTCCTGTAACATAGTAGTGAACCTCTCCTCCAAAAGCCTCATTTCAAAGGGCCTTATCTTTTGCCACATTCACAAATTCAGTCATTCTGAGCTTCTTAAAGACCTACTCTCCTCCCTAAAGTGGAAACACTTTTTTGGTACCAACTCAAAACTAGTACTGAACCCAGCCTTACTTGGTATACTCTTCCATCTACCTGTGATCCTACAATACATCTCTCCCCTCCACCTTCACTCCCCCCATCCCATTTCCTGGATCATCCTGTAACCTCAATTTTTGTCTCATCATCATTCCTCCGAACTCCCATACACAGAGAGAAGCACCGTCTGGTGCTTAAAAACTGATTTCCACCTTAAAATCACTTCTAACAGAATATATTTCTGAATAAATAAAGAATATTGTTTGTGACTGCAGCGCACTTTCTGCTCCACCTGTATAGTCTTTGTTAGGGTGTGGAGTACATGGACAATTTAAAAATTGGCTCATTCCATTTCAAGTGTAATGGAAGTCTCTGCTTTACCATTTGTGAATGTAATGAAATTTTATCGGAAGGTTCCACAATGTCTTCAATGGATATGTACTAATATTCAGCTCCATATCTCCTTTGGTTCATTTCTACAGCCTCTCATGAATAGGGTTCCCGAGTTTGCACCACATACACACGTGCCAAAGTGTGAACTTTGGATAACTTTTGTGAAAGGTACTTTCAGTTTACAAGCCCTTGCTTTTGTACACTTAAACAACTTTTTGTGCTGAATTAGAAGACATTATCTTTGACATTTTTAAATGCAAACTGCAAGAGCCGTAAGACTACAAAAATGACTGAAAATTCATTGTGTGATTTTGAGAGCCCATCTTTAACCAGTCACAATTCACAATTTAATCAACAGATTTGGCCGACAACTGTGTTGTCTTCTTGTGCTTTTTGTTTGGTAGCCTTGGGCCTTTTCTGTCAAATTATATGCTCCTACCAATTTGGTGTAAATGTTTTGGGTGCCAAATTTGTGTAGTTTTTGGAGTCTGTATCTCAACTGTATGTTCTTTAATCTTTATAATCTTTCTGTATCTAAAAAGAGAAGCCTTTCAACTTCAGAGGCACTTAGCTTAATTTTTGACTCTTGCCTGCCTATGACTGGAAAAAAATTGCTCACAGTTATTACTTTTCATACATATTTTTATGCTCATACGTGATATTAATGAATAAACAAAAAGAAAAATCAGTGAAACCTTTTTTCTGTCCATAAAACTAGAAGTGTAGTTATGTATGAATCAACTTTAAGCAATAAGCAGCAATAAAACAAATGAAAATTCAGAATATTAGAATTCTAAACACAGGTGGAATAATTCTTTTTCACATCAGAATGAATAAATTGCTATTACTGTCTTGTTCATATTCTGAGTAAATGTATTGGATTCCTAATGTTTTGGTGTTTTTATGACTTTTAGACATGTTTTGGAATTGGTCTTCTCAAAATTTTGTGAACTCAAGCCAAAGTAGTGCAGCTGGTACCAGACTTGTTGTAATTAATCTTACCCTAAAAAATTGCGTTTTTAAACCCTTTGTAAAAAAATCAATAAAACCCAACTATATCTAATATGAAAATTCAATTGACATACAAAATGTTACATAGTTAGCCTTATATGAACTAAAGAGAGCCATAATATTTACTGAAGGCAAATCTGTAGTGTCACAAGAATTTATTTTATTAATATTGTGTTTTAACTTTTCTTGCAATTTAAGAAATGCAACTAAAATAACAATTACACTCCCAGCAAAAAGAAACTAACTTGATGTAGAATTGTCATGAGAGTAAAGTACAATTAACTACTTTTTGGAAGCTTGCAGAAATTTGTAGATCTTCACTAATTTCTCAGTTCTTTTGTCTTCTAAATGTTTTATTAATTTTGCCCAAATGAACTGGCAGATGGACAAGATTCTTTCAGGTGCATTGCTGGCAGGGCATGAAAAGAGGCACTAATAAAGTAGTTGTAAGAATGGATTATTGTTTTGAATATAGTACAGTAATAGGAATTTATAATGAATTGTTTAATCATCAATCTGAAAAGAAAGCAATAAAATCCAAAATCAGCTACTTTTCTTTCATTTTTTAAACTCGTTTTTATTTTCTCCCTAATCCTGGCTGGTACACTCATTTCATGTATGCGTAATACATCAAAATGGCCAACTGGTGTTGGCTGCAGCAGCTATCAAGGATGGTAACTATGAGGAATTAATCAAGAAAACTGTGTGCCATTTGGAATCAAAGAATGTATGCTGCAATATTGTGAACCATGTCCTGGATAACCTGACCTAGAATCTTATTCAGTACGTGTTTTTAAAAGCATATGACCCAGAAGAAATTATACAGTACAAACAGGGGTTTATACTAATAAGAATGTTGTAGAGATGCATCAATTAACTGTAGAAGAGTTCATAGAGAATAAAAAAAGTCATCGTCTTACAAGCCACCATTCTCCCTTCCTCCCACCCCCCCCCCCTCTCTCTCTCTCTCTCTCTCTCTCTCTCTCTCTCTCTCTCTCTCTCTCTCTCTCTCTCCCTCTACCTCTACCTCTCCCCAAATTGACATCTGGGTATACCGTGTATGCCTCATATCACTGACTTCATTTTTGCCGAGTGCTGGAAACTCTACAGCAGGCTGCTTCTGTGCAGTCTGCTAAATGAGAGAAATTTTTTCTTTTGTAAATGACAAATATTGTAATGATTTTTACACACAAGAAAGACTTCAAAGAATTCTGTCTGCTTGATACGCACATTTTGACAACATTTGCAATGAACAGGGCTACAGATTAGAACATACCCTATTCTCATGTTTCTTTTGTTCTGTGACCTTTTTAAGCACTGTCAAGAACGTCTTCTTCCAAGGAGCCCGTCACAACTCTAAGGTGGGAATCTGTGGCACAAGGAAAACATCAAGTACAGCAAGTGGCCTAATGATCTCCATACTAATTAGTAATCTATTTGAGACCAGTAAATGCTACTCAAGCTACTGTTTGTATGAAATCTGAAGATACTTGCAATATCTGTAGGGTATATAAGAATCCCAGAATGTGACAGCAGTTGTTCGTCTAGCCTAGTACTTCATTTTTATGTAATATTCTTCTTTACAGTGTTGATATTGTACAGGCCTCCTTTTCCGTTCAAGAGGGTCTTGATTATTATTGGTGCAATCTCTTCCTTGCATAGTTTGTTAATCTGTCCCCAAATATTCTGGGTGCCACTTTTCTTGTCACCTGGTATTTTTAAATAACAGATAAATAAATATCTACATCTACATCTACATTTATACTCTGCAAGCCACCCAACGGTGTGGGGCAGAGGGCACTTTACATGCCACTGTCATCACCTCCCTTTCCTTTTCTAGACGCGTATGGTTCGCGGGAAGAATGACTGTCTGAAAGCCTCCGTGCGCGCTCTAATCTCTCTAATTTAACATTCATGATCTCTTTGGGAGGTATAAGTAGAGGGAAGCAATATAATCGATACCTCATCCAGAAACGCACCCTCTCGAAACCTGGCGAACCAGTTACACCATGATGCAGAGTGCCTCTCTTGCAGAGTCTGCCACTTGAGTTTGTTAAACATCTCCGTAATGCTATCACAGTTACCAAATAACCATGTGACGAAATTCGCTGCTCTTCTTTGGATCTTCTTTATCTCCTCCGTCAACCCGATCTGGTACGGATCCCACACTGATTAGCAATACTCAAGTATAAGTTGAACGAGTGTTTTGTAAGCCACCTCCTTTGTTGATGGACTACATTTTTTAAGGAGTCTCCCAATGAATCACAACCTGGTACCTGCCTTACCAACAAATAATTTTATATGATCATTCCACTTCAGATCATTCCGCACACATACTCCTAGATATTTTACAGAAGTAACTGCTACCAGTGTTTGTTCCACTATCATATAATCATACAATAAAGGATCCTTCTTTCTATGTATTCGTAATACACTACATTTGTCTATGTTAAGGGTCAGTAGCCACTCCCTGCACCAAGTGCCTATCTGCTGCAGATCTTCCTGAATTTTGCTACAATTTTCTAATGCTGCAACTTCTCTGTATACCACAGCAACATCCGCAAAAAGCCGCATGGAACTTCCGACACTATCTACTAGGTCATTTATATATATTGTGAAAAGCAATGGTCCTGTAACACTTCCCTGTGGCACGCCCGAGGTTACTTTAACGTCTGTAGACCTCTCTCCATTGATAACAACATGCTGTGTTCCGTTTGCTAAAAACTCTTCAATCCAGCCACACAGCTGGTCTGATATTTCGTAGACTCTTACTTTGTTTATCAGGCGACAGTGCGGAACTGTATCGAACACCTTCCAGAAGTCAAGAAAAATAGCATCTACCTGGGAGCCTGTATCTAATATTTTATGGGTCTCATGAACAAATAAAGCGAGTTGGGTCTCACACGACTGCTGTTTCCAGAATCCATGTTGATTCCTACAGAGTAGATTCTGGGTTTCCAAAAATGACATGATACTTGAGCAAAAAACATGTTCTAAAATTCTACAACAGATTGATGTCAGAGATATAGGTCTATAGTTTTGTGCATCTGCTTGATGACCCTTCTTGAAGACTGGGACTACCTGTGCTCTTTTCCAATCATTTGGAATCTTCCATTCCTCTAGAGACTTGCGGTACACAGCTGTTAGAAGGGGGGCAAGTTCTTTCTCGTACTCTGTGTAGAATCAAATTGGTATTTTGTCAGGTCCAATGGACTTTCCTCTGTTGAGTGATTCCAGTTGCTTTTCTATTCCTTGGACACTTATTTTGATGTCAGCCATTATTTCGTTTGTGCGAGGATTTAGAGAAGGAACTGCAGTGTGGTCTTCCTCTGTGAAACAGCTTTGGAAAAAAGTGTTTAGTATTTCAGCTTTATGCGTGTCATCCTCTGTTTCAATGCCATCATCATCCTGGAGTGTGTTGATATGCTGTTTTGAGCCACTTAAAGATTTAACGTAAGACCAGAACTTCCTAGGATTTTCTGTCAAGTTGATACATAGAATTTTACTTTCATAATAAATAGTGTGGCTATAATTAATACCAGTGTAAATAAAATCCTTGTATACTTTTATTAACTAAATAATACTACACCAGGCCATGTGAGAGACATTATGTCAGTAGTGTTTTATGATGCCCTCCAGATGAAATACTAGCACCACCTCCTAGGTTGAGAGTGTAAATAAATCTTAAATCTTCTCCATCTAAATTTAACTCTTCCAATAGTTCTGGTGAAAGGCGATTGCTTTCATATAATTTCCATTTACTTAATTTATCTCTGGTTTTAATTAAGTCCATCCCAGAGCTTACCTAGTTCCTCTTCTGTTTTTCCTAAATCAACTGTGAACCATAGTGTACTGACTGATAAATCTGTTGTTTCTTGCACCTTTTGAGTAATTAATTCACTTACTCATGCCTCCAAAGTTCTGAAAGTGGAGCCTGGTAAAGCTGTTATGTCCAAATTTTTACCCTGCTCTAACACATGTAACCCCATTTGTGTGTCTTAAGAATTGTTCATTTACTTTTGTAAACATTTGTTTAGTTAAATCTTTCACATATGTTCTACATTCTGACCTACCTCCTTTAATTGTTCAAAACCAGCATTTCTTGCAAGATCACATAGTTTGTTTATCTTAGTACTTAACTACCCTTGTAAAGTGGGTAAAATGTTAGCAAGTTAGTTATTTTTGTATTTATCTTCTTTTTTTCCTCTTTGTGAGATTCCTGAATATGCTGTTGGAGGCTACCATTTGTGATATCTACTTTTGCACTTAAATCCTCAGTCGGTCTTCCACCATTTGTTGCCTAAAATTTATTAATGTAAAAATGCTAATGAGTTGTCTGTTAACTCAGTATTCTAAGCCCAATAACACACAACTTTTTGGCCAGCCACTGACTTCAAATTTCTCACAACACATCGTACCACTTAAAGGCATGGTATTTTGATTCAGATGCAGCTCACTCATGACTTTCAGTGGCACTGGGCACGGCGAACCGCCAGTGCAAAGTGGAACCGTCATATTGGGAAGGCTACAATGGAAATTGCTGCAGCAGTGGCCAACTCTGGTGTTTGATATGCCGCCAATGTAACTGCAGTTAACTGCTGTGTGATGACAAGGAACTGGAGACTACAAAACAGCCACCGGCTCAAATTCTCAATCTTCTGGATTGAAGACGTGTATTTTATTCTGTGTTGTAATTATTGTTGAGTAACTTAATATTTTTGTATTGACAACTAAATTCCTTCTGTTCTTTCTGTATTACTGAGAAGTCTATAAAGTTTTCTCCTCAACAGCTCAATTCTTCATAAACTTTTCTTGAATAAAGTATTATTAATGATTGCTGCATTGAGTAACCTTCACAGTTGACCACATATTCATGGACAGTGTCCTTTTCTACTGGAACTCTTTATGACAAAAATACTAATATCTTTCAAGTATCTTAACAAATCTTCGCAGATTCACCATTCTGTGAGGCATTCACCACAAATGGAATTTTTCCTGGGTACCTACATGATAATTTTCTCTGATGAGGGCAGTACATTAGTTACTATTGTCAAAACACCTTTTGCTCATTACCTGCATAAACTCCTCTCCCCCCATCTCATCCCACCATCTCCAAATCAGTGTCCAGCTGTACCTTCTATGCCTTGTATTACTGACTGTGTCTCCGTTTTGGCATGCCGCTGAGTGCTGAAGACTCAACAACAGATTACTACTGTGCGCACTACTACATGAGAGAATTTTCTTCTTCTGTAAACCACATATATTATTATAGCTTTTTACACACAGGAAAGATATCAAGCTGTTCTGTTTGCTTGGCTAGTATATTTCAACATCATTTGCAACAAACCAACTTACAGTCCACAGCATTTCTTGGTTCTGTGTATGTTTGAAGCATTGTCACATGTGTGTTCATCCCAGGAGCCTGGCACATTTCTGAAGCAGGGATCTGCTGCACAGAGAAAACATCAAGAGCAGCAAGTGTGGCCAATTGGAAGCCACTTCCAGTGTTGCTCTGTCCAGTAGAAACATAGTCTACCTCACCATTCAGTCAATATACACATGCAGAAAAACCCAGTGGTCAACGTGAATGTCCCACTATCCAAACTACTTTAAATAAATGTCCTCCAGTAGTTGATGGTCATCATTCATCAGTCCTAAATACCCTGGGCAATACATTACTTCAACAAAGTGATAGATTACACTGTAGTCTTGATCTATTTAAATTCAAGGACAACATTTCAAGCATCATCTTGTCTTACGTTACAGAGAAAGAAATTAAAGAAATTGAATTTAATCAAGAAAGGTTTGCTGAAGTCCACAGAGTTGCTAGCATAAGAGAAAATCAACAGTTAAAGCCCATTGTTGTAAACAATATTAGGGGAAACAGAGGTTAGAATGATTTTGTAGTATTCAAAGTCAAAGCATTTAAAGTCGGTGAAGAAATTCCAGCACTTATCCATTTTTTGCATCCCAGTGCCCACATCCACTCCTTCCATTGTCCATCTACCTAGGGTAATTAATGAATTCCAGATCATCACATATTTTAAATCAAAAGCACCATCAATAACATCAGGAAGGCAATATACTTGTTCAGAATCTAAATAAGACGGCATTTGCAATTTATTTAGTCTGAAGTGCAAATACATTATTCCAGTCATACAATGAGTTTAAAGTTCTGCCTCTGTGGATTTTCATTTGTTTTATTGCTGCTTATTGCTTGAAGTTGATTGTACATAACTACACTTGTATTTTTGTGGCTTAAAAGCTATTTACTCTTTAATGCTGCATTTGAGCATATTCTCTTTATGAAAACCTACAACTTTGAACAAGGTTTTACAGCTCTAAGCAGACAAGGGTCAGCTGCTGAAGCTGAAAGATTGCTGAACAGGTCCAGAAAAACAGGGACACTTCATTGAAAATATATTTATTGAAATATAAGTTTCAAAACTGGGAGAATTAAAGCTGAAAGTACATATTTTATATTGTAATTAGCCCTTTACAAAACATTCATTGTAGAGCACACAAATTTGACCATCTGTCATTTCCTTTTCTCTGCTGAACAAAACACTAGAACAGTGTATTATTGCAATCCCGTTTGTAGTCCAGTGGTCCTTTCTTGAGAGCACAAGACAGATTCTTAAAAACCAAGTGAAAAAGAAGTATATTTGTGCATTAGAAGTTCATTTGATATGAGTATTGTTTCAAAATTAATTAATTTTAATTTAAATATGAATTGTCCCACTCCACTTTATCAATATGACTCAAGATATCACTAGTATTACCTGTAGGGGCAGGTACGAGCAATTCTCTAACTTTCTGAGGCAACTTAGTTTCTAAACCCACTAGCTAGCTCTTTGTCCAAATATTTCAGTTTTTTTTTTTAAATCCAAAGCTGACAGAATCCTTTCATAGTACCCTTCCTAGAGGCAAATCTCTCTCCTCCACAAAATTCACTCAAAATTCTCTGCTGCTTCTCTTTGGACCAATATTCATCTAGAATTGGTTTTTCAAAGCTGTGCCATGAAGGCATGACCTGCATCGCTTCATTGGCTCAGATGTTATTGAATTTAGCTGTTAAAATTCAGGAGTATCTACATCTACATCTACATCTACATCCGTACTTCGCAAGCCACCTGACGGTGTGTGGCGGAGGGTACCCTGAGTACCTCTATCGGTTCTCCCTTCTATTCCAGTCTCGTATTGTACGTGGAAAGAAGGATTGTCGGTATGCTTCTGTGTGGGCTCTAATCTCTCTGATTTTATCCTCATGGTCTCTTCGCGAGATATACGTAGGAGGGAGCAATATACTGCTTGACTCTTCGGTGAAGGTATGTTCTCGAAACTTCAACAAAAGCCCGTACCGAGCTACTGAGCGTCTCTCCTGCAGAGTCTTCCACTGGAGTTTATCTATCATCTCCGTAACACTTTCGCAATTACTAAATGATCCTGTAACGAAGCGCGCTGCTCTCCGTTGGATCTTCTCTATCTCTTCTATCAACCCTACCTGGTGCGGATCCCACACTGCTGAGCAGTATTCAAGCATTGGGCGAACAAGCGTACTGTAACCTACTTCCTTTGTTGTCGGATTGCATTTCCTTAGGATTCTTCCAATGAATCTCAGTCTGGCATCTGCTTTACCGACGATCAACTTTATATGATCATTCCATTTTAAATCACTCCTAATGCGTACTCCCAGATAATTTATGGAATTAACTGCTTCCAGTTGCTGACCTGCTATTTTGTAGCTAAATGAGAAGGGACCTATCTTTCTATGTATTCGCATCACATTACACTTCGCTACATTGAGATTCAATTGCCATTCCGTGCACCATGCGTCAATTCGCTGCAGATCCTCCTGCATTTCAGTACAATTTTCCATTGTTGCAACCTCTCGACACACCACAGCATCATCTGCAAAAAGCCTCAGTGAACTTCCGATGTCATCCACCAGGTCATTTATGTATATTGTGAATAGCAACGGTCCTATGACACTCCCCTGCGGCACACCTGAAATCACTCTTACTTCGGAAGACTTCTCTCCATTGAGAATGACGTGCTGCGTTCTGTTATCTAGGAACTCCTCAATCCAATCACACAATTGATCTGATAGTCCGTATGCTCTTACTTTGTTCATTAAACGACTATGAGTAAGTAAGAAACCCATAATTTTTTGTTTTCTCCAAAAAAAATTCCTGCCCCGAGATACAGGCCTCCGAAGAAGAGACTGCGAACACCATTTTGAAGATGTGAATTTAGGAAAAATTTTTGAAACGCTTTATCTCTGTAACTGTTCTAGTTATTTTAAGTGTTTTTTTTTAATTTAAAGGACAATTGCTTTATGATTACAATGATATCCTCCATTTTGACACACCTGTCAAAGTTCTTTTACTGTCGCCTTTTGAATTTTATTTTTTAATAATTTTCGTTTTTTTTTTCAAAAATGCTAATCCAGAAAAGTTAGATTTTTTTGGTTGATTAGTACTATGTAGTACTCTCTGTAAAGGATAGCTTCCACTTTTAAGTTGGACAGGTTTTATTTTAAAAAATCATTTTTTTGACTTTCATGGGTAATGTATGACTCAACTGAAGTTTTTTTTTTACTAATTCCTTTGTTACAATGTTTATTTCTATTGCCTTTGTTGCAGTTATTTGTTATCACTTTCTTTTTTGCATTTACTCCTTTTCACTTTCATTGTTGAAGGTATTTCTTACATTTGGTGGTAGTTTCTTGTTAGTTTCTTTGTTGTAGGTGTTCATTGCAGGTTTCTGTATTGTAGTTGTTCAGTGCTAATTTGTTTACTGAAGACGCTTCCATGAAATCTGAGACCATCCAGTGCATTCCGTGTTTTCATGAGGAATTTGCAGGCGACACAGTTGCAGTGTATTTTTTGAAATTGACTGTTTGAAATGTCTTCTGACTGGGGCCACAGGAGAGTGAAGTGTGCTGACTATTTGGATATTCATAAAAGTGTGAAATATAAGACAAACAGAAAAAAAACAGACTTTTTTCAGGTTGGGAATAAGTGTTCTTATTTGAAGACTCTGTTTCTAAGTAAAGATGTTTCCAGTGATGACTTTTTGTGTTCTAAATGTTTTGACACAATAAGAAGAATGATACTATCTGAACAATCTGAAGCCTCCCATGGTGCAGATGATGCAAATTTTGCATCAGTAAAGGAGAAATTAAATATCCTGAATCAGTCAAGTACAGAGGTAGATGTTTGTCCTGTTAAGAAACAGTGGTCAGTGAAGTCGAATCAGCAGCTCTATGCATCAAGAAACTGCAGAAAAAGTACTAAAGCTACGGATGAATACACTACAGCAAAACTGACCATACTCTCGAAAGTAGAAATTCAGAAGAAAACAAATCAAAGCCCTCTTGCAGCTCTAGCCAGGAATTTTTCACAAATATCAATTCAGCTGTTGTATACTGTACATCCTACAGTGAAAAGGCACAAGTTTTAACTGTTATTCCAGAGACATTTTTAAAGAAAACAATTTTGAACCACTTTCCATCAGTATCAAAGTACATGGTAGACAAATCAAGAATTGTGAAGTCTGTAAAAGGAATCTTTGGAAGACCAGATCCCTATTATTGTCATCCTGTAGAATCAGCTCAGGTTCTTATAGTGCAGTCATTTTATCTGGAAGATAAATTTGACTCTTCTTATCAGAGTGCCAACAAAAAAGACACCATAACACTAACAGGTGAAGGTCAAAAAGTTGTGAAAGTGTAGAGGTACATGACTTACAGTATTAATGAAACTTTTGCAATTTATAAGAGCAACAATACAACTTCACATATCGGAAGATCAAAATTTTATGCACTACGACTTAAGTGGGTAGTTCCAACCCACCCAGAGATGTCTATTTATGTGTGTATGGCATGAATTTTGAACTTTTTGTGGTAACTTTGAAGAACTTACTGGAGCACATAACATATGACGCCTCTGTTAGGCGTGTGAACTCATTAGTAGTCTGTAACATAAAAAAGGGTATCATTGGTGTAATGACCAGGTTTCAGTTTTTACAGGATTGACATTTTCAAGAGAAGACCACAAGTTTTACAGTTATAAGTGATGACACAGGACACAACTCAGCACATGCTTTGCTAGCAGTGCACAAAATTCTTCAACTGCAAACAGAGCAGATTGTTATTATTTCTGATGGTGCTCCTAATCATTTTAAAAATCATTACCAGCTGTTTGAATTGAGTTAGTCACTTGTGCCAACTGATTGAGTACACAGTGCCACTGGTCTTGGGGAGGGGTCTTGTGATGTAGGAGGCCTGACGAAGCACCATGCTACGAAACATAATCTTTCCATTCCAAATATAGCTGCAATACAGAATGCTAAGGATTTTATGAGAGTTGTGAAATCTTACACATCCGCAGCCCTCATCCTTTTGTCCAAAGAGGAAATTGAGGAATTCCGTGAGCAGAAAAAAGAAGAATGTTCCAAAAAATTTACTCCTGTGAAATAAATTCAGAAGATACATTTTTGGACTCACATTAAAGAGCACGAAAGAAGACATTTCATTCATTCAGCGAACACCTCAGAAACAGTAGGATAATATTCAGGTTCACAACCTGAGAAGGGGGATGTTTGTGGCATGTGTGTGTGACTGGGACTGCAGAGATTTATAGACACTAGTTATGAGTTAAACGAAATTGTAGTGAAATTTATGCTACCACATGGACCAGTTGCTGGATGTAAGTTTCCAGCTGAAGGACAGCAACAATGCCATCAGTGCTCACCTTCTGTTCACAATGTTTATAATTAGTACAGAATTTATATTTGTTTGTAAGTCAGCAATAGAATCTAAGCCGCCAAACAATTACTGATTTCATCCTATAACAAAAGATATTAACAATAAATTGTCAAAATAAATTAGAAAATCAATTACAGACATAAAAAGGAGCACAAATTTAGATATGGTGCTATATTCTTTAAAACTGAGGGCCAACCTTTCTCTTTTATGAAATTGCAGATTATACTTACATATTTTGATGGTAATTTGTCAAAAATTAAAAAAAAAATGAATTTAAGGAGGCAGTTAACAAAACAAGAGGAAGTAAGAAGATCCCAGCTTGCTTTGTCATAAGCTTATATTTTGACAGTGTTAGAAGACTACTGTATCTCACAGGATAATTAAATAAATTTCAAACATTGTAATACCTTAAAGCTGTTTGTATACTTTTCATTTGCTACACAGCAATTAATGTTCCTTTGAATACTCCTCATTGAAGCATTGAGCCTAGATTGAATTGCTTATTTCTTACATGTGTATATGCTGAATCTTATGTATGATTTACATCCTCAACAGATAGTTTGTTCAAATATTTACACTATGTGATCAAATCACATGTTGAAAATTGCATTCTTCCCTTAGGTGAGAATGGTCTCTTCTACGTTTCACCATGATCTTGGCACTTCCTTAAGCAGGAAAGTGTATGAAATTGGTCCATAATTTGAAGAGTTACCCTTATGGTGGCTTTGAAGGTACTGAAGGTTCATTGGATAAATAAGTCAGTCACCTTTGTTGTAATAGCTTACAATACTTCCTGAAGTCTTGCTCAGTGCACACAAAATAACCTAGACCAAAGCTGCTGTGCAGATGGCTTGGTACAGGATGGGACAACAGTAGTCATGTATACTTTGTTGTGGACAACCACAGCATGTTGGGGGAGGTGCAGATCAACAGCTGAAGCATCTGCACAAATGTATTTCTTCCATAGCTTGTCAGTTACAACTACTGAGCCTGGGAATGATAATATCAACTGGTTATGCAAGTATGACCAATGGTTTGACAAATGTAGATGTTAAGATTAAGTACTGTCTCACTAGAATACTGAAGAAGAACAAACCACGTAAACTGAGGATCATTCAAAGTGAAACCAGGTGGACTGTGTGCCACCAGAAGGAAATCTCCTAAAACAAAAAATATGTCATAATGGCCAACACCACTTAATATGATACTGTCAGTGTAAAATAAAGAAAATGTCACACATGGGGATTGTGTGTCATCCCCCTGATAACTATTTCAGCTGGAATTACCTAAAAATATAACGTTCATTTTCTTCTTCTTCTGGTTTTTCCGAAGTAGTGAAGCCTGAGGAAGTACTTTCAGTTATTATACGAGCATGGTGTCTATTGTTTTGGACATTTCTGGAAGAACACACACCACGTTGACTCCGCAGCTATGACAGCAATTGTAGTTGGAGGGAGAGGAAGGCAGAGAAAGGGGAGGGACTAATGATATTAGCTGCATCGAGACTTTACACAGAGTCAGCAGCGATGAGTGAAAATGTGTGCTGTAGAGGGACTCAAACCCATGATCTTCTGGTTACTAGGCAGCCACATTAACCGCAATGCCACCTAGACACAGTGTTTATTGCAAAAACGCAGACTATCTCATCGTGGTCCCCAGCAGATTCTCACTGCCACCCAGTGGCACCTATCAGCAGTCCCTGCCCATATCATACTTTCTCACTGTTTTTATATTCACACTGGAGGTTGAATGTAGGTGTACATCCACACTGAAGGTAGGGAATTAATTACCTATTGAGGTGAATCAATAGTATGAATGCATGGTAAAACTTGCTCACAGTTAACTCACCATGTAAAAAGAAATTGGTCAAATCTAGAACATAGAACTATTCACACATATTTTATTCAGCATAACTAAAACAAACTTTTTTTCATATCATTTTCAGCTCTCTCCCAGGACAAGAACTTTTTTTCTTTCCTTCATTATGGGATACTTAACCAACCACGGTTTGTATTTCAAGATGACTTTCATACTGAGGTAGTTTTCAGTCAGCAGTTGGTTCCCACTCCTTGTTGCACATATCCTGCAGATGTGTGCTGTTTCACTTAGTTTCAACACAATAGACAGCTAAATTTTTACACAGTGAACTGAGTTGTGTAACAGTCCATCCCACAGAAATCAGCTGAAGACAGCAACATTTTCTGTTGCCAAAATAACTGGTGATCTGAGGCATCTCAACACCTTGGAAGATTACTAACATTATCAGACATATTGGGTTTTTAAAATGTTGTCTACATCTTGCTTATGTCTTTCATTCTTACAGTCTGTAAATATAATACTGAATACTTTTTCTGTAATACTGTATTGTATAAGTTGGGAAAGCCCAGATAAACCTATTGTTTACATTTGACTGCACAAAAATTAGTTGTCCTCTAAGAATTCTAAGTCTGGCCGCCTGCACAGTCTAGCAACACTATAGTATGTGTATGTGTCTGGAGAAAATGTTGTCTTCCACTCGAGCTGTTACAGTGTTGTATCTGGTAGTAAATGTCACACAATGTAGATGCATAGTTGAGTTTAAGTCCTCTCATTCTTTTATTTTTTAACCACATTTCGGCTGTGTACTTAATGTATCAGTCTGATGGAAACTCAGGGATAATTTGCTTCACTTTCTAATCTTCTGTGCAAGAGCTTATGGCTGCATCAAGATCGGAATAGATTATAGTCGAGACTTTTCTTTCCATAGAGCAGCAATCAGCCATCTGCCACTGGTCTCTTGATGCCAGCCACCATCTGACCAGTTGAGCTCATTGCGACGTATTTTTGGCACCTTGCTGCTCTCGCATTTTAATTGTTTCTTTGTGTAGTTTGATTCTCCGCATGAAATAACTTTGATAAATGGGGTGTACACCATGCAGTTACACATGTGTAGGTTATTGTGAGTATATTTATCAGTTGCCATTTTCTTATTTGAATTTCCAATATTTGATGTGTAGTTATGAACTGAATTGTGTGTAGTTGAATCTTATGAATATTGTTTAAGTGTTATGAAATAGATGCAAGAGCAAAGGGTTTAATGCTTCAGACATATTTTTCATTTTGGGGTTAACTGACAGGTGAAGGAGCTTCCATATTTGCCATGTCTTTACTAACAGCATCTTCTCAGCGTTGATAGCTATGGCATAGGGAAGCTCTATGAGTGAACTGATGACACTGAAACCAAAATGCGGTAATAGACAACAGTTTGATTCTTCTTGCTGTTAATTGTAGCATGTCGTACTTCTGCTGTTGACTTCTTAACTTTGGCAGTTGAATGCAAATGTTGCGCGAAAGTTAAATGGTAACAGTTCATCACATATGTCAATTATTGAAACTTCATGAATGTGGAAATTCATTCATGCCAGAATGAAAGAAACAAGAAAATCCTTTTCTGATGTGGTTTTCCTAATATCACTCGTTCCACACTTCACACAAATGCTTCAAGGTGCATTAACCTCTCTGTTAAACCCACAGCAAACAGTATGTCTTCCTCATGTTACTTAATTTATAATGCATTAATAATGTTAAAAAGATCAAATTACGAAAAATCCAATTCATAACTGCAAGTAAAATACAAGAATTTTAAATTAGAAAATGACAATTGATAAATACACTCATACCTTTTATGTAGCTCCATGTTCACTTGGTTTACTAAAGTTATTTACTGCAGAAAATCCAACTATGGTAATAAATAATTTCATGCTTATCAGTGTCAGAGCATAAATGTACTCAAGATGCAGATGCACCACATTCATCTGTTCGGACTACAACCAATGTCAGATGGCTTGTGGTGAGTAGCTGGGTTGCCAGTGGTTGCTGTAGGGTGAGGAAACTCTTGAGCATAAACTGTTGTGATCTTGATGCAACCAAAGGCTCTTTTGTTATTACTGTGTGGTTAGAAAGTGAAGCAGATTACCTTTGAGGTTTCATCAGGTTCACACTTTTAGCAGGCAGTCAAACTGCAGTTAAAAAATAAAGGAATGAATAGACTGGAGCATACAACTTTGCATCTACATTGCATGACATTTACCACTAGAACACAAGTGGTACAACACTCTAACAACTCAAGCGAAAGACAATGTCTACATCTTACAGTGTCTGCATCCTGTGTTGTCAAATCATGCATATGACAAGGCTTAGAATTCTGAGGGGTGGCGAACTTTTTGTGCTGTCAAGTGTATGTGTTCAGTTGTTTCATTTAATGTGGTCTGGTAGTTGCTTCACATACTCATTTGATATAACTTTTTGTTAGTGGTAAAATCATTACCTGAGAGCTTGTATAGTTACAAATATTATTGATTGATCAATGGAAAGTCCAGGAAGTAAGAACAATAATATACAGGATAGATTTCTACTCGTAACGTAGAAGAGTCATAGAGTTGTGGGCCAGCACAATGAGGAGGACACTGGAAGTATGCACAATCTCCGACAAAGTCCTTCCTCAGAAGTTGAACTCTCTCTCTCTCTCTCTCTCTCTCTTCTCTCTCTCTCTCTCTCTCTCTCTCTCTCTCTCTCAACTTTTTTATTTTCAAAATCTTTTGGTGTGGCCATTGATGAGAGGTTAAACTGGAAGCAACACATTGATGGTCTGCTGAAACGTCTGAGTTCATCTATGTATGCTATTAGGGTTATTGCAAATTTTGGTGATAAGAATCTCAGTAAATTAGCTTACTGTGCCTACTTTCATTCACTGCTTTCGTACGGCATCATATTCTGGGGTAATTCATCACTGAGTAGAAAAGTATTCATTGCTCAAAAACGTGTAATCAGAATAATTGCTGGAGCCCACCCATGGTCATCCTGTAGACATCTATTTAAGGATCTAGGGATCCTCACAGTATATATATATTCCCTTATGAAATTTGTTGATAATAATCCAACCCAATTCAAAAGTAATAGCAGTGTGCATACCTATAACACCAGGAGAAAGGATGATCTTCACTATGCAAGGTTAAATCTGACTTTGGCACAGAAAGGGGTAAATTATGCTGCCACAAAAGTCTTTGGTCACCTACCAAACAGCATCAAAAGCTTGACAGATAGTCAACCAACATTTAAAAATAAATTAAAAGAATTTCTAGATGACAACTCCTTCTACTCACTGGCTGAATTTTTAGATATAAATTAAGGGAGGAGAAGGAAAAAAAAACTAGCTTAAACATTAGTGTCATGCAATATTTTGTGTAACGTAATATCTTGTACAGACATCTTTTATTAACCTGACACGTTCTACATCGTTACGAAGTGTCATATTCATGATCTATGGAATAAGTATTAATCTAATCTAATCTCTCTCTCTCTCTCTCTCTCTCTCTCTCTCTCTCTCTCTTTCACACACACACACACACACACACACACACACACACACACACACACACACACACGGCAACTGTCTGTGGCTAGTAAGGCCCGACTGTGACTGTGTTTGACATGAGCAACAACTTCTGAAGTGTGACAGGTAAAAGGAGGCGGCACAGGTTGAGGAGTGTCAGAGATAGTAGGGTAGAGGTTGGTGAAGAAGTGAACCAACTGTGAGCTACTACCCGTATTCTGTAATGGTCTAACTTCTGTATTAATATTTTGTGATCAACACAACTGAACACCTTAGTTGATTAAAAAAAGATGGCTAGTGCTCGAAACCATTTGTTTAATCCATCCAGTACCTCACAGAGAAAAGAGAATATAGCATTTTCAGTTGTTAAACCACTTCTAAAACTGATCTGGACATTTGATAGCAAATTATGTGAAATAAAATGATCAATTATCCTTACATGCACAGCCTTTTCAATAACTTAAGCAAACACAACTGGCATAGAAATAAGCCTAAAATTGGTCACATTATCTCTTTCTCCCCCTTTACAAAGTAGCTTTTTCATGCAAACAGATAGCTTGTTAGTGGCCATGCCCACATAGAATGTGCCACAGATGTTACAGCTTATTTGGTAGATTGTATGGCTGTTTTCACAGGTGGCTCTCTCTTTGATCAAATAGGAGATGCTAGTGATAGAACTAAAGTAGATATGGCTTCTGGGTCTGTTGCAGAGATATAAGCCTTGAGGCAAGGGGCTAAGAGCAAGAGAGGAGTAGTGATGGATAAGAGTATTGTCTAGGACTGGTGGACAACAAGATATCATTATGGGAGGGTTGGGGAAGACAGTAGTGAGGATATTTCAGGACAGGTCGGGAGACAGTCAAAACTGAAATGACAAGTATCCTCCCCATCTCTCCCACAGTGATATTCCACCACCCACCCAACATATGAAATATACTTGTCCATCCCTAGTCCGCCCCAGTTCCCAACTGCTTGGTACATGCCTCATATCTATGCAATAGATTCAGATACAAAACCTGTCCCACACATCCTTCTGTTACCACCTACTACAATCATATCACTGGCCTCTCTTACCCCATCCAAGGCAGGACTACTTGTGTAAGCAGCTGTGAGATCTACAAACTTAATTACAACCACTGTGCCGCATTCTACATGGGCATGATGGGCATGACTACTAACAGGCTAACAAGCAGGGAAATCTTCCTACAGTATATCCATTGTTCCTGAATGCCCCCTCGCCTCAACCTTTCATTCTTCCACCTGCCTACCCCCTTCCCAGCTCCCACTGCAATACCTATCTTGCCAATGCACCTAGAAGTTCTTTCCCTCTTCTGTACCCTCCCTTTCCTCCTCCCCATTTCCACACTCTTCCAGCACAGTCTCCTGATGCTGCTCCTAGCAACCCACTTGGATAGTCTCACAGGCAGCACCAGCATCATCCCCCACCCGTAACCTGATACTTCACCCTCTCCCTTCCACAACCTACATCTTCATACACTGCCCCATCCAAGCAGATTGCTGTTTCATGAGACCAGATGCAGTCAAATTCGCATTTGAACTCTAGTGCTCTGAGGCAGTGGTCATGTGTGTGCTATGCTAGGTGTGTGTGTGTGTGTGTGTGTGTTTAATATTTTAGTAGGCTTCTCATTTTGCCTCTCTGTGGCTCAACACAGCCTCTATGTGATGAATAGCAATATATTCTTCCCATATTAATGTTATTCATTGTTTGTAAAAAATGTAACTCAATGCTGCCTCTATATGATGACTAGCAATATAGCCTTCCCATGTTATTCATTGTAGATATAAAATGTAACTAAGTCTGACACATTATCCTGAAGCATTTGGAAGTTACATCTTAGGCCAGAGATGTTATTTTCTTCCTGTTTATCAAGCAGTTTCCTGCCTCTTGCTGTCTTGTTTCCAAAACAGGACAGCTGCTAGGACAGTAATTTTGTTGCTTTATGTGGCTACTCATACGTCAATGTGTGTGCCACTGTGATTGATTTAGACTAAGTTTGCTTAAAAGGCAAACAATTTGCTATAGAAGAGACTTACTTATTTTGCAACTTAATTGTAGCTATGTTGTGGGTTTTTTTCCCACATTCCCCACAGTTGTAGCAGAAAGCCTTCGTGCTTATACTATCACCTGTTCAGCAGTTTAGTAACTGGTTGGAACTTGGAAGAACACCATCTGTTTTTTATGAAGCTCTCAGTCCTATGCAGGTTACAGTAAATATCCGAGGGATGTCATAGTTAAAAACAGAGTTCTGTTAATAGCATGTTTATGTAGCCGCTCTGAGTGTACAAGATAAAAGTAAAGGAGTGTGTTAGTAAATAGACAATTTTTTGTTTGAATGTTTTAAGAAGAAGAAGACATAACACATATTTTTTTCAATTTGTTGTATTCCAGTAAGAAAATTCATTTAGACAAAATATTGTGTGCTAGTAAAAAAGTGTGTGTGTGTTTGTGTGTGGTGGGGGGATAGTGAAAAAGTGTGTGTATGGGGTGGTGGCGTGGGGGGGGGGGGGGGGGCACTGCACTGAAAACATTGTAAAATAATGCTCCAGTATTGTTTATTCATATGTGTTATCTCCAGTGCTATTTCAAAAACATTTTCCCACACAAGTGGCATAACATTTAGCACCCCCCCCCCCCTCCTCACCTTGTATCACCCTCTTCCTTTCACTCCTTGCCTCACACATTACTTACCATAGCTTGGTAAGACCTTTAAAAATAAATTTAAATCTAGTGAGCATAGAAACTGATTATTTTTGCTACTTATTATGAGACACCTTGTTTACAAATTTTGCATGACCAGCACGAACAGCATTGATAATGGTCACTTGAGTCACTTTGGCCTTAAACCAACTCTGTTTATCTCAGTACAATTATTCCATCAATTTACTGCAGCAAAGGAAAGAGACTTGGTTGTGCAACTAGCACGAGTAAGAAATGATCAGTGTGTAAATATAACTTAGATCAATGATATACTTTATGCAGTAATTAAGACTTATCTTTCCTCTATTTCCAGAAAGTGATGACCTTTGAAAGATGGTGGCGTGTTTTAACATATGAACTTGATCTCTGCATTCAGGGATCTGTGGAGAACAAGTAAGCATGTTTGAAATTTCACTTGTTTCTAACATGTTGCTTACAGTGACTGCCTTTTGTCACGTTCAAAATGTTGATTACATTGATATTTAACTGATTTCATATTTCTCTTTTTTGTGATTAAGTAGTATATGACTTGTCATCAGGTCCTTTGAAGCCGAAAACTCACCTTAGAACATGTAGGACGCCCGCTGTGGCCGAGCAGTTCTAGGCGCTTCAGTCTGGAACTACGCAGCTGCTATGGACATAGGTTCGAATCCTGACTCAGGCATGGATGTGTGTGATGTCCTTAGGTTAGTTAGGTTTAAGTAGTTCTTAGTCTAGAGGTCTGATCACCTCAGATGTCAAGTCCCATAATGCTTAGAGCCATTTGAACCATTTTTGATCATGCAGTTAGATGTTCATTGTGAAGTAAATTTGCAGATTTGATCCACAAAATTGAACCATTTAGTTACGTAAAAGGCTTCAGTAAGGTCACAAAATATACCAGCAGGATTATTTTGGTTGTTTTTAGTTCTGCTAGGTTTTCATTCATAAGGGTATAATGGTGGCTGCTACATGTGAAACTGAAAAGTATTTAGCAAATTTTGTTTGATTTAATGACTGATTATGAACACGGCTCAAGGTTTATTGTATCAACCTCTCACAAGATTTTACTAATCTGCTAGAAACACTGTCATAGAATAATATTGCTGCTTTTAGCAACTTGATGGTATTTTTAATTCCCTTTGGTATTGCATATTTGATATTAATGACGTTTGGTGATGTAAAAAGTATTGAATTATCAATTTCACGGCTGAAATGCCACAATTATTAAAATATTTCTGGCTATTATTCTGTGGTTTTCCTGATTTCTTTGATTAATTGTGGCATATAAGTTCTTGTATTCTATTTGGAACTAAGGAAAGAATGGAAACTCCAGGTAGGAATAGCAACAATTTAGGAAAATGTAGATTGCTACTCACTGTAAAGGAGACACATTAAGTTGCAGACAGGCATAATTAATATGCAAGTTAATGTGTCTTCTTTATGGTAAGTAGTAATTTGTTTTTTTTTCTGCAGTGGTGATATTCAGCATTAATTGTTTGTAGAATGCAAAGGTTACAATATTTACACTGTAACCAAAGGAGTAAGCAACCGTTTTCTTGAAAGTGAAAGTGCTTTGCAGACAAACCACTTCTGTTACGTTTGGTTCTTCTTGGAACACTCAAACAGCTTATTGTTGTTTGGTTTTCAACTCTTGTACCAAAGTCATAATAAAGTTTTAAAATGATGACACTGCCACCATCTGCTTGTGTGTTTTTTTATTGTTTCCCAAATTTAGGCTTTTGAGGCAACTGGAAAAAATATTACTACGTGTTAGCCATTCCGGGCTGCCTGGTTTATCTTTACAGGTCTCAATGAAATGTTTTGTTAGTGATATGTTTGTCAGACGTGCTTGACATATACTGACCTCTTTCCCAGTTGCAGTTAATAATGGCACAAAAAAATATATAATAAAAAGAACATGTAGGCAAATGGAGATAGTGCTACTGTTAGTGTTACGTGTCATTTAGAATGGAAAATGCCAATGTATATCTCTTAGGCTGTGCAAGAGATGAAAATATCCATGTGAATAAAGAGAAAAGTTTTAAATTAAGGGAGAATGATTGAGAGCTGTAGACTGCTGCTAGGCTTTCTGTTTGTGCAGAGCTGCCCGTCTGGTGGAAGTGGATAGTCAGCGCATGTCTCCATCTGCTGTAGTGGGCGTATGTTGTTCTGTGCAGCTACAATTGGAAAGTGCCATGAGAAATGTTCACAGAGAAGACATGACTTGAATTAAAAATGTAAAAATTTATCTTTGATATCTTCTGCAGTTGTTCTTGTTCTTCTTGTTGTTGATCATGGTATGGAACAAGCACTTAAGGTGGAGGCAAATATTTAAATTGAGGTCTGCAAGGCTGGACAATGTAATATGACCAAATTGTATTCTTAACAGATGAGAGAATATATGTTTTAAGTGGATGGAGGTGTTTGAGGTGCTAGATCAGAATTGACCTCTCTTTCAGTGTATTTCTTAAATTGTCAAAGTAGGGGTCCCCATCAAGGCACAAAGAAGAAGAGAAGCTGGAAGTTGATAGCAGGACCACCTGTGGATCCTGTAATAAATAATATAGGTGACTGTATATTCAGAGAAGTTTTGTTGTGTGAGCATATATGGAATTCAAGGAGTAAAGACACTTCTATAGCCCTTGTGTGTGAAGCTCCCTGTGTGTGAACATGATACTCACACATCCAGTCTGAGGACAAAGTAAGACCTAAACCAAGTTGCATATGTTGACAATATAGGCCAGGAGAAAGGAAATATGGTAGTAGGAGAGTGGAAAATCAAAAAAGAACATCAATTTAAAAAAAAATTCCTTTTATATTCAAGGAGAAGTACAGTTGCCAAGGGCAACTGACATCAACAATGGAACATCTAGCTGCAGACACGTAGTATAAACAGATAAGAAGAATGGTAAAGAAATAGGGAAGAACAAATTGCCAAGAATTTGGGAAGTAAAAGAATGGTGCTAATAAAGGTTAACCAGAAGAGCACAGTTGATCTTAGGAATAAAAGTCCATCGCTAAGGATTGTAAATGTGTGACAAAACAAAGAGGTCTACAATCCTTATACAGTTGGTGTTATGATAAGGAAGATTTGTGGTGAGTTCCGTGAAGAAGAATGGTGACAGGATGGCAGTCTACAAACATTGTGTCCACCTCTCGACTCGGCATGCAGCCTACGGCACCACACAGTTTTTGGTTGGCAGCCACGCTACAACAGCAGCCTGTGACAGCTGCTTGATGTGATGTGTCTGCAGCACACCACCACGCATCTCATCACCAGTTCTTATCTTAGGGTGGGCTGTGGTTAATATATTTTAAGGTAAATTTGTTTGTTTTGATGAATAGAGTAAAGAAATTAATTGTTGATGTTTGCTGCTCATTAAATGAAGTGACTTTGTGCAGGGAGAACTATAATGGAAAAGTGATATTAAATTTGGTAAATAGAAGATACAGTGTGTCTGTAAAGTCATAGTGCAGTTTTAATTGGTCACAGAAATGTAGTGAAATGAGGTAGAAATGTGATACGAGACGAAAGCGAAAGACAAACTTTCCAAATGTGCATACATGTTTTGTGCAGTTCTATGTGGTTTCCATTTGTTGCAGCACATACATCTAAATGATATATTCTAGCTCTTACCACACGTGTATGGGCATCTGGTGTAATGGAGTGAATAGCATCTGCGATTCTGTGATTAATGTTGTTGATACATTCACTGTACACACATTGCTTCTCATAACCCCAAAAGTAAAATTCTAATGATATTAGCTCCAGGATCATGGTGGTCATGAGTTAAAACCGCCCCTTCCTATTCATTGTGGGGGAAAACTTTGTATCCAAAAACTTGCAAACAATGTTGATGTGGTGTGGAGGAGCGCCATAATGTTCAAACACAATACCTTCTGGAAATTGTGGCACTGCCACTGCATTCAATGCAACATGTCAAGGTAGTTGTTGACATCATAGTCTGCTCCACATAGAAAAATTGGCCTAAAACTTACACATCAGGGCACACTGTGTGTTGACCTGGTGTTCAGCGTAGGCACAAGGATTTTCCGAAGCCCATATTCTGATGAACAGTGATGAATATGACAGACATGGAATATGCCTGATGTCTGCTTGTGTCTGTGTATGTGCTGTCCTTTTTTTCCCCTAAGGGAAGTCTTTCCGCTACCGGGATTGGAATGACTCCTTACCCTCTCCCTTAAAACCCACATCCTTTCGTCTTTCCCTCTCCTTCCTGAAGAAGCAACCATCGGTTGCGAAAGCTAGTAATTCTGTGTGTGTGTTTGTGTGTTTTTTTCATGTGCCTGTCTGCCGGCGCTTTCCCGCTTGGTAACTCTTGGAATCTTTGTTTTTAATATATTTTTCCCATATAAAAAAAACAAAGATTCCAAGACTTACCAATTGGAAAAGCGCAGGTAGACAAGCACAATAAATAAAACACTCAAACACACACACAGAATTTTTAGCTTTCACAACCGACGGTAGCTTCTTCAGGAAAGAGGGAAGGAGAGGAAAAAACGAAAGGATGTGGGTTTTAAGGGAGAGGGTAAGGAGTCATTCTAATCCCAGGGGCAGAAAGACTTACCTTAGGGGGAAAAGGATAGGTGTACACTCGCACACACACACACACACACACACACACACACACACATATGCATCCGCACATACACAGACACATGCAGACATTTGTAAAGGTAAAGAGTTTGGGCAGAGATGTCAGTTGAGGTGGAAGTACACAGGCAAAGAAGTTGTTTAAAGACAGGTGAGGTATGTGCGGCAGCAACTTGAAATTAGTGGTGGTTGAGGCCTGGTGGATATCGAGAAGAGAGGATATACTGACGGGCAAATTCCCATCTCCGGTGTTCGGATAGGTTGGTGTTGGTGGAAAATATCCAGATAACATGGATGGTGTAACACAGTGCCAAGATGTGCTGGCCGTGCACTAAGGCATGTTTTGCCACAGGGTGATCCTCATTACCAACAAACACTGTCTGCCTGCGTCCATTCATGCGAATGGACAGTTTGTTGCTGGTCATTCCCACATAGAAAGTGTCACAGTGTAGGCAGGTCAGTTGGTAAATCACGTTGGTGCTTCCACACGTGGCTCTGCCTTGATCGTGTACACCTTACGGGTTACAGTACTGGAGTAGGTGGTGATGGGAGGGTGCATAAGACAGGTTTTACACCAGGGGCGGTTACAAGGGTAGGAGCCAGAGGGTAGGGAAGGTGGTTTGGGGATTTCATAGGGATGAACTAAGAGGTTACGAAGGTTAGGTGGACGGCGGAAAAACACTCTTGGTGGAGTGGGGAGGATTTCATGAAGGATAGATCTCATTTTGGGGCAGGAGTTTGCCTTTAAATATGTCTGCTTGTGTCTGTATATATGTGGATGGATATGTGTGTGTGTGCGAGTGTATACCTATCCTTTTTTTCCCCTAAGTTAAGTTTTTCCACTCCCAGGATTGGAATGACTCCTTACCCTCTCCCTTAAAACCCACATCCTTTTGTCTTTCCCTCTCCTTCCCTCTTTCCTGAAGAAGCAACCTTTGGTTACGAAAGCTAGAAATTTTGTGTGTGTGTTTGTGTGTTATTTTAATTGTGCCTGTCTACCGGCGCTTTCCAGCTTGGTAAGTCTTGGAATCTTTGTTTTTAATATATTTTTCCCATGTGGAAGTTTCTTTCTATTTTATGAGCAACATAAAATGGTGTATTATAGGGTAACACTCAACAGAATGGGGAAAAAAATCCATTTGGACACTGAAGATAAACTACAAGAACTAAAAACAATCAAACTAATCACACATAATGATGGTTACAGCTCTGACACTAGCACTAAACTTCACAACAGAATTAAAAATAAATACAGGGACAAAAATAGCTCTAAGTCCAAATAAAACATCAATTTAGCTCAAATAGCTCCTCAGAATTCTGTGAAATATATCTACTTTCCATTCATTAGTAAAGCATCATATCATATTGCGAAGTTATTCCATGCAATAAAATATCAAAATAAGTTTTTCTACAAACAATAAAATGAAAGACAAAATTGTTCACAACTTAAATTTAAAAACTGAAGTACAGCATTGGTCTGGCATTTATAAACTAAATTGTTTTCTGTGCCCCAAGTTTAACATTAGCCAAACTGGTGAGAGGTTTAATGTATAATACTGTGAACACATAGATGCTCTTAGGCTCAACAACCTAAATAAGTCAAGTTTTGCTAGTCACATGGCCCAATGTGGAAACACAGAAAAAAAGCATCAAAGACATCTTAGTGATATTTCCTTTACTAGAACAGAAAAGAAAGAAATCCAGTATGTCTCCAAAATTTCATACAGCTCCTATAATTTGAAATGATAGCAATAATAATTAATTGGCAGAGAGAAAATTCTTCATTGGCCATTACCAGCATCTTTGAAACCTTAATAATTAATGTGTATTACTGTATGGAATTATCTGTATCATTAAAAGTACCTTTGCAGGAGCTCTAGAAATGTGCAATATCTGTTGACATATCTCAGTCTTTGGCACACTATATCAGCTGCCGATGTAAACAAATGTATTTGCCATCATGTATTTAGCTCACTTCATTGATCAACATTGACTGTAAAAGAAAATCAAACCACTGTCTCATAGTATGTAAAGGAGGGCTTTTTGTGAAGTAAGTGCTATGTATAGAGCATATATGAGCATAAAACTGTTTAATCATAAAAACTATGATATATTTTAGGAAACAAATGTAAAGCCTTTTGTAAACAGTGCAACACCAATACCTTGTTATAATTTAGGACACAAATGTAAAACTTGCAAAGAAGTCAGTGCTGCCATCTGATGATAGGCTTAGCTCTGTAACTAGTAATGGTTTAATAAAATCATTTACAAATATTTGAGGCTGGTTGCAGTGTTTCCTACAGTGTAATTAGGAAGTAACTTGAATATGTAGAAACATGTTGCGAAATTTAAACCCGGTGGCAGTGTAAACTCGTGTTCAGAAAAAAAACAGAACACCTTGAATGATTAGAGATAGGACATTCATATTCACAGGACATGTATATTAGTATGTTCTGCAGACATAATTAGCATTTGTATCATGTCGGCCAGTGGGTTGAAGGTCAACATCAATATCATGACACACCACCACCTGCTGATAAAATGTGCATGCGGCTTAAACATGCTAGACCTCAGTGGTGTATGGAATGATGTCGCTGGGTACAGGAATAGCATCAGATAGTGTTTTTGGATGATTTTCAAGTTCTATTTGTTTGAAAATGATGGCCTTATTTTGGTTCACTGCAGACAGGGAGCGGCATCACAGTGACTACATTTGCAAAAGACACACAGCACCAAATTTAGGCAAGCATTAAATGATGGAAAAGCACAATGCTATTGGGTACAACTACAAATCACATTTGCTCCTAGTCCATGGCAGTGTGACCCATGCAAATGGCTTCCTGTGACTCATAGCTTTGCCCTTTCTGAATAACTCCCCAGATTCCATTTTTCAGTAAGATGTTGCTGCACAAACTTGTACCTTCTTGGTGTCAGCCTTTTGCCGTGGCACACCAGATCTTGAGATTTTGCCACCAATCAAAATTGTGGGATGTGGTGAAATGACGGGTGCAGTGCTGTGACCCAGTGTCTACCACCACAGATGAACTTTGGAACCATGTCAATGGAGCCTGGGTGGCTATACAACAAGACTCCATTCACATCGTATATGCATCGATGCCATCATGCATGGAACGTGTTATCAGTGTCCATGGCAGACTCTGTGCCTGCTAGGGAACAGGTGACATGCTGAAACGAGGTGACTGAAATGCTAATCATTTCTGCAGAACATACTAATGTACATGTCCTGTGAATATCAATGTCCTATCTCTAGTCATTCAAGCTGTTCTGCTTTTTTCTGACATGAGTGTACATTCTACTTAATTCTTGATAGTGTTTTCTATGACCTTACAACAAAAGTAGGAGGATTGTAAGAACATTGATTCTGCATTGACTTACTTAGTAGGGGATGCAACAGAATGAGGAAATGGACACTCAGAGGAGTTTACATTTCGGATTTTTTTTTTCTTTTCAGGAAATATTTAAGCTAAAATATACAGGAGAAACTAACATTAGAATTACTGGACCTAAAATATTATAACAGTTCATGGGTCAATTTTAAAAAGTATGCAGTGTGACACCTTATCCGATCAAAGTCTGTAGACTACCCACTCGAGAATATAGCAAAGATACTACTTACATGTTTAATTTACTATGTACCTAAAGAAATTTTGTGTACAGGTGGTTAACGGTAAATGAATTACTCTCTTTTATAGGACGTTTAGATACCATGAACAATGAAAAAAGAAACCAAAATCCAAAAGAGACAAATCACGGCAATAGTAGACCTAATTCAGAATTTCAGGGAAAGAAAAAGGCAAACTTTTGTCAGGTAACAAATTATCTTGGGGTAAACATAAACAACTGAATAACAGGCTGAGAAATGCAAATACAGAAACACTTAGTAAAACTAAAAGGGATGATGATAAAACAATATTTTGATGATATAAACAGTCATGATCTGCATTATTTGAGGAAGAGGGGCAGTGTCCTGGTCAAAAAGCTAAAACCCAGGATGTACGAGGATTGGAACTTTAATAATGGCAACTATTTATTTACAGCTTATACAAAATAGATACCTGTTTCAAAGTTTTACTGGCCTTCAAAGTAGTCACCAGCATTGTGTATAACCCATTGCCAGTGATCTGGAAGTTGTAGAATACTCTTAGCAGTGCCAGTTGTGATGACAGTTTGAGCAGAGCGGTCTGCTGCCCAACAAATTTGTGGCAGTTCTGAAGCGAATTCCGTGAAGTGTTTCTTTCAGTTTAGAAATCGAGTTGAACTCACGAGGGCTTAAGTCAGAGGAGTGCAGTATGTGGTATAGCCCTTACCAGCTCCATCAGTCAAACAAATCAGTAACAACTTGCACTGTACATGCTTGAGCATTGTCCTACAAAATGATGGTGAGGACCTGCAGAAAGTGTCATCACTTCTATCTCTAAGCTTGTCGTAGGTTGTGTTCAAAAAATGAACAGCATAGAGACAGAAGTGATGACACTTTTTGCAGGATGAGACCATCATTTTGTAGGACAATGCTCAAGCACTTTCATTGTAACCTGTTACTGATTTGTTTGACTGATGGGTCCGCTAAGGGCTATACCACCTCTGCCCTAAGCCCTCGTGAATTCAACTCGATTTCTAAACTGAAGGAAACACTTCACGACATTTGCTTCAGAACTGCTACAAATTTGTCGGGCAATAGACGATGCTGTTCAAACTGTCATCACAACTGGTGCTGCTGAGAGTGTACTAAGACTTCCACATCACAATGCTAGTGACTACTTTGAAGGTCAGTAAAACTTTGAAACACGTGTCTATTTTGTACGGGCTGTAAATAAATAGTTGCCACTATTAAAGTTCCAACCCACAAATCTATGTGAGATCAGGCACATACATAGAAAAATTAGTTGTGTTTGCCAAAACTTACCAGTAAAGAAATGGTTGCTGGAGGAGGAACAGAAAGATCATGGCGAAATTAATAAACCCTTGTTGAAGGATTATTCATTAATCATTTGAGCTATTGAAACACAGAATAGTATATCCTATACTTGCAGTAACTGGAGTATATGTTATTGGTGTTACATGGGCTAAAGCCAAACAAACCAAACATGAAGTAGGACTGCCTCTAAGAATACTGGTAAACAAGTTTCCATTTATGCAAACATGTTTAGTAGTACCTAATGTTATTAACATGCAAATGTTGTTTGGGATCAACTGGGTAGTTACATGTAATGTAAGCTTAGAATCTGCAACTAAGAAATTTACATGTAGCTATAACAGCATGGTTTATGAAATACCGTTTAAAAATAGGAACATGGTAGACATGGGAAATAATGCAATATGCTTCATTTCTACAAGAAAGACAGTAAGTTTGGAGGATCCAATCAGTCCTAAAGGTGTGATAAAGGCACAGATTAAGATTAAAGCTTGTGAGTGATATATTGAACCAGTCACAATAGGAAGATCTGTACAACATATTATTAAAATATGAAAAGATATTTTGAGATAAACCAGGCATACTTGGAGATTACATTTGTAGTTTCAACATAAAGGATGAAACACTTTCTTCTTCTTCTTTTTCAACTGTGTCCAATACCTTTAAACATATGTCCCACTGTACAAGAGGAGATTGACAAAAGGATTAATGATGGTATTATAGAACCACTACTTTTGGTGCACAAGGCCACTGGTGGAGTATGTTTGTGGCTCTGTGCTTGCATTTTAAATATGCATATATAAACCAAGAGAGAGAGACCTATTAGTATAAATGAAATCTTAGCTAAGTTTGAACAAACCAAAGACTTTAGCTCAATGATCCTGACTGCTGGATTGTGGCAGGTGAAAGTGGATGAGGAATCTAAGAAATTGCAGCTTTTTTTTATGTGGAGGTAAGTCATTTCAGTTTAAAGTATTGCCATTTCGATTGAACATCTCAGTATTTGAGCTTTAGCTGCTGACTTGGGAAAGGAGTTACTACCACACTTAATCATTTATGTAAATGATGTACTTTTAGTATCCGAAATGTGAGAAGATAATATGATTTATTACCAAAAACTTTGGAAATGTTTTTTGTTAAAGGTATTACATTCAAGCTTTCAGAATCATACTTTGATAGGGAAGAGCTAAAATTTTTAGGACATGAGCAATTAAAGATTGCTCAGAATATAAGAACGCAAAGCAACTGAAGTCATTTTTAGAGTTAGCAGCGCTCTACTTTTATTTTTTTATTTTCTATTTATTGTATTTTTTGCATGGAGACACAAACTGGTGTCTTTTGCAAATGTCATAGCATTTTTTTACAAGTTTAGTACATTCATATATACATATGTGATTATGTAAATAAAATAGAAAGAAACTTCCACATGGGAAAAATATATTAAAAACAAAGATTCCAGGACTTACCAAGCAGGAACACGCCGGTAGATAGGCACAATAAATAAAACACACACACACACACACACAGACAGAATTTGAGCTTTCACAACCGGCGGCTGCTTCATCAGGAAAGAGGGAAGGAAAAGGAAAGATGAAAGGATGTGGGTTTTAAGGGAGAGGGTAAGGAGTCATTCCAATCCCGGGAGCGGAAAGACTTACCTTAGGGGGAAAAAGGATAGGTATATGCTCGTGCGCACACACACACACACACACACACACGCACACACACACACACACACACACACACACACACACACACACACACACACACACACACACACATCCATCCATACATACACAGACACAAGCAGACATATTTAAAGGCAAAGAGTATGGGCAGAGATATAAGTCAAGGCGGAAGTGTGGAGGCAAAGATGATGCTGAATGACAGGTGAGGTATGAGTGGCGGCAACTTGAAATTAACGGAGATTGAGGCCTGGTGGATAATGAGAAGAGAGGATATATTGAAAGGCGAGTTCCCATCTCCGGAGTTCGGATAGGTTGGTGTTGGTGGGAAGTATCCAGATAACTCGGACGGTGTAACACTGTGCGAAGATGATCTGGCTGTGCACAAAGGCATGTTTAGCCACAGGGTGATACTCATTACCAACAAACACTGTCTGCCTGTGTCCATTCATGCGAATGGACAGTTTGTTGCTGGTCATTCCCACATAGAAAGCGTCACAGTGTAGACAGGTCAGTTGATAAATCATGTGGGTGCTCTCACACGTGGCTCTGCCTTTGATAGTGTACACTTTCCGGGTTACAGGACTGGAGTAGGTGGTGGTGGGAGGGTGCATAGGACAGGTTTTACACTGGGAGTGGTTGCAAGGGTAGGAGCCAGAGGGTAGGGAAGGTGCTTTGGGGATTTCATAGGGATGAACCAAGAGGTTACGAAGACACTCTTGGTGGAGTAGGGAGGATTTCATGAAGGATGGATCTCATTTCGGGGCAGGATTTTAAGAAGTCGTATCCCTGCTGGAGAGCCACATTCAGAGTCTGATCCAGTCCCGGGAAGTATCCTGTCACAAGTGGGGCACTTTTGGGGTACTTCTGTGAGAGGTTCTGGATTTGAGGGGATGAGGAAGTGGCTCTGGTTATCTGCTTCTGTACCAGGTCGGGAGGAAGGCCTCACACTTAAAGTTCCCATCTCTGGCTGCAATCCTTCTTTCCATCAGTCCTTATACCAGTTCCAAACAGCACAATCCATAGCCCTCACCCGCCTAATCCTTCACCTATACATCGACTCGGCCAATGAACACACCCATCAACTCCTATTCGAAATCAAAGTTCTCAATCTTTCCTCTCCCACATCCACACTGGCTGTTCATAGCATCCTCCTACAGGCCAACCGCAAATTAGAACAGCATGTCACCCTCCACCTCAAAAAACTATCCAATCTCCTGTTTTCGCACCTCCGGAAAGGCAACTCACTCACCCTCCGCAAGCTTTCCAACAAACCTCAACCTCCTCTCATTGCACACAAACCCAGTCTCTCCCATCTACTCAATCTCCCACTTCCAGCTCCACTCCCCCCAACACCTCAAAATTCTAGTCAACACAAT
Source organism: Schistocerca gregaria (assembly GCF_023897955.1). Lineage (NCBI taxonomy): Eukaryota > Metazoa > Arthropoda > Insecta > Orthoptera > Acrididae > Schistocerca > Schistocerca gregaria. Next base: position 5,787,247 of record NW_026061730.1, read on the forward strand.
CTGGAACCACAACACCCCAACTCAGTAGTTAACCTTTCCTCCAAACCTCTCCCCCAATCCGAAACCTCTGTCCTATCCAAAGGCCTCACCTTCAGCCCTATTCCCAGGTTCAACCAAACTGCCGTTGTCAAAGATTTACTGCCCTACACACGTAGTCTCTGCTAAAAATATCACTTTGTCACAAAGAAAAATAATCCTGATCCCACTCCTAATGATCCAACTCCCAAGACACTATCCAAATTGAACCCTGCCTGGAACAGTTCCGTCCTCCATCACAGCGGGACCCACCTCCTCTTCCTCAAAATCACCCTCTCCAAACCTTCCAGGAATTTCTCACTTCCAGCCTTGCCTCTCAATCTTTCTTGAAAATCCTTAATCCTACTCCCAACACCACCACAGCTGAAGCCCAGGCTATCCGTGATCTGAAAGCTGACCGATCCATCATCATTCTTCCAGCTGACAAGGGTTCCACGACCGTGGTACTTGATCGTTGGGAGGATGTGGCTGAGGGACTGCGTCAGCTTTCAGACAACTCTACATACAAAGTTTGCCAAGGTAATCCCATTCCTGATGTCCAGGCAGAGCTCCAAGGAATCCTCAGAAACTTAGGCCCCCTACAAAACCTTTCACCTGACTCCATCAAACTCCTGACTCCACCGACACCTCGTACTCCTACCTTCTACCTTCTACCTACTTCCTAAAATTCACAAACCCAAACATCCTGGGCGCCCCATTGTGGCTGGTTACCAAGCCCCCACAGAACGTATCTTTGCCTACATAGATCAACACCTTCAACCCATTACATGCAGTCTCCCATCCTTCATCAAAGACACCAACCACTTTCTCGAAAGCCTGGAATCCGTACACAGTCTGTTACCCCCGGAAACCATCCTTGTAACCATTGATGCCACTTCCCTATACACAAATATCCCGCACGTCCAGGGCCTCGCTGCAATGGAGCACTTCCTTTCACGCCGATCACCTGCCACCCTACCCAAAACCTCTTTCCTCGTCACCTTAGCCAGCTTCATCCTGACCCATATTTCTTCACTTTTGAAGGCCAGATACCAACAATTAAAGGGAACAGCCACGGGTACCAGGATAGCTCGCTCGTATGCCAAACTATTCATGGGTCACTTAGAGGAAGCCTTCTTGGTTACCCAGGCCTGCCAACCCAAAGTTTGGTAGATATTTATTGATGACATCTTCATGATCTGGACTCACAGTGAAGAAGAACGCCAGAATTTCCTCTCCAACCTCAACTCCTTTGGTTCCATCAGATTCACCTGGTCCTACTCCAAATCCCATGCCACTTTCCTTGACGTTGACCTCCATCTGTCCAATGGCCAGCTTCACACATCCGTCCACATCAAACCCACCAACAAGCAACAGTACCTCCATTATGACAGCTGCCACCCATTCCATATCAAACGGTCCCTTCCCTACAGCCTAGGCCTTCATGGCAAACGAATCTGCTCCAGTCCTGAATCCCTGGACCATTACACAAACAACCTGAAAACAGATTTCGCATCCCGCAACTACCCTCCCGACCTGGTACAGAAGCAGATAACCAGAGCCATTTCCTCATCCCTTCAAACCCAGAACCTCTCACAGAAGTACCCAAAAGTGCCCCACTTGTGACAGGATACTTCCCGGGACTGGATCAGACTCTGAATGTGGCTCTCCAGCAGGGATACGACTTCCTAAAATCCTGCCCCGAAATGAGATCCATCCTTCATGAAATCCTCCCTACTGCACCAAGAGTGTCTTTCCGCCGTCCACCTAACCTTCGTAACCTCTTGATTCATCCCTATGAAATCCCCAAAGCACCTTCCCTACCCTCTGGCTCCTACCCTTGCAACCGCTCCTGGTGTAAAACCTGTCCTATGCACCCTCCCACCACCACCTACTCCAGTCCTGTAACCCGGAAGGTGTACACACTCAAAGGCAGAGCCATGTGTGAGAGCACCCACGTGATTTACCAACTGACCTGCCTACACTGTGACGCTTTCTATGTGGGAATGACCAGCAACAAAGTGTCCATTCGCATGAATGGACACAGGCAGACAGTGTTTGTTGGTAATGAGGATCACCCTGTGGCTAAACATGCCTTGGTGCACAGCCAGCACATCTTGGCACAGTGTTACACTGTCCGAGTTATCTGGATACTTCCCACCAACACCAAGATGGGAACTCGCCCATCAATATATCCTCTCTTCTCGTTATCCACCAGGCCTCAATCTCCACTAATTTCAAGTTGCCGCCACTCATATCTCACCTGTCATTCAACATCATCTTTGCCTCCACACTTCCGCCTTGATTTATATATCTGCCCATACTCTTTGCCTTTAAATATGTCTGCTTGTGTCTGTGTATGTGTGGATGGATATTCGTGTGTGTGTGTGTGTTTGTGTGTGTGTGTGTGTGAGCATATACCTATCCGTTTTCCCCCTAAGGTAAGTCTTTCCGCTCCCGGGATTGGAATGACTCCTTACTCTCTCCCTTAAAACCCACATCCTTTCATCTTTCCTTTTCCTTCCCTCTTTCCTGACGAAGCAGCCGCCGGTTGCGAAAGCTCAAATTCTGTGTGTGTGTGTGTCTGTGTTTTATTCATTGTGCCTATCTACCGGCGCTTTCCCGCTTGGTAAGTCTTGGAATCTTTGTTTTTAACATGATTTAATATATATATATGTCTGCTTGTGTCTGTGTATGTGCGGATGGATATGTGTGTGTGTGTGTGTGTGCGAGTGTATACCTGTCCTTTTTTTTCCCCTAAGGGAAGTCTTTCCGCTCCCGGGATTGGAATGACTCCTTACCCTCTCCCTTAAAACCCACACCCTTTCATTTTTCCCTCTCCTTCCTTCCTTCCTGACGAAGCAACTGCCAGTTGCGAAAGCTTGTAATTCTGTGTGTGTGTTTGTGTGTTTTGTTCATGTGCCTGTCTGCCGGCGCTTTCCCGCTTGGTAAGTCTTGGAATCTTTATTTTTAATATATTTTTCCCATGTGGAAGTTTCTTTCTGTTTTATTTACATCGTCATTAATTTGAACCCAACAATTACGTTTGTTATTGTCTCTGTTGCATTTCGAAATCTTCTCTATCGTCTTACTTTCTCTTTTCGTTTGTGATATGTCTGCTTGTGTCTTTGTATGTGCGGATGGATATGTGTGTGTGTGTGTGTGCGAGTGTATACCTGTCCTTTTTTTTCCCCTAAGGGAAGTCTTTCCGCTCCCGGGATTGGAATGACTCCTTACCCTCTCCCTTAAAACCCACACCCTTTCATTTTTCCCTCTCCTTCCTTCCTTCCTGACGAAGCAACTGCCAGTTGCGAAAGCTTGTAATTCTGTGTGTGTGTTTGTGTGTTTTGTTCATGTGCCTGTCTGCCGGCGCTTTCCCGCTTGGTAAGTCTTGGAATCTTTATTTTTAATATATATATATATATATATATATATATATATATATATATATATATATATATATATATATATATATATATATATATATATATAATTTAGTTTAATATTACTATTCACTTAAAGAATATAAACACTTGTCAATCAAGAAATATTTCAGTTTCACTTTTAATAAGATCCCTTGGTGGCACCTTATAGAGCTCGATAATCTGTTGTACCATATTTAACCACTAATGCATGTACTATGGTCTGTTGTTTTTAATTTTTTTCTTTGTCTGTAGTAGCAGTCTTTATTTCTTTTATTATAGGCATGCAAATCAGAGCACTTTGTTGCTTTGTTTTGATGTGTCACAAAAAATATAATTAATTTGTAAAGATACAGTGAGTAGACTGTGAGGTATTTATGATGAACAAAGAGTTCCCTGCATGAATCTCTATACCCTAATGCATGGATAACTCTGATTGCTCTTTTCTGTTGGGTTAATATTCTGTTCATATGTATGTCGGCAGCACAACCCCATATCTCTATCCCATAATTAATCTGTGCAAAAATGGTTCCATAATAAATTGTTTTTAATGTCTAATGTGGTACTACTTTTGATAACTGGCTGATTAGATGTAATGAACTGGTGATTTTATTGCATAAAATTTGATATGGTTTACTCATCTTGGATTTTCATCTAGGTGAATACCTAGAATTCTGCAGCCTTCTGTGTCCTCAATTCGACCTATGCTACTGATGGAGATTTGGTGTGAGTTTGTAAGTTTAAATGGCAATAACTGAGATTTACTGATATTAACTTTCAAACCTTGATGTTTGAAATAACTAGTTATTTAACGTAGTCCCTCAGTTGCTACCAATGTTAACTCATTTTGTTTACCAAGAAATAACAGTGAGGTATCGTCTGCATAGGTTACCAATTGGGAGTTGCTCTATCTCATTTATGTACACTAGGAAAAGGAAACGGCCCAAAATTGAGCCCTGGGGTACACCTTGTGTAACAGTCTCATATTTGAACTGGAAATTAATGATCTGATTATTGACTTTGTAAGTCAGCTTTGTACACTGTTGTTGTTGATGTCTTTGGTTCTGAGACTGGTTTGATGCAGCTTTCCATGCTACTCTATCCTGTGCAATCTTCCAGTACTTACTGCATCCTTCTGAATCTGCTTAGTGTAGTCATCTCTTGGCCTCCATCTACGATTTTTACTCTCCACACTGCCCTCCAATGCTAAATTTGTGATCCCTTGATGCCTCAAAACATGTCCTACCATCCGGTCCTTTCTTCTTGTCAAGTTGTGCCACAAACTTCTCTTCTCCCCAATTCTATTCAATACCTCCTCATTAGTTATGTGACCTAACCATCGATTCTTCAGCATTCTACTGTAGCATCACATTTCGAAAGCTTATATTCTCTTCTTGTCCAAACTATTTATTGTCCATGTTTCACTTCCATACATGGATACACTCCATGTAGATACTTTCAGAAACGACTTCCTGACAGTTAAATCTATACTCGATGTTAACAAATTTCTCTTCTTCAGAAACGCTTTCCTTGCCATTGCCAGTCTCCATTTTTTTTTCCTCTCTACTTAAACCATCATCAGTTATTTTGCTCCCCAAATAGCAAAACTCCTTTATTACTTTAAGTGTCTCATTTCCCAATCTAATTCCCTCAGCATCACCCAACTTAATTCGACTACATTCCATTATTGTTGTTTTGCTTTTGTTGATGTTCATCTTATATCCTCCTTTCAAGACACTGTCCATTCCGTTCAGCTGCTCTTCCAAGTCCTTTGCTGTCTCTGACAGAATTACAATGTCATCGGTGAACCTCAATGTTTTTATTGCTTCACCATGGACTTTAATACCTACTCCGAATTTTGCTGCTTGCGGTTAAATAAATATGTAGCCAGCAATTGCATGGATGCAGTGTTTACATTGTATGACTCAAGTTTACTTAAAAGTAACTCATGGTTTACTGAGTCAAAGGCTTTAGTAAGGTCTAGAAATATGCCACCATACATTTTGTGAAGATATTCTGTAATTGCTGTGATAGTACTATAATCTTTTCGGAATCCATGTTGTCTCTCTTAGGAACTTATTTGTCAAGAAATAGTCTCTAAGTTGTGTCAGCAGCGCAACGTCAAATACTTTGCTCAAGACAGGTATTAATGAAATGTGCCTGAAATTTGATACCTCTTCCTTTGATCCTTATTAATGCACTGGTTTAACTGTGCTCCATTTCAATACATTTGGAAATGTATGTTCTCTAATACTGCAGCTCACCAGGTGGGTGATTATTTTAACTAAATCCTTATTACATTTTTTAATCATGATACTACTCAAACTATCCTATCCAGATGAGAAATTATTCTTTAGGTTATTTATTATCCTGCCTATTTCTTTTTCACTTACTTATTTGAATTCAAGAGGTGGCTCTTCAAAGGGGCAGAGCTTTACCTCACTACTCACAATTGTGTTATTAACTGGACTAACAGCTGCAGATATAAAGTATTTATTGAAAACATTGCAGACTTTATTACGATTTTTAATTGTGTTTCCTTCATGTCTTATATTTACAATTTCAGTTTCTGGCTTTCGTGTGGCTTTGTGAAATTGATTTACAATTCCCCATGAGGTCTTGGCTATATTGTCTGATTGAGCTATTTCACTCCTGTATATCTGTTTTTTTACATTTGAAAGCTCTTTCTTAAAGATTTTCTTGGCTTCGTTGTACTTGGCCTTAAAAACCTGCAGTTTTGTTGACTTGTGTAACACATCAGGCCTGGACGTTTTGCCTGAGTTTTATCATATTTGCTGGAAGTATCAGTCTGTTGGTTTTTGCATTTTGGTTATGGGTGAACACTCTTTGTATTTTCTTAACAGGGCAGCATCTGTCAAAGTGTCTTAGCATAGTATCATAAAATTTGACCCATTTGTTTTCAGATCCTTCAGTCTGGTAAACCAGATCCCAGTCCTCTATAGCTAATTTATTTCTTAGGGCAAGGATGTTACCCTCTTTTAGGATTGTTTTATTTTCGATAACTTTTGTCATTTTTGGGATGCTTGTGTTTACATACTCTACAAGCTGGCATTTGTGGTCAGAGTAGTGAAAATCCATATTCCAGCACCTAACACTGTCTTTAATATGTTTACGTAGTATAATGTAATCAGTTCTGCTAGATGTGGACTTTGTTATCCTGATATCACTATTTACTACATTTATGAGATTAGATGGGTTAAGAGTATCTATTAACCTCATATTACACAAACTGGAAGATTTTGCCTCAATATTCAGATCACCAAGTATAGTTAGGTCACTGGGACCACAAAATCCCACAACTCTACTAAATATGTCTATGAAGCAAACTACATCAGCCTTTGGTGGATGATAAATCCCAATAACTTCATGTTTTCTCATAACCTCTCTGCACTCTTTGGTGTGGACTTCAATGCCTGTCACTTCAATCAAACCTTCTTTGTTGTACTGGTCTAGATACTTTATTTTCTTGTACTCGAGATTCTCACTAATGTAAACTGCCACACCACCACCCTTATGTTGCTGTCTACAATAACTATTTGCTAAGGAGTAGCCCTCTAGTTCACAGTAAATAATTTCAACAGATTTTAATCCATGCTCAGTTAGCACTACTATATGAGGTGACTGCTCATTTACAAAAACCTGTAATATATTAAACTTATTTCTAAGGTACTGTATGTTTAGGTGCATGAGCCTTAGTGGTATTTTTAACTGGTTGTGTTCATGATTGATCTAAGAATGATCCATGCCTGTTGAAACTTGAAAAATAAAAATTACAATGGATTTGGGGAGAGGCAGAATCAGAAGTTTTTAACAACATTAAATTAGCATTGGTGATAGTACCCATTATTTTAAAACATCCATGTATGGATAAACCATTTAAACCAAGTTCTGAAACTTCAGAGCATGTGATGGTTTGTAAACTATTTCAGGGCAAATAGGACCCTAGTATAGGAGAGCATATCACATTAGTGTGTGCCAGTAGAGCTTTAAGCAAACACAAATTAATCTATACAGCCACAGGAAAAGAATTATTACCCACAGAATGGAGTGTGCAGAAGTTTCGGACTTCGATCTAGGGTTTTAAAGTATTTATTCACACAGATAATTAGGCACTAGCATTCCTGATGGAAAATAATTAACAGTAGATTGATTCATTGAGTAGTATTCTAGCAGGAGTATATATTCATATTAATTACCTGTAAGGTCCTCAAAAAATGTGGTTCCTGATGCACTATCATGTCTTCTGTGAGGAATGAATTATATGGTATGCACAGAAGGTCCTAGAGTTACTTTTAGTATAAATTTCTTAGCACTAAGTTACACCAATAACAAATTATGGAACCTAGGCCATGTCCTAGGCAAGACCTAATAGATAAGCTGTAGTAACACCGTTCACGTTTTACGTCGCAATTCACTTAGCGTAGAATGGGACTGTGTCCTAGGCATGCCTGATCTTAAATGACTGGGCATGGCCCGTACTGCCTCAGTTGTTGTTGTTGTTCCACTGGCAGAGGTCGTGTCTGAATTCTCGCATGCCCTCTGGTGGACGGGACTCTACTTGCGGCAACTACTGTCCGTGACGCACCGTGCCGACGTGCGCCTCCCGCGATTTCTCTGGTGGCTACTGCACTCCTCCTTCGGGGGTGAAGCCACTGTGTTCCACTGCATCGGAAGGTGGAGCATCGGGCAGGAGCGATGACCTTCACATCCATTGGAAGGCTGGAGTCGAGGGGATCTGCCAACCTCGAGCCAGAACCTTCGAATACGGCTGGAAGTGACCTACACAAAGAGGCCCCCATCGTCCCACCACCAGAGCCCAGGACAGAACGGGCGACAAGCTGTCGAACTCCAGATCCTGTTCCATCTTGGGAGGGGGCAAGACCCAGTGGTGGGGACGATGGGGAAGGGAAGACCACGGGTGAACCAGCCTCCTGAGAAACTGGGCCTGCGAGGAGGGCTGGCTCTCGCTGGGGCATCTCTAACGATCGCGATGCTGGTGCTGGAGCTACTGGAGGCTACCAAGGCTAAGAACCATCGCAGTGCAGCGGAGTCACAGTGGGGAGAAGCGGTAACGTCCCCTGAGAAACCAACACGGGTGCCGGCAATGGGGAACCTGGTGTCTGAGAGATCGGAGGGTGCGTGCCCAAATGTGGACGTAGCTTATTTTGGTGACGACGTACCACCCGGTCCCCCGCCTGCAAGGTATATAGTCAGCAGCCATTTCGGTGCAGGACCACCACCAGTATCCAACGTGGATTGCGACCAAACCCATGTGCCCAGACCGACATACCCAGTGGAAAGCCAGGTACTCTGTTTTGCAAAGACTGGCGACGACCAGGCTGGAGGAGGTGCAGCAGAGTCCGAGGTTGGCACCCATGGAGGAGCTCTGCGGGACTGCATTCTCCCATTGGGGTGGTCCAGTATGCCATCAGGAGAAATGTCAATGCCTCCTCTGTAGGAAATTGGTGCATATACTTTTTCATTGGCATCTTAAATGTGCCCACCATGCGCTCGGCTTCCCCATTCAATTGTGAATGAAAGGGGGGAGAGCAAACGTGCCGAATACCGAAGCATCTACAAAAATCCTGGAAGGTCTGCGAAATAAATTGCAGTCCATTGTCCGAGACCAGGGTGACTGGCAGACCTACCACAGAAAAGACTTTTGTTAGTGCCTGGATTGCAGCTTCTGAAGCGGTTGAGGAGCAACAAACCACATATGGGAATCGGGAATAAGCATCAATGACAATGAGCCAAAAGCCATTGAGAAACAGGCCGCAAAATAGATGTGAACACGTTTCCATGCTTGGGTTGCCAGCGGCCATGAAGAGAACGCTGCCATGGGAGATGCCTGTTGGCTCGCTCACTGGGAACAGGAGGCCACCAAGTGCTCAATTTCTCTTTCAATACTGGGCCAGTACACATGTCTGCGAGCCAAGGTTTTAGTACGGGAAACACCCCAGGGGCCCTCATGTAATAACGTGAGTACCTCCCTCATTAAACTTGCAGGAACAACCACGTGAGGAGCTGTATCATCGGTAGTCAGAAGGAGAACTCTGTCCCAGACTGAGAGGTGGCCTCGCAGAATAAAATAATTACAAAGAGGGTCCGAGGCCCGGCCTGCAAAACGGGATGACCGTCCCTTCTCAATGAGGCAAACTACTTGCTGGAGAACTGGGTCAGCTGCCGTTTCCCTGGTGACTCGAGAACTAGTGATCAGGAAGCCATCAACCACTTGGCAGTACGCCACATCCAAATGAAACTCGACCCTAGCCATCCTGCTATCCATGGCCCATCGTACGCCAACCTATTCATGGGTCGCTTAGAGGAAGCCTTCTTGGTTACCCAGGCCTGCAAACCCAAAGATTGGTACAGATTTGTTGATGAAATCTTCATGACCTGGACTCACAGTGAAGAAGAACTCCAGAATTTCCTCTCCAACCTCAACTCCTTTGGTTCCATCAGATTCACCTGGTCCTACTCCAAATCCCATGCCACTTTCCTTGACGTTGACCTCCATCTGTCCAATGGCCAGCTTCACTCATCTGTCCACGTCAAACCCACCAACAAGCAACAGTACCTCCATTATGACAGCTGCCACCCATTTTACATCAAACGGTCCCTTCCCTACAGCCTAGGTCATGTGGCAAATGAATCTGCTCCAGTCAGGAATCCCTGAACCATTACACCAACAACCTGAAAACAGCTTTCACATCCTGCAATTACCCTCCCGACCTGGTACAGAAGCAAATAACCAGAGCCACTTCCTCATCCCCTCAAACCCAGAACCTCTCACAGAAGTACCCCAAAAGTGCCCCACTTGTGACAGGTTACTTCCCGGGGCTGGATCAGACTCTGAATGTGGCTCTCCAGCAGGGATACGACTTCCTAAAATCCTGCCCCGAAATGAGATTCATCCTTCATGAAATCCTCCCTACTCCACCAGGAGTGTCTTTCCGCCATCCACCTAACCTTTGTAACCTCTTGGTTCATCCCTATGAAATCACCAAAGCACCTTCCCTACCCTCTGGCTCCTACCCTTGCAACCACTCCCGGTGTAAAACCTGTCCTATTCACACTCCCACCACCACTTACTCCAGTCCTGTAACCCGGAAGGTGTACACTATCAAAGGCAGAGCCACGTGTGAAAGCACTCACGTGATTTACCAACTGACCTGCCTACACTGTGAACTTTCTATGTGGGAATGACCAGCAACAAACTGTCCATTCACATGAATGGACACAGGCAGACAGTGTTTGTTGGTAATGAGGATCACCCTGTGGCTAAACATGCCTTGGTGCACGGCTAGCACATCTTGGCACAGTGTTACACAGTTCGGGTTATCTGCATACTTCCCACTAACACCAACCTGTCAGAACTCGGGAGATGGGAACTTGCCCTTCAGTATATCCTCTCTTCTCATTATCCACTAGGCCTCAACCTCTGCTAATTTCAAGTTGCCGCCACTCGTACCTCACTTGTCTTTCAACAACATTTTTGCCTGTGTACTTCCGCCTCGACTGACATCTCTGCCCAAACTCTTTGCCTTTACACACACACACACACACACACACATCCATCCATACATACACAGACACAAGCAGACATATTTAAAGGCAAAGAGTATGGGCAGAGATATAAGTCAAGGCGGAAGTGTGGAGGCAAAGATGATGCTGAATGACAGGTGAGGTATGAGTGGCGGCAACTTGAAATTAACGGAGATTGAGGCCTGGTGGATAATGAGAAGAGAGGATATATTGAAAGGCGAGTTCCCATCTCCGGAGTTCGGATAGGTTGGTGTTGGTGGGAAGTATCCAGATAACTCGGACAGTGTAACACTGTGCCAAGATGTGCTGGCCGTGCATCAAGGCATGTTTAGCCACAGGGTGATCCTCATTACCAACAAACACTGTCTGCCTGTGTCCATTCATGCGAATGGACAGTTTGTTGCTGGTCATTCCCACATAGAAAGCGTCACAGTGCAGGCAGGTCAGTTGGTAAATCACGTGGGTGCTTTCACACGTGGCTCTCCCTTTGATCGTGTACACCTTCCGGGTTACAGGACTGGAGTAGGTGGTGGTGGGAGGGTGCATAGGACAGGTTTTACACCGGGGGCGGTTGCAAGGGTAGGAGCCAGAGATTAGGGAAGGTGGTTTGGGTATTTCATAGGGATGAACCAAGAGGTTACGAAGGTTAGGTGGACGGTGGAAAGACGCTCTTGGTGGAGTGGGGAGGATTTCATGAAGGATTGATCTCATTTCGGGGCAGGATTTTAGGAAGTCGTATCTCTGCTGGAGAGCCATTTCAAGGTCTGATCCAGTCCCGGGAAGTATTCTGTCACAAGTGGGGCACTTTTGGGGTTCTTCTGTGAGAGGTTCTGGATTTGAGGGGATGAGGAAGTGGCTCTGGTTATCTGATTCTGTACCAGGTTGGGAGGGTAGTTGCGGGATGCAAAAGCTGTTTTCAGGTTGTTGGTGTAATGGTCGAGGGATTCAGGACTGGAGCAGATTCGTTTGCCACGAAGGCCTAGGCTGTAGGGAAGGGACCGTTTGATATGGAATGGGTGGCAGCTGTCATAATGGAGGTACTGTTGCTTGTTGGTGGATTTGATGTGGACGGATGTGTGCAGCTGGCCATTGGACAGATGGAGGTCAACGTCTAGGAAAGTGGCATGGGATTTGGAGTAGGACCAGTTGAATCTGATGGAACCAAAGGAGTTGAGGTTGGAGAGGAAATTCTGGAGTTGTTCTTCACTGTGAGTCCAGATCATGAAGATGTCATCAATAAATCTGTACCAAACTTTGGGTTGGCAGGCTTGGGTAACCAAGAAGGCTTCCTCTAAGCGACCCATAAATAGGTTGGCATACGAGGGGGCCATCCTGGTACCCATGGCTGTTCCCTTTAATTGTTGGTATGTCTGGTCTTCAAAAGTAAAGAAGTTGTGGGTCAGGATGAAGCTGGCTAAGGTGACGAGGAAAGAGGTTTTAGGTAGGGTGGCAGGTGATCGGCGTGAAAGGAAGTGCTCCATTGCAGCGAGGCCCTGGACATGCGGGATATTTGTGTATAGGGAAGTGGCATCAATGGTTACAAGGATGGTTTCCGGGGGTAACAGACTGGGTACGGATTCCAGGCGTTTGAGAAAGTGGTTGGTGTCTTTGATGAAGGATGGGAGACTGCATGTAATGGGTTGAAGGTGTTGATCTACGTAGGCAGAGATACGTTCTGTGGGGGCTTGGTAACCAGCTACAATGGGGCGGCCAGGATGTTTGGGTTTGTGAATTTTAGGAAGTAGGTAGAAGGTAGGAGTGTGAGGTGTCGGTGGGGTGAGGAGTTTGTTGGAGTCAGGTGAAAGGTTTTGTAGGGGGCCTAAGGTTCTGAGGATTCCTTGGAGCTCCGCCTGGACATCAGGAATGGGATGACCTTGGCAAACTTTGTATGTAGAGTTGTCTGAAAGCTGACGCAGTCCCTCAGCCACATACTCCCGACGATCAAGTACCACGGTCGTGGAACCCTTGTAAGCCGGAAGAATGATGATGGATTGGTCAGCTTTCAGATCACGGATAGCCTGGGCTTCGGCTGTGGTGATGTTGGGAGTAGGATTAAGGTTGTTCAAGAATGATTGAGAGGCAAGGCTGGAAGTGAGAAATTCCTGGAAGGTTTGGAGAGGGTGATTTTGAGGAAGAGGAGGTGGGTCCCGCTGTGATGGAGGACGGAACAGTTGCAGGCAGGGTTCAATTTGGATAGTGTCTTGGGGAGTTGGATCATTAGGAGTGGGATCAGGATTGTTTTTCTTCGTGGCAAAGTGATATTTCCAGCAGAGAATACGAGTGTAGGACAGTAAATCTTTGACAAGGGCAGTTTGGTTGAACCTGGGAGTGGGGCTGAAGGTGAGGTCTTTGGATAGGACAGAGGTTTCGGATTGGGAGAGGGGTTTGGAGGAAAGGTTAACTACTGATTTGGGGTGTTGTGGTTCCAGATTGTGTTGACTAGAATTTTGAGGTGTTGGGGGGAGTGGAGCTGGAAGTGGGAGATTGAGTAGATGGGAGAGACTGGGTCTGTGTGCAATGAGAGGAGGTTGAGGTTTGTTGGAAAGGTTGTGGAGGGTGAGTGATTTGCCTTTCCGGAGGTGGGAAACCAGGAGATTGGATAGTTTTTTGAGGTGGAGGGTGGCATGTTCTAATTTGCGGTTGGCCTGTAGGAGGATGCTATGTACAGCCGGTGTGGATGTGGGAGAGGAAAGATTGAGGACTTTGATTTGGGATAGGAGTTGACGGGTGTGTTCATTGGCCGAGTCGATGTATAGGTGAAGGATTAGGCGGGTGAGGGCTATGGATGGAAAATGACCTGGACCACCAATGTGTTTTCCGTCTGACAGTTTTTTTCCACTGAAGTCCTTACATAATTTTCTCTTTTTTGTACATGCCCAACACATTCAAGCTTTCCTATCATAGTGTTCCCATATGGTATGTCAATAACAACAGTAGTGTGTCCTTCACAGTTGCCATTCCCAAGGTTAGCCAACATACCTCACAACATGACTGACCTCTGATCTTCTAAAAATGTTTAGAACTCCTTTCGTCTTACTTGTTTCCACTAGTGTCATCAAAGTTCTTTACACAAATATTGTGTGCCAATAAATTTACTCAAACAACCCTGGCAGTGCTCTGTTAGACATTCATTATCTAGTACCTTACCAGTTTCAATAAATGTGCCAGTTACAACCCCATTTGGATAAGTATTACCTCTCTTTTGCCAAGATCCATTAAATGCTGCTACAGTGTCTGTATTTTCAGACAAGGCTACTGCTTCTTCTGCTGCTCCTTTCGTTGAATGTAGACTTACACCACATCAAGCATTATGTATTAACTTATTGTATCTGTCAAGCCTCAGTGGAGGTAGATGCAAATCCGTCACTGTACAAAATGTCTGGGCAGCTCTCTTTCTCCTTCCAATACATGGCATCGCATAAGCAAGCTGAGTATTTCCAGAATGAGATTTTCATTCTGCAGCAGAGTGTGCACTGATATGAAACTTCCTGGCAGATTAAAACTATGTGCCCGACCGAGACTCGAACTTGTGACCTTTGCCTTTCGTGGGCAAGTGCTCTACCATCTGAGCTACCGAAGCACAATTACTGCCCGGTCGTCACAGCTTTACTTCTGCCAGTATCTCGTCTCCTACCTTCCAAACTTTACAGAAGCTCTCCTGCGAACCTTGCAGAACTAGCACTCCTGAAAGAAGGGATACTGTGGAGACATAACTTAGCCACAGCCAGAGGCTCCAGAGTATCCTTTCTTTCAGTCGTGCTAGTTCTGTATGGTTCGCAGGAGTGCTTCTGTAAAATTTGGATGGTAGGAGACGAGATACTGGCAGAAGTAAAGCTGTGATGACTAGGTGTGAGTCGTACCTTGGTAGCTCAGATGGTAGAGCACTTGCTCGCGAAAGGCAAAGGTACCGAGTTCAAGTCTTGGTCAGGCACACAGTTTTAATCTGCCAGGAAGTTTCGAGCTGAATATTTGCTCTGTAATGTTGACTATCAGTTACTGGCGATGTCATAGTATCACTGTGCATCTTATATGAGTTACGGGCAATCGCTAACAATTTGAAAGACCTTTCCTTGCTGAAATGTCCTCAAAAACGTCAGTACTCTCTTCGCAATTGCAGTACTTACATTTCACAGCACCCTTAAAAAGTCTTGACAGGTTATTTGTGTTCACAATAACATTTCCATTATTATTGCTGCTTACAATACTATTAGCCTTGTTTTTATTACTTTCAGAAAGTAAAAGTTTATGTCTAGATGCAGTGCCTGTAGACACAGTTTCCGTTGGTGACTTTTGAAGCACTCACACGCGCACAAACACACACACACACACACACACACACACACACAAACAAACAAAACTACACACAACAACTATAAAATCACTAATGTAAACATTCGAACCATACCCTTCTAGACATGCCTGTACTTTGGTTCTGGAAGTCAGTACCTTCTAGAGTACATGTGTGTTTACGATCCCTAACTAATGATGCAAAAAAACGGAACACAATAATGCATCCCATATTCTGATGCACTTCAAACTGGCAGATGGGGATGACCACTGTGCAACATTACGTTCAACCACAATTTAAGAATGAATGTAAAATAATAATGCCCATAAACCACACATTTTTGAAACCAGCATGAAATGCTATTTTCTATAGACCAAGAATTTTTTTCCAATTTTTTGGTCATTTTCACGAGCATTTCCCCTTAAGAACATAAGTAAGAAAGTCTTAACAGTTATCAGAACTTGTGAACTGTGCCAGATAATGAAGGATGAGAATCAAGTGGTGAAGTGTAACTTGTATCTTAGGTGGGGAGGGTTGCATGTCTCAGTGATACATATAGTCGTACCGTAGGTGCAACCACAAAGGAGGGGTATATGTTGAGAGGCTAGGCAAGCATGTGGTTCCTGTAGAGGGACAGCAGCCTTTTCAGAAGTTGCAGGGGTAACAGTCTGGATGATTGACTGATCTGGCTTTGTGACATTAACCAAAACTGCCTTGCTGTGCTGATATTGCAAAAGGCTGAAAGCAATGGGAAACTACAGCCGTAATTTTTCCCGAAGGCATGCAGCTTTATTGTATGGTTAAATGATGATGGCATCCTGTTGGGAAAATATTCTGAAGGTGAAATAGTCTCCCATTTGGATCTCCAGGCTGGGACTACTCAGGAGGACGTCGTTATCAGGAGAAACAAAACTGGTGTTCTATGGATCAGAGTGTGAAATGTCAGATCCCTTAATCGGATAGGTAGGTTATAAAATTTAAAAAGGAAAATGGATAGGTTAAAGTTAGAAATAAAGGGTATTCATGAAGTACAGTGGCAGGAGGAACAAGACTTCTGGTCAAGTGGATACAGGGTTATAAATACAAAATCAAATAGCGGTAATGCAGGAGCTGGTTAAATAATGAGTAAAAAAATAGGAGCATGGGTAAGCTACTACAAACAGCATAGTGAACGCATTATTGTAACCAAGACAGACACGAAGCACACACCTACCACACTAGTACAAGTTTATATGCCCACTAGCTCTGCAGATGACGATGAGATTGAAGAAATGTATGACTAGATAAAAGAGGTTATTCAGACAGTGAAGGGAGATAAAAATTTAATAGTCATGAGGGACTGGAATTCGATAATTGGAAAAGAAAGAAAAGGAAAAGTAGTAGGTGAATATGGAATGGGACTAAGGAATGGAATGAAAGAGGAAACTGCCTGGTAGAGTTTTGCACAGAGCATAACTTAATCATAGCTAACACTTGGTTTAAGAATCATAAAAGAAGGTTATATACATGGAAGAGGCGTGGAGACATTGGAAGGTTTCAGATAGATTATATCATGGTAAGACAGAGATTTAGGAACCAGGTTTTAAATTGTAAGACATTTCCAGGTGCAGATGTGGACTCTGACCACAAGCTATTGGTTATGAACTGTAGATTAAAACTGAAGAAACCGCAAAAGGTCGGAATTTAAAGAGATGGAACATGGATAAATTGAAAGAACCAGGAGTTGTTGAGTGTTTTGGAGAGAGTATTAGGGAATGAATGACAAGAATGGGTGAAAGAAATACAGTGGAAGAAGAATGGGTAGCTCTGAGGGATGAAGTAGTGAAGGCAGCAGAGGATCAAGTAGGTAAAAATGTGAGGGCTAGTAGAAATCCTATTGTAACAGAAGAGATATTGAATTTAATTGATGAAAGGAGAAAACAAAAATGCAGTAAATGAAGGAAGCAAAAAAGAATACAAATATCTCCAAAATGAGATTGACAGGAAGTTCAAAATCGCTAAGCAGGGATGGCTAAAGGACAGATGTAAGGATGTAGAGGCATACATCACTAGGAGTAACATAGATACTGCCCACAAGGAAATTAGAGAGACCTTTGGAGAAAAGAGTACCACCTGTATGAATATCAAGAGCTCAGATGGAAAATCAGTTCCAAGCAAAGGAGGGGAATGGAAAGGTGGAAGTAGTATATAGAGGGTCTATACAAGGGCGATTTACTTGATGACAATATTATGGAAATGGAAGAGGACATAGTTGAAGATGAAATGGGAGATATGACACTATGTGAATAGTTTGACAGAGCACTGAAAGACCTAAGTCAAAACTGGGCCCCGGGGGTAGACAACATTTGATCAGAACTACTGATGGCCTTGGGAGAGCCAGCACTGACAAAACTGTACCAGCTGGAGAGCAAGATTTATGCAATAGGTGAAATAACCTCAGACTTCAAGAAGAATATAATAATTCAAATCCCAAATAAAGCAGGTGTTTACAGGTCTGAAAATTACTAAACTATCAGTTTAATAAGTCACAGCTGCAAAATAATAACACAAATTCCTTACAGACGAATGTAAAAACTGGTAGAAGCAGATCTTGGGGAAGATCAATTTGGATTCTGTAGAAATGTTGGAACACGTGAGGCAATACTGACCCTACCAGTTACCCTAGAGAGGGCTGTAGCCTATCCCCAATGTTATTCAATCTGTATATTGAGCAAGCAGTAAAGGAAACAAAAGAAAATTTTGGCGTAGGAATTAAAATCCATGGAGAAGAAATAAAAACTTTGAGGTTAGCGGATAACATTATAATTCTGTCAGAGACAGCAAAGGACCTGGAAGAGCATTTGAACGCAGCAGACATTGTCTTGAAAGGAGGATATAAAGATGAACATCAACAAAACAAAATGACGATAATGGAATGTAATCGAATTAAATCAGGTAATGCTGAGGGAATTTGATTGGAAAATGATTAGCTTAAAGTAGCAAATGAGTGTTGCTATTTGAGGAGAAAAATAACTGACAGTGGTCGAAGTAGATAGGATATAAAATGTAGACAGGCAATGGTAAGCAAAAATTTTCTGAAGAAGAGAAATTTGTTAACATCTAGTATCGTTTAAGTGTCCAGTAGTCATTTTTGAATGTATTTGTATGGAGTGTAGCCATGTATGCAAGTGAAATCTGGATGATAAATAGTTTAGACAAAAAGAGAATAGAAGCTTCTAAACGTGGTGCTACAGAAGAATACTGGAGATTAGATGGGTAGATCATGTAACTAATGAGGAGGCACTGAATAGAATTGGGGAGAAGAGGAATTTTTGGTGTAAGTTGACTAGAAGGAGGGATCAGTTGGTAGGGCATGTTCTGAGCCATCAAGAGATCACCAATTTAATTTAGTACTAGGTGGCAATGTGGAGGGTAAAAATTGTAGAGGGAGACCACAAGATTAATACATTAAACAGATTCAGAAGGATATAGGTTGCATTAGATACTTAGAGATGGAGCAGCTTGCACAGGATAGAGTAGCATGGAGAGCTGCAGTCTCTGGACTGAAGACCACAAAACAACAACAACAACAACGACATATAAAGATTATCCAGATCTCTTAGGTCTTCATTATGTGTAGGAAACACCTATGCAAGCCATGTTAACAAAGCCTCTGCTACTGCAGCTTCCAACCACCAGAGGAAATTGAGAAATGTGAAGGTATGACTTCATTAAGCTATATGTGACACCACATATACACATAGTGGAAATGACATATAAATTGTATTTCCACCCATGACAGTGCTGCCATCCCATGTGGTGCTGGAGGATTATCAGCTGTTTCTGTAATTCTGTCCACTCCCGCTTCTGTTTAAATATCTTTATTCTGCATCTTTTTTGGAAAGACACTTCCTTAGAAATTTTTAATTACTAATATAAAACTGTTGTAATTGTAATCTCATTTTAAAGATGTTAAGGGCAATCAGAGTAAAATTGTTTTCCTGCTAACTAAAATGTTTCCCACACCATATTAGTACTACTTGCAGATTATAACCTGGCATCTGTTGACCATTTTGTGCAAATGTGACTTAGACATTAGTATGAGTGGCATTTCAAATGTAAAAAGACATGCAAGAGGAAAGAGACATTCAACGTTGGTTGATTCATTATTTTCAAGGCAACAAAACAAGTTGAATTGAGATACAGTATAAGCAGTGCCAGCTCAGTCACAAGTTTCTTCTGAAAGGAATTTAAATGGTAGTGACAAATTACAATCACTTGCTCTTACTACAATATCTAGAACTTCAGTTGAAGAGGGTTCCAAAACAAACTCATTGAAACATTTTTTAGTTATTGATGAGATAGTAAAATCTGAGATTATATGGTCTATGAATAAAGTCATGTCTCATTCTTCAATGAGAAGTTCTGGAAAAACAACAGACGTATTCCAAATTATGTTTTCTGGCAGCATGATTACAAAAAAATTACAGTTACGCAAGTGTAGGTTGTCACATATAATTACTTGTGTACTTGGCCCTTATTTCCTGAAACTCCTACCTAACAAAGTCAGGGAAGTTTGATTCTTTTGTGTGTCAAATGACGAGAGTTTAAGCGAAGTTGTGCAAAATGCACAGACGGATTTGGTGGTTTGTTTCAGGGATGAACAATATCGATCTATATCCACAAGATATGTAACATCTGTGTTTTTAAATTTTGGCACATCTTCTGATTTACAGTCAGATTTCCTGGAGGAGCTGAATGGTTTGAATTCATCACCTAAGAATATAATCCAAATTTCTGTGGATGGACCAGATGTGAACTTAAATATGTTGCATGATTTTCAAGAATTTCTGTTAAATGAAGAAGGTAATCAAACACAAATGTTTCATTGTCGCAATTACTCACCTCATGTAGTGAATGAACCTCGAAAACTGCTCAAAATGAAAGTGGCTGGAATGTTATTGAATTTCTTAGGGTGGTTCTGTACTTTATGAAGTACTTTCCTTCAAGGAGGACAACCTTCTCAAATATTACATGGTTTTCCAAGCTCCCTTTCAAATTTCGTTCTATAAGATGGGTTGGAAATGTAAGTCATGAATAGAGCACTTAAACAACATATTCCACATTTGAAGAAGTAAGTTGCTGAGCTACATAAAAGACCACCTGAAGGGGAAAGTATAGCATTGCTTCTTGGTTCATAAAGAAAACTATTATGGAAATGGTGATATTGACAAAAGTCTTATATCTTCTTTTCACATGCACATTCTTTGTGCAAAGAGGACCTAAAAAATTAGAAGAAATGTGAATAAGAAAAGAAAGAATGATTACTGAACAAGTGAAAGCAAGCTGAAATCAAAGAATTTGAAATGAAGGAAGCAATTATATTGAGCAAAGCACCAGAGATTTTGGCAGAAATACAAAATGTATCTACGTCTACATCTACATCCATACTCCGCAAGCCACCTGACGGTGTGTGGCGGAGGGTAATGAAGTGTTATATTCATTTTATTATGATGTATTTTTAGAGTTTGTTCCCTTTAATCAGTTTTAATCAGTAACTAATAATGTATCTGTATTTGTAAAAACAGAGTTTTTAATCTTTATTTGATATTTTCTGTTGCCTTTAAATCAAAATACAATATTTAATATTTTAAAAATATTTTATTTCTAATCTGTTAATTTTTGATGTGATCTGTCCCCAATTCCTCCCTGATTTATACTTCTGAAAATAATTAATTATAGATATTTTAAGAATTGTCCATATATACCTCTGTAAAAAAAAGACACTCTGGAGCCAAATGTAGTGCAAAAGTAAACTTGAGAAAGATTTGACTTGAAAAATCTGGAAAATACCTTAATTTTGAATGTGACTAATTATTAGTTTGGGTTTAACAGATAATGTTTACTAATTTTCCTATCACTTCAAATTCTGTGATATTTTAATCCTGTGTTACTCTATCTACAGGGTCAGATGTTTTGTAAGTCAGCAAATTAAACAATATAATTTTGTGCATAAAATGCTGTGAGAAATTATTGGTCTTATATCTAGAGTAGATTTCTGATTTAATCTTCCCTTTCTGAAGTCACCCTGATATTCTGGAAATTGTTTAGATAAATGTTCTCTTAATTTTGTTTCAAAAGTTTATTTACAGTTTCATAATATAATAGATGACTCAATATTTCTCTGTAGTTATCAACACCTTATTTATTTATATTTTTTTAATTGAAGGGTTTTGGATTAGAGCTATTTGCCATTTTTCTGCATGTTTGCCAGTTTCCAGATCTTCTTGGAGAACAACTGTTAAAATGTCATAATATTTGATTTTGATAATTTCAGTGTTTCTGCTGTTATTGAGTATTCAGAACATACTTTGTTTTAATATGTTTAAGGATTTCTTGAATCTACTTCTGTTGATATGGAATTTTCAACCTTTTCTGTGTTGTTGAAAGTTCTAATTCAGGTACAACAACTGAACAGTTCAAAAGTTAATCAACTAGATTTGCTAAGATCACAGAAATGGCCTGAATTTTTGCATAAAGTGTCATGCTCTCCTTTTCTGTACTTAAATGATCCATCTTGCAATGAATTACATTTTTTCATGCATCAGTAATGAATCAAAGTGCTGTTACTGTCTGGGTGATGAGGTTAAGATACAGTGTAGTTCTGTCTTTGATTGTTACTTCAAAAGATGTGTTATTCTGTACCTCAAATGCACTAAGTTGCAGTAAGTGATAACTTTTGAGTGATACATAATGACTGTGTGCATACAAGCTAGACATACACTATCTGGTCAGAGGTACCACATCACTTCTATGTAACGTGGAATTGACCACTAGATATCACAAGAGGCAGAACAATGAGTATAAAAGGAGGCCAGGAGTATCTCATTGTCTTAGAGAAGGATTAACACTCAGGAGAGCTTAATGTCACAACTACTTAATGTCACTACTGATTGGTTGTCACTTGAGTAACAAATCCATCAGCAATATTTCAACCCTTCTAAAGCTCTGCACAAGTCAGCTGTTGGTGATGTGATTGTGAAATGTAAATGAAAAGGAACAATCACAGTAAACCGATCCAGGTAGACCTCATGTTGAGATGGATAGGGACAATTGACTATCGCGGGGGGGGGGGGGGGGGGGGGGTAAATGTAAAAAATTACAAGAAGTCTGTGAAGGGAATCACTTGGGGATTTCAAATTGTTAGCAATGGAGCTATCACAGTGACTGTTTGTATGGAGCTCAAAAGAAATGGTATGCCATGGTTGAACAGCTCCTCACAAGCATCAAATTTCTATGGTCAGTGTTAAGCGACACCTGAGGTGGTGTAATGGCCAAAATCACTGGACACTGGATGATTGGGAATAAGTGATTTGGAATGATGAATCCCACAATACCCTGTGGCAGTTTGATGGAAAGGTTTGGGTTTGGTATTTGGTGAATTCCGGAGAACCTTAGGCACCATCCTGTGTAGTCCCAACAGTGAAGTACGAAGGCAGCGGTGTTACATTATGGAGGTATTTCTTGTGGTTTGGGTATGGTTACCTTATTGTGCTTACAAAATGTTAATTGTGGATGGTTATAAACACATTTTACTGCATCGTATACCACGTACAGTAGAGGAACAGTTTGCAGATAATGATTCCCCCTCCTCTCCCTCTCTCTCCCTCTCTTTTTAAATCCATCTTTTATTCTACATGTTTGAAAGTTTTACAGTGTGTAGATACATCCTTTAGGAACAATATTTTCATTTCTCCACATAATTTCCATCCCTCTTGACTGCCTTACGCTGTTTTGGAACCAGCACCTGTATACCCGCACAGTAAAATTATGGACCAACCTGTTGGAGCCACTGTTTGGCAATGTGCACAAGGCAGCCATCATCTTCAAACCTTGTTCCATGAAGAGAGTCTTTCAGTTTCCCAAAGAGATGATAGTCACATGGAGCCAAGTCAGGACTGTAAGGCAGGTGTTTCAGTGTTGTCCGTCCAAGTTTTGTGATCATGGAGTGTGTGCAGTACGAGGCCTGCTGTTGCGAGGACAATCCTCAATATTGCCCTGCCCGCTTTCATCACATAACCTGCTTGCCCACCGACTAACTGTGATCAACAGCAGAATCTCCATACACCTTTTTCAACCTCTTGTGGATGTTTCCCACTGTCTCGTTTTCACAGCACAGGAATTCTATGACAGCATGTTGCTTCTGACAAACGTCTAGTGTGGCAGCCATCTTGCAGACATGCTGTGAGGGCGCCACTCATGGGAACAGGTTGGACTAAGTTTGAAAACAAGTGGGAAGGATGTATCTACACACTGTAAAACTTTCACGCATGCAGAATGATAACTGTATTTTTACAAAATAGTGTACATATGTTTTGGAGTGACCCTCATAGAATGAGGAGAGATGGTTTTGTTCACTCTGGGAAAAATACTTGGGCAAACATGACAATGTCTAACAGCACATCCCATGTTAAATGTTGCAATAAAAACAGATGCAGAAAGCTAAATTTCATTGCTGACACCAATGTAATCTCTGGTCCTAGTGGGCACCACTAAACTTGTTATATTTGTACAATCCTGTTATTTCTTTGACAGTCATTTGCTTTCTTGATGAAGGTAATGATGATTATTGTCTAAAGCTTTGATGTTGAGAGAATTACAATGATAAGAACAGTTTGTGCAACAAATCTCATTGCAGAAATACATACTGTTTGCCACTTTTATAGGCCCCACATATAGTGTGAGGTCCTGCAGATATGTTTGCAATTATATTTTGTGAAATAACAAAAGTGGAGTACCTTTTGACTGGAAAAATTACTATTCATTAATGCAAGATCCATGCTTTTGTGACATTTAACAAGCAGAAAATGTGGTAAACTTTGTTTGGATAAAATACTGCTGCTAAACTAGGTCAGTGATTTGCAAAATATGAGAAATTTTAAAAATAACTTTCATGTAGTGGTGCATTAATTGTTGGTTTTGTAATCGATATCTATACACAGTTAATTTTATACTTTTTACAATATGTATGCAATCATTTTGTTGTTTATCTTCTTTATCTTTATAGGAGTGTTATTGTCCAGACTGAACCAATAATAAAATGAATGGATTCCCATACTGTGGCCAGTATTTATGCAAATTGAAAAATTTCATTGATGAAGAATGTGGTATGTCCTGCCATATTTTTATTACACTGTTACAGAGAAAATAGTTTATTTTCTCAATATTCGGTACAAACTGAATCTGTTTGAATCATTCCAAGGGAAACATTTTCTACTATTTAGAATGTGAATGGCTTATAAATGCAGGTGGTACAATATATCTCAATCTATTTGTATAAAAGGCAACATCATTACTGACTGACTCCTCATTGCCCCAAACCGCTAAGGACAATTATCTGAAATTTGAAAAAAGTATGGATCTTTTACAGTAGGAATTGTTTAAGAAGGGATTTTTCTATATACCAACCGAAAAAGGGGTGAAATGGGGGATGAAGAGTCTTCTTTTTGAAATGTCATTATAAGTTAGTTTTGAAGCTAGGCCTACAAAAATTGGTATTTCGTTTCATGGTCAGAAACAAAGAAATATGTTTCGTCATTTTTGGAAAATTAACCCTGTGGGATTGAAATAGTGGGTGAAAGTTTTTTTTTGAAAGTGTATCATTATTAAGGAACTATTGAAGTATTTTTTAAGCTAGATCTATGAACATTGGCATTTTGACTTCTCGGGTACAAATAAAAGAAATATTTGTTTCAGTGTTTTTGGAAATTGAACCTCTATGGGGTGAAAAAGCAGATGATATTTTTTATAGACATATTTTATTATGAAAGAATTTTCAAAGCTAAATCTGTGAATATCTAAATTTGGCTTCTTAGTTGGAAATTTAAAAAAAAAAGTGTTTTGCTGTATTTGGAAATTCAAGCCCTATAAGGTGAAACAGGGGATGAAAGTTTTTATGGAAATATTTCACTGTGCAAGTGTTTTTGAAGCTAAATGTAGGAAAATTTTTATTAAGTTTCTCTGTTAGAAATAAAGGATATGCAAATCACTGTGTTTGGAAATTCAGCCCCTAACGCGGTGAAATTCCGGGGGAAGGGGGGGGGGGGGAATTTATGAAAATATTTCATTGCAATAGTATTGTTAAAGGTGAATCTTTGAAATTTGGTGTTTGGTTTTTTGGTTAGAGATTAAAAATACATGTTTCACGTTTTTGGAAATTAAGCCCATAAGGGGGTGAAATAAGGTCAGACAGATTCACTTATTTACCATTGTCTACCCAAACTGCTAAGGACAGAAACTTGAAGTTTGGAGAGGGTGTGGATTTTACACTGTAGGCACCATTTAAGAAAGGATTGTTTGAAATTCCACTTTTAAGGGGGTGAAACTGGGGATAAAAGGCTTTATGAAAATATGTTGCTGTGAAGGTAATTTTGAAGTTAGAACTGCGAAAAGTGGTAATTGGTTTCTTTCAGGAACTAAAAATATGAGTTTCAGCATTTTTGTAAATTCAACAACTAAGGGGGTATAATAGTGGGTGAAAAGTTTTTGAAAATTACGTAATTACTAAAGAACTGCTAAAGGATTTTTAAGACCTTATCTATAACAATTGGTATTTGACATCTCAGTTACAAATAATAATAATAGTAATAATAATATATAGGTTTCAGTGTTTCTGGAAATTCAGCGTCTAAGAGATTACAATAGGGTCAAAAGTTTTTAAGAAAATATTTCATAACATTAAAAAATTATTAATGCTAAATTTACCAAAATTGTTATTTCATTTTTTAGTTAGATATAAAGAAATATTTGTTGGGGAATGAAAGTTGCTATAGAAATATCTCCTCAAGAATGCCAAAGGCATGATTAATGAAAACTTTGGACTCTAGCTACCAGAATTGTTTTTTGGGCAGAAGTACATTCAGAAAGGGCCATGCTTATGAGGCCTTAATTAGTGTGAAAAGTGTAAAGGCTTTTGCAATTTGTGAACAACGTAAGAGTTTGATCTCTGCAGGCCATACAGTCTACATGAGTGAAGCAGTGGGCACTAAGCTAGTTAATATCATATAGCACAGCATTATTGTGCACTGACAAAATGAAAGGAATGTGGTAGAGGTGTTGTACCATATTTATACTGAGTATTTATTCTTCTCTGAATTTGGTGATGTCATGGGATTTCTGGACTGTGAGGGTGACCTTGAAAATAGTTCGACATATACAGCATTTTATCTTGCCTGTGGGCATCCTTTGTTTCCATGGAAAAATTGGAACCGTGGAGTCATTATGAGATTACACCAAATCATTTTTTTCACAAACTAGTTTTTATTATACCCTTTTTGTTGTATAGTCTATAATTTAATTCAAAATATTGTCAAAATTTAATATTAACATCACTTCAGGGAGAAGAAGGTTTCAACAAATTTCAAATCCAGAATGAGTGGTGTATATCTGACACACATTAATGGAAAAGTAAATGTTGAAAATTTAGGTTTTGGTGTTTTTAGTTGTTTCTACACCAGGAGGAGAAGGCAGGCTGGGACTGGGGAAAGGAACAGGAAAGAAATGATGTACAGATGCAGGAGTTAATACAAAGTTTCACAATTTTTGACAGAACAACAATTGGAGGATGTACATTTCATTAAACTGAACAAGGGAGAGTCCAAGTTGCGATATCAGCAGTTATGAGGACAGATTGCTACTCATTGTTTTATCTTTATGGCAAGTATCACTCTTATCCTTTTGATTAAATTGAGTGTTACATTTGTAAAATTGAATTACCATCTGCTATGGATGTGGTGATGTGAGTGTGATGATCTTGCTTTGTTGCCATGCTACTATATACCAAGTCCAACATGTATTGTATAATGCACTGTTCTATAAAGGATATTACGGGTGCCAAGTTTTGTGTTGCATTTATTTTTGTAGAAAACTTTTGTCATGAATGAACAATCTTTCTGTAGATGTTCCCTGACGAACTAAATAACCAGTAGATTTCTGTTGTTGGTGATGTGTGATATTGCTTGTAATCCTGTTTAGTCATAGCACAAGTTGATAGTGTAGCACCACAGTCCATGGGGGCATGGGGTTTAAACAAATAGTAGTAATGTTTGCATTTATGATGTTTGTGTTGGCCTACATATGTGGAAAGGAATGAAATGTAATAATAAATCTGAGCAGTATTTCTACAGTCACTCTCTTAACTTTTGGCAGCCATGTAATGTGAATTTTAAGTTCATTGACAACAACAAGGAATTTCTTGTAATGGTGATAAATGGGTATTTGCTCACAAAATCAATGAAGCATGTTTTAAATCTTGAAATGGTCACCACCAGAGTGCAAGTAATTTACTAGTATATGGAAAATATATGGAGAGAAAAGTTTGCTTTATAATTGCAGTGAAAGCCATTTGTCCTTTACTTTTTTGTGAAAGTTAAGCAGGATTTCATGAATTGCTATTCATGAAATCCTACTTAGAATATCAATGACTGGTACTGCAACAGTAACAGCAATATTTCATTTTTCTTTCTGCAGTTTTTCCACCTACTAGCAATTTGCTTGCATTATGTTTGTGACTATTTCAAGATTTAAAACACACATATTAATCTTATAAGCAAATACCTATTGATGACCATTATCAGAAATTTCTTACTGTAGCCACTGAACTAAAAATTCACATTGCAGTGGCTGCCAAAAGTTAATAGAGTGTTTGCAGAAACATGGCTTGGGTTTATTATTGCGTCTCATTTCTTTTTTTATGTGTAGGCCAACTCTTAACATTGTAAATGCAAACATTACAACTGTTTGTTTATACCGTCCACGCACCTGGACTGTGATGCCACACTATCAACTTGTACTATGACTTAACAGGATTACAAGCAGTAATATACATTGGCAACAATAGAAATATATTGGCTATGTAGTGAGTTAGGAAACATCTGCACGAAAATTATTTCATCCACGACACAAGTTTTCTAAGAGAATGATTGCAACACAAAAGTTGCCGGCTCTCATATACATTACACAACACTACATTATACAATACATGCTGGACTCAGTATATAGTAGTATGCCAACAAAGCATCCACAGTAAATGGTAATTCACTTTTACAAATTAAACACTGATTTTAATGAAAGGTGTAAGAGTGTTACTCACCATATAGATGACACATTGAGTAGCAATGTATCCTTTTCATGGTTGTTGGTATTCTCACCTGGACTCAACATTGTTCAATTTAATGAGAATCACACCCTCCAATGTTCTTTTCTGTGAAAAATGTGAATTTCTTCTACTAAGCAGTCCTGAAAGATTTGAAATACAAAAAATTCTGGATAAATTGGAATTTTTAATGTGTGACAAAGAAAGAGCACCACCCTTATTTCTCAAAATGAAGAGCACCAATGGATGCACCTAACAGTTAGAAACAATCCAGGAACTTGTGTCACTTTCACTTGATGAAGCGTTTAAGTTGTCAAATTATCACCATTAAATGTACATGTTTCATTGTGTGTAGAGTTCTGACATTGCCCCCCAGTCCTACAGGGCTGAGGTGGCAGAACTCCACACCACGATCTAATTCACAAATGTCAGTTTGTTACCAATTCTCATCACGGTTCCTATGCTATTTCTATGGATAATGGCACAATCATTTGGTTGGCTCATGAAAAGGAGGTGCTTCAGTGCACACTACAACCTGAAAACCCATCTTTGAGTGAAGTGTTAAATATTGTTCAATCTTTCAAGGTACAAGCATTGTAACTTAAATGGTGGCAACTATTTATTCACAACTGATACAAAAGAGTTACACGTTAGCATCTGTTACTGTCCTTCAAACAGTCACCAACATTGTGTAGAACCTGTTGCCAGGGATGTGGAAGGCATAGTATACCATTAGCAGAGCGTGTTCTGCTGATGGTGTGAATGGAGTGGTCTATTGCCTGTCATACTCTGGAACAGTTCTGAAGCGAATGCCACAAAGTGGTTCCTTCATCTTTGGAATCAAATAAAAGTAACAAGTTTTGTGTTGGCTCCCAAGGTCCTCAGCGGTACGTTTGGGGCAGCCACCACAAATTGTATAAAGAGTGACTAGTGACCAGGATGTAGCTATGTCTGTTGGCCGAAAAATAATGAATGACAAGAATTGTGCCAGCTAGAATGAGGAGATAACTTATCTTTATTTCCGACGAAACGTGCACCAGCGATACAAGTCTGAGTAATATCCAAGAGTAATCCATGTACTGAGCCTAGTCGAATACAACAGCAAATATTGCACTGCAATGGCTCCGCTATAAACTCCACAAAAGGCTAGCAATAGACAATCGACACTAGACTGTCCGTCTCGGGGCCAGTGCTCCTCCTTATATGCCAAAGGCACAGGGCGCTGTGGACCCGAGCTCAGCCATGACGTGACCTCTTCCGCCGGTGGTAACGCCATGAGACACCGATGGCTGAGACAGGAAATGTGGCCAGTGATGTCACAGTCAGGGTGCACGTGTGTGAATTGGTTGGTTGGTTGGTTGGTTGTTTGCGTCCGTGGATACAACAAGGACTTAAGTCCAGGAAGTTTGGTGGATCGTACAGTACTTCCCAGTCCCATTGACCGAACAGAGCAGCCACAGCTTTTGCCGCATGTGCCCATACATTGTCTCGCAAATGATGGGTGGATTGCCTAGAAAGTGTTGCCGCTTCTTTCACAAAGCTAGTCACAGGAGATGCTTCAAAAACGAACAGTAATGCTGTGCATTGATGGTCTGTCATGGAATAACATAATGCATTATGCTAACGCCATCACAGTTGTGCACAAGAATCACCATAACTTTCACCATACTGAGCTCTGATGCACTTTCGACTTTCGCTGTGACCTATAATGATACGATTCATGGGATTGTTGTTTCAGTTTTAGCTCTTACGATGTGGCCCATATCTCATCCATTGTTATGATATGGTGTAAAAAAGCCCCTCCTTCACACTCATAGTGCTCCAAGTGCATCTGAGCTGTGTGTTAATGCATCCATTTCTGCATTTCCATCAAGTCATGTTGAACTCATCATGCTGCAATTTTTCACATGCAAAGGCGTTCCTTGAGGATGCAAAGCACAGTCGTATGTGCTAATCCAGTTTCATGGGCGAGCTCATGAATCATATGGCACCAATCACTGTCCACTAACATTGCAACAGCATGCACTTCTTCTTCAGACATTCTAGGACAACCTGCTCGATGCATGTTTGCCACAGTTTGTTGACCTGCATTGAAGGCATTTACCCAATGTGACACTGTTCTGTATGGCAATGCCGATTCCCCACATGCCTCTTGAGGACCTTGATGACACTGTCGTACTGTACAACCTCGAGCACATTCAATCTTGATCCAACTCTATTGCTCCTGTTTCAAAAATGTAGTGGCACCGTTACATTAGACTGCTCACTCAGAAGTGACTGTGTTTCTCTTGATTGTGCGCATGCCGGTGACGTGGTACAGGTGAGTCCGTTTGGTTGAAGGTAAGGTAGGTATGTCAACAACGTGTGCTATCAGTGACAACAGTAGATTTCATTGCATAGTGATTCCACAGCAGTGTTGCCACTGTTTAAATTCCAACCTACGTATCTTGTGCTGCTAGTTATCAGATTGAGACTCAGTGTGACATCGCTGTGGTGACTCCTGTTCCTGGTTGTTAGGTGCTGGTCAGTTCTGAGGGAGGATGATGTGAAATCTGTACAAATGCAGCCTCCATGCCACACTGGACAGTGACATGCCAAACAACCACCACAGCAATGGCAGCACCTCATTCTCCTATCTCGCACTTTTTTTTGTGCAACATGGTAAGACCATTTTCCTTAAGCACTTGCTGACTTGGCAACAAGAGAAGGAGAAAAGGGCATCTAGTGTCTGTGTATGATTCCTAGCCCCCTCCTGTGGAGTTGAAGGTGGACGTTAATTGTGTCTCCAGTGTGGTCTCCAGTTACTTAACATTTGGCAACCTTAAACGAGCAGTACATTCCACTTTTGGGCTATTTATGGCTCCCACTATGTATTGTCTGTGATTTGTTCCTTGATTTTTTGTAGTGGATGCTGGTACTGCACATTTGTTTGGTCTAGATGCTTTCAGTACCTTTGATTTTTCCATTTCACATAAGGTGTACCTTGTTCCCGAACATTTTCCATACTTGCAGTTAGACTCTCTGTGTTCTGAATTCTTGTCTCTCCTCACAAGAACCTTTGTTATCAGTGGACACTGTCCTGGGAGTGTGTGTTCACGCTTTTGAAATCTACATTACATTTGGAATCTCTGTTTCGAGAACCAACTGAAAGATGGTGCCAAAGACCATACAATTGACGTCGGAATTGTGATGATAATTGGTAACAACCTGACATTTGTGACCTAGACCATGGCATGAAGTTGAGGTGCAGTGGCAGAACACTATATGCGCTATGATGACATTTTGGCTATGGACACCTCCATTACAGACTTCTTACACTTCAAGGTGAGGATGGTTCTGAGTGTCCGATAGCTAATTTTCGGTAAATATTCAACTTCTCTCAGCAGTGCAACTCCTGAGTTGAGAAGGAAGCACTTGCACTCTATGCACTCAAAAAGTTTCATAATGTGTTGTATGGGTCTAAGTTTTGAGGATGGTTCTGAGTTTCCGATAGCTAATTTTCGGTAAATATTCAACTTCTCTCAGCAGTGCAACTCCTGAGTTGAGGAGGAAGCACTTGCACTCTATGCACTCAAAAAGTTTCATAATGTGTTGTATGGGTCTAAGTTCTTCCTCTTCACTGACAACAAGCCCTCGATTTCATTGTTTAACCCTTCTGCTTTGTTGCCCAACAAAGCAGCACATTGCATCCAGATGGGGTCTCGTTTCTGAGACACTAAGAGTATGAAATTCATTTTTGGCCTACTGTGCAACAAACTGACACCGATGCGCTGTTTTGCCTTCCACAGGGTCTAGATCCTATTTTTTACTAGGATGAACTCCTTTGTTTTCACTTTGATGTTGAGGTGCAATGTACAGTGAAAGGATTTCCTATTACAGGCTCCTGGATTGCAACTGTTGGCGCTGCTGATATGGTCTTGCATCAAGTTGTTCACCTCATTCAGCACAGCCGACCGGACAGGCCTCTGGGTATGACTTTTGATTCTTTACGTAACTATTTTGCCTTATGTCACAACCTTTCAGTGCTTGATGATTGTGTCTTATTTACAGATGAGTTGTTGTCTACGGTTGTGATTCTGGCTGCCTTACAGCAGAATGTGCTTCAGCTCCTACATCGAGGACATTGAGGTTTCTAGGGTACCAGGTTATTGTGTTTTGACCGGAAATCTATGCTGACATTGTACATCTTGATGCTACACAATAGACAGCGCTGTGAGTGACACTCTGTTTGTTGTCTGTGCTGCAGAGTGTGTGAGAATGTGTTCATATTGATTTCATGAGACCCATCCCAAATTTTTCCAGGTTTTGGTTGTCCATGCTTTTTATAAATTTCCATATGTTATTCACTGCCCTCAGACATCAGCCGCAGCTATGATTCAGGCTGTCTCGGAAGTGCTTGACAGGTGATAGTCCGCAGTGTGGTGTAATGGTGAGATGGGATGTCTTGTCCACACATTTCAATGTACAAATGAAAAAGTACCTCATGGTGGCCTCCTACATAGACAAGACCTTGAGATGCTCCTCAAGTTCCTACAGGGATTGGATTCCAACTGAGATGGTCCTAGGTTGCCAGGAATGCACCCTATTGCATCTGCTCATGCCACTCAGCCAAAGCCTGAAGGCACAGCTCTCTCTGTGCCATACTACTGGCTCCACGGACTGGGCTTTGGTGTTTGGCCACAGACCAAAAAGGATTCTGGCCACAGTCCACAGCTGCCGAGGCCACTACCACTATATTGTGCACACCAGTGGCAGGCTGACAGTGTGGCACCACTACCAGTACTGCTTAACAGTACCTGCTGCCTCTGCCATCAGCACCTGTCCTAGCCTCATAGAGCATCCCTGGTGTAGGGGTGAACCCACCCTCCATGTGGAGGTTGCTACCTCCTGCTTTTTCTCCAGGGTCCAGCTGCCCTGACGCCTGCTGCCAGGCCTTTCTGCAGTGCTTTACTGCCATTGGTGCCAGCAGGGCCAGTGCCTTCAGGCCCTTTGACACTGGTGCCTCCAAATGAGATGCCAGCACCTTCACCGTATGCACAGTTCCATCGTGTCGAGAACTGGACATTGAGATGCTACCGATACCTGTGTTACTGTTGCTCTCTTGTGGGACTTCACAGGAGAGTAGATGCCACATGTGACTGCAACCGTACCATTTCGGCACCTGTACTCACTGATTCCAGCCCTGAATCTCCTTCCATGCCACACTCATCATTTATGGTGTCTGTCACAGAGGCCGTGGATATTTTGAGAGTTGCCCTCATGTCCACATCATTGAAATGCTCTCTCCCCATGGAGGAGGACTGCTAGAACTCTGGATATGGTACTTCGGTACAAGCTGTGGCACCAGGCCCCTGGCACGCTATACTTTGAATATTCCATCAATGGCATCTGCGTGGACTGGCCACCAGAGGCCGTCTGCTGTGGGCCGTGTGACTTGTGCACATGCCGTGGCATCTGCTGCATCATATACTGGAGCCTTTCTCTTTATAAGCAAATTGTGTTCATACTTGCCATCAGCAGCTGATTATATCAGTATGTTGCTTGTTTATATGTTTGTGCCTATGTTATAAGCTGTTATTCACTTCTAGGCAGAAGGATAATGAACTTTGGTTAATGATGTTGTTTGTCTCTTCCAGTATGATACAAGAATATTAGTAGTAGTAGTAGTAGTAGTAGTAGTAGTAGTGGTGGTAGCAGCAGCAGCAGGGTATGGAATGTCTGTTACACTTTGAGGAAGGCTGTTGCATGGTGCTACTTGTATTGGATATTTGGATGCAAGTCATAATACTGATAAGCAGGTCTGTGTTACTATATCACCAGTTTAAATGTACACCTGTTCTTACACCTGGAAAGACCAGTCTAAAAGTAGTTTCTTTCATGGCATTTTGTGTGTGTCTAAGGTGATCACTGCAAGCAAGTGCCATAAACAGTAGCCACCTGTCCCACCCAAACTGACTGCCGCTGCAAAACTTGGCTACAATTGTTCGTAGAGACTACTCTGTTTGCAGGGCACACGCATGGGCATTGTGCAATACCTCAACTGGTGACGGACTGGCCATCACTTGGTAATAGTATGCCCTTAAGCAATATCACCACATTACACCTTGTAAGAGCAATAACTAAAATACGGGGAAAATGTCTCTGGGATTTTCATTACTGTAATGAGCATATTATTGTTTCCTTATTTGAATTGTAGTGATGGAAATATGTTGTTTAGTAATAGTGTTTTATAAATGACTAGTAAAGTTAGTAAACTATGGGCCATAATGAAACATTTTACAAAAATGAAAGAGAGTAATATACTCTGTTAACATTTCCACTGCTGATGCAGCAAATCTCTTAATTTATTATTAGGTACAAATGCGTAGACAAAGTTTCATCATTTTATAATTAATAACTGTGATCAGCTTTAATCAACTTCAGATGTGGAATGTTAATAAAAATTTAATATTATATTGCTTAACAATTTCTGGGTGACAGCTGGACATGATTTGAGCAGTTTGTGTGCCTGCATTCCTGCTTTGCTGAATTTTGTGACAACAGCCCATATGTATGTAAAAAAAAAAAAAAAAAAAAAAAAATCGAAAACCCAGTCAGCTGCAATTTTATCTCCAATTTTATAGGCTACTGGTTTCAGCAATATGACATGATTGTCCGGCCCCTCT
The DNA here is from genome assembly GCF_023897955.1 of Schistocerca gregaria. NCBI lineage: Eukaryota > Metazoa > Arthropoda > Insecta > Orthoptera > Acrididae > Schistocerca > Schistocerca gregaria. The sequence continues at coordinate 5,822,335 of NW_026061730.1, forward strand.
GTACCAGATATTGGGTGGGATTTGCCAATGACAAACATGTATGTGACACCTGAAAAATAACCAGTCTTCACACCAGTTCATGCACACGTGACATTAGCATATGATTATGTGTCAAACACAAATTGTTTGTGTAATTCTGATGAAGATTGGCTTTCTGTGGTTTCTCCAACCTATGCAACACATTCTTAGGTTTATGGATAAAACTGAAACACAAAGCTCATTTAATGAAATCAAATCACAGATTTCACTTTACAAATGTGTAGATTCTCTGTGTGTCTCTCGTTTCTCCTCCCCTCCACCCTCTCTATCCTCCTGACTCACAAAAGATGTAAACTGGGACTCAACAATAACATTTGAATTAATAGCTCTGTTGATGGTGGGAACCAGTACTTCATGATAGGACTCTCTGAATATCATAAGAAGAAACCTGATGTAAACATTACATTATATATACTTCCACACGTTCTAGAATCTCGTGGGATTGCATTTCACAGGCAGTGGAAGCCAAGCTGTCTCGAGTACAGTAAAGTACAATAAGAAGTATATGCTTTATGCTCATTCATTCATTGTCATGTCCAGTCAGCATTTCCAAAAAACCACAGCTGTGATAGCTTTGTTATTTCCTTCCTAAATATCTTGTACTGTGCACAGGTTGCCCAGGAGGAGGCTCGGATCTTCTTCAGCAGTGCAGTTGCAGGAGGTGTCTGCGCTCACTGGAAGGGTTCCCCATTTCTTCAGGTTGGTCTTGCATCAGGGGATGCCCACTCTTAGTTGGTTGAGCGACCTCCATATAGGATATTGTAGGTTTGTACCAGGAGCTAGTTCTTCTTTTGGTGATACCTCTACAGGCAATGAACTCTTCCATGTTGCAAGATGAATCACCTCTGGTGCTTCCTCCAGTGGCACAGTCCTAGGAATGAAACTCTTGCAAGATTTAAAGCATGATCTTGCTGCCTGATGACCATACATAGGATGTCGGTGGTCATTTCCTGCTGTATTCTCTCATTGTCTGCAGAAGCGGCCCTCCAGGTGTTGGGTGGGGCTATTCCAACAATCGGATACAATTTAAGCACTGTTGTTGGCTTCAAAATTTTTAGGTGTGTCCATTGATGAGAGGTTAAACTGGAAGCAACACATTGATGGTCTGCTGAAACGTCTGAGTTCAGCTACGTATGCTATTAGGGTTATTGCAAATTTTGGTGATAAGAATCTCAGTAAATTAGCTTACTATGCCTACTTTCATTCACTGCTTTCGTATGGCATCATATTTGGGGTAATTCATCGTTGAGTAGAAAAGTATTCATTGCACAAAAACGTGTAATCAGAATAATTGCTGGAGCCCACCCACGGTCATCCTGCAGACATCTATTTAAGGATCTAGGGATCCTCACAGTACCTCACAGTATATATATTCCCTTATGAAATTTGTTGATAATAATCCAACCCAATTCAAAAGTAATAGCAGTGTGCATACCTATAAAACCAGGAGAAAGGATGATCTTCACTATGCAAGGTTAAATCTGACTTTGGCACAGAAAGGGGTAAATTATGCTGCCACAAAAGTCTTTGGGCACCTACCAAACAGCATCAAAAGCCTGACAGATAGCCAACTAACATTTAAAAATAAATTAAAAGAATTTCTAGATGACAACTCCTTCTACTCATTGGCTGAATTTTTAGATATAAACTAAGTAAAAAAAAAAAAAAACTTAATCATTAGTGTCATGCAATATTTTGTGTAATGTAATTTCTTGTACAGACATCTTTTATTAACCTGACATGTTCCACATCATTATGAAGTGTCGTATTCATGATCTATGGAACAAGTATTAATCTAATCTAATCTAAATCCAATCAAGCATCCTGAGATGATCCTTGCAGTATCATTGACTGCAATATCAACTTGTTGAGCATGAGCTGAAGCCTTCCACACAGGAGCAGCATACTCGACAGCTGATACACAGAGCACAAGCGCAGAAGCCCTTAGGAGGTGTAGACAGGTTGGCTCACCGGCTGCTGCCAATCAGCTTCTTAAGTATCACATTTCGAGCAAAAACTTCTTGTTCCACATTTAGTCACTGCTGCCTGTACATTAGAGCCCTTTCCAGCGTGACAGCTAGATAGACTGGTGTTGGGCAATTTTTCAGCTGCTCCTCATCATGTGATGTTCACCTTTTGCTGCGCCTGGCTGTTTCATAAGTGGAAGACGCTCACTTGAGTTTTACTGGGATTGGGCTTCAGGTGGTTGTCATCATAATACTTGGAGAGTTCATCCATTGCTAGAGACAGTTTTGCCTCTACTTATTTAAAGGTTATCCACTGAACAGCGACTGCTGTTTTATAGGCATAGATGAAGAGCCTAGTACTTGCTGGTAGTGGCTGAGCATTTGTGTAAATATTGTACAGTGCTGGAGCACGCACACTGCCTTGGGGGAGACCGTTCTTCTGGTTTCACCATCTACTCTTCTTACGCTGTAATGAAACTTGGAATATTCTGTTCTGGAGGAATTTGCTAATAAGGGATGTTAGTTGGTAGTCAAGATTTGACTACTGCATGATTTGCCAGCATGAAAGCCTGCTTGTTGTGAGATAGACTTCAATTTGAGGGTGGCACTGATTTGGTTAAGTACCACCCATTTTATTATCTTGAAGGTGTGTTTTATGCTGTATCACTTGCACACTGACTCAACAATAATACAGGACAACAGTTTTACCAGCACATTATACTTGGACAGCACTGGCCAGTTAGCTGGCCCAAGTAACCAGTAGTGATGTGAACATTGGCAGTTATGATGTAAAAACAGATGAGCAGACAAAAAATATGACTTTGAATGTCATTTAATTTTTGAATAGAATGAAATAGTACGCAGCAAAACTCTGACAGTATGCTTCTTACAAGACAATACAGAAAACATAACATAATGTTGACAGTAGCTAACATAGTGATGTACAACTTAAACACAGGGCAATTTTTCTGCACCAGCTATGTGTAACGTAAAAGTGTATTGCAGGGATTTCACCGTATAGTTAAAATAGTGTACAGTTTAGGAACTGTTATTAGCTATGTTGATAACAAGGCATTCAACAAGAGAAACCATGAAGCCATTCAAGCATCACTTTTTCCTCCATATTTTTGTGCATGCTTTTCTGCATCCTACCAGCATTCAGCATTGACATATGACAAAGCTTCATACATTTATTCCAGTAGATCTGGGAGATTAAATTTCATGTTATTTCTCACAAAATAACCTTAAACTCAATTCTGCTTAGATTGTAGTTGTATGGTGGCAGCTATAAAAATGCAGCAGTTGTTTGATATGCACAGTGTCATGAAAACTATTGTTTTCCATATTTCTAACAAAGCTTATCACTCTGGCTTGTTGAGGTCACATGTGTAATGTAAAATGGTGGATTTAGTCCCAATAAAGAGAATTTGACTTCTCATTTTTGTCCCAAAAATTTATTTTTAGTGTGTTCTTAATTTAAACACTCTTTAATAGCTAGTTTTATGCAAAATATCGATAATTACAGTTTTATATTTGCAAAGAAAACTGGAATATGTGTAGTTAGAAACAAGAAGAAAAGAAGGGAAATGATGATTAGATGAGTGTTAAATAGCATACATTTGATGAATTTTATATTTAAACGATCTAGGAGAATTCTATATTGAAATAATCTATGTAATCAAATTGAATTGGGGGGGGGGGGGGGGGGCAGTGAAAAGAGAAAGACTAGAGCAAGCTTCAAACCAGTGATCAATACAACATCCAGCCACAATTCTATAAGGCTAGCGATTCAGCCATGCAGATCATTCACAAATTTGCCTTAACTTCTGTAAATAAAATCCCTCAGAAAACTTCAAAGCCAATTTCCTCTCTGAACTTCTGAAAAGTGTTAAGAATAACCAGTTTTTGGCCATTTTTAAAGGTGTTCTGTTTGTCTAGTTTAGTATGGAGCAGGAAATTGCATGAGTAATTTTCACTATATATACAAACATCAAAAAAAGTTTTTCATCACCCCGGTTGCCAGAACTCCTGAAGATAGACGTTGACTGTGGATATTGTACCACAGACACAGTTCCTTCACTATTCAGAGATGTCACTAAATCTGCTCAAAGATGTAAACAACTGTGCATGAGCAGCACCTATTAGATGGAGGGGGTCCGACAGCCCACCAGTTCCAATCATTCCACCAGGAATGAGGTACATGACTCATGTTGTTTGTAGTTCAGCCATACCTAGGCAGTCAATAACACGGTTCGATCACATCGAAATTGTTACTGTGTGCCAACAATGGTTCTCAACAAGGGAATTGTCCAGGCATCTTGGAATGATGTTGATCGAACATGGAGAAGATACAGAGATAATTGTCAATGACATGCCTCGCTCAGGCCACCCAAGGGCTACTTCTGCAGTGGATGACCGCTACCTACGGTTTATGGCTTGGAGAAACCCTGACAGCAACACCACCATGTTGAATAATGCCTTTCTTGCACCCACAGGATGTCATGTTATGACTCAAACTGTGCACCATAGGCTGCATGATGCGCAACTTCAGTCTCAACGTCCATGGCAAGGTCCATTTTTGCAACCATGACACCATTCATCGTGGTACAGCATGCCGAATGGACCGCTCAGGATTGTCATTACGTTCTTTTCACCATTGAGTGTTGCATATGCTTTCAGCGAGACAACTGTTTGAGACATGTTTTGAGGAAATCTGATCAGGTTGAATGCCTTAGACATACTGTCCAGCAAGCTCAGCAAGGTGGAGGTCCCTGAATTTTTGGGGCGGCATTATGTGTGGCCGACATACTCCGCTAGTGGTCATGGAAGATGCCATAATGACTGTATGATATGTGAATGCCATCCTCCGACTCATAATGCAACCATATTAGCAGCTTATTGGCAAGGAATTCATCTTCATGGATGACAATTTATGCCCCTATCATGCACATCTTGTGAATGACTTCTTTCAGGATAATGACACTGCTCAACTAGAGTGGTCAGTATGTTCTTCAGACATGAACCCTATTGAACAAGACGTGGGATTTATGGACAACATGACCCACCAACTACTCTGAGGGATCTATGCCAAATTGCTGTTGAGGAGATGGACAATCTGGACCAACAGTGCCTTGATGAACTTGTGGATAGTATGCAATGATGAATACAGGCATGCATCAATGCAAGAGGACATGCTACTGGGTGTTAGAGGTACCAATGTGTATAGCAGTCAGGACCACCACCTCTGAAGGTCTCGCTGTATGATGATACAACAAGCAACGTGTGGTTTTCATGAGCAATAAAAGGGCGGAAGTGATGTTTATGTTAATCTCTATTCCAATTTTCTGTGCTGGTTCCATAACTCTCAGAACCAAGGTGATGCAAAACTTTTTTTGAAGTGTGTATTAACAGCATGATAATTAGAGTACAACTAGTGTGGTATACAATTTTTGCAATAAAAACTACACAGCTGAGTTGTATTTAAGAAATATGAGGGTGGCTTGCAAATTTCTCGGAATCATTACAAGAGGTCACCGCTAGCCCAACGAGTTGTTTACATGATATTCATTGTACTGTTGCATGTACACACATGCCACATCAGTGTTTTTGGAAGAGAGCTGTGGCAGTGATGTGGCTTTGTTGTTGTTCCTACGCAGTGATTTGTGAAGATAGAAAAAAATCATGATTTAAGTAGTGATTAAGTATTTCATAAAGAAAGGTATGAAAGGAAACAACATTCATGCTGATTTCCAAAATACGTGGTGGGGGGCAGGAAGGTGGGTGGGGGGCAAATGAATTTAAATTTTGTCAGGAGAGCTTAGATGATGATCTCCGTAGTGGTCATCTGAGATGTGTTACTACTCCAGAAATCATTCCAAAAGTGCACAGTATGGTCCTCGAGGATCGCCGATTGAAAGTATGTGAAATTGATCATGCTTGGCAAATGTCATCTGAAAGGGTGTATCACATTTTAACTGAATAATTAGAAATGAAAAAATTATCTGCAAGAGGGGTGCCGCGACTCTGGATGCTGGATCAAAAATGCATGAGAATGGACATATTGGAAGAATGTTTGGCCTGTTTTAGCATAAATAAAAAAGATTTCTTGCACCAGTTTGTGACTACAGATGAAACTCTGGTGCACTACTTAACCCCAGAAACAAAACAGCAGTCAAAGCAGTGAAAACATGTTGATTCTCTACCACCAAAGAAAGCAAAGACTATCGCTTCACCGGGAAGGGGAATTCTGTTTGTAGATTATCTATCCACTGGGCAAACAATTACTAGAGAATACTATGCTGACCTCCTGGGCAAATTGCAATAAAAGTTTTGCAAGAAAGGCTAGGTTTAGTAAGGGAAAGTCATCTTACATCAAGACAATGTGTGCCCACGCACGTGCCGTTGCCAGGGCAAAATCACATGAACTGAGGTATGAATTGTTGCCACACCTGCTTTATTCACCTGATATTGCTTCATCAGACTTCCAACTCTACCAAAAAGTGAAAATTTTTCTTGGAGCACAAAGTTTCACTTCAAATGGAGAAATGATAGCCAGAGTTGACGTCTATTTTGCAGGCCTGAGGAAACTCATTTTCGAGAGGGGATCAAGGCACTGGAACATTGTTGGACCAGGTGCATTATTCTACAAGGAGAGTACATTGAAAAATAAAAATAGTTTTGGTGATATAAGTACTTTTTTCTTTTCCGTTCCAAGAACTTTTCAAGCCATCCTTGTATGTTGATGGCTGTTAATACAATAGATCTTGAAGTTTCATTTACAGTAACCTAGCAATACGATATCTAATACATAAGTAGGACCTTCTTCCAAGAGAGTAAGAACACCAGTGTACATGTTCTATGGCTGCATACTAATCATTACGTTTGTATTTGTTTGCATCAAGTTTGTTTGTATGATGAACAAAGTGAGCACAAAGTAAATATGTACGCTGTGGTCCATGTTTTCTTTGCCTTCTCCTATTTATCTTGATAATTGAGCAAACACTGTAGATACATAATCTATTTGTGTGAATGTGTCAATCCGATTATTCCTGTTTCAGCATTTGGCAAAGGAAAAGAAATTGAAATAGTCTGCTGTGTATACTTTTCTAGAATAGAGTATACAGTAGTAAGTCACCACTATCAGTGCAGTATCAGCTAAAGAGTTTCAGAAAAGTACTTTTGTCTTGTATTTTCTAATCCTGCACAAAAGGGGAATTTCTCATACAATGACCATTGAAAATTCAAGCCGAACATTTATGCCAGAGCCTCAAATGTAGGCACTAAGCATAGCCCCCAACCCAACATTCTTTTCATAACAGCTAGAAATAATTATGTATACATTAAACAGTGTGCTATGGAGTTTATAAAATGGGAATGTATAGAGATAGCTCTGTTCTCAAGAACCTATCAGAATAGAAAGTTGATGGCTTGTAGGGTCATACCTTTTGCAAATCTCTGGAAGATTTACTTAAGGTATTATTGAAAATGAAGCAGGTATGTATTTCTCTGGTAACAACATCAACGACTTAACATTCAGTTAATTTTGTCTGTCATTAGTACTGACTTGAGCAGTTACAGAAACTTAAGGGGCCACTCTGAAGATTATAACAATGGGGAGGTCATTATTCAGTGGATTGAAAGAAACTACTTACAACTGATTGACAGTGTCAAACTCCCTGTGTCATTTAAAAAAGCGAGATGTTGAAGGGATTACAACTTTGAGCATAAAGTATGAGGCACATCTATATCAAACAACCAAAACAGGGAAAATATTTTTCAAGTAATGTACATGTTCATCTGCAAATGTCAGATTTTCACGCAGGTATAAAATCCAAACAGCAAACCAGAAGATGTTCCAGAGCATAATAGATAAAATAGTACTGAAATAACACCAGCAACAAAGTTCTAAGACAGTCCATTCCAAGAGGCTGTAGGTACAATTAGCTCAAGGGTTTATCAAGAGAAATGGAACACAAGCTATAAAGATGTGTATAACTATTTAAAGCTAACCCCTTTGTGCATACAGGTAGTACTAGCTAACTGTTAATCAACTCAGTACAGATTGCCAAAACAGCAAGTTGTATTAAAAGGCAATGGAAGAACTGTAAATGGGAAGAGCAGTTGAATCTTTGAGATGTCTCAACTGCAACACTTAATACTCTACAGGAGATTGTTCCTACCACTGCCAGCCAAATAGCCAGGCTCTCCTGGAAAACAGCAAACCTAGACTGAAATCCTCCAAATTATACTTCAAAATATATAGGAACAATGAAGAAGAAGAAGAAATACCAATACTTGGAACTCCTTCAGTACAGGAGAGCCAAACAGGGCACTTAACAGGAGCAAACTGAAGAAGGCTCAAAGACTTATATGATATTCTAGTACAACAAATTAAGTGTTTTGGAGCTAAAATATAACAATGGGTGCCAGAAATTGTTGTAAATTGCTGCATCTTCAACCAACACATTAACATCTAGAAACAGACAAGGGTAACAGCAATCTTAAAACAACGATAGCCAGTTAATAATCCTGGAAGCTCCTGACTCACCCGCACCCCCCCCCCCCCCTCCCTCCCAGGCAGCCCCACTCACTCCTCTGCCTCACATCTGTAAAATCTATGAGAGAATTCTCCAGGCACAAAAGTACCATGTAACCCTTGAAATTGTGATGAAATCCAACCAACCAACTAACATGAATATTCCTGCCCTGACTGCCCCAAGCCTCAAGAGCCCCTTGTTAGCAACTTTTAATCAAACTGTTGGTACCTAGCTCTGAACTAAACTAGTCTAACTGGTAAGCTCTTTTTGTGATATTCTTATTTGCCTTTTTTCTGTTTGCTTTAAGCTTTTCATGCAGAAGTGTTGTTTCCCACAACTTATACTGTTTTTAATTTGTAATAATCCGATATGTTTGATTTCAGTAATAGAAATTGTCAGAATTTTTGCCACTAGTCCATTAATCAGGTTTTTTATATAAAAATATCTGAAAAACATTCATTGACATTTTCAATTTGGCTTCTGTTCCAGATTTACCGCACTTAATTAAAAACAGATATGCTTGTGGATTCCCTAAGGACTGGGAACTGTTAAGAATAAAGTGGATCATGTTTTTAAAAGCAGGTATGTTAAACCTCTTTGTGAATCAAGTACTAACCTGTGCTTGAAAGAAATTTGACCTCTTTTTGTACTTATTTAATGAAGAAAGGGAGGTGCTATCTCCAGTAAAGACAGATAACATGTAAACACTTACCATAGCAAAGAAACATGCTTCTTCTGTTTCTACCATATTTTACAAATGCAATGTACAGTTAAAAAGGCTCTGACAGTGGGAGGAGGTTTGGGGGGGGGGGGGGTGGAGGAGAAGACTTTGTAGTTTTATTTTCTTTTCTCTTTGAAAACTAGTTGTATCTTGTAACTAATATAGTCACTTATTCAAACTGAAATTTTATCCTGTGTTAGTCTAGGATTCTTTTTGTTTCTTTGTTGTGCTGTATCATGGATGAGTATGAAAATGAAGGAAGATGGTGAAATCTGGTACACATTGCCTATTCCTCTCAAATAACACCAAGGAGACTACTATATTTTGTATTTTGGGGGTGGTTGGATGGGTGAGGGAGATATCAACATAAGGTATATCAACGGGCCTCTCAATGTTAATCTATTAATTGTAAAATGTAAATATGTTTAAACAGTTCATTTATATACATAAAATTAGGGATTAATGACGTACATCCAACCCAAGATACTTCAAACCTCATTGAAAGTAGTGTTCCATGACACACCCAAACTCCTCAGCATTATAGTCCATTCCTGTACCACTCTCAATCCCAATCACATCCCTGTGGGAGGACCAGGTGCAAGAGCTGCCCAGTCCCTCACCCAGCACTTCCTATTGTAGTCCTGTCACAGGCTTATTGTATCCCTTCAGAGGCTGCCTAGCTGTGACAGCAGCCACCGTCATATACCAGCTCTGCCGCGATTGTTGCAGAGATTTTTATATTGTTGTAGTTGCCAACCAGCTGTCTGCCAGGATGAATGGCCACCGCCGAATTGTGGCCGAGAGCAAAGTGACGCAACACGCAGCTGAACATAACGTGCTTGTGTTTCATGGCTGCTTCTCAACCCAAGCTATCTGGATCCTCCCCTCCACCACCAGCTTTTCTGAAGAGCAGAGATGGGAGTATCCTTACAGCACATTCTCTGCACCTGAAGTTATTCCGACCTAACCCTGTGGCAACATACTGTTCCCACACCCTCCATCTAACAGTTTTCACCTCCTCTATTCTGTCATCTCATCCCTATTCTTGTCTCCCAACCTCTTTGTTTGGCACCCTCTGCCAACACACCCACCCATCTGTCCCATTCCTCGATTCTACCCCTTTTTGCTCCATGTTTCTCCCCAGCTCCCTGCCTCACAGCCTCCCAAAGCAACACTTGTCACCAGCCTAGTCCCCTGCATGGCCTGTCAGACAGACTCATCTCTCCTCCCACACGTACACTGCTGTCTCCTTCACTTCCCTTTCCCTCCCCACTCCAGACTGCTGCTTCTCTCTTCTATGTGACAGTTGCATTCTGGCCAGAGCTGCCATGGATGGCAGTCAAGATGTGGGCATCAGGTGTGCCTGCTTGGGTGAGTGAATGTGTGTGTGTGTGTTTACTTTTCAGACAAAGACTGTTGTTGAATGCTAATGTTTAAATGTCATGTAGTTATGCCTGTTTGCAACTTAACGTGTCATCTTTACAGTAAATAGCACTCTGTCATTTCGTTATATTGTTGATATTCCAGCCTGGAGTTTTCATTGTTTAAAATTAATGCTTTAAATGTACCAGTATACTTGCACTATACTTTCACCCATACCCTTCACCTTTTTCTCATGAAGGTGGTGTCTGAAAGCTTATGTGTAAGTGTCTTTTAATTGTACCTGTCTGCAACACAATGTTTCACCTTTACAATACGTAGCAATCTATATTTTCCTACATTGTTGATATTCTGACCTGAAGTTTCCTTGTTTAATATATTAAATTTACTTACGATTACATTAATAAATTAATATATATAAAGAATAATCATTTTAAATGGTACATTTCTGATGGTTTGTGATTTAAACTGTCCTTCAGTAGCAATATTCTGTTGTCATATCCTCACTTTCCCCTTCCTGTTTGTTTCTCTTCTATGGGTCAGAGCACATGGCTCTGGCAGCTGTTTCAAATCCCGTATAGTTTGTCGTTGCTGTATCTTTTGCCTGACTTTTTTTTAATGGTCTCTACAGTTATGAGTGCTGCCTTGCATTGTGTTTGCAGTGATTTTCATAAAAAGTTATTATTTTAATGGAAAATGGAAACCCAACAAAAATCTTCTACCAGTGATGTTATGGGTGGAAACATCAAAACTACAACTTTTCATGACGCTTTCTCAATTTATGAAGAAAAATGTGTGATCACCAACAATCTTTCTGCCTACATGAGTCCTGTAGAAATAGCTAGGAGTCAAGCAATTGCAGAGCAGGTTACTGAAATTATGAATTAGAATTTCATAGTAAATAATGGAGATACGACATTATACACTGAACCTAACAAACAAGATCATTATGAAGAGGTTATGTGGTCGGTCTCTCTCTCTCTCTCTCTCTCTCTCTCTCTCTCTCTCTCTCTCTCTCTCTCTCTCTCTCTCTCTCTGTGGTTTGATTCCCAGTTTTAAATTTTTTTCCCTCTCCTGGCATTGCTGTTGCCCATTGTTGTAATGTTCTCTTCATCAGTTGTTCATAGCAGCCCATTGCACCCTGAAACCCTTCATATGTTTCATAGCTATTGAATGCAACTATGTTATTTTTAATAACAGGAATTTCCATTTTAAACGAGCATCAGCAAAATCATTGACTTTCTTCATATTGGTCAAGGGCATGAGAGTATGAGAGGAATATCCTTTGATATTTTAGGCACATGTAAGTGACATCCACATGCTACTACTCAAAAAATTGGATCCAAATCAGTGAACCCTATCCTGCACCTTCTCCTTTTCAAGATTGAATACAGACACTAGATTCCCTCTGTTGATCAAGAACTGTTCAGTCACTTCTCCTCACCTTGTATGTCAAATATTATTGCTGAAAAGTTCTTTCACAATCAACATTCACATTTCATGAATGAGAACGGTCTACTACAGTTAGGGTAAGTTAGCAAAGATACAGAACAAACCTTTTAAAAATGATCTGTATCAGAGTTAACACAAGCACTTTTTCAAGACCAGTGGTCATTTATGGAATGCAGTTTTTTATAGTTTACATTTCACCATAATAGTTTCACTTCATCTTCTCTCCGCTTTTCAAGTTGTCTGTTTTCCACTGCAATGTTCTCTTTGTCTGCAGGATTGTAGTGCCACATGCATTGAAGCATTGCAGACTATTTTTAACAGAATCACTGTTAATGTGTAGTGCAGGTAGAGTTCAATAACTAATGAAAAAACTTAATACAGTAAGTTTAGAAGTAGATCTACAAAACATGTAATAGAAAATGGTGCAATGGTGTACTTGACCGCTTGTCTTGCATACTGCTATAGTGGAGCTGCTTTTAATTGAGTGATGCACAAAATTTACTGGAGGCATTACAGTATTGTTGTGTTATGTACTGATACTTATAATTATACATAATAAAAATGGATAGACAAAAGATCTTGTTACTGATGGCAGCAGGGGAACACACGTAAGAAATGTATTATGTACGCAAGCTTTAGGCAGAGGCCTGAAGGAAAAAGACCTGCTGAGGTTTAGGAAAAGAGATAAAGTTCAGAAAAATCAGCCAGAACCCCAGGTCAGGGAAGACTTACTGGCTGGGATGAAAAGGAAAGACTACAATATATTTTCAAAAAATGATTATTTTCATTATTATAGTTTTACATCCCCCCCCCCCCCCCCCCTCCCATGAACCATGGACCATGCTGTTGGTGGGGAGGCTTGCATGCCTCAGCGATACAGATGGCCGTACCGTAGGTGCAGCCACAGCGGAGGGGTATCTGTTGAGAGGCCAGACAAATGTGTGGTTCCTGAAGAGGGGCAGCAGCCTTTTCAGCTGGGGCAACAGTCTGGTTGATTGACTGATCTGGCCTTGTAACAATAATCAAAACGGCCTTGCTGTGCTGGTACTGCAAACGACTGAAAGCAAGGGGAAACTACAGCCATAATTTTTCCCTAGGGCATGCAGCTTTACTGTATGGTTAAATGATGATGGTGCCCTCTTGGGTAAAATATTCCGGAGGTAAAACAGTCCCCCATTCGGATCACCGGGCGGGGACTACTCAAGAGGACGTTGTTATCAGGAGAAAGAAAACTGGTGTTCTACGGATCAGAGCATGGAATGTCAGATCCCTTAATCGAGCAGGTAGGTTAGAAATTAAAAAAAGGGAAATGGATAGGTTAAAGTTAAATGTAGTAGTAATTAGTGAAGATTGCTGACAGGAGGAACAAGACTTTTGGTCAGGTGAATGCAGGGTTATAAATACAAAATCGAATAGAGGTATTGCAGGAGTAGGTTTAACAACGAATAAAAAAAATAGGTGTGCGGGTAAGATACTACGAACAGCATAGTGAAGGCATTATTGTGACCAAGATAAACAAGAAGCCCACGCCTACTACAGTAGTACCAGTTTATATGCCAACTAGCTCTGGAGATGATGAAGAAATTGATGAAATGCATGATGAGATAAAAGAAATTATGCAGGTATTGAAGGGAAATGAAAATTTAATAGTTGTGGGTGACTGGAATAAGAGAGTAGGAAAAGGGAGAGAAGGAAACATAGTAGGTGAATATGGATTGGCGGGAAGAAATGAAAGAGGAAGCTGTGTGGCAGAATTTTGCACAGAGCATAACTTAATCACAGCTAACACTTGATTCAAGAATCATAAAAGGAGGTTGTATACATGGAATAACCCCAGAGATACTGAACGGTATCAGATAGATTAAATAATGGTAAGACAGAGATACGGGATCCAGGTTTTAAATTGTAAGACATTTCCAGGGGCTGATTTGGACTCTGACCAGAATCTATTGGTTATGAACTGTAGATTAAAACTGAAGAAACTGCTAAAATGTGGGAATTTAAGGAGATGGTACCTGAATAAACTGAAAGAACCAGAGGTTGTACAGAGTTTCAGGGAGAGCATAAGAGAACAATTGACAGGAAAGGGGGGGAAGAAACGCAGTAGAAGAAGAATGGGTAGCTCTGAGGGATGAAATAGTGAAGGCAGCAGAGGATCAAATAGGTAAAAAGACAAGGGCTAGTAGAAACACTTGGGTAACAAAAGAAATATTGAATTTAATTCATGAAAGGGGAAAATATAAAAATGCAGTAAATGAAGCAGGCAAAAAGGAATACAAACATCTGAAAAATGAGATTGGCAGGAAGTGCAAAACGGCTAAGCAGGGATGGCCAGAGGATAAATTTAAGGATGTAGAGGCTTATCTCACTAGGGGTAAGATAGATACTACCTACAGGAAAATTAAAGAGACTTTTGGAGAAAAGAGAACCACTTGTATGAATATCAAGAGCTCAGATGGAAACCCAGTTCTAACCAAAGAAGGGGAAGCAGAAAGATGGAAGGAGTATATAGAGGGTCTATACAAGGGCAATGTACTTGAGAACAATATTATAGAAATGGAAGAGAATGTAGATGAAGATGAAATGGGAGATACGATACTGCGTGAAGAGTTTGACGGAGCACTGAAAGACCTGAGCTGAAACAAGGCCCCGGGACTAGACAACATTCAGATTAGAACTAATGAGAGAGCCAGTCCTGACAAAATTCTACCATCTGGTGAGGAAGATGTATGAGACAGGCAAAGTACCCTCAGACTTAAAGAAGAATATAACAACTCCAATCTCAAAGAAAGCAGGAGATGTGAAATTTACCGGACTATCAGTTTAATAAGTCACAGCTGCAAACTACTAACACAAATTCTTTGTGGACGAATGGAAAAACTGGTAGAAGCCAGCATTGGGGAAGATCAGTTTGGATTCCCTAGAAATATTGGAACACGTGAGGCAATACTGACATTACGACTTATCTTAGAAGAAAGATTAAGGA
This sequence comes from Schistocerca gregaria, assembly GCF_023897955.1. NCBI lineage: Eukaryota > Metazoa > Arthropoda > Insecta > Orthoptera > Acrididae > Schistocerca > Schistocerca gregaria. The sequence goes on from NW_026061730.1 coordinate 5,837,416, forward strand.
AAGGCAAACCTATGTTTCTAGCATTTTTAGACTTAGAGAAAGCATTTGACAATGTTGACTAGAATACTCTTTTTCAAATTCTAAAGGTGTCAGGGGTTAAATACAGGAAGCGAAAGGCTATTTACAATTTGTACAGAAACCAGAAAGCAGTCAAGGGGCATGAAAGGGAAGCAGTGGTTGGGAAGGGAGTGATACAGAGTTGTAGCCTCTCCCCAATGTTATTCAATCTGTATATTGAGCAAGCAGTAAAGGAAACAAAAGAAAAATCTGGAGTAGGTATTAAAATCTATGGAGAAGAAATGAAAACTTTGAGGCTTGCTGATGACATTGTAATTCTATCAGAGACAGCAAACGACTTGTAAGAGCAGTTGAACATAATGGACAGTTTCTTGAAAGGAGGATACAAGATGAATATCAACAAAAGCAAAACGAGGATAATGGAATGTAGTCAAATTAAGTCGGGTGATGCTGAGGGAATTAGATTAGGAAATGAGACACTTAAATTAGTAAATGAGTTTTGCTATTTGGGGAGCAAAATAACTGATGATGGTCAAAGTAGAGAAAATAAAATATGTAGACTGGCAATGGCAAGGAAAGCGTTTCTGAAGATTTAAGTGTCAGGGAGTCGTTTCTGAAAGTATTCATATTGAGTGTAGCCATGTATGGAAGTGAAACATGGATGATAAATAGTTTGGACAGTAAGAGAATAGAAGCTTTCGAAATGTGGTGCTAGAGAAGAATGCTGAAGGATAGATGGGTAGATCACATAACTAATGAGGAGGTATTGAATAGAAGAGGAGTTTGTGGCACAATTTGATGAGAAGAAGGGACCGGTTGGTAGGACATGTTCTGAGGCACCAAGGGATCACCAATTTAGAACTGGAGGGCGGCATGGAGGGTAAAAATCGTAGAGGGAGACCAAGAGATGAATACACTGATCAGATTTAGAAGGATGTAGGTTGCAGTAGGTACCGGGAGATGAAGAAGCTTGCACAGGATAGAGTAGCATGGAGAGGTGCATCAAACCAGTCTCAGGACTGAAGACCACAACAACAACATAGTTTTACATGATATTTTGTTGTATGTATGAGTCTTTACTTGTTTCAATAAATGATTCAGTTTCCTCTGTTTGTTTGTTTGGTTGTTGTTGCTGCATGTGATGCAACTGACTCAGAAAACAATATTCCAAAAGTTCTACATGTTTGTCAGTAACAGCTTGATTTTACTTGCAAAGTAATGAAAAATAGTGGCTATGAAAAGTTTTCTGGATTGCGTAAATTTTCACTTTAACCCTGAATGCCCTATTCCTGTTGTAATAGTTGTAATTTTATTCAGTGCGTTTGCTGTTCTCTCATGTGATGCATGGTTTTAGCTTGTTTGATAGCATTATTCACTGTTTCACAGTATTTTGTGCACTGGAATTGCTGAATGAGATGGTGCAAATCACCATCCGGCCACCCAGATTTTTCTGTTCTGTGTTTTCTGGAGATTGGCTGGTTTTCCCCCAATTGACTTTGTTCTGTATCTCAAATACCCTCGTTAATTGAACATTAAACAATTGGTTGATTGAGTGAAATTCTGCATCTTGCCCTTGACTGTTCTTTGTATTAAACTGTGTTACAACTTAAATTTCCTTTTATATTGAATACTGATTATACTAATGAAACAGGTTGTCTGTTAATACTATGATTTTACTTCTAAATATTTTAAGTCTATGAATATCGTAAGGGCAGCTACAGGAAAATGAATATTTCTAGAAAAGCTTTCCACCTTTCAGTCATATGACTCGAGTTACAAATTACTCAGCAAGTGTTCTTTCAAGATATTTAACAAGTGTCCAGACTGCAATTGTACCTGTATCTCTAGATATTTTGTTTGTTACCTAAGGATGTGGTTTTACCTTGACTCTTCATTGTCTTAGTATTTTTGCATATTGGTATGACAAAACATTTCTCAATTTTCTCACAGTGTGCCCAACAGATATCAAAAAATCTTTGAAAATGTTTTTGTGTGATATATATGATGGAAAGTATTCTGTTTGAATTACATTGAAAGATTGACATAATCAAAGCATGGCTAAGAGTGTTGTCTCATTCATTGTCCCACAGTCACTTCAGAGTCCTTTACTCAGCTGTCCAAAGATAAATTATGAGAAAGGATGGCAATTCTTTCAACTCTTCTTGCTTAATGTTTCAGGATTATTGTTAGACAGGCATACCAAATTATGGATATATATTGCTGATCAAATTATGTAGAATTATGGAACATCATAGGGACCGACGACATAAGCAATTTGGTCCCATAAGATAAAAATGGAACACCATTTAAATGCTTCCCCATATGCAGAGATCAGACAAAGATTAATTAAAGTCTGTTTAGAGCACAGCATGTATGATGGAAAATCAGAAAAAAATTATTACAGCCTGTAAATTTTGGTGTTCCAAGAGAGTTTATTGAAAATCAGGAGACTGATTGAATAAGGAACTAAGTCCAGCAGTGAGTCAGCAAGAAATATGACAGGTGAAGAACTTTATAACTAGAAAAGAGAAAATGGTTGGGTACATGTTACTTTATGCCTTGTTTATGAAACTTGTTGTTGAAGGTATTGTGTAAATAAAGAGTTGTAGGATGGAAGATTAGGGTGAACAGAAACAGCACAATAACCAAAATACACTGAGAGGACAAAAGACTTAGGAGACCTTCTAATATTGTGTCAGACCTCCTTTTGCCTGGTGTAATGCAGTAGCTCAATGTGGCACAGACTCAAGAAGTCATTGGAAATCCTCTGCAGAAATATTGAAGAATGCTGCTGCTATAGCCATCCATAATTGTGAAAATGTTGCTGTGCAGGGTTTTGTGCATGAACTGACCTTTCGATTATGACCCATAAATGTTCAATGGGACTCGTGTTGAGTAATCTGTGTGGCCATATCGATTGCTCAAATTGTGCAGAATCTTCTGCAGACCAATCACAAATGATTGTGGCCCAGTGACATGATGCATTGTCACCCATATTAATTCCATTGTTGTTTGGGAACACGAAGTCCATTAATGACTGAAAATGTTCTCCAAGTAGCCAAACATAACTGTTTCCAGCCAATGCTGTATTAAGTTGTGCCAGAGGGCCCAGTCCATTCCATGTAAACACAGCCCACACCATTATGGAGCCACTACCAGCTTGCCCAGTGCCTCGTTGATGACTCAGGTCCACAACTTCATGGGGTCTGCAGCACACATCTGCACAAATCCTGCCACAAGTTTGTACCAACTGAAATTGGGCCTCGTCTGATTATGCCACAGTTTTCCAGTCATTTAGGGTCTAACCAGTGTCTTCACAAGCCACATTTTGTGACATTAGAAAAGGCACTCGTGTTGGTCATCTGCTGTGAGAGTCCATTATGCCAAATTTTGCTATACCGTCCTAATGCGTATGTTTATCTTACGTCCCACATTCATTTCTGTAGTAATTTCTTGCAGTGTCACTTGTCTGTTGGTACTGACAGCTCTGTTCAAACATCACTGATCTCAATTGTTAAGTGAAGGCAGTTGGCCAGTGCATTGTGCTCATTGAGAGGTAACTGTATTCTCAGCACAGTCTTGACGCTGTGGATTTCAGAAAATTGAATTGTGTAATTATTTCCAAAATAGGGTACCCATGTGTCTAGCTCCAACTACCACTCCACATCTAAAGTCTGTTAATTCATCTCCTGTAGCCCTGATCTCATTGGACACCTTTTGACATAAATCATCTGAGTTCAAGTGGCAGCTTCACCAGTGCACTGTCCATTTATACCTTTTGTACACAACACTACTGGCATCTGTATTTGTGCATATTGCTATCCCATTACTTTTGTCACTTCAGTGTAAAACCCCTTTGTTCAAAAGCACATACCTGTGAAATCAAAATCTGCCACTTGGTAACACTCGATACTGTGTTACTTATAAAATGCTCAGATCATTGTTGACATGCTTTGACATGCAGTACTTTTGGTAGTTGAGAAGCTGCTGCTGAAGCATGTACCACTCTTTGACAGCACTCTTAATGTGGTCAGTCAGTGTAATTAAAGGAAACCACAGAAAAGTTAAAGTGCGACCAGTCTAAAACATACCAGTCTGTTTATGGGTTATTAAAGGAAGCCTTACTAGCCACCCAAAAATCCTATGCCCTTGTCATGTCTGTCTTTGTTAATTATATTATGATCTGATCTGATCTGATCTGGGCAAGACACTATATCCTTATTCTTCCACAGCATCCAGACTTTCTGTCCTCTTCTGTTTGCACGGTCCTCTTTAACTTGGCATGCCACCGTGCTGGACAACAATCTCCATCTCTCCGATGGCTCTATGAGAACCTCTGTCACTGAGACTACAAACCATCAACAGTACTTTATTCTATTAGCAGCCATCCCCTGCCATAGAACATGACCACATATTGATAACATACCTGGAGTAACAGGCAATGTGCCCCTATGGTATGCTGGCAGAACCTTCACATTCACTCCATTGCAAACCTAGTCTACAAGTATATCTCCTGTTGCATATCCATATATGGCCCTATTCCTTGAACCACTCCACTGAACCAGTTGCTGTGGAATGCTCCCATTGTTACTCTAGACTAAAACAACTTAACCACATTTTTAGCTCAGCATCTGCCTTCGTTTAATACTGCTCTGAAATGATGAATATCACCACTGATTCTGCTTAATGTTTCACTGCAGCTAACAGCAGTGATACCCCTTTAATTTACATATCTTTTAATTGTGACTGTCTGCAACTTAACATGTCATTTTTACGATACATAGCAATCTATCTTTTCCTATGTGTTCAGTAGACAGAGAGGCAGTAGTATCATATCTCAGTGAGGAACTGGAACCTTTCAGCACAGTACAGGGACATATAGAGGAATTAGGGCTCAAGTTTCAAAGAATAGTTGACTGAACATTGGAAAGTTATATACCCAGTAAACAGTTCATGATGTAAGAGATCCTCTATGGTATACAGTCACTGTAAAGAATCTTTTAAAGAAACAGACTACTGGATAATATGTGTAAAAGAAACCATAGGGCTGCAGATAGAAATGCTAAATGAAATTTGGAATATACTCATAGGTAAGGGCTTTTAGTAGCACAAAAGTTAGCATCCAGTCACTTGCAGACTAGACGAGAACTGAAATTGAGAGTAGTAATGCAAAAGCAAAAATTCTTAACTTTGTTTTCAAATGTTCATTTACAAAAGCAAACACAGGAGTATTGCACCAGTTAAATCTTTATACCACTGAAGAGATGAGTGAAATGGTATTAGCTTCAGTGACATTGAGAAACAGCTGAAATCATTAAATTTGAACAAATCTCAGGGGTCGGTTGAGTACCTTTCAAATTCTGCCCAATTTTGATCTGAGTTAGTCCCTCTGTTACTACAACCTATAGTAGTTCTCTCAGGCAAAAACCATACCCAGTAGCTGGAAGAAAGCATAGGTTACACTTGTCTATAAGAAAGTTAGCAGAAGTGATCCACAAAATTACTGTCCAGTATCCTGAACATTGATTTGTAGCAGAAACTTACAACATATTCTGAACCCACGTATAAGAGCTGTTGAACAGAACAACCTCCTCCATGCTAATTAGAGTGAATTTAGTAAACATAATCATGTGAAAATCAGCACATGCTTTTCTCATGCAATGTTCTAAAGCCATCAAAGTTACAGTATTTCTTGATCTCCAAAAAGCATTTGATTTAATATCACACCTACATTTCTCAACAAAAGTACTATCGTGTGGTGTACTGGGCAAAATTTGTGACTGGATTGAAGACTTCTTAGTAAGAAGGATTCAGCATGTTATCTTGGATAGAGAACTATTGACAAATATAGAACTGAAGTAACTTTGGATGTACCCCAGGGAAGTGTGTTGGATCCCTTGCTGCCCATGTTGCATATTTATGACCTTGCAGACAATATTAATAGAAACTCAACTTTTTTCAATGATGCAGTTATCTACAATGAAATACAGTTTGAAGGAAACTGCAAAAATATTCACTGAGGCCATGATAAGATTTCAGAGTGGTGCAATGATTGACAAGTTTATTCAAATGTTCGGAAATGTAAAATTGTGCACTTCACAACATAAAAAATAAACATAGTGTGAGATGAACATAATATCAGTGAATCATAGTTGAAATTGGTAAAGTCACACAAATACACGAGTGTAACACTTGGTATGACATGAAAGGGAAAATGACATAAGGTCGGTCATAGGTAAAGCATGTAGCAAACTTCAGTTTTTTGGTAGAATAGTAGGAAAATGCAATTAGTTTACAAAGGAGATAGATTAAAAATCAATCATGTGATCCATCTTAAAATATTGTTTGTGTGGGACCCTTACCAATTAGGACTAGTAGGGGATATTGAATGCATACAGAGAAGGGAAGTATTAATAGTCACAGGCTTGTTTTATGAATGGTCACAGGTTTGTTTGATCCACAGAAGAGAGTTACGGATTTTGAAAGAACTGAACTGGCAGCCTTAGAGTCCTGAGAAAGTCTTCTAACAAAGTTTCTAGAATTGCTATCAATTTTGACTCTTTCAAATATACTACAAACTCCTACAGATTGCTCCCATAGTCATTGTCATGACAAGATTAAATTTATTGCAGCACACACAGAGGCTTGTGAACAATCATTCTTCCTGTGCTCCATGTGGGAATGGAATAGGGAAAACTCAGCTGTGACCTTGGTACAGATTTTTATGTAAACACGACACTTGAATAATAACCAATCTAAAAATATAACAAACAGCAAAATTGACTATCCAGTAACAGAACATGTTGCTGAGCACAACAGGCTTGACTTCTTGGATATTGCAGAACCTGTGGCATCTGCTCATTGGTGGGTCTTCTGTTTCTGCATACCTATCTCTTTCCATTGTTGCCTTTTCCTCCCACTGCCTTTCACCCTCACTACTCCTCCCACCCTCCCCATCCAGCAGAACTCCTCCCACCACTGGGCTGCTGCCTTAGGGCTATGTAATCAGTTGGGTCAACGTAGCTGTGCATGTTTGAGTCAATGGGTCTGTGTTTTTCATCAGCTTAGAAGGAGAACATTGAAAGCTAAGAAGAATGTTGTCCAAAAACACAACGACATTTCCAGTCTCGTTGTATGTGCATGTTGTCTATTCAGTACCATACCTATATGGTTAGTGATTATCTTTATGTAGATTCTGAGAAAGCTTTCTTTAATTTTTTTCCAGATTTTGTGTTAGTTCATTTTAAACTCATTTGACTAACTTAGTTACCACTTAAGGGTTTTAGTTTCACAGATTTGCTTGTTTATCATTTAATTCTTGTACATACATATTTATATCACATTGTAAATGATATGATAATTCCATTAATTAATTATTTTATTTCTCTTTGATTGTTTTACATTCATGCATTAAGTTGACTTCTTCTTTATAATAACTTCAGTTTTAATCTTTTTTTTTTTTTTGCTTTCTGTCTGATAATCAGGAGAACCACAAGATTTTCAGTGGAAGGGAAATGACAATGAAGCTATTTTAGACAGCTGTTCCTCCTCCCAAAAACCCCTGGGCAATCGTCACAAGAAAGTAGTTGTGAGGAATTCAGAAACAAAACACGAAAGAGGAATTCTGCATTTTCATCCTTACCTGCCAACAATAAGTTCACAGATACAGTTCATGGACTTGGTTCCAATAATGCTATAAATGAAAAATGTGATACTAAAAGTACTGGAAATCAGCCATGTTTAGAAGAAGAAAGAACTAATTGTGTAATCCTCAAAAGAAATAAACCAGAATGTAGCAACATAGCTACAACTACAAAGAATCATTTTCTGGCAGCTGGAATAAGTTTCGATGTTATTAGTGATAGTGAAGACTCAAGTGATGAAGATAATGGCATTGTTGACTTGGACACAAATTGACAAAAGGCAAAAATCAATGATAATCAGTATAGAAATAAGAAACAATCAGTTGTCATAAGAACTAATACACCTCAGACATTGGTGGTAAGTTTAATCGGTGGTGGTGGAGGTGGAAGAGGGGGAGGAGGGGGAGGGGAAGGAGCATTGATATTGGTATTACATCTGAAAAATTTGATTTTTTAGCATATAATCTTCTTAAAATATTAACCTGGTTTTCAAAATGATTCTGCACACACATTTCAGGTTAGTCTTCTCATCCCTCGGATATCTTGAGTTTAATGTACGTCATTTAGTAGTTCACTAAAAAACTTTTGTTTTCTTCAGCATATATTTCACAGTGCCATGTAAAAGTAACTATGCAGCCATTCTCACTGTTTGGCATACTCTCCCAGAAAATTGTCCATATGATGATCCCTCAGATATTTTTTTGACTTTTTTGCCATGATTCTGACTCAGGCAAAATATGTCCATTGTCTAGTAAGCAGTTTCTTGATAATTTAAGCAGGGTGCAGAAAAATTGTGTTACAAAATTTTAACCCTAGATAGCTGACGCCAATAGGAACCAAAAGTACTAATGTTGTGTAGGTTGACAACGCATCCTTTTTAAACTATGGAAACTTGGCACCACATGCTCCAATTGGCTGTGGGATTGCCCTGTTGCTGTTCATCAGTTGACGGGCAGTGCTATGGTTGTTGGTTCACACATACAAACATCCCTCACCCTGTCACTCGCACCATGTGATACACACACGTCAAATTGGTCTTGTTGTTTGTCTCAACCTCACATCAGAGGCATTCACACATAAGCTTCACTTCAGAGCACAGAAACATCACCTGTGATTTAGTCATGCTGTAAGCATGGCAGCACAGTATTGATTTGAGGAACAACAAGATATGAATTTTGACTATGGACTAGCCAGTGGTAATGCGCATGAAGCTCGACAGTTGTGTGAGGAACGGTATGCAGCAAGACTCCACCCATACCCCCAGATGTTTACAGCAATTAGCCAGCAACTTAATGAAACATACTCATTAGTGGGATATCGTGATGATGCTGGAAGACCTCAAACATGATAGGATGCTGCATTTGAAGAGACTGTTTTCAAGCACTTCAAGGAAGCACCTACGACAAGTCCTCGAGTGGTTGGACACAACTTGGGGGTCACTCATCAGTTAGTCTGGGAGGTTCTGAGTAACTATGGACAGCATCCATTTAGTTTCCACCCTGTCAAAGACCTACATCCTGTGGCGGACTATGACCACAGGCTAGGGTTTTTCCGGTGGTTTCTGTGAAGTGTTGCACGAGGTCCTGACTTCCCCACCATTGTGTACCTTCTGTCAAGATTTCCTTTACAACACTCAAAACGTTCATTACTGGGCAAGGGGAAATCCTCCTCTCACATGCACCCAGGGAAACCAGGAACAATTTTCATTTAACATTTAGGTAGTCATTGTGGGCGACCATCTGATTTGGCCAGTCCGTCTACCTCGTCAACTTACTGGGGCCAATTGCCTTGATTTTTAGTAAGAAACTCTACCCAGCCTGCTGGAAGACGTTCCCCTGGACATCTGACTACGCATGTAGTTGCAGCATGATGGGGCATCCGTACATAACAGTCGTGCTGTGTGCATATATCTAAATTAACTCTTTGACGGCCAGTTCAATGGCAGAGGTGCTTGTAGGACATGGCCCTGAAGACCAGATCTCATGCCACCAGACTTTTTCCTATGGGGATTCTTCAAGGTTCTTGTTCACTCACCTGCACGTGAACCACCTAAAAATGAAGAGGAATTAATGTATCACATTGAGCATGCCACCAATCACATCAGGGCAATGCCAGGAATCTTTAAAAGAGTTCGGCAAAACACCGTTTGACGTTACCAAGCTTGTGTCACCTCAGAGGGTCGCCAGTTTGAGCACCTGCTTTGGTAAACAGTGTCCTAGCTACAAAAAAGGCTCTTTTCAGTGCCGACACAATTTGTAAAAGGCTTTCTGTACATGAACTAACAGCTGTTGAGGGGTTTGTTCCCAGAACGTCTTATCATGAAACTGCAATGGATGTGTTGGGACCTTGGTGGATTTGCCCCGAGGCTCCCTGAGTGGAAAGCTGTCACAGTACCATCGAGTGTGTGGGATGCCTTGGATACGTTTTGATCTCTAGCAGGCAAATCATTCACAGTTATGCATTCTCAAGACCACCGGCAACAGGGCAAACCCACAGTCAATCAAAGTGCATGGCAGAAAGTTTCCATAGTTTATAAATGGTGCACTGTTGACCTACACAACATTAGTTCTTCTAGGTTAAAATTTCGTGACACCTTTTTTTCGAAGTGCATATCACTCCCTAAGAGCTTATTAGTTATTGTAATATACTAGGTGCTTTTCTTTCCCACTTAGGCTGAGAGCAATCATAAAGTAAAGTATTTTGTAATTAAATGTAGCTTATTTGACTATAAAAATTAAATTTATTGAAAGTAAGAACAGATACCTCAGTGAAGGTTTGAAACAAATCTGCTCCAGTTCTAATGAAGATCATTTCATTCACTACACTCAATTTGCCTCATCCTTCGCTGAATACTGAGGGGCAGAGCCAAGGATACTTCTATCTCCTCAAATAATTGTATACATGGGAGAAACTGCCCTCAGTGTATGTTTCTTAGCAGAAAGTCCAAAGCAGAATACAAATATTTTACTTCAGGTTATGTGTAAAACCAGGCAACAATTAATCAGTAATAATTGCAATAGTAGGAGAGATGAGAACTATGACCTTAATATAGATTTCAATGGTTCATCATGTCTCAGTGAAGATGTGGCACACAGTACCTGGCCTTGCCTTCAAATGCAAGAAGGTTGCTAGTTCAGTGGGTGGTAAAAGAGTAAATTGTTTGTCTCCTGTCTCGGTTGGGCACACAGTTTTTATCCCAGTTATTGTGTAAGAAAAAGTGAGAATAAATCTCACACACTACAAGTGACAGTCTCCCACTTCTTTGAGAAGTGTCATCAGAAACTTGTGGCGTGGGGGCTAAAACTGATTGCTGCAGCCATCAAAGCATGGAGATGGGCACTTCAATGGTTCAAATGTCATTCTTCCACAGAAAACTTTACTAAGTGTGAGATTGATTTTTAATAAGAAAGGGGGAAAAAATGTTAGGAACAGCTTAGCAAGAGTTCACACATCAATTCACTAGTATGGCCCGAACTTTGCCACATTAACAGTATTCAGCTCTGTAAAATAGTTTTGGGTTTTCTTACCAATGATAAAATTATCACTGGCTCTTGTGTCAGAGATGAATACCTTGATTCCTTGCCATTGTCTCTGAATCCTGTAAACTTATGATGGGGTCAGTCACAGCACTTGGGGCTGTGTAATGTATGAGTGAACTACAAACACAAACCCCCTCCCCAACACAGACGCTCGCATCACACACACACACACACACACACACACACACACACACACACACACACACTTTCTGCCTCTACTCACCAGTTAAGGCTGATCATGACTTATTTTAGGGAATTTTATGCTTTGGCTGCTACAATTTTACTAAAGATGATGTCAACATAGTTTCCAATGTAATTTTGTTTTAAAATAATAAATCATATGCTGTGTGTATTGCTGTGGTGTATTGTTTCGCCAGTGTACATCACCATTTTGACATTAGAGCATATTATGATTTTGTCTTTCTGAGCAAGTTGTTACCTTTTTTGAAGATTTATTCATGAACAGGTATTCCAAAAAATTATTCGATATAGTTCTGTCTCACTCATAGACTGTGCCTAATTATGACACATGACAAGAATGAATGTGAAGGTCCTCAAAACCAGTGACAAATGGTCTGCATAGAAAGCGTCTGTTCAAACTAAAACAAGTCAGATTGGGGATTCAGCATACAATATGTATGGTCACTACCAGTTGTCATGGATATCTAAGAAGTACAAGCAATTTTCTCAAAAAACATATCTTGTGTAATCGAGAGTGCTTTTTCTTGATGCTGGCCTAGGTTCAACTTGATGTTACTGCATTGCCACATGGGAATTGTGTAATGAAGAATGAAATAAGTAAGTTCAGTACTTTTTGTACACAAAGAATTTCATTTTGTATGCTAGATGTTGGATTGCGAACATACAAAGTCTGACTATATGCTGTTAATACAAAAATTCTGTCCATTGCAGACTTAAGACTGATGTAGGACTAACCTCTGGTATCATACAAGTTGCCTCTATTTATATGATTTTAAACAATTACTGTTATTGTTATACATTGAATTTTGCATGTTTAACAATTAAAATTTTTACATGCATCTTCCCAAATCACATAGAAAATTCCATAGAATAACAGTGAATAATTTTATAGAAAGGCAGGAAGGAATTAAATTTAGTCGCTATTACAGCTATAGTAACTAACACCAATTAAAACATGAACATGTTTGATTCTTTCTGAAAAAGCATTGTGTCATGTTTCTGTTTGGAGAATGAACAATTTCTGACTTAAAAAACATAAAAATAGATGTCTCTCGATGACTTGCAATATCATAGATTTAATTGCTAGTTACTCCATAACTACAATAACAATTTTATTCCTTCCATGTGCCTGTAGTTTGTATTGTGAGCAAATTATGATGGTACCTTAGTTTTTAATCCAATGTTTTTCCTTCATTCAATATAATGGTGAGGCCCGACGTAAACAATCTCACCACAATAGTTTAAATTAGTGCAAATTTCAAAGTTGCTTTGGCGAATTCGAATACAGATAACCAGAAATATGTTACCTTCATTCTATGTATTGGTGAGACACAATGTAGTCAAAGGCAAATTAACATTTTAAATTGGTGTAAATTACTAATATTACAAACGTAATTGTTGGGTTCAAATTAATGATATGAATATAATAGAGGGAAACATTCCACTCAGGAAAAATATATCTAAAAACAAAGATGATGTGACTTACCAAACAAAGGTGCTGGCAGGTTGATAGACACACAAACAAACACAAACATACACACAAAATTCAAGCTTTCGGAACCAACGGTTGCTTCATTAGGAAAGAGGGAAGGAGAGGGAAAGACGAAAGGATGTGGGTTTTAAGGGAGAGGATAAGGAGTCATTCCAATCCTGGGAGCAGAAAGACTTACCTTAGAGGGAAAAAAGGACAGGTACACACACACACACACACACACACACACACACACACACACACACACACACACAAATATCCATCCGCACATACACAGACACAAGCAGACATTTGTAAGGGCAAAGAGTTTGGGCAGAGATGTCACTTGATGTGGAAGTACAGATGCAATGAAGACAGGTGAGGTATGAGTGGTGGCAACTTGAAATTAGCAGAGGTTGAGGCCTGGCGTATAATGAGAAGAGAGGATATACTGAAGGGCAAGTTCCCATCTCCGGAGTTCTGACAGGTTGGTGTTAGTGGGAAGTATCCAGATAACTCGGATGGTTTAACACTGTGCCAAGATGTGCTGGCCATGCACCAAGGCATGTTTACCCACAGGGTGATCTGCATTACCAACAAACACTGTCTGCCTGTGTCCATTCATGCGAATGGACAGTTTGTTGCTGGTCATTCCCACATAGAAACCTTCACAGTGTAGGCAGGTCAGTTGGTAAATCACATGGGTGCTTTCACATGTGGCTCTGCCTTTCATCATGTACACCTTCTGGGTTACAGGACTGGAGTAGATGGTGGTGGGAGTGTGCATGGGACAGATTTTACACTGTGGGCAGCTACAAGGGTAGGAGCCAGAGGGTAGGGATGGTGGTTTGGGGATTTCATAGGGATGAACTAATCCAAATTGAACACTGCCTGGAACAGTTCCATCCTCCATCACATCGGGACCCACCACTTCTTACTCAACATCACCCTCTCCAAACCTTCCAGGAATTTCTGTCTTCCAGCCTTGCCTCTCAAACCTTCTTAAAGAAACCTTAATCCTGCTCCGAACATCACCACTGCCGAAGCCCAAGCTATCCGTGATGTGAAGGCTGACCAATTCATAGTCATTCTTCCGATGGACAAGAGTTCCATGACCGTGGTACTTGATCATTGGGAGTATGTGGCTGAGGGACTATGTCAGCTTTCAGACAACACCACATACAAAGTTTGCCAAGGTAATCCCATTCCTGATGTCCAGGCGGAGCTTCAGGGAATCCTCAGAACTTAGGCCCCTTACAAAACCTTTCACCTGACTCCATCAACCTCCTGACCCCACCACACACCACACCCCTACCTTCTACCTTCTTCCTAAAATTCACAAACCCAATCATCCCGGCCGCCCCATTGTAGCTGGTTACCAAGCCCCCACAGAACGTATCTCTGCCTATGTAGATCAACACCTTCAACCCATTACATGTAGACTCCCGTCCTTCATCAAAGACACCAACCACTTTCTCGAATGCCTGGAATCCTTACCCAATCTGTTACCCCCCAAAACCATCCTTGTTACCATTGATGCCACTTCCTTATACACAAATATTCCACACGTCCAGGGCCTCACAGCAAAGGAGCACTTCCTTTCATGCCAATCACCTGCCACCCTATCTAAAACCTCTTTTCTCATTTCCTTAGCCAGCTTCATCCTGACCCACAACTTCTGCACTTTTGAAGGCCAGACATACCAACAATTAAATCGAACAGCCATGGGTACCAGGATGGCCCCCTCGTACGCCAATCTATTCATGGGTCACATAGAGGAAGCCTTCTTGGTTACCCAGGCCTCCCAGCCCAAAGTTTGATAGATATTTATTGATGACATCTTCATGATCTGGACTCACAGTGAAGAAGAACTCCAGAATTTCCTCTCCAACCTCAACTCCATTGGTTCCATCAGGTTCACCTGGTCCTCTCCAAATCCCATGGCACTTTCCGTGACGTTGACCTCCATCTGTCCAATGGCCAGCTTCATATGTCTGTCCACATCAAACCCACCAACAAGCAACAGTACCTCAATTATGATAGCTGCCACCCATTCCACATCAAACAGTCCCTTCCCTACAGCCCAGGTCTTCGTGGCAAAAGAACCTGCTCCAGTCTGGAATCCCTGAACCATTACACCAACAACCTGAAAACACCTTTCACATCCCGCAACTACCATCCTGACCTGGTACAGAAGCAAATAACCAGAGCCACTTCCTCATCCCCTCAAACCCAGAACCTTCCACAGAAGAACCACAGTAGTTCCCCACTTATGACAGGATACTTTCCGGGACTGGATCAGACTCTGAATGTGGCTCTCCAGGAGGGATACGATTTCCTCAAATCCTGCCCTGAAATGAAATCCATTTTTCATGAAATCCTCCCCACTCCACCAAGAGTGTCTTTCCGCCATCCACCTAACCTTCATAACCTCTCAGTTCATCCCTATGAAATCCCCAAACCACCTTCCCTACCCTCTGGCCCCCACCCTTGTAACTGCCCCGGTGTAAAATCTGTCCCATGCACCCTCCCACCACCACCTGCTCCAGTCCTGTAACCCGGAAGGTGTACATGATCAAAGGCAGAGCCACATGTGAAAGCACCCCCGTGATTTACCAACTGACCTGCCTACACTGTGAAGGTTTCTATGTGGGAATGACCAGCAACAAACTGTCCATTCGCATGAATGGACACTGGCAGACAGTGTTTGTTGGTAATGCAGATCACCCTGTGGCTAAACATGCCTTGGTGCATGGCCAGCACATCTTGGCACTGTGTTACACCGTCCGAGTTATCTGGATACTTCTCACTAACACCAACCTGTCAGAACTCCAGAGATGCGAACTTGCCCTTCAGTATATCCACTCTTCTCGTTATCCACCAGGCCTCAACCTCCGCTAATTTCAAGTTGCCGCCGCCCATACCTGACCTGTCTTTCAACAACTTCTTTGCCTTTGTACTTCTGCCTCGACTGAAATCTCTGCTCAAACTCTTTGCTTTACAAATGTCTGCTTGTGTCTGTGTATGTGCAGATGGGTATGTGTGTGTGTGTGTGTGTGTGTGTGTGTGTGTGTGTGTGTGTGTACCTGTCCTTTTTTCCCCTTAAGGTAAGTCTTTCTGCTCCCAGGATTGGAATGACTCCTTACCATCTCCCTTAAAACCCACATCCTTTCGTCTTTCCCTCTCTTTCCCTATTTCCTGATCAAGCAACCGTCAGTTGCAAAAGCTTGAATTTTATGTGTATGTTTGTGTTTGTTTGTGTGTCTATCGACCTGCCAGCACCTTTGTTTGGTAAGTCACATCATCTTTGTTGTTAGATATATTTACTAATATTACATATATACCCTAATGGGAGAGTGGAAATGAGTTTGGAGTAGGATACAGGATTCCAAAGGGGTTGTGGTGCTACAGTCCATGGAAGCTGCATTGTGCATTACATTATCTTCCAACACGTCAGTAGAAATGAAAACTTTTCAGCCACTGGAATTTACTGCACAGTCTCAAAATCTGCTAATTTGGTATGGTGAGATGGGTTATTTTCCTCCTAATGGCTAAAGAGTTGCATTATTGCAGCCATGAGGTCAGCAAAGTTTCCTCATTTTTTGAACAATTACAGCATGATCCCTCTGTTGAATGGAGTGTGTAAACTCTTCAAAAGGATGATGATCCGCCAAATTCTCCAATTCAGGCAATATTTAGTCCAGTATCAATGGAGTTTTTTACCATCTTATTCTCTTGATATATCCAGTTAAAAAGCGTTCATGCATCACCAATATTTAATATTTTGTAATTGGTGTCAGTGGGATCATAGCCATGGTGAGCTGTGTGATTTGTTGACTGCTGTGTGTTGATGACTTCTCTTTACATTGCAGCTCCACATCACTGGTATAACAAAATGTCAGCTCTAGGGAGGTGTTCAAAAGACTGGATACTGAACAGTGGCACCCAGTTCTCTACAAAAACCCACACCACCAATGTGGAGACCGGTTACCTTGCCTCGTCCATTCATCCTGTGAGTGGACAGGTGGCCACTCCTCTGCTTCTTCAGTAGGGCCCAAGCAGGCACACGGGGTTGTGGGGATTACTAGTTATCAGGAGCTCCAACACTAGGCGCATTATGGGGCCCCTTAGGAGCACAGCATTCAGGGCTGGAAAGTAAGCCAATGTGCACCCAATACATCTCTCGGTAGGCCTCATCTGAGATGTTGAGGCGGCCTTGCCTGTGGCTATTGAGCATGCAGGATGCAGTCATCTGCAAGTTGTGCCTCATATTGGCTCCAACGACGCCTTTTGCTTTGATCCTGATGCCATCCTCAGCTCATTCCAGTGACTGGCAGAGGTAGTGAAGACTGCTGGCCTCGCGTGTGGGGTACAAGCAGAGGTCGCACTTTGCAGTATTGTTCCCAGAGTTGATCAGGATCCTTTGGTTTGCAGCTAAGTGGAAGGTCTCATCTAAGTCTTGGTCGATTCTGTGATGGTCTTGGCTGCAGATTTCTAGACCTGCATTATCTTGTCAGGATTTGTAAACTCCCCTTGATGGGTCAGGGGCGCACTACACAAAATAAGCAGCTACTCAGGTAGCAGATTACTTGTGGAGTGCACATGAAGGGTTTTAGGCTAGATGTTACTTTGAGGTGCTCTTATGACCACTCACAGTCAATGTGCAGCGAAGGAAGCCAGATGGCCTTCAGAATAAAGACACTTCAACTGTCACAATATCAGCAAACTGTTGAAGTGTTTGAATGCAGTTATCATATTTACTGCCCTCCGGGAAAGTTCTTATGCTCAAATTACTCATGGATCGAGAGCTGGCTGAAACTCAAGGTGAGATATTTAGCAAGTCATGGAACGTATATCGCAAAGGTGGACTGGAGGCCATAGGTGGGGGATTGTTCATTGCAGTTGACAAAAATATTGCCTCTATTGAGGTTGAAGCTGAGTGTGACAGTGATGTTATCTGTTTCCATATAACAGTTGTAGGTGAAACCATGTTAATTGTTGGATGTTCCTACCTGCCATCCGATTCCACTGTGACAGTTCTATAGTCATTCAAAGAAAATCTTGTCAGTAGCGCATAAATACTGACTTCGTGCAAGACTAGTTGGAGGCGACTTTAACATACTGAGTATAGATTGGGATTCCTATGGATTCATTGGGGTGGTATAGACTGCCAGTCATGTGAAATACTTTTGAACATGATTTCTGAAATCTATCTTGAGCAGCTAACTCAGCAGCCCACACACACTGGAAATATTTTAGACCTTGTAGCTATAAATAGGATGGATCTTATCGACAATTTCAGTATACAAACAGGGATTAGCAGTATTGATATCATTATAGCAACTATGGTTTCTAAAGTTAATAAATCAGGAAAGAAGGCCAGGAGAGAATTTCTGCTAGATAGAGGAGAAAAGCAGTTGTTAGCATCTCACTTAGAGAGTGAATTGACAATACTTAGTTTGTGTAAGGTGGATATAGAGGGATTATGGGCAAAGTTTAAGCATATTGTAAATCATTGCCTGGAGAGTTAACTGCATAGAAAGTGGATGAAGGATGGAAAGGAACCTCTATGGTTTAAAAACGAAATTTTTGTAGATGCTGAGGAAACAGAGGCTATTGCACTCTCACTTCAAAAGAAAATGCCCAAATGATGGCAAGTGAAGGTTAGTAGAGATTAATGCATGTGTGAAAAGATCTATGTATGAAGCACATGTCGACTGTTGCAGTCACACCTCAGCAAAAGCTCTGGCAGGGTACCTGAGAAAATTCTAGTCATATGTAAGTCTTTAATTCATTCTGTTATTGACCAGTCCAGCATGGCAGTTGAAGATAGCAAAACGAAAGCCATAGTTTTAAATTTTGCTTTCAAGAAATCATTCTCACAGGGGAATCATGCAAAGATACACTCAATTGAGCATCAGACTGACTCTCATAAGATGACAAAGTTATGCTATCGTAGAGAAACAGCTGGGAGGTTTGAAAGAAGATAAATCACCAGGTCTGCGTGGAAACCCAATCTAGTTTTACAAAGAGTATTCTACGGTATTGGGCCTATTCCTAGCCTGCATTTATTGTGAATCTCTTGCTCATCACAAAGTCCCAAGTGACTGGAAAAGAGCACAGGTGATGCTAGAAAATAAGAAGAGTAAAGGAACAGACCCAAAAAATTGCTGACTAATATCCCTAACTTCGTTTTGTTGGTGAATCCATGAACATATTCTAAGTTTGAGCATAGTAAACTTTCTTGAGCTTCATCGCCCAGTAGATAACCAGCTTGCACTCCCCCCTCCCAAAACACACACACACACACACAAACACACACACACACACACACACACACACACACACACACACACACACAATATCATTATTGTTTTTAAAAAAGATATCTTAAACCACTAAAAATCAAGAGGGCATTTTAAATATCTGCGCATTCCTATGTACTTGATGTTACTTTAGTCAAGTAAAGGATTGCAGCAATGCTGTGATGTGCTGCTGCCATAGACCTATCCAAAAACTTTTATCGTGGAAGATTGCCAAATAGCAGTACATATTTGAGAAGTTATTTTATTTTATTTTGAGTTCCAGTGTTAGCATTTCAGTATGCTGTCTTCAGGCCCAAAATTCACTTCGTATGCTGGGTTAGAAGTTCAGAGGTTTCGATATTGTAATGGAGGCGACAGTGTCTGGATATCTGGAATTCTTCCTTTGAGTGCATAGGACACAGCTGTGTCTGTATGCACTGTCCAGTGTTACATTATTATCTAAAGGGCTGAGACATAAATGTTGGGTGGCTTTTATCCAGCATGAGTGGAGAGATGAAGAAAAAAGTTAACTTTAAGTATGAGGTGTGCACCTCATGCATTCAGAATGGGTTAGATAGTGTGTTGGAAAGAGGCAGCAGGAGACTGTTGCTGATTCCAAAGACATGTAGAAGCCATATCTAAAACTCTACTATTTTGGATAGGAAACGTAAATGTTTCTGGATGAAAATAAATACTTACTGTGAATAATTCCCTGTCTGCACACATGTTGAAACCTGTTGGTGGAGGAGGATTTAGAAGGGTATTGAACTGATTAAATATGAAGCTTATTTGAAAAAGAAAATATCGTTTGTTGGTCACTCAAATTCATACACCTTTTTGACAGATGGATGCTATTCCCAGTTGCTAACTGAAGCATTCTTATAATTACATATCCACAACACCTTTACATTAACTTTGATGTAAATGACAATGTCTTTGTGTACAAAGACTTGGACGGATGTCATTATATCATTGTAAGCAGTTCCTGAGATGTTCCAGTATTGTCTGTGGTGACAATGTGCTGACCACAATGTGATTTTTTTGTCTTGGCACACATTACTTTTCTGAACAATTGGATGGTGTCACACTTGCAGAGAATGTCATTATTACATATCCAACATTTGTGAATACAGTAAAGATGATATCTTAAAATACAAATTTTCCTCATTCCTTGTAGAAACCCTGTGTGTCAGCAATGATGTTCACACTTGTAGGTGTCATTGTGAAATGCTGTGGATCTGCGGTACCTGGGGAAATTATCTGATGATTCAAATTCAACACATATGTCTCTTAGTCCTGATTTCACTTTCATTTTGCTTTGAACGATGTATCTAATTGGAGTGAAACCTTGTACACATGTCAGAGAGTAGGCCATGAGTGTTTGTACTACAGTCAAATTGTAAATTATTATATAGGTAGAATTCAGAATTAAGGACACTTTGGCTTTGGTTAGTTTACTATTGTTGAACACACTCGAATACTTTTTCAGACATCCCATTCTGTCTGGAGAGCCAATATAATGAATCAACACAGTTCTAGTAGAACTGCTGTAGAACTGAATATTCAAACAGTTCCTATGAACATAAACTTCTTGGTAATTAAACTTCTGATTTCCATACCCATCAAAAATTCAAGTGTTATTTAACTGTCACAGGAATATGAGGCATTTCCCCTATCACAGGAATATGAGGCATTTCCTATGCCAATTTATCTGATGAACTTTTATTCTCTTTAGGCTTAGTCTCTTATATTGAGTTATCTATTCTACTTCAAACCAGAATTAGTTCTTGCATAGCGTTCATGATGTGTCTTGTATCCTAAACACACCCCATAAACATTTTGGGTGGGATACATACTCAAAAGCAGAGACTTACTCATCTGTGTTTGTACCATCCTGCTCAAGTCCAAAGTTGACACAGAAACATATGTTTTTATGGTCGACCTTGATGCCATCCAGTTAGTATCTTATTTCTTGACAGATAAAGGCAAAAATATTACATGTAAGCTGGAAGCTGGTATAGGGCCTCCATCTATCTTCTCAAATTTCCCTTCCAAGTATAGGAAACTGTTGCTCACAATTGTTAAACCATCGTGTGTGTAGAATGCGAATTATTATCCCATCATTATTACTAGAAGTTGCTAAAGCAAAAGGCTTATGAGAGAAATATTTCTAGCAAATGATTCACAAACTGGGGCCATTATATTGAGTGACATCACTATGTGGTTTCAATCCTATCAGTTTAAGGAACCTGTAATTCTCCCATGTTACAACATTGAGCTTCTGAAATGATGTGATGTACTGAAGATTGTGTGCATCCCTTTCGTACCATGCTGTTTAAAGTGAAGTAGTATTGCAGTTGTCTCTTGTAAAAAATCAACTGTATTCTTGTCCCAGTCAAGAGTATTCAAATTGAGATGGTCTGGTGCCTGCCAAGTCACTGGCAGGTGTATCAGTTTGCTTGGCACATCTCGACAATTTTGTATCCTGGGCCTTTGTAGTGAAGATACAGATTCATTGCAATGGAATGCTCGACACTAATCATGCTAACTGCTTGTACATCCACAGGTTGTTCTGATCCTTAAAATTTATCTGAATTCTTCTCCAAAATGTGAATCCTTGAGAAGGCTTATAGTGGCCTTATGGAACATTCATGGCTAAAGTCTGTTGTCTGTTTTGCCATTTTTATTTTCATTTTACACATATTAACATTTGCATGTAACTTGCACTCTTTTACAGATAAATTTTTTTATACATCCATTTAAATCATCAATATCATATGAGCCGGGCATATTTCCACAACTTTACCAATTCCTAGATGTAGTTTATTGTTTGCCTTGTGGATAGTAGGAAATCGGTTGTATGTCTCAAGACTGATCAGTGCAATACACCAGGACCCTTGCCTAGATCTGTTGCTGGAAAGTAATTTCTACATCTACATTAGTACTCTGCAAATCACATTTAAGTGCCTGCAGAGGGTTTATCAAACCACCTTCACAATTCTCTATTATTCCAATCTTGTAAAGCGTGTTGAAAGAATGAACACCTATATCTCTACATACAAGCTCTGATTTCCCTTATTTCATTGTGGTGATCATTCCTCCCTATGTAGGACAATGTTAACAAAATATTTTCACATTTGGAGGAGAAAGTTGGTGATAGGAATTTCGTGAGAAGATTCTATCAAAATGAAAAATGGCTTTCTTTTAATGATGTCCAGCCCAAATCCTGTATCATTTCTGTGACACTCTCTCCCATATTTCATGATAATACGAAATGTACTGCCTTTCTTTGAACTTTTTCAATGTACTCCATCAGTTCTACATGGTAAGGATTCCACACCATGCAGCAGTATTCTAAAAGAGTATGGACAACTATAGTGTAGGCAGTCTCCTTAGTAGGTCTGTTACATTTTCTAAGTGTCCTGCCAATAAAATGCAGCCATTGGTTAACCTTCCCCACATTTTCTGTGTGTTGCTTCCAGTTTAAGTTGTTTATAATTGTAATACCTAGGTATTGAGTTGAATTTGTGGTTATTACATTGGAATGATTATCGTGTAACCAAAATTTAATGAGTTCCTTTTAGCATTCATGTGGATGAGCTCACGCATTTTGTTATTTAGGGTCAACTGCCACTTTTCGCACCATTCAGATATCTTTTCTAAATTGTTTTGCAGTTTGTTCTGATCTTCTGATGACTTTATTAGTTGATAAATGACAGCGTCATGTGCAAACAGCCGAAGACGGCTACTCAGATTGTCTCCCAAATCCTTTATATTGATAAGGAACAGCAAAGGGCCTATAACACTACCTTGGGGACTACCAGAAATCACTTCTGTTTTACTCAATGTTTTTCTGTCAGTTACTTCAAACTGTGACCTCTCTGACAGAAAATCACAAATCCAGTCACATTTCTGAGACAATATTCCATAAGCATGATATTTCACTATGAGCCACTTGTGTGGTACAGTGTCAAAAGCCTTCCAGAAATACAGAAATACAGAATCGATCTGATATCCCTTGTCTGTAACATTCAACACTTCATGCGAATAAAGAGCTAGTTGTGTTTCACAGGAACAATGTTTTCTAAACCCATGTTGACTGTGTGTCAATAGCCCATTTTATTCGAGGTTTTTCATGATGTTCAAACACAATATATGTTCCAAAATCCTGCTGCATATAAATGCTAACAATATGGGGATGTAATTAAGTTGATTACTCCTACTACCTTTCTTGAATATTGATGTGACCTGTGCAACTTTCCAGTCCTTGGGTATGGATCTTTCATCAAGCAAATGGTTGTATATGACTGTTAACTATGGAGCTAATGCATCAACATACTCTGAAAAGAACCTAATTGGTATACAGTGTGGATCAGAAGACTAGATGTTATTAGGTGATTTAAGTTGCTTCACTACTCAGAGGATATTTACTTCTACGTTACTCATGTTGGCAGGTTTTCTTGATTAGAATTCTGGAATATTTACTTCATCTTCTTTTGTGAAGGCATTTTGGAAGGCTGTGTTTAGTAACTGTACTTTGGCAGCACTTTCTTTGATAGTATCTCCATTGCTATTGGACAGAGAAGGCATTGATTGTTTGTTGCCACTAGCATACTTCACATATGACCAGAATCTCTTTAGATTTTCTGCCAGGTTTTGAGACAAAGTTTCACTGTGGAAACTGTTATAAGCATATCACATTGAAGTTGGCACTAAAATTCGAGCTTCCATAAAATATCGCCAATCGTGGGGATATCACATCTGTTTAAATTTGGCATGTTTGTTTCTGCAACAGTGTTCTAAACCATTTTGTGTACCAAGGAGGATCAGCTCCATTGTTAATTTATTTGTTATAAATATCTAAATTGCTGCCAATACTATTTCTTTGAATTTAAGCCACATCTGGTCTACACTTTTATAATTAATTGGAATGTGTGGAGATTGCGTCTCAGGGAGGTATCAAGTAAATTTGTATCTGCTTTTTTGAGTAGGTATATTTTTCACTTATTTTTCGAACATTTGGGGATTACAATATTCAATCTCGCTACAACAACCCTGTGTTCACTAATCCCTGAATCGGTTTTGATGCTCATTATTAACTCAGGATTATTTGTTGCTAAGAGGTCAAGTGTGTTTTCACAACCGTTTACTATTCACGTGGACTCATGAACTAATTGCTCGAAATAATTTCCAGAGAATGCACTTAGCACAATTTTGGATGATATTTTATGTGTATCTCCAGAATTAAACATGTACTTTCACCAACACATCAAAGATAAATTAAAGTCCCAACCAACTATTATCGTATGAGTTGGGTACATCTTTGAAATCAAACTCAAGTTCTCTTTGAAACTTTCTTCAACTGTATCATCTGAATTGGGTGGTTGGTAGAAGGATCCAATTATTATTTTATTCTGGTTTTGAACAATGACCTCTGCCCATACTAACTCACAGACAGTGTCTACTACAATTTTGCGACAAGTTAAACTACTTCTAACATCAACAAACATGCCACCACCAATCGTGTTTAGCTTATCCTTTCGGAACACTGTTAAGTTCTTTGTAAAAATTTCAGCTGAGCTAATATCCAGCTTTAGCCAGCTTTCAATGCCTATAATGATTTAAGCATCAGTGCTTTCTATTAGTGCTTGGAGCTGTGGTACTTTCCCAACACAGCTACGACAATTTACAACTGTTATACCACTGGTTCCTGTATCTACATTCTTCCTGTGTATGGCCTGCACCCTTTCTGACTGAAGACCTCCTTGTGTTTTCCCAAGACCCTCTAACCTAAAAAACCACCCAGTGCACGCCACACAGCCCCTGCTACCCACCTAGCCACATCCTGCATATAGTGGACACCTGACCTGTTCAGCAGAACTCGAAACCCAATCACCCTTTGGCGCAGGTCAAGGAATCTGCAGCCTACACGGTCACAGAACTGTCTGAGCCTCTGATTCATTCACTTCATTTGGCTCTGTACCACATGTCCACAATTGGTCCTGTCAACTATGCTGCAAATGGTCAGCTCTGCTTTCAGCGAAACTGGCAGCCTTTACCATTTCTGTTAGCTGCTTGAAACCAGATAGGATCTCTTCTGATCCAAAGTGACATACATCATTGGTACCAACATGAGAAACCACCTGCAGTTGGCTGCACTCTGTGCTCTTCATGGCATCTGGAAGGACTGTTTCCACATCTGGAATGACTCCACCTGGTACGCACACTGAATGCAAATTGGTTTTCTTACACTTCTTGTCATAATGCGCCAAACGTTGGAGCTCCCAACTACCAATAATCTCACCCTCTGTGATTGCCCGGATCTTGCACGCTGAGTGGTTTCCTCTGAAACAGGGCAGGCAACAGCATCTGGCTCAGAGACAGTGTCAGCCACAAACAGCACCTGGAACCTCTTTGTCAGACAAACAGGAGAGGCCTTATGTGCGGCCACCTCAGAAGTCTTTCACTGCCTGCTTCACCCCAGGGCGACCTCCCACTCTACCACAGGTGAGGGGTCAGCCTCAGTGTGAGTAGTAACTGGGTTGGTCACTGATGAGGACCGGCAGGTCCCGACGGCTGGCCCATAACAAGTGGTGCCCATCCACTGCAGCCTCAAGATGTGTAACCGAATCCATCACAGCCTGAAGCTGAGAGCGAAGTGTCACCAAGTCAACTCGCATCCGAACACAACAATTGCAGTCCCTGTCCATACAAAAGACCATAGAAAAGTAAACTATCAGATAAACCGACTATCGGCATGTGCTGCGCAGCTCTACTGTAGACCCTGATGAAAACACAGGAACTGTGTCTAATAATACGCAGATATTCGAAAACCTAACTACTGAAGCACTCAGGTGAAACTAAATAATTCGCCTCAATTAGGAACTACTAATATGTCACAAAATCGGTTTACTTTCCAAAGCAAATGAAAATTCAAGAACAGAGGCTATTAGATATTAAATTTATGTGCAGAAACTCAAGGAACTAAACTATTAAAGCACACAGATGATGTAATAAAATTTGCTAATAAAATATGTGTGTAATAATTATGACCATTCTTTTAAAGTCAGAAGGTATGACATCAGATCTAAACATCAACTGACACATGTACAGTTACTAAGAGGGCCATAGGCAGGAATATCAAATGAGATATGTATCAGAGTCTTCAGGGCATCAAACACTGTAGAACATGTGGTTGTTGGTAAAATTGTGACACAATTCTTGTGATGAATTTAAATCACTGAATGAGTCAGACTAGTAGATTTTATTCCTTTTTTTATGTATGCAGCACATTGAATATGAAATGCCCCTGCAACATGTAGGTTTACATGCCAGCATTCTTTAGATTTCCACTTTGCCCTTGGTATCATATTCTGCATGAACACCCTATGACATTTTTTGATGAATTTTAGAAGCCAACACATTTAACTGAAGCCCTGTTCCCCTAATGTCCTGTGACATGTTGTATGGGAACCACATCTGGTTTAGATCTTCTCTGTAATTCTTCTGTGTAAAAACCAAACAGAAATATCTTCACCTTCACTGTCCTTTAAGATGTAAGTTCTTGTGTTTGTTCATTGCCCTTTGGAAACTGTAAATACCTCTGTTGACCAGTTCTGTTGATAAGATTTCTGAAACACCATCTCATATTTTGAAATATGTTCCAAATCAGGGGCATTTAATTTTTGCTTGCATTGATCCCCCATTTTAACACATTTATGTACCATACTAGGGAACCCATCAGTGCTTCACAGTTGCTAAATATGTATGGGAATTTGATTACACCGTGATCTCCTCCTCCCCCTCTCTTTGCCCATCTCCTCCTCATCCTCTTCCTCTCTGTCCATCACCTCCTTCTCCTCTCTCTATCCATCATGTCCTCCCCTCTCTCACTCCATACCCTCCTCCCCTCTCTCTGTCCATCTCCCTCTTGCCTCTGTCTACAAGAATCCCCCCCCCCCCCCCCATCTCCTTCTGTCCATCCACTCTTATTTGACCTTGACCTTGAGCCTTGTTTATTGTTATTGTAAATAAAACCTTGATTGGAAACTGAAGTCACGTAAAATGAATGAAATGAATGGGTAAATCGGTTGGGTTTATTGGTATGCAGGGTATGAGAGAGACATCTCCAGCTGCTGGATCTGTGAAGATAGTAGCTTCAGTGACAGTAATTCATATGGTTTTAATCTGTGAATGACAAAGTTTCAGACAATGCAGTTGCGTGGTAGTATTCTAATCATAAGCTGATAAGCCATAAATACAACTTACCTGTATTCTGCACAAACCAACTGCAAGGAAAGAAAAGAAATAAAGCACATTACTGTGTATACATTTTTTGTTTAAAGTTATATATAGGGGAAAAGAATACATATATATGAGAGAAAAATTTTGTCTAATGGTTTAAATACTTTGCTATCATATATCTGTCTAAACATTTAGTAGAGTATCATGTATATGTTTGAAGTAAGTTGTTCAAGAACTTTTTGAAATTTTTGTTAACAGCATTTCCCCTTTATATATACATGTAGCATATGTCTGTGAGAATTTTTATTAGAGTATATATTATGTCCATTCAAACTTTATACTATCGTGTAGAAATTTTTGATAACGATATTAAACAATGACTTGTCTTCGTAGAGTCATATAGATTTAGCAGCCCATTATCCTAAACATTGGTAATTTTATTTTTTTCAGTGACATTTAGTATGCTTATACTGCCAAATTATTTGTGGTTGAATATCTAGAACCACAAAGATTAAAACACATACATTTGTGGTTTTTATCATTTTGTACAAATGTTCCATGGTACTCAGTTTCAGATGGGAGAATGTTGAGTAGTAGTGTACTCCATTCCTTGAAATACATACTGTAAGAATCACCTTATAATATAATAAAAAATATATGATACAATAATGTAAATGTTTATATGTATTGAAATAATGAGTTTAATTCTTCAGCACTTAGACATGCACAATAAACTGGGCTATGCCTTTAATGGGTTCATATTAGTTCTGCATTGCCGAAGTACTCTTCCTATTGTAGTAGATTTATGCTTACCAATTAATAATACTACGTGTGATCACCGTATCCACCAAAGAAATCTGGACCATGTCTACAACATTGTAATCGGATCTTCATTGTAACTCCAAAGTACACAGGTGGGCTTCTTGGATTTTTATATATTACAGTACCACTAGGAATAATAACTCATATAATGTGAAACAAATACTAACAAAGAGATAGAGGTGCTGGCTAGTACTTACCTCAGCTCAATACAGCCGATAGATACACAAAGCAGTATCTATCGGCTGTACTGAGCTGAGGTAAGTACTGGCCAGACCCTTTATCTCTTTGTTAGTATTTGTTTCACATCTTTATATGAGATTTCCCATTAATCATTTAACTCATATAATGTTTCAGTTAGTAAAATAATATTGTATTTTTCCTTTGATGCACATAAAAAATACAGACTTTTTACTTATTCTCATAACCAAAATGGCGGATTACACTCTAAAATAATATGCGTCTACCTTCATTCATTAACAGAGAGCGAGTCCTTCCTTTTACCAAGAAACAGGAAAAACATCTTTTGTTTTTTAACACTTGACAATCAAAAATACATTATGGTAGGCACAGGCTCTCTGCTGGGCTAACACTTCACCACTTCTCTTTGCCTTTGAAGAAATCAAAAACATGAAAACAAGAAATGAGAAAGGTACATCACAACCTGCATGGTCGATCTGAAGATTACCTGGGCAACAATTGATCCCTCTCCACAGCAATTGTTCAAACACCCATGCAACATCCATTCCACTCTTTGCTTTCCCATGGAGAGCCCAGAGAAATTTGGAATATGTATCTATAACCATTAAAATATAAGTAAATGCTTTATTTGCTTGTGCATATCGTGTGACATCTATTAGGACTGTCAATATTTATAATACTACTATGAATCTGATATATCGTTATTTAGAAAACTCTTGTTATCAAAACAATTATTGATATATCGATGAAAAAAACGTTGGCCTATAAAAATATCAGCCGTACATTGTAAATGTGTGGCCGGTTTTAGAGCTCTATTTTTAAGTACTGTAGTGATTTATTTTTAGATGTTCTGTTCATCAACAAGCTAGCAGCCTGCTTATATCTCTTACAGCAAGAATTGAGAGGAAAGTTATGCACATTCGTGCTTGGCGATAATCACTTTGCTAACAATGGTAACTGCATGTAAGTGGCACGTAAATAAAAGGTGTTCAATGGGTACATCATTTGGTTTTGTCACATATCAGATCTGTCCAAACAACTTCATGTCAACTTCCATGGTTTTTTTTTTATTTCCGCACCTGTTTTTTTCATTTCTGCAAATGTCAGTGACCTAGCAGTAGGAATGTCAAAATTGTGTGGTGAAGTTAAATATTGCAGTTTCTTTTGTTAGCCGATTACAGCAGCATTCCCCCTCACACCTCTCGCCCTATCACATAGACCAATCTCGTCATTTAGATTTTTGTTCATCTTTTTCAGCAACTGTCAATAAAATTCTTTAGGGCTATTTACAGCATTGTAAATATGTAAAATTGTCCAAAGTTTAGACCACTGTTGTAAGTGGTTTTCCTCAGGGCTTTTGCTGTGCTAACTCCTGTTTTATTTTAAAAATGCTGACTCCTATTTTATTTTAACAGCCCCTGAGCTGTTTCATTGACAATGATAATGGATGCGGAAGCCTACACCTACTTTTTTAAAAATAATGCTGCTGTGTAGAAATAGCAGAAAAGTTGCATTATAAATTGTTTTTTAACCCAAGTGGTGTGCTGTTTCTTTGCATTGGTAGTCTTGTTATTCTATTCACACTGTCACCACTGAGTGGAACTGGACTACTTCTTTGTGCCACCAAATTGCTTCACACAGTCAAAGAGAAAGACTGGATGTGATGAAAGCTTAAAACAAGTAAGAATCCTTCACACATTGAAAGTAAAATTATGTTTTACTACAATTTCAAAAGAACAGTTTCAAATATTTACCAAAAATACAAAAAAAATTAATATAAAATAAAAATATTGGCACTTTATATTATTGCCATTTTGATATCAATATGTTGGTGAAAAAGATATTGCTGATATTTTATCAACAGCCATAATATCTATGAGATCTACCTGCCATAAATCAGCAATCCCTAATATCTATGACATCTGCCTGCCATATATCAGCATGTCCACATGAGAATGTTTCACATGCTGGTTTGTGAAGTTACCGTTGTCTCCATAATAATTGTTCAACAACGCATCTTTCTCGAGGATCTGAAATGACTGATATGTTTTCATTCACGTGAGCTGTATTCCCTGCAGCGGTTCATATTTTGAGCAGTCATTTCCATTGTGTTATTTTGTTGGGATTGTCATAATACATACATGGTGAGTCAGATAAGACCCTTTTATAATCTTGGACATCACATGACAGTGGGATCCACTACACGTGTCTACTAATCACTCAGAGCTCAATCATAATGTCTTGTCAAGTTCATGCCAGGCAGCTTCCCAGTGGAGTACACAAGTGATGAATATGTCAATATGCTTTTGGTGCTGATGGATCTGATAACTGAGAGATGTTGTTGCTGCTACTGCCATTGGTGTGTATGCCATCAAAGGCGCTATCCTGATAAAAATGTTTTTTGTCACCTGTAGCAACACCGGGGTAATCTTCTTCCACACGTAATGGACACAGGTCATCCGAGGACCAGACGTACTCCACAGAGGTCATGATTCTTGAAACCATCACCTCGGAAAATTACTCGTAATAATTCAAGGCAGTTCCAGTTATCTCAAAGACTGGTTGTTGAAGTTGCACGATGAAGAACGACATCCGTGTAATTACACATTAACTCAACACCAGCATAAGACCATATTCGAAAAATACAGTTTTGTGAATGGCTTTTGCACCACATGAAAGATTACAAACATTTTATAAATAACATGGTATGTACAGATGAATGTAGCTGCACTCATGAATGTATGTTGAACCTCCACAACAGCCATAATTAGTCAGAACACAACCATATGTTTTCCTTGAATGTGGCTTTGGCATGTTTTGACATAAACCCATGGGTTGGAAGTGTGGGAAGAGTGCTTTTGGGCTCTTACCTATTACCAAATAAGTTTAATATGCTGCTGTATCATATGTCTCTTTGCAATACTTTGTCTAATACATTAGAAAATGTTCAACATGGTGTTGGCACAGCTATGGCTTTAGCATGATGGTGTACTACCACACTTTGGAATGAATGTGTGTAACTGTGTAAATGAAGCATTTGTAGGTCAATGGATTGGCCATGGAGGTCAAGTGTTCTGGCCCCATTGTTCCCCGCTTCTTAATCCAGTAGATTTTTATTTGTGAGGATACTTAAAGGAGCAAGTTTATAGCACTCCACCTATGGATGTACAGGATGTAATAGCTTATGTGGATGCTGCTTTGGCAATAGTGGATGTTGGTGTCCTGCATAGGATTGAGCAAAGTATGATCCAGGAAGTGTCAAAATGTTAGTAAATGCAAGTGATCAGTTTGATCACCTTTTCTAAAGTGAATGCAGCTGGTATGTTATGTACTGGCTGACTGATGTCAAACATACAGAATAGAATTATTGTGCATAGCACAATGTACAATCTAGTGCAGCCTGTCTATTGTGTTTTTGCACCTCATTGGATACAGGTACTGTTAATGCATCATCTATTATTTTCTGTCAGCTTTACTTGTGTCGTGGACGAAACACAATGGTCATTCACGTCTGTAGGAAGTTCATCTTATGTCTTAATGTTTAAATAAAGGTAATAGTAACAGAAAGAAGATACCACATTGTGGAGGTGTTACTTTGATACAGATTGATGCTTTAACTGGAAAAGAAAAAAAGTTTGTCATGAACACAACTTAAACGTTGGTGCATATCTGTTCTCCACAGCTTTGCTCATCTCACTGAGCTAATGGGACAGCTCTGGCACTGCACGTGAGTCAAAGGGAATGGGAAAGTAAAAAGAAAAGTTAAGACAGAACTGAAGTAATTAAAGAGATTGTGTGGGAATTTTCATAAGTACGTCGTCAAAAAAAATTACCTTTGGCTGGACCCATGTTTGCAGAGAGTGGCTCTGAAAGTCTGTAAAGAGCATGGGAATACAGAGTTTAAGGCATCCATGACATACCTGGACAATTTCAAAGCTAGATATAACATTGTATGGGGAAGCAAAGGATGTGCAGTAAAACAGAATGGAGTACAATACTGCACAACCTAATGGTAAATTATGATCCAAAAGATTTGTCCAGTGCTGATGAAAAGGGTTTATTTTATCATGTGCTGCCTACAAAATCTGAAGCAATTCAAGAAAAGTACATCAGTGGAAAATGTCTGAGGAATGACTCGCTATACTGCTGTGTGGGAACATGTTGAAATGGAGAAGCCACTGATGATTGAGAAGGTGGCAAAACTCCCTTGTTTCAAAAACACAGATATCAATAAGTTTCCAGTCAAATGGCTAAACAATGAAAAGGCATAGATGGTGTTTGTGTTTTATGGAACAGTGGTTGAGCTTTTTCAGTGCCAAAATTAAAAAAGGAAATCACCAAGTTCTCCTTTTCCTAGACGATGTATCCTGCAAACTGAAAGTCAAGTTATCAAATTTGAAATTGACTGGGTTGCTGCCTGGTTCAACCAGCCTCACACAACCAATGGACTAGAAGGTTAAGTACACATTCAAGTCCCAGTACAGATGATTATTGATGTAGTCTCTTATTCTTAGTGATGAAGAAGCCAAAAGTCCATATCCTCTAGTACAGTCAGTTTCTGTACTGAATGCAGTAAATTGGATTGGTTTGGCAGTAAGGAAAATAAAGTCCAAAACTGTCATCAAGTGCTTCAACAAAATGGGCCATGGAAGTGATGAATAAGATGCTTCTGTACTCTTCAAAGCTCAAGAAATTTCTGCAGCAAGTGCTGAATTAATTCAAATGCAAAACATGATATGTAGTATCGATGACTACATTTGAAGTGATGACTTTCAGTCAACTTGTTCCACTTCTACTTTGGCAATAGGTGCAATAGAAATCCAAAACACAGAAGACAATGAGAAGGGAAGAAAGAAGAAGAATAAGAGCAAAGTAATGTCCCTAGAGAAATTAGTACACCTGTAGAATGCAGATTGAAGGTTACTGTAAAAATACAGATATGCTGTATCACATAGCAGTATTGTAATGGTCTGGTGTTCTAAGCCACATCAACTGTGTCAAAGTAAAGGTATCTAAATAGGTGCATAGTTACAAATTTATGTGTTTGTGTATGGTACTTTACAAATTTTACATAGTCAAGTGTGTTTTGTGAGATCCGGAAACTTGTCCAATTTGGAAAATTATTTTAGTCCCATGTGATTCCATTTTGAGCAACTTTTATTCTATAATTATTTTTTCATTTTTTTTATTTTAATTTTACTTTTCTGCAGCATTTTTTAAAACCGGTTCATAGAACATTAAATTTGGTGAGGTATAAATAATGTTTTGATACTTAAGATGAAAATAGAAGATAGGACAAATTATAGATGACTGGGGATGAATACCTTGGAACTACTGCTTTGAATTGATGATGACCAGTCACAATTCTTAACATTAATAGTTAATTCGCTATATGGTTGATACTCGAGCAATGTATTGGTTTAGTCTATTATTATTATTATTAATATCGTCATCATCATCATCATCATCCTAATGATCTGTTGACAGTTTTATTCTATATGTATCTGTCGATCTATACAGCATTTTTGTGACAATACACATGCCCTTTCTTTTACTTCATCTTATAAACAGGTTTAGATTTTAGTATTGGGGCAGATCTCATTCACTAACTTATTGTATAGTATGGTCATATAAATCATCCAAAGTTGTTTTGTTGTAGGTGAGTTGTTGATTTCTTCTTCTTATTCTAATGCAGCTTCCCTATGGAATCTGTCATGAGGTCGTGTATAGGCTCACCATCTATAGGTTTGTGTTCGTGTGTAGTTTTCTCATGTTGCTTTGGGGATGTTGTCTTTTAATGTGTTAAGTTTGTCCCATTTCTTGTTTCTAATTATTGTGTATGTATGTGGTTATGTGTTATGTAGTCTTGGTATAATATGTGTCTAATGTTTGTATATTGTCTGCAGGAAAAGCTGTATGTTCTGGGGATACTTCTTGCCCACATGTACAAGTTGGTGTCTGTCTGACTCACGTGGTTTGAATTCATGGAATGAGGTCCACATCCAGTTAAGAAATGCACAAATACCTCGGCTGGGATAGGTATAGTTCACCCTTAAATGCTCCCTTGTGTCACTGTCACTCAGGTGTGTGTAGGTACACTGGTAATTATGATATTCATCGGGTAAATGTAATATTCACCAAGTATATTCATAGTAACAAACTCAGTGCTCTTCCTGAATTGAGTTGGTTCTTAATGCCCCTGATAGTTTGAACAAGACACTTCTTCGTCCTTATCTGTCAGACACCTTGTTAGTATAACTTGAGTCTGTTTGTGTGCTGTACTGGATGAAATAACATTTACTTGTAGAGTTGTGGGTTCCTAGCTTTACTCCAGGAGGGGTTCAGGTGATATTAAAACACATAAAATTTCAGATAGCTTTATTACAAATGAAATACTTAACTTTGTTTCAATTCATATCCGCAAGAATGTCTTGAGTATTTATTAATGTCATGGAACATTAATGTGTTTCTTGATACAGAACACCATACTGGTCTCTTCCCCCCCTGTGGGTTCGGGGGTAAGAATAGGCCCACGGTATTCCTGCCTGTCGTAAGAGGCGACTAAAAGGAGTCTCAAACGTTTCGGCCTTATGTGATGGTCCCCTACCGGGTTTGACCTCCATCTTCTAAATTCTTCCGAAGAGCGAGCTGATTGGGGAAGGGCGCCTTACAAGGTGCAATGTGTCCATCGCTCATTACCATCTCTAGCTTGGTTGGTCGTCGTCGCATAGCTGTCCCGCCCACTCACCATCTCTAGGGCGTGGCTTTGTTCTTGGGTGCGGTTTTTGCAGTCTGCTCTGCTGTGTCGCTTTATGCGCCAATGACGATCATGGACTACATTTCACCTGAAATCCAGCACGGTAGCCAGTCCGTTGTGGTGGGGCCGCCATGTACCCTGTCGGTTGTAGCCCCCTGACAACACAGGGATCGCTCTACTGATGCCTGCGCCGTTAACTCCCCACGTATGCCAAGGAGTAGATGCCTGTCTACTTGGGGCATCGGGACTCCCAGCAATGGCCATCCCGCCAGGTGGTCGTTGCTGAGGCTGGGTGGCGCCCGTGGGGAGGGCCCTTGGTCGGAGTAGGTGGCATCAGGGCGGATGACCCGCGATGAAGCGTGGTACATCATCTCTTGCTGGCGGCCAGCCGCCAGCAGTCTCTAAGCGTTCTCGGCCTCAATATAACGCTCAGGCATATGATCCACAATCGTTCCCCTCCCTGGCCACACCATGGGAGGAACGAAAGGCTACGGTTGGCAGCGAACCTTATTCACCTCGCTATTTAGTCTGTACACGAGTCGATGGGGAATCGTTTATGGCGACCAAGCCTCAGTTTTTTGTCGAGCACTTGGAGGACAAGTTTGGGGAGGTGGAGGGCTTGTCCAAAATGCGCTCTGGGGCAGTATTGATCAAAACGGCGTCCTCTGCACAGTCACGGCGGTTACTCGCTTGTGACAAGTTGGGGGATGTTTCCGTCACGATCACACCCCATAGGAGTCTCAACATGGTCCAGGGCATTATATTCCATAGGGACCTACTCTTGCAGTCGGACGATGAGCTACACGCCTATTTAGAACGGCGGGGTGTTCACTTCGTCCGGCGCGTCCATCGGGGTCCGAGGGATAATCAGGTAGCCACCGGTGCCTTCATCTTGGCCTTCGAGGGTGACGTCCTACCCGAAAAGGTCAAGGTGATGGTCTACCGATGTGATGTGAAGCCCTATATCCCTCCCCCGATGAGGTGTTTCAAATGCTGGAAGTTCGGCCACATGTCATCTCGGTGTACTTCCAGCATGACATGCAGAGATTGTGGACGCCCTTCACATCCTAATACTGCATGTGCGCCGCCTCCCATCTGTGTGAACTGCGGCGAACACCATTCCCCTTGCTCGCCCGACTGCAAGGTTCTACTGAAAGAACGAAGGATCATGGAATATAAGGCCCTGGACCGCATGACCTATACTGAGGCTAAGCGGAAATACGAGAGGCTACATCCTGTGGCTCTGACCAGCTCCTATGCCACCGCTGCCAAAACAGTAGTTTTGTCATCTGCTGCACCGATTCCACTGAACACTCTGAGCCGGAATACTACACCTGCCCCCTTGATGGTGGGGGGCACTTCCCCATCTGTTGCTCCTGCACCACCTACCTCAGGAGCAACGACCCCCCAACCATCGGGGACACAAGTCCCCACCTCTAAGCCGGAGAAGCGTCCGACTTCTTCGGCGACTCTCTCTCGCAAGGGATCCCTCGGGTCCCTCCCTTCCCAGGTTTCCACCTCTGGGAAGGGTGACGTCAGCCAATGGCTGAAAAGCAGGCCAGCGGCTGGTCGCAGGGCTTCCCGCTCCTCCTCCGTCCCGGAGACTGACTCGGTGGAGCCCTCCCAGCCAGTAAAGCCCAAGGAGCAGAGAGAGAAGACGAAGAAGAAGAAGAAGGCCTCTAAGGCCAAGGAACGCGCGGTGGCATCCACCCCACCGCTCCATACAGGCTCTGCGTCTGGGGATGAGGTGGAGATCCTGGCGTCCGCTGAGGACCTGGATCTCGCCATACACTCAGACGCCGAGGACGCCGATTGTACTGGTCCTCGATCGGTGACAGCAGGTGACCCAGTGACGTGATCCGCCTCCTCGGTCCCTTCACGCCTATTTCGCCCATGGACAAAGAGATTCTCCAGTGGAACTGCAGCGGTTTTTTCCACCACCTTGCTGAGCTCCGCCAACTCGTCAGCAGTCACCCTTTCTTCTGCATTGCCCTCCAGGAAACGTGGTTTCCGGCAATGCGGACCCCTGCCCTACGAGGGTATCGGGGTTATTATAAGAACCGGGCAGCTTATGAGAGGGTGTCTGGTGGAGTCTGCGTCTACGTCCTTAACTCTATCTACAGCGAGTGTGTGCCTCTTCATACACCCTTAGAGGCTGTCGCTGTAAGGATGTGGACGCCTCAGCCTATTACTGTCTGCAGTTTGTACCTTCCGCCGGATGGTGATGTCTCTCGTCATGTGTTGGCTGCCTTGATAGGACAACTGCCGCCTCCCTTTGTGTTGCTGGGCGACTTTAACGCCCATAACCCCTTGTGGGGTAGCGCCGCGATTACTGGCCGGGGCAGAGATGTCGAGACTCTTCTGTCACAGCTTGACCTCTGCCTTTTAAACACGGGAGAGGCGACCCACTTTAGTGCGGTCCATGGCTCGTTTTCGGCCATTGACCTTTCTATTTGCAGCCCCGGACTTTCACCATCCATCCACTGGAGGGTCCATGACGACTTATGTGGTAGTGACCATTTCCCCATCTTTCTGTCACTGCCACAGCGTCACTCTTCTGAACGCCCCTCCAGATGGGCTCTGAATAAGGCTGATTGGGACTTATTTACATCTGTCGCAGTGATCGCACCTCCTTCCACTGATCCGATTGATGCGGTGGTTCAGTCGGTCACCACCAGCATCGTTTCTGCGGCGGCATCTGCGATTCCCTGTACATCTGGGTCACCTCGGCGGAGGACTGTGCCGTGGTGGTCGCCCGAGATCGCAGAGGCGATTCGAGATCGCCGGCGGGCTCTTCAGCGCCATAAGCGGCACCCGTCGTTGGAGACCCTCATTGCTTTTAAACAGTTCCGCGCCCGAGCCCGACGCCTTATTCGCCAACGGAAGCAGGAGTGCTGGGAACGTTATGTTTCCACCATTGGCGTCCGTACCTCTGCATCGCAGGTTTGGGCCAAGATTCGGCGACTCCAAGGCTATCGGCCACCTGTCTCTGTCCCTGGGCTTTCGCTGAATGGAGCAGTGTGCACCGACTCCGACACGATTGCGGACCGGTTAGCAGAGCATTTTGCTCAGTGTTCCGCGTCAACGAACTACCCGTTGGCCTTCCGCTCCCGGAAAGAGCGGTTGGAAAGTCGGAGGCTTTCCTTTCACACGCGCCACGCGGAGTCGTACAATGCTCCTTTCAGCGAATGGGAATTCCAGAGCGCACTTTCTGCTTGCCCTGATACGGCTCCTGGACCAGACCGCATTCACAGCCAGATGCTGAAACACCTCTCAGTGCCTTGCCAGCGACGCCTCCTAGATCTTTTCAATCGCGTCTGGGTCGAGGGTGTTTTCCCGTCTCAATGGCGGGAAAGCATAGTCCTCCCCGTATTGAAACCTGGCAAGAACCCGCTGGCGGTGGACAGCTATCGCCCCATAAGCCTCACCAACGTTCCTTGCAAGTTGCTGGAACGTATGGTGAGCCGGAGGTTGAGTTGGCTCCTCGAGTCTCGGGGCCTTCTGGCTCCGTCTCAGGGTGGGTTCCGTAAAGGCCGCTCTGCCGTCGATAATCTGGTCTCCCTGGAGTCTGCCATCTGTACAGCCTTTGCGCGCCGCCAACATCTGGTTGCCGTCTTCTTCGACATGCGGAAGGCATACGATACGACTTGGCGCCATCACATCCTCGCCACACTTCATGGGTGGGGCCTTAGGGGCCCGCTCCCGATTTTTATTCGGAATTTTCTTTCGTATCGTTCCTTCCGCGTGCAAGTAGCTGCGTCGCATAGTTCCTCCCGGGTCCAGGAGAATGGGGTCCCACAGGGGTCTGTCCTCAGTGTGTCCCTGTTTTTAATTGCCATCAATGGGCTCGTTGAGGCGGTGGGGTCGTCCGTCGCGGCTTCTTTATATGCGGACGACTTCTGCCTATATTACAGCTCCAGTGGCATCGCCGCTGCTGAACGGCAGCTACAAGGTGCCATCCGCAAGGCGCAGTCATGGGCTGTAGCGCACGGCTTCCAGTTTTCGGCCGCGAAGACCTGCGTTATGCATTTCTGCCGGCGTCGCACGGTTCACCCTGAGCCGCGCCTTTACCTTGACGGTGAACCTCTTGCTGTGGTCGCGACGCATCGGTTCTTGGGACTGGTGTTCGATACCCGGTTGACTTGGCTGCTCCATATTAGGCAGCTGAAGCAAACATGCTGGCGGCACTTAAACGCTCTCCGTTGCTTAAGCCACACCAGGTGGGGTGCCGACCGGTCCACCCTCCTCCACCTATATCAAGCGCTGATCCAGTCCCGCCTTGATTATGGGTGTGTGGCGTACGGTTCTGCCTCGCCTTCAGCATTGTGATTGCTGGATCCCATACACCACTGCGGGATCCGCCTCGCCACGGGAGCGTTCCGGACAAGCCCCGTCGACAGCATACTTGTGGAGGCTGGTGTCCCTCCATTGCGGTTCCGGCGTGACCGCCTTCTGGCCGCCTATGCCGCGCACGTTTATAGCATGCCAGGGCATCCAAACTACTGTCTCCTGTTCCCGCGCTCGATCGTCCATGTTCCAGACAGGCGGCCCCGGTCAGGGTGTCCCATTGCCGTTCGCCTCTGGGACCTTCTCCGTGGCCTTGACTTTTTTCCTCTGCCGCCTGTTTTCCGGGCCAATCTCCATCTGCCCCCGTGGAGTGTGCCCCGACCGTGCCTTCGGCTCGACTTGGCACAGGGTCCGAAGGTCTCAGTGCCTCCGGAGGCCCTCCGCCGCCGCTTTCTTTCCATCCTGGCCGAGTTTCCGAACGCGGCGGTGGCCTACACCGACGGTTCGGTGGTCTCTGGTCACACTGGTTACGCTCTCACTCTACGGGATTATTGTGAGCAACGGTCATTGGCAGCTGGCTCCAGTGTATACACTGCCGAGTTGGTTGCCATCTATCGTGCCCTAGAGTTTCTCCGCTCCCGCTCAGGTGAGTCCTTTGTCATCTGTAGTGACTCCCTGAGCGGTTTACGAGCTCTTGACCAGTGTTTCCCTCGTTCCCGTCTGGTGATGGCCATCCAGGAGTCCCTCCATACTCTCGTCCGTTGCGGCCGCTCTGTCACCTTTGTTTGGTCCCCGGGTCACGTCGGCATCCCGGGTAACGAGCGGGTTGACGAACTGGCGAAACAGGCGGTCAGTTCCCCGGCCATGGAGATCGGCCTTTTAGAGAGTGACGTCCGATCCGTATTGCGGCAGAAGGTCCTTGCTGCTTGGCGTGATGAGTGGCGCACCCTGCCCTCTCCCAACAAACTTCGGGCAGTCAAGGAGACAACCAGTGTGTGGCGCTCCTCCATGCGGGGGTCTCGCAAGGACGCTGTCGTCCTCTGCCGGCTCCGCATAGGACATACCCGGCTCACGCACGCGTATCTCTTGTGCCGTGACGACCCGCCTCTCTGTCGCTGCGAATTGGCCCTGACCGTGGTACACGTCTTACTAGACTGCCCACTTTTAACTGCCCTCAGGCAGACGTTCGCGCTGCCTGATACACTCCCTGCTCTTTTAACCGATGACTCTACCATGGCTGACTTAGTTCTCCGTTTTATTCCAGCAGGGGGTTTTTATCATTCAATATGAGAGTCCCTTTTTATTTTTTTTTAGTGTCGACTGTGGCTTTTGGCCTGGGGTTTTAGTTTGTGGTGTTTTAATGTGTCCCTTGGTTGTTGGCCTTTCCAGTTTTATTTTCATGGTCGGCCAAAGACCGTCGCACTCTGTGTGTCTTTTAATCTCTTTTCTCTGGTCTTCGTCTATGTCTTTCTTGTACTGTGTTGTCCCTTGTCGTCTCCGTTATGTGTTTATTGCTTGTTGGACTTTTCTTCGTGTATTATTATGGTCGTGGAACAAGGGACCGATGACCTAAGTAGTCTGGTCCCTTTAACCCCCACAAACCAACCAACTGGTCTCTTCTAACAGAGTACAACTGATTATAAACTTCTATGCAGAGTTCTGTTTAATACAATTATCACACGGTTGGCTCAGTGGAGAGACGATGCTGTTGTCCTCGATGATGATTGCTGATGGGGTAAACAGGCCTCCACTCTGCCACAAGTGAGCATGTTGATGCAGTGGAGTATGGAAACTTATGGGCATGTCTACACCACCATCTCACATTTGTCATTGCTTCTGGCAGTGATTATGTTTACTTCTCATTTCATTGTGAGGTACCAGCCTTGCCTTGGCACATTGCTCTTTGGATGACACCACACTGTATGCCGATATACTAGCTGTAAAACTTAGTACTGATTCAAAGACGGTGCAATGGTATGTTCGTATCACTGGTAGAGGCAGTCTGTACATGCTTGAACTTACCCTTGTCAGTTTGCACAGCACTTTTTATTCATTGACTGATGTGAACTTTGTGTGTTCATGGAAATTTAATTTAACATATATGTGTACTCCTATCTAGAGGTGTTTGATGTTTATGTCCTCAATCTTTACTGAGACATTCTTTTTCAGCAATCCCTTCAGTAGTGAGTAGGTTTTACTGTCTCCTGTCTTGATTTTATTATTACTACACCATTGTGTGATAGCATGTAGTGGTTTGCTAGTTGGTTTCTGTTCCTTTGCAGAGATTGTGACTAAAATCATCTGCCAAACACGACAGCTCCAACTGTCATATTCTCCCGATCTAGTAAGTACATGACAGAAAATGGGGCTACAAATCAGCACACGAGGAAAACCCTTGGTTTTTCTTTCTTTCTTTCCTTTTTTTTTATCCTGCTGCTCTGTCTCTGCAGCAGCCTGAAAGACTGCTGTACAGGGACTGTAGTACCTCCACTTGTCCTAACCTGGAAAATGCTGAAGGCCACCAGAAAATGTGAAATGCTCTGCAGTGTCTCTTGATGGCCACAGGATATTTATTTGTTGTTTTCCTGAAATTTGCAATGCTTTGTTCATGTTGTCACCTATAAATTATCCTGGGTCT
The DNA here is from genome assembly GCF_023897955.1 of Schistocerca gregaria. Lineage (NCBI taxonomy): Eukaryota > Metazoa > Arthropoda > Insecta > Orthoptera > Acrididae > Schistocerca > Schistocerca gregaria. Next base: position 5,879,539 of record NW_026061730.1, read on the forward strand.
GAAACCGAATTGGTGTGGACTCAGGCCCAGAAGAGCTCTAGGGGCCTGTAGGTGCTGACAAAGTAGCATCTCCTGAACCTTTGCCAGAGTGTTTATCAGATTTACTGCTGATTATGATTAGGATCAGAAGGCTATCTGTCTGCTGATTTTGTGAGTGTAGCTACTTTTGAAGTTTTCCAAACTTCAGGTACCAGACTCAGCCATAGGGCATCATTCAGTAATATTGTCAGACATGGAGTGATCCATGTTATTAGATGTTTGAGCACCTCTGAATGGATACCATCTGGTTCAGCCACTTTTCTTTTTAGTTCTGACATTCTGACATTGCTAGCTCAGAAGGATCAGGTATCTATGGCAGTTTTTTTTTTTTTTTTTTTTTTTTTTTTTGGGTGGCTTGATGTTGTGTGTCTGTGTGAATGGTGTCATCAGTGTGGAGTTTATACATCAGAAATTATGCAGTTTTCTACATCCCCTGATCTTGCATTCCCAGAACCAAGAGGTTTTAATTTTTTCTGTTAATATCTTGTATGTCCCCCCCCTTTCCTCCATGTTTTTATATGTTTCTGTAGTTATGAATTGGAAACAATGTCTTGTCTTGAGTAACATGTGTTTATAAAGTTCTTTTGCTTACCTAAATGCATTTAATCTTGTTTGTCTGGCCTGGTTGTTTGTCTTTTATCTTTTATAACTTTCTGATATAGTTTCTGTTTATGTAAAGACTCTTGTTTAAGTCTTGTTAGTTTATCTGTCCATGGTGTGCGTGTGCACGTGTGTCTGCGTGTGCGTTTTGTACTGGATGTTGCTGGCATGGACATGTGTTTTGTACATTTTTTATTCTTTCTGTTAGAATGTGAGCCTTGTAGTCTTATCTCTCTGTTGGTCAGTTTATGTTCTTGTGCTGCTTCTGAAAATTTTTAGCAGTTTGCTTTGTGAAATAGTAAGTATATGGTTTGTGTTGTGTCTGCCGTGTTTGGCCATGTGTTCGAATGAATGGTATTGCATTGTTGTCTCTGCTCTCCAGCCTGTTGTCTGTGTGATAGCCACATTGTTTGTGAGTGTAGTCAATGTTGCTTTATGTTCTGTCATGTCCTGATTGGGTTGGTGGTTTGTCCTTCTACATATATTGTGTGAAAGTGTGCGAATTGTATTGTTTCATTGATGATGCAACCCCTCTCTTCAGTTCTGTCAAAATCCCATAGGGCAGACCTGCAGTAGATGCCTGCACTTATGAAAAATTTCGTACCTGTTATGTAGGTGGCTACAACTTAAATTAAATCCTCATAAATCCTTGCTCTATGAGTACAATGTGCACATGGCGAGGCAATCATCCATGTATCCCTACCGTATCTCAGTTTTATTGTGATAAGATGTTGATTGCAAAGCTGAGTTATTGTAATAGTGTTTATGCTTGTAAAGGTTACAACTATCACTGATTTATGGTCTATGCCACCAGTTGTTATTACAGTGTTGGTACAAAGACTTGTAAGTTGGCCATTGCTTGCATGGGATTCATGTATGCACAGAATTCCCATGTGCTGTTCTTGAGCCATTTAGGGAGCTCAGTGCATACAAGTGTACTCCTCATTGCATTAATCTAAACGATTCTCTTTATGGATATTTTAATGTGGCTATAATATTTACCATGCGTTTAAATATAATCAAAACATGCACTCTAACCTGATTCTTATGGAGTTTCCCAAGATCAAAAGGCTCTGATTGGTGCAGGCATGCCTGAAGCATCAGATCAAGCAATGGTCCTGCAGAGGTTGGAATATTTACAGTCCTCAGGATGATTTGGTCCATGAGTCCAGCTGGTAAAACACAAAATCACCCTTTGAGTGTAATAATCTAATTAGCATTCTCTTTACTGTTTGGAGAATGTCTGTCTTTTCTTTCCTCTTCAACTTAGTTTAAGGTTTAATTCTAAATTATTTTAATCTGGCTTTGATGCATTCAAATTGCTATTATCATTGTGTAACAGCTATATCAATTAGACGTAGGTTTATACTATGTAACTGTGTATCTGTGATTATAAAGTGTTTGTTCTTTGTTAGTTAAGATCTTTGATTTCTGACAGGAAATTTTAAGTTTGTATTGTATGTATGGAAAAAACTAAATAATGTTTAAAATAATGAAATTTTATAATATATGTATGTTTATAAAGAAAATATTGGATATAGGAAGCTGGTTCATGCTTAGAACACTTGTATTGTATAATGTAAAAGATCTAGGGAAATCCCTCCACAGCAGAAGTGGCTTGGCATGATGTAAAAGGTGATTTTGGCGGTCGAAGTGGGTGGCTCCTTGGTGGGAACGTGACGCAGTCAGTTTCTAGCCATTGCACGGTAAACATCGAGGGTGCCAAGGTAAGTATTTGGAAGCCGTTTTGCAAGGAATGTTGCCTCGGATGTGGATTTGGCTGTTGCATGATTCTCTCAGAAACAGGGAATGGCTCTAATGTGGTAAAAATCCGTTGCCAAGAAGAAATTGTAAAGAGCATGCAAACATCAAGAGCCGTGAGTACAGTTTGCCACCATGTTGCTTGCCACCACTACGTTGTCACTGCTCCATCAACTTCATGCATACAGATATGTATCAGAGCATGTACCAGTTAAGTTCTGTGAGTGTTTTGAATAATAATCCAAGTGTTGTAAACCTGTGTTTAGGACCAGAACTTTTATCCTAATCATGAAAGTACGCAGGATCCCCTCCCAAGTGTTCAGAAAACCAAGTATCCCATTTTATACAAACTAGTAATTTATTCCTGTGTATTAAATGTGTGTTAGGAGGCCTTTTTGCCTCTTGTCGCAATATTGCTCTCCAGTAGCTTCTCTTGGTGGTTGAGGTATCCTTTACTGCATTCACATCTCTTGTTGAGTTGAATTTAACTGTCACAATCAATATTTTCTAACCGACAGTATTTGTAGTGTAGTTGTTTGTACATTTGGCAGTCACCTGCTGTAGCCCTTTTACAGGTATGGCATCTGTTTTTGCAGGATATGCAGACAATGGTCTTGCTTGAGCTGCACTCTGTGCATTTGTGAACTGACTGTCCATATTTTGTGTATGTTACCTCTCACTTCCTTAGTGCTGTGGCCAAGGTCGCAGCAGTTAAACCACTGATTAACAGCAATGTGTTCTTTAATATGTATACCAGGTGGTTGATCCTGCTGGAATCTAATTTTCATGACCCTGTCAAACTCCTCACATGTGGTGTTATTCAGGAAATTTCGTTGTTCAAAGAGACTTTCTAAGGGTTCTCCATCAGTAGTATGTAGTAGATGGCTACAAGGGGTTTTCATTTTCTAGGCCTTTCACCAATGATGGTGTTTGTCTTTGAATTTTTCAATAAATATGTGTTCTGTATAGCGGTTTCTACTGTGAGTGCTATTGTGGTTGCTCTAATTGAGCTGGTGTACAATTTTTCTTTCTAGGACATTTTCTATCATTGTCTAATTGCTTTCATCTCCTGGTTAGTTGTTGATTTGAGGAACATGGTTGTTGCCTGTTTAGCTTTTGTCTGCTCTATATTTGTAGCTCTTTAGTTTTTGTTTCACTAGTAAATGTGACTGCAGGTGTCACGGGGGCTTGCACCTGTTTGTCTAATCTGTCTAAGAGTTCATTTGTCTCAATCTCTCATTCATTGTTCATCACAGTTAATTCCTACTTTTCTGTCTCATTTTGTGTATTTTCTTTAAGTACCTCAATCAGGTGGGTGTGACACACTTTGGAGTTCCTGTTGCAGTCATCTGTTCTCGTCTGAAGGAGTCCCACCTTGGCATCAAGTGTTATGAGTTGGAGGGCAAAGGGATACAGTTTACACTTCAAGTAGTCATCAGCATAGCTAAGACATGTTCTGCCTTAAATACCTGAGCCAATTTCAGAATGGAGTCTGTTGCTGAGTTTATCTTGCTTGGGGAGATAGTCATCCTCCATTAGTCCCTTTCCAGTAGTGTTTAAAATGTGCATTTGTGGCTTAACCTGTGCCACCTTTACAGAGCCACTGACATTGGTGTTCTATGGACACTAGACCACACCATCTAGCATTTCGTGGTAATTACAGTGTCTGTGTTTCAGGCAGTAATTTTGTCATCTCGCCAGTTGTTGCTGACTCGGCAAGCACTACTCACTTGACTGTCACTGTCTGAGCAAGCACACTGACTTGATTGTCACTTTCTGAGCAAGCCCTGCTTGCTCAACTGTCACTTTCTGGGCAAACACAACTCGCCCAACTGTCACTGAATGGGCAAGTGTTGCTGACTTGGCATGCTGTCTCAGCAAGCGCCACTGACTCGGCTGTCACCCCTTGTGGCACCGTGGTCCGATGCGTCAGTCCACTGTTGTGACACTTGGAAAGGTGCTTACAGTCAGTGTCTGTGCTGTTTGACAGTGCTGGGGCCTCCATATAGTGCAAATGTTATCAGCAATGACACTGAGATGTTAAGTACAGTCTAAATACACATATTTTAAAACCCGATGTTGGTCTAATTTTTGTTCAGTTACTCCTTTGCTAAAATATGGTGCAAAGAAATTCAAACACACTTGTCCAACAGTTTTATTTGTAGGGCACACTTAACGATTAGTAGATGATGTGATTATTCAGGGAAAATGCCACTTAAGACTGTGCACCAGTGATAGTTGCAGTCTCTTGAATGCATACACATACTATTTCAATATGTATTCCATGCAAATTCTTAGGAAAGCACAAATAACCTGCAAGAAGATAGTCATAGCATATATAGGAATTGCTTATTCTATTTTCGTGCAGCATATAGTGGCCACATGGTGCCACACACCTGTTTGTACGTGTTCAGAAAAACGATTTATTTGGTTGATGGAACTGTATACTTTTATTTAAAAATTTAACAATGAAAACTACTTACATTCCTAATGAAATGAATTATTATTATTGCATATGCAGTTGCAGTAGGAATGTATGTTCTACAGCCTAGTAAATAAAAAATATGTAATGTGTGTCCATTTTACATGTGCAGTACATCTGTATAGAATTAACACAAAAATCTTTAATTGTGATCTCTCTACACAAGCTTAGCTGCTTACGAGCAGGACAGGTACATGATATTGCTCACTTTCATTTTGAGCTTGAAACTTTCACAAGGCAGAATCTAAACATGTAAATGTTTCATTTTCCTGGCCACTAATTGATGAGATGCTGGAAGTATGAACTTTCAGTGATGAGGTTTACAATTTCACTGTCTTGAATGATTTAGTGTCCTGCATATGTACCATTGACTCCCACCCATTCTTTAATTTTTTCAAGAATGTCTTCACATGAGCAAATAACATTTTGGGTGATTGTTCAGTTGCCAACTTTTCAATAATTGATGCTCTACTGCTTTTTTGCTTAGTGCGGAAAATGTGAACAAAACACACAAATGATGAAGTTTTGAACCTACAGAAGATACATGTTCAATACATAGTAGTAGTTCGTATTGGCCATAGGGTGCCACACACATTTGCACGTGCATCGTTAAGTCACAGCTCAGAGACTCAGGAGTGCATTTGCAGCATGTCCGTTCCCTTCAGTGGTCACGTAGGGAATGGACCGATGAAGAGTGGGATCAGGTGCTTTTCTCATATCAGAATGTGTTCGGTTGAGTGGTGGTTATGGACATACCCTCATATGGAGAGAGGTGCAGACTCATCATGCATTCAGGAACATGAAAATGAACAAGATAATTGTGGAGGTTCAGCTGGTATGATAATATGAGTCTCCTATCACAGTACTCAGGTTTTTGCAAGAGCAGAACTCGTGATTCATCTTCATTCCCACACTGATCCATTTTCCTGCCATTACTTAACTATAATTAGAATTGAACAGTATAATTTTCGTGTGAGGTGGCTGTGATAGCTTTGTCTCAACTGACAACATTCTGACTAATTATTGCCACTAATACTTACTTGGTGGTCATCTTGAGGCAAGGAGTAACACTACCCATTGAGACATTTTCATGCTTTGTGAGTTGTTACGCAAACAGGTGAACTGTTTATCAACTGCTGAAAATATGTAATATTAGCAGCAGCATATGCAACTTTAAAACACAAAAAAGTGTTTAATATATGTGAGCTTTGTTTTTGGTATAAAAATGCAAAAAAGTCCAGTTGTTAAAACATAGCAAGTTGGTGGAAGGATGGTAATGACACTCTTTCTGTGTGAACTTGTGTTGAAGGAACGAACACCTTACTTGTGGAACTAAAGTGACTGCATATCTTTATGAATGCTTAAATCACATTAAGTTACAGGATCGGGTAGGGGGAAAAAAAAGAAAACAGTTTTGTAAGATGAAAATATTATTCATCGTATTACATTGTGTGCAGCAAATCATGGTCCTTTTTTTTCCTTTTCTTTTTTTTCTTAAAACCCTTTTACCCCACTACATCAACAGCTGTGCTGTAGTTTCCAAATTGTTCCTTACCCATCCTGAATTTGGTCTCTACAGTGTTCAGACAGACGGGTCCAATAAAAAACTTACATGCCATCTGTAAATTTGGTTTATGGATTTAATACGTGTGGGCATGATAGAAGTCAGTTTTGCACTGCATGGACACATGAGTTTATACACCGTTAAGTCACCTACATGTACATTATTTACATATAGATAACACACAGGCTCACTGAATGCAATTTGTCATATGGTTGCCACTAGTTCAGTCTGTCAAACACAATCTGTAATGCACCGCATAGGCCAGTGAGTTAATAAGTCTTGAACAATGTCAATAAATGGAAGAATAACCAGGTGTTACCTTGAGTGCTGCATCCCTGTTCATTCATATGATGGAGAGCTTCACACCAGAGAAACCAATATCTGGGGGAGAGTAAGATGGGTAATAGTCCGTCATCATATGAGCATCGGTGTATGGAATTGAACGACAGCTTATCCCACTCTGTGTGTGTAAACTGCACTTTAGCACTGTGTATAGCATTCTCAGTTTGCTTTGTATTTGCACATTTGGATCTACTGACAATGAAATTATGCGTAAAGGCGAAGAGTAGTAGTAAACTGGGACCATTTAACTGTGGCTCAGTGGGTTGAAGAATCTTGAACAGCGGCATCTCCTGAACCAGTATATCAGATAGGCCTATTGTGGGATACTGCTGCAGTAATGTAGACTCAAAGCCAAAAGATAACTCACATAGATACTGCTGCTGCTACAACATGTCTGGGATGTCGGTGGCTGACCTCTGATGACACTTTATGATGTTGAACCTTCATCGAACAGAAAACAAATGACAAGACTCTCACAGTTGGTGTAGAAAGGGGAGAGGCTAAGGGAAGGTTAATGTAGCTGTTCTCATTTCCTCAGCAAATAAGAAGAAATTCCCATCGATTTTTGAGTCTAACAAATGACCTGGTCTGCAGATTAGATTAGTTTAGATTAGATTAATACTTAATCCATAGATCATGAATACTACACTTTGTAATGATGTGGAACATGTCAGGTTAATGAATGGTGTCTGTACAAGATATTACATTACACAAAATATTGCATGACACTAATGCTTAAGTTAGTTTTTTTCCCTCCCTTAATTTATATCTAAAAATTCAGCCAATGAGTAGAAGAGGTTGTCATCTAGAAATTCTTTTAATTTATTTTTAAATGTTGGTTGACTATCTGTCAGGCTTTTGATGCTGTTTGGTAGGTGACCAAAGACTTTTGTGGCAGTATAACTTACCCCCTTCTGTGCCAAAGTCAGATTTAACCCTGCATAGTGAAGATCATCCTTTCTCCTGGTGTTATAGTTATGCACACTGCTATTACTTTTGAACTGGGCTGGATTATTAACAACAAATTTCATAAGTGAATATATATACTGTGAGGTTACTGTGAGGATCCCTAGATCCTTAAATAGATGTCTGCAAGATGACCGTGGGTGGGCTCCAGCAATTATTCTGATTACACGTTTTTGAGCAATGAATACTTTTCTACTCAACAATGAATTACCCCAGAATATGATACCATACGAAAGCAGTGAATGAAAGTAGGCATAGTAAGCTAATTTACTGAGACTCTTATCACCAAAATTTGCAATAACCCTAATAGCATATGTAGCCGAACTCAGATGTTTCTGCAGACCATCAATGTGTTGCTTCCAGTTTAACCTCTCATCAATGGACACACCTAAAAATTTTGAAAATTCTACCTTAGCTACAGACTTCTGTTCAAAGTCTATATTTATTACTGGAGTTGTGCCATTTACTGTACGGAACTGTATATACTGTGTTTTATCAAAATTTAAAGAGGGTCCGTTTGCTGAGAACCACTTAATAATTTTGTGAAAAACATCATTTACAATTACATCACTTAGTTCTTGGTTTTTGGATGTTATTACTATACTTGTATCATGAGCAAAAAGAACTAACTTTGTATCTTCATCAATATGGAATGGTAAGTCATTAATGTATATCAAGAACAGTAAAGGACCTAAGACCGAACCCTGTGAGACCCCATGCTTGATAGCCCCCCCCCCCCCCCCCCCCCCCCCCCAGTTTGAGGAATCAGCTGTTGTATTAACATTACATGAACCACTTATTTCAACTTTCTGCATTCTTCCAGTTAAGTATGAATTAAACCATTTGTGCACTGCCCCCCTCAAACCATAATGATTTAGCTTATCTAAAAGAATTCCATGATTTACACAGTCAAAGGCCTTTGAGAGATCACAATAAATACCAATGGGTGATGTCCGGTTATTCAGAGGTCGAGGATATGGAATCAGTGCGTAGTGGGAATGTCCATGTTACTGATAAGTCACATATATGTACAGTATTTATTAATCACTTTCTGAATATAGCAGGTGAACTAAATAGAAACCTAGTCCCAACAAGGAATCATATAGCGCTCGTAGAAAAAAGTGTTCCGAGACTGTTACCTGAAATGCTCCTCCATGATACTGACAAGAGGGAGATTGAGTCAATAATTAAATCACTAAAGATGAAGAACTCTCATGGATATGATGGGGTATCTATCAGAATACTGAAGTATTGTTTTATGTATGTTAGCCCAGTACTTAGCCATATCTGTAACTTTTCCTTTAGGAGTGGTCGGCTTCCTGACCGATTAAAGTAGTATGTAGTGAAGCCACTTTATAAAAAGTGAGACAGGGATAATGTTGACAATTATAGACCTATTTCTATGCCATCAGTGTTTGCTAAAGTTATCGAGAAGGTTGTATATACAAGGTTACTGGAGCATTTAAATTCACGTAATTTGCTGTCAAATGTACAGTTTGGTTTTAGAAATGGTTTAACAACTGAAATTGCTATATTCTCTTTTCTCTGTGAGGTTTTGGATGGATTAAATAAAAGGTTGCGAACGTTAGGTGCTTTCTTTGATCTAACGAAGGCTTTTGACTGTGTTGACCACAAAATATTACTGCAGAAGTTGGACCATTATGGAGTAAGGGGAGTAGCTTACAATTGGTTCACCTCTTACTTTAAGAACAGAAAGCAGGAGGTAATTCTCTGCAATTTTGAGAGTGGTAGTGGTATTCAGTCCCAATGGGGCACTGTTAAGTGGGGCATTCCCCAAAGGTCAGTGCTTGGGCCACTGCTGTTTCTTATTTATGTAAATAACATGCCTTCTAGTATTACAGGTGATTCAAAAATATTTCTGTTTGCTGATGACACCAGCTTGGTAGTGAAGGATCTTGTGTTTAATATTGAAACATTATCAAATAATGTAGTTCCTGAAATAAGTTTGTGGCTATGTGTTATCTATGTGTACACAATGTGGAAAATAATTTAATGCTAAATCACAGTAAGACTCAGTTTTCACTGTTTCTAACTCACAATTCAACAAGAACTGATATTATGATCAGACAGACTGGGCATATTATAAGCGAGATGGAACAGTTCAAGTTCCTAGGCGTTTTGATAGTTAGTAAGCTGTTGTGAAAAGCCCATGTCCAGGATCTTGTTCAGAAACTAAATGCTGCTTTATTTACCATTTGAACAGTATTTGAAATAAGTGACAATTCAACACAAAAAGTAGTCTACTTCACATATTTTCATATGCTTATGTCATTTGGTATTACTGTTTGAGGTAATTCTTCTGATTCAAAAAGGGTATTTTTGGCTCAAAAACGCGCTGTTCCAGCTATATGTGGTGTGAGTTAGAGAACCTCTTGTCGACCCCTATTCAATAGTCTGTGAATTCTGACACTGCCATCACAGTATATATTTTCTTTAATGTCATTTGTTGTTAGCAATATTAGCTTATTCCCAAGAGTTAGCAGCTTAATAATAGGCAGAAATCAAATCTGCATGTGGAATGCTCTTCCTTGACTCTTGTGCAGAAAGGAGTGCACTATTCTGCTGAATCCATTTTCAATAAGCTACCACAAGAACTCAAGAATCTTAGCAGTAGCCCAAACGCTTTTAAGTCTAAACTGAAGAGTTTTCTCATGGCTCACTCCTTCTATTCTGTTGAGGAGCTCCTGGAAGCGCTAAAAAATTAAGCAGATTCCAGTGTTACATTGTTGATTTTCTTTATTTAAACTTATGAATTGTATATTTCATTTCATCTGTTTCTACTATCGTGTTATAATTTCATGTATTGACTCGTTCCATGACCATGGAAACATCTCCTAAATTTCGTCCAACAGAACAATAAATAAATGAATAAAAGAAATAAAAAACCATAGGACATCTGACAACCATGTAGGCTGTGCTCAAATATCCAGTCAGTGAGTAGCAATGTTTATCAATTGCCTGCAAAATGAGTAATGACACATTATGAATGTGCTCACCTATGGTTCCCATGTAAAATTTGTGAATGCTTGTTGATTCATTGAGTATTCTTTACCCACTGAAACAGCAAACTGAAACAAGATACAAAGTCCATGTGTCATTCACTTTAAGATTTTCTGATGTTTCTGGAAACCAATCTGAGATGCATTAGTCACTTTCCATGATCCTCCTACTATGCTGTCACTTGGTCTCTAATGCCTTTGGGAAGATATTAGACTTTCATTCTCAAATGGCAAATATGTAATATTGCATGAGTTTTGTAAATTTACATATTTTGTTATATAACTTTTCCACAGACCCATTCTATTTCAGGGTAATGAAATATAACTGGAGAAGTGGCTGCCCGTCTTGAATGGAATAAAACTCTGCTTTAAAGGACTCAGGTATACATACATCTGAGGTAGACCATTTTTAATGTTGTTGTTGTTGTTGTCTTCAGTCCTGAGACTGGTTTGATGCAGCTCTGCATGCTACTCTATCCTGTGCAAGCTTCTTCATCTCCCAGTACTTACTGCAATCTACATCCTTCTGAATCTGCTTAGTGTATTCATCTCTTGGTCTTTCACTACAATTTTTACCCTCCACACTGCCCTCCAATGCTAAATTTGTGATCCCTTGATGCCTCAGAACATGGACAAAGTGGAGAGGATATAAAATGTAGACTGGCAATGGCAAGGAAAGCGTTTCTGAAGAAGAGAAATTTGTTGACATCGGGTATAGATTTAAATGTGAGGAAGTCGTTTCTGAAAGTATTTGTATAGAGTGTAGTCATGTATGGAAGTGAAACATGGACAATAAATAGTTTGGACAAGAAGAGAATAGAAGCTTTCGAAATGTGGTGCTATAGAAGAATGCTGAAAATGAAATGGGTAGATCACATAACTAATGAGGAGGTATTGAGTGGAGTTGCGGAGAAGAGGAGTCTATGGCTCAATTTGACGAGAAGAAGGGATCAGTTGGTAGGACATGAAATGTTCATGTTATTTATTTATTTTATTTAACTTATGCGCATAGGTCCAGGTATACAATATAACATGAGCAGTCTGCATCGTTGCAAATGCTTGGTTTTATTCTTACTTGAAGCCATTTTTCTGAGTAGTTTCACTGTTCAGAAAGATCACACACAATTGTGATGATGTGCATTTAATTAAGGTGATCATGCTCTTAATGTCTCCACAAAAAGGAGTTCGATAGTATGCTAGAGTTGCATGAAATATACAGATGCCAGTATTTAAAAAGTAATGTGGAAAAAGTTTTCGTTCGAATGCATAACCAACATTTGAAGAACTCCAATGAGAATCAGAAATCTGTTAGTAGGATGGTAATGGGTGGTGACTGTTGCTATGCGGTGAGTGGGAAGTTGGGAATTTGGGTCTGATGGAAAGAATGTCCAGATCACCAAAGCGGTTAAGGCAACTGTTCTAGAGAAGCGGAGCATCAGGGTTCAAGTCAGGGTGTGCACAAATTTTCAACTCTTACCATTGCATAGCTACAATGGCCTATGTGGCTGGAAGTCAGTACTTGCTTCCTATCTCTTTCCCATCCTGTTTGCTTTCACCCAATTATTCAAGAATATGTATACTGGCAATATTTGACTTCAAAGGTTAAAAAGAATTTGTTAACCCCTGAAACAGGAACAGGTAGACACTATGTATATGCAAGTACTAAATAAGACATTGGATATTTAGCATCTAGGACTTTTCAGATCTACTTTCTTTGTTGTTGTTGTGGTCTTCAGTCCAAAGACTGGTTTGGTGCAGATCGCCATACCACTGTATTCTGTGCAAGCCTCATCATTAACCTACATCTCTTCATCAACCTACATCTCTCTGAATCTGCTTAGTGTATTCATCTCTTGGTCTCTCTCAATGATTTTTAGTCCCCTCGCACACACACACACACACACACACACACACACACACACACACACACACTTTCTTTTTCTTCCCTCCAGTACTCATTGGTGATCCCTTGATGCCTTAGAATGTGTCTTGCCAACCGATCCCTTCTTTTAATTAGGATATACCAAAAATTTCTGTTCTCCCTAATTTCATTCAGTATGTGATCTACCCATCTAATCTTCAGCATTCTTCTGAAGTAGCACCGCTTTTCAACTGTTTATCACCCATGTTTCACTTCCATACAAGACTACTCTCCTTACAAATACTTTCAGAAAGGACCTCCTGACACTTAAATCTATGTTTGATGTCAATAAATTTCTGTTCTTCAGAACTGCTTTCCTTATCATTGCCACTCTACATTCTATATCCTCCTTACTTTGAACATCATGTCATTTTGCTTCCTAAATAACAAAACTCATTTGCTACTTGAAGTGTATAATTCCTAATCTAATTCTCTAAGTATCAATAGATTTAAATAAAATGGAAAGAAACTTCCACATGGGAAAAATATATTAAAAACAAAGATTCCAAGACTTACCAAGCGGGAAAGCGCCGGTAGATAGGCACAATAAATAAAAAACACAAACCCACGCACAGAATTTCCAGCTTTCACAACTGACGGTTGGCTCTTCAGGAAAGAGGGAAGAAGCAACCATCGGTTGCGAAAGCTAGACCAGCTGTGTGGCTGGATTGAAGAGTTTTTAGCAAACAGAACATAGCATGTTGTTATCAATGGAGAGAAGTCTACAGATGTTAAAGTAAACTCTGGCATGCCACAGGGGAGTGTTATGGGACCATTGCTTTTCACAATATATATAAATGACCTAGTAGATAGTGTCAGAAGTTCCATGCGGCTTTTCGCAGATGTTGCTGTAGTATACATAGAAGTTGCAGCATTAGAAAATTGTAGCGAAATGCAGGAAGATCTGCAGCGGATAGGCACTTGGTGCAGGGAGTGGCAACTGACCTTCAACATAGACAAATGTAATGTATTGTGAATATACAGAAGGATCCTTTAGTGTATGGTTATATGATAGCATAACAAACACTGGTAGCAGTTACTTCTGTAAAATATCTGGGAGTATGCGTGTCGAACGATTTGAAGTGGATTGATGATATAAAATTAATTGTTGGTAAGGTGGGTACCAGGTTGAGATTCATTGGGAGATTCCTTAGAAAATGTAGTCCATCAACAAAGGAAGTGGCTTACAAAACACTCGTTCGAAATTATACTTGATTATTGCTCATCAGTGTAGGATCCACACCACATCGGGTTGATGAAAGAGATAGAGAAGATCCAAAGAAGAGCGGCGCATTTCATCACAGGGTTATTTGGAAACCGTGATTGCATCACGGAGATGTTTAACAAACTCAAGTGGCAGAGTCTGAAAAGAGAGGTGCTCTGCATCGCGGAGTGGCTTGCTCGCCAGGTTTCGAGAGGGTGCATTTCTGGATGAGGTATCGAATATATTGCTTCCCCCTATTTATACCTCCCAAGGAGATCACGAATGTAAAATTATAGAGATTAGAGTGCACACAGAGGCTTTCAGACAGTTATTCTTCTCATGAACCATACGCGACTGGAACAGGAAAGGGAGGTAATGACAGTGACACGTAAAGTGCCCTTTACCACACACCGTAGGGTGGCTTGCGGAGTATAAATGTAGATGAAGATGTAGAACAGAAAGATACACTTTACTGTGTTACAATGTGACACTAGCAAGAATACGGTGGAGTTAATTACACATCTCAAAATCATTGACAATAGAAAGCCTTGAGACCTCTGCACATAGCACAGTGAACCAGGTGCCAGCAGTTGTTGATCGGGCTACCCCTTGAAGCCATCTTGTGTACCGGTAGTTGTGGGGATGCCTTTGAATGTCAGTGTGCATTATACTTGCTGCAGTGGTCCGACTTATGTCTATTGTGGTGGCAGCTGTCGTATGTCCATGTAATGGAAGATGGTAGCTCGGGTGGCAGCCAAAGATGTGAGAAGTTCTCAATCTGCATGGACCGGCACATTTACGTGAATGTTGCCTGTCTCCATCCACACTGAAATGCGCAGATCTTTCTTGACTTCATCACATATATTACAAACATTAAATAAAAAAATAAGTGTTGACATAACCACAGTTGAGTCCAAAACAAAATGCAGGATCATCAGTGAAGTACAACACTTAACACTTAAATTACATTTATTATAGACAGCAACATTTGGAGAGTACAGAATTGGATCCTGAATGGAGAGTGTTGTTCTTTATGTAACCATCATATATTCCAGAGTTTGAAAACATTATGAACATGATAAACTTTGAGAACCTTCCAGAAATGGTGTATAGTAAATAAGAAATATTTGCTGGTGATTGGATTTGAACTGATAATCTGCAGCATGCCAGCCAATGTTGCTGATTGGTACTGCACTTCCTTGCACTGCAGCTTCTGTCATTGCTTCCTCTTGTGATGAAACAGACGCCAGCCCATTTCAGAACTTCTCAATGGAGCTGACTACAACATCTTGGACCTAGATCTTGTCAGTGGTCTTCCAGTTTGCAGCAATTCAGTCCTGGTGATGAGATGTCTCACATAGTCTTCCTGAGTATCAGCTGGCTAAGACTGTAACAATGTATCTGTTGTAATTTCAGCTTTGTGACCGTGGAGCAGAAAGAATAGTGTGAAACCTTGCATTGCTTGGTCATATGCAGATGTCATTATGGACAATAAGTATCCCAATCTTTGTTCGACTATATCTGCCAATGTCTTATTAAATGTTCTGTGTGGTGTCACCACCAGACACCACACTTGCTAGGTGGTAGCCTTTAAATCAGCCGTGGTCCATTAGTATACGTCGGACCCGCGTGTCGCCACTATCAGTGGTTGCAGACCGAGTACCATCATACGGCAGGTCTAGTCTAGAGAGACTCACTAGCATTCGCCCCAGTTGTACAGCCGACTTTGCTAGTGATGGTTCACTGTCTACATACACTCTAATTTGCAGACGATAGTTTAGCATAGCCTTCAGCTATGTCATTTGCTATGACCAATCAAGGTGCCATATTCAGTTACTATAATTACTATCTTCAAGAATGTTTTCTGAACAGATAATATTGTGAATCATGTACCGTCAAGAGTGACGTTCATCATTAATGGATTAACGTTAAGTATCAAACTAATTACATCCGCTTTCTGAATTCTCATTCCTTGTCATGTTCCGAACCTCATGTCAGTATAGTTCTTCCCTCCTCATGCCAGCCTGCGTGAGCTAAAATGCATGCATTTTGGCCTCCACTCATAACACGGTGTTGGCTCTTCTGCTAACACAAAATTCTGCATGTCCATTCTGTTTTTGGTGGAAACCAGTTGCCATCCTGTGGGTGATATTGCAACATGAAATTACTTTGATACTAGTACTGACTGGAAAACATTTCATGGTCAGACATCATGACTAGAGGTGCTCTGTGCTTCAAAATGATGTCTTGTATGAGGAACATTGGAATTTCTAAAGCTTTGCTAGTCTGCTCAGTTTCGGTGTAGTGGGTGAGGCAGGCAGTGTAGGCTATTGTCCAGAGATTCCCGTTTCGATTTCAGGAACCTCCCAAAGAGGTAGATTCCAGTGTGGTGGAATGTGGCTATTGCAGGCAGTATTAGTACTAGATGCTCCAGAGGTAACTGTGACACATGCTTCCATTGCTGGTCAGATCATTTGGAGTGGGAGAGTAGTTCATCTGGGACTGGGACAGTGGTTCATCTGGGACTTGAGGAGTACCTTCTTGAATCTGCTTTTCAACTAATCCTATGCCATACTGCTAGTGTTGGCCTCAATATTTTTTTTCATACAATGTTACCAATGTAGATGTTAGCATCTCCTTAATGGCAAGGAAATGTCTTCCTCCCACATCATTGCAGGAAAATATAGTGTATCTGTGTAGCAGTTCTGGCAAGGGACATGCCTTGCTACACAGGTCCTTTATGAAACACTGCGATCAGGATGGACTCAGTTGCCATTCACTTGGTGCCCCTAGATTTTTATTTTTTGGGTGATGAGGCACTTATTCAGACTCAGGTGGAGGCCTGCAGGTCAAACACAAATGTAAACACAGTGCAAGTGACATGTCTTCAAACTCAGAGGGGCCATCAAGAATTATGAAGGTAGTCTTTTCACTATCAGCCTCGTCAATGTCAATTTTGCCAGCAGCCTGTCTGCATGATCATTGGTAAAAAAAATACTTTGCTACTTTCAGGCAGTCTAGAGTATCAGTATGCAGCAATGGGTTTATATAATTTTTAGGGATTTTTTTCAGTTGTCATTAATCCATACAGTAACACCACATACCATCCTTGTCCCTCATTAGAATCACAGGAAGGATAAAGTGCTAACTCAAAGTTCAATACTGATATCTTGTGGCACTTTCTCCATTTCCTCATGAGTTGTGTGTCATTCAGACAGTGATCTCATACACATACTAGCTAATTTATGGATTCTGCCCCATTTTGATATGCTTCACTTGATCTCTGACTTCTGCACTCAAGTTTGAAAGCACCCAAAAATTGGCACAGAATGGCTACACATACAGACATTATTCCTTCATCAGGCCAGATCTTATTAGCTGTCTGATAATAACATCATCCACTTCATTATCTGTAGTGGTAGCAGAGCACAATTCTCCACCAATGGCATTCAGCTGCCAACTCTGGTCTAGTTTACATGTTCCAATGCAGTTACATTTAGGGAACAACTGTATTTGCTTGTGACATTTAGGGAACAACTGTATTTGCTTGTGACAATTAGTGATGAATGCAGATTTATTTTTTTGGCCTGAGTATCTTTCTGTAGTTGACAAGAGCTTCACTGTTTGACTGAGTATCTTGACTGATGAATGGAGCTTGTTGGAATAGCTTTGTGTATATGGAGCTTTGATTTTGCACAATCTGACTGTGTGTGATATCTGCAAGAATTCCTATCTGAAAACAACATTGTGATTATGTTATGTTAAAACAAAATAATTCAAAGGGCTGTTGTTCTTAAATGATAGTTATTCTTGCAGTACGTCAGGTGGATGTATTTCCCACTTGCAACCATCAGCACAATTGCTTTTGCATCATGGAATATTGTCCTCTGTTGCTGGTGATAACAAGCATTCAACATTGCAGAAAAAGATGCCTTGGAGTCAAACAGTGCCCAGACAGGTTGGTCGTCAGTGACTATGTCACTGTGGTTTCCTTACACCGTGATGATTGCCAACCAAGGAGGATATTTGTCTGTGACAGCCTCACCTCCATAGATGGTTGCCTCACTTACCTTTTATGAGATCACATTCTAGGTGAGTGGCTGGTACGTGTGTACAGCAAAAGGGAACGGCTATCAGCATCTGATGGGTGACTTTTCCCAGTGTACAACAACTGGCATCATCTCACAAGTCGACTCTAATCATCTGCAGTTGACTAGTGTGAATAGAACTCTTTTGATACTTGACGTATCAAGGCACCATAACCATCACATGCTATTCTTATTTCTGTGCACTAGCACACAATGACTCCAGGGTGCCCACAGTGAAGACATACCATTGTGTTGTCCTCTGACCACCAGATGTCTCTTTTACAGGGCATTGTACTTGGCAGAGGAGTTGGTTGTACTCGAGATTGTAGAAATGCTGGGTTGTCATTTGAAGGATATGCCATAATCCAAGTTGGTAGAGTCCATTCTTCATGGTGCATTCAACTAGTGCCTGAGATTGGGGCTAAGGATTGGTACATCTCTTTGTCAACATTCTTTTTTTGAAGTATGGGGTTCATGTTCATAGCTGCTATTTCTTGTGCAACATTCCTGGATACCATAAACCGCCGTATGTATCGTTACCTGGTGTGTCAGAGAGGTGAGGTCATGATGGGCTTCCGCAACTGCCATGGTGACCACATTCAGATGCCGATCATACTTCTTTCATTTGAGTCTTCTCTTGTGCGTTTTCTTCATGCACTGGTAACATTAGAAGAAATCGTTGATTGTTGTGACATCCTTTACCAGAAAAGCTCAATACATCATCTGTTTTGTTAGCTTCTGTCATATTCGCTTTCACTATGCAGCATAAAGGCAAAATATTTTTTATGTGTGATTGAGTCATTTCCTCATGAATTGGGCCCCATTTTTCAATTATTCTTCCACTAAGTGGACTTGCTGCTGATTATTATGGAATGTTTTCTTCAATTAGGCCTGGAATTTGTCCCAACTAATGAACTGCTCTTTGTTGTTCTTGAATTGTAGTTGGGCTATGCCACCCACATGAAAGTATATGAATGACAAACATTAGTTGAATCCTTTCAGCCATTTTGTTGGGTCCTGACCATTGTCTCCAGTAGGCACTGGAGGACGTCTGATGTGCTGTTCACTTACTGTTGATTTGTTCATCAACACAACACCTTTTATGTTGTCTAATTGGAGCCAGAAGATACAGATGTTTTGAAATAACCAACATCTCCACCAAACAGGGTCATGCAAAAATCACACTTGAGTCCAAATCAGAAAGTACGGCCATCTATAAATACCAACACACTGATACGGAGAGTGCTGTTGTTTATACAAACATCAACTATTTCACTATATGTGAACATAACAAACACAATATATTTCAAGAACCTTGTAGAAATTGTGAATACTACATAACAAATATTTAGTGGTAATTGGATTGGAATTGGTAATCTGCAGAAGTCTAGTGGGGACACTAGCTATAACTCCGCACTGCCTATGGCACAACTCTTGGCAATATCACCTATTAATATTTTGTATCATCTGTCCATGGCATTTGATGATGTTGATCAACACACTATTTTTTGTGGAAAGAATCAGTTATGAATAATATGTTTGCACATATTTAATAAAAAGAAGCAGACACTAGAATGAGGAAAAAAAAATTGTCATGGGGCAAATCACAGAAAGTCACATACAGTTTAATTTTGCACCTTCTTCTCTTTCTTATACAGGTGGTTGACTCAACATCACATTCATCAAGCAGAGTAAGTTCTTTTGGTGTGTTGGCACAGCAGTTACAATTAACCATGTTGTAGAGACAGAAGGAGGTGAAGTTGTTAAGAATGTTAAATGACATGTCCTAACTTTAAAAAAGAAAAGAAATGAAAAACATAATATTCATTATATGCAACAAAGAGACCTGACAGCACTAACTGCACTAACTAATGAAGAACATTAATAGGAGCCAGTGAATAGGCTTAAATGCTCAATGTTTTGGTTGAGCTTGTTGTCGCCTATTTGCAGTGGACGAAACATATAAGCGAGCCCCTCAACCTGCTAAATTCAACAGCTTTTGCTACTTGCATAATTGCCAGTTTGTGAGAGAAACAAGTCTGTATCTTGTTTTATGTAATGTTATTAATGGGATGTAGCATGAGTTTGTGTGGTAACTCATTGCCAGTGAAAACAGTATTAATTGTGAAACAGTAGGCAGTGAAAGAAATGTGTAGTTTTCACCTGTAGCCATCTTTAGAGGCCCCTCCCACAAGTTATGCATTCTGACTGCACTTGCAACACAGGTATACAGTGTGTTTCACTATTTCTATTACAGGCTTCTAAGGATTGTAGAGGAGAATTAGTAAATAAATTTTTGTTTAGGATCCCAGTGTCGAGCAGTCATAGGGCAAATCTCATAATGTCACATACGGTTTAATTTTGTGTCCTGTTCTATTTCTTATACATGTGACTGACTCAACTTCACATACAGCAGGCAGAGTTGGATGTAATATAGAACTGTAAAGTTTGTATCAGTTTAAATCTCCCGCTTCATGGTACATACACAAAGCAAAGGACATGCTGTTAACAAATGCTCTTGTAATTGTGACGTCATGTACCATTTTTGCCCAACTACAACAACAGCTGTAAAGAACTGATAGATTAGGAGGGTTGACTAGTGCTTAATGGATCTGCCTCACTATCAACATTGTGGAGATTTTAGGGGCTCCTGCAGAACATACAGGTCAGAGCTTGTTGTTTCCACTATTTGCATATTGTGAAGTGGGGAATTTGAAAGTGATCAGATTTTCAAACATAGTTTTGTAACTATTAAGTATCTATGTAGTACACTCTAAGACAGAAAGATACAATTCACTATGAAAGAATTATCCTAATTGGATGGAAATTTAAAGATGTGATATACATATACAGATGAACAAGTCAGTACAATTTCAGAAAAAATTGGATGATTTATCCAAGAGAAAGAACTTCACAAACTGAGCAAGTCAGTAACAAGGTGTTCCACCTGTGGCCCTTATGCAAGCAGTTATTTGGTTGGCACTGATCAATACAGTTGTTGGATGTCCTCCAGACAGGGTGTTGTTGTTGTTGTTGTTGTTGTCATTGTTGTTGTGGTCTTCACCCCAGAGACTGGTTTGATGCAGCTCTCCATGCTACTCTATCCTTTGCAAGCTTCTTCATCTCCCAGTACCTACTGCAACCTACATCCTTCTGAATCTGTTTAGTGTATTCATCTCTTGGTCTCCCTCCACGCTGCCCTCCAATACTAAACTGGTTATCCCTTGATGCCTCAGAATATGTCCTACAAGTGATACCTCCTACTAGTCATGTTGTGCCACAAATTACTCTTCTCCCAAATTATATTCAATATCTCCTCCTTAGTTATGTGATCTACCCATCTAATCTTCAGCATTCTTCTGTAGCACCACATTGACAGAGTTACAATGTCATTGGCAAACCTCAAGGTTTTTATTTCTTCTCCATGGATTTTAGTTCCTACTTCAAAATTTTCTTTTGTTTCCTTTACTGCTTCCTCAATACAAAGATTGAATAACATCAGGGATAGGCTACAAACCTGTCTCACTCCCTTCCCAACCCCTGCTTCTCTTTCATGCCCCTCGACTCTAATAACTTCCATCTGGTTTCGCTCCCTGTATTTTACCCCTGCCACCTTTAGAATTTGAAAGAGAGTAGTCCAGTCAACATTGTCAAAAGCTTTATCTGTCTACAAATGCTAGAAACATAGGTTTGCCTTTCCTTAATTTTTCTTCTAAGATAAGTTGTAAGGTCAGTATTGCCTCATGTGTTCCAACATTTCTACGGAATCCAAACTGATCCTCCCCGAGGTCCGCATCTACCAGTTTTTCCAATCGTCTGTAAAGAATTTGTGTTAGTATTTTGCAGCCGTGGATTATTAAACTGATAATTTGGTAATTTTCACATCGGTCAACACCTGCTTTATTTGGGATTGGAATTATTATATTCTTGCTCACCAGATGGAAGAGTTTTGTCAGGGCTGGCTCTACCAAGGCTGTCAGTAGTTCTAATGGAATGTTGTTTACTCCCGGGGCCTTGTTTCGGCTTAGGTCTTTTAGTGCTCTGTCAAACTCTTCACGCAGTATCATATCTCCCATTTTGTCTTCATCTACATCCTCTTCCATTTCCATAATATTGTGCTCAAGAACATCACCCTTGTATAGACCCTCTGTATACTCCTTCCACCTTTCTGCTTTCTCTTCTTTTCTTAGAACTGGGTTTCCATCTGAGCTCTTGATATTCGTGCAAGTGGTTCTCTTCTCTCCAAAGGTCTCTTTAATTTTCCTGTAGGCATTATCTATCTTACTTCTATTCATATATGCTCTACATCCTTACATTTGTCCTCTAGTCATCCCTGCTTAGCCATTTTGGACTTCCTGTCGATCTCATTTTTGAGACATTTGTATTCCTTTTTGCATGCTTCATTTACTTCATTTTTGTATTTTCTCCTTACATCAGTGAAATTCAATATCTCTTCTGTTACCGAAGGATTTCTATCAGCCCTCGCCTTTTTACCTACTTGATCCTCTGCTGCCTTCACTATTTCATCTCTCAAAGCTACCCATTCTTCTTCTACTGTAGTTTTTTCCTCCATTCTTGTCAATCGTTCCCTAATGCTTTCACTGAAACTCTCTGCAACATCTGCTTCTGTCAGTTTATCCAGGTCCCATCTTTTTAAGTTCCCAGCTTTTTGCAGTTTCTTCAGTTTTAATCTACAGTTCAAAACCAATAGATTGTGGTCAGAGTCTACATCCACCCCTGGAAATGTCTTACAATTTCAAATCTGGTTCCTAAATCTCTGTCTTACCATTATATAATCTATCTGATACCTTCTAGTATCTCCAGGATTCGTCCATGTATACAACCTTCTTTTATGATTCTTGAACCAAGTGGTATCTATGATTAAGTTATACTTTGTGCACAATTCTATGAGGCGGCTTCCTCTTTTATTCCTTACCCCCATTCCATATTCACCTACTATGTTTCCTTCTCTTCCTTTTGCTACTGTCGAATTCCAGTTACCCATGACTATTAAATTTTCATCTCCCTTTACTATCGGAATAATTTCTTTTATCTCATCATACATTTCATCAATCTCTTCATCATCTGCGGAGCTAGTTGACATAGAAACTTGTACTACTGTGGTAGACGTGGGCTTTGTATCTATCTTGGCCACAATAATGCATTCACTATGCTGTTTGTAATAGCTTACCCGCATTCCTATTTTGTTATTCATTATTAAACCTACTCCTCCATTACACCTACTTGATTTTGTATTAAAACCCTGTGTTCACCTGACCAGAAGTCTTGTTGCTCCTGCCACCAAACTTCACTAATTCCCACTATATCTAACTTCAACCTATCCATTTCCCTTTTTAAATTTTCTAACCTGCCTGCCCAATTAAGAGATCAGACATTCCACGCTCTGACCCATAGAATGCCAGTTTTCTTTCTGCTGATAACAACATCCACCTGAGCATTCCCCGCCTGGAAATCTGAAGGGGCGACTATTTTACCTCTGGAATATTATACCCAACAGGACGTCATCATCATTTAACCATACAGTAAAGCTGCATGCCCTCGTGAAAAATTACAGTTGTAGTTTCCCCTTGCTTTCAGCCGTTCACAGTACCAGCACAGCAAGGCTATTTTTGTCAGTGTTACAAGCCAGATCAGTCAATCATCCAGACTGTTGCTCCTGCAACTACTGAAAGGCTGCTGCCCCTCTTCAGGAACCACACATTTGTCTGGCCTTTCAACAGATACTCCTCCATTGTGGTTGCACCTATGGTACAGCTATCTGTATTGCTGGGGCACGCAAGACTCCCAATCAACGGTAAAGTCCATGGTTTACGGGGGGAGGCTCCAGAGGGCTATAGTGCCAAATTCTGTCCAGCTGCTGCATTGATTCACCAAAATCCAAAGCTAGTTGGTTGCTCTGCCCGTAATGCTCCAAAGGTTCTCAGTTGGTGAGAGATCCGGTGACCGTGCTAGCCAAAGTAGGGTTTGGTAATTACAAAGACAAGCAATAGAGAGACTTCCTGTGAGAAGGGATTATCTTGTTGAAATGTAAGGCCAGGAAGGTGTCCCATCAAGGGCAACAAAATCGCCAGATGACAACCAAACAGGTCCTGCTGTGAAATGAAGTGGCACATCAGACAATCACTTTTGGTTGTGACATTTGGGTTGGTATCCCACCACTGTCCAGGGCATCTCCAGATACATCTTTGCCAGTCATTGGGGTTCAATTCAAAGTTGGATTCTTCATTGAACAAAATTCTACTTCAGTCAGTGATATTCCAGGCTTCATATGCTCGACACCACTACAGACAGGTTTGTTGTTGTACAGAGATCAGTGGTGGGCAGCACAATGACACTGAGAGCTCAGGCCCCTTTCTGAGATCCGCCTATTAATGGTCCTTGTGGTCACCAAAGCATCAATTGCTCGTCAGATTAATAGTGATGATAAGTCAGGAGCTCTGAGTGCCTCTGTGATGATTGCTGAGTCCTCACATTGTGTTGTCTCTCTAGGTCAACTGTTTCCATCCTAATGCTGTGTTCAGCCACAGCTAACCCATTCCTGCCATCATAGTCAGATATTGGCATCACTCGCATTCATTGTGAGTTATTCGCTGGCTACTCCAACTGTCTTTTTTGAATCCAACTATGTGCTGTCATCTGTATATATTGTTCACATGGCACTCTGTAAGGCATAGCTACTGTCAAACTGAGTACACTGAATGGAATGTGCAATGACTGTATGTCTTGGTATCAACATATCCCCAGTTTACTAACCTTGCCAACTGTGTGGCGAAATTTCATTGCAGCATCATACACCCACCTGTCAACCACCAAAGTTTACAGTTTTTTTTTTGTGCAATAAACTTTGCTCAATTGACGAAACTCCCACTACATGGCATTCTTACCTCTGTCTTTCCCGGTAGGAATCTACCATTTTCTGCCATCATTGTGAAGGGCATACTAAGTTGACATATGGTTTTTTACTACACAATGATCGCCTCCACACCCCCATCCCTGTAGTGGGGCTCCCCTCATAGTAATACGTATTTTGCTGGACTGCCCATGTCTTTTGGTCCTGTGCACTAAATATGCACTGCCAGGTGCCAGCAGCCAATCCTTGGATGCTTAAGTCTGTCCTCAGTTTTCTTTGCGAAAGCGCTTTGTCCTCTCAGATTTAAGTTCTTGAATTTTTGTTTGGAATTGAAGTCCCTTGGTGTTGGCATTGGTTATGGAGGCCATGGTCTTGCCTCCATACCAGCTAGATTCTTTCCACCATTTCCACTACTTTTGTGCAATTTTTTCCCTTTTTCATGTGTCTTCTTCCTCTGGTGTTGTCTCCATAATGTTGTGATCATGGTATATAATATGCAGTTCAGGATGGATCGATGGAGGTGCTGGTGCCCCAATGGGTGTAGCATTTCTGAGGCACCCTACTCTCCCCCGTTTTTTCCTCTCCCTGCTGCCCCAATGTTCCTTCTATCTTTGTTAGCCCATTTCTCCTTCCCCTTGACTGGACTGTGCTGTTTGTGTTGTTTCTCCCTTGGTTTTTTCCCTACCACCTTAGATTGTGGGACCAATGATATCACTGCTTAGTCCCGTCTCCCAGTCAACCAACCAACCATCTGTAAATACGTGCATAAATACCAATTTGTGAACAGTTTACATAACTATTACATTGTGTATCTTTTTCTTGCCCTAAAGTGTAGCGGGTGACCCAAAAGCATGATAACATTTGGAAATTCAATATTTTACCAATTAATGAAGGTAGTAGGGTAAAAATTGACACACATGCTTTAAATGACATGGGGTTTATCAAACCAGAAACAAGTTCTCGAAAGACCAACAGATGGTGCTTCATAGGATACAAAAACAAAAATTAACATAAAAATTGATTTTTGGCTAGATGATGTTCTTTGTGTAAGAAATGCTCAGCATGTCAGATGTCGTTCATCAATAACACGTGCAGTCAAGGGACAATGTTGTGAACAGCATTGTACAGCATATCAATAGATATGATGAGAAATTGCCATCAGATGTCATCTTTTTAGAATCCATAATGTCAGATGATCATTGTAGATTTCTGACTTCAGGTAAACCTACAACCAATAATCACATGGATTGAGGCCAAACATGATGGAAGTATCAACTCAGCAAACAATCCTCACCTAATGATGTATGTAAGAGATCTTTCACACATGTAGCAATGTGGGCTGCAGTGCCATCCTGCAAAAAAGTCATACCTTCCTGCAGGTGTTTATCAGCCAGGCTAAGGATGGTGTGATCCTGTAACATATCAACATACTTCACACCCGCCATGCTGACAATTTGAAAAGCAGTACTAAGCATTTCCTCAAAGAAAAAAAACAAAAAACAATCATGAGTGATGTGGTAAATCCACACCACATTGTGACTTCCTCATCATGCCATTGAGTTCCCAGTGTCATTGACTTGTTGGCTGAAATTTGCATTCATTAGGAACTTCAATAAAACTCCATGTAATTTCAGATGTGTATCAAGTTTTACCTCTCTACCTTCTTTATTCTGTGTATTAGTGCATTTTCAAATGTTAACAGACTTTTGTGTCACCCTATATTTAGTTTGATTTTGTTCTTTTGGTAGATGTAATGTAATGTAATGTAATGCGAGTCAAGACTTCTGTTTATTTCTTTTTTATGTTCATTAGGTCTATGGGAAGCACATACATTGTTCACACAAGAGCTTCAGTAAAATCAGGACTTAAAAGTGATACTGTGACACTTGTTGATGGCAATACCTGCAAGCTCATAGGACAGTTTCATGATGTACATAATTGTAAGGATGTCTACAGTTTTGTATCTCAGTTTTAAGTTGTTATGCAAGAGCTAGTCAAATTAAAATGAGATAGATGGCTGGAGCAAATTGACAGCAAAAAATTTCTTTCTTCAGGGCTTCAAAAATATGGAAATCATGTTGGTAAGATTGTGACTCTATGAAGGATGTGCAGAGGCTTCCCAGCAAAACTACCATAGAAACAGCTGTGCAATGTATTGGCCCTTCCACATATCGCCAAGGTTGTCTTGAGTATGCTGCAGAAATTTTGCTGGGTAGCTATTGCACATCCGCCATTCACTCCTGATCTCTCCCCATGTGATTTCCATATTTTTGGAGCCTCAAAGAAAGTTATCCATGGCATTTGTTTTGCTTTGGACAAAGAGATTCACACCTGGGTAGTAGTAGTGGTAGTGGTGGTGGTGGTGGTGGTGGTAGTAGTAGTAATAGTAGTAGTAGTAGTAGTAGTAGTAGTAGAAGCTTTATTCATCCGTAGATCTCTTTTTACAAGTATATAGAACATGTCAAAGTATTTACAAGTTAGACCAATTTAAAATAAGCGAATTCATATACATGTATATTTAATAATAATAATAAGAAGAAGAATAGCTTTATTCAACATCGAATGATACACTGTACATGTACAAAGAAACAGTAATGATTAAAGTTATTTGTACAATCCACAAGACACATTCTTCTGAATACGTCATTAATTTACAACAAAACTGCAATAAGGTGTTTACTTATTTCTATTCACATAATTTCACAAAGCATTTGTTGTTCTTCATATAAGTATGGTACTCTTTTAATGTATAGAATGGGTGTTTTACTAAAAATTTATTTACAGGCTCCTAGTTAGACATAATCATTAGATTTACACCTGGTATACAATACTTTTTTTTACAAATAATGTATTAAATAATGTAATACCACACTGTACACTCGTATTTCAGTATCACTCACTGCA
Source organism: Schistocerca gregaria (assembly GCF_023897955.1). Classification (NCBI taxonomy): domain Eukaryota; kingdom Metazoa; phylum Arthropoda; class Insecta; order Orthoptera; family Acrididae; genus Schistocerca; species Schistocerca gregaria. The sequence continues at coordinate 5,907,301 of NW_026061730.1, forward strand.
CACAGTGTACACACATTGTTTCATAACACTTCCCTCACCACACACACACACACACACACACACACACACACACACACACACACACACACACACACACACGATTGATCTCTGGGCCATTTTCTGTACCACAACTTCCCGTTTGCTATCCTGAGAAACTGAGTCACCATCCATCCATGATGAGTGAGATATTGAGCTCAGAAAGAAGAAGAAGTGTTAGTATTGGGCTATGCACAGCTTGGGGGTAAGTATTTCTAGAAAGGAAAAAGAAGGGAAAAAAACTTAAATTGAAGGTGTTATGTGGAATTTTGTTTTTTTTTAATCATTATTATTATTATTATTATTATTATTATTATTATTATTATTATTTATTTCTACAACTTTTTTTTATGAAACCCCTACTCTGTTTTATCTAAGTAATCCTTCAATGTATAAAATGTATTGCATAACAGGCACTTTTAGCTGCCTTTTTAAATAAGTGTATTTCTGCAATTTACTTAATGCCTTTCGGTGATTTATTGTACAGTTTTAGTCCTTGGTAGAATATGCTGTTTTGAGTTTTTTGTTTATTTTTTCTTGGTAAATGTAAGTTGAGTCTATCTATTGTTGCATGGTCATGGACAGAGCTGTTTGTGCAGTACTTACCAATGTTATTTTTGATATGTATAACTGACTGGTACATGTGTTCATATGGAGCAGTTAAAATCCCCAGTGTTTTGAACAGATCTTTACAATGACCTCAACTAGTATTTTTGGTTATTATTCTTATGGCTCTTTTCTGGAGTTTGAAATTTGCGTTCATATTTTGTGCATTTGTTCCCCCCAAAAAAATGACAAAGCTAACAACTGAGTGTACATATAAATAATATGTAACTAAAAGAACTGCATGTTACACACTGATGATAGGATTCTAAGGCATTTGCTCTGGTTGTAGGATTGGGAAAAGAATGGACAGTCCTGGGACCCACATGGTGTGGCTCTCCAATCCACTGGTTAGTGTTGGGACACTGATTTGTGGATTTCTGGTGAGAGTGTTTCCTAAAGGGAATATTTTCACTGGTGAATGACAGCGGAGAATGTTACTTCTTCTGCTGGGTGGGAGGAATGTTTCTCAAAATTAACGGTGCTGCAAGAACCATGAGAAGGAAGGGGCTATCTCCCCTATGGTCAAGTTTATCTGTGTGTTACCAGATGTCTTGATGTCTATGAAATAAATACTCCTGTAACTACCGACAACTTGCTCAAAGTAGTGACAAGGGTCAATATCATCACTGAGATTGAACTGAGGGCATCATACTTTTCCATGGCTTCTAAATATGAGAGCATCTGTGAGCTTTAGTTCTTCACTTTTGTGTTTGTTGACTAAGTTACCACACTTCTGCAGCTGAGGAGGGTAGTCATCCCCAAAACTGACACAGACGAGGTAGTGATCACGCAATAAATTTTCATAATGTGGATGACCACAATCTGCCCAAATAGGATCACATGTTCACTGGGAAGACATTGGCCCCAAGTGCCACCCTTTAAAAATGTTGAATGTAGGATGGGAATCCAGCTTCACTTTACATTAGTAACACCAATTTTTTATTTTACCTATCCTGAAGGTGAATCCCTCACAAAAGTCAGGAAAATGTGCTGGTGTTTGCTTTGTTTTGGTGGTCCCCAACGTGCATGATAAACAAAGTGAATCCCTCATCTCGCCAATTGTTCATGCAATTCTCCATCTGTATGAAGGGTTAGTTCCCAGTGAAAAATTAATTCTGGTACCATTTTTATGTTCTTATATAGTGTGATGGTAACATGTACATAACCAACTTGTTTACAAGAAAAGAATGCCTAAGAATCGGTAGCATTTACCATCTTAATTAAGATTTAATCACACAGCAGTTTGCAAAGGGAAGAGAGTTTGGCAGTAACTTTTTCAATAATCTCCACAAAAAACGCTGATTTAATAGAGGGATGGTATAATCCATCTGTTCAGATGCAAACCAGAAACATGGGGGAATAACTGTTGACAAGTCGCTAGGTTATGTTTTCCTCCCATGGTGTAGCCCAGGAGGAAAAAATTCTAGGATCACAATAATAAGCATTGAATTGCAATCTGTCCAAAAAGTCTGCAGAGGATTCATGGCCACCAGCTGACAACTTTGGATATTACATGACTCCAGACATTCACCACAATTCCACCTACTCTGAGCGAAGGCTCTCACAATGCATGCCACCCTGTCAGAGCAAAGGCCACCTGGCACAATGGTCAATGCCCAGAGTCTCAATACCCCAAAATGGCAGGCATCTTCTACTTTGTGTAAGTGGTAGGTGAAGGCTTGGGTATCAGTAGTGTGATCCATGTGTGGTCAGGAGGACTACCACCATACGGTTACTTGATGACACTCCACACCCCACACCCCCACCCCTTCCCGTCCGGACTAGCTACGTTGCTGGATGGTGGGCAACCTATCCCGCATGACACCATGGCCAGGTTCGCAGAAGAGTTTTTGTGTTAGAGTATAAGTCAGAGAAAATATATAGTCAGAGTCAAACTTCACCACTGGTAATGAAAAGGTCCTGCAATGGTTTGTGGGTCAATGCTCATCACACATATACACATAAAAGATTTGTGAGATACCTGGGTGCAAGACGCTTCTATGTGGTAGGGTTCATTTATAAGGAATTCTTTTAAAGCAGTCTGTCTAAATGAGGTATTTAGCCTCTCACGCCTGTAATCAAAGGAATTATACCATTTTTGACCATGCTCTCCCTTACATTTTCAGTTGTCAGTTCAGCTGATGTGTCTTTTCCCCTCCTGTTACAGTTTTGTCTTGTTTATTTGTGTTTCCAAATAGCAGTAATGTGCACAGCTTCAATGTGAGCAACAACCAATGTCAGCAGAAATTCAGTGCTCCCCTGACAGCTCTGTTCATCCAAGATTGGCCCACATTTGTGAGAGAGTTGTGACACCTAGCTTATCCCAGTCACTTCTGATACTATCTCAGCTTGAAGGCCACAAGTCTTTGCCTATTGTTCTTGAACCTAATGTCTTGTACAAAAAAACCTACATATCCATGTGAAGAGTATCACTAGAAATCCCTTCTCCTGTCCCACTGCAGTTGTGTCAGTACAAGGCAATTCACGGTCACCACCCACTCACCAATACCAAACTATTATCTAAATTAAATTACACAGATATGTGTCTACATAATGGGTCTGGTACAGCTGTGTTGACAACTGCTGACACACAAAGAGAAGTTTGACCTACTTGTCATAATGTAATCAAGGTGCTTTAATTTCTATAGATACATAGGAAGTACTGCAACACAGTCTTTTAAATGAAATGGGAGTGCCAAAGATATACCCAGGCAAACGTCACCCACATTTATTGTAAATTAATTTATATCAGAGTCTGTGTTTTCCCACCTTAGAAACTTTCCAGTTTTAATGAATAATACTATATGAAAAGTGATACTTTTGTGATATGAACATGAAGTGTCATTCATACACTTGTTCACTTCATAATGTGGATGAAATTAATAGTTAAACTCCTATTAATACCTTAACTACAGAGCAGCACAAAATGACAGTGTCTCATCTCCAACCAAAACTACTTATTCCATTCTATTAATTAGTATACTTAATGTCAGAAGTGCTTTACTCTTTTTTTTTTGACATGTAGCTGATGCATCCACAATACCACAAAATCACTTCCTTGAAGAATATGTTTTCAGACTTTGGAGAAAACAATTTATGATGAAGAGAAACATACAGTAAGGTAATGTTACAAATGCAGTTTTGGTGTATCAACTATGCAAAAATAAAAGTAAGAGGACACACGATCAGTAAAACTAAATACTAGCGCAAAGATCATAAACAAGAAAAATTACATAGTACATTTTTCTGAATGTATCACACAAAGTAATAAGGTAAAACCACTCAGATGCCATGAGATAGATCATAACAATGGTTCACAATAATATCTGATGAATTAATCAGTAAATGAAATGACTAGCAATCTATGATGTTATACAGTAAGGAAATAATAATCTGCAAGACAATGCTAATTATTTATGGTACTGTAAAGTTGTTGCAAATGAGTTGCATTAGACAGTGCAAGTAGTTTTATAGAGCTATACCCAGTAAAAGAAGTAACTTTCTCCTCTGCCATCACCAGTGAAAATACTCTGTTTAGGAAATGCTCTCACCACAAATCAGTGTCCCAACACAGGCAGGGCTGTCCACTCTTTTCCAATCCTACACTCAGAGCAAATAAACCCTCACAAGGATCTCAGTGGCCAAAAGTTGTGTAAGAGACAAAAAAAAAAAAAATATCACGAGAAGCATACTTCGGTGATCCCAGAGACATTGGGTACCTCCTTGCTATTGGATACAGAATCAGTGCCCAGTGATGTTCAGCCCCTGCTGATGACAGACAGTGATCCTGGGTGATGTCATCATCTCCTGGCCAATTCACCCATAACAGGACACTGTCATCACAATGATCTAATTGAACTGCAAAGGATATTACATTCACTTGCCAGAATGGCAACACATAATCTCCTCTTGTTCTGCAATCTGTATTACTCTGCTAGAACAACAAATCACATATTACCTCACCAAACTCTTTGAGGTTACCATGCATTCTGTTAGAACCATACTGATACCAGGAGATCTGGAGGTGTTGCACATTGGCTCACACAGTTGTCATCACCTTGTTGGAAGCTATGCAAATGACATCAGCATTCAAAATTTGTAATGTATATTAGCCTCTAGGCAGGGGACTTGCCTTGAAATGACCAAATTCATCTGACATTCCTCCCCCCTCCCCCCTCCTACACCCTTGCCCCCAACTTTCTTTTGGAGATTTCAGTGTGTACCACCCCTGTATGGAGAAGTACTGCTTAATCTGATAAGGACCTTCCGGCTTATTTCTTATCTTGGTCTATGTCTTGTCTGTGATGGTACTGCTACTTATTTCAGAACTACTTGTGGCTCCTTTTGGCTGTCAACCTTAGGATCTCTTCTCTGTCTTGTGGCATCACTGCAATAGTTGATATGTGACAATCTTTGTGACAGTAAGCACTTTACGAAGGTCCTTTCACTCCCTTGTCACCATGCGATGGACTGATTAACCTGTTGAGCTCTTCAGACGGTCAAATGGTATTTGTGTACCTCTTCTGTTACCTTCACATTCTCTCTGTCAGTTTGCATTGATGATGTGGTGTCGAACGTCCCTGGTGTGGGTGTGATCACCTACACCACAGAAACTGCTGTTCGACATTATACGCCCCCCCCCCCTCTCCCCCCAACCCCTCTGCCACTGAATGGTGTCATTGTAGACCAAAGATGTTGCAACAACTTTTCAGGATCACTAAAGGGCCTTTAAATGTCTAAAGCAACATTCTTCACTGACCACCTTCTTTACTTGCAAATGGCTCTTCATCTGTGGCTCACTCTGCAAGTAAATACAGTGAGAAGGAATGGTGGAGCCCTACATTTTCTCATTGTGAACATATGCCTCTTAATCCTAGGTGTGAGTCAAACTTCATAGTCTCCAGGCCTGTCAAATATCAACACGTGTTCCCAGTCTCTTTCTTTATGGTGTTACTTGTTCCAATGCTTCGGTCCTGGTTGAAAACTGTGTGACTTACTTTCCAACAGCATCTGTGACCTCTTTTTATGTGGCTACCTTGTGAATGGTTACATTGGATATCTTTCTGTCTTACACTATATGTCATGCTGGTTATCTAATGAACCTTACATTGTCTGGGAAGTGCTTCAGCCTCTTGACTCATCATACAGCCCCAGGCACTGATCTGATTCATAATCAGACATTTTTTTTTATTTAATCATGTCAGAAACTCACTCTATAGCTTACAAGTTATATAAAATGTTCCAAACCATGGTACTATAAACATTACAATACAATTTAATGTTTTGTGATCAGTATGTAGCAACCTCCCATGCGTACTTGGTGATATAGATGAAATTCTGTGGCATGCATGAGGTAGCCTTCAACTCTGTGATGTGCACTCACAACATTTCAAACAAACTCACAAAATAAGCATAGACACTACCAACACATACCTTCCAATATGGCAAAATCATGTCAACTGAAGTGACAGTTCTGCTCGTAGTTTACGGGCTTGCCATCTGCCCTCCACTACATGTGTTAACACACCGGGTGACAGCCATTAATAGAGCCCTACATTATGTCAAACAGACCACCCTCAACTGCAGTTTAATTTGTAGTAACTCAGTGATCAGTCTCCAGGCTGTTGATTGATGATACTTTTGTCACCCTGTGTTGTGTGCTATTCACAACATTCTCTATTAGACCTTAATCCATCCTCCCGTGGGACAAGGCAGCTAACATTGATGAGGATGTGGACAGGACATGTGACCTCAGCACACGGGATGAGCTGGTTAACATGATTTGTGCTCTCAGCACTCTCGTGCACCCATTATTACCTTTATTTGATTTGCAGTGCACATCGTTACCTTAAAAGAATAGAGGCACATATAATAACTGTGTCAACTGTGTTAGTGATTGTCAAAGAAGAGTAGAGAAAATCATAATAAAGGTTCTGGACTCATCAGTGGCTTGAACATTGAATTGCTGGCATTGGAACAATACATAATGCTGTCCAACAATCTGAGATATTGTTATTTGTTAACTTAATTGGATTTCGATCCCATTTTCAGTTTTAACTTTAATACACTTATGGTATAGTGTATAATGTCAGTATTCTCAATGTCACATTGACTACCAGCACTCTGACATAACATACATTATTGCACAGATTTCAAGTTTAAGACTTGTTTCATAATTTCATGTGAATGGAAAACAAGATTTTATCAAAGTTGCACACCATCATTGAAAAAGATATTTAGCAACAAGATAAAAACATAAGCCAGTCCATAAACCCATATTTTACTAGATGTTTCATAACAGTAAAAACATCTAGTGTGTAACTTGTTTTTGCTTTCTGGCATACTCTGACTGGCTGATCAAGGTTTCTGGCCACTGAGGAAACAGTCTAGTTGTTGGCCTTTGCAACAAGAATTGCCTCAAGCAATTTGTTTATAATAAATAACAGCAACTTTTGAGATAGTATTTCTACTTTTGAATCATTTAGGAAAGAAAGGAATAGAAGCAAGTATAAATGTTTTGTTTCTTTTAGAAACCTGCTACCTTTCTTTTGACAGCTCATAGCTCACGGTGCCTTCAGTTGTGTGCAGCTGGCAGACGTGCGTGTAATATTTCTGCACTGTGTCTGTCAGTTGGCCTGACTTTGTAATTTGTTACTAACAATGTGTTTGCAATGATATTAACAAGTCTGATGTTATGTGTTGATCGATTCAGTTCTTTCAATGCTCTTAGGAGCTTACTAGTCTTCACTCTAACTAATAAGGTTATTCTGTGCCCGCCACTCTCCCAACGGCTCACAGTTCTTTTGTGATTTCATGCATGTTGCCCCCAGGGCCCATTCTTCATTCCTGGGTTGCATTTCCTTCACCATGCTCCTCCTCTCTGTTCCCTCATTCCCCTCTCTTGGCGTGGTTATTTATGTTGACCCAACTATTCACCTGTTTCCCTGCATTTCTTGTGATTTTGTTCATCTTGCCTGTTCTCTTTCATCCTTTTGTCATTTTGGGCCCACCCTTGGTGTTTGACCTCTACTTCTAAATTTTCTGTCTTTAGTGTGAGCCATTTGGAGAAGATCTCACTCTGTAGTGTCCATGATGTGGATTCTTCTCCATTCCTGCCTTCCACTCTCCTTCCTCACTATAACACTGCCCCACTACGTCACTAGCATGTGTAGCCAGTCCTTGTGGTGGAGTTGTTATGTGCTCATCTGGCCTAGCCCCCTGACAATACAAGAATCACATTACTGATGTATGAGTTGTTACCTCCCCATGTATGCCAAGAAGTGGTTGCTTGTCATCCTGGAGCATCGGAACTCTCATTGACAGCTGTCCTGCCAGGCAGCCGTTGCTGTGGCTGGGGAGAGCCCCTGATCAGAGTGGGTGGTGTCAGGTGGATGCTTGATGTACGAAGCATATCAAGCTGCAGAAATCTGGCCGTTCTTCAAAGACCATCACATTTAGTGATAGGGGATCCTTGAATGCTGCTTCATATGATCCTGCAGCTTTCCCTTCCTTGGCTGCACTTTGGGAGGAGGGCCAGGTTCACAGTCTTTGGATGAAACACTTTCCCCACTACGTGGTCTGTATTAGGATTCACATTCACCACCATAAACCTGTTGTTTTCTTTGGAGAGTATAGAGGACAAGTTTGGCAATGTGGAGTCTCACAGTAAGAAGTGGTCGGGCTCCCTGTTGACCAAAGCTTCTTCTGCTGCCCAATCTGCAGCTCTTTGTGCTTGTGGTTGCCTAAGTCATTGCCCAGTGTGTATTATTCATCACCAGTCCATGCATATGATCCAGGATGTGAGTATAGGGATCTCATCCTGCAAGCTTATGAGTAGCTCTGGACTAATCTGGAGCAGTGCAGTGTTCACTTTGTTTGACATGTGAAGTGTCGTAAAGACAACCACACCAATATTGGCACTTTTGTTAGGCTTTCTACGGAGATACACTCTCAGAGAAAATTAAGATTGTGTTTTACCACTGTGATGTGGAACTGTACATCCTGCCAACCATGAGGAGCTTTCAGTGCCTGAGTTTTGGGCATATGTCTTCTCACTGTACAGCGGACCCTCTGCGTGGTGACTGTAGCCACCCATTCCACAAGGGAAGACCCTGTGTTCTGCCACCTGTGTTGTAAATTGTCACGACTGCCACTCTCCATGCTCGCCAGGTTGCCCAATTTACAAGAAAGAAAGAAATTCCAAGAGAGTAAGTCCCTGGACTGTCTTTCTTATTCTGAGGCTTGCCAAAAATATGGCCAACTCCAGCCAGTGTTGATTTCTTCAGTGTTTGCCTCTGATACATCCTTTCCCCCTCCTGCCACTTCCTTACCCAGCTTCATCCCCCTCTCATCTCCACCTCCCCTGCGGTTCCCATGCCCTCTCCTCTGGTTGCCGTTCATCCTCCCCAGATGAATACGTGCCCTGTTCTTTGACACCTGCCGGTGATGCCCCCCTCACCCCCTCCCTTGGGACCCACCCCGGTGTCTCTCCTGCCATAGGCCTGCTACCACAACTCAGCTATGGGGTGCAGCATTTGTGCATTTGTATACCCCAGGTTGTCCACTCTCTTTCGGTTCCAGACCTTGGGGGCACCTGCTATCCATCTGTGGCCTGCCCTCATCAACCTCCAAGAGGAGGAGGAGGAGGAGGAGGAGAAGAAGAAGAAGAAGAAGAAGAAGAAGAAGAAGACTGTGCCTCCCCTTCCCGGTGCCCCATGAGGTGCCATCTCCCCCTTTGCATCTTGAGTCTGATATTTACGGGTGTCACGTCACTCTCGTAGGTGATGACCACTGACCTGGTGATATGACCTCCTCTCGGCTTCTTTATGTCTACACTGGTCTCTAACCACACAATAAACAAGTGTAACTGCTAAGGATATTACTGTCACCTACCAGAAATACAACTTATTTCCTCTTGCTTTGTATTTGATCTTTTTGTGTCAAGAAATGCACTTTCTTGATGACCACTCTCCAACTTTTCATGGGTATCGGGCATTCTGCCAAAACCATGCTGACCATGGGATAGCGTCTGGAGATGTCTGCACTTTGGTTCACACCAATGTCGATAGTGACTGGATCCTCATTTGTACTAACCAAGAAGCAATAGTGGCATGAGTGCAAATGACCCCAGCAATCACCATTTGCACTGTCTACATCCCTCCAGATATACCGCTTCCTTTTGTTGACTGCCTCCCTTGATACAGCAACTCCCACCTCCTTATCTCCTCCTTGGTTATTTCAGTACATGCCACACCCTTAGAGGGAGTGGAATTTCAATGGGTATGGATCTTCTGATTGAATAACATGTTACAAACTTTGACATTTGTCCTCATTGACAGTTCCCCTACCCACTTCAGTGTCACTCGTGGCACCTTTTCTGCTGTTGATCCCACAATCTCCTTCCCTGCTGTCGTTGCTTCCCTAAATTGGTCACCCGTGATGGTCTTTGTGACAGTGATCGCTTTCTGGTGATTGTATCATTCCCCTGCTGCTGCCCAGCAGACAGGCCCCTATGTTGGGCATTCCATAGAGCCACTTGGCCTTTATATATATGTTTGCAATGCACTTTGACACCTCTCTGTTGGATTGCATTGATGCGGTTGTGTGAGACAATTCTGCAACTATTCTTCATGCCACTGGCACTTCTATCCCCCTATCAACAGGTCCTTGTCATTGACTGATACCATCATGGATCAAAGAGACAGCAGTCTCTATCAAGGATATGGCCAATAGGCCCTGCAACGATTTAAATGTCACTGTTCACAGACCAACCTTATTGCTTTGAAATGTCTCCATGCTAAGGCTTGCTACCTTTTTAAGCAAAGTAAGAAGAAAAATACTTGGAGCATTATGTTTTCTCCCTCAGTCCTTGCAGGACATTTCACAACACACTTTGCAATACCATCAGTATCCTGTTCCTATCTTGCTAATGTTTCTCCAGGAGAAATGCCAAGTTGAAGAAACCCCTCTCGGTTTCAACCCTCACCAAGCTGAATTCTACAATGAAGCCTTCACTGAATGGGTTCTTGCAGGCTCTTACCGCTACACATGACACAGCCCCAGGCCCAGATGCCATCCACAACCAAATGATGCAACACTTGGATGTTACCCAGAGACAACATTTACTCAGGGTCTTAATCACATTTGGCTCACTGGTGCCTTCCCCTTGAAATGGTAAGACAGCATAGTTATCCGCATCCTTAAGCCTGGGAAGAACCAAACATCTCTTGACAACTACTGCCCGATTATGCGGGCCAATGTACTTTTTAATCTGTTTGAGAGTTTGGTTAGCTTCAAAGTATGTTGGGTACTTGAATCTCAGGGCCTTATATCACTATATAAGTGTGAGTTCTGGGAAGGATGCTCAACAACTGACCATTCACTCATATTGGGAGCAGCAATCCAACAGGCTTGTACTAACAGCCAACTCACTGTCGTGGTACCAAAATAAGGCATACAACACGGCTTTGTGCCATAACATTTTAGTTACCCTCCATAACGGGGGCTTTCATGGCCCATTCCAGTTTTTATTTGCGAGTTTTTATCCCACTGGCTCTTCAGTGTTTGAGTTGGCATTCACCCCTTGGATCCAGAAGAATGATATCTCACAGGGTTGTGTTTAAGTGTCACACTCTTTCTCATTGCCAGCAATATGCTTGTAACCATTGTTGGCCATCAGGTTACCGTGGCATTATACATTGACAATTTTTGCAGCTCCCACTTGCTAGCATCTGCTGAATGCCTGGTTTCCCACCTCCGGAAAGGCAAGTTGCTCACCCTCCACAACCTTTCCAACAAACCTCAACCTCCTCTCATTGCACACAGACCCAGTCTCTCCCATCTCAGTCTGCATAGGCCCTCTCCCATGGCTTTCCGTTTCCTCTTTCCAAAATGTGGGTTATGTATTTTTGCTGTTGACCCACTGTGCACCCTGATCCAGAACTTTATTTAGGGAACCAGCACCTAGATGTCGGAGCACAGTCTCATTTCTTGGGCCTTACTTTTGATAAACAGCTGCCATGGCTGCCCAATATTCACCACCTGAAGATTACTTGCGTGCGGGTGTTTAATGCTCTCTGTCTTGTGTTGGACACATTGTGGGTTGCAGTTTGTGCTACTCTTTTCCATCTTTACCTTGCTCTCGTTTTGTCCAGACTAGATTATGCTTGTGTGGTTTATGGCTCAGCAGCTCCTTCCACTTTGAAACTACATGATCCTGTTGTTCATCATTATATGGTGTGTCTGGCTGTCAGTGCCTTCCACAGTAATCTCGCCGACAGTCTCTTATCACCATTTTGACGGTTCCCTGACCATCCTATATACCCCATCATCTTTGCAAATTAGGGATGTCTCCCAAGATACCCAAACTCAGGTGGGACTGCTGGTTGGAATGTGTCTCACTTCCCTCTGCACCTGCAGGTCTGGGGGTTAGAATAGGCCCAAGGTATTCCTGCCTAGCATAAGCGGCAATTAAAAGGAGTCTCACACATTTTAGCCCTATGAGTTCAGGTCCCATTCTATGGTTTGACTTGTCACTTTCAAAATGCTACTGAAATGTGGGCCGTATGTGGCAGGACACCTTATGTGGTGCACGACTTATCCATAATGCCCTTAGATTCAATCTCCTGAATCTCTCGTCATGGCTTTGCGTCTCCACCTGCAATTCAGCTATTTGGGCAAGGACACTTTCTGGGGTATGTCATCTTCTTCCATTGCCTCCTGTCCTCTTTTGCACCCATGATAATAATGGATTTCTCTGTGCTCAGTATCCAGCATGGTAGCCAGTCCATTGTGGTTGGGTCATCATTTACCCATTTGGTGGTAGCCCCATGACAACACAGGGATCACACTGCTGATGACTGAGCTGAAAACTCCCCATGTATGCCAAAGAGTAGATACCTGTCTTCCTGGGGCATCAGGACTCCCAGCAACGGCCATCATGCCAGTTGGCCTTTGCTGTGGCTGGATGACACTCATGGGGAGAACCCTTGATCGGAGTGGGTGGCATCAGGGCGAATGACCTGCAATGGAGCGGACTAAGTCATCTCTTGCTGGTGACCATATGGCACCAGCACTCTCTAAGGAGGAGAAGATCGAACACAATACTTTACCATGGAAGGAATGTGGGGCTACAGAACAGAGAGAGCCATATTAGCTTTGGTTTTTAGCAGAACTGATGGGGACTCCTTTCTACCTACAAAGCCTCAGTTTTTCATTGAACACGTTGAGGATAATTTGTCTAAGATGCAAAACAGTGCAGTCTTGTTTCAGACAGCATCCCCAGCCCAATCCCAGGCGTTATTCGTTTGTGAGTGATATTCCTGTTTCTGTCACTCCCTATAAAAGCCTCAACATGGTCCAGGGGATCAGTTTCCATCTCAGTATCCTCTTGCAGTCTGATGATGAGCTCTTTAACAGCGGGCTGTTCATTTCATCCGGCGTGTTTACATAGGACCCAAAGACAGAGTTGCTACGTGTTCCTTCATCTTGGACCTTGATGGTGATTCATTACCTGCAAAGGTCAAGTTGATGGTTTACTGCTCTGATGTTAAACTGTACATCCCTCTCCCTATGCAGTGCTTTAAGAGCTGGAAGTAAAGGCACATGTCTTCCTGCTGCAATTCCAGTGCGACATGTCGAGACTGTAGACATCCACTGCACCCAGATACTCCATGTGCGCCACCTCCCACTTGCATCAACTGTGGATAGAACCACTCCTGCTGCTCACCAGACTACCCAGTACTCCAAAAGGAGCAGAGAATCATGGAGTACAAGACCCTGGACCAGTTTACTTACACAGAGACTAAATGTAAATTTGAAAGATTACACCCCATTCGGCTGACGTTAACATATCCTGCAGCTATGTTACAATCACCGTCCCAAGTGCCAATGGTTCCTCACTCTGTGCCACGAACAGTGAGCCCTCTGGGCCACCAGACTACATCTGCCCCCTTGGTCGTAGGGGTGGAATCTTCCTCCATTGCTCCCAAATGCATCCCCAAATGCCGGGAACATTGGTCCCCTCCCCCCTGCTGGAGAAGCAACAGCCTCCTCTGGCTCCTCTCATGCAGAAGGGGTCCCTTGGGGCTCTCTCTCCCAAGGTCTCCACTAGTGCCATGGTAGACACTCGCCAGTGGCTCAAGGATCCAAAAGCTGCTGGACAAAGAGGTTCACGGTCTTCCTCCATGCCTGAAGCTGCTTCGGAGAAATCTTCCCAGCAGGTCCCCAATGAGAAGCAAGAGAGCAATCAAACTAAGAAGTAGTCTGATAAGAAACAGGACCCTCTGGTGGCCTCAACACCACCACTCCCTATCAATTCTGCATCTGAGGATGCAGTGGAGATCTTAGCATCACCTGCAGACCTGGAACTCACTGATGCCTCGTCCAGCATAGATATGGTTACAAATACTCAGTCAGTGGCAGCAGATGACCCTGAGGCATAACCTGCCTCCATGCGCACTTCATGCCTTCCCAGCCTCATGTTAACGTCATTGTCCGGAGGAATTGTGGCGGTTTTTTTCCACCATCTGACTGAGCTACGGCAACACTTAAGCTTTACACCTATTTTCTGCATTGCCCTTAAGGAAACCTGGTTCCCGGAAATGCGGATCCCTGCCCTCGACAGCTATAGGGATATTACAAGAACTTTAGTGACTATAATAGAGTGTCAGGTGGAGTTTGTGTCTATGTCCAGAACTCAGTCTGTTGTGAAACTGTGCCCCCTTCAAACACCTGTTGAAGCTGTTGCTGTCAGAATAAGTACGATGCAGGAAACAACTGTCTGCAGTGTATATTGTCCTCCATACAGTGCAGTACCTCTGAATGCACTGGCTGCACGGATTGATCAACTCCCTAAACCTTTCCTACTTTTGGAAGATTTTGACACTCATAAACCCTTGTGGGGTGGCACTGTGCTTATTTGCCAAGGCAGAGATGTCGAAAATTTACTGTCACAACTCGACTTCTGCCTCATCAATAGAGGTGCCACCCGGCGACATCATATCCTTGGCCATATTATACGAGTTGGGTCTCTGAGGCCCGCTCCTGATTCTTATCCAGAATTTCCTGTCGCTTCCAATTTTCATATCCAAGTTGGTGACTTCCATAGTTCCCCTCATATCCAGAAGAATGGGGTCCCACAGGGTTGTGTATTGAGTTTATCTGTACTTTTAGTGGCTATTAACGGTCTAGCAGCACCTGCAGGGCCATCCATCTCACCCTCTCTGTATGCAAATGACTTCTGCATTTCGTACTGCTCGACCAGTACTGGTGTTGCTGAGTGGCGCCTACAGGGAGCCATCCGCAAGGCACAGTCATGGGGTCTAGCCCATGGCTTCCAGTTTTCGACTTTTCAGCTGCAAAGTCATGTGTTATGGACTTCTTTCAGTGTTGTACAGTTCATCCTGAACCAGAACTTCACCTTACAGATGATTCCCTCACTGTAGTAGAGACATATCGATTCTTAGGACTGGTTTTTGATGACTAATTGACTTGGTTTCCTCACCTTCATCAGCTTAAGCGAAAGTGTTGGCAGCACCTCAATGCCCTCTGCTACCTTAGCAACACCAATTGGGGTGCAGATTGCGCTACGCTGCTGCAGCTCTACAGAGTCGTTGTTCAATCCCACCTTGGCTATGGGAGTCTGGTGTATGATTCAGCGGTGCCCTCAGCATTCCATTTACTTGCCCCAGTGCACCACTCTGGCGTTTGACTAGTGACAGGAGCTTTTAGGACGAGTTCGGTGACGAGCGTCCTGGCGGAGGCTGGAGCTCCTCCATTGCAGGTCACGTGTGCACAACTGTTCGCCAGTTACATTTCACACATTATTCCTTTTATCTGAATTAGAGTCCTTGTCTTTACTATCTATACTCAAGGTCCATTCACTTACATCTCAATGGTGTACACCAAGGCTGTGGCTTTGTCTGGAAGTTTCACATGCCCAAAGGACTCAGTTCACCCCACAGTGCTCTGGTGTCATTTCCTCTCAATTCTTGACATGTACCGAGGCCATGAAGTGGTTTACGCAGACAGTTCGATGGCTGATGGTCATGTCAGCTTCACGTACGTCCTTGGAGGACATATTGAACAGCATTCCTTGCCTGATGGCTGCAGTGTTTTCACTGCAGAGCTGGTGGCTGTATCTTGTGCTCTTGAGCACATCCATTCATGCCCTGGGGAGTCGTTTCTTCTATGTACTGACTCCTTGAGCAGCCTACAAGCTATCATCAACCAGTGCTACCCACATCATCATTTGGTAGTGACCATCCAGGAGGCCACCTATGCCCTGGAATGGTCCAGTCGTTCAGTGGTGTTTGTGTAGACCCCAGGACATGTCAAAATCCCAGGCAATGAACTTGCTGACAGGCTGGCCAAACTGGCTACACAGAACCTGGTGCACTGCCCCACTTTGACAGCCCTGTGATGAAATCTTTGATTACCGGTCTCATTGCCACTAATTTTATCTGACAATGCCTCATCGGCTGATATAGTTTTACATTTGATCTAAGTTTTAACGCATGTCCTTTGTCCCTCTGTGTTCTCCTTCCTAGTGCTTTTAGGCTGGAGGTTTTAATGCGTTGCACAGTGGCTGGCTTCTCCTTTTTATCCTTAAGTTCAGCCAGCAATGGTAATCTGTTTTGTCATTTTAATCTCTTCCACCTGTTTCTTGCGTTTCTGTGGTTTTCTTCTCCCCTTTGTGCATTTAAGTGTTTGTTGCTCTTCTGTAGCTCTTGTGGTGTTTCCTTTCTGTCCATTTTGTGTTGTCAGTCTCACTTGGTTTATTCTCACCCTTGTAGCACTGTGTTATTCAGGACAAGGGGCCGATGACGTAGCAGTTTGATCACTTCCCCACTCTTTTAAGCCAGTCAACCAACCAATCACTTCCCTCCTCTCCACTCATTGGTAAATCTCCATCTCCATGCATTGGAATGTGCCCTGTGAATTCTCCCCTCCCCCCTCCCACCACCCCTTTATGATGCCTCAAACACAATTAGGATTGATCTATTTCATGGCTCTAAGGTCTTTGTCACCCCTATGACATTCTGGCATCTTTTACATTCCATCCTTGAAGAATTCCAGATTGCTGCCATTCTCTATACTGATGGTTCTAAAATGATAGATAAGGTGGGATAACTTTTACGCCTCCTACTAGCATGGAATACCATTTTCTGCTGGGATCATGTAGTGTGTTCACAGCAGAGCTGCTAGCCATTACGAGGGCTCTCCATTTCATTACTCAGGCTTCCTATCACAGTGTTTTAATATGTGCTGACTCAGTGAGCAGCTTGCAGGCTACATCACCCTTTGGTCTCTGCTATCCATGACCTCCTCTCTGCCCTTGGCCCTGCCACCTGTTCCGTTGTCTTTCTCTGGGTCCCATGTCTTGTTGGGCATCCCAGGCAATGAACTGGTAGACTGTTTGGCTAGAGAGGCAGATACTTACCACCTATTCCCTTTCATGGTTTCAGGTGCATATAAGAGGATACTCATCAAATCTCGCTTTGCCAAAAAGTGAAATGACATCCGGTGCACTGCCACAGTCAAAAAGACTACTGCAGTTTGGCAATCTTCCTTCTACCCCTCTTGGAAGGAGTCCACTGCCTTATGCTGTCTATGCATCAGTTATACTAGGCATATCCACTTTTTTCTCTTGTGTAACAAGCCACCCGCACAATGTGTCTGTGGAGCCAGACTGACTGTATTCTATATATTGATGGAATGTCCCCTTCTCTTGGCCATAGTAAGTTTAGTCTTCTAGATTCCTTGTCTTCAGTATTAGCAGGCGATTCACATAGAGTTCAACTGTTCCTCAGTTTCCTACCTAAAAGTTGTTTAATTTTCAGTTATAAATTTTGCTTTCCTCCTGGAGCAGGGGCAAGGTGGTTGTGGTTGGAGCCTCTCTTTGAGTTTTCTAGGCTTTGACCCATGACCACTCTATGCAAATACCTCTCTCTTATACCTCTGTGTATCCAGTTTTTACATTTTGCCAACCCTTTTATGCTTTCCACTGCATTTGTTGTAAATTCATTCTTTTATAGTTTCACTCCTGTCACTGTATCCCACTTTTAAGAGTCACTGTATCTTAGGTATATAACTTTTGGATCACAGGACTGACAACCTCACCATTTAGTTATCCCCCACATTCCCACATAAAAAAGAAAGAGAGAGAGAGAGAGAGAGAGAGAGAGAGAGAGAGAGAGAGAGAGAGGTGGTTACCGTGTTCAGGCACTAACTGGGAGCTTTTGGAAACAGTTCCACCTATACTTATTGGGTCAATATCACTGTTGCCTCTGCCAAAGAAATGCTTTATCCTAACAGATTGTTGTTTAATAGGACTAGCAGGCATTAATTGTGTAACAGTGATAAATAAATCTGCTCATAATTGCCAGCAATAATGTATTTTTTGCAGTTCATCATATAGTTATTGTCATTTGTTGTTAATGCAACGAGTGATATTAGCACACGCAACTAATCATTCATAAGTGCAGCTGTGTAACTCATGTCTTTGAGCTAACATTACACCATTGTGAAATGTTATGGCACCATTTCACTTTTGAAAACTGTAAATCTTTTAAACAACATGTACTAGCCTTTCTAAATTCATCACGGCTACTAATATTGCCTCCAACATCCAAAGTCATGTCACTAAAAATCATCCATCTCGAAGACAGTCTGCTTCACTTTTTCTCAGCCTCACTCGATTTTGGTTCTGTTCAATGACATGAGCTGGGTAGGATGTAACATGATGAGCATCTTGCACAAACACTCTTGTGACAAACAACTTCTCAATAAAGGTTTTAAATTTTATTCATTTTCCGTAACACATCTGAATCACCAATGTAATATGAGAAAATCAGGTTGCTCACATGTATGTGTGCTATGTAATTCTGTGAACACAACTAGGCAACTACTAAAACATGAATTAACATCATACAAAGTCTATCATCTTTTTTCTCTTTCTACAACACAATATCTTTTTTAATGATAATTAAAGGCCCGCTATCCCAACGACATCTAACAGCATGACATGGCTATAAGCTTTGTGCATATGATGAACAGCTTTTAACAACACCATACCCTTTTACAGCAAGTCTGACACTGTTGCTCTGGCGTTTTCAAACCCAATGCACAGTACACACTATTTCTAACATCAAACTGTACATATGACGAATAAACTTGTTTTTGATATTATGACTTGATACTGTTTTTTCTTTGATATGAATATTACATATTTTGTATATGAAGAGTACTTACCACAAACTGTGTATTGAACCATCTCATTGAAGGAAGGTAGAGCTGACCAGGAATGTGCTATATTCTCTCACGAATATCAGCACATGAGCTACATTATCATCATAGCTAATGGCTCATTGTTAATGACATACACAGATTAAGAACTGTACCTACAAATGTCATTAATTCATATTTATTTCATATATTTCATATATTGTACCAAGAAGATGTGCTTTTGGTGGGCAGTCTTTGTGCCATAGCATTGAAATGATACATTTTTATAGATTTCAAGTTATAACACTTAAAATATCAGCAACAGGAATCCGTTATCTATGACTATTGACTTTCCTGTCATTGTATTATAACAAATGGTAGCCAAAATGACACATTTTGAGGGGATCTTCTATTTACTAGTGCTTCAAAACAATTTATATTCGCACCATGTACTCAGTGAGAAATAAAACCCACCAAATATGATGTTTAACACCATTCAGTATGGTGGCTGTTTTTTTTCTGCTTGTGGCACGTAGCAGTAACACATCTCATCAGCCACGTTTCTGTTCATGAGGCAAAAATCTAACACACCAGATTATTTATTTCATGATCTGAAGCATAATGGCACATTGAATACCATGCTGTAACCTCAGGAGTTCCCCATCCACATTAATTTTCACTTCTCTTGAGAGAAAGATGGTGGTTGTAGTGCCTGCCCAGTTGCCTTTCTCTGGGTCCAAAATCTTGAGAGCATCCCAGGGAATCCACTAATCAAATGAAAGGCTAGAGAAGTGATTATTGTCCAACATTTGCTTTAGTGATCACTGGGTGTGATTTTGTGGATGCAAATAAGACCTTTCCTTACTCATCATCTGCTGGGATACTGCCCGCTGTAATAAATTTTACACTACCACTACTACTTACATTCCTCCCAGAATGAGTCCTCCATCTTATGTCAACTAGTCTTTGACGGTGCCAAATTAATTGATAGATTTATGTTACATAATGAGCCACCCCCACATCATGGTTGTTGAGCTCTACAAATAGTAGTTCATGTCTTGGTGGGAGGCCCGTTCCTTTCGGCTTTCCATGTTAAGTGTGGTCTTCCAGATTTCTTGCCTCTAATCTTGATGAATGGCTCACAGACTGTTGAAGTCATACTTCGTTTCCCCTTTGAAAGTGGATTTTATTCTCAAGTAGAACAGTTTAAGCTACTGCGAATTCAAAGTGGTTGTAATTAGGACATCTTCCATTGCTTGCTGGGCCTGGAGAACCCTTGATCGTACTCCATTGCCAGCTCCCTTAGTCATCCCTCTTTTGTTCTGTTTTCATTGATTTTAGGGAGCAAGGAATGTGCATGTCTGTGTGTGTGTGTGTGTGTGTGTGTGTGTGTGTGTGTGTGTGTGTGTACATGTGTCAACAACACAGTGCTTCTGCCTTTCGGTGAATCTTTCCTTTATTCCTAAATAATTCGTTATTATTAACCAGAACTTTCCATGAATTATTATAATTTTAAGTACATTAACACATAATTCACTGACTTTTTGAATTTTGCATTTTTTTCCCCCTCTCTCTCTCTCTCACTCTCTGTGCTATATTTTCAAGGTTTTGGAAACAAAAGTTTCATTTCTTTTCCAGCATATTGATGTAGTTGCCACCATTGTTGATACAAAATTGGTAATTTTTTACTCAGTTTCTCAGTTCCTGTGTCAGAGGTCATAAGTTTTCCAAATAAATCTTCACTTCCCATACAGTTAGTATGACACTTCGATACACCCAAAAATTGTTAAAGGAAACTATTAATGTTGGTTTGAGAGATGACAGCTTACTTCCAATTATTTCATGTTAATAATTCTCAAACAAATATATGTAATTTCCTATAAATGAAAAAAAAATTAAAACATTGTACTTGTTACGACATTAATTTTTGCTCAAAAGTGATGGATGGCTGTGGTGGTCTGCGCTCTGTCATAAAAAGGTTCCATAATCCCTATTTCCATTCAGCCTGCTCTGATCTCTCTATACTTGGGCTGTGGTCACTGACTCATCACTTCACCCAACTAATGTGAGGCTTTCTAAGAAATTCTATTACCCTGCCCTTTCTCCTTTTTGCAGGCTGGCCTACCGTCCATATAGAAACGAGCTGTGTGGAATCCATATAGCATACACAGTTAGATAAAGTAATGGTGAATGAGTAAAAATGAATGTTTCTGAAAGATGAACATGTTTGCCCATCTGTAGCCTGAGCTAATAGCAGCATGTTTGGGACAGAGATTATGATCCATCCCTTTTCCTCCTGAGAGATCAGTCTGTTATGGATATATACATTTTGATGTATGTTAGTTATTTCTCTTCTTAGCATGTGATATGAGTATAAATTGAAATCTTTCATGTATTTGTGCATAAGACCACATGTATACATAACAATATAACAATCATCCCCTCCCACCCCCCTCACAAACCAACCCCTCCACTCTGTCTCTCTCGGTCTCAGTTGCCATGCGACTTTTCGGTAGGAAAGTCATTAGAAAGCCAACCATGAATAGATCAGCTTGAGTGTTTTATGGAGACAAAGAAGAACCCTCACCTTCAGAGTGTGACTGTAATGTCAACTCCTTGCTGACAGAGTAAAGACTGGTGCTGTATCTGTGTACCACCTGTCACAGCCCTATGCAATCTTTTCTTTTCTCTGTTTTAATATTACCATTATTAGTGTGAACAATTTCAACGTAGCTTAATTTCACTCTTCAATTATAGTGGTTGGGCATTTTTGTTTCCTGTTGAATCATTTTAATTAAACCAAAATATGGAGGTATGAACTAACATAATGTAGAGTGATTTACAACAAGAGGGAAATAATGGCGTAAAGAAAAATCTAAGGAAAATAAATGTAGAGATAAAGATAAATACACCAAGACTGAAGGACAAAGGCTGTAAGAAAGGGGTGTACTGCAGAGCAGGTGAACTCATAGTCATAAATCTAATGATGAAATGGAAATTTGCATAAATGGAAGCTGTATTACAAGAGAAGGAACCTTGCATCCAAAGCATTGTGTCTCCTTTTATTTCTTTTCTTCTCAATGTGTGCTGAAATTAAGTAAGTGGAATTTTTTTTACAATCCAGATACGGGTGTAGTATATTTTTGTTACATTTTTTTTCAGGTCTGCCTGCACAAATTGCATCCAAGTTCAAATGTGGAATGCCATGGTTTTGGCATAAAGTTTTGGATATATGGACTGTCTATGCTGACAGCATTGAAGGAAATTAATTTTTTAAGCTAATTTTGGCATCTACTGCTTAATTTTACAAAGCTAAATGGCAGAATTAACTGTCAAGACCTGAACCTGTGTGTTTCACAGACATAATCGAAATTAATAAAATAGAGTGTACAGTTTTTGGGTCAGATAACTGTTAGACATTTAGGAGTAGAAGTTAAGGTAAAATGTTTGTCCTTTGAAGCTCATGTTGAAGAAGAAGAAGAAGAAGAACAAGAAAACATTAAATATGACTGTAAGGACGAAACAAATGTAACTGGAATAAAATGTGATAGGTTTGATCCATTGTAACTGAGAGAAATACCAAAGAAATTAATGTTATGAGTTACATGCTCCAGAAGTCACTTTGGATGATATATCATAATGATATTGAACTGAAGTAGTTTACAGGATACTGACTTAATTGATATTTAACTTTGATTGCATGCTGACCATTTACAAAGGAATTCACATAATAGGATACAATATTTATTTTGATAAAACAAGTGTGTATGTAATGCTTTTGCACTAAACATGCTACTAGTTTCTACAGGGTGACAATTATTGAACTATTTGGGGGAGAATAAAGAAAAAAAGTGGGGGTACAAACTATGGCATGCACACACATCATTGAACATGTAAACATCAATTCATATATTCAGATTTATGTTATGACATGTTTGATATGCCTGCCATCATTGGCAATGATGTGGTGCAGACGAATAGCGAAATTCCGCATGCCCCACTGAAGTGTCAGAACAAGGCTGCTGATGACCTGAACAGCTGTTCTCAGCTCAGCAACAGTATTTGGTTAATTGTCATACACCTTGTCTTCAATATAACCCCAGAAAAAGGAGTTGTATATGTTTAGATCCAGAGAATATGTGGTTCCCTGAATGGTCCTCCATGATATCAAACACTCTCCTGCTTCAGTGGGGTCAAGCTACATCTTGCATGACCTACATCTAGTGGAAACCATTGTCACTTTGAATATTGGGGATAACATCATCTTCCAAAACCTTCACGAAGTGTTCAGTAGTAAATGTGCCATCAAGGAATGTTGCACTGATTATTCCGTTACAGGACACTGCACACCACACAGTCACCCATTGTGGGTGAAGAGGCTTCTTGACCGTGAAATGCAGATACTCTGTCTCCCAGATGTTCCAATTTTGGTTATTGACAAACCTATCCAAATGAAAGTGTGCTTTATTACTAAACCACACCATACAGTGCATAATAGTCCATTTGTGCTCCTTGGCCAGTCGTACAGTCTGAACATCCTAAACAAACTGTTCAGAAGTTTTGATGATCTCATTTCATGTAGTTCAATAATTGTACCCCTGTAAATGAAAAGTCTTCTAAATAATGGAAGGAATTTCCAGAAAAGAACTTCTTCAGCTTGCTTTCAGATTTAACTTTGTTGTATGTCACGCATTTAATATCATTGGGTAATGAAAGATTTTTTTAGTTGAATTATTCACTCCTTTCTAAGCTATAAAGTCAATTTAAATGAAGGTAATTTTTGCTATTATTTTGACCGGCTGTCGTTGCGTATCCACAAGACATGTGGCTTGTAATAAAAAGTCATGATCTCTCCATTGATAAAAGTTTCTGGAGTAATTCCCCATTCAGATCTGGCAAGGGGGAGTGATCATGAGAAAAAGATTGAAGAGTCAACGAAAGGATAATATCCTATGAATTTTGGTATGGAGTGTCTGAAGTCTAAATGTGGCAGGCAAGGTAGGAAATCTGAAAAAGAAAATGCAAAGGATCAGTGTAGATATGGTGTGATAGTGTGGGTCAGAGAAGTGAAATGGAAAGAAGATGGGCATTTCTGGTTAGGTGAATAACTCATGAATAGAAAGGTGGGGCAGAGAGAGCTACTGTGAAAAGTTCAGCAATATGTTTTGTATCATCAGAACTGAAAGCAAATCAGATCCAACTTGGAAGATAAAGAGAGAGATTTATATAAATATAGATAGTCATGGGTGACTGATGTCTGTAGTAGGGGAAGCAATAGACAACAGTTACAGGAGAGAAAGATTAATTCAGTTCTGCTATAAAATTTAGCTATTAGTAGAAAATACACTGATCAAAATTCATGAGAGGAGGGGGGGTACTTGGAAAAGATCTGGAGCATTGGAAAATTCTTGTTGGATTCTTGTGTGGTTAGACAGATTCCAAAATCAGATAATGGTTTGTAAGCTTATCTAGGAGTAGATATAAAGTCAGATCACAGTTTAATAATGATGAAGAATAGACTGTAGTATAAGGGAGTCTCTTAGAAGAATCACTGTTACTGTGTAATGATTATGTGCTTTTGAAGTTATTCGAAACAGCTGATACTGTAATAATGAATACTACTATAGGCAAGTCAGTTGAAGGGGAGTGAACGTGTCTGATAAGAGCACCCATTGTGGAACAGAAAAATATAAAAGATACAAAAAGTTAAAAGAAAAATAGTTTTCAAGCTCTCTGTATGAACAGATCTCAGTAGTGCAATATCTCAGTTATGACAATTCTGCATCTTTTGTATTTGATTGTAACATAATTCCAGTAGAACATTTGAAAGACTTGTTCATACACCTCATCAACATAACAAATGTGTTTAGGAGAACTTGACACTCATCCTCACTTGTTTACTATATGTTCATGCACATTGTAATCACACCTCATTACTGATATGGCTTCGCATACAGCAAATAGTAACTCATAGTTTTATATTTACATATCCCAATAAACTTTACAAATCTTCCTTGTAAACCTATTCCAATATTCATCAGATGTGGTTGTGACATTACATCTTTAATCCAAAATGAAAAATAAAAATGGTATATGTAACATTACATTGCATTACCACCAGCTGAGGTGTTGATGGATTTTTATACACACATCAAACAGCTGATCAGTTCCTGTCATTCCAACAGGAAGGAGGTACACAGATCGTGTTATCTGTAGTTCAACCATGCCTAGATGGTCAATATCACAGTTTGATCACGTTTGCATTGTTACTTTGTTGTGCCAGGAAGGGCACCAAGTGATGTTGTTCGGACATGGAGAAGATGCAGAGAGACAGGAACTGTCAATGATATGCCTTTCTCATGCCACCCAAGGGCTACTACTGCAGTGGATGATCGCTACCTATGGCTTGGAGGAACCCTGACAGCGACACCACCATGTCAAATAATGCATTTGTGCAGTGCATGATGTCTTGTTATGGCTCAAACTGTGTACAATGGGCTGCATGATGCGCAACTTCACTCATGATGTCCATAACGAGGTCCATCTTTGCAACCATGACACCTTGCAGCATGGTACGGATGTGCCCAACAACATGTCGAATGGACCACTCAGAATTGGAATCACATTCCTTTCACCGATGAGTGTCGCGTATGCCTTCAACCAAACAATCACCAGAAATGTGTTGGGAGGCAACCCTGTCAGGATGAATGACTTCGACACGCTGTCCGAGTGCAGCAAGGTGGAGGTTCCCTGATGTTTTGGGGTGGCATAATGTGGAGGTCATGGAAGGTGCGGTAACAGGTGTATGATGTGTGAATGCCATCCTCTGACAGATAGTGTAACCATATCACTAGCATATTGGCGAGGCATTTGTCTTGATGGACGACAATTCACACCCCCAGTGGGCACATCTTGTGATTGACTTCCTTCAGGATAATGACATCGCTTGACTAGAGTGTCCAGCATGTTCTCCAGACATGAACCCTATTGAACATGCCTGGGATGGATTGAAAAAAGCTGTTTATGGACAAAGTGACCCACCAACCTCTCTAAAGGATCTATGCCAAATCCCCATTGGGGAGTGGGACAGTCTGGACAAACAGTGCCTTGATGAAATTGTGGAGAGTATCCCACAATGAAAACAAGCATGCATCAGTGCAAGAAGACATGCTACTGATTATTAGAGGTACCGGTATGTACAGCAGTCTGGACCATCACTTCTGAAGGTCTTGCTGTATGGTGGTACAACTTGCAATGTGTAGTTTTCATGAGCAATAAAAAGGGTGGAAATGATGTTTACGTTGACTTCTATTCCAATTTTCTGTACAGGTTCCAGAACTCACAAAACCGAGGTGACACAAAACTTTTTGTAATGTGTGTATTTTACAATAACTGTTTTCAAAGCTTTTAACTTGTTCTAAATTTAACAAACAGTGGTGCAGTACATAATTGTGTAAAGTGTAAAACTGTATTCATAACTTCAAAATATCTTGATAGCAGCAGAGGCACTGAAGCAGATACTAGCAGCCTACCGATTGCTGCCTCATTGCTCTGTGGCCATAAGCTGACTGCTATGCTTTTAAAACATTCCAAATATTGAAAAGTTAAATTAAAATATTTTCATGTTGTACTAATAGCAGCCTCAAACATTTTTAAAATAAGACATATATTTTAAAATTATAAATACAGTTCTATTATTTTAAAAAATATGTGTTACACAAAAAATTGTAAATGTAGCAGCACCTGTGGCTGGTGATAATACAGTGTAACATATTGCATACAATTTTTATTATAATAGTGATATGTTAATTGGCTGGCGACTATGACTTATTGACATGATAAGGCCTGAAATAAAGCTGATCACAGCCTTCTGTTGCAATTCAGGAATGGTTCTTGCAGGCGCTGGGTAATGAGTAAGTTCCCACTTCATCAGGTCCTATATGCGTTCCATTGCAGTTTTGGTAATCTTACTGGACAGGTCTCTTGCTGTACACTACAAAAAGCATGTTGCATTGCAGTATGGGCATTTAGTACTTTACCCAGCAGAAACACCAAATGTGACCACAGGTTGTAACTAATGGTTCCCCCACACCACGAAGCCTTGGATGATAACTGTGTGCCAAAGGTGAATGTACTCTGGCACACACAGCTCACCAGACCTGTGCAATACACATGTAGGTCAATTCCTCACATATAGACAGAACTTAACTCTCATCACTGCAGGCAACAGAATGCCATTGCACTCTCCACTCAACTCTTTCACAACACAACTTTTGATGACTTCACTGACTTGTCTGACTGAAAAGTTACCCGTAAGAATGAAATTTTATTTCCCTGCAAACTCAGAACTGAAATTTTAATATTCTTAGGATACTTGCTACTAATGGAATAATATTGTTGACTGAAATGAATTGAATAGATTTTTACTTTAAATATTTTTTTGCAAGAACTTTGGTAATTCAGTGACAGATAATTTTAAACAAATGACCTATAAACAGGTGTCCATATTGTCTTTGCACTAATACTGTTGCTCTAAAGGAGCGTACAACATCATAATGTGACACTGGATAAGCAACAAGTTTTTTCTTTATACTGTGCTACAAATAAACTTGAATAGTAATACTGATATTTAAATTCAATTTACGTTAGGAAAGAGGAGTGCTGCTTAAGGCAAAATAACTTTACAAGAATTCCAATAACTTGTTCCATATTTCTACTAAATTGATCACAAATTGAAATTATCGACTGGTGATATTCTGCATAAATTTGAAATAATTTTCAGATTATAAAAATTATTAACTAAAGTCTCATAACTTGCTTTCTTTTGATACAAGTTGAGATGCCATGATGGCAGGATGATGTCTTCATATCTCTATACTGGTAGCCATTGTTACTGCACTCCTCTGTGCATTTCTACACTGTTAAACATTGGTCAGGAGCATGCCAATTTACCATCAGTTCAGTCAGACATTCCTGAAATTCAACTATTTTCATAACTGAGACAGTTTTTCCTATGATCCAACCCAGTTGTCTTCAGTCTCAACACCACTAACATTTAAATAAGTGCTATAGAGACTATTACACAGAATGTCTCTCTCTTGTGTTCACAAATGTGCATCTACCACAACAATTCTCCAATGTCTGATCACTGACCACTGACCTTTGTTTGTGCATTTTGCGCCACTCAACTACAATGCTTGTACCTGTTTGCATCCACACTGGATGCAACAGCAACACAAATGCAAACTCCTCTCCCTACCCCTGCCATATTTTTCTCCTGTGTTGGGATTTATGGGATTTAAGTGCTCCTCCCCCCCCCCCCCCCCCCCGCCCTTCCACACCACCACATACAGACTTGGATACTCAGATGTTTAGGATGGGTGGTAGGGACAGGGCATCCAGTGACATTATGCTGAGTGTACTATCCGAAAATTACCTCGAGAAATTAAACAGAGAACCGACTCGTGGAGATAACATCTTGGACCTACAGAGGATGATACATGTAAAGCTGAAATACTAAACACCTTTTTCCAAAGCTGTTTCACAGAGGAAGCCTGCAGTGCAGTTCCTTCTCTAAATCCTCGCACAAATGAAAAAATGGCTGACATCGAAATAAGTGTCCAAGGAATAGAAAAGCAACTGAAATCACTCAACAGAGGAAAGTCCACTGGACCTGATGGAATACCAATTCGATTCTACACAGAGTACATGAAAGAAGTTGCCTCCCTTCTAACAGCCGTGTACTGCAAGTCTCTAGAGGAACGAAAGGTTCCAAATGATTGGAAAAGAGCACAGGTAGTCCCAGTCTTCAAAAAGGGTCGTCGAGCAGATGCGCAAAACTATAGACCTATATCTCTGACGTCGATCTGTTGTAGAATTTTAGAACATGTTTTTTGCTTGAGTATCATGTCATTTTTGGAAACCCAGAATCTACTCTGTAGGAATCAACATGGATTCTGGAAACAGCGATCGTGTGAGACCCAACTCACTTTATTTGTTCATGAGACCCAGAAATTATTAGATACAGGCTCCCCGGTAGATGCTATTTTCCTAGACTTCCGGAAGGCGTTCAATACAGTTCCACACTGTCGCCTGATAAACAAAGTAAGAGCCTACGGAATATCAGACCAGCTGTGTGGCTGGATTGAAGAGTTTTTAGCAAACAGAACACAGCATGTTGTTATCAATGGAGAGAGGTCTACAGACGTTAGAGTAACCTCTGGTGTGCCACAGGGGGAGTGTTATGGGACCATTGCTTTTCACAATATATATAAATGACCTAGTAGATAGTGTCGGATATTCCATGCATCTTTTCGTGGATGATGCTGTAGTATACAGAGAAGTTGCACCATTAGAAAATTGTAGCGAAATGCAGGAAGATCTGCAGTGGATAGGCAGTTGGTGTAGGGATGGCAACTGACCCTTAACATAGACAAATGTAATGTATTGTGAATACATAGAAAGAAGGATCCTTTATTGTATGGTTATATGATAGTGGAACAAACACTGGTAGCAGTTACTTCTGTTAAATATCTGGGAGTATGTGTTCAGAACGATTTGAAATGGAACGATCATATAAAATTAATTGTTGGTAAGGCAGGTACCAGGTTGAGATTCAATGGCAGAGTCCTTAGAAAATGTAGTCCATCAACAAAGGAGGTGGCTTACAAAACACTCGTTCGACCTATACTTGGGTATTGCTCATCAGTGTGGGATCGGTACCAGATCGGGTTGATGGAGGAGATAGAAAAGATCCAAAGAAGAGTGGCGCGTTTCGTCACAGGGTTATTTGGTAAACGTGATAGCGTTACGGAGATGTTTAGCAAACTCAAGTGGCAGACTCTGCAAGAGAAGTGCTCTGCATTGCGGTGTAGCTTGCTCACCAGGTTTCGAGAGGGTGCGTTTCTGGATGAGGTATCGAATATACTGCTTCCCCCTACTTATACCTCTCAAGGAGATCATGAATGTAAAATTAGAGAGATTCGAGCGCGCACGGAGGGTTTCAGACAGTCGTTCTTCCCGCGAACCATACACGACTGGAACAGAAAAGGGAGGTAATGACAGTGGCACGTAAAGTGCCTTCCGCCACACACTGTTGCGTGGCTTGCGGAGTATGAATGTAGATGTAGATGTAGACCACCACCACCACCACCACTACCACCTCTACCACGACCACCACCACCACCACCACAACCACCACCACCACCACCACCACCACCACCACCACCACCTCTCCCCTCATAGGGAAGTACCATGTTGTCTGGTAGGGGCCTTCTAATTGAATAGCTCTAGTCCAGACTTCTCCCCCAATCTCATGGGTTCACTGCAGTGGTCACTGCACAATTATTTTTATGGTAGTGACCACTTTGCAATGTTCCTGATACTTCTTTGTCAGCATAACAGATCATGTACCATTTTGAGCTCTTCGAACGGTCAACTGGCACTTGTATACTTCTGCTACTACTTCATGCCCTCTCTGTCAGATAGCATCAATGATGTTCTGAGTGACGTGTCCTAACCGATCGTCTGCTTTCCAAGAACTGTTATTCCCATTTCTACAGGCTCTTACTGCCAACGAGCAGTGCAGTGGTTGACCAAAGACACTGCAGCAACAATTCAGGATCATTTAAGGGCACTGCGTGTCTGAAGTGACATCATTCAGACACCACACTCATCAGTTTGAAGTGACTGCACACAAGCCTCACAGTCTAATTAAGGACAGTAAGGAGGAACGCTGGGAGCACCATATCTGCACCTCGGGAATGTATGTCTTAATTGTGTGTACAGACCAAGCTCCATAGTCTTCTGGGCCTCCAATGATTTACAACTGGTGTCAGTTCTTGCTGAACACCTTGTAACCCATTCTGTATCAGCATCTGTGATCTCTTCTTACCCATCTACCTTAACTACATAATGGGAAAGTTGAAGATATATCCATATTGTTCACCCTCACCACTCTAAATTATAAAACAACCTTTCACTGACAGAGAATTTCCCAATTCTAACCAAACAAAACCCCACATCCATCAACATCTACTGGCCAGTTAGCCTCACCAACATGCTCTGCAAATAGGTTGAAAATATTGTAGCATGATGGTTATGTTGGGTTTTCCATTGTGGGGCTGTCAGTTTAGTTTCTGGAAAGGACAATCCACAAATAACCATTTGATTAGATGGGAAACATAAGTCCTAAAGGCTTTTCTTTTTTTAAATGCTGACACCTCATTGCAGTCTTCTTTTTACATATGTAAGGTGTATGACACCACTTGGAATCATAACATTTTACTTACTGTCCATAACTGGGGCTTTTGGTGCTCCATATTGATTTTTTGTGGGTTTGTTCCTGTCAGGGTCGGTATATCACTCAGCAGCCCACAGGTTTAAGAGAACAGTGTCTTTCAGGGCTCCATTTCTGTCATTAGGCTAGTTACATCTGTCAGACCAGTGGTGTGCACTGTATGTTGACAGTTTTTGCATTTGGTATAATTTCAAATGTGTAGCTTTGGCTGATCACCAGCTCCATGTGGCTCCGCTTTGAACTTTTCCTCTACCTTCCAGTTCTCTCTGGAGGAAACACTGTTCGTACACTCAGGTGGAATTACTAGTTGGAATATGCCTGGAGTGAGGCTCTCTGATGGGAATTCATAACCCTGTAAGAATGTGTATTTCATGTTTTCCTGCATCCCTGTTGATGTTGAACCTCAGATGCACACATTTTTCCCACCCTATCAAAAAAACAGTAATAAGAATTTTGTCTGGACGAAAATGCTTTAACATCTTTGGCTAAATGACTACATTAACTATAACCCATATTGTCAGACTGTTGTAGGTGAATATTCTGTTCATAATTATGTTCTCACTTATGTTTATCTATGATGTTATCATGTTGAAAAAGAACGTTTCAAGAATGCTACAAGCTTAAATTCCATTCTGATCCAAATTAATTAATCACATATTATGTTAACTGTAAGGTTACTGTTTTACTAAACAGAAAGAATCTGAACATGAGTCACCCCAAAACTTCACGAATTGTTAAGATATTATGTACTTTCGATCTAGAAAGAGAGAGTGTCGACATGAAGTCTTGTATTGTAAATATATAGCATTTCGGAGCTACCGTAAAGAACACCCAGTTAAAAAATTATTCAGTCCCACCCAGTAAACACTCAAATTATGTAGTCACAAAGAAACTTAAAATTATGTCAGGTGAAGCAGGAAACTATAGGAAAACTAATGAAGTGACAACAATGTAGCAGTCGGGAGAAACATGAACACTCACAGATTGTTTTTATATATTATGAATAATATAAAGTTTTGAATCAAGAAAATGATCCCTGGAAGGAGAAGCATGTTGTTGGCTGACAATCATAACAAAATGTGGACATGCACAAATGTTTTCACTCTTATAATGGATTACATGCTGCATAGTACATTAATTAGCAAAATAACATGGAGTTTGATGACAAGAAGTCCTAAAATAATTAAAGTAGCTTGAAATGAGATTTACACTCTGCATCAATTTGTTAGGATTTGAATGCGAAAAAATGGATGTATTGACTGTAGTGGAATAGTGGTTATTAATTCACCATGATACTCTCCCACCTCTTCATTCCTCTTTCATCTCTCAAATAACCGATGACATTTCTACTGGATGAATAGCCTGCCACATCACTGTGCCTTCACATTTCATTTCATTTATCTAGTGCATCAGTTTATCAAATGACTGAATGATCTTATAGTTTTATAAAGTGATCTTTCAGGTCTCTGTGAATATTTGTAATCACGCAAAGGGCAGGTAATACATGATCTTATGCATGACTGTTACATGCTTGGTGCAAGATTGTGGACATGCAGAGTGTGGAGAAATGTATTTCCTATTTATACACATGTAAAAGGTCTGAATGTATCTTCCAATTAGAATATCAGTGGGATCTGATGGGATAAATGAGCAAAAAGTGAATGGAACAAGAGGGTAGAAGCAGGCAGAGAACCTTTCTATCAGAAATTGGGGCTGTGTGTGATGGCCGGTCATCAATTTTGATTGCTCCAGCATTAGTAATGTCTGTGGCTATTATGTATCTGTATGCTGCTGAACACCCCATCTGTGTGATAGTAGATTGTCATCACCCATAGTGATTAAAAATTATTGAACTAAAAGCTTTTCTCATCTGTATTTTTTATTTATTTTAAAATGTTTTATACGTGTTATTATTTGTGGTGATGTAATGTAGGTGACTGATTTACGTTTGAATTCAGTTGATTTGCATTTTTTAATTATTTAATTATTTTTACAGGCTAGGAAAAGCAACAGAGTACAAAGTGTATGTGACAAAAAAATGTGTAATTTTGAACAATCCAGAGGTAGTACCACCAAAAAGGATAAGAAATGCAGTCAACTTCAAACTAAAGAAAGAATTAGTTGACAGAAATGTAAAGAAAACTAAAAACGAATGACAGCCATCTGTACCTGGCCCAGACAAAGATGTGAATAGTGATTCTTTAGATGGCAATAACTGTCTTTTAATGACATAATGTATGAGAACAAGAATGATGTTGTTGATAAGAATAAAGTTTCTCGTAGTATCCAATTAAGTAATAAAATAAGTTGTCTAAAATTAAAGACAAATACTGCAGTCCCAGTACTTGGCAAAATTAGTAAAGAATCCACCAATGATGAAAATAGTAATTGCACCACCAAGAAAACTGAAAATATGAAAACAAGTGATATGAGCAATGATTTTACAGGTAAGATGATTGTTTCAGTATCCCAACTTAAAGAATGTAGGACATACACTGGTGTCAAAAGTTAAAGCAACAAACTGTTATTTCCCCAACCTGTGTCCAGTTCACTATATATTCATACAAACTGTCAAACAGATGTCTGTAAGATCGTGTTCTGCATATAAGGTGGCATTCCGATCAACTGACAAACATGCCAACGGTGATGTCAGGGCACCTATGAAAAAAGGTAGTGTCTGCCAGGTAACCCAACAGCCACAATCGTTTTGTACACAGTCACAGATGGTGCAGAGAAGATGTTTACCAGACACTCTGCAGTGGTGGGACATAGAAAGAACAGAAACAGGACAGTAGCTAACTGATTTGGACCAATGATGTAATGTGAATCATTCTGTCATTTCTCGGATTTTCTGATAGTTTATAGAAACCAAAACTATATTCCAAAGACCAGGGCAGGGCCGACCATGTGTGACTTCAGGAGAGAGGACTGTGATTTGGCTGTAAGAGCACAATAGTAGCGCCTTAGTATGTTGTTGTTGTTGTTGTTGTCTTCAGTCCTGAGACTGGTTTGATGCAGCTCTCCATGCTACTCTAACCTGTGCAAGCTTCTTCATCTCCCAGTACTTACTGCAACCTACATCCTTCTGAATCTGCTTAGTGTATTACTCTCTTGGTCTCCCCCTATGATTTTTACCCTCCACGCTGCCCTCCAATACTAAATTTGTGGTCTCTCAATGCCTCAGAACATGTCCTACGAAGCGATCCCTTCTTCTAGTCAATACCTCCTCATTAGTTATGTGATCTACCCATCTAATCTTCAGCATTCTTCTGTAGCACCACATTTTGAAAGCTTCTATTCTCTTCTTGTCCAAACTATTTATTGTCCGTGTTTCACTACCATACATGGCTACACTCCATATAAATACTTTCAGAAACGACTTCTTGACACTTAAATCTATACTCAATATTAACTAATTTCTCTTCTTCAGAAACACTTTCCATGCCATTGCCAGTCTACATCTTATATCCTCTCTACTTCAACCACCATCAGTTACTTTGCTCCCCAAATAGCAAAACTCCTTCACTGCTTTAAGTGTCTCATTTCCTAGTCTAATTCCCTCAGCATCACCTGACTTAATTTGACTACCTTCCATTATCCTCGTTTTGCTTTTGTTGATGTTCATCTTACATCCTCCTTTAAAGACACTGTCCATTCCATTCAACTGCTCTTCCAAGTCCTTTACTGTCTCTGACAGAATTACAATGTCATCGGCGAACCTCATTGTTTTTATTTTTTCTCCATGGACTTTAATACCTACTCCGAATTTTTCTTTTGTTTCCTTTACTGCTTGCTCAATATACAGCAGTGACTTATTAAACTGATAGTTTGATAATTTTCACATCTGTCAACACCTCCTTTCTTTGGGATTGGAATTATTATATTCTTCTTGAAGTCTGAGGGTATTTCACCTGCCTCATACATCTTGCTCACCAGATGGTAGAGTTTTGTCAGGACTGGCTCTCCCAAGGCCTTCAGTAGGTCTTATGAAATGTTATCTACTCCCAGGGCCTTGTTTCGACTCAGGTCTTTCAGGGCTCTGTCAAACTCTTCATGCAGTATCATATCTCCCATTTCATCTTCATCTACATTGTCTTCCATTTCCATAATACTGTCCTCAAGTACATCACCCTTGTATAGACCCTCTATATACTCCTTCCATCTTTCTGCTTTCCCTTCTTTGCTTAGAACTGGATTTGCTCTTGATATTAATACAAGTGGCTCTCTTTTCTCTAAAGGTCTCTTTAATTTTCCTGTAGGCAGTATCTATCTTACCCCTAGTGAGATAACCCTCTACATCCTTACATTTGTCCTCAAGCCATCCTTGCTTAGCCATTTTGCACTTCCTGTCAATCTCATTTTTGAGATGTTTGTATTCCTTTTTGCCTGCTTCATTTACTGCGTTTTTATATTTTGTTCTTTCAGCAATTAAATTCAATATTTCTGCTGTTACCCAAGGATTTCTACTAGCCCTCGTCTTTTTACCTACTTTATCCTCTGCTGCCTTCATTACTTCATCCCTCGGAGCTACCCATTCTTCTTCTACTGTATTTCTTTCCCCCATTCCTATCAATTGTTCCCTTAGGCTCTCACTGAAACTCTGGTTCTTTCAGTTTATCCAGGTCCCATCTCCTTAAATTCCCACCTTTTTGCAGTTTCTTCAGTTTTAATCTTCAATTCATAACCAATAGATTGTGGTCAGAGTCCACATCTGCCCCTGGAAATGTCTTACAATTTAAAACCTGGTTCCTAAAGCACTATCTTACCATTATATAATCTATCTGATATCTTCTAGTATCTCCAGGAGTCTTCCATGTATACAACCTTCTTTCACGATTCTTGAACCAAGTGTTAGTTATGCTCTGTGCAAAATTCTACCAGACGGCTTCCTCTTCCATTTCTCTCCTCCAATCCATATTCACCCACTATGTTTCCTTCTCTCCCTTTTCCTACTCTCGAATTCCAGTCACCCATGACTATTAAATTTTCGTCTCCATTCACTACCTGAATAATTTCTTTTATCTCATCTTACATGTCATCAATTTCTTCATCATCTGCATAGCAAGTTGGCATATAAACTTGTACTATTGTAGTAGGCATGGGCTTTGTGTCTATCTTGGCCACAATAATGCGTTCACTATGCTGTTGATAGTAGCGTACCTGCACTCATATTTTTTTTTTATTCATTATTAAACCTACTCCTGCATTACCCATATTTGATTTTGTATTTATAACCCTGTATTGACCTGACCAAAAGTCTTGTTCCTCCAGCCACCAAACTTCACTAATTCCCACTATATCTAACTTCAACCTATCCGTTTCCTTTTTAAAATTTTCTAACCTACCTGCCCAATTAAGGGATCTGACATTAAATGGTCCGATACGTAGAACGCCAGTTTCCTTTCTCCTGATGACGTCCTCCTGATTGGTCCTCGCCCAGAGATCCAAACGGGGGACTATTTTACCTCCAGAAAGTTTTACCCAAGAGGACGCCATCATACAGTAAAGCTGCATGCCCTCGGGAAAAATTATGGCAGTAGTTTCCCCTCGCTTTCAGCCGTTCGCAGTACCAGCACAGCAAGGCCGTTTTGGTTACTGTTTCAAGGCCAGATCAGTCAATTATCCAGACTATTGCCCCAGCAACTACTGAAAAAGCTGCTGCCCCTCTTCAGGAACCACACGTTTGTCTGGCCTCTCAACAGATACCCCTCCGTTGCGGTTGCACCTACAGTGCGGCCATCTGTATCGCTGAGGCACGCAAGCCTCCCCACCAATAGTAAGGTCTGTGGTTCATGGGGTAGGAGCGGCTTAGTAGTGCACAGTAATTGGATGTGAGCTCACGGCATCCACTGGATGCGTTGCATTGGGGCAAACAGTGTGCAGAAGGTTTTGGCAGAGTGGCCTTCATTGTCAGAGATCTGCTGTATGCCTAATTCTGTTGCATCTTCACAGAAGAGAAGGGAACATCTGGAGTGGAGTCTCAACATGCCACCTCAAACAGTGGGCCACTGTTGCTTTCACAGATGAGTCCCAGTTTAGTCTGGAGTGTGATTCTCATTGGATTCACATCTGGAGGGAACATGGAACATGATTTTTGCACCCAAACATTGTTGAAAGAGAATCCCTAATGGAGTGGGCAGGGATTATGTTTACCATTCAAACCCCTCTTCATGAAATTGTGTGGGTTAATTGGCAAGGATTAACTGCTGTCAGGTATCATGACAAGATCTTGGCACCTCACCTTCAGTTGTTGCAGTGACTTTGTGCCCACACTTCATATTGATGGATGTTAATGCTTGACCCCTTGGCATCGGTGCACTGTTGCTGTCAGTTGCATCCAATGCTGCCAGATAGAGGTAGGTTTCCTACAGCATTGAATATATGGTCATTCTTAAGACAGCAGGAACTTTAAATCAAACATTGGACATTTTTATATTAATTTTGAGTACGACGCCCATAAAATATGATACTGGCTTTTCCTTGTGGATGTTCATACCCAAATTCTGTCACTACCATAGTTCTCAGTAACTTTTAGTTTTCTCTCTTTCTCTACCACCCTATTTATTGACATCTGACTCACATTTAGATATGTTTTTATATAATATTTTATAGTAATTCCTCCCCCTTCTCTCTCTCTCTCTCTCTCTCTCTCTCTCTCTCTCTCAAATCAGAAGCTTATTAATTCACATACATTTTTACAGATTGTCATATCAGCCAACTAGGTATTGAAGAAAGTTCATGTAGACAGCCAAAATATGAAAGTGGCAAGCACAATATCAGTCCATAGAAGACATCAGGTGAAAATCGTGGTTTACATGGACTGACAAGAAGAAGAGCAGAGTGGCAGACTTCAAAGTATTAGGATTTACAAAGGCTATTACTTGGTGACAGCTTCACATGTGTGAGGTGTAGCAGGTCACATAAAGCTGACTACCGGAAGTTGGTGTTTTCATGGTGGTACATTCATGTGCTTATGTTGATAGCCATCTCCAGTTCAACAGCATCTCTGATTCAGAGTAGCAATCAATAGTATTGCTGAATACCAAACATGTCCTCACTATGGAGGTCACTGGCTGGAAGCATCCTGGTGTTGACTGCTTTGATGAGGGCATGGTTTCTGTAGTTTCAACATCCTGCTGATCCTGGATGTTTGTATCCACCGAAATATCATCAGGAAAATTAGACCACAAGCATTCAGGTGCTGCAAGAAGGCAGCCCTGTGGGGTCTCCTCAGAAACTTCCTTGTATGGAATCTCATTTCTGTTATAGGTGCCACCCATAGTATGTAGCATTATCAGTTATGATGAGGATGCTGGGTCAGCATTGTCCATGAAGTCAGGTTTTACCTTGGAACAATTGTTTAGTGATGCCACTGTGACAGTAGCTTCTTTCTTCTGGTAGTGCAACTGGTCTCATTGGTTCACATTATCTACTACTACTAGAGTCCAGCCAGATGATCTGCCAAACAATTGTGCCCATACTTGTGTTCCGAGTCTGAAAGCTGTTTGGGGTGCTGGATGGGAGTGGCACTGAACGTGGAGGAAATATAGTAATATTATTGGAATTCCTCCATAAAGCATATTTAGCAGATTTTTTTTTTTAAGTTTATTGATGGTGTCTACAATGTGCTAAGGAATAAGTTAAATGCTGCTCCTGTTTGTACAAGTACAAAGTTCCTTCTTGCATTTACATCTTCATCATCTAATCTTATTCAGTAACAAAAGATGCTTAATTTTATTAGCTATGATTTTCCTTGTTCACCTGTTAGAGTAGAATAAATTATTTAAAGTATTATGACAGTCTAGAAATTATTGACAGGAAAGATATAATGAATTAGATTTAATAAGAAATGAGACAGTTGATGACAGGCATTGATGTCCTCTTTGTTTATCCTTTTTATAATATATTTGTCTGCTGTTTACAGATTTTGTTGCTGTTTCTCATAATCGAGCTTTTCCTTTTTAAGTGAAATTATTGTTTAATCAATATTGCAGATTTTCTCAGAAGATCCCCACATACCCTGAAGCAGAGGAAGAAACTGGCCAAAATAGACAAAACACTATCACAAAATAACAAAAAAATTTGGATGTATTTGATGAAAATAGCAGTGTGTTATGTTTAAGAACTTGGTGCCTACATGCTTTCATAATAAATGTTTTAGATTTATCATATGAGTTTTATTGAGACCATTGTAGTCCATTCCCTTAAAAAACATTAATTTCAGTAATACACTCAAATAGTGATTTTTCCTTTTGTTTTTAAGTACATCTTCACCCACCTGTCATCTTGCTGTGTCTAATTTCTCCAAGTCTGTGGTTCAAAGCACTCTTACTAATGTTAGTATTTATTTGTATGTCCACCTTTATGAACATCTATGCTTACAATACAACTTCATTTTTGTAGGCAGTCAGGTGGATTATTCTCTCTTTCATTTATTTATGCTGAGGAGGAAGGTGGTACAGGGGCCATGCAGGTTTAGATCTCCTGTGATTTCATAATTCAGTCAAGGCAAATGGTGAGATACTTCCTTGAAAGAGCATGTTCAATTTCATTCCCCATCCTTAAAGGAGTCAGAGATTCTGACCTATCCATAATGACCTTAATGTCCATGGGATGTTAAACCCTAACCCTTGTTCACTCCTTCCTTCCTTCGTCTTGCACTTATACACTTCCATACAACCATTGTATCAGATGGTTTGGTTGATTTCTGTTACTTGCTGTGCCAGATTTCATCACAAATGATACAAAGTGCAGGGTGATCTCTTCTTTTGTGACCTGGCTTATTATAGTCAGCATTATATACAGATATTGGTTACAGTAAAAATATGTGATTGTCTTAGTAAATTTTTGTGTATGAACCATTTGGAGATGTATATAAACTTTTCATGTATAATTTGATCATAAGGTTCTAATTTGGATCAGTTGTATAATGTAAGATAAACAGTTTGATGTCTTGTTAGAAGATGTTCATGATGATGATGTATTTATGCTTATTGGCCATCACACAGAAAGCACTGAGGGCCTCATACTTACAAAACAACCACCTACACTTGTCATAGAATTGATCATCAGTTACCTTTTTGCAAGTTAGCCTCTACTGATCAAGGAGAAATTGACTGTGGAATGCCTTTTAAATATTGATTTTGATGCACTTTCAGACTACTTTTCACAATTTTGAAACTTTAATGATAGAGGACAGAAAATGGAAGTGTGTGTCCTAGATTGTACAACTTTTCTGTAGAATTTCCTGTTTTCTGACTTACTGTTTTCCTGATTAGCAAACTAGCAATCTTGTGCTCTTTCAGTTAAACCTGATGAATGTACTGCAATAGCTTCTGTCCCTCAATGTGTTGATTTAACCATCTACATCCTGCCTTCCCTGTGACGAGATTTGTGTGGTGGTCTACCTTAAATCACCCAGACAGGAACTCTGATATGCTCTAAGACTGAGGCTAATTGTAGTGAAAAGAAAATTGTGTATTGGGTAATAAAATGTTTTCGTATCAGTTCGTACATCACATATGTTGTACAGATTCCTTTTCGGGCTTCATGTCTTAAACACTAGCATATATATTTTGCACAATGTGACATACTCTTTTAGTGCAGTTGTTTTCTGATGTTTATATGTGGTTGTAGTTCTGGTTTATTATATGGGACCAACAGTTATTTTCATTGTGTAGCACATGACCAGTGACAAAATTTAATGAATGACCCATTCAGTGCTCAAGCCAGGCTTTGGTGCACAGTGGAAATACATGTGCAATCTCCAGTGTGTTTAATGCTGGTGCTTCCTCCTAACTTGTAAAGATTTATAAAATACTTTTGTTCAAGCTGAGTGAGTTATGGAAAGTGTTTAACTTGAACTGGAATCATGCATTAAACCAGGAAAGAAATGATTGTCAATCTCGTTCAGGCATACGGGAACCCCAAAAACACAAAATACTACCACGCCTAATACAGTGTAGAAAAATCATTGCCATTCAAAGTAGCTTCCATTTGTCTCAGTATCGATAAATGCAGGTCCCATATGGCTTTCAAGGGAATTTTATACCATTCTACCAGCAAAATAGTGGCAAGTGGAGGTAACAATGATTGAGGTTAGTAGTGATCACACACCCTTTTCACTGAAGTAGACTAGAAACGCTCATATTGAGATCCGGTGATTGTGGCAGATAGCAGAGAAGGAACAATTTCTCCTCATGATCACAAAATCAGTCCTGGATGACATCAGCTTTGTGAACCGAAGGCCATATTGTCTTGGAATACATCACCACCATTAGGGAACAAATCCCAGAATCATGGCATGGAACTGATCAGCCAGTATGGTCTCACAATCCTTGGCATTCATGTGACCTTGCAGAGTAACCGTGGGGCCAATGGAAACCACAATATGGCTGCCAAATTATCACAGAACTTCTGCCATGTTTCACTCTTGGATTGAAAACTGATCTGTATCGCTGATTTCTGGTTTTGGATTTCCAGCTCGCCCTTCGGTTTCCAACTTATGGAGCTCCATTTATGTTGTTCCAAGTGTGACATTTAACTCAGCAATGGCTTTTTGCAACTGCCATTATCCTATGTTTCATCACAGCCCCCTTTGATGATAGTCCATCGTGATCACTCAATGCACACTTTTCATCAGCATTGTGACAGCAGATGATGTTTTCCCACTTTCCTGGTTTGTGGTATAAATCTTCAATACAGTACCTCCTGAAACACCAAACTCTGTGGCTGTCTTGGTTACAGAAGCATCCACCATATGAGCACCACTAATTTGATATGTTCTAATGCACTGAGCTCTTGTATAATGGAAGTACAACTACACAGAACACTGTTCTGACCAAGAGTGGAGCTTTGCACAGAGCAGTTTGTGGTCAAACTGCAGGCTTGGCTACCATTGAAATTTATGTTCAGGCTTGCATTTCATGTAGTGTTTCCATTTTTGTGTGCAACCCCTGTATTTGAAGATTTTATTCAAAAGCAATGAGGCTGATGGCACTGCTGTTTGTACAGTCTGAATGTCTTCCATAAACTTCCTGTAGAGGCACTCAGAATGGTAGTAATAAGTAATTTCATTCTGCTCTGTTGCTTGTGACATTGGTTTGATTTTGCAACAGGTAATACATGAAATTACATTTTACTAACCATACTGATTAGTTGCCTTGCAGAAATGGTTGTTGGTGCAGTATTTTAAACATGAACATAAGAAGCACATTAACTGTACGATGAGTAAGAGTTCTTTTGATTTAAACAAATACAAACTGATGTACTTTAAGCAATGTTGCATAACTAAACATTAGAAGGTCCAGGTTCGAATATCAACAATGTTGAAAAAAGATAGATTAGTACCCACCATAAGGATGACATGATGAGTTGCAAACAAGCACAAAGAAAGATTGCTACAAATAAACTTTCAGCCAAAGTTATTTTCGGAAAAGAAAAACAAATTTACACACATTCACACAAGCAAACCCACCTCTCACACACTTGACTGCTGTGTCCAACCACTTCACTCAGAATGGAAGTGAAACACATTGAATGGGAGCAACAATCTGAAGCTGGGCGGGGAACAAATAGAAGGGTACTCGTGAGGAAGAGGAATCAGCACTGCTTGGTGGAGCATCCAGAAACAACAGGTGCAGAACAGGGTTGCCAGGCACAGCATTAGTGGGGTAGGGTGGTGTGTGGGGGGGGGGGGGGGGGACTGTTAAGCAGGAAGGAGAAAAGATGAGCATAGAAGCAGAAAAGACCAATGCGTTCACCTCAGAGAGCAGCCCATAGTGAAGGTGAGGAGAGTTTGGGAGAGTGTGTGAGGGCAATAGCTTACCGTAGGTTTAGGCTGGAATGATTTCGAGAATAGAGAGTATGAAACCCCAAACCCCTGGTCTGTTAGAGGTTAATGGATGATGTCTTCACAATCTGGAGTCAGGGACAAGACACCATATCCTCATTGCTCTACAACCTCAACACTTCTCCTATCCACTTCACTTGGTCCTACTCTACCGAGTGTGCTACCTTCCTGGACATTGACCCCCTCCTCACTGATGGCGACATCCACACCTCTATCCACATTAATCGCTCCAACCACCAGCAGTACCTGCATTTTGATAGCTGTCATTACTTCCACACCAAAAAATCCCGCGCTTACAACCTGGCCACTTGAGGGATGGTGTACCTGCAGTGATGGGAGCTCCCATGCCCAGTATGTTGAAGGTCTCTCAAAGGCCATCACAGACAACCACTTTCCCCCAGACCTAGTCTGCAAACAGATTTCCCAATGCCATATCCCCACAGACCCCAGTCCTCCCATATGTGGCTCACATTACTACGAGCGTCGCTCAATAAGTAATACTCCACTTTTTTTTTCTCAGAGCTTATTTACTTTCAATAGTCACACGTTGGTGACAATGTACTTCAACATGTCCTGTCCATATCTTATTTTTCTACGTAGTCTCCATCATTGTTGAGGAGCTTGTATTCTGTGCTGGTAAAAGCTCTTTTCCTGTAGGCTCAGCCATGTTTTCATTGCACAACTGACACTCTTGTCATCTTCAAAGAGTGTTCCCTACAGAGAAACATAAGCAGCCCAAAGAGAAGGAAGTCTGAGGGTACCAGGTCTGGACCGTAGGGTGGGTGAGGCAGTGCTGTCCAACCCAATTTGGTGATGCGTTCCCATAGTCTCAGACTTGTGTGGGGCATGCATTATCATATTGGAGCAAGAGTTGTGCAGGATTCTTGTCTGATGATTCTTGAGTTTATTCAGTCTTCACTTATGCCTCTGAATTGGTGGTTGACCATCTTGGCATCACATCCACAGAAATGACGTCACAGTCCTAGAAGACCTGTCACTGTGACTTTTCCAGCAGTGGGGGTTGTCTTGAATTTCTTCTTTTGTGGTGGATGAGGATCACACCACTCTATGAAATGCCTTTTTGTTTCCAGTGCAAAGTGGTGCACCCAGCTTTTGCCCCTTGTAATGATCCGTGACAGAAAGGCATTTCCGTCAGCCTCAAAACTCTCCAACAATTCAGATGAAATGGCTTTTCTTTGACCCTTATGGTCTATTGTGAGCATTTGTGGTACCTACCATGAGCACCTCTTTGAATATACAATATCATTGCAGACACACTTCCAGGGCTGACCGACAAATGTAGAGCCAATTGTCAAGTTGTGTTGTGCCAGTCACTACGAATAATGGCATCTACACAATTCAGCATATCTGGATCAGTGGCTGTGAGAGGATGTCCCAAGTGTATCTGATCATGTACCTCTTT
Source organism: Schistocerca gregaria (assembly GCF_023897955.1). Classification (NCBI taxonomy): domain Eukaryota; kingdom Metazoa; phylum Arthropoda; class Insecta; order Orthoptera; family Acrididae; genus Schistocerca; species Schistocerca gregaria. The sequence goes on from NW_026061730.1 coordinate 5,951,740, forward strand.
TTCTCCATTTTTTGAGGGAGTAACTTTCGTAAACATAACACCCAACTGTACTCTTATCAACTGCAGCATCGCCATACACTCCACAAAAACATTTATGAATGTTCACCATGGTTTCTTTTTCTGCATACAAGAATTCAATAACAGCATGCTGCTTGTAATGTGAGTCATATGTAGACGCCATTTTGACACTGAAATATGGCTCTTCCATCTCCCAGAATGGTTCGAAACTTCACAGATGCACAGAACAAACATCAAATGTAAAGCGCCAACAAAGACATTTGTCTATGTGTACTAATGGATTTTTTTAAAAATGTGGGGCATTACAATCCTTGTGTGTCAGTCTCATTTTTAGCAAAGAACTATATTTAATGTAAACTATGGCCCTGTGTCCATTGGAGTTATCTATGGGAGACTTCAGTAGTAAGAATCTTAGTAAGAGCTCATCTGTAGTGGTAGACTGCATGTTGATTTATGAAAAATTGAAACTGTTTATACAGCCACTAACAACTCAGATGTTAAAAATGGTCCTGCAATGCGCCGATGATAGCACTGCCAGGCATGAGTTGGTGTGAGCTACAAAATAAATTTTCCCAGTGGTCTTGATTATTGTGTAATTGTTTAGAGCAAATTGATCTAGTCCTTTGTATGGTTTCCGCATATGCAGACCTAGCCAGCTGTTCCATCAGCATCTCTCTCTCTCTCTCTCTCTCTCTCTCTCTCTCTCTCTCTCTCTCTGTATGCCCCCACCCCCCTTTCTCTTTCTTTATGATGTTTGATGGGGTCTACTTCTATTTTCTTGTTTGTGATAAATGTTTGTATCTGCATACTACGTACACCCAGTACCTTCAATTCTTGGATGTCCTATCAGTCCACTGCATTTTGAGCATCCAGCTCTAAGACTACTTCTCAAACGCGTCATTTCATTACATCTCCATTTGTCCCACAGTCCATAATTCACTTCTGTACAATGCAGTTTTCAAGATACAAACACAGATAATTTTTTTCTCAAATTAACATATATATTTGATCCTAGGAAACTTCTTTTAGCGAGGAAGACTATTTTGTCTGCGTTAATGTTCTTCTTACATACTCTATGCTTCCACGGTGGCAGAATTCCTTCCTACTCAGTCTACTATTCACCCCATTCAACAGGCCCTTTAATTCTTCTTCAGTTTCACAGAAGATAGGGATGCTATCACCGAATTTTGTTATTGAAATCAATTTTCCATGAATTTTATTCGCATTTATGTACATTTCTTTTACGTCTTTCATCATTTCTTCAGTCTACAAACTCGCCAATGGAGGAGAAAGACTAGAAAGACTACATCTTTGCCCTAGTGTTCATTTTGATCTCAGTGCTTCTGTTTAATGTTGTTGCTAGGATGGCAAGGCACAACAAACAAAACACACAAACACACACACAGAACTTCCAGCCCTCGCAACCGACGGCCGCCCCCCCCCCCCCCCCCTCCAGGAAAGAGGGAAGGAGAGAGAAAGACGAAAGGATGTAGGCCTTAAGGGAGAGGGCAAAGAGTCACCCCAATCCCGGGAGTGGAAAGACCTCCCTTAGGGGGAAAAAAGGACAGGCGTACACTCGCGCACACACACACACACATCCATCCACATATATATAACGTATCTGCCTACGTAGATCAACACCTTCAACCCATTACATGCAGTTTCCCATCCTTCATCAAGGACACCAACCACTTTCTTGAATGCCTGGAATCCTTACCCAATCTGTTACCCCCAGAAACCATCCTTGTTACCATTGGTGCCACTTCCTTATACACAAATATTCTGCACATCCAGGGCTTCACTGCGATGGAGCACTTCCTTTCACGCCGATCACCTGCCACCCTACCTTAAACCTTTTTCCTCATCACCTTAGCCAGCTTCATCCTGACGCACAACTTCTTCACTTTTGAAGGCCAGACATACCAACAATTAAAGGGAACAGCCATGGGTACCAGGATGGCCCCTCATACGCCAACCTATTCATGTGTCGCTTAGAGGAAGCCTTCTTGGGTACCCAGGCCTGCCAACCCAATGCTTGATACAGATTTATTGATGACATCTTCATGAGCTGGACTCACAGTGAACAACTCCAGAATTTCCTCTCCAACCTCAACTCCATTGGTTCCATCAGGTTCAACTGGTACTACTCCAAATCCCATGCCACTTTCCTTGACGTTGACCTCCATCTGTCCAATGGCCAGCTTCACACATCCGTCCACATCAAACCCACCAACAAGCAACAGTACCTCCATTACGACAGCTGCCACCCATTCCATATCAAACGGTCCCTTCCCTACAGCCTAGGCCTTTGTGGCAAACGAATCTGCTCCAGTCCGGTATCCTTGAACCATTACACCAACAACCTGAAAACAGCTTTCGCATCCCACAACTACCCTTCTGACCTGGTACAGAAGCAAATAACCAGAGCCACTTCCTTATCCCCTCAAACCCAGAACCTCCCACAGAAGAACCACAAAAGTGCCCCACTTGTGACAGGATACTTTCCGGGACTGGATCAGACTCTGAATGTGGCTCTCCAGCAGGGATATGACTTCCTCAAATCCTGCCCTGAAATGAGATCCATCCTTCATGAAATCCTCCCCACTCCACCAAGAGTGTCTTTCCGCCATTCACCTAACCTTCGTAACCTCTTGGTTCATCCCTACGAAATCCCCAAACCACTTCCCTACCCTCTGGTTCATACCCTTGTAACTACCCCCAGTGTAAAACCTGTCCTATGCACCCTCCCACCACCACCTACTCCAGTCCTGTAACTCGGAAGGTGTACACGATCAAAGGAAGAGCCACGTGTGAAAGCACCCACGTGATTTACCAACTGACCTGCCTACAGTATGACACTTTTTATGTGGGAATGACCAGCAACAAACTGTCCATTGGCATGAATGGACACAGGCAGATAGTGTTTGTTGGTAATGAGGATCACCCTGTGGCTAAACATGCCTTGGTGCACGGCCAGCACAACTTGGCACAGTGTTACACCGTCCGGGTTATCTGGATACTTCCCACCATCACCACCCTATCCGAACTCCGCAGATGGGAACTCACCCTTCAATGTATCCTCTCTTCTCGATATGTACCAGGCCTCAACCTCCGCTAATTTCAAGTTGCCGCTGCTCATACATCACCTGTCTTTCAACAACTTCTTTGCCTCTGTACTTCCGCCTCGACTGACATCTCTGCCCAAACTCTTTGCCTTTACAAATGTCTGCTTGTGTCTGTGTATGTGCGGATGTATATGTGTGTGTGTGCGAGTGTACACCTGTCCTTTTTTTCCCCGAAGGGAAGTCTTTCCGCTCCCGAGATTAGAATAACTCCTTTACCTCTCCCTTAAAACCCACATCCTTTCATCTTTCCTTTTCCTTCCCTCTTTCCTGACAAAGCAGCCGCCGGTTGCGACAGCTTGAAATTCTGTGTGTGTGTTTGTGAGTTTTATTCATTGTGCCTATCTACCTGCGCTTTCCCTCTTGGTAAGTCTTGGAATCTTTGTGTTTAAAATATATATATATATATATATATATATATATATATATATATATATATATATATATATATATATATATATATATAGAGAGAGAGAGAGAGAGAGAGAGAGAGAGGGGGGGGGGGAACATTCCACATGGGAAAAATATATCTAAAAACAAAGATGCTTTAACTTACCAAACGGTAGTGTTGGTATGTTGATAGAGACAATAACAAACAAACACACACTCACACACACAAATTTCAAGCTTTCACAACCCACAGTTGCTTCATCAGGAAAGAGGGAAGGAGACGGAAAGACAAAAGGATGTGGGCTTTAAGGGAGAGGGTAAGGAGTCATTCCAGTCCCAGGAGCAGAGAGCAGAAAGACTTACCTTAGGGGGAAAAAGGGACAGGTATACACTGGCGCGCGCACACACACACACATATCCCTCCACACATATATAGACACAAGCAGACATATGTAAAGGCAAACTCTTTGCTATGTATATCAATGCTTTGCATTTAGCTTTTGTATAATTGCATTGCAACAATTGGATTTATGAAGATTCTAGCACAGACAATAAATGCACTCACAGTTCAACAGTCCTTTCACAGTATTCTCATTCAAATTTCTCAGGCTTTTCTTCTTCAGTGCATTTTAATGTCATTGCTTACAATATTTGCTTAATTTGTTCTTATGAAATTAATTTAAAACTGTGTGACAATTTACAAGAACTTCCAAAAATGATTTCCTCTATTCAAAAGATCGACACAATAAAATTTTGTCGAGGTATTACTGTCTGAGAATTGTAAGTTCATGTCAAAAACCTCTGTTTTTCCAATCTGTTGTTTTCAGTCATTTACTTTTTATTCTTAGAGTGAAAGACACATTTTATGAACTAACTAGCTTTCAGTTAGTATAACTATCATTATAATATTATTGTTTTTTTTCATTTCCAGGTGTGAGCTGTTTTTATAAAGTCGAGTGGTGGTGGAAGTTTTAACATTGGAGAAGAAACACCACATTCAAAGTTACTTCCTGGGAGTTGTTTCAAGACACCTTAGACTTCCCCATTGCACTCCATATTCCAGATAACACCATGTAATAGGTAAGATTTCTTTACTGTAGACTGATAGTTATGCTAGCAGGTATAATATCATCACAACTTCTATATGATGTATAGCTGATTATGTGCAAAGGTGGTTTAAAAATAAACCTATCTAATTATTCTGTTAAGGGTAGTGGTTTACAATGAGAGTGTGACCTGTAATTTTGGTAGAACAAACTGGGAGATTCACCTCCATGAGAGCATGAATGCAAGGCTGTATTTGGTCTATAACTTCCAGTAGAAATGAGGAGGGAATGTGAATCACACTTGTGCAGCATGCAGGTGCAATATTTATTGATAACAGATATCCAGAATCAGTGCCATTGAAGTTTGAAGGTTTTTTTTTTGAACGAATAATTTCCTGAAGGATTTGATACTATGAAAAAGGTCTCAACAGTGGCAGGTAATAGCCCCCACTGTGGAGAAAGTGGAAGAGCCTTGGGGAGTAAACCTAGAATGAAAAACGTGGAAACTCTGAGGCACTGAGGTGGCAGTGGTGTCACTAAACTGTCCCTGTACAGCACTGGAAACAAAGCCAGGGGAAAAATGCATAACTGGTAGGAACCAGCCTTGGATGTAGATGCTCAAGAACAGGATGATTTCTGGAACAGGTTGTAAAGCCAACTCCATGACGTAAAGATGGTGATCTAAAAAAAAATGTCAGCCTCTGTACCATCCCAGAATTTCCATTAGTCCAGACAGCATTAAAGCATTGCATAATTTTACGAAAACAATCATCACCTAACAATACTGGAAATTCAGCAGGAAACATGTATTCCCATATTAGTAAGTACCTAAAAATATGTAAAATCTTGCTCCCATCCACTGAAAACCATTTTATTGAAAAAGTTCATTCTCAGTAATTAAAATGGCCACAGTCTGGATTTTTTAGTTTTTTGGTGTATGACCTTGCCATGATGGTACTGCTAATGGCTGGAACAAAGTAAAAATATAACTCTTATACTTTCTAAGGAGCTGCAGCTCTAATGATGATTGCATCTTCAAGTGTAAAGTACTCCAAAGGTAAAGCAGTTCCCATGTAGATCTCTGAGTAGTAAATATTGTACTTAGGACGATGTTTTCACCAGAAAAAAACAAATTTGGTATTCTATGTGTCAGTGTGTATGTCATAGTAATTACAGTGGTTGCCCAGGAAGTAATGCACGTTTCTTTTTCTTTTTTCACAGCCTAAAACAATGCTACAAGTGCAAAACATTATGTATGTATTATTTGAGGTCTCCCGAGTGAGTGTGCCAAGTTTCCATCACTTTTTACAGATAGTGTAGCTGCAGGACAGTTTCAAAATGGAATCTGTGGGTAATGTACACTACAGGCAGCATACTGTCATTGAATTTATCACTGCAGAGAAAGAAACTATGGGGAATTTTCCCAAATGCTTGTGCAAAGTCTATGGAGCATCTGCTGTTGACGAAAGTACAATTAGTTGCTGGGCATGGATGGTGAGGTCATCAGCAGGTGATTCAGTGGAGCTCCACAATTTTCAACAGTAAGGGAGACCATCCACGGCTGTTACACCTGACGCATCTGACCTAGCCCCGTCACACTTTGTAGCAGTTCCACCTGTTTTTTTATTTCTTTGTTTGCTGTCCTTGGTGTCAACATACTACATTGCTACACTGGCTGACAACTAGGGTTTGTAAGCTGGACACTGACTACTGTAAATAATGTAGCCAAAAGGTGCACAGTTTCATTTCATAATACTTTAATTTCACTTTTCACAATCCCCCAATAACACACAGTTATATTTCCAGTGAACTATAGTTATAACTTTTGATAAGCCTCATTAACAGTTAGCAGGGAAACCTCCACATACTGCTACAATAGTTTACTGTTGAACATCTACGAGCAGTAAAAACATAACCACAAAGTTCATAGTTCTTGAATAGGAGAAAGGTACATACAGAGCAGAAATTGTCATTTGTTTAAAACACAGCCTATTGGCATAAAACTTATTCCACTCTTAAGTTGAGGCATTGTTGTTCTAACCAACACAAGTTCCTCATCTGAAACTCAGCCATGGACTGACTGTCTTGTGACCAAAAATTGGGCTCTTATAAATCATCACAATAATAAGTGCTGAAACTACACATTGCTTTAAGTTACATTTACAGAAATTATAATTAAAACTTAACTCATTATATTAACTGAATACATTGAAAACTTCCATCTTTTTAACAGTTTCTTCTACTGCAAGAGTTAGGCCAAATTATTTGTTTAAATCATGAAATTAACATATATAGTTATGTAAACAATACTTTGGACAAAACTGTTAATTACTTTGCAATTAATTAAGGGCTGGCTTTGCTAACATGTTTTCAAATATAGTCAAACAGATACTTCAAGATTACTAGTATTTCATCTTCTAAATGTTTATAGCTAGTATAGAATTTATATTTGTGTATATGTCAACAACAGAATTTAAGTTACAAAACAATTACTCCTTTTGCCTTATATTGAAAGATACTAACTGGGAATAGTTGAAATAAATTATAAAATCAATTACATACATAAAACTAAGCATAAAATTAGATCTGGTTTTATATTCTGTAAAACTGATGGCCAACCTTTCTCTTCCATGGAAATGCAGATAATATTCACATATGATGAAAAAAAAACGAATTGAAGTGGCAGATGGCAAAACAAGAGAGGAATTAAAAATATCCCAGCTTGCTTCCTCACAGCACCGCAAGGGGAGATGAGAGAGAGCACCTCCATTTGTGTGTAGTGCCATGCTGGAGCTGTTGTGCTGTCCTTTCCAGGAGCCAACAGTAGGGCCCAAAGAGATTTTTTATCCATGATAAGGGCAAACTTGGTTCTGAATTGGTAAACATGGCATTTCTCAATGTCAAAGATGATCGCCAAAGCTTCATTTTAGATTTGGAGTAGTTCTCTTGATTGGATCTCAGAATCTTGGTTGCATAGGCAAGTGGTTGCTCAGTACTGTCATTCCTATGTACCAGCAATCCGTTAATAACATAGTGAGAAGCATCAACAGCAAAAACAAGTGGACTTGAGGGAGAATAGGACATAAGGGAAGGCACAGAATGTTAGCATATGCTTTAGCTGTGTGAAAGTGTGCGATAATAAGCTGTTCACCTGAACTGGACACCCCTCCTTTGCATTCCGAGGAGGGGATGCATAATGTGGGCCACTTGTGGAAGGAACTTAATAATAATAATAATAATAATAATAATAATAATAATAATACACCTTCCAAAAACGGCCTGCAGCTCCTGTAAGCTTTGGGGACAGGGTAGAAAAAAGTCAGTAGCATCATACATTTGGAGGTTCATCAAAGTGCTTGTAACTCCTTTGTCAACCTGGAAACGGACATCCTGGTTTGCTATTGTGAGATTGAGAAACAACGTAGTGGCAGGAAGATTGCTCTGAGAAACAACTGTCGAAAGTTCAGGCACCATCCCTTGATGCATGTGGGGGCAAACAGTTTGAAGATGCCCATCTTTCCTACATTGGACACAGTGTGCCCAGAGACGCAGACAGTCCACTCATGGGTTTTCTATGCAGCAACCATGATGGGAGATCCTGCTGCTTACACCAGTGAGACATGACAGTCTGTTCAGAGGTCTTTGACGAGTCTGATATCAATGAATCATGGCACCACCTTCAGGAGAAAGACTCAAGAGAATTCCACTCCTGAGGCAGTGACTAGACCACTGCTACCTGAGGTTGAGCCATGAAGTATTCATTTTCTTCATGTGTGCTCTCAAAATAGTGTGTGATTTTCAAAATACTGTCCAGGAAAGATTTGTCTAGTTACAGGGCTGCAGTGCATACTTCAGGATTTAGAGCGAATTGGACCACTATGGCTTGAATAAAAGCCTCTTCATATGAAGTTTTGCAAGCCAGGTTTGTACAAGTGAAATCACACTGTCAACGTGGTCCTTGCATGTCTGTCACTCATGATCGGTGCAACTGAGCAGCTCGTTTGTGGAATTGACGGAACTCAGGACGTTACGCAAGCATGTTGAATCACTGTGAATAATACTTTAACGGCAACAAGCACATCTCCTCAAACAGGAGTGTGACAGGTTTCAAGAGTGAAGACAACTTCTTTAATAAGATAAAAGTCTCTGGAGAATCCCAAGACATGAAGAGCATAATGCAAAATCCAAAAAGTGGAAAAGGTTTTTTCTCAGCTGCTGCAAGTATATGTCAAGGTCCTCTTTGGCTTCGTTGAACGGTTTAAATGCAGGTGGGTGGCTCTCTGCCTGACAAGTGACAGCAGCCTGGATGGGGTTCAAAATGGCTCTGAGCACTATGGGACTTAACTGCTGTGGTCATCAGTCCCCTAGAACTTAGAACTACTTAAACCTAACTAACCTAAGGACATCACACACGTCCATGCCCGAGGCAGGATTCAAACCTGCGACCGTAGCAGTCGCACGGTTCTGGACTGCGCGCCTAGAACCGTGAGACCACCGCAGCCGGCGTCTGGATGGGGTGGGAACCCTGAATCTGTAGGTAATCCTAAATTCCCTGATGGAGTAAATCAGTTTGCTTTTGTTGCTAAAACTGCTGTTGTAACTGCTGCAGTAGGAAGAGCTATTGCTGTTCTATGAGCAGTATAACCTTTGCATTCATGGGACGCCACTAACCTTTGACCTCATTGCCTATTATAGTGACTGGAATCAGACAAGACCTGGAATGACTCGAGAACCTGTGGAGGCTGTGAGCCACCAGAGAGTAAGGTGGTGGACAACGACATCAAAAAGACAAACAATGGAGGAGGCACAGTCGAATAACAGTGCAGTGAGTAAACTAAGATCAAAAGCCTAAGATGTAGTGAATCCAGAACACCACAGTGATGTGTAGTGAGATCAGCCCAGTAGTGCAGTGAAATCACAAGTGGCAACCATGGGTGCTGATAGGCTGGCAGAAAGGTTGTGTCTCTGCAGCGACAAGGTCGGATCTTTTCACTCCGTTGTGGATTTGCGTGTTCGTGACGGGGCAGACATGGAACAGCTTATGCAAGCGCTCATTGAACAACAAACACAGCTGACGGCTACTATTCAGGCTCAACAAACACAGCTGACGGCAGCGATTCAGGCGTTGTCAACGTCGCTTACTCATCATCTGTCTTCCTCTTCTCCGCCTCCATTTCCTTCTTACGACGAGGCCCTGAAGACTGGGAGGATTATGAGAAGCGTTTGCGGCAACACTTCTTGGCTTTCGGCATTGTCGACGCTCCTATGTGTAAGTCGCTATTTCTATCTTGGATTTCCCCTCGGGTCTATCAGCTGCTATCTCAGTTAGCCCCTCTGCGGGAACCTGCCTCCCTGTCCTTCCAAGAAATGTGTAACTTATTGTCTGACTATTATCGAAAAAACACCCACGTCGTTGCCGCTCGCATGGCGTTCTACCGGTGTCGTAAACAGCCCCATCAATTTCACCGGGCTTGGGCGGCGGAACTACACGGCCTGAGTAGGAAATGTCAGTTTGTCACAGACACACATCACGAGTCTTATGCTGATTCAATGGTTAGGGATGCTATTGTACGGCTTGCTCCTGATAAAGAAGTTCGGCAACGTGCCCTACAACTGCCAAACCCGTCGTTGTCGGAAGTTCTAAGCATCGCCCAATCCTTTGAAGTGTCTCACGCTGCTGGCGCGCAAATAGACGCTTGGTGTGATGTAGGCGCTGTACAGTCAACTCTCGACATGGGCAAATTGCCTGTTTCACAGGAGAACGACGATGTGGCGGCGGTTCACTCACGTCAACAACGTCGCGTTGGGCCGCAACGCTTGCAGCGAAACCAGCAACCACAGAAGCCGGTTCGTTCCGCACTTCCTTCTTGCCCCCGTTGTTTCGTACAGCACGACAGGGCAGCGTGTGGGCCACGTGTAATTCATGTAGGAAAAAAGGCCACATTGCTTCTGTGTGTCAGTCCCATAAAGTTCCTGTCGACGAGGACGAGGCGTCGGACATGGATGTTCACTGTGTGCTTTCTCAAACAAATAAGTTGTTTGTTACTGTTCGTGTTATGGATAAAGACATCCGCATGCAAGTGGACACTGGCTCTGCAGTAACTCTCGCACGTATTTGGCGTTGGGCTCCCCTCCTTTGTCTCCAGTTACGCGAAATCTGAGGACTTATAATAAACAGAAAATTCCTATCATGGGCCAGTTTGATGCTTCCACTGCCTACAAGTCTGTTGTTTGGCCCCTCACGTTTTATGTGGTGGATCATGTGGGCACTGAAAACCTGTTCGGTTATGATGCTTTCCAGTTGTTTGGGTTCTCCATTGATGATGATGTGCACCTCATATCTGAGGATATTCCGTATCAACAGCTGGATGGATTGTGTTCTGAATTTTCGTCCGTGTTCTCTGCTGGTCTGGGTTGTGCCAAGGATTTTGAAGCCCACATTACACTTAAACCTAAGGCTCGCCCTAAGTTTCTCCGGACACGCCCTATTCCGGTGGCGTTGCGTGCACCCGTCAAGGCTGAGCTAGACAGGTTAACAGCTTCAGGGATTCTCCTTCTGGTTACCTCCAACGAATGGGCATCGCCGATCGTGGTGGTTTCTAAACTAAACGGGAGTCTGCGATTGTGTGGTGATTTTAAAGCCACTGTCAACGCTCAGAGCCTCATTGACACTTATCTTCTTCCCCATCCTGAGGAGATGTTTACCAAGCTTGCTGGGGGCCAGTTCTTTTCCAAACTTGACTTATCGGAGGCGTACCATCAGTTGCCATTGGACGCTACTTCCAAGGAATTTCTCGTTATCAACACTCCTTGTGGCTTGTATCAGTACCAGCGGTTACCATTTGGCGTCGCTAGTGCACCGGCCATTTTTCAGTGGTTTCTCGAACAGCTCACGGCTTCCATTCCCGGCTGCATAAACTATCTGGATGACATTGTTGTCACGGGGGCCTCCACTGAGGAGCACCTTCGTAATTTGCGTTTACTGTTTCGGGTTTTGCATTCAGCTGGGTTGAGGTGCAATCTGGACGAGTCACAGTTCTTCCAACCCTCCATTGTGTATCTTGGTTTCCACTTGTCCCATGAGAGTATACTTCCTCTACGTCAGCACGTTGCGGCCATTAACGCTCTACCCTGGCCGTCTATGGTCAAAGAACTTCAGGCGTTTCTAGGCAAGATTGCTTATTATCACAAATTCATTCCATCTGCAGCTGCGGTAGCTTATCCTCTGCATCAGCTGTTACGCAAAAACGTCCACTTCTGTTGGTCGGACGGGTGTGAGCAGGCTTTTGTCTGCCTGAAGGCTCATTTGCAGTCGGCGCCTTGTCTTGCCACATTCCGTCCGGGTCAGCACTTGGTTCTGGCGACTGACACGTCACAGTATGGCCTAGGGGCTGTTCTTGCCCATCAGTATGAGGATGGGTCGGAATGACCCATTGCCTATGCTTCCAAGACCCTCAACGAGGCGCAACGCCGTTACTCTCAAATCGAAAAGGAGGCGCTCACTATCATTTATGCTCTAAAAAAGTTCAGTGTTTTTTTTGTATGGTTCTCAGTTTCACCTCATCACCGACCACAAACCGCTGGTCTATCTGTTCAGCCCATCGGCGTCGCTTCCGGATAAGGCAGCTCACCACCTGCAACGTTGGGCCTTATACTTGTCTCGTTTTCATTATGAGATTCACTATTGCCCCACGGCCCAGCACCCCAGCGCTGACGCATTGTCGAGATTGCCGATGGACCCTGACCCTGTTTTCGATCGTGATGAACTCCTCTGTTTCCACATTGATGAGGAAGAATGTCGTGCGGTCGAGGGTTTTCCACTTACAGGTTCGCAGGTCGCGTCAGCTACTGCGCGGGACCCGGTCCTGCGTCGGGTGATCGGTTTTGTTCAACGGGGTTGGCTGGACAGGACCAAGGACCGGACATCGGATCCCCTTCGCAACTACCATGCCTTGCGTCTTTGTCTGTCTGTTCATGATGGTGGTGTTCTTCTGGCCATGGATGGTGCATCTCCACGGGTCATGGTGCCAGCCTCTCTTCACAAAGATGTTCTCAAACTGTTGCACGAAGGCCATTGGGGTATTTCTTGGACTAAGTCCCCGGCCCACAGGCACGTTTATTGGCCCGGTATTGATTCAGACATCGCCCATATGGTTGCTGCGTGTGGCCAGTGTGCTCAACAACTGGTGGCACCTCGTACAATGCCCTCTCCATGGCCTGATCCAGCTTAACCATGGGAACGGGTGTACGCTGACTTTGCCGGCCCCTTCCTCAGTACTTATTGGCTACTGTTGATTGACACCTTCTCGAAGTTTCCGTTTGTTGTTAGATGTCCATCACCCACCACTGCGGCGACGGCGCTGGCTTTGTCCAAAATCTTTGCGCTAGAAGGTCTTCCATCCATGATTGTCACAGACAATGTCCCTCAGTTCTCTTCGCAGGCCTTCTGTGATTTTTGTACTGGACAAGGGATTCATAATGTTACAGCACCTCCATTCCATCCGCAATCGAATGGGGAGGTCGAGCGCCTTGTCCACACTTTCAGATGCCAGATGAAAAAATTCCTTAGTGATTTTTCCACAGATGACGCTCTGCTGCAATTTCTGAGTTCTTATCGCTTAAAGCTTCTGGGTGATCGCAGCCCTGCTGAACTCTTGCATGGCCACCAACCGCACACTTTACTGCACCTGTTTCACCCTGTCAGGCCTTGTGCTGTGTCCCCTAGTGCGGGAAAATACTCGGTGGGCGCCGACATGTGGGCACGACGGTATGGATCTCGCCCTAAATGGATTCCAGGGGTGGTCATGGCTCTTCACGGCCGCTGGCTTTTTGAAATACGTACGAGCGACGGCACGGTTGTTCGCCATTGTGACCAGATGGGGCCCACGAGTGGTGGCCACGCCAGTGCCACCGCCCCATCATTCGCCTCCACCAGTCCGAGAAGCCAGTCCTGTCGCTGCTGCCGATCTACCGTCCGTGTTGATGCAGCTGACGATGCTACCACTTCCGAGTACGCCGGAACCGGCCCCAGTTGCGACGCCGCCTTCTCCGGGACCCATCTCGCTGGAGCACACTTCCAGGTCCATGACACCTATGGATGCTGCTCCGGAGTTTTCACCCATCATCTCATCCAGGAGGCATGTTCCACGCACGAGCTTCTGTCCTGGACATTTTCGACCATACTCTCGTGTCTCTGCGCGGGATCTCCTCGGGGCCTCACAAGAGGCCATGGATGTCTCCACGCTGTCCATGTCTCCAGGAAGTGAGTGTTTTTTTTTCAAGGGGAGAAAAGTGTTGTGATAGTGCCACGACATTTAACAGTGCCGCCACGACAGTACGCGCAAACGGCGATAGAGGCGCTCCGCAAATTGGCTGAGTGCAGGAGCACCACCTAGCTACGAACGGCGCCAGCCGCATGTCACACCACGGCAGTCAAATACAAGAGACTGAGTTGTCATCATGTGATCAGCTATTGTTTTTAAGATAGAGTGTTGAATATCCACGCAATTATTGTGAATAAAGGTTATAACACTCCCACTTCACAAATTCATTACCTCAATGATGGCTACATGAAGTAGCACCAAGACTTCCACCCTGTACTGCTACTGTATATATAAATAAGAAACAAATGTGAGTACAAATAAAACTGATCCAAAACCTGACTAGGAGCTTCATGTGGTGAAAAATTTGGCATTCAAATAAGATATTTGTAAGCAATATACATCTAAACTGTAAGTGATCTTTATTTTTGAAACACATTTAATTAGTGTCTATGGATATCAATTAAATCAGTTTAAATGGAATTGTCTATCTTCAGTTCTTCATGTCATTACACACCACTTCACTGGTTATGCCCTCATTGCAGTCTCCAGTTGCTGCCACAGCAAGGACCTCCTCCTTGAGTCCCAGCTCCATCTTGCATCAGCAGACCACCTTGCTCACATTAAAGTACAGCCACCAATGCAATGTACTCCTCTTCAGTGAAGCCATTGTGCTGACAAGCATCAAACAAATGACCAATATCAAAAGTTGCCCATAACTTAACCTTATGGCTTCCCAGTGATCATGTTATTGAAACCTTCCCTGGTTTACCATGTGTTTACTGTATCAGATCACAAGTGAAAGAACTTGATGCACATACAAATATCAAATGAATACTGATTCCTTATGGATCAATCTCAGAACCTGATTACAATCATGGACTTTATAATTCATAAACATTTTTCTTAAACAGGTATGTTATATACTATTCCACCCAGCAGACATAAAGTAACATTTCATTGCATATGATGTATAATTACAATTATATTACTAGTATTTCTTCAAATTACAGATATTTTCCCTTGCCGAGACCTTTTTTTTGCCAGCTCACAACTGGCATCACTCCCATGCACCTGCTGCAAGCTCCAGATGCAACTTATATTCAGACACAACCTATTGTCCCTATGAGCTTTCTTCCTACATTCCAATATTATTGCTCACTAACTAACCCTCGAAACATCAGTTACATTTATTCAACATACGCCTTAAATCCTAAAAAATCTCTTACAAGTATACACACAACAAGAGGTTAGTTTATGCAATCTTCAATATACTTAACCAGTTTCACATATACAACAAATATACTGGAGCACTAGTGTCTCCATTTATCACTACTATATCAGCTGCCAGCATACAGCCTCAACTCACATTCCAGAGAACAAATAGGTTCTTTCTGCTCCCTCCTGCCTGTTTCTCCATTACTTGTCATTGTCACTATGCTCATTCCTAGTACTTCATCATCTGTTCACATTGCCATTGAAAATATTTCCATAATTGTTACCCTTATTCTGATTTCCACCTTCCTTGTGTTCTACCAGTTTTGGTTTAGAACACAGTGGCCTGACCATGTTCTCCACAAAATTCAAAAACTATTGCACTGAATCAGTATGGCTGTGTGTTAGCTCTCATTTCACGTTTTCTGGCAGCCTTCTTTTTAGTGTTGATATTTCTGTTAGTACCCCTAACACTCTATCTAAATGTATTAGTTTGCAGAGTTCCCTCCAGTGATGGATACATACAGGGAGGGAGTAGGGTGGGGTGAGGGGGGGGGGGGGGGAGGGAGCATGAGAGCTAATGCTAATAGCCACTTTGCTTGTATTGTTGAAGAGGTGAAGGCAGTTACGAAAGAGTTAGATGTACAGATGTGAGTTCCTCATCTTACAGGCAGACAAAGACACTGGGAAAGCTGCAATCATAATGATGCTATGACATATTGGAAGAGAGCTGTTTTTATGCCAACATTGAACCATGTTATGTGTGACATGAGAGAACGTTTTGCTGAAGAAAATAATTATCATTTAAAATTCACTATACCTTTGCTCTCATGACTACGGAAACATAATGGTAATGATCTGGCACGTAAACTGAATCAGTGCTTAACTGAACTACCATTCTTTGAAGAAGAGTCACTCTTTGTGATTAAAAAGAGAATAATGAGAGAGATTCTCAATACAAGCAAATGATCAAAAATGGTTCAAAAGGCTCTGAGCACTATGGGACTCAACTGCTATGGTTATTAGTCCCCTAGAACTTAGAACTACTTAAACCTAACTAACCTAAGGACATCACACACATCCATGCATGAGGCAGGACTCGAACCTGCGGCCGTAGCAGTCGCACGGTTCCGGACTGCGCGCCTAGAACCGCGAGACCACCGCGGCCGGCAAGCAAATGATCATAAATTCCCTTAATGATCATGCCTCTGTCATGTAAGCGTTGTCTGTCTGTCCTAGCTCTGACTATCCTACTTTGAACATGCTGTGCAAAATATTTGCTTGGCTACCTGCATCTGTTGCTACAGTAGAAAGCAGTTTTTCAACATTGCGGTGTACAAAGACATGGATGAAGTTGACAGTGAAGGATGATCAGCTTAATAGCTTAGCTCTGTTGAACATTCACCCTGACTTTTATTGTCCTATTGGCAATGGAATTAACCAATTTGCCAGGAAGAGTAAGCGCATAGATTTCATCATAATTTAAGGAAGAGAACCACAATAGTAACTTTTTTATAGCATAAGATGGCATCATCTTGTATATGTGTACAATTAGTTTAAATAAAACTTTCTTAAACTTTGCACGTGACTTGATTTTTTTTTTTACTACGGTAAAGGTAAACGTAGATCAAGATACCTTAAGCGCCCCCTCCTTAGGTTGTTATGTATCCACCATTGGTTCCTTGACATAGAGTTCTCTCATAGTATCTCTACCATTTCTGTAATTTGGTACGTTTAAGAAGTAATTGTCCAGCCTTAATTGCTTGGCCTACCCCCAACATTTATGCAAGAATATTGCTTAAAATTCCTTAAAGTCTACAAATTCCTCAGCTTGTTGGTTAGCCCAAGTCTGAGCTGGTCCCTCCAGCTGTCCCTTTACAAACTGCACTTTTACCTCCTCACTCATCACTGTTATAAAGCTATCTTTGCATGTAGGCAAGAAATCTATTGCGTGGTACTGTTTTCACCTCTGAGTGGCTCTATAATACTACCAACCTCCATGGGACACCCTACCATCATAACTGCCTGCCCAGGTGGTATATTACTTATGGTATCTCCCAGTTCAGTTTTTAAACCTCCAATTTCAGTTTTTATACTTGCATCTTGTTCAGATTTTATATTTTACAATTCTGAATCTAAACTTTCATCTAATTTCTCACTCACTGCATTCAGTAACTGAGTGAGTTCTTGTACTCACACCCAAGCATTCTCCTATTGAAAACTAAGGCTACTACTATCACTCCTAATATCCTCTGGTCCACAAGCACTTGAAAGTTTCTGCCTCTCATCAGTCACAGCTGATGACTAGCAACACAAGATGTATAATGCTACTGGTGCTTATACTTAATTGTGGCTGCTACAACATTGACTATTACTGTGACATGTGAAATCATAGGGATGGGAGGGCAACGGTGTGGAGACAGTCACAGCACATCTGTGTGTGGCACAGCAAGTGAGAACAGAAACACTTAGCAGTGCTGGTACGGTCAGCAGTGTCTCGCCACAACTGCCATGTGAACTGGTGGTAGCACTAACACAGCAGCTCTGCGAAATTCACATGGACCAGCAGTATCTCAAAAGGGTGAAACAAACTGTCCCACAAAAAGTTGTGGAACGGAGCAGGTACACGATGCAGAGTCTCTTATGGTGTTGCATGCTGGTGTATTAATGTTCACATATGCTCAATGATTGCAGTGCCAAACTGTTACTGCTGTGCACTGTGTGTGGCTCTGGGCCCCCACACTAACTGTTCTCAGGCCTATACACTTCCTGGGACACTCAATCCCAAAATACTTATTAAGTGGAAAGGAAACAGTCCATTCCCTGATGAGCCTACCTAATTGCAATGATTCCTTTTTGCATTATGTTATTCAGATACTTCTGCAATTATTAATACATAAATGTATTAGTAAATAAACATAAAAAAGAAATATCAGTACAAATTTCCCAAGCAGAGGCTAATAGCATTATGTATTTGTGGATGACTGTTTCAGGTGCACAGTTTCACCTGTTATGTTACAGCATCTAGTCAGCCACTGGATCTTCCCCACTGATATCACAGTATTCGTCATTTGGATCTGGAGCTCTTGTCCTTATATCACAGTAATTAGCCATGTTTGACACAGTTTCACATGGTGACTGGGATTCACCCCCTATGGAACCGGTTTAGATGTCCATGTTCCTTGACATTGTTCCCAGCAGAGGACTGCAACTTCTAGTTTGATAATGTCCTGACTCACTCATACAGCTGGAAAAGTCACTGTGATCTGTATTTGCAAAACAGCAAATGGCGTTCCAATACTTCAGCATCTCTCAGTGATCTGGAAAAGTTTCTTTGGAGGAATTAAATGAAACTCAATGACAAGTTTTACACAAATTGCAGTTTAGGGTGACAGGCTGCACTATATTCTAAAGGTAGTCCTCCACAATATCAAACAGTTGTTACTATTTTTTGTCCAACTTGTGTGTATCATTCATGGATGCAAAGAAAAACAGTGTGGTGTCACAAATTCCTACATACACAACTGTTCACTGAATTATTTTGTCTGCGTTATGTTATGCATAAAAAAAAAATCTACAGTAAAAACCACAGATCCTGTGACTTACCAAATGAGAAGGCACTGGTAGACAGACACAATAAAAAACACACAAACACACACACAAATTTCAAGCTTTTACAACTGACAGTTGCTTCATCAGGAAAGAGGGAAAGACGAAATGATGTGGGTTTTAAGGGAGAGGGTACAGAGTCATTCTAATCCCGGTAGTGGAAAAACTTACCTTAGGGGGAAAAAGGGACAGGTATACACTTGCACACCCACCCACCCACCCACCCACCCACCCACACACACATATCCATCCGTGCATATACAGACACAAGTAGACATGTGTAAAGGCAAAGAGTTTCAAGGGTGAAGACAATGCTGGTGATGTTTCCCAATTCTGCCAGTATTATGCATCATGAATCCACCCCTGGAGGAGAGACAATTAACCAGGAATACTACAAATGTGTGCTTGACCATTTGTACGAGAAGGTGCAGAAGAAAAGGCCTGCATTGTGGAAAGCCAGGAGTTGGGTGCTACACCATGACAATGCTCCAGCTCATCGTGCCTTCTCCATCATTGAATTTTTGACCAAATTCAAAATTCCTATGCTTCCACAACTGCCAAATTACCATGATTTGGCTCCTGCGGACTTCTACCTGTTTTCTAAACTGAAATTTTCACTAAAATGGAAGGGATTTGACTCAATTGAAGACATCCAGGAAAATATGGAGAGCATCTTTAACAAACTTCAGGAAAGAAATTTCCAGGAATGTTTCCAAAAGTGGAAACATCATTGGAGTCGGTTTGTTCAGTCAAAAGGGGGGTTTGAAGGAGATGCTTCACAGTAGTAGGTAAGTACCACCATTGTACAATTATAGGCCTATTGTTAAAACTTTCCATTCACACCTGACATATTCATCATTTTTTACTATGCTACAGAGTAACAAAGTTCCAGTAGAGATTCAGCCTTACATCAACAGCTGTATATATTTCTAACACTGTAGGAAAGACTGCACTTAGCAGAACAGGACTGGTGATTTATTGAAAAATGAATTGAGCTAACATGGTTTCTTAATCTATAGTTATTTTAGAATAGTCCATTGAGAAAAAGTACAAACCTGTCAAGTACTTACTGTTAATAAAATAGCTTTCCATGTTCCTTCAGATTTACAATGCGTTTTGTGATTTTTGTGTCCTACTGAATCTTTCCTCTGTTATTTGAGAAATATGGTCAATAAGGATCGCAAAAAACTTGTTTACGTAAAGTATTGTATTTTGGGGAACTTTAATTTAATTTTATTTAATTTTTTAAGCTTTATCTTTGAAATACTACTTAAAACAAACATGAAGCGATATATACTATTATGTTACAAAAGTTTTTGTCCTGCACATAGCTGTTGTTATATTCATTTTCTTACTTTTCAGTGGGGAAGTTCTGCAATATGTTCATCAACAGAAGACAATAGGTGACAAAACTGTCAAAAAGAAAGATGCAAAGTTTATTCATACCTCATCAGAAAATCAGGCTGTAAATGATACATATGCAGCACTGCTAAAGGGAGAATCTATCCCAAAACATATAATATCGAAAGCAATGAATGTTGGCAGTGATGATAGTTCACCTGAATATATTGAATGATTTAATGAACATAGAGACCTGGGCAATAGTATTTTATGTGCTGTGCAGTGCTGGCTTGTATGATTAGTTTCTTATCTATGTGGGCCAAGGTATAAAATAATAATAATTATTAATTTTACTAATGCTTTTTTTCCATTTGTGGGGAATATAATGGTATTTTACATATGATACATATAACTTTTTAAGTAAAAATTAACTATGAAATACTCTCTTCTTACTGAACTGTAGGTGTCTTATTGATCCATGATTCCCATCCCAGAATGTTGACAGATTTGAAGTCCTAATTACTCCTTTGTTTTATTTATCCACTGTACCGTCTATTAACTTTATATCACAGATTATTTATTTATTTTACAGTGGCACTGAATGATGTGAATGAGAAAGGCAACCATTCAAAGGCAGGCTACAGTTCTATAAGATATAATAGGTCTCATTTGCTATTTTAATTTTTATTTGTCATTTCAATATGAACAGTAGTTTTCCTGTGTAGCCAAGTCAGAGAAACTCTGCCCCTCCCTCATTACTTATGCCACACAGCATTTCCTTCTTTTTTTTCTGTTCTAATCTTCTCCTTCCATATTCTCTTAATTACAGACAACTCCATGACTCAGAGAAACACCAAACTACCAAACTCCTCTCTGAGCAAGCATGTTGTGGTGAAGGTACATATGCATACATGCAAGTATGGAAACTGAGTGTAACTCCACAACCAGGTAAACAAAACCAGTCAATATCTTTCCTGTTTTATTCACAGAATATGAAATATGACTAACAAAGAAAGTTATCCAGATAGAGACAGAGACAGAGACAGAGAGAGAGAGAGAGACAGAGAGAGAGAGAGAGAGAGAGAGAGAGAGAGAGAGAGAGAGCAACCTCTCAGTAAAAATAAAAAGAAATTTCTGAGTTCTTGGAATTAATCATGCATCTAGAAAACTTAAATCATTAATTCAAATCTTTGATGACAAACTGCAGGTTACCACAAGGATTACAAGGACAAAAACATTAGACTTAAAATGCATATATATCCACTGGGTAATATTGCTTGCAAGAGTTAGGGAGGATAACAGAAAGGAGATGGCACAACTATTCACTAGTACTAAGGAAGTGAAGATTTCCAACAATGTGTTCTTAATTGAAACAGAATTAATAGACGAAAGTAACAAGCTATCACAACATATGGGAGGGAACAAAAATAAATGAGAACACAGGAAAATGGGGGCCTGTAGGGATAATAGAAGACTTTACAGTAAATATGTCAGAAAGTGGAATGAATTAGTCAATGTATTATAAATGGTCGGATGATAGAAAAACTAGATTTAAAACAAGTCCAAGAAGAAAACAGGCAGTCCATCACCTGCTGGTGTAAATGATAAATTCAGAGAACAGTTAGTTACAAAAAAGAGGGTGCATGTTAGTTTTCAATCAGTCACTGTGATTTGTAGTTACAGAATGTCAGAACTGTGTGTGGAATGCAAAATTTTATGAGACACACGTTCTAGTTTGCTGTTTGCCCCTCTGTAGAGAAACAGGCCTTCTGAAGGAGTACTGCAAAAACAGCAAGTGAGTTAAACTACATACTGTGTGTAAACAGAAAGAAACTGTGCAGATGACAGTGTAAAGACTGAAAGGTACATCGGATAATCTTGGAGGAGGAAATTCGAAGAACAAAACATGGACTCTAAACCACTGAGTAATCAGTTACCAAATTTCATATAGAACCAGAGAATAATGATAACTGGAATGGATACTGGATCAACAGTTGAAGATGAAACACCACATGGGAATGTAATTGTAAATCATAATCTCCTTGATCAGACAGATAGTACAACTACTCATTATCTTTGTAAGAATTGAAAAGTCCATAAAAAGGAAAATTAGTTGCAGAAAGGCCAAAAGACCAACCAATGTGAAGGGTAGAACAACAACCACTACAGCCACACAAACAGAAAATAAGGCTGAATGTAGAGATAAGGTTGATAACGAGGAGGACAGTAATAAGGAGGACAATAGAAAACAGATAGGAGCAGAATTTTGGATAGTGGCAAAGAGGAAAGGAAGCCCAGGAACTTACAGCACATCTGCCTCTAGACGAGGAAGCATTAAACTCTCAAACTCCTAATAGCTCAAAAGTGAATTGAAGACAGCTTGTGACAGCACATGGTAAATAACAGTAGATAATGTTATTAGAAGATCACTAGTGAACAGGAATTCCTAAGAAATTGTAAAAAGATGCAAACATGGCACAAAAAATGGAAGAAGTTTCTGAATGGATCTGAAGCCTGGGTGCAAATCTAATGTTATTAGCCAAGTTGGAGGAAATGCATTTCTTTAACATAACAGTAAGACAGTTGGTACAACATAATTGTTCACATTAAGGCCAATATTATATTAGCAAATTTCTTTGACAAAGAAAGTTGATCGAATATTTGTCATATATCTGTGACAAAAGTCTTTGATGTGGCACAAAAAGGGGTATTACACTGTCATCAAATATCGTGGGCATTAGCTGCTAGTGATTCTTGCATAAGACCTTTTAGTCTTGTCTTTGCTTCTGTGCGTTGTGTGTGTCAATTAAGATTCTTTTTGCTGATTGCAACATTTAGTCGTGTAGCATGCTCCCTATGATACACATATCTTCACCTACAGTTAACACATGTTCCACTACTTTTAGTGCAAAACTCTGTTCCTATTCAATTTCAGCTACAGATATCAATTTTGCATCATGAATGAATTGTATTGTGCTAATGTTCTTTCTTTGAAAAACAACAGTTCTCTAATTCCCTTATCAGTGAAAAAAACTAACATCTGTGGTGACAGTGAAATTGCCGTTGTCTTTCGGTTTTTCACTTCTTATATAAATCTGTCAGTGCAAACTGTTCTAATTAACTTTGAAGAGAGTAGATTTCCACATCCCTCTCTAAAAAAGAAAAAGAAAACTTTTATTTCATCCAAGATTATAAAACATCTTTCTATATTTGTAGTGCCACAAAAAGCCTCCAAGATTCAACCTCTATTACATCTTAAATGTGCTGCTCCATTCGATGTACATGATACTCAATTGTTTCATGTGGCACATTTTTGCATTCCAACCACCTGTAGTAAAGAGGACACAATGACACTGACCAATGTTCATTAAGTGAGTAATCGAATACCAAATATCTAATAGAAATCACTGTAATTGCCAATTGCAGTGATTTAGTAGCTTCTATTTTGTACACAATGAAGGGACCACACACCTTACTATGTGACATAAGTTTCCAGTTGATAGCTCCACCCAGTTTTCAGAGAATTCACCCTATGTAATAGTCAAACATTACAATAGTCGATTTAAAAATGGCAAAGAAGTAACTTTATCATAACATTTTACTACAAATTAGCACTTATAGCATTTTCTTGCAAATATTTCTTGTAATCCTCGTCTCTTACCAAAAATTACGTTCCTATATCAAGTGAGAAGCGCCTATAATGGCCAATAAATGAGTTAAGTGAGTGATCGGTTGCCAAATGGTGTAATAAAAATCGCTGGAATTGTAAATTGCAATGACTTAGATGCTTGTATTTTGAACACAACAAAGGGACCAGACACCTTAGTATGTGACAAATTTCCACACAATAGCTCCACCCAGTCCTCAGAGAATATGTGCTATGTACTGGTCGAACATTATGATAGTCCATATACAAATGACAATGGAGTAACTTTATCATATCATTTTCTTGCAAATGAAAACTTTTTGCATTTTGTCGTACATATTGCGGTTAATCCTCGTCTTCTGCCAAATAGTACACTCCAAAGTCAAGTGGGAAAGGCCTACAATGACCAATATGTGAGTTAAGTGAGTTATTGATTGCCAAAATGTGTAATAGAAATCACTGTAATTGCCGTGAAGCAAAATTCCAATCTATGAATAGTTTTCATCTTTAAATGCCGGTAGGTATCGCCACTCTTCGACTTGGTCAATTACCAACATCAGAAATCAATGAAAACAACTGGAAGACACCAAAGATTGTCATCAGACAGTTTATAAGATTTTGTGTTGACTTCTGTATTGCAGAATGTATGCTAGAGCATATTAATAGAAGAACCAAATACGAAATGGGTAGAGATAAATGTTCATATTTTATTTTATCATCAATATCAACATGTTTTCTAATTACATCATCAGTATCTTTATGCTTTAATATCTGTGCAAAATCTTTTGGTTTAAACCATGGATTGTTTTCTTTATCAATGATCATAAAAATGTGTTTATTTTTGTATTTAAGCTTGTTGTTGAACAGATCTACAATTGATTTCAATTAAGAGATATATTTTTTATTAGTTTCGCAAAAAATAAGTAGTACCTGAAATCTGTAGTTTCTATTTGTGATTAAATTACATTGTAAACGAAAAAAACTGTATGTATTATATTATATTTAATCCTATTTAAATGAAGATGTCTGTGTTATTGCTGTTTGTCAAAATATAGTAGCTGCACTGGGCTTAGAATTGCAAAAGAATAAGGCAGCTAAATATTTAACTGATTTTGGTTACTTAGATATTTCACCAAAAACTGAAACAACCCAAGTTAGTGATGAATTATTAAGAGAATCATTAATGTTATTTCAACTAACACACAATATTGAGGTTACAGGTGAATTAAGTGAAGAAACATTACATTTTATGAACAAACCTAGATGTGGTGTAAAAGATTCATTTGATAGTTATAGAACTAGTATGTATAAATGGAATAAAAAGAATATAAAATATAATTATGAAGGAGCAAATAAAAATGTATTAGAATTGACAAATGTGGCTTTTAGTTCTGGCAGAAACATATTGGTATTCAGTTTATTCATGGTGCCAATGATCCGGATGTTTTAATTACAGGTAAAAGGCGAATACATTTATAAGAATTTAATGGTCAATGTTGCCCAAACGAGTTAGATGGTGAAGGAAAAGTGTTAGGTCACCGTTTTTTCCATATAGGAATAATGATCCATTAGAAATACATATGGATAAAGATGAAAACTGGTACTTGGAAATTGATAAATATACACCGAAATATCAATCAAATCTATTTGAAGTTTTAGTACATGAAATTCGTCATTAGGTTTAGAACATTCAGATGTATTTGAATCAATAATGTATACTTACTATAATGGTTCACATTTAGAATTCTCTCAAGATGATTTTGATAATATTAAAAACTTATATGGAACAGAAACAAATACACCAACAACAAAAACAACCACAACAACAACAACAACAACAACAACAACAACAACTGCTACTACTACTACTATGTCGCCTATACCAATTAAACTTATTGAATCATTATGTGAAGTTAAAAAAAATGATCACCTACTATATGCAAATAGAATTTTGTATATTTTTAATAATAAGTGCGTTTCAATAATAGAGAATAAACCACAATTAGTTACTAATTGGTTAACATTTTTACCACTAAGTTTACAAAATGTAGATGGAATATATCAAAGACAAAGTGGCGAAATTTTAATATTTGCTGACTATAGGTTTTATATAGTAAATTTACACACTTTACAATTAATTTGGGGATATCCAAAATCAGTAACTACAACAGGATAACGTACAAAGTTTTTATTAAATAACATAGTAAACATTCAGGAAGAACATTTTTATTCTTTAACGAATATGTGGACTTTGATCAATGTACTTTTACATATAAATCATGGGGAACTATAACTAGAAAATTTCCAGGATTACCACCAAAAATGAATTCTCCACTTAGATACACAAATGGCTTGTTGTATTTTTCCAAAGATGATATTTTATATGAATACAACGAATTTACAAAAAAGTAGTTAGAGCTGGTAGACCAAATTTATCATTATTTGGTATTGATTCTCATAAAACATATGAATTAATTCCTAAAGTAATAAATATATTGAAAGATACAGTACAAAACTTAGAAAATTAAAATTTTTATAAATTTAATAAAAATTATTTCATATAAATGGGGAACTAAAACGAAATGCAAAATAAAGTAAAAGAAGTTTATGTACTAATTGAGGTATGTGAAAATGATATTGATTGTCCAATTTGTTTAAGTAATGAAAATAATAATCAATTTGTTAAAACAAGTAGCAATCATATTTTTCATAAAGAATGTATTGACCAATGGTTAAGGAAAAATATCTGCACTTGCTTTCTTACCAATAAGTACAAGCTCCTTTCATCCTTTATTTGATTGACAATTTCGAAACATCGACTATGAATCTGATGATGATTGTGATGATGATTATTGGTAATGATTATTTATATGAATAATTTGAAGTTAAAAAAATTACTTTTTTATAATTCTAATATCCAAGTGAAGAACATACG
Organism: Schistocerca gregaria; assembly: GCF_023897955.1. Taxonomy (NCBI): domain Eukaryota; kingdom Metazoa; phylum Arthropoda; class Insecta; order Orthoptera; family Acrididae; genus Schistocerca; species Schistocerca gregaria. Next base: position 5,978,382 of record NW_026061730.1, read on the forward strand.
AAAATGAAAAATGAATAAACAATGAATAATGGAGAAGTTATAAGTGAAGAAAAAAGAATGTAAAATTTGTTGATAAATTAAAGATTTAAATTGTTTTTACATAAGTCCATCACATAAAGATAAACATAATATTAAATGTAAGAAATGTACCTTAGAATATATTAAGGATAACAAAGTTTTATCTTTGAATAATAATCCTTTGTGAATAACTATCTAGCCATCTATTTAATAATTATCATTTTATTAATAAAATTAGTTTTTAGGAATCTAATGAATTTTTTGTAATATATAGAAGAGATAACTAATTGTTTAAAAACTAATTGATTGCTAAATTAAGTAGTAAACTAAATAGTAAAATAATTTTTTAAAAACTAATTGCTTAGAAACTAAATAATAAACTGATTTTTAAGCTAATTCTTTAAAAACTAATTTATTGTTAAAGTGATTCTCTTATTTGTTAATTATTCATTAAATAATAATCCTTGTTCATCTATTAAATAATTATCATGTATGATGGGATACTTTCCACAAATTACTGAACATTATGTGTACCACCACCTAACTGTAAAATGGACAATTAATATGTTATATACCATACCAGTACAAATGTAGTCATAGATTTTCATGGTCCTTAGAACGTTTAGAGGGAGAAGGGCTCTTTCAACTTCACTTGCAACATACTCCATACAGTTTTTTGCTGAACTACTAAAATATATTACTTACGTTAAAACATAGGCATCATAAATATAAAAACACATATGAGTGGACATGATTTTTCCTCGTTTTCATACAAATCATACAACTAATTGGAAACGTCATAAGGACTACTCATATTACAAAACCAGTATAGACACGATCCTGTGGAAATCATCACATCATATGCTTTTCAGTTAGTCAAAGTCAAATAGGCAAACTACACATCCTCATTTACATTACCTTCTCTTACTAGCACATAAAACTGACTGTAAATGCTACAGTCACAGGTTCCAATCCTGCTTCAGGAATGGATGTGTGTGATGTCCTTAGGTTAGTTAGGCTTAAGTAGTTCTAAGTTCTATGGGACTGATGATGTCAGATGTTAAGTCCCTTAGTACTCAGAGCCATTTGAACCATTTGATTGTAAATTATCTCAAGATCTCTTATTGCTGAACAAGTCATGTGGTTGATTTTTGAAGTAGTTGTATATTTGCATTTCTTCAGGTATGTTGATACCTCTGCTGTAGGCAGTGGATGAAGAATTCTTATGACTCAATCTACGTCAGGTGGTGGTACTCCTCTCACTCTGGTTGTTGTGCTCTTTAAATTTGTCTCTGGAATGTGAGCCTTGTAACATCTGGTCAAGGTGTCCATGCTGTAACTCTTATGATTACCGGCAGTGTACATTGATCTAGTTTCAAAATGTATATGCTACTATCATACTCTTGGTGAGGGCACCAAGTGAAAGCTCTGCTTATACAGAAATCTGATCCACTGGCTTGCTCACCAGTTTTCCAGGAACGCCTGTTCAGCTACTGGTGAGACGTTGTGCAGCTGCTTTCACTTGGTGTGACACACTACTCACGGCTGTTGGTTCCCCTCGCATTTGAAGATATAGTAAGTGGACTTTTTCCTCCTCTTATAAACTGCCTTATATGTATAGGGGGTGAGAATGTGACACCCACTGAGTGGTCAGTTCTTGGAGTGTGTTTCAGCCGGCCGCGGTGGTCTCGCGGTTCTAGGCGCGCATTCCGGAACCGTGCAACTGCTACGGTCGCAGGTTCGAATCCTGCCTCGGGCATGGATGTGTGTGATGTCCTTAGGTTAGTTAGGTTTAAGTAGTTCTAAGTTCTAGGGGACTAATGACCACAGCAGTTGAGTCCCATAGTGCTCAGAGCCATTTGAACCATTTTTTTTTTGGAGTGTGTTTCCCAGGTTTTCTGGTTCACACACTAGTTATCTTTGGTTCTCCTGTCCTAATACTTACCATCTGGAAGAATTGTGAACCAACCTCTACTTCTGTGAGCGTTTTGGGGCTATGATACAGGGAGGCCAAGATCGGAATGGAAAATAGTCTGTATCTTTTTTCGTATTTGTTCTCCACTTCCTTAACAGATTGAGGTAACTTTGCATCAGATCCTTCTTTACAAGCTGAAGCCTATGAGCTTCATATTTAGTGGAGACTGGCCTAGAGTCTTTGCCTGGCATTTCATGTCACCAGCAGCATCTTCGCTTCTTCAGAAGCACTACTCCTAATGGAAGGAGGAAGGTAGGGGTCTGAGATTACATAGCCTGCTAATTGCAAAGTTTAGAAAATAGCAAATAAATAAAGTTTACACACTGATATGGTTGCTGTCATGGAGAATATCACAAGGATACTTTGCCAAAGGTCAACAGCAGGTGACACGAAAATCATACCATAAGTAGACGAGGTGATTTTATAGAAAGAGCATGAGCAGAAATGTTGTTGTTGTTGTTGTTGTTGTTGTTGTTGTGGTCTTCAGTCCTGAGACTGGTTTGATGCAGCTCTCCATGCTACTCTATCCTGTGCAAGCTTCTTCATCTCCCAGTACCTACTGCAACCTACATCCTTCTGAATCTGCTTAGTGTATTCATCTCTTGGTCTCCCTCTACGATTTTTACCCTCCACGCTGCCCTCCAATGCTAAATTGGTAATCCCTTGATGCCTCAGAACATGTCCTACCAACCGATCCCTTCTTCTGGTCAAGTTGTGCCACAAATTTCTCTTCTCCCCAATCCTATTCAATACTTCCTCATTAGTTATGTTATCTACCGATCTAATCTTCAGCATTCTTCTGTAGCACCACATTTCAAAGGCTTCTATTCTGTTCTTGTCCAACTATTTATTGTCCATGTTTCACTTCCATACATGGCTACACTCCATACAAATACTTTCAGAAATGACTTCCTGACACTTAAATCTATACTTGATGTTAACAAATTTCTCTTCTTCAGAAACGCTTTCCTTGCCATTGCCAGTCTACATTTTATATCCTCTCTACTTCAACCATCATCAGTTATTTTACTTCCTAAATAGCAAAACTCCTTTACTACTTTAAGTGTCTCATTTCCTAATCTAATTCCTTCAGCATCACCCGACTAAATTCGACTACATTCCATTATCCTCGTTTTGCTTTTGTTGATGTTCATCTTATATCCTCGTTTCAAGACACTGTCAATTCCATTCAACTGCTCTTCCAAGTCCTTTGCTGTCTCTGACAGAATTACAATGTCATCGGCGAATCTCCAAGTTCTTATTTCTTCTCTGTGGATTTTAATACCTACTCCGAATTTTTCTTTTGTTTCCTTTACTGCTTGCTCAATATACTGATTGAATAACATCGGGGAGAGGCTACAACCTTGTCTTACTCTCTTCCCGACCACTGCTTCCCTTTCATGTCCCTCAACTGTTATAACTGCCATCTGGTTTCTGTACAAATTGTAAATAGCCTTTCGCTCCCTGTATTTTACCCCTGCCACCTTTAGAATTTGAAAAAGAGTATTCCAGTCAACATTGTCAAAAGCTTTCTGTAAGTCTACAAATGCTAGAAACGTAGGTTTGCCTTTCCTTAATCTTTCTTCTAAGATAAGTCGTAGGGTTAGTATTGCCTCACATGTTCCAGTGTTTCTACGGAATCCAAACTGATCTTCCCCGAGGTCGGCTTCTACTAGTTTTTCCAATCGTCTGTAAATAATTCGTGTTAGTATTTTGCAGCTGTGGCTTAGTAAACTGATTGTTTGGTAATTTTCACATCTGTCAACACCTGCTTTCTTTGGGATTGGAATTATTATATTCTTCTTGAAGTCTGAGGGTATTTGGGTATTTCGCCTGTTTCAAACATCTTGCTCACCAGATGGTAGAGTTTTGTCAGGACTGGCTCTCCCAATGCCGTCAGTAGTTCCAATGGAATGTTGTCTACTCCGGGGGCCTTGTTTCGACTCAGGTCTTTCAATGCTCTGCCATACTCTTCACGCAGTATCGAATCTCCCATTTCATCTTCATCTACCTCTTCTTCCATTTCCATAATATTGGCCTCAAGAACATTGCCCTTGTATAGACCCTCTATATACTCCTTCCACCTTTTTGCTTTCCCTTCTTTGCTTAGAACTGGGTTTCCATCTGATGTTCAAACAAGTGGTTCTCTTATCTCCAAAGGTCTCTTTAATTTTCCTGTAAGCAGTATCTATCTTACCCCTAGTGAGATAAGCCTCTACATCCTTACATTTGTCATCTAGCCATCCCTGCTTAGCCATTTTGCACTTCCTGTCGATCTCATTTTTGAGACGTTTGTATTCCTTTTTGCCTGCTTCATTTATTGCATTTTTGTATTTTCAACTTTCATCAATTAAATTCAATATTTCTCCTGTTACGCAAGAATTTCTACTAGCCATCATCTTTTTACCTACTTGATACTCTGCTGCCTTCACTACTTCATCCCTTAAAGCTACATAATCTTCTTCTACTGTATTTCTTTCCCCCATTCCTGACAATTGTTCCCATATGCTCTCCCTGAAACTCTGTACAACCTCTGGTTCTTTCAGTTTATCCAGGTCCCATCTCCTTAAATTCCCACATTTTTGTAGTTTCTTCAGTTTTAACCTGCAGGTCATAACCAATAGATTGTGGTCAGAGTCCCCATCTGTCCCTGGAAATGTCTTACAATTTAAAACCTGGTTCCTAAATCTCTGTTTTACCATTATATAATCTATCTGATACCTTTTACTATCTCCAGGGTTGTTCCATGTATACAACCTTCTTCCATGATTCTTAAACCAAGTGTTAGCTATGATTAAGTTGTGTTCTGTGCAAAATTCTACCAGACGGATTCCTCTTTCATTTCTTAGCCCCAATCCATATCCACCTACTACGTTGCCTTCTCTCCCTTTTCCTACTGACGAATTCCAGTCACCCATGACTATTAAATTTTCGTCTCCCTTCACTATCTGAATAATTTATTTTGTTTCATCATACATTTCTTCAATTTTTTCGTCATCTGCAGTGCTAGTTGGTATATAAACTTGTACTACTGTAGTAGGTGTCGGCTTCGTATCTATCTTGGCCATAATAATGCGTTCACTATGTTGTTTGTAGTAGCTTACCCGCATTCCTATTTTCCTATTAATTATTAAACCGACTCCTGCATTACCCCTATTTGATTTTGTGTTTATAACCCTGTAGTCACCTGACCAGAAGTCTTGTTCCTCCTGCCACCGAACTTCACTAATTCCCATTATATCTAACTTTAACCTATCCATTTCCCTTTTTAAATTTTCTAACCTAACTGCCCGATTAAGAGATCTGACATTCCACGCTCCGATCCGTAGAACGCCAGTTTTCTTTCTCCTGATAACGACATCCTCTTGAATAGTCCTCGCCTGGAGATCCGAATGGGGGACTATTTTACCTCCGGAATATTTTACCCAAGAGGACACCATCATCATTTAATCATACAGTAAAGCTGCATGCCCTCGGGAAAAATTACGGCCGTAGTTTCCCCTTGCTTTCAGCCGTTCGGAGTACCAGCACAGCAAAGCCGTTTTGGTTATTGTTACAAGACCAGATCAGTCAATCATCCAGACTGTTGCCCTTGCAACTACTGAAAAGGCTGCTGCCCCTCTTCAGGAACCACACGTTTGTCTGGCCTCTCAACAGATACCCCTCCATTGTGGTTGCACCTACGGTACGGCTATCTGTATCGCTGAGGCACGCAAGCCTCCCCACCAACGGCAAGGTCCATGGTTCATGGGGGGGGGGGGGGGGGATGAGCAGAAATAGCAAGAACATTAGTTTATTAGTCTACAAACGCTGGAACATAGCTATATCTTTCTCATCCACAGTGATACAACTCATAATTCAAAGAGCATTTATTTCACAGAAGCCAAAATTCGATTATGTTGGTTCAGTACTAGTCTGTAAGTACCCTAGGGTTAGCTATAGTTTATTGCACAGTAACAATTGGGATTCTTAAGAAATGAGAAAGTTGACATCTGTTCCTATAAAATTACTTGTGCTCAACATCGAGGATCGTCGAATTCACGCCTCCTAATTAACCTGTATACATACCACATAATTTATACGTTTCATATGACTGTGCAAACTCTTCTCACCCTAACATTCATTTTTCCATTTCCCGTGACTCCATGACCGGACGATAATGCAGCTGACACTTGTGACTCGACACCAGTGGTGGTCCCATGTGCTCACCACTGCCAGCACTGCCCGTGTGACACAACAATGCCCCAGTCGCCACAGCCACAGAGGACGGGCAACAATGACAAAAACCTGCATTTGAGGTCCACCAGTTAGCGCGTGTTACGCCAGCGAGTGGCTTTGTTAAAGGAACTGTGCCATTACAGTCACAAGAAGAATATTTAATGAATATGTCAAGGCCAATGAAAATCTGTGCCAGACTAACCTGAAACCGGATGCTGCTTTTTGAGAGCATTTATCTTAGTTGTTAGTCTTTCTGCACGTGTCTCGTGGCCTAACTCAAATCTTTATCTAGTGTGAAGTCTCTGTCTATGATTTATGAACACTACCACCAGTGATTTTTCCCACTAACAAGAATAAAAGCTATGTGGTCTTAACACATAGAATGTCCACGGACCATTATGACCGTTTGATTCTGACAGCAGTATACAAGGAAAGCAAAATGACGTAGTATGATCTGTGTCTTAGTCTAACTTTTTGTGTCACATGTAGCAATGTACCAATCCCTAAAGTCTTGTGTGATGCTCATCATGGGTACTTTGAGAAGAGAATTAGGGACTCATGTTTTAGTGAATTACTAATACTGTGGGTAGATTGAATCTTTTCTCTATAAATATTACGGGTGTTTGCTGGATAGTAACGTCAAAGACTGATACTTGTGGGTCTCGTATTTAAGACTAGTTTCTGCTGACATCGTTTTATGTCCTGACATTGCATCTTGTTTTCGTTACCATCACCCATGCATTCAATTTCTGCAAAGGCTATTTACCCTATACATATCCAATATTGTGTAGATTTAGTACATCATAACTTACGAGTACAGCATTGTATGGTAGTGAAACATGGACTGTGGGAAACCCGGAACAGAAGAGAATCGAAGCATTTGCGATGTGGTGCTATAGACGAATGTTGAAAATTAGATGGACTGATAAGGTAAGGAATGAGGAGGTTCTACGCAGAATCGGAGAGGAAAGGAATATGTGGAAAACACTGATAAGGAGAAGGGACAGGATGATAGGACATCTGCTAAGACATGAGGGAATGACGTCCATGGTACTAGAGGGAACTGTAGAGGGCAAAAACTGTAGAGGAAGACAGAGATTGGAATACGCCAAACCAATAATTGAGGACGTAGGTTGCAAGTGCTACTCTGAGATGAAGAGGTTAGCACATGAAAGGAATTCGTGGCGGGCCACATCAAACCAGTCAGTAAATTGATGACCAAAAAAAAAAAAAAAAGCTTGCGAGTATGTTTAAAGGGCGACTTCTTCATTATCTTTGTGGTGCAGCTTACGCTTCGTTGCTCATACACTGCACCTGCTTAGGAAAGATGTAACTATGAAAAGTCGTTCCATAAAACCAATGTTTTACAGATAGTTTCGATTTAAAAACACACTTTGCTTTCTAAATGAAACTTAAGTTTTCAGGTAGCTGTAGCAGTCTTGAGGTACGCGTATTCCAGATACTTCCACTCGTAGTTATTCACTAAAGCCGTGCAGAGAGGTATGGTAGGGCGTGTTGTGGCCCAGATAAGGATGCAAACTACGATTTTCACCCTACAATAAGGTAAAAAAATCTTATGAATATAAATCAAGGTAGAGTATACAGCTGAATGTCTTACAGCCCCACCCCCCTTTTCCTGCATCTCAGAAAAGTGACTCAGTATGGCCACTCTGGTATCGACTTACCCCATGATGTCGCAACACTTCTCACTCAATTTTGGACAATGCTCTTCTCCTCAACACGACGTCGAACTCCTAATAACTGTGCACAGAAGAAGACGAAAGAGACGCACTTGATAAGTATGTAATGAAGGAGAAATGAAAAACCCTATAATAAATGTACTTAAATCTGTTGTGTTTGTTACTGGAATACACTTCCAGAAACTCAACATCAACTGGCACGTTTGTCATTAAGGGCATATCCAGCATGAGCACTAGTGGAGGTGTATGACGTCGTCATAGGAATGTGCTGAGAGAAGACTGACAAACTCAAACGACAGCACAACTGCAGATGCACCAGCAGCTGGTGGTTGTATCAGAACACTGATATTCTCATAGAGCACATCTACAAACAAGAGCATCTCAAAAATAACGAAAAACAATTTAACACTGTAGAATACTCATGTATCTGCCTCTGAAAGATCGAAATCGTTCCCTAGGGATCATCATCATCGTCATCATCATTATCAGCTGCTGGTTTCAGCTCCCACAGCGAGTCATGGCTGATTGCGTCTGGAATAGAAGAAGTAGCAGCCATAATAATCACCTATAAACAAAAACACCATAGAAAACATGTACATTTACTTTCATCCTCTGCCAAGCGGATCATGGTGAATGACGTCACACCATCGTCGGTAAATAGTGACAACAGTGTGGCGTCATCATTGTTATCCAATGTGCGTGTGCGCTTTCCGCAGTCACCATAATCGGCACGGTTACCGCAAGAGCGCTTCACTCCGACCCCAGTGCTGACTGGCAGTCGGAGACAGAGAAAGACTCGTGTGGCCCTCCGCAGAGCTGTTTACAGACCCCTTCAGCCACATAGCGTGCGCTGATGAAGAGTTCAAGTCGCAGTTCATCACGCCTCTTCTCTCACCACTAACATTACTTACACATAGCGCATTGCGACAGGTTCCAACGTGTTGGTACACATTTGAACATGCTTCTCTCAAGTTGCTACTACTCTTATTACTTACCAAGCGTGGACGGAAAGCAGCACAAACGGGTTTATTTCTCGGAGGAAGAAGAATTTCTCATATTAAACGAGTATGATTAAGCTATGACAGAGATCCTCGAAATTGAATATGCTGGCTACAAGCAGCTGCTGATCGGCTACGTTTTGAGTGACACATTGCAGGCACTGGGAAATCATCTCGACAATTCTCGAAAAAGAGTATAGATGACACGCGGTAAATAAACAAAGCTGACAAAAGAACTGCAAAAAATGAGGTCGGAAGTATCTAAATACACTACTGGCCATTAAAATTGCTACACCAAGAAGAAATGCAGATGATAAATGGGTATTCATTGGACGAATATATTATACTAGAGCTGACATGTGATTACATTTTCACGCAATTTGGGTGCATAGATTCTGAGAATAAGTATCCAGAACAACCATTCTGGCTGTAATAACGGTCTTGATACGCCTGAGCATTGAGTCGAACAGAGCTTGGATGGCGTGTACAGGTACAGCCGCCCATGCAGCTTCAACATAATACCACAGTTCATCAAGAGAAGTGACTGGCGTATTGTGACGAGCGAGTTGCTTGGCCATCATTGACCAGACGTTTTCAATTTGTGAGAGATCTGGAGAATGTGCTGGCCAGGGCAGCAGTCGAACATTTTCTGTATCCAGAAAGGCCCATACAGGACCTTCAACATGCGGTCGTGCATTATCCTGCTGACATGTAGGGTTTCGCAGGGATCGAATGAAGGGTAGAGCCACGGGTCGTAAAACATCTGAAATGTAAGGTCCACTGTTCAAAGTGCCGTCAATGCGAAAAAGAGGTGACCGAGACATGTAACCAATGGCACCCCATACCATCACGCCGTGTGATACACCAGTATAGCGATGACGAATACACGCTTCCAATGCGCGATCACCACGATGCCGCCAAACACGGATGCGACCATGATGATGCGGTAAACAGAACCTGAATTCATCCGTCCACCCAGGTCGTCGTTGAGTACACCATCTCAGGCACTCCTGTCTTTGATGCAGCGTCAAGGGTAACCGCAGCCATGGTCTCCGAGACGATAGTCCATGCTGCTGAAAATGTCGTCGAACTGTTCGTCCAGATGGTTGTTGTCTTGCAAACGCCCCCATCTGTTGACTTAGGGATCGAGACGTGGTTGCACGATACGTTACAGCCATGTGGATAAGATGCCTGTCATCTCGACTTCTAGTGATACGAGGCCGTTGGGATCCAGCAAGGCGTTTCGTATTACCCTCCTGAACCCACCGATTCCATATTCTCCTAACAGTCATTGGATCTCGACCATCGCGAGCAGCAATGTCGCCATACGATAAACGGCAATCGCGATAGGCTACAATCCGACCTTTATCAAAGTCGGAAAGGTGATGGTACGCATTTCTCCTCCTTACACGAGGCATCACAACAACGTTTCACCAGGCAACGCCGGTCAACTGCTGTTTGTGTATCAGAAATCGGTTGGAAATTTTCCTCATGTCAGCACGATGTAGGTGTCGCCACCGGTGCCAATCTTATGTGAATGCTCTGAAAAGCTAGTCATTTACATATCACAGCATCTTCTTCCTGTTGGTTAAATTTCGCGTCTGTAGCACGTCGTCTTCGTGGTGTAACAATTTTATTAAAAATACATCTATTTATTGTGCAGCCATGGTAATAGTATTTGCACATATCTGCAACACAAGTAAACCCGTTTTTCTCCCCACCACAGTACACTTCCACGAGATGTCGGATTGACAGACAGTTGAATGATTCCAGATTCAGAATGACAGTGTTCTTGAAAATTTCCCACATTCACACCACCTTCTCACAACCTTTGATGTGCACAACGCTCTCTCTCTGTGATCACAGTTTCAGAGTGATGTCAGCATATCCTCATAGGTCATTCCTGTTGCATCGCAGCTTTTGCGATAATGGAATCGAGTCAACCACGTTAGTGTCTTCCAAGACGTGCCATATTTCATTGTTCTGAACAGCTGTGGCGAAGTAACGACTGTGTAGAAACTTTTCAAAACACAAACTGAGTCGGTATGTGTGAGAAAAGCTACATCTTTAAACATCGCTAAACATGAAGCGGCCACATTCGTCGCGGAGGCCTTGCACGTGAGCGATCAATGTTGTATCAGGAGGCAGGCAGCTTGGGCCTTGGAAAGCAGGTCTTCAGTTATGAAAAGTCATTCCGTAAAACGTTTTACAGATAGTTTCGATTAAAAAACACACTTCTCTTTCTAAATGAAACATAAGTTTTCAGATAGGAGTCTTGATGTACGCGTATCTAGGGTGTTTCATACACCAACATATTGACATAACCCCAGAGAATGAAGTCCAGGGTTGTAAGATCGAGCGATCACGCTGGCCATCGGACGGGACCTACGCTTTCCAGTTGAATAATGAGGGCGGATGTTGTTCAGGTGCTTGCAAACATTAACATCAAAATAGGCTGGTGTACCGACGTGGTGAAACCACACAATTCTGTGGACAAGAAACGGTACATTCTGCAAGCAGTGTGGTAGCATATCTCACAGGAACACCAGGTTACGTGGACAAATCAGATGGAGAGGTAGTAAATTAGGTCCTACTGAGTGATCCTGGATAATGCCCTAAAATATCTTGACAGATAATCTTTGTTGTTGGCCAACGATATGTGTGGCGTGGGGATTGTCCTCATTCCAGATCTGGTTGTTTGGCTGTTGAAAACACCATCGCGGATGAATGAGGCCTCATCCGCAAACAATACAAATTGTATGAAGTTTGACCGTACAACGCTGTGGACGAAAATACACTCCTGGAAATGGAAAAAAAGAACACTTTGACACCGGTGTGTCAGACCCACCATACTTGTTCCGGACACTGCGAGAGGGCTGTACAAGCAATGATCACACGCACGGCACAGCGGACACACCAGGAACCGCGGTGTTGGCCGTCGAATGGCGCTAGCTGCGCAGCATTTGTGCACCGCCGCCGTCAGTGTCAGCCAGTTTGCCGTGGCATACGGAGCTACATCGCAGTCTTTAACACTGGTAGCATGCCGCGACAGCGTGGACGTGAACCGTATATGCAGTTGATGGACTTTGAGCGAGGGCATATAGTGGGCATGCGGGAGGCCAGGTGGACGTACCGCCGAATTGCTCAACACGTGGGGCGTGAGGTCTCCACAGTACATCGATGTTGTCGCCAGTGGTCGGCGGAAGATGCACGTGCCCGTCGACCTGGGACCGGACCGCAGCGACGCACGGATGCACGCCAAGACCGTAGGATCCTACGCAGTGCCGTAGGGGACAGCACCACCACTTCCCAGCAAATTAGGGACACTGTTGCTCCTGGGGTATCGGCGAGGACCTTTCGCAACCGTCTCCATGAAGCTGGGCTACGGTCCCGCACACCGTTAGGCCGTCTTCCGCTCACGCCCCAACATCGTGCAGCCCGGCACCAGTGGTGTCGCGACAGGCGTGAATGGAGGGACGAATGGAGACGTGTCGTCTTCAGCGATGAGAGTCGCTTCTGCCTTGGTGCCAATGATGGTCGTATGCGTGTTTGGCGCCGTGCAGGTGAGCGCCACAATGAGGACTGCATACGACCGAGGCACACAGGGCCAACACCTGGCATCATGGTGTGGAGAGCGATCTCCTACACTGGCCGTACACCTCTGGTGGTCGTCGAGGAGACACTGAATAGTGCACGGTACATCCAAACCATCATCGAACCCATCGTTCTACCACTCCTATACCGGCAAGGGAACTTGCTGTTCCAACAGGACAACGCACTTCCGCATGTATCCCGTGCCACCCAACGTGCTCTAGAAGGTGTAAGTCAACTACCCTGGCCAGCAAGATTTCCGGATCTGTCCCCCATTGAGCATGTTGGGACTGGATGAAGCGTCGTCTCACGCGGTCTGCACGTCCAGCACGAACGCTGGTCCAACTGAGGCGCCAGGTGGAAATGGCATGGCAAGCCGTTCCACAGGACTACATCCAGCATCTCTACGATCGTCTCCATGGGAGAATAGCAGCCTGCATTGCTGCGAAAGGTGGATATATACTGTACTAGTGCCGACATTGTGCATGCTCTGTTGCCTGTGTCTATGTGCCTGTGGTTCTGTCAGTGTGATCATGTGATGTATCTGACCCCAGGAATGTGTCAATAAAGTTTCCCCTTCCTGGGACAATGAATTCACGGTGTTCTTATTTCAATTTCCAGGAGTGTAGATTGACACAAGCAGATGTAGAATTCAAACTCCTTTTGTCCCAGTGCTTGCATATTCCACCTTTGCTTATTCACTGTGCACTGAACACAGCAACACACATAACCATGAACACGTCACAAACTATCTGATGCAATGGACCACTGACAGCAGGGATAGCGGTGTGCTTCCGGCACAGGTTAATGCGCCAGTGAGATGCTTGAGTGCTATGAGCCTAATTGTGTTCAGCAGGTCTGTTTGGTGGTCAGGGGTGTACACTGTTTATCAACTGCTACTGTTCAACTGCACAACGGACACCCGAGATCTTTGCAAGAGTACAAGGAACTGCTGGCATCATTGCTACACATGCATTGAGTCCGACAGTCGTTTGCTTGGAACAGTTACTATGAGCTCCATTGTTGTTAGGAGTTTACTGCTCTGTATGTCCTTAACACAATAAATTTGCATTTTCGAGCATTGGTTCCCTAGCTCAATATAATCTGTTGTGGAACCCCTGTCACCTGTTTCAGTACGTCCCAAAACGATTGGGACACCATGTACAGAGAACACGAGCAGTTCAGTCACACTTCCTTCGACCACTACTGATGGCACCCTTGTCTGCGATAAACACTCGCTTTCCAGGACAATATACTGGGTGATGCTAAGGTAGATAAAAAAAAAAAAAAAGGAAAACAGAATGGGCAAGTGCGAGAGGGACTCACGCACTAAGGGTTCTGTACAAATCCCCCATCCTGGGAATCGAGAATACCAACAAGTTTTTACTGTTATCGAGAATCTGTATCGATACTGGGGATATATTGGTCCCAGGAATATCAAGTTCGGTTCAGAAGATCCACATTAGCTCCTCAGCCTACAAAAACAAACAATAATAAGCGAGCAGGCGACATCAGTTTATGTATGTAGGGAGAGAAAATTTAATAAGACATTCCTGTTTACCCACTAGAAAATGACTACAACACACATTTTATGTTTGCGTGCTGTAATGTTCGTATGTTATTCTTTTATCAGATGATGAATGCAATGTATCTCCAAATAGGAAAAGACATTTTTATGTGGTATAATTACAACTTAACAAGTTTCAGATTTTTTTTCATTTTTTCTTTTACTTGTAGCAGGAAACTTAGTTGTTGCCGAATCTCAAGATTCTAAGTCAATGGACTGTGCGGCTGGTCACAGCGGTGGTTCGAGTCCTCCCTCAGGCATTGGTGTGTGTATTTGTCCTTAGGATAATTTAGGTTACATAGTGTGTAAGCTTAGGGACTGATGACCTTAGCAGTTAAGTCCCATAAGATTTCACACACATTTGAACATTTTCCTAAGTCAACGAGGAGCACCCTATAGGTCTCGATGAGTGAGTTTTCGAGTATTAAAATATGTAACATAACTGGCCATATATTTTGATTGCATTGACTTAGAAGCTTACAATTTGTACAACGCCAAGGGAGCATAGACCTTAATATGTGACATAAATTTGAATTTCGTACCCGAAACTGGTCCAGGAAAAATGATCTTGACACTCCAACTGGCAAATAGACAGACTGATAAGAACATGAAAAAGAAATACAAAATTTTGGGTGAAACTGACATTTCATGTGTGCACCATTAATTCAGACAATTTTTCTGATATGGAGCGGCTGATTCCTATCACTGCGTTTGTAAAAGGTCGCAACATGTGTTCAGGTTTCTCGCAGCGTTGGTAACGAGTAAGATTTTTACTAATTTGTCAACAATCTGACCATTCTATTTCCGAAAAGCGTTCTAATGTTTGAGTTGAATCTCATCAGAGTCCCAGCCACGCCATGTGGCTCTACATGTGGGAACTCGACGCTGCTGGCAGCCTCAGAACGTTTCAGTCAGACTTGCCGTCACAAGAGTATGCTTTCATACATTCAGACGTTTGTAATGTCAACTACTAAGAAATATCTCCAGCTCTCTTAGTTTCACAAATTTGTGTATTTAATAAAACACTACTAGGTATCTGCTGTGCATTAATGTTTTAGTACCTGTACAAAATTAAATGTACTACACTCTTGCACTGGCAGTAATTTCAGTGTTATGTACTAGTGGTACATGAAACTGTAAATTAAGACTCGTGAATGTCATGCAAGTAATTTGAGCTATTTTCTGTGTGTCTCAGGGTAACCACAGGAGTGATCAGCAACTCCACAGTTGGATCAAGGACGTGGAACGTGTGAAAGACATGCTGCACACGAAATTAACCGGATTGGTATACGACGAGCAAACCGTCAGCAAACAGGTAGCGCACTACGAGATGGAAGAAGACAAGGACAGGCCGGGACGCTTGATATTCATGTATGAACCAGTGTACACTCAAATCTTTGTTGTACTCACTAAGATTTATTAGAGTATATTTCACTTTTATCCATGTAAGTATTCATTACTGATATAGAAAATAGTGGGATCATTTAATTCAGAATGGAAGGAGATGGTGACGGAAACTCGTCATTTACAGTTTTTTGATTGTTTATCCTTCCATTTTTTATTCGTATTTTGTCTAAAAATGTGCCAAGTATTAAGCAGCAGACGAGCGGAGAAAACCAACACAATGAACGAGGTTACTGATTTGACTAGAGAAAGTATTGACGGTTGCAAATGCATCCAAAGTTTTCATAATTTGTGGAAATAGTGATGTGGAACCTGACACGAAAACTGAGGGTGTCCCCACATTATGTGGGACGAAAAATAAGTCATCTCCAGGACAAATTACACTAGTAGCGGCTCTAGCCCATATATTGGCATCCAGTCGGCAAGGCTACAATTCATGTTCATCTCAATATACGAAGGAAAAATCTGAGGAATGATGAGGGAAGACGGGAAAACGCCAGAAGAGGGGAGAAAGCGCATATATTTTGTCCTGTGGCCGGTGTCTTTAAATCAGTTCGTAGCACAGAGAGTAAATACTGGAAGTTGAGAGCGAGAGGGAAGAGGAGTTGTCTCTCGAGTGGTTGACATGTGGGGCTGTGGAAGGGAGTGGTGTAGGAAATATGCTGGCAGTATGGAGGGTGACAAGATGGATCCCTATGTGGGAATGGGTGAGCTCCCAGTAGATCTTGTGATGGTGTTCTCCGATTCCTTTAGGTGGTTTATTGTGGCGTAGTTATGGAGGTGGAAAACGCGGAATAGGATGGACAATTAGAATCTGTCGTGATTACTATCAATTGTCGAGTGTCCATTGTGCAGTCGAACAGTGGCACCTGATAATCAGTGTACACTCCTGACCACCAAACAGACCTATTGTACATAATTACCGTTACACCCGAAGAGGTTGGTACTAGAATTACTTTGGAGAATTATGTGTCTTTGAAGTGGACTAGGTATTTTGAAATGAAGATGATCAACTGACATCCCCAGGGGAGCCGGAGGTGGTCAAATCCAAAAAAAAATTACGATTTTTTTTTGCTACCGAAAATTAATTGGTACATTCTCCTTTAATGTAAAGTTTGAATTATTGTTCTACTCTCCCTAGAAGTGGAGTTATTACCATATTCCCCCACGCATGCAGAGGAAATGGGCGGCCGCTGAATGCATCTAACACCCTCTCGTGACTTCCTGGCGAACTGCTTGGGATTTTCTCGGCCTGTTACGCATACAGCGCCTTATGTTGCGCATACAGCAAGTGCGCAAGGGTTGGCTACATTGTTATCTGTGACAAATGAAGCGCTAAGAGTGCGGAACATCGTCTCTTTGCTGTTTACCTTTTCGAATTAGTTCAGTGTTGCGCCTGTTGTTGGTAGTATTATACTTCTTGTGTAAAGCGTTGTTCTGGTTACGATGCCACGTTTTAGTAACAGTGTATATAAGAAGAGGAAGAACATAGCGAAAAGAAAATTAACACTAATACCAAGTTGCGATACTACAATTACTGAAACAGTGCTTTCTTCTGCTAAGCAACACATGGCCGGCCATAGCCCTGTGACATCTTCTAGCAAGAAGCCGACTGGTGGAAGTGTCAGATTTCGTGAATATGTTAGTGACAGTGATGATATTATCGAAGTACTGAATATTGGGTTATTATCTTACGTGCCAAAAGAAAGTGTTCTGTGCAAAATGTTTTCAAGTGTAGGAGTGGGACTAGAGATAACAAAGCACTTTGGTTCAGCTTGTGAGATAAAGATAATCTGTGCATGTTACAAGTATCAAGAGACTTTCTACAATTGACATGCCAGTCTCTTTGGTGAAAATGGACGATCTAGAGTGTTTGACGTGAATGTTCGACTTGTGTATGGTCTTTGATCCATTGGAAAAGGGTCTGCTGCTGGTAAACTGTTATGTGGTATTATGAACTTGTCATCGGCTCCAAGCAAATTTGGGTACTACTGTGAACTGGTAGGATCCTCTGTTGAAGATGTGGCTTGGAAAACCATGAAGGAAGCAGTGGAGGAATCTGTAGAAATGAACGATGGTTCTAGGCATTTGGTAGTGGCATTAGATGGTTCCTGGCAAAAGAGGGGTCATAAATCCCTGAATGGGGTAGTAACTGCTACTTGTGGTGATAGTGAAAAGTGATAGATGTTGCAATATTATCAAAACATTGTAGGTGCAAAAATAAAATCAAAGTAGAGCACAATGGAATCTGTGAGGCAAATTTTAGTGGATCAAGTGGAGCAATGGAAGTGGACGGAGTGAAACAAATTTTTGAACGTTCAGTTCCCAGATACAACGTTAGGTACAAATACTACCATTGGGATGGTGACTCCAAAGGTTTCAAGACTATAGAGGAACTGAAACCATATGGAAATGAATTTGTAGTTGAAAAGTTGGAATGCATTTGTCATGTGCAAAAGTGTATGGGTGCACGGCTTCGAATGCTCACACAAACTTTCGGTTCAAGTAAGCTCAGTGATGGAAAGACAATAGGAGGGAGAGGCAGGCTCACTGATGAGGTGATTGAACGTCTACAGAGATACTATGGGTATGCTATAAGGTAAAATACTAGTAATGTTAGTGACATGCGTGAAACAGTGTGGGCAATGTTCCTTCATACTGCCTCTTCCAATGAATACCCTCAACACAGCATGTGCCCAAAAGATTCCTGGTGCAAATATAATGCAAAAAAGGACTATGATCACAAACATGGTTTGCCAGCAGCTGTGATAAATACAATAAAACCAATTTTTCATGTCATAGCACAGCCAGAATTGTTACACAAATGTGTACACAGAAAGACGCAGAATCCTAATGAGAGTGTAAACAATTTGATTTGGAAAGCGATTCCTAAAAGGGTGTTTGTAAGCATAAAAACACTGCACTTTGGCATTTATGATGCAATAGCAACCTACAACCAAGGGAACACTGTGAAGTGTGAAGTTCTGAAGGCATTAGGATTTGCAGCTGGGGTGAACACTGTACGAGCACTAAGAAATATTGACAGAGAAAGGATAAAAGCAGCAGAAAGAAGAGAAAGGCATATGAAGCATGATGGAACAACAGGCCAGAAAAGAAGACAGAAGAGGAAGCTTTTGGAGGATGAAGAAGAAGACCCTGATAATCCATTCTATAGAGCAGGAAATTATTGAGAAACATTGATAGTCATTTCCCTTAAATTAGAATTTTTCGAATATAAGGAACATTTTCTCAAAATCCACTCAAGCCAGAGAGATGAAATTTTTATACAGCACTCCTAGTGATCAAACTTACATTGTTACATAGCCATTTGGCAATATGTTTGGTAGTTTCATTTCAGTTTAATTATAAAGCAATTATTTGTAAAAAATTGAGTCATTAATAAAAAAATAATTGGAAGGAAAGTAGAAAAGATACTCCAAAATCCCTCTGTCATAACTGCAATACTAAACCACTCTATATGAAAAAAATTCAAATTTTTCTATTTGGTAGTTTATTCATAAATGTTCCTCAAACTTAGTGATTTTAACATGGGCAGCATAGGCGTCTCCGGTTCCCCTTAAGTTCATCATGGTAACTGATGTGGTATACGGGTGTGGAGAGGCAGTAGTCAGTGTGAGCAGGGAACTTGTGTGGTGTAGGGTGGCTTGAACAGAGAAAGGCAGTAGCTGAGGTGTCTGTTAGGGTGGTAAAATACATATTCCGGATAAGGTGTTATGCAGGATGGTTGAACATGATTTGCAGCCAACTGGGGCTGTTTCTGAGGAACCCTATTGTTACTCCACATTGGTTATGGTGTGGGGATTTTTCGTTCGCTACTCCACGTCTGTCATCGGCATTGTGAGTGGGTTACTGATTCACTGTATATGGAGACCTGCAGATAGAGGGATGTGATAAAAGTGCACATATTATGTCAGGCTGTGGGCATGAAGGTATGAGTGGTTGGGGAGGTGGACTGAAAAGTGTAGATGAGTATATTGTAAGACAGGGTTGTACTACACAAAGAAAGCTGCAATTCGGGTTGCACAGTACTTGTGGAGTTCGTTGGGATTTTTTAGACTAGGCAGTAGTTTGAGTTACTCTCATGAACACTTGTCAGTTGGTACAGATATAGGGAAATCAGACCGCTTTCAGAGTAAAGACAGATCTACTACAAAAATGGTATCATTAAGTTGGAACTTCGTAGAAAAGTTCCAGAATTTATTGCCATCCTGGAAATCTCTCACGATCAAATTATTCTAGGACTAGAGAGCTGGCTGAAATCTGAAGTGGAAAGCTCTGAGATATTTAGCGAGTCGTGGTCAACGTGTACTGGAGTCACAGATTAGACGCTACAGGAGGGGGAGTGTTCATTTCAGTAGACAAAAACATTGTCCATATTAAGGTCGAAGTTGAGTGTGTCAGTGAAGTCATCTAGTCGCTTATTACATCTATAGGTGAAACCAAGTTAATTGTTGATTGTTTCTACTAGCCACCCGTGGCCGAGCGGTTCTAGGCGTTACAGCCTGGAATCGCGCGGCCTCTACTGTCGCAGGTTCGAATCCTGCCTCGGTCTTGGATGTGTGTGATGTCCTTAGGTTAATTAGGTTTAAATAGTTTTAAGTTCTAGGGTACAGTGCTCAGAGCCATTTGAACCATTTGAGTGCAAGTCGGGCACACAGTTTCAACCTGCCAGGACGTTTCTAGTCCACTGCTGAGTGGAAATCCAGTCTGGGTACTTTTACATTCTTGCATAAACCATACATGCTTGGTTTTTAACTTTTAACCTCGCGGATTGTGTGTTACAGGCGGCCGCTGTTGAGTGATCGCCTACTGCGCTATCAGCCATGGAACCTCTCCTTTCCCAACGACTTCAGTGCGCTGTGCGAGGAGCGGCAGCCAGAGGCGTCGCAGATGTTCAGCCTCGCTGCCTCACTGTACGCCGCCTATCGTGTCTACTGGGACGCTGCAGCTGAGTACATCGATTTATTATACGAAGATGAATTCAAGACTGTAGGTAAGTTTAATACCGGGACCCGTCCACTTCACAGTTATGCGCTGAAGACTGTCCAATTATTTGAGGAATGAGGTTCAAATACCCTTCTGAATATCTAGTTTTAGATCTTACGTTATTATGCATGCTACCCAACATAATCACTGGTGCTTTTTCAAAAGTCACTTTTTCGACTGCTTAGCAACTCTCCATCTGGACCTGTTAAAGCCTAACTACTCTATTTAGATGTATTGTTGACTATTTTATTATACAGGGAGTAAAAAAACTACCTACACAAAATTTTAAAGTGTTTAGAGAAGATAAAAAAAAAACAATTTATATGTGACACAAATTTCACAGGTGCACCCTCTACCTGCTAGTGGTCCGTGAAGGTTCCTACACTAGTGATGTACAGAGACTGTGTGATGTTTTAGAGACATTACTCAAGTGCCAGATGGGTGCTAATGATTGCATAACACACTCTAAACAAGTGGGTGTTCCACAAATAATGGTTGCAGCCTCAGCCTAACAGGCAACCGGCTCACCTGGGGTGTCTGCCAGTGTCTGGTACACCAAACAACTCGTCTCCGTCCTGTAGGAGCCCGGCAACATCTCTAAAAGAATGCCCATCCAACAGCACTTTGAACAATGTCATAGAACATCAGTGGAGGTAAGACCTTCATACATCTGCGACATTTGCTTCATATACAAAAGTGTTCCTTTTTGTCTTCTATAAACACTCTAAAATTCTGTACATGTAGTTTTTTTCAGACCCATTCTGAGGCTTGTTTTAAAAATGGCGATTGGAATCTGTAACATAATGGCTACAGACAAACTAATTTTTTGTCAATACTGTAACTGGTGTATTATTCTAAATTTCTCATGTATGATAATGGTATGATACTGTTCGTATTTACTAATTTTCTTTGATGAATAATATTTCGACTTGTAATTGAACAGTTAATTGGACGAGATTGTTGTTGCTGTTGTGGTCTTCAGTCCTCAGACTGGTTTGATGCAGCTCTCCATGCTA
This sequence comes from Schistocerca gregaria, assembly GCF_023897955.1. Taxonomy (NCBI): domain Eukaryota; kingdom Metazoa; phylum Arthropoda; class Insecta; order Orthoptera; family Acrididae; genus Schistocerca; species Schistocerca gregaria. The sequence goes on from NW_026061730.1 coordinate 5,999,876, forward strand.
CTCTATCCTGTGCAAGCTTCTTCATCTCCCAGTACTTACTGCAACCTATATCCTTCTGAATCTGCTTAGTGTATTCATCTCTTGGTCTTCCTGTACGATTTTTACCCGCCACGCTGCCCTCCAATGCTAAATTTGTGATCCCTTGATGCCTCAAAACATGTCCTACCAACCGGTCCCTTCTTTTTGTCAAGTTGTGCCACAAACTTCTCCCCAATTCTATTCAGTACCTCCTCATTAGTTATGTGATCTACCCATCTAATCTTCAGCATTCTTCTGTAGCATCACATTTCGAAAGCTTCTATTCTTTTCTTGTCCAAACTAGTTATCGTCCATGTTTCACTTCCATACATGGCTACACTCCATACAAATACTTTCAGAAACGACTTCCTGACATTTACATCTATACTCGATGTTAACAAATTTCATCTCGTTCACATAGGCCAAAACATATACACAGGCTGGTCCATTGATCGTGACCAGGCCAAATACCTCATGGAATAAGCGTCAAACGAAAAAACTACAAAAAACGAAACATGTCTAGCTTGAAGGGGGAAACCAGATGGCGCTATGTTTCGCCCACTAGATGGCGCTGCCATAGGTCAAACGGATATCAAATGGGTTTTTTAAAATTGGAACCCCCATTTTTTATAACATATTCGTGTAGTACGTCAAAAAATATGAATGTTTTAGTTGGACGACTTTTTTCGCTTTGTGATAGATGCCATTGTAATAGTCACAAACATATGGCTCACAATTTTAGACGAACAGTTCGTAACAGGTAGGTTTTTTAAATTAAAATACAAAACGTTGGTTTGTTTGAACATTTTATTTCGGTTTTTCCAATGTGATACATGGGAACTTATCATTTACAAGAACGCATTGTAAAGGTGGCAGGGGTAAAATACAGGGAGCGAAAGGTTATTTACAATTTGTACAAAAACCAGATGGCAGTTATAAGAGTCGAGGGACATGAAAGGGAAGCAGTGGTTGGGTATGGAGTAGGACAGGGTTGTAGCCTCTCCCCGATGTTATTCAATCTGTATATTGAGCAAGCAGTAAAGGAAACAAAAGAAAAATTCGGAGTAGGTATTAAAATCTATGGAGAAGAAATAAAAACTTTGAGGTTCGCCGATGACACTGTAATTCTGTCAGAGACAGCAAAGGACTTGGAAGAGCAGTTGAATGGAATGGTCAGTGTCTTGAAAGGAGGATATAAGATGAACACTAACAAAAGCAAAACGAGGGTAATGGAATGTAGTCGAATTAAGTCGGATGATGCTGAGGGAATTAGATTAGGAAATGAGACACTTAAAGTAGTAAAGGAGTTTTGCTATTTGGGGAGCAAAATAACTGATGATGGTCGAAGTAGAGAGGATATAAAATGTAGACTGGCAATGGCAAGGAAAGCGTTTCTGAAGAAGAGAAATTTGTTAACATCGAGTATAGATTTAAGTGTCAGGAAGTCGTTTCTGAAAATATTTGTATGGACTGTGGCGATGTATGGAAGTGAAACATGGATGATAAATAGTTTGGACAAGAAGAGGATAGAAGCTTTCGAAATGTGGTGCTACAGAAGAATGCTGAAGATTAGATGGGTAGATCACATAACTAATGAGGAAGTATTGAATAGGATTGGGGAGAAGAGAAGTTTGTGGCACAACGTGACGAGAAGAAGGGATTGGTTGGTAGGACATGCTCTGAGGCATCAAGGAATCACAAATTTAGCATTGGAAGGCAGCGTGGAGGGTAAAAATCGTAGATGGAGACCAAGAGATGAATACACTAAGCAGATTCAGAAGGATGTAGGTTGCAGTAGGTACTGGGAGATGAAGAAGCTTGCACAGGATAGAGTAGCATGGAGAGCTGCATCAAACCAGTCTCAGGACCGAAGACCACAACAACAACAACAACAACAATGTGATTACCTGTAAATACCACATTCATGCAATAAATGGTCAACATGATGTCCGTCAACCTCAATGCATTTGGCAATACATGCAACGACATTTCTCTCAACAGCAAGTAGTTCACCTTCCGTAATGTTCGCACATGCATTGACAATGCGCTGACGCCTTTTGTCAGGCATATTCGGTGGATCACGATAGCAAATATCCTTCAACTTTCCACACAGAAAGAAATCCAGGGACGTCAGATTGGGTGAAAGTGCGGGCCGTGTTATGGTGCTTCAATGGCCAATCAACCTGTCATGAAATATGCTATTCCATACCGCTTGAACCACACGTGAGCTATGTGCCGGACATCCATCATGTTGGAAGTACATCGCCATTCTGTCATGCAGTGAAACATCTCTTAGTAACATCGGAAGAACATTAAGTAGGAAATGTGCATACATTGCACCATTTAGATTGCCACTGATGAAATTGGGGCCAATTGTCCTTCCTCTCATAATGCCGCAACATACATTAACCCACCAAATGCAATCATTATTCACTACACTAAACTTACCATCCTAGTCCCAACAACTCCATGCATTGCATCCCCACCATCAAAAATATCGATTTCAGAACCAGTTTTCCACACCATCAGTCGAACTCACTGTCATCATCCCAACAGTTTCTTGTGTAGTATCCCTAACATGAAAGATATTCAGTTTAGAACCACTGTTCTCAACAACATTCAGTCTCCGTGAACGTCCACATATAGTCCAACAGATAATGATAACATCCTTATTCACCTTTCATTTTAACATATAAGTCACCTACACCAAAAACGAATCCTACTTTATCTTCAGCCACCCCAAAACATCAGCTTAAAACCTATACCTAAACTTTTTCGCCACATATCACACCAAGACAAAGCAGTTGCGTAGCATTCCATTCATACGTCTGTTCCATCAGCTCCAGCGAGATAATCATCACTCACATGATATCTCAATGCTACAACTGTACCTTAATGAAAATTGTTACAATCAAATAACAAAATCCCATCGTCACTCTACACTCTACAAAGCACAGGTAATTGCTACAACATACCATCAAATGTTGTTGCGAATGGGTGCTTGTGAGATATCTTGATAGCAGCCTCTCATTCTACAGACCAAAAAATCCCTGGATTGGTGACACACATGAAGAAAACCACTACCACATTTTGCATAATATGAACAACGCATTGAAAAGGATTCATTCTGTTCATTATCCTCTCATCCAGAACAACTACATGTTGCGAAACAACCTCAACAAGCCAGACTCAGTGCCTCATACCTTAAAGATATCTTCATTGATCCTCATTGTTCCTAATGACTCTTTGACAATTCGGTACATACAGGGTCACACAAATACGACCACCACATCTTTTGCTCGCAGTTTAAAGTACCTGTCCATAACGCCACAAAGCGAATTAAATGTAGCATTTACAACACAAGACTAAAACGACACATTCCAGAAAATGCTGATGAGACGCTGCTCATAACTCCATTACTTTCAAACATCTTAAAAAAACTCTTATTTCCTACTAGCTCTAGTAAAGTGGTGTGATGTCATACTGTATGCAAGTTTCTATCCCTATAACTTAAGGGTAGCGTCTCTGAATACTAATCAAAACGTCCTGGGACCCAGATTCGAACATTGCTACTGCTTAAATTTAGAAAATAATTATCAGTAAGTCAGTAGTGGTCCAGGGGCGGACAGAGCTCCAGGACGCTCTTTTGCCCTTGGCATGGGTAACCGCTCCTAGAAGCCTGAAGAGCCAGCAGTGTTCAAAGGCAGAAGGTAATGGGAACCACTGATCTGTATCCACAGGACATGTGGCCTGTAATTGAAAAGTGTTATGATGACCCCTCCATTGGCGAAATATTCCAGACTAGCCCCCCATTCGGAACTGTGGGAGAAAATTGCCAAGAGACAGGTGTCCCAATGAATTATGTTTGCTGTATAGCTCCTTGTCCTACACATCACGCTTCTTTTTTACTGTAAATCTTAGTCAACAGCAGATCTTCATCTGCTCTAATAACTTTACTTCATGGTGTAGCCTCTGGTACATCAAAATCAATTATGTAAAAACCCAAGAAATTATTACAATAAATACCATCAATAATTCTATCTCCTTAACTTCCACCATGGCACACATAAACATGGTTGTGTGGTGGCACTCGCATCGGAGGTAAGATGGTTCCAATCCAGGTATGGAAGAAATTTCCGTCCCTAGTATTTCATCTACATCCACATCTACGTGATTACGCTGCTGTTCAGAATAAAGTGCCGGTCAGAGAGTTCAATAAACCACCTTCAAGCTGTCTCTCTACTGTTCCACTCTCACGCCACGCAGGGAAAATGAGCACTTAAATTTTTCTGTGCGAACGCTGATTTCTCTTATTTTATCGTGATGATCATTTCTCCCTATACAGGTGGGTGCCATCAAAGTGTTTTCGCAATCAGAGAAGTAAATTGATGATTGAAATTTCATGAGGAAATCCCGTCGCAACGAAAAACGCCTTTGTTTTAATGGTTGCCACTCCAAATCACGTATCATGTCTGTGACACTATCTCCCCTATTTCACGATAATAGAATACGAGCTGCCCTTCTTTGAACTTTTTCCATGTAATCCCTCAGTCCCACCTGATGCGGATCTCCCACTGCACAGCAATACTCCAGAATAGGGCGGAGAAACATGGTGTAAGCAGTCTCTTTAGTAGACCTGTGGCACCCTCTACGTGTTATGCCAATGAATCGCTGTCTTTGGTTGGCTCTACCCACAATATTATCTATGTGATCGTTCCAATTAAGGTTGTTTGTAATTGTAATCCCTAAGTATTTAGCTGAATTTACAGCCTTCAGATTTGTGTGAGTTATAGCGTAATCGAAGTTTAGCTGATTTATTTTAGTACTCGTGTGAATAACTTCACACTTTTCTTTATTCTGGGCCAATTGCCACTTTTCGCACTATACAGATATCTTATCTAATTCGTTTTGCAAGTTGTTTTGATCATCTGATAACTTTACAAGATGGGAAATGACAGCGTCATCTGCAAACAATCTAAGACGGCTACTCAGATTGTCTCCCATGTCGTTAATATACATCAGGAACAATAGAGAGCGTATAACCCTTCCTTGAGGAACGCCGGATATTAATTCTATTTTCCTCGATGACTTTTCGGCTTTTTCCACGAACTGTAACCTTTCTGACAGGAAATCACGAGTCCAGTCGCACAACTGAGGCGATATTCCGTAGGCATGCAGTTCCGTTAGAAGACTCTTGTGAGGAATGGTGTCGAAAGCCTTCTGGAAATCTAAAAGTGGGGAATTAATTTGACATCCCCTGTCGATATCACTCATTATTTCATGAGTATATAGAGCTAGTTGTGTTTCACAAGAACGACATTTTCTGTATCCGTGCTAGGTGTCAGTAAATAGTTTTCTTCGACGTACTTCATAATGTTCGAATACAGTATATGTTCCAAAATCCTACTGCAAATCGACGTTAGTGGTATAGGCCTGTAACTCAGCGGATTACTCCTACTTCCCTTTTTGGATATTGGTGTGACTTGAGCAATTTTCCAGTCTTTAGGTACGGATGTCTCTGTGAGTGAGTGGTTGTATATAAATGTTAAATATGGAGCTATTTGATCAGCATACTCTGAGAGGAACTTGACTGGTATACAATCTGGACAGGAGGCCTTGCCTTTATTAAGTGATTTAAGCTGCTTCTATGTTTCTCATCTTGGCAGTTGTTATTGATTGGAATTCCGGACTTGGTGAAAGAGTTTCGGAAAACCGTGTTTAATAACTCTGCTTTAGTAGCACTGTCATCAGTGACTTCACCGTTGTTATTGCGCAGTGAAGGTACTGATTGCGTCTTACCAGTGATGTGCTTCATGTATGACCAGAATATCAAAATCTCTATGGGTTTTCTGTCAGATTTCGAGACAGAATTTCGTTGTGGAAATTATTAAATGCATCTCGCACTGAAGCACGCTCTATATTTCAAACTTCGGTAAAACTTTGCCAATCTCGAAGATTTTGCGTTCTTTTAAATTTGACATGCTTTTTTCGTTAGTTCTGCAACAACGATCAAACCCGTATTGTGTACCATGGAGGATAAGTATCATCACTTATTAAATATGTGGTTTATATCTCTCAATTCCTGTCGCTGCTATCACTCTGAAAACATTCCATAACTTTTCTACACTTACATGATCAGATGTGAAGGAGTGAAGACTGTCTCTTAAAAATGAGTTAAGAGCATTTTTATCAGCTTTTTAAAACAGATATACTTTGCGTTCCTTTTTGATGGTTGTAGGTGTTGCTAAAAGGTCAAGTATGCTTTCGCAACCATTTACGCTTCGAGTGGGCTCATGAACTAATTGTTCAAAATAATTTTCTGAGAATGCATTCAGTACAATTTCGGATGACGTTTTATGCCTGCCGCCGGCTTTAATCGTATAATTTTTCCAACATATCGAGGGTAGATTGATGTCACCACAGACCATAACTGTATGAGCGGAGCACTTATTTGAGATGAGACTCACGTTTTCTTTGAACTGTTCAGCAACTATATCTTCTATATCTTCTGAGTCGGGGGGTCGATAAAACGACCCAATTAATAATTTAATCTGACTGTCAAGTATAACCTCTACCCATACTATTTCACATGAGCTACCTACTTCAATTGCGTTACAAGGCCAACTACCTCTGGCAGCAATAAATAATCCACCACCAACTGTATTTAATCTATCTTTGCTAAACACTGTTAGATCATTTGAAAAAAATTCGGCTGAACTTATTCCCAGCTCTCTGTACCTACAACTATTTGAGCTTTAGTGCTTCTATTAGGGCTTGGAGCTTTGGTTCTTTCTCCAACAAAGCTACGACAATTTACAACTACAATACCAATCGTTTCTACACGTACCTTACTGTGTTTTACGTGCTCACTTTTAGACGGGCGCCCCTCCTGTGGTTCCCTGAGACATTCTAACCTAAGAAACCGCCCAGTCTCTTCCACACAGCCCCTGCTACCCGTGTAGCCACCTCCTGCGTGTAGTGAACTCCTGACCTATTAAGCAGAACCCAGAAACCCACCACCCGATGGCGCAAGTCAAGGAATCTGCAGCCTACAGAGTCACAGAACCGCTTGAGCCTCTGATTCAGATGCTCCACTCGGCTCTGTACCAAAGGACCACAGTCGGTTCTATCGAAGATGCTGCAAATGGTGAGCTCTGCCTTAATCTCGGAAGCAAAGACTGGCAGTCTTTACCATTTCAGCTAGCTACCCGAAACCAGACAGAATCTGCTCCAATCCAAAGCGACACACGTCATTGCTACCAACATGAGCCATCACCTGCAGTTGGCAGCACACTGTACTCTTCATGGCATCCGGAAGCACCCTTTCCACATCCGAAATGAATCCCCCCGGTATGCACACGAAGTGCACACTGGCTTCCTTCTCCTCCTTGGCAGCCATGTTCCTAAGGGGCCCCATTACGCGCCTAACGTTGGAGCTCCCATCTACCAGCAAACCCACCCTGCCCAGACATCGTCAGCCACACATAACACCCAAAACCCGCTTTTCAAACGAACCGGGGAGTCCTACGAGTGGTCCCTCAGAATGTTTTTCGCTGCCTGCCAGACCTTGGAATGATCTTCCACTCGACCATGGGGAGGGGTCAACCTCAATGCAGGCAGTACCCAGGGTGGTCACAGCAGTGGACCGATCGGAGGACACGTGGGACGTGCTCAACGTCCCTCTCATCCCCGTGTTCGGTCCCCCACAGTGGCGCCCCTTGGCAGCAGCCTCAAGCTGTGTGACGGAAGCCAACACAGCCTGGAACTCACATCTGTACACAACAATCACAGTTCCTATCCATTACTGCAGTCACTCCTGTTTGAAGCTTGTAAAAATATACAACAGATAAATGGTGTGCTCGCCTTATTAGCAGCAGGAAATCGAAGTGCTCTCTCACTGACCGTCTAACTGACACTCAGTCGTTCTAACCAAACAAACAAAAGCCTGTACGATACGAGGGTCAATAGCAACGGCGGTACTGTATACTACACTGTTATTGAAATAAAATTCTGTGCCTTGTAAGCACTCGAACACACTAGAAATTACAAAAAATAAACTAGTAACTACACAGTAACTGAAAATGAGTCACTCCTGTTTGAAGCTTGCAAAAAATATGTAACAAGCGGATGGTGCACTTGCCTTAGTAGTATCAGGAACTAAGGGTGCTCTCTCGCTGACGGTCTAACACCAGTAATGGGAGGGGGGATGCAAGCATAAAGTTTCTCATCACCAGGCCTTGCGTCAGTGTTCTACATTAAATTACCTCTCCTCAGTGTATCATGGCATGTGGGCCTGAGACACTGTTGAAGGTGACACCTGTGGTATCCAGGATAATCGCCTGTAGCTAACCGTCAATCGATAATCACTGAGATGCTGTACGCCTAAGCAGCATCACCAGGCACCAGTGAGAAAGAAACAGTAAGCCACTCCTCCTGTACTTTTGAGGCGCCACACACGACAAGTTTTTCCAGCTCTGCCTGCTTCTGGTACGAGTTCTGTCAGAGACCAGCCTGAGTTCTGCCTATAAGGGTATCAACAGTTCCATGATGACAGCAGAGAAGTGACCAAGTTCCACTTCTGCCTTCAAAGTGCAGTGTTGGTGTAACGTCACTCAGTCAAGCCTAGACCAGGCATGCATGCACAGAGAGTCGAGAGCCAACAATAGACACATACTTGTCCCAACTGCAGTAAACGTTCAGTGTTCATCATCTGCAGACTTGCGCTGTAATGCCACTCAGTGTTTTCAGCAGCTCCTGAGTATTTGAACCCCAATTAATACCACACATGCTCATACAGCCACAGCCAAAAGTAGATAAAGATGTGTATTGCATTCCAAACAATAAGGCGTTCTGTTCATTGACTGTTTCATTTATCTACTTGTAAATTTATTGAAAGCATACACAACAAAATGCGTGTCAGATGTGGATGTTAAGCTGTTAACACATCCATTACAGTCACCCACACTCAACAGATACATTAGAGCCACAGTTCCCTCACAATACAAGAACAGTGCCCAATTACGTGGAGGAAGATATGCGTTTACAGTAAGGAGGCGGACCTGCTGCTGCAGTTCTCTTTGCTGACATGGGCAGAGGACTCTCACTTTCTTTCGCATGTCTTGGAATAAACACGCATCCCCAGCCTACAACAAACTCAAATCAAGAAAACAGCAAATTCGACAATGTGGGGATTCCATCATTCAACCATCTTCTGTACTTGGAAAAACCCACTGGTTGAGGCAATGCTGTGGTAAGCTGGTGTCTCCAAACTTGATTTTCGACCAAATTTAGTTTCTCTGTGATGTCCCTCCACAGCTTAGGCTGAATGATACGATGGTTCCTTTGGATGGACACAGCTGTCCTGCTTCCCCATTCTTCCCAATTCTGCGTTATGCTCTGTCTCTAATACCTGTTTCATCAACAGGATGTTAACCCCTAATCTTGTTTCTTGCTTCGTCTTTCCAAAAGCCTTAACTGACCCAGTGTTACTTCCACCAATAGAACTTCGATCTCAGCACTCTCAAAATTTTACCATTCCTTAAAGTCTTAGAACACCTTTCCATTCTGTATCGTCTTTTGCGTCTCACACGCAACCTCTACCAGCTGATTAGATTGTCCACTCTTCTCAAGTTCCTCAAACTTTGTCGCATATTGTATACGTTCCATTAACCTGGGGATCAAAACGAAATTGTACTCGCCTATCCTCTGCATACCTAGGCTTCTCCTGCGCCTGTACCAACGGGTCATACCTACCCTCCATTTGCCTCCCTTCTGTATCCTATTCCAGCGAAACGTCAGCTGGCTGTTTCTTCCTGTACAAGAACAGTATGTAGACAATTACTCATCCAACCAGCTATAATTCTAGCGTCTATGTCTCTTCAGTATGTAGATTTTCCCGCTTCCAGCCTTCTGACCACCGTTATCTGTGCCTCACACCTCACTCTACCCACATCAACTTCTCAACCATACTTCCCAGCCCACTCCAACACCTTGAAATATATACACCCTTTCTGACCTGCACCAGCTTCATACTGTATTGCCATCATAGTAGTTATTGGGAACTGACTCCCAATGACTTGCCAGACACGCTAGCTTTATCCTCACCACAGCACCATCATCAACTTCAATGTACGTGTTTTTTTAGAGACGCTATGCCTTTATTTAAAACCTATCATTTTATTCATTCTAACCGTAAAAACTATACAGGCATTTCTAACCTGGATAGGCTGAAGAGCAGCAACGTGTCTGCAGCTTGCCCACCACCCAATCATGTGGTGGGAGTGAAGTAAGTAAAAAGAAAAGTTAAGTGTCTACATCAAAGTCGTATATTCGGCCTTTCACAGAATATGCCCGTGTATAACAATCTTTCGGAACTTATTCGTCTTACTGGGTCTACATTTGCCAATGAACTATATACATTGGATGACGTATAGCGTATCAGTATCATTCTTCTTTGATTTGTACTCTGAACATGAACAGTGCTCGAGGAAAACAACTATTAGGACTTCTCAGATTGCAGTCGATAAAGCTGTCCTCAAGCTGAGGCCTGGTTTGGTCACGACAGAGCTTTGCGAGCCATTGTTCTACTGCATGTTGTGGTCACTCGCCGTATTCCTACTTTTGAACTAACTATCCCAGTTAATAATTGTGGGACACAGTTGATTATTGGGTCTCCGAACAATTCTGCAGTTCCCACATTTTCGATTTCGATAAAGCAGTGTCAGAGGTGAAAGAAGTGATAAGTGACAGAAGGAATCTCGGGAGCAATGCCTGAATCCCAAGTCTCTGGAGTTGTTATCCCACATTCATCCACTCAGCAGACGAGGCATATATGTCTCAATTGCTTTTATTGCTGCATTATTATCATCACACAAGAGACGAGTAAGACGATGTAATTACATTTTTCTGGGTGTCTTTGAATTTATGCTAACAGAATACTAAGAGTAACCGTTCATTGTGGTAAAGGTACTCCCTAAATTTTATTTATTTTTTTGGGCTTTTCCTCGACATTCTCGCGTTAGTGAAACAAACTGGTGACAAATCTGCTCCATCACTTTTCTTTACGCTGCCTGATTGGGTCACTAAGTTCACGGAGGAAAGCGAAATATCAGAAAGACGAGAATTCAGCCTGCATCTTCTTTCTTTGTACAGCATGCCCATAGAGTTATGTCAAAAGAGTATGTTCTATATTGACGTACTTAGATATAAAAAATATGTATCCAGCAGATTGGTATGTGGACGGTCACACCTTACACAGAGGTCTATGTGTCTTGCTGTCCCCTTTGCTTTATTGTGGATCGTCCTTGTAATTCTGTTTACAAAGACTTCTTCAACACTTGCGTCAATTTTCCATTGATCTCTTAACGTTGAGCAACATGGGACTTTATTAATCATCATATGGAGTCACTGGCGTGGTAAGATCTGAAATCTGTCATACCCATTTCCAAGGGTTGTTGAGATGGTAATATTGAGATATCGTGGTCACCTGTTTAATGTGCTTCAAGTGTTGCAGAACAGCACACAGTCCGAGGCCAAATTGTTGATTAAGGGACCGACACACCTCAGTAACCAAACGTGACTCAGGCTCCTTCTTGTTACAACCACACACGATCCGTGGCTGCATTGTCATGGACCTGAGGTATCGGGCTTTTCTGTTGTACAGAGAAATGAAAGTTCCCATTCATGTAAGCTTAAAAAGAATGTGGTCCTAACAGATGGGTTCCTTACCAACTCTTGCTGATAATGAGTATTTCCCTTAGACAAGAAGCCGGCCGCGGTGGTCTCGCGGTTCTAGGCGCGCAGTCTGGAACCGTGCGACTGCTACGGTCGCAGGTCCGAATCCTGCCTCGGGCATGGATGTGTGTGATGTCCTTAGGTTAGTTAGGTTTAAGTAGTTCTAAGTTCTAGGGGACTGATGACCACAGCAGTTGAGTCCCATATTGCTCAGAGCCATTTGAACCTTAGACAAGAAAACAATTTTTTCCTGAGCAAACTGTTATATATGGTACATTTATCAGTAAGCAACACTCTCGAGCGATGCATGGCAGAAGTTCTCACAACGAAGTACCGCAGGCTACAAATTGTTACTCCATATCTTTGTCAGACAATTCCGTAACAAACACTGCCCTAAATCCTTTCGTATTCAAATTTTTTCAGTGTGGTTGTGCATTGTTCAGCAAGATGCCGTTAAGTCGAACTACTCTTTTGCAAATGTATTTCATTGGAGACTGCTCATCTGATTAAGAGACGTGACACATGTTTCCTCTCACTTTTTATTGCTTCAAATACGTGGCTTGTCTTTGAGACAGCCTGAAAATACAGGACATTTATGTCAATCAGGAGGGGCTGCTTTACGAGGTGGACCGTGGCAAACGGTCTCATCATGCCTTTCATAATTTTTACTAATGCAGGTGTTCATGCACCCACAACTCCGCCACTAATCTCTCCTTTACAATATAACTTTTGCTCCATGGATTCGGAACTCAAAGGCTGCAGTGGTGAAACAAAAATATAATTCTGATAACATTGTTTTTTTTTGGCCATCTTCAAAGCAGGAATATCAATAAAACCTATTATCTTCCTCACTTTTATTGAGAGCCTTACAAGGACTTTTTGGACCCCTTGTAGACGTGCATACTTAACAATGATGTCTGTGTTTGTCAATACTCTTAACTTGTGTTGGCTAGTCACGTTACATAATTCTGGGTAAATGCTCCAGGATAATGTAGGAAGACAACGCCCAATTTCCTACCTGCAGTGTATGGGCACCACTTACTTGCTGTTTTTTTTTTTTTTTTTTTTTTTTTTTGCAGGTGAAGAGTGGCAGCTGCAGCTGGAGGACAGAAGCAGCGCTACACTCTCTGTGGACATTGACTGCGTGCAGCTGTTGACGAACGCCGTGGACCACCCCACGTGTCCGCTGGAAGACCTGCCTCTGGAGGCCGTTAAGCAGCGCGAGCAGTCCGCGTGCAGCTGTGGGACGACGTGGTGCAGAGGTCGCCCCACATACCTGTGACCAGCTACCTGGCCTACACGCAGAGGGCGAACGTCAACCTCTGTCTGCTGGCCTGGAAGACAGTCAACTCGTACAGCATTTGTCAGGGCGTCCCGTTTAGTATGATACAGACCGTGAGTGATGCTCGCTGCTACTTCGATAGTCCTGACGGCCAAACGTGTCTGCACTCGAACGCTACCGATGCCATCTGCTCTGTTTTCAGAGCTATTCTGTTGCTGAAGTGTCGCGATTTATCCTCCTTTAAGCATTGCCATAATTGTACACTCATTTATTTCCAATTTCTATCGAGCGATCGTACTAGCAGCATACTGCATCAAAAGCCAACAGAAGAAACACTGAACTACAAAAACAGTTTAAATAACGCTACCTTAAAATACAAGGATTTCAAAATCGACAGCTTGAAGCCTTTAGAAATCTCATTTATAATGGTAAATACACTCCTGGAAATTGAAATAAGAACACCGTGAATTCATTGTCCCAGGAAGGGGAAACTTTATTGACACATTCCTGGGGTCAGATACATCACATGATCACACTGACAGAACCACAGGCACATAGACACAGGCAACAGAGCATGCACAATGTCGGCATTAGTACAGTGTAAATCCATCTTTCGCAGCAATGCAGGCTGCTATTCTCCCATGGAGACGATCGTAGAGATGCTGGATGTAGTCCTGTGGAATGGCTTGCCATGCCATTTCCACCTGGCGCCTCAGTTGGACCAGCGTTCGTGCTGGACGTGCAGACCGCGTGAGACGACGCTTCATCCAGTCCCAAACATGCTCAATGGGGGACAGATCCGGAGATCTTGCTGGCCAGGGTAGTTGACTTACACCTTCTAGAGCACGTTGGGTGGCACGGGATACATGCGGACGTGCATTGTCCTGTTGGAACAGCAATTTCCCTTGCCGGTCTAGGAATGGTAGAACGATGGGTTCGATGACGGTTTGGATGTACTGTGCACTATTCAGTGTCCCCTCGACGATCACCAGAGGTGTACGGCCAGTGTAGGAGATCGCTCCCCACACCATGATGGCGGGTGTTGGCCCTGTGTGCCTCGGTCGTATGCAGTCCGGATTGTGGCGCTCACCTGCACGGCGCCAAACACGCATTCGACCATAATTGGCACCAAGGCAGAAGCGACTCTCATCGCTGAAGACGACACGTCTTCATTCGTCCCTCCATTCACGCCTGTCGCGACACCACTGGAGGCGGGCTGCACGATGTTGGGGCGTGAGCGGAAGACGGCCTAATGGTGTGCGGGACCGTAGCCCAGCTTCATGGAGACGGTTGCGAATGGTCCTCGCCGATACCCCAGGAGCAACAGTGTCCCTAATTAGCTGGGAAGTGGCGGTGCGGTCCCCTACGGCACTGCGTAGGATCCTACGGTCTTGTCGTGCATCCGTGCGTTGCTGCGGTCCGGTCCCAGGTCGACGGGCACGTGCACCTTCCGCCGACCACTGGCGACAACATCGATGTACTGTGGAGACCTCACGCCCCACGTGTTGAGCAATTCGGCGGTACGTCCACCCTGCCTCCCGCATGCCCACTATACGCCCTCGCTCAAAGTCCGTCAACTGCACATACGGTTCACCTCCACGCTGTCGCGGCATGCTACCAGTGTTAAAGACTGCGATGGAGCTCCGTATGCCACGGCAAACTGGCTGACACTGACGTCGGCGGTGCACAAATGCTGCGCAACTAGCGCCATTCGACGGCCACCACCGCGGTTCCTGGTGTGTCCGCTGTGCCGTGCGTGTGATCATTGCTTGTACAGCCCTCTCGCAGTGTCCGGAGCATGTATGGTGGGTCTGACACACCGGTGTCAATGTGTTCTTTTTTCCATTTCCAGGAGTGTATTATTTTCCGTTTTTCGACTGCCGGAGTATGCATGTACCTTCCCCAGTTATGTAACTTGCCTGGAAAGATACTGTTGTCCTTTCAGATCACGTGTATAATCCAGATCCTGTGTTCTGAGGTCGTGTATCGTATGACAGGTTTCTCTGTCATATCTACAGCAGTGTTGATAGATAGCGCCCTCACACTTCTCAGCTGGCTAGAATCATTCTGCTACCACATGTGTGCTTGTGTTCGTCATCTCAGGATTCCTAATGACCTGCTACCTGCTGAAGTAAGCAAGTTATTCCGTCGTCAGGTGTTGTACGTGTTAATACCGTGGAGTGTAGTATGTGTGGCACCTGTTGCTTTGGAAAAGACGAGTAAATCTTACCTGATCCACAGTCATGTGTTAGTCCTTGTGGGGATTTCACTGTCAGTGGCTTTAAATTTGGTTTTTCTCGGCCTGGCTGGATACATGTACCTACGTACTCGGTATTCATTGAGGCAACTCAAAATTGTCGATAACACTAAATTTGCCTCAAAGAAGGAATGTCTTTTATGTCATTTAAGGCTGTTATCGTAACTGGAATAGGTATTACAATTAGAATTGGGTTCCACCAGGCTCAAGGAACTGCGCAGTTCGTCTATTACATACACCTAGTTACAATGGTGCAAGGACCAGTGCTCTTCGTCTGTTTCTTTTGTAATGGAACGACGCTCCCCATACTGAAGAACAGGATACTAGCGTGGTGGAACACAAATAGCATCCCTGCTGGGCTAGAGCTGTGTTCAGCAGCTGAGAGGAATCTAGTCAGGAGAAACAATGAACAGTCTCTGGTTGCCGAATCCTCTCTGTAGCCTCCTTCAGTATTTTATTCAAGTAACTGTCTTGCATTAAAGCCAGCAATAAAAATTGAATCTACCTGATATGACAATATTAAACGTCATTAAATGCGATATAGTACAACCAGTACTTCTCTTTCCTTATGTCTTCTTCATGATAACTGTATGCTTGCTTACAAGTGGTAACCTCTGTCTACACATTCTAACGCACTGAGATTACTTACTAAACTTGTTGGGAAGCGCTTTGTGTACCCAAACATATCTGGTACCGTGCACCGCGGAATTTGAATCCCCGTCAGACGTCATGGACGTCGAAGACCCTAGAGGTCTCTGCACCATCGCGCCATAAGCTGTGGTGGCGCTGTCCCCCTGGCCCGCATTTAACGTGAGGGTACCACAGTGGAACACGTGGTGGCACCAGCCAATAGCGGCATCCTCGATAGAGTACTTAAGCGCCTGCCTCTCGCTCAGCCATCCAGTCTAACATTGCGTACATCTCTGGACATATCGCCACGTCTTAGACAGCCTATTTACTTTCCTGTTTTGTTTACGAGTGATCGTGGTTGTCTAGTTAGGTTTCCTTGACTCTGTCTTCTCGTTCTTCTTGTTGTCGTAGGGTTCTTCGTTGATCGTGTTCGTTCTCTCCAGCTGTGTTGTCGTTCGCGGGCCGCTCCGCGGGTCCCGCCCCATTTTCCGTCACTTCAACCCCACGACTGTTCCGCTCGCCGTAACAACATTTTGGCGACGAGGTAAAAGGTGGTCGTTGTTGGTATGGAGGCGAAGCTGGTCTGTCTGCTGGAGCAACAGCAGCAGCTCCAGTTAGACATCTTACAAAAGCCGCTGCAGTTGCTAACGGACAAAGTCGATGCCTGGGATGCATTACCACAACAGCTTCAGAGTCTTTGGGTGTCCGATGCTTTCCCACGTCCGCCGTCGTTTCCACCCTTTAATGACGCTAATTGGAAAACCTACTTACGTCGGCTGAAACATGTCGCTGCTTTTCAAGTCATGGAAGGCTCCTTGCAGCGGACGTGGTTTTTGTCTTGGGCCTCCCCAGATCATTCTTCTCCGCAAGTTGGCACCGTTGTTCGATCCTGTGGCTCTCTCTTTCCAGGAGAGCTGCCTTTTGCTGACAAACTGTTATTCCCAATGCTACCATGTTGCCTCTTGGCTGGAGTTTCACAACTACCAGAAACAGCCTGGTCAATCGTATCGTTCCTGGGTGATGGACTTGCAGGGTCTCCGCCATCGATGCTATTTTATGTACACCAATCAGCAGTGTAATGCTTCGTATGCAGTCTCCCTGATCAAGGATGTGGTGGTTCAGCTGGCTCCCGATCCTGAGGTCTGTACTGTAGTGTTGAAATTAGACAACCCCTCCTTGGAAGTGATTCTCCGCATTGCCCACTCCTTTGAAATTGCTCAAGCGGCTAACGAGCGTCTTATGGCGCGACCGCAGGTGACGGCGATCGTAGCCTCACGACGGGTTTCGACCCTGCGACGTCGACGTGGCCCAGCCGACAGAGGCTGGGGCCGTCGTAACTCCTCGTTGTCCGACGTCTCTATAGCATCGGCGCCTTCGGTTGCTCATCGTCGCCAATCGAATGGCCCACTTCCATCTTGCCCACAGTGCTTTACTGCACATTCACGGGCTGATTGTCCCCACCAATGGAAAACGTGTGCGCTGTGTAACAAGGAGGGCCACATCTGATCGTTTGTCGTAGTCGCTCGACTAGCTCCAATCCTGCCCTACCAGGGCCTCAAGATACAGTCGATGCTCTGCAATCAGTGGTCCCACAGGATGACTCATCAGTGTGGAAGCTTTACCACACGCTCCGCATTTTCGCGGAGGATGCTAGTTTACAGCTCAACACTGGGGCCACCATCCCCTGATTACTGTGGCGACACATACCCAGTTGGGCTATACTGTGTTGTCTCCTCCCTCTCGCCCTCGCCGTTTGGTCGCCTACAGAGATGGTTTCATTCCCCTTCGAGGCAGTTCGTCGTCCAGGCGACGTACAAGTGTGTTCCCCGGCTCCTTACACTCTTTGTCGTCGACCATCCATTGGCTACGAATATGCTTGGCCTGGATGCGTTTCAACTGTTTGGCTTTCCAATTTCCGACGAAATTAAGGTCGTTTCCACAGCTGTTCCCTTTAAGGACTTGGACGATCTGCGCTCCGCTTTTGCGTCATTGTTTGCACCGGATCTCAGATGTGCTTCCAGCTTTCAGGCACACATCACCCTACGGCTGTATGTGCAGCCTCGCTTTTTCCAGGCCCAGCCCCTTCCAGCCTGCAGTCAAGCAGGAGCTTGATTGGCTCCAGGCCACTGGTGTGCTGGAGCCTGAAACTTACAGTGCATGGGCGACACCACTGGTGGTCATATGGAAACCCAATTTGTCCACTTGGCTGTGTGGGGACTTCGGCGCTACAGTCAATGCTCACTCCCTCATTGACACTTACCCCATTCCCTGACAGGAAAACCTTCTTCCCAAGCTTGCCAGGGGAGAGTATTTTTCCAAGATCGACTTGGCTGAGGCATACCACCAGTTGCCCTTGTATGCCGAATCTCAGAACATCATGGTTATCAACACGCCTTTCTGATTGTATAAGCGCCTTCCCATTGGTGTCTCTTTGGCGCCGACCATTTTCCAGCGGTTCCTGGAATAACTTACACAACCTATCCCTGCCTGTGTGAATTATTTGGATGACATCTTGGTCACCGGGCATCCCGCATATCATATACTGAAAACTCATGATCTATTAAGATAAAGTCTCAAAAATCAAGAATTATTCTCTCTATAATATTTGCAAAACCTCAGCACCTTACTTCATGCTCTGCAGTCTCCTGGTTTATGCTGCGGGCTGGACAAGTGTTGTTTTTTTTCAACCGGAGGTGAAATACTTAGGCCACTGGCTTAGCTAAGATGGCATTCACCCTTCAGGTCATAATGTCGTGGCCATTGAGGCCCTTCCTCATCCCAAAGACTTACCTGAACTCCAGGTGTTTTTGGGCAACATTACTTATTACTCGAAGTTCTTGCCCCAGGTTGCCTCCATTGCTCAACCCCACAATCACTTGCATGTGCCTTTTGATTGGACTCCTGCCTGTGACCAGGCTTTCCTCCATTTAATGGTAATGCAAAAGTCCACCCCTTGCCTTACTCCCTTTTCTCCAGACTGCCACTAGGTTGTGGCAGCTGATGTGTCAGCATACGGCAAGGGCCATCCTTGTGCACTGGGATGCTCATGGCTCCAAACACGCCATAGCTTATGCCTCTAAGACGTTGACCTCAGCACAACGGAACTACTCCCAGGTTGAAAAGGAGGCTCCGGCGATAGTGTTCGCTGTCCAAAAATTTCACACCTATCTCTTTGGGGCAAAGTTCACCCTCCTGATGGACCATAAACCCTTGGTTAGACTTTTTGGACCCCATTCTCACCTTCCAGAGTAGACGGCTCAATGTCTCCAGTGCTGGGAATTTTTTTACATAATTACGCTTACACCACCCAGTATAAGCCCACCACCCACCATGCTAACGCTGACGCTTTGTCACGCCTCCCAGCGGGCCCTGATCCTACTTTTGACCAACAGGAGGTCCTCTGCTGTCCCATTGATTCCACCTGCCAGGATACGCTGGACAGTCTGCCTCTTAGGGCTGCTCACATTGCTGCTGCTACCTGCTGGCGACCCTGTCTTGTGATGGGTTCTCAACTACATGGTCGACCGGTGGCCATCCTCCATTACTCGTTGGATGCAGTCTGATTTCAGCCTCTGGCGCGACCTGTCCCAAAGGCTCTCTGTGGTCGATGATATCCTTCTCTTGGCAATGGAGTCGGATGCCCATCGGGTGGTCATATTTCCAGAATTATGGCTTCGGGTGCTTGGTTTGTTACACTGTGGGCACTGGGGTCCTCTATGAAAGTCTTGGCTCCCTGGCATGTGAACTGGTCTGGCATCGATGGCGATATGGAACACCTGGTCCATGGGTGCACAGTCTGTGCACATCACCAGGCGAGTCCTCCACAGTCATTTTCACTCCGGTCTGTGCCTCGCCAGCCTTGGGATCGCATCCATATCGATTTTGAGGCCCATTTTTGGGGTCCATGTGGTTACTCATCATTGATGCCTACTCCAAATACCCATATGTTGTCCGAATGGCATCCAACACTACAGAGGCTACACTTGGGCCCTGGCCCAAGTTTCTGCCACGCACATTGCTCTCTGATAATGGTCCCCAAATTAACGGCATCCTCCTCCCATGACTTCTGTTGGGCCAATGATATGAAACATATCTGTAGCCTCCTTTCCACCTTTCGTCCAATGGCGCAGCGGAGAGGCTTGTCCGCACTTTCAAACAACAGTTGACTAAGGCAGTCGACATATCTCCGACCATGTTGGCTTTCACTCTGTTTTTGAGCATCTATCGACGGCACTGTCCTGGGCGTTTCCTCCCCTACTCGAAAGTTGACTGTGGCACATGTTCATAGGATGATTTTTCTCTCTGTTTTCCGCCAGGGCTCTGTATTTGCAGTTGCCGGTTTTATTAACATACAATGTATAATACATGTATGTAACATATGTTGTTTCAAACAAAGAAATTTTATATACTCCTGGAAATGGGAAAAAGAACACATTGACACCGGTGTGTCAGACCCACCATACTTCCTCCGGACACTGCGAGAGGGCTGTACAAGCAATGATCACACGCATGGCACAGCGGACACACCAGGAACCGCGGTGTTGGCCGTCGAATGGCGCTAGCTGCGCAGAATTTCTGCACCACCGCCGTCAGTGTCAGCCAGTTTGCCATTGCATACGGAGCTCCATCGCAGTCTTTAACACTGGTAGCATGCCGCGACAGAGTGCATGTGAACCGTATGTGCAGTTCACGGACTTTGAGCGAGGGCATATAGTGGGCATGCAGGAGGCCGGGTGGACGTACCGCCGAATTGCTCAACACGTGGGGCGTGAGGTCTCCACAGTACATCGATGTTGTCGCCAGTAGTTGGCGGAAGGTGCACGTGCCCGTCGACCTGGGACTGGACCGCAGCGACGCACGGATGCACGCCAAGACCGTAGGATCCTAAGCAGTGCTGTAGGGGACCGCACCACCACTTCCCAGCAAGTTAGGGACACTGTTGCTCTTGGAGTATCGGCGAGGACCATTCGCAACCGTCTCCATGAAGTTGGGCTACGGTCCCGCACACCGTTAGGCCGTCTTCGGCTCACGCCCCAACATCGTGCAGCCCGCCTCCAGTGGTGTCGCGACAGGCGTGAATGGAGGGACGAATGGAGACGTGTCATCTTCAGCGATGAGAGTCGCTTCTGCCTTGGTGCCAATGATGGTCGTATGCGTGTTTGGCGCCGTGCAGGTGAGCGCCACAATCTGGACTGCATACGACCGAGGCACACAGGGCCAACACCCAGCATCATGGTGTGGGGAGCGATCTCCTACACTGGCCATACACCTCTGGTGATCGTCGAGGGGACACTGAATAGTGCATGGTACATCCAAACCGTCATCTAACCCATCGTTCTACCATTCCTAGACCGGCAAGGGAACTTGCTGTTCCAACAGGACAATGCACGTCCGCATGTATCCCGTGCCACCCAACGTGCTCTAGAAGGTGTAAGTCAACTACCCTGGCCAGCAAGATCTCTGGATCTGTCCAGCATTGAGCATGTTTGGGACTGGATGAAGCGTCGTCTCACGTGGTCTACACGTCCAGCACGAACGCTGGTCCAACTGAGGCGCCAGGTGGAAATGGCATGGCAAGCCATTCCACAGGACTACATCCAGCATCTCTACGATCGTCTCCAAGGGAGAATAGCAGCCTGCATTGCTGCGAAAGGTGGATATACACTGTACTAGTGCCGACATTGTGCATGCTCTGTTGCCTGTGTCTATGTGCCTGTGGTTCTGTCAGTGTGATTATGTGATGTATCTGACCCCAGGAATGTGTCAATAAAGTTTCCCCTTCCTGGGACAATGAATTCATGGTGTTCTTATTTCAATTTCTAGGAGTGTATATGTGTGTGAAAGTTGTACTTTTATGTGATTTGAAATTTAAGTACCATGAGAAGAGACAGTGAGTTCCTTACAAAATCAAAAGAGAATCCAATGGAAGCAGTATGTGGATGAACGTGTAAATGGGTTTGTTGCGCTTATTAGTGGTTCGATTCCATAGAGTGGTTCAAACAGGTATGGTAAAAAAATAATAAATAACTTCTTGTTTGAAATGTGGCTTGAAGTGAACGCAAAGTGTCGAATGACAGAATTATACGAGATTAGAGTTATTGCGTTTCTGAGACGATTACCCCAGGCAAGTCAATTACTTTGAACTGAACCACCACTGTCACTTAGATAATATCATCAAGTTACAACTCGCCAAAAACACCCGCAGTCATTGCTCTGCAATGTTCGCAGAGAACGACAGGAAAGTCCTTGAGCGGTAATCGATGCGCGCAAACGAGAACTCTGGTGTGGTAACCGCGTGACGACACAAAACTCCGCTCTAGAGAAGCCGCGACCCGTCACATCAGCCACACCGGCGCCGACGGCCAACTTGTCGACTTCCCGAGCTCCCAGCCTCTCCAATAAATCATTCTACACTTGGGCCTCTCAGCCAGTCTGGACCAGGAGAGGTCTGGAAGCCGCACCCCTGGCCACTCCCTGCTGCTGCTGACAGCCGCCTCTGTCACGCGCTGTTCTTCAAAAAGGCGAACCAGCTAGCAGACACGGGTGCTCAGGAAATCACCTGTTACAACGCGTTCACTCGTGGCGTATCAAACATTAACTTCTGGAACCAATATACCTGTTAAGGGCTTTCCTCTGATGTATCTGGAGAGAAGCAATCTCGGAGCCAAGAATACATGAACTGTTATTACATGTACGTAATTGCTCGACATCACTCGTGTCACTCAGACAAAACTGCTGCCAACTGCATCGTATGTAACTTGTTCCATTGCCGTAAAATGCGGCACCGTCGCGTGAATTGCTAGAGCCCTTCAGATTTGGGGTCAGCAGTCTGCACAGCCGCCATACTCGGCGACAGGTAGGGATGGACGACCAACTCGCATCTGGCGAGGCTAACGACGCAGAACTCAAGGCTGAGTGCGAGGGTTTGCAAGTAGGCCGTAGGGAGTATGGCTCGTCCTGTTTCCGATATGCAACAAAAACTTTCCACAAACCAAACAGAAGCAAAGAACTCCGTCTGCACCAGATGTGCAAAAACGCAAAACTGCGCAAACTAGTCGAGAACTCCGACAACAAATCCGAAGTAAACAGCCAAAGCAGCCACAAACATGGCACTCGAATTACAAAAAGTTCACACTCATTCATCTACAACCTGTCAACAACTTTTAAACAAACGACGTTCCACCACAACCACCTCCTACGTTCACAAAGAACAGGGTTTACAACTGGTTAGATGCAGCTGGAATTCCAGGACATCTATCACACCTTATGCCAATTTAACAGACGTTAAAATAAGCAAAGTAACCGCAAAATCGCTGTAACCTACACTAAAACAGTTGCCGTCCACCAAGTCGTTCACCAAAAATTCCGAAAAAACTTTGCCACCATCACAGCCCACCCATTTCGAAACCCAAGAAAAGAGTCTGACCTACTTACTAATTTGAGGCCACCATAACAACAATCACACAGCACGCCAAACAACAAGAAAAAGAGAAACCACACGGAGTCACGCTCACCATTGTGATAACCGAGGTTTACTCTGATATAACAAACGAAAAAACTGAAGAGAACCTGGAAGTACCGGGAGACTAAATCCAAACTCCGTGCTATCATTTCAGACATCAGTCCATGATCTATTAAGAAATTCGAGTCACGTACAGTCAGAACAGCCAACTTGCTCACCATTTCAGAATGCACTGTACACCTCACAAGGTTAAACCATCCAAAACACTACCTCCTCAATAACAGCAAGGTCCAAGTTCCAACACTTTCCAATACGTCACAAAAAACAGCCGTAATAAACCGAAATGTGGAAAATGAAGTCGACCACATCGAATTTTTAATTTCAAGTTATACCCGAAAAAAGGAGCACCAAAATGCAACAGCAGCTGCACTGATAATAACGATGAGAGTTGCAAAGAAGGACCAAAAGCCTTAATCAATAACGAAACTAAGAATGTTAAGTGGATTGACGAAACCACTATAATCTTTGACCCAGAGCATGAGGAAGCAATCAAAATCTCTGAGCCTTCACTAGAGCCCTCCTCAACGTTATATCTGAAAGAAGGCAAAGAATAACAACAGTTTCTAAAAAGTTCCTACGACGTTCTTTGGCGAACACGGATCCACATCTATATCGCCAAGCCGACGGACATATCCTTACATGAGACACCAGGAAACACGATTCAACTCTCACATTCAAGCCTAGGAAAGACATTGTCATTGTCTGCTTTGTGAATGCATTTGGTTTCTGTGTGGAAAACAACACTTAGTAAGAGAAGAAGAAGATAGCATCATAGTCTTAGCACATATCTGATGCCCAGGCAAAGAAATCAATCCACATAGCTACTTCTGTCCCCGACTTGACGAAACCAAACCAGGCCATGGTAGAAGTTGAGATAGATGCGTTCCAGTGTTTCATATTAAACACCTAGCTGCAATACAATTCAACCTACAGTAAAATCTAAACATTCACCACGCGATCGAGTTAAAAATTAGAGCGCAGTATATATGTATCTCGTATCGAGGAACTGCAATTGGCCTCATTATTTATATAGCTTCACTCGCCCCAGCTAAAGTCACAGGAGACTCAGTGCTAAATCCATGATATTTGCTGACAGAATCGAACAATAAAAATTGTAAACTTCTTGTAGCCAGTTTGAATCTCACCCAACTAAGAAATGACTCGCCCCCAGCTACTATTAATGACTATGGCACTTCTATCTTAGATCACATAATATGTAGACCATAAGTACCAAGATGCTGAAGCGAGACTGAATTTGGTGACAGCATAGCTAATGAGTACCTGCCTTTTGTCATATGAACTTCAGCTATTAACCACAAAAAAGAGGAAAAAATTAAAGAATCATAGGCTCACGAAATCTGATCATTGAAAAATTCAGATTGAGAGGGTTCAGCACAAAACCTAACGTATCAACTATTGAAACCACCTACACTCCTGGAAATTGAAATAAGAACACCGTGAATTCATTGTCCCAGGAAGGGGAAACTTTATTGACACATTCCTGGGGTCAGATATATCACATGATCACACTGACAGAACCACAGACACATAGACACAGGCAACGGAGCATGCACAATGACGCCACTAGTACAGTGTATATCCACCTATCGCAGCAATGCAGGCTGCTATTCTGCCATGGAGACGATAGTAGAGATGCTGGATGTAGTCCTGAGGAATGGCTTGCCATGCCATTTCCACCTGGCGTCTCAGTTGGACCAGCGTTCGTGCTGGACGTGCAGACCGCATCAGATGACGCTTCATCCAGTCCCAAACATGCTCAATGGGGGACAGATCCGGAGATCTTGCTGGCCAGGGTAGTTGACTTACACCTTCTAGAGCACGTTGGGTGGCATGGGATACATGCGGACGTGCATTGTCCTGTTGGAACAGCAAGTTCCCTTGCCGGTCTAGGAATGGTAGAACGATGGGTTAGATGACGGTTTGGATGTACCGTGCACTATTCAGTGTCCCCTCGACGATCACCAGAGGTGTACGGCCAGTGTAGGAGATCGCTCCCCATACCGTGATGCCGGGTGTTGGCCCTGTGTGCCTCGGTCATATGCAGTCCTCATTGTGGCGCTCACCTGCACGGCGCCAAACACGCATACGACCATCATTGGCACCAAGGCAGAAGCGACTCTCATTGCTGAAGACGACATGTCTCCATTCGTCCCTCCATTCACGCCTGTCGCGACACCACTGGAGGTGGGCTGCACGATGTTGGGGCGTGAGCCGAAGACGGCCTAACGGTGTGCGGGACCGTAGCCCAGCTTCATGGAGATGGTTGCGAATCGTCCTCGCCGATACCTCAAGAGCAACAGTGTCCCTAATTTGCTGGGAAGTGGCGGTGCGGTCCCCTACGGCACTGCGTAGGATCCTACGGTCTTGGCGTGTATCCGTGCGTCACTGCGGTCCGGTCCCAGGTCGACAGGCACGTGCACCTTCCGCCGACCACTGGCGACAACATCGATGTACTGTGGAGACCTCACGCCCCACGTGTTGAGCAATTCGGCGGTACGTCCATCCGGCCTCCTGCATGCCCACTATACACCCTCGCTCAAAATCTGTCAACTGCACATACGGTTCACGTCCACGCTGTTGCGGCATGCTACCAGTGTTAAAGACTGCGATGGAGCTCCGTATGCCACGGAAAACTGGCTGACACTGACGGCGGCGGTGCACAAATGCTGCGCAGCTAGCGCCATTCGACGGCCAACACCGCGGTTCCTGGTGTGTCCTCTGTGCCGTGCGCGTGATCATTGCTTGTACAGCCCTCTCGCAGTATCCGGAGCAAGTATGGTGGGTCTGACACACCGGTGTCAATGTGCTCTTTTTTCCATTTCCAGGAGTGTATTATAACAATTACAACAACAAAAAAATTGTGCAAGCAATATAATATGGAATAGCTGAAAACGGCCCTAAGGAGAAATAACACAGAGAAACACACCTTACATGCATAATAAACAAAATTAAATAAAAAGAAAATTTTGCAGAGAATACAGCGCTAACCAAACAGACATGCTAAGATCGGCTTGAGTAATCTCTATGACGTAATAAGAAGAGAAACCCACAAAGTGAGGGACGAGGAAATCACAAGATGTAGGCCCCATAATGTCAGTCGTTCCTGGAAAAAAATTCAAACAAGCCATAGCATAGCATTACCGAGAACCACAAGAAAGTTCCTCAATGAGCTAGAGAAAAAGAGTCACAATCATCCATAGTATTCAAATTTTGACAAAACTCACGAAGAAACGACACTCCAAAACCGAGTGCAACCGCTCAACATCCGCTACTTCGTAAGATTAAGGAATCTAAAGTGGAAGAAAAGCAGCCAAGGGACTAGAGTCACTGAAAGATAACTACGTAAATCGCACCTTTCACAAGACACCTACCTCAAACACAGTAAAAAGTTTCTTCATCCGAGCCAAGAAATTGAAAACAGTATCTCTAAAATAGAAGGAACCCAAAATGAAGGTGATTCCAAATCTGATAGACCAAAAAACAACCTCAGCTCATAGGTTACCGTGCTCTTAGGGAAAACTTTGGAGACAGACTAAAAAAATTCAAGGAATGAAGCAACATAATCCCACAAGAGCAGTTCGGATTCAACGGCAACCACAGCATAGGTTACCTGGTCCTTGGACTGAGCAGCAAAGCGACGCAGGCTCAACGCAGCACGGCAGATGCAACGGCAGCACGCTTCCTGGTGGACAGCGAACGTGCGTTCCACAGGCTGTGGCATGCTGGGCTGCTCTTTGAAGCGTTAGTTTTGAACTTACCATGCCAAACTGTGCAGTTTAATAAAAATGTTGTTGGAAAGATGTAAGTATAAGCGGTGCTTGGCGATCATCATTCTATAAGTATTACGCCAGCTGCAGCGACGTCTCCACTGCTACACACAAACAACACAGCTGACATCGCTAAATCTCGGTCGAGGGATGAAAGAACAGCGCTGTACACGGACGACACTGCATACTGGTGTCACGGCCCAACATGTGGCAGAATTAACGAGTAAGTCAGCCCCTTCACAAACAAGCAAGAATCTTTGCTAAGCAAGTCAATTTTAAGAGACAACCCCCACAAAAAGTCAGTTAACATTGTTCTATCACCGACACCATATTAATTTGCAAGTACAGAAACCAAACAAGCTAAATATCGTACTCTCTGTCCAAGATCACTCTACAAACCCATTTAAAACCCTTGGAATTCACTTAGACGAACTATTAAATGGGGTGTTCAACCAGTGTCATTGTTTACAAATCAGACTCTTGTTCGCCCAGAACTTGAATATGCAATGTAGGCATGGCTAATGACATGCAATCAACCTAAGAAAATCATATCTAACAACAAGGTGATCCTATGAGTAACTGAAAATCTAGCATATGATTTTCCCAGTGCCTCTCTAACGACACACTCAAGACAAAAAAGGAAAATTCGCTAATATAAAGTCAATAGATCACAATACACTGGATGAACGGAATCTATCCTTCAGCACCAACCTGGGACCTTCAACCACCCATATTTTAAACACATTTGTATTTCCCACACACCATCCTTGAAATTACATCACACATATTCTGCCAGTTATAAACAATGAAGAAATACACGAACTGGGAAATAACGTGTTATAACACAGGAATATGTTGTTGTGGCCTTCAGTCTGAAGGCTGGTTTTAAACACAGCTCTCCATTCAACTATATCGTTTGCAAGCCCCTTCATCTCCAAATAAATACTGCACCCTACGTCCTTCTGAATCTGCATGCTGTATGCACCACTTTGTCCTCCTCTACTATTTGTAACCTCACCCACACTAAATTGGTTATCTCTTGACGTTTCAGAACGTGTCCTACCAACCGATCCCTCCATTTAGTCAAGTTGTGCCACAGATTTCTTGTCCCTTGAATTCTACTCAGCATATCCTCATTAGTTACGTGATCCACTCATGTAATCTTCAGCAATCTTCTGTAGCACCTTATTCCGAAAATTGCTATTGCCTTTTCTCTAAACTGATTATCATCCATGTTTCACTTCCATACATGGCTACAGTCCATAAAAATAGCTTCAGAAAATAGTTCCAAAGACTTAATCCTATATTTGTAGTTAACAATTTCTTCTTTCTCAGAAATACTTTTCTTGCTGTTGCCAGTCTACTTTTTATATCCTCTCTACTTTGGCCACAACCAGCCAGTTCGCTGCCCAAACAGCAAAACTCATCTACTACTCTCAGTGCTCCGTTGCCTAATTTAATTCCCTTGACATCATCTGATTTACTTCGATTACATTCCATCATCCACATTTTGCTTTTGTTGATTTTCATCTTATATCCTCCTTTAAAAACACTGTCCATTCCGTTCAACTGTTCTTACAAAGCCTTTACTATATCTCACAGAATTACAATTCTTCAGTAAACGTCAAGGCTTTCATTTCTTCTTCCTGAAATTTAACTATTACTTCAAATTATCTTTCATGCGCCTCGACACTTATAACTGTTCGCTGGTTTCTGTACAAGTTGTAAATCGCCTTTGGTTGCCTTTATTTTATCCCTACTACCGTCAGAATTTCACAAAGGGTGTTCCATTCATCATTCTGGAAAACTTTATCTAAATCTACAAATGCTATAAATGTAAGTTTTAACGCATCTTCTAAGATAAATTGTATGGTTATTACTCCCTTGCGT
This sequence comes from Schistocerca gregaria, assembly GCF_023897955.1. Lineage (NCBI taxonomy): Eukaryota > Metazoa > Arthropoda > Insecta > Orthoptera > Acrididae > Schistocerca > Schistocerca gregaria. The sequence goes on from NW_026061730.1 coordinate 6,028,996, forward strand.
GTTCCCACATTTCTCTGGAATCCAAATTGAACTTTCCTGACGTCGGCCTCTACCAGTTTTATCATTCTTCTGTAAAGAATTTCTGTTAATCCCTTGCAACCATGACTTATTAATCTTACAGTTCAGTAATTTTCACACCTGTCAGCAACTGCCTTCTTTGGAATAGATATTATTACATTCTTGTCAAAGACTAAGGGCATTGCTCCTTTCTCAAACGTCTAATACATACATGGAAGAGTTTTGTTGTTTCAGACCACTGTAAAAATTCTTCTCGCAGTATTACATCTCCTATCTCATCTACATTTATGTCCACTTCCCTTTGTGTAATATGTGAAATAACTGATATAACTACATTAGAATTCCGCAGGCTTGACCGATACCACCTAACAGCATATCTTGTCTGAACGGATAGGGACAATCAAAACACACTCTTTCGATAAAAATAAACATAGTAGACCAGCTTGAAAACCGAAATTAATTTAATGAAGAGAGACTCTCTTTCGTCACTTATATAAAAATGGTTATAAGCAGAAATTAGGAAGAGTAGCTGCCTTTTCGGGCCTATCAGCTGCTTACATCACTGCTTGTTGAGAAGGACATCTTTAGGAATTCACTATTGTTATCTCATATCGTAAATTTAAGAACTTACTTTATAACATGTTAAGCAATGCATATATTTCATATTTACTCTCACAAAGACTGATACATGGTACTTAAACTGAATTATTGTTTACTTCAAGTGTCTGCGCTGGGGTCACACCTTTCTGGTCTGTACATTCATAGCTTAACAGAACGTCTTGAAGAATATTGATTTGTGCTGATGACATTAGCTTGGCTGCCCAGAGCCACAACGTTTCTGATGATGAAACCTCTTTATCCACTGATTTGGAAGTCTTTGATGTATACCTTAGGAAATGGTGGCTCCACCTAAATCCACAGAAAACAGTTCTATCTGCATTAAATGTATGCACAAGACAGTCAGATTACATACCAGATGTCAGATTCAGAGGCCAATAGCTCTAGGCAGAACTATTAATTTAAAAGTAGCATCTTTCGGTTGTAGCAGCTAAAGACAAAACGAGAAGCAAGTCTTCAAAAATTTGGTGGTACCTTATGGTGACCTAATGCTCGTGTTTTAAGATCCACAGCTTTAACCTTATTATATGTAGGTGTTCTGTTACTGAAGATTATTGTTCGACCAGGATCAACAGTGCTCACACTAAGAAGATAGATGTGCAACTCAATCAGGCATTACGAGATGTATTCATAGTACAAACACTCCAAGACGTCCTGTTCTCAGCATCACCCCACCTCCAGCTGTAAGAAGATCATCTCTCCTAAAGGTTTAGAAGAACATTCTCAGGAATTCTCAGCTACCCATTCATCGAGATATTGCACAAGCAGAGTACCAACGCTTGAAATCTAGGAAAATCTCATGGTGCACAGCAAAAAAACCTTGTTGTGTCTTCTTTCGTTGTCAATCATGCATGGAAAATTCAGTAAGAGCAATCATCAGTAGTCAACAAACATCTAGTCAAGGACCCTTTCATGCAGATAGACGGATTCGATCTTCCGAGACGTCAGTAGAGGATCATGAAATGGATTAGCACAGGACAAGGCTGATGTTTATCTAAAAACGTAAGGAGTCAGTGTTCTTTTACAGACAATTCAATACCACTTTCTAAATATTCCATTTGCCTTAGACTCAATATTATCATAACAACAAAAAGGTCACATGTTACTACACCCTCTGAGGTGGGTGCATGCCCTGCCCCCTGTCATGACATCACATGATGATCCAATTGTGTTTAATCATCAGGATATGTATGTTAGCAGCATATTGTTGCAAACATGCAAATGTAAGATTAGTATATCTTTGTGAATGTGAAATTATAGTAGAAACTGAGAATGTTCGTCATAATGATAAAACATAATTTACAGAGTTGGAGTAGGGAGAACAATGTAACCGATGAAGCACACTGAGAAGTCGATGATAACAGACTATGTTCCATCACAAATTCCTCCTGACATGAACATCTGTAGAAATAAGGCAACCATCATCAACCTGTATGATAATCTCATATTGAAGTTCCCATCATCATCACAGGATTTCACAATGTATTTATTTAAAACTTTGAAGTTTTTATGAAATTGTATTGGCAATAAAGTGCAGTATCGATTGCAACAGCAAAGTCGGTGGTAACGATATGTGAAAGCGTTAATTAACGATGTTATAAGTTATGTACATGAAATGTACCCTACAAATTCATTTAGGCCAATGCATAAGTGTATGTATGCTTGCAGTACCAAAGTCGCCTACCATAACTCCGATAAATATTAAATCTGTAGTACATGGTTTACAGATGTAGAACCGAAATATATCCTTCATCCTGTTGGTTTGAACACAATGCAAGCAGCATTTATAGGGTATAAACATGCTATTTCAATAATACTATAGAGATGTAAGGTAGAACGTATGTAGAAACGTTAATAAACATAATTACTTACAATATATACTTGTTTTTTATTGCAGCAAAAGCAGTGAGAAACAAATATTATGCAAGATACTTGCAGATATGATAAACAGGTCATACTACTCTGCAAAAACTCAAACATATATACATAAATATACTCAGAGTGAGTGAATAGTTAGAGTATGCCAGAGAGTCAACAAAATGCTAGAGACTCCATCTAATGTATCTCCCTGTAACTGTTCAAACATTGCATATGCTTGAGGTGAATGTTGTTGATCAAGAGAGTCAACTTGCAACTTCTGTGGAGAAGAAATAATCTTACAACTACAATTGAAAAAAGGTGATGGGGATATGCTAAAAATGTGGTACATGCACATTGGAGAGCAACACTTCTGCGTGTAAACTCGTCACATCAACATAGGCAAGGAGGTGGCCATGGTGGGGGCAGCAGCATTATGTCAGTTTGAAGTCCGCTGCTATTCTCACTCCTACACCTACGTCACATAGCAGTGGCAGAAGCAGCGTTACATCACCTCAACATGAATGTTCACTCTGGGAAACACACCCACCTCTCACCCATCCTGGAGGTGCACAATCGGTGCAAACGATGCGACTGCAGTAGAGTTCCATCAGTGGGGAGTACAGAAGTACCAGCAGCAGTTCCAGTAACAAAGACCAGCTGCTTGCAATCATCCAGACCGCAAAACTAAGTTATTCAGTGATTTGGTATTCATTTAGAAACAGAATTGCACAAGCTCATATTAAGAGTGCTGTTGGATATCAGGAACCCCCCCCCCCCCTTCCCTTATATTTCTGGTGCATGTAAACCTATTGGGAGGCCAAGGCTGTCTAAAATTTAAAGAACTCTCAGTATTCTTCAATTAAGTTTAAGCAATGCTATGCTATGCTATGAGTTTGCAGTTCCTACACATCACATTGTGACTGAGATTGCAATCATACATTTGTAGAGCAGCATAAATGTAGTATTGCAAAGCACCTCGCTCACTGATTGGTAAGAGAAGTATGTCTGTGACAGATTACGAACAAGGTTATCAGAATTCGAAGAAAGAGGCTGTTCTTGGACGTTTTTGCATACATCCATCATCAACGTCATGAGAGTTCTTCATACATAAAACTTCCAGGAGGTACTGTGTCAAAACATATGGCTATTAAAGTAATAAATAAAGATGATTCTGTTTTGCATAGTGTGGGCTGTGAGAATAATTTGGAGACCATCTGGAGTGTTCTGATAAATATGGCATGTAAGATGTTCCCAGTCATTATAAAGATGAAAGCATTGGTTATCCAATGAAAATTCAGGGCATCGATAAATTTGAAGAGCAGAATATGCATATGCCTATTCATGTATACACCTTGGATGCATGCAAGGATAGTGATCGTAAGATTGCTCATAAAGTTGTTGGCTGCCTGCATTTTTCAGAATTTGCCACGCAGCGTGAAAAACATACAGATTTGCTGATCCTTTTTGATGAAAAAATACAAAGCAGCTTTACTGTTTCATGACAAACCTGTCATCACATCTTATTTCATCACAGGTGAATAAACGTCATGGTGTACAGACCATCTACAGTAGATATTTCAGTACATTTGACAAGAGTGATAATGTTTCTGAGCAGTAGCAAAACAGTTCTATAAAAGCTCCCCATTGTGTAGACAGGTGATGATAAATACACAGAATTAAAAAATTTTATCCTCAAACAGCGACTACCATTCACTGTCTTCTCAGACTTGGAATTTGTACTCACATCAGTAGTGCAATCTGAAGAAGATCCCAATATTTTACAAACCGCTATCATAGAACAACATGTACTCTTTGCAGTGGCATAGAAAGCCATATGTTCATACGATCCATCCTTTCACCATATCGAATTGTACACTGGTACAGGTCCTGCAAGACGGTTGCTCTCTGAGCTGGAAGAACTGGCAGTGAGACTGATGAGCTTTATAATACCTTTGTTCATATACTCGAGACACCTGAAAGTCATTCATTATATGAGAATGCGTTTGCAGTCAACTGTAAGATAAAACAACTGGAAAAGTTATTAGAGATCACTGTTATTTAATTATTAAATTGTGTGGTGCAACACACAATTTGCGTAATTTGAGTTATAAACTTCCCTGGCACATACAATTTGAGCAGATAACATGTTCATTTCCTCACTGAACACTTGAGTGAATTACGTTTGCCTGATTATTCGGTTAATGTTATAGCCAAGAATCTGAAAAATGCATTTCATTTTCAAAGAGTATAACTGTAAATATCACATTATGGACAGCATAATTATCTGACAAACTTATGACATACGTCTCAGGATGCAATCCCAGCACCCAAGGAGCAACATGATTGTTTGATAATTCACAGGCCAACGATGGAATAACTCTTATGCTGAAAATACCTCATTCTTATGTTTTAGGGAGGGAAATCCAATTATGATACTTAAAAAACTGTATTACCCACCATTTCTTCACGTTTTATAGCAAAATTTATCAAATTGAGCGATTCTTAAGTAATTTAATAGCTTTTATATAGCTAAAATAATTTAAAAAGGAGGTGTAATGAATGTAGATGGCGTTGATAGAACTGCCGAAAAACATTTGCTTTCAAAAAGAGGCCGATTCTGTTTTTTGTTAACAGATGGTGTCTTGTTTACTGTCAACCTAATCTCACTTTCCCCTTTCCTGTACATGTGCTAAGTACAATGTCTAATCGTGGTTGTAAAAGCTCTGCTGACAATTTTTGTTATATTTGTGGTGAATTTGTGATTAAAAAACAACAAAGAAACATTACAGACTTAGTGAAAAAGGTTTGTCCATCATACTTTGGATCTAAATTTGGTGATCAAAAAAATGTTAGGCGCCGTATAAGGTAAGTTATGTGTGTGTTGAAGATCTGAGAAAATTGTCCAAAAAGGAAAAAGAAAATCATTTAGTTTTGCTGTTCCTATGATATGGAGGGAGTCAAGAAATCAATCCAATAATTGCTACCTTAGCGCTGTTGATATTACAGGTCATAATTCGAAAAAATGAAGGTAATAAGCTACCCTAGCCTTCCGTCTGCCATCCGACCAGCAGGGCATGGTGTACAATTAGCAGTTCCTGAACCACCAGGTGAATTAAACTCTATTCCAACAGAAGTATTTTCTGATGTACAATCTGATTTAGATGAACCAAACGATGATGAATTCCATTTTAATACAGAAAGTCTTGAGCCCAAATTATTTACTCAGACCCAGCTTAACGATTTGGTTAGGGATCTGGGGGTAACAAAAGGAAAAGCTGAATCGCTTGGCTCCAGATTAAAAGAAAAGAACTTATTGGCAGTTGGAACCAGGATATACATCTATAGAAAGAGAGGGCAGCAACTTTCCAAATTTTTTAAACACGATGGTGATTTAGTGTACTGCTGAGACATTCCCAGTCTCATGAATGAGTATAGTTTTCACCAGCACCTTAAAGTGATGGAAGAATGCTACCAAGGCAGCTGGAACACCAAGATGATGGAGGACTACTGTTGGCCACTTTACTGAGAAGTTCTGCAAGTCACTCATCGTAGAAAAAGCTACACAAGAAGCTTCACAGGAAAAAGAGAAAGAAAATAAAAACCAATACCAGCTGACAAGTGAAACCTCTATTAACTCATAACATTGTTTTATGTAGCTTACTGTAAATACAAACCATGCTTATGTCGTAACAAAGCATTTCACTACTTTCTCTGTTTACCATATAGCATAGGATTTTTGTACTATATAATAAGAAGCATATTGCTCGAAAAAACTAAGGCTAGATTTGGATTCAATTCTTAAAAATCTATTAAGATCTGCTATCAAAGTAAAAAAAAGTTTTTCAAAAAACTTTTTTTCGTTGGTGTGTGTAATGTCTTACATAATTACCTGATCAAATGATGGCATATATATCCAGATCCATGCATAGTAGGAGGGTAACAACATAATTTGATAATTAAACATGCAGGTAATCGAACCAAAACATCTGAGGATCCAGAGGTCTCACCACTTAGCAGAGTTGTGCCATTGTGCGACACACCGGCAGAGGGGGGGAGGGGGGGAAGGTCAGCCAACTCAGGAGGTGTTGCAACGTGTGCCATTGTTGTTGCTATGACAATACTGAGAGTACTGCAACTGGCGTAACTAGAAATGAACCTTGAATTGTCTTTAAAAGAACACTTCTGCTCTATTATCTAACTGACAGTTGGGGATGAGCTAGTTGTGCACATTACGAATGTGGTAGCTCCATACAGTCAGTCCACCGTATTGCTGCTGACCATTATATCTGAGCCAACAAAGGGACCATAATGGACATTCACCATGCATCTCATGAAGCAATCTGATAGATGAGACAACTAGACCTGGAGATGTAGGATGGTGCTAGCCAGTGATTGTGCACATTTGTTTACAGATGTTGTATACACATGTTTGTTTCCATCATACAATAAATAAATAAATAAGTGAGTGCAGAAGATAAGGATACATATTATGTTCGTTAAGAAGTGATCCTAAGTCCTTACATCCTGACTATAAATGTAACTTTTCATACTATAAATGTAAAATACAAAAATATTGAAAGACGCTCAAGCTTGCCTGTCAGCATTTGAAGACATCAAAACTGTGTGTGCTGGTTGGCGCCAATCAAATATTGCCAGAATAATCGATATTTGGCACATAAACATGCATAGTTACAATTCAAATAACAAAATAGTTCTACTATTATCATGATAAGAAATACAAATTATAAAATAAGAGCAGGATTGTGTATGAAAAATGCAAATCACAATGCATATGTCAGTTTTGCAGTAAATTAAGGCATATAGGTGCGATTCGTACATGTACTACTTCTTTCAAAATCATTGCCTAGTATGAGAGAAAAGCATCTGCTTTTAACTAAAAAATTTTCCTTGACTTCTGAAAATCATTCTATACTGTTTCGTATGGCCGCCTAATCAATAAAATAACGAGAGCACGGAATATCAGTCCAGCTGTGTGACTGGACTGAAGAGTTGTTACGAAAAAGAACACAACGTATCAGTTTGAACTGGGAGAGATCTTCACACGTAAAACAAACTTCGGGTGTTACCCAGGGGAAAGTTGCAGGACCGTCACTTTTCACAATACAGGTATACGTGCCCTAGCACATTAAGTCGGAAGTTCAATGAGGCTTTTTGCAGGTGATGATATAGACAGAGACGTCAAAACGCTAGAAAATTGTAGCGAAATGCAGAAAGGCCAACAAAAGATCGACGTTAGGTGCAGTAAGTGGCAGTTAACTCTGAACACAAACAAACGTGACGTATTGCGAATACAGACAGAGGGAGAACCTTTAGTGAGTGATTCCAAAGATAAAGAACAATCAGTGGAGGCAGTTGCCACCGTAGAATATCTCGGAGTATGCTTACAGAGCGATAGGAACTGGAACGAGCACATAAAATTAATCTGCATCTACGTCATACTCCGCCAACGGCCTTGCTGCAGTGGTATCACCGGTTCCCGTCAGATCACCGAAGTTAAGCGCTGTCGGGCTGGGCTAGCATTTCGATGGGTGACCATGCAGTCTGCCGGGCGCCGTTGGCAAGCGGGGTGCACCCAGCCCTTGTGAGGCAAACTGAGGAGCTACTCGACTGAGAAGTAGCGGCTCGGGTCTCGTAAACTGACATACAGCCGGGAGAGCGGTGTGCTGACCACACGCCCCTCCATGTCCGCATACAGTGACGCCTGCGGGTTGAGGACGACACGACGGCCGGTAGGTACCGCTGGGCCTTCCAATGCCTGTTCGGACTGAGTTACATCACACTCCGCAAGCCACGTAAGAGTGTGTGGCGGACGGTAGCTACTGCACCACTAACTGATCTCCCCTTGTCATGTCGTCAGATTCTTATGGAAAGTGCTCTCTCTAAAATCCTATAGAAAACCTCACAGTGATGCACAACCCCTCTCTTGCAGCGGCTGCCATTGGCATTTGTTGAGCGTCTGTGTAACGCTCTCGCGTGGAATAAACGAACCCCCTCTCTGTGGAATCTTCTCCGTCTCTTTCGTCAGTCCTACGTGGTATGTCCCCCAGACTGATGAACGATACTCAAGAATCCGTCACACGAGCGTCTTGTAAGCCACGCCTTGCGTGGGTGAGTTACATTTCCTTAACATTCTCCCTATTAATCTGTCTCGTGTCCAGTTCTCCTACTAATTGGATTATATGGTAGTTCCACATAAGGTCGCTGTGGATAGTTAGTCCTGGATATTTTATGGTCCAGACTGTTTCCAGCAATTTGTCATCAATAGTGTAGTTGTACAGTAGTAGATTTCTTTTCCTATGTACTCGTAGTATGTTACGTTTACTTACGATCAAGCTCAACTGGCACAGCCTGCACCATTCATCATTCCTCTGCAGATCCTTCAGCAAATCGACACTGTCTTCTGGCGTCGCTACTTCCTTATACACAATCGCATCGTCCACAAACAGTGTTAAAGAGCTTCCAGCTGTAACACTATCACATGAGGGCTCCAGAAGCGCTTGTTCAAAATGTAGTCTGCCACTTTGGTCACACATCCACGCACAGCAGACAGGGGAGTGAGTATTAGAAATGTCTTCCGCCACAATACGTACCCGGAAATGCACTGTGACGCTACGTGTGATTTACGCCCACCCCACACTTTTCGCAACTGGTTTGTAGTCGGCTTGCTTACCTGGCGTCTCATAGACGTTGCCCCAGTAGGTTTCTTCTCCTTCGGTCGCGATCTGTAACGTTTCTATCATAAACAGTGCATAATAATGTGACGAGTGAGTAGGTCGAAATACTAATCATAACAAGAACAGTAAAATATTAGGATGCCAACTAATTATGTTTTGTTTCACCAATCGCAAAATTAGTAAGACGATTTCTAGAGCCAGTCTACCGTTAATAATTAACACTAGCTTCCTGGTCATTATTCATTAGTTCGCAAACACCGACAAAGACTCAAAAATGCTCCAGACGATATTAGAATCAACGTGAAATCGCAGAACTATATATTTTCCGAGACAGCTGCAACAGTCTACTCTATATTTGTGCGAACTTGCACTTGACACACCAGTCCGCGTGTTGCTGCTTTCGAAACCGATCGTCGACCAGTCGAGAGACGTCTTAACAGTCTGCTTCTTCCTGAAATTTATAATTATCATTTTCTGATGAACAGAGTGATATTGGAATTATTATTAACAAGTGTTCAGTACAAGTAACGTCATCAGCTGGAGCTGTATATTGAAACTGACCATCTGACGCGTTGTCTGGTGATCCTACCAACTCGCTAGCCTCCCGTACCAAAATCCTCCTATACCTTGCAATAAAACGTAGCAACAAAAATGTAATTCGTAAATGTTGGCAGGGAAGCGACGTAAACGGCACACGAAGCTTTCTACTACATCATTTACATTCTACTATATTAATACACAGTTAGTTCGATGATCAAAATTTAATCAGCTCTCCTCCCACTTTTATTTATTTCTGCTTTGTTAAATCTTTACTTGAGGCTTGGGTAATCGAATCACCATTTTGATCATCCTGATACATTCGGCGAGAAAAGTTCAAATGGCTCTGAGCACTATGGAGCAACTTGTGAGGTCATCAGTCCCCTAGAACTTAGAACTACTTAAACCTAACTAACATGAAGACATCACACACATCCATGCCCGAGGAAAGATTCGAACCTGCGACCGTAGCGGTCGCGGTTCCAGACTGAAGCGCCTAGAACCGCTCAGCCACACCGGCCGGCTGTCAATTACATCTTGAAGATTATCATAGCTCATTGTCTCTTGTTTAAGTCTTCTCACATCAACTGCACATACAGATTTATTTTCCTTTATTGTCATCTTTGTTATCCTTTTATTGACACGGCTGACGGCAGTAAAGTTATCATTAAATTTCTTCTGAATTAGAATTCCCACTCCCGCATGTGCTGCTAGATGTTTATCAGCACCAGAGTAGACTAGTGTGGGTGACTTCCTCTTACGGTTGAGCCTTTCCCTTTTCTTTTCATCTGGGTCAGTGCGCACACGCTTATTTTATGTTGTTCCATTTCCACAACAATTTCCTCCCCTTTATTATTCCATGAGGGTATATTCTATGTAGCAGCGCCTGAGTATTTTAATTCCTGATTTTTAATCCTTTTCTGAGACAAGGCCGTCATGATTTTAACCATCCTGTTTTGAGGCTTACTTTTAGGGATGGGAAAAACCGATCAGTTTAAGCCGATGCCGTTATTTGAGACCTGAATAGCCAGTATTTTTTGGTATATGTTTGGTCTCGGTAATCACAGGAGTTTTTTTATTTTTTGTTAATGGCCGAACAAAATAAATGAATTATCAATTACCCTTAGCAGCAGTGAAACAGTTGTTTCGGTTTTAAACAAACCTTTAAAAAAAAAATTAATTGGGAAACTGGAACTGGTAGGAAATATTGCGCTATTGCAGAAAACCGAGAAAACAATCAGTACTATTTTATTAACAATGCCGACAGAAAGGAGCAGCAAACGCATGGCATGACAAGCGGTACGGCGGCGCTGAGACGGTGCTGCGCCTGTTGCCCTGTGTCGCGGCCTCAGGCAAGCGGTGTGCGTGCAGTGAGCAGGACTTCAGCCACACGCGGTCTGCACGGCAGTTCCTCGCTGCCGTCCGCGGACATCCATTGTGGTGCCGAATGGCGCCGACGCTAGTCTCGAAATATTTGTACGAGGTAACGTACCGATGAAGTACAATGCTTCATTTTCTTTAAAAGATCAATGATTTGTCTGCCACTTCCATGAAACTGTTAAATAGGAAGGAAGTTATGGTAACAGTAATAACTTAATAACTTAGCGACAGTTCATCCATGGTACACAATAAATATAGAGAGCGGCTGATTTACTGACCGTCTCTACATAACATGTCTTCATCTACTTGTAGCCCCGCAAACAGATGTCTGAACAAGCGCAAGGTCGAAAGAGTCCTGAATTCAAATACCGATCACAGAACTACACTCCTGGAAATTGAAATAAGAACACCGTGAATTCATAGTCCTAGGAAGGGGAAACATTATTGACACATTCCCGGCGTCAGATACATCACATGATCACACTGACAGAACCACAGGCACATAGACACAGGCAACAGAGCATGCACAATGTCGGCACTAGTACAGTGTATATCCACCTTTCGCAGCAATGCAGGCTGCTATTCTCCCATGGAGACGATCGTAGAGATGCTGGATGTAGTCCTGAGGAACGGCTTGCCATGCCATTTCCACCTGGCGCCTCAGTTGGACCAGCGTTCGTGCTGGACGTGCAGACCGCGTGAGACGACGCTTCATCCAGTCCCAAACATGCTCAATGGGAGACAGATCCGGAGATCTTGCTGGCCAGGGTAGTTGACTTACACCTTCTAGAGCACGTTGGGTGGCACGGGATACATGCGGACGTGCATTGTCCTGTTGGAACAGCAAGTTCCCTTGCCGGTCTAGGAATGGTAGAACGATGGGTTCGATGACGGTTTGGATGTACCGTGCACTATTCAGTGTCCCCTCGACGATCACCAGAGGTGTACGGCCAGTGTAGGAGATCGCTCCCCACACCATGATGCCGGGTGTTGGTCCTGTGTGCCTCGGTCGTATGCAGTCCTGATTGTGGCGCTCACCTGCACGGCGCCAAACACGCATACGACCATCATTGGCACCAAGGCAGAAGCGACTCTCATCGCTGAAGACGACACGTCTCCATTCGTCCCTCCATTCACGCCTGTCGCGACACCACTGGAGGCGGGCTGCACGATGTTGGGGCGTGAGCCGAAGACGGCCTAACGGTGTGCGGGACCGTAGCCCAACTTCATGGAGACGGTTGCGAATGGTCCTCGCCGATACTCCAGGAGCAACAGTGTCCGTAACTTGCTGGGAAGTGGCGGTGCGGTCCCCTACGGCACTGCTTAGGATCCTACGGTCTTGGCGTGCATCCGTGCGTCGCTGCGGTCCAGTCCCAGGTCGACGGGCACGTGCACCTTTCGCCAACTACTGGCGACAACATCGATGTACTGTGGAGACCTCACGCCCCACGTGTTGAGCAATTCGGCGGTACGTCCACCCGGCCTCCCGCATGCCCACTATACGCCCTCGCTCAAAGTCCGTCAACTGCACATACGGTTCACCTCCACGCTGTCGCGGCATGCTACCAAAGACTGCGATGGAGCTCCGTATGCCACGGCAAAGTGATTGACACTGACAGCGGCGGTGCACAAATGCTGCGCAGCTAGCGCCATTCGACGGCCAACACCGCGTTTCCTGGTGTGTCCGCTGTGCCGTGTGTGTTATCATTGCTTGTACAGCCCTCTCGCAGTGTCCGGAGCAAGTATGGTGGGTCTGACAGACCGGTGTCAATGTGTGCTTTTTTCCATTTCCAGGAGTGTATTATTCAGCAAATCGAACGTTCTTCATCCTGGTACATATCTACAACTACAAAACGAATGCTAGGAATCGCAGTTTTTAGAGTATAGTAAATTCGAGGAAAAAATGTGAATACACCCAGAGCATTGCAATTTTTCCATATTTTTGGAAAAGCGTTGTTTCCAAAAAACCCACTTGTTGCACATCAAGCCAAACGTCATTGCATCTTTTGTCGATTCATGGAACTGGCACCTCTATTTGACAAATAGTGCGCGGTCTACTTCCGTCTGAACATGCGCAAAGCTACAAAGATTTCTGAATTCAAATATCGATTACAGGTACTATTATTCAGGAAATCGAACATTCTTTATCCCGATTCATATCTACATAATGAAAACTACAAAATGCATGCTACGAAACGCAGTTTTAAGAGAATAGTGAATTCGAGGAAAAAATGTGAATACAACCAGAGCATTGCGATTTTTCCATATTTTTGGAAAAGCATTGTTCCAAAAACCCCACTTGTTACACATCAAGCGAAACCTTATTGCATCCTCTGTCGATTCATGGAACAGGCACATCAATGAGACAAATAGTACACAGTCTACTTCCATCTGAACATGCGCAGAGGTACAAATAGTCCTGAATTCAAATATCGATTAGAGGTATTATTATTCAGCAAATGGAAAGTTCTTATTCTGGTACATATATACATGATGAAAACTACAAAATGTATGCTAGGAAACGCAGTTCTAAGAGTACAGTGAATTTGCTGAAAAAATGTGAATACACCCGCGGCTTTGCGATTTTTCCATATTTTTGGAAAAGTTTTGTTTCCAAAAACCCCACTTGTTACACATCTAGCGAAACATCATTACATCCTCTGTCGATTCATGGAACTAGCACCTCTGTGTGCAAATAGTACACAGTGTATTTCCGTCTGAACATGCGCAAAGGTAGAAAGAGCCCTGAATTAAAATATCGATACTATTATATAGCAAACCGAACGTTCTTTATCCTGGTACATATCTTCATGATGATAACTAAGAAATGCATGATAGAGCATGCAGTTTTAAGAGTACAATGAATTTGAGGAAAGAATGTAAATACACCAGGAATTTTAAATTTTCCCATATTTGAAAAAAAGCTTTGTTTCCAAGCACCCCACATTTTCACATCAAGCGAAACTTCATTACACATCATGTCGATTCATGGAACTGGCACCTCCATTTGACAAATAGTACGCAGTCTACTTCTGTCTGAACATGCGCAAAGGTACAAAGAGACTTGCATTCACATATCGATTGCAGGTACTATTGTTCAGCAAATCCAATGTTCTGTATCCTGGTACCTATCTACATGATGAAAACCTCAAAATGCATGCTAGGAAACGCCGTTTTAAGCGTACAGTGAATTCGAGGAAAAGATGCTGGGCTTTGCGATGTTTCGATATTTGAGGAAAAGCTTTTTTCCAAAAACCCCACTTGTTACACATCAAGCGAAACGTCATTACATCCTGTGTCGAGTCATTGAACTGGCACCTCTATGTGACAAATAGTACACAGTCTATTTCCATCTGAACATGCGCAATGGTAGGAAGAGACCTGCATTCAAAATTTTGATTACAGGTACTATTATTCAACAAGTCGAACGTTCATTATCCTGGTACATATCTACATGATGAAAACTACAATATGCATACTAGGAAACGCAGTTTTAAGAGAACATTGAATGCGAGGAGAAAATTTGAATATACTCAGGGCTTTGCGATTTTTCCATATTTTAGGAATAGCTGTTTCCAAAAACTCCTCTTGTTACATATCAAGCGAAACGCCATTACATCCTTTGTCAATTCATGGAACTGGCACCTCAATGTGATAAGTAGTACACAGACTATTTCCGACTTAACATGGGCAGAGGTAGAAAGAGCCCTGAATTCAAATATCGATTACAGGTGCTATTATTCAGCAAATCGAACGTTCTTTATCCTGGTACCTATCTACAAAATGAAAAATACAAAATGCATGCTAGGAAACGTATTTTTAAGAGTAGAGAGAGTTCGAGGAAAAGAATGTGAATACACCCTGAGCTTAGCGATTTTTCCATATTTGAGGAAAGCTTTTTTCCAAAATCTCCACTTGTTACACATCAAGCGAAACGTAATTACATCCTCTGTCGACTCATTGAACTGGCACCGGTATGTGACAAATAGTACACAGTCTATTTCCGTCTGAACATGCGTAAAGGTAGAAAGAGCCTTGAATTCAAATATCGATTACAGATACTATTATGTAGCAATTCGAACGTTCTTTATCCTGGTACATACCTACATGATGAAAACTACGAAATGCATGATAGGGCGCGCAGTTTCAAGAGTACAGTGAATTCGAGGAAAGAATATGTATACACCATGAATTTGAATTTTTTCCATATTTGAGGAAAAGCTTTGTTTTCAACACCCCAATTGTTATGCATCAAGTGAAACGTTATTTCATCCTCTGTCGACTCATGGAGCTCTCACCTCTATGTGAGAAATAGTAAGCAGTCTATTTCCGTCTGAACATGCGCAAAGGTAGAAAGAGACCTGCATTCAAAATTTTGATTACAGGTACTATTATTCAGCAAATCGAACGTTCCTTATCCTGGTATAGATCTACATGATGAAAACAACTAAATGCATGCTAGGAAACGTAGTTTTAAGAGTACAGACAATTCGAGGAAAATATGTGAATACACCCTTGGCTTTGCGATTTTTCTATATTTGAGGAAAAGCTTTATTCCAAAAACCCCACTTATTACACATAAAGCGAAACGTCATTACATCCTCTGTAAACTCCTTGAACTGTCACCTCTATGTGACAAATTGTACACAGTCTATTTTCGACAGAACATGCGCAAAGGTACAAAGAGTCCCGAATTCAAATATTGTTATAGAAACTATTATTCAGGAAATCGAACGTCCTTTATCCTGGTATATATCTACATGATGAAAACCTCAAAATGCATGCTAGGAAACGCAGTTTTAAAAGTACAGTGAATTCGAGTAAAAAAATGTGAAGACACCCAGGGATCTGCGATCTTTCCACAATTGAGAAAAAGCTTTGTTTCCAATAACCCCAGTTGTGACACATGAAGCGAAACGTCATTACATCCTCTATCTGTTCATTTACTCTCACCTCCATGTTACAGATAGTACACAGTCTATTTCCGTATGAACATGCGCAAAGGTAGAAAGAGTCCTGAATTCAAATATCGATTACAGATACTATTATATAGCAATTCGAACGTTCTTTATCCTGGTACATACCTACATGATGAAAACTACGAAATGCATGATAGGGCGCGCAGTTTGAAGAGTACAGTGAATTTGAGGAAAGAATATGAATACACAATGAATTTGAATTTTTTCCATATTTGAGGAAAAGCTTTGTTTTAACACGCCAATTGTTATGCATCAAGTGAAACGTTATTACATCCTCTGTCGACTCATAGAACTCTCACCTCTATGTGAGAAATAGTAAGCAGTCTATTTCCGTCTGAACATGCGCAAAGGTAGAAAGAGACCTGCATTCAAAATTTTGATTACAGGTACTACTATTCAGCAAATCGAACGTTCTTTATCCTGGTACATATCTACATGATGAAAACTACAATATGGATGCTAAGAAACGCAGTTCTAAGAGAACAGTGAATGCGAGGAGAAAATTTGAATATACTCATGGCTTTGCGATTTTTCCATATTTTTGGAATAGCTTTGTTTCCAAAAACCCCACTTGTTACACATCAAGCGAAATGCCATTACATCCTTTGTCAATTCATGGAACTGGCACCTCTATGTGACAAACAGTACACAGTCGATTTCCGACTTAACATGGGCAGTGGTAGAAAGAGCCCTGAATTCAAATATCGATTACAGCTGCTTTTATTCAGCAAATCGAACATTCTCCATCCTGGTACATATCTACAAGATGAAAAATACAAAATGCATGCTAGGAAACGTAGTTCTTTAGAGTAGAGAGAGTTCGAGGAAGATATGTGAATACACCCTGAGCTTTGCGATTTTTCCATATTTGAGGAAAAGCTTTTTTCCAAATACCCCAATTGTTAAGCATAAAAGCGTAACGAAATTACATCCTCTGTCGATTCAGTGAACTGGCACCTCTATGTGCCGATAGTACGCAGGTTACTTCCGCCTGACCATGCGCAAAGGTACACAGAGTCCTGATAACAAATATCAATTACAGGTACTATTTATTTTGGAAATAGAATTTTTCTTACCCTGGTACATATCGACGTGATGAAAAGAACAAAATGCATGTTAGGGAACGCAGTTTTAAGAGTACAGTGAATTCGAGGAAAAAATGCTGGGCTTTGCGATGATTCGATATTTGAGGAAAAGCTTTTTTCCAAAAACCCTACCAGCTACTCATCAAGCGAAACGTCATTACATCCTCTGTCGGATCATTGAACTGGCACCTCTATGTGACAAACAGTACACAGTCTATTTCCGTCCGAACATGCGCAATGGTAGGAAGAGACCTGCATTCAAAATCTTGATTACAGGTACTATTATTCAACAAATCGAACGTTCTATATCCTAGTACATATCTACATGATGAAAACTACAATATGCATGCTAGGAAACGTAGTTTTAAGAGTACAGAGAATTCGGGGAAAAATGTGAATACACCCTGGGCTTTCCGATTTTTCCATATTTGAGGAAAGCTTTTTTCCAAAAACTCCACTTGTTACACATCAAGCGAAACGACATTACATCCTCTGTCGATTTAGGGAACTGTCACCTATATGTGGCAAATAGTACGCATGCTACTTCTGTCTGACTATGCGCAAAGGTACAAAGACTCCTGATTTCAAATATCGATCACACTTACTATTATTCAGAAAATAGATTTTTTTCTTACCCTAATACATATCTACATGATGAAAGCATCAAAATGCATGCTAGGGAACGCAGTTTTAAGAGTACAGTGTTTTCGAGGAAAAAATGAGAATAGACCAGGGTCTTTGCGATGTTTCCATATTTGAGAAAAATCTTTGTTTCCAAGCACCCCACATTTTACACATCAAGCGAAACTTCATTACATCCTCTGCCGATTCATGGAACTGGCAATTATATGTGACAAATAGTACGCAGTCTACTTCTGTCTCAACATGCACAAAGGCACAAAGAGTCCCGAATTCAAATATTGTTACAGATACTATTATTCAGGAAACCGAACGTCCTTTATCATGGTATATATCTTCATGATGAAAACCTCAAAACGCATGCTAGGAAACGCAGTTTTAAGAGTACAGTGAATTGGAGGAAAAAGTGTGAAAACACCTGGGGCTCTGAGAGTTTTCCATAATTGAGGAAAAGCTTTGTTTCGAATAACCCCACTTGTGACACATGAAGCGAAACGTCATTACATCCTCCATCTATTCATTTACTGTCAACTCTATATGACAAATAGTACACAGTCTACTTCCGTCTGAACATGCGCAGAGGTACAAATAGTCCTGATTTAAAATATCGATTACAGGTACTATTATATAGCAAATCGAACGTTCTTTATCCTGGTACATATCTACATGATAAAAAATACAAAATGCATGATAGGACACGCAGTTTGAAGAGTACAGTGAATTCGGGGAAAGAATGTGAATACACCAGGAATTTGACTTTTTTACATATTTCAGGAAAAGCTTTGTTTTCAAAAACGCCAATTGTCACGCATCAAGTGAAACGTTATAACATCCTCTGTCGATTCATGGAACTTTCACCTCTATTTGACAAATAGTAAGCAGTCTATTTCCGTCTGAACATGCGCAAAGATGGAAAGAGACCTGAATTCAAATATCGATTACAGAAACTATTATTCGGCAAATCGAATGTTCTTTATCCTGGTACATATCTACATGGTAAAAACCTCAAGATGCATGCTAGGAACGCAGTTTTAAGCGTGCATTTAATTCGAGGAAAAAATGTGAATACACCCTGGGCTTTGCGATTACTCCATATTAGGAAAAAAACTTTGTTTCCAAAAACCATACTTGTTACACATTAAGCGAAACGTCATTACATCTTCCGTCGATTCATGTAACTGGCATCTCAATGTAGGAAATAGTAATCAGTAGACTTCCGTCTGAACATGCGCAAAGTTATAAAGAGTCCTGAATTTAAGTATCGATTACAGGTAATATTATTCAGCAAATCTTACGTTCTTTACCGTGCTACATAACTAAATGATAAAAACTAGAAAACACATGCTAGGAAACGCAGTATTAAGAGTACAGAGAATTCGAGGAAAAGATGTGAATACACCCGGCCTTTACAACTGTTCCCAATTTGTAAAAAAGCGTTGTTTCCAAAAAACCTACTTATTACACGTGAAGCTAAACGTCATTACATCCTCTGTCGATCCATGGAACTGGCACCTCTATGTGACAAATAGTACGCAGTCTACTTCTGTCTGAACATGCGCAAATGTTCAAAGGGTCCTGAATTCAAATATCGATTACAGGTACTATTATTCAGCAATTCGAATGTTCTGTGTCCTGTTATAAATCTACATGATGATAACTACAAATTGCATGCCGGGAATCGCTGTTTTAAGTGTACAGTGAATTCTTCGAAAATATGTGAATTTTTTTGCGATTTTTACATATTTGAGAAAAAGTTTTATTCCCATAAACAACACTTGCTACACATCAAGCGAAACCTAGTTACATCCTCTCTCCATACTTGGAACATGCACCTCCATGTGACAAATAGTACGCATTTTATTTCCGTATGAACATGCGCAAAGGTACAAAGAGTCCTTAATACAAATATCGAATACAGGTACTGTGGTTAAGCATATCGAACGATGTCTTTCCTGTTACGTATCTACATGATGAAAACTACAAAATGCTTCAAGGAAACGCAGTTTTAAGAGTACAGTGAATTCGAATATGAAATGTGAATACACCCGAGGCTTCGCGATTTATCCATATTTGAGGAAAAGGTTTGTTTCCAAAAATCCCCTTGCTACACATCAAGCGAAACATCATTACAACCTCTATCGATTAATTGAACTGGCACCTCTATGTGACAAATAGTACACAGTCTACTTCCGTCTGAACATGTGTTAAGGTACAAGGATTCCTGAATTCAAATATGGATTACAGGTACTATTATTCAGCAAATCGAAATTTCTTTATCCTGGTATATATCTACATGATGAAAACTACAAAATGCATGATAGGAAACGCAATTTTAAGAGTACAGTGAATTCGAGGAAACAATGTGAATACACCTAGGACTTTGCAATTTTTCCATATTTGGAAAAAAACCTTTGCTTCCAATAATTCCACTTGTTACACATCAAGCGAAAGTTCATTAGATCCTCTGTCAATTCATGAAACTTTCACCTCTATGTGACAAACAGTACGCAGTCGACTTCCGTCTGAACATGTGCTAAGGTACAAGGAGTCCTGAATTCAAATATGGATTACAGGTACTATTATTCAGCAAATCAAACTCTCTTTATCCTGGTACATATCTATATGATGAAAACTACAAAATGCATGATAGGAGACGCAATTTTAAGAGTACATTGAATTCGAGGAAAAAATGTGAATACATTTGCGATATTTCCATATTTAAGAAAAAGCTTTGTTTCCAAAAACCCCACTTGCTACACATCAAGCGAAACGTCATTACGTCGATTCATGGAACTGGCACCTCTATGTGACAAACAGTACGCAGTCTACTTCTGTCTGAAAATGTACAAAGATATAGAGAGTCCTGAATTCAAATATCGGTTACAGGTACTATTATTTAGCAAGTCGAACGTTGTTTTTCCATCCAGACATGCGCAAAGGTTCAAAGAGCCCTGAATTCAAATATCGTTTACAGGTACTATTACTCAGCAAATCGAATCCTAGGAAACGCAGTTTAAAGAGTATAGTGAGTTCGAGGAATAAATGTGAAAACACCCGAGGCTTTGTGATTTTTCCATATTTGAGGAAAAGCTTTGTTTCTAAAAACCCCACTTGTCACACATGAAGCCAAACGTCATTAGATCCTCCGTCGATTGATGAATCTGGCACCACAATGTGACAAAGAGTACGCAGTCTACAGTCTGAACGTGCGCAAAGCTACAAAGAGACCTGAATTCAAATATCGAGTACAATTACTCACAAATCGAACTTTGTTTATCCTGGTACATATCTACATGATAAAAATGCAAGATGCATACCAGGAAATGTTGTTTTAAGAGTACAGTGAAATCGAGGAAAAAATGTGAAACACCTGAGATTTAGCGATTTCTCCATATTTGGAAAAAATGCTTTCTATCCAAAAACTCCACTTGTTGGACATGAAGCGAAACATCATTACATCCTGTATCGATTCATACAACTGGCACCTCTATGTGACATACAGTACACAGTGTACTTCCGTCTGGACATGCGCAAAGGTACAAGGAGTCCTGAATTCATAATCGATTACAGGTACTATTATTCTGGAAATCGAACGTTGTGTACCCTGGTACATATCTATATGATGAAAACTAAAGAATGCATGCTAGGAAACGCAGTTTTAAGAGTACAGGAATGCGAGGAAAAAATGTGAAAACACCCGGGGGTTTGCGATTTTTCGATATTTGAGGAAAAGCTTTGTATCCAAAAATCCCACTTGTAACACATGAAGCGAAATTTCATTACATAATCAGTCGATTCATGGAACTGGAACTTCTATGTGACAAATAGTACCCAGTCCATTTCCGTCTGAAGATGCGCAAAGCTACAAAGAGCCCTGAATTCAAATATCGCTTACAGTTGCTATTATTCAGCAAATCGAACGTTCTTTATCCTGTTACATATCTACATGATGAAAACTACAAAATGCATGCCAGGGAACGCAGTTTTAAGAGTACAGTGAATTCTAGGAAAAAATGTGAATTGCGATTTTTCCATATTTGACGAAAAGCTTTGTTACCAAAACCCCACTTGTTACACATGAAGCGAAACGTCATTACATCCTCTGACGATTCATGGAACTGGCACCTTTATGTGACAAACTGTACGCAGTGTACTTCTGTCTGAACATACACAAAGAGTCCTGAATTCAAATATCGATTACAGGAACTATTATTTTGCAATTCCAAAGTTCATTATCCTCGTACATATCTACATGATAAAAACTACAAAATGCATGCTAGGAAACACAGTTTTAAGAGTACAGTGAATTCGAGGAAAAATTGTGAAACCACCCGGGACTTTGAGTAAAAGCTTTGTTTCCAAAAATCCCACTTGTTACAAATCAAGCAAAATTTCATTACATACTCTGTCGATTCATGGAAGTGGAACCTCTATGTGACAAATAGTACCCAGTCCATTTCTACATCTACACCTACATCCATACTCCACAAGCCACCTGACGGTGTGTGGCGGAGGGTACCCTGAGTACCTCTATCGGTTCTCCCTTCTATTCCAGTCTCATATTGTACGTGGAAAGAAGGATTGTCGGTATGCTTCTGTGTGGGCTCTAATCTCTCTGATTTTATCCTCATGGTCTCTTCACGAGATATACGTAGGAGGGAGCAATATACTGCTTGACTTTTCGGTGAAGGTATGTTCTCGAAACTTTAACAGCAGTCCGTACCTAGGTACTGAGCGTCTCTCCTGCAGAGTCTTCCACTGGAGTTTATCTATCATCTCGGTAACGCTTTCGCGATTACTAAATGATCCTGTAACGAAGCGCGCTGCTCTCCGTTGGATCTTTTCTATCTCTTGTATCAACCCTATCTGGTACGGATCCCACACTGTTGAGCAGTATTCAAGCAGTGGGCGAACAAGCGTACTGTAACCTACTTCCTTTGTTTTCGGATTGCATTTCCTTAGGATTCTTTCAATGAATCTCAGTCTGGCATCTGCTTTACCGAATATCAACTTAACACGATCATTCCATTTTAAATCACTCCAAATGCGTACTCCCAGATAATTTATGGAATTAACTGCTTCCAGTTGCTGACCTGCTATTTTGTAGCTAAATGATAAGGGATCTATCTTTCCATGTGTTCGCAGCACATTACACTTGTCTACATTGAGATTCAATTGCCATTCCCTGCACCATGCGTCAATTCGCTGCAGATCCTCCTGCATTTCAGTACTATTTTTCATTGTTGCAACCTCTCGATACACTACAGCCTCAGTGAACTTCCGATGTCATTCACCAGGTCATTTATGTATATTGTGAATAGCAACGGTCCCATGACACTCCTCTGCGGCACACCTGAAATCACTCTTACTTCGGAAGACTTCTCTCCATTGAGAATGGCATGCTGCGTTCTGTTATCTTGGAACTCCTCAATCCAATCATACAATTGGTCTGATAGTCCATATGCTCTTACTTTGTTCATTAAACGACTGTGGGGAACTGTGTCAAATGCCTTGCGGAAGTCAAGAAACACGGCATCTACCTGTGAACCCGTGTCTATGGCCCTCTGAGTCTCGTGGACGAATAGCGCGGGCTGGGTTTCACACAACCGTCTCTTTCGAAACCCATGCTGATTCCTACAGAGTAGATGTCCAGTCTTCAGAAAAGTCATTATACTCGAACATAATACGTGTTCCAAAATTCTACAACTGATCGACGTTAGAGATATAGGTCTATAGTTCAGCATATCTGTTCGACGTCCCTTCTTGAAAACGGGGATGACCTGTGCCCTTTTCCAATCCTTTGGAACGCTTCGCTCTTCTAGAGACCTACGGTACACCGCTGCAAGAAGGGGGGCAAATTCCTTCGCGTACTCTGTGTAAAATCGAACTGGTATCCCATCTGGTGCAGCGGCCTTTTCTCTTTTGAGTGATTTTAATTGTTTCTCTATCCCTCTGTCGTCTATTTCGATATCTACCATTTTCTCATCTGTGCGACAATCTAGAGAGGGAACTACAGTGCAGTCTTCCTCTGTGAAATAGCTTTGGAAGAAGGTATTTAGTATTTCGGCCTTTAGTCTGTCATCCTCTGTTTCTGTACCAGTTTGGTCACAGAGTGTCTGGACATTTTGTTTTGATCAACCTACCGCTTTGACAAAGAACCAAAATTTCTTAGGATTTTCTGACAAGTCAGTACATAGAACTTTACTTTCGAATTCATTGAAAGCCTCTCGCATAGCCCTCCTCACACTACATTTCGCTTCGCGTAATTTGTATTTGTGTGCAAGGCTATGGCTATGTTTATGTTTGCTGTGAAGTTCCCTTTGCTTCTGCAGCAGTTTTCTAACTCAGTTGTTGTACCACGGTGGCTCTTTTCCATCTCTTACGATCTTGCTTGGCACATATTCATCTAACGCATATTGTACTATGGTTTTCAACTTCGTCCACTGATCCTCAACACTATCTGTACTTGAGACAAAACTTTTGTGTTGAGCCATCAAGTACTCTGAAATCTGCTTTTTGTCACTTTTGCTAAACAGAAAAATCTTCCTACCTTTTTTAATATTTCTGTTTACGGCTGAAATCATCGATGCAATAACCGCTTTATGATCGCTGATTCCCTGTTCTGCATTAACTGATTCAAATAGTTCGGGTCTGTTTTTCACCAGAAGGTCTAATATGGTGTGATGGTGTGAACATGCGCAAAGCCACAAAGAGCCCTGAATTCAAATAACGATTACAGGCCCTATTACTCAGCAAATCGTACGTTGTTTATTCTAGTACATATCTACATGATGAAAACTACAAAACGCATGCTAGGAAACGCAGTTTGAAGAGTACAGTGAATTCGAGGAAAAAATGTGAAAACACGTGGGGCTCTGCGATTTTTCCATAATTGACGAAAAGCTTAGTTTCCAAAAACCCCACTTGTTACACATGATACGAAACGTCTTTACATCCTCTGTCGATTCATGGAACTGACACCTCTATGTGACAAACAGTACACTGTGTACTTCGATCTGAACATACACAAAGGCACAAAGAATCCTAAATTCAAATATCGATTACAGGAACTATTATTTTGCAATGCCAAAGTTCATTATCATCGTACATACCTACATGATGAAAACTACAAAATGCATGTTACGAAACACAGTTTTAAGAGTACACTGAGATCCAGGAAAAAATGTGAAAACACCCGGGGCTTTGCGAATTTTCAATATTTGAGGAAAAGCTTTGTTTCCAAAAATCCCACTTGTTACAAATCAAGCGAAATGTCATTACATCCTCTGTCGATTGATGGAACTGGCACCACAATGTGACAATTAGTATGCAGTCTACTTCCGTCCAAACATGCGAAAAAGGTTCAAAAAGCCCTGTATTCAAATATCGATTACAGGTACTATTTCTCAGCAAATCGAATGCTAGGAAACGCAGTTTTAAGAGTACAGTCAGTTCGAGGAAAAAATGTGAAATCACCTGAGGCTTTGTGATTTTTCCATGTTTCAGGAAAAGCTTTGTTTCTAAAAACGCAACTTTTCACACATGAAGCCGAACATCATTACATCCTCTGTCGACTCAAGAAACTGGCACCACTATGTGACAAAGAGTACGCAGTCTACTTCCGTCTGAACATGCGTAAAACTACAAAGAGCCCTGAATTCAAATATCGATTACAGGTACCATTACTCAGCAAATCGAACGTTGTTTATCCTAGTACATATCTACATGATGAAAAGTACAAAATGCATGCCAAGAAACGCTGTTTTAATAGTATAGTGAAATCGAGGAAAAAATGTGAAACACCGAGGCTTTGCGATTTCTCCATATTTGGAAGAAAGCTTAGTATCCAAAAACTCCACTTGTTACACATGAAGGGAAACATCTTTACATCCTGTTTCGATTCATGGAACTGGCACCTCTATGTGACAAACAGTACGCAGTCTACTTCCGTCTGGACATGCGAAAAGCCACAAAGAGTCCTGAATTCAAATATCGATTACAGGTACTATTATATGGAAATCGAACGTTGTGCACCCTGGCACATGTCTATATCATGAAAACTACAAAATCAATGCTAAGAAACGCAGTTTTAAGAGTACAGTGAATTCGAGGAAAAAATGTGAAAACACCCGGGGAGTTTGCGATTTTTCAATATTTGAGGAAAAGCTTTGTTTCTTTTCCCACTTGTTACACATCAAGCGAAATGTCATTACATAATCTGTCGATTCATGGAATTGGAAGCTCTATGTGACAAATGGTACCCAGTCCATTTTCGTCTGAACATGCGCAAAGATACAAAGAGAGCTGAATTCAAATATCGATTACAAGTACTATTATTCAGCAAATCAAACGTTGTTTATTCTGGTACATATCTACATGATGAATACTACAAAATGGATGCTAGGAAACACAGTTTTAAGAGTAAAGTGAATTTGGGGAAAAATGTGAAGACACCTGGGGCTTTGCAATTTTTCCATATTTGAGGATAAAACTTTGTTTCCAATAACCTCACTTGTGACACATGAAGCATAACATCATTACATCCTCTGTCGACTCATGGAACTTACACCACTATGTGACTAAAAATACGCAGTCTACGGCTATCTGAACATGCACAAAGGTACAACGAGTCCTGAATTCAAATATCGATTACTGGAACTATTATTTTGCATATCCAACCTTCAATATCATCGTACATATCTACACGATGAAAACTAAAAAACGCATGCTAGGAAACGCAGTTTTAATAGTACAGTGAATTCGAGGACAAAATGTGAAAACACCCGTACTTTGCAATTTTTCCATATTTGACAGAAAGCTTTGTTTCGAAAAAACCCACTTGTTACACATGAAGCGAAACGTCACTACATCCTCTGTCGGTTCATGGAACTGGCACCTCTATGTGACAAACAGTACGCAGTGTAGTTCATCTGAACACGCACAAACTTACAAAGAGTCCTGAATTCACATATCGATTACAGGAACTTTTATTTTGCATATCCAACGTTCATTATCCTCGTACATATCTACATGATGAAAACTACAAAATGCATGGTAGGAAACGCTGTCTTAAGAGTACAGTGCATTCGAGGAAAAAAATGTGAAAATACCCGGGGCTTTGCGATATTTACATATTTAATAAAAAACTTTGTTTCCAATAAACTCACTTGTTACACATGAAGCGAAAACATCATTACATCCTCTGTCGATAGATGGTACTGTCACCTCTACGTGACTAATAGTATGCAGTGTACATCCGACTGAACATACACAAAGGTACAAGGAGTCTTCAATGCAAATATTGATTACAGGAACTATTACTTTGCATCTACAACGTTCATTACCCTCGTACATATCTACATGATGAAAACTAGAAAATATATGCTAGGAAACGCAGTTCTAGGAGTACAGTCAATTCGAGGAAAAAATGTGAAACACCCGAGGCTTTGCGAATTTTCCAATTTTGACGATAAGCTTTGTTTCCAATAACCCCACTTGCGACACGAGAAGGGAAACGTGGTTACATCCTCTGTCGATTCAAGGAACTGGCACCACTAAGTGACCAATAGTACGCAGTCTACGTCCACTTGAAAATGCACAAAGGTCCAAAGGTTCCTCAATTCAAATATTGATTACAGTAACTATTATTTTGCATATGCAACGTTCATTATCCTCATATTCATATACACGATGAAAACCACAAAATGCATGCTATGAAACGCAGTTTTAATAGTACAGTGAATTCGAGGAAAAAATGTGAAAACACGTGGGGTTTTGCGATTTTTCCATATTAGACGAAAGGCTTTGTTTCCAAAAACCCCACTTGTTACACATGAAGCGAAACGTCATTACATCCACTGTCGATTCATGGAACTTGCACCACTATGTGACTAATAGTACTCAATCTATGTCCTTCTGAACATGCACAAAGGTACAAAGAGTCCTGAATTCAAATATTGATTACAGGAACTATAATTTTGCATAACCAACGTTCACTATTCTCGTACATATCTACATGATGAAAACTACAAAATGCATGCTAGGAATTGAAGTTTTAAGAGTACAGTGAATTCGAGGGAAAAATGTGAAAACACCCGGGGCTTTGCGATTTTTCCATGTTTGACGAAAAGCTTTGTTTCCAAAAACCCCACTTGTTACACATGGATCGAAACGTCATTCCTTCCTCTGTCGATTCATGGAACTGGCACCACTATGTGTCAATTAGTACGCAGTGTACATCCGTCTGAACATGCTCATAGCCATAAAGAGTCCTGCATTCATATATCGATTACAGTTACTATTACTCAGCTAATCGAACGTTGTTTATCCTGGTACATATCTACATGATGAACACTACAAAATGCATACTAGGAAACGCAGTTTCAAGAGTAAAATGAATTCGAGGAAAAAATGTGAAAACACCCGGTGCTTTGAGATTTTTCCATATTTGGGGAAAAGCTTTGTTTGAAAAAACCCCTCTTGTTACACATGAAGCGAGACGTTATTACATCCTCTGGCGATTCAAGGAACTGGCACCTTTATGTGACAATTAGTACGCAGTCTACTTCCGTCTGAACATGCGCATAGCTATGTGACAATTAGAAGGCAGTCTACTTCCATCTGAACATGCTCATAGCTTCAAAGAATCCTGCATTCAAATATCGATTACAGGTACTATTACTCAGCAAATCGAACGTTGTTTATCCTGGTACATATCTACATGATGAACACTACAATATGCATGCTAGGAAACGCAGTTTCAAGGGTACAATGAATTCGAGAAAAAAATGTGAAAACACCTGGGGCTCTGCGATTTTTCCATATTTGAGGAAAAATTTTGTTTCCAAAAACCTCACTAGCTACTCATCAAGCGAAACGTCATTACATCCCCTGTCGATTCATGGAACTGGCACCTCTATGTGACAATTAGTACGCAGTCTACTTCCGTCTGAACATGCACATAGCTACAAAGAATCCTGCATTCAAATATCAATTACAGGTACTATTACGCAGCAAATCGAAAGTTGTTTATACTGATACATATCAAAATGATTAACGGTACAAAATGCATGCTATTAAACGCAGTTTTAAGAGAACAATGAATTCGAGGTAAAAATGTGAAACACCTGTGGCTTTGTGATTTTTCAATTTTGGGGAAAAGCTTTGTCTCCAAAGACTCCACTTGTTACACATCAAGCGAAACGGAATAACATCCTCCGTCGATTCAAGTACCTGGCACCTCTTTGAGACAAATAGTACACAGTCTACATCCGTTTCGACATGGGCATAGCTGCAAAAAGTCCTGCATTCAAATATCAATTACAGGTACTATTACTCAGCAAATCGAACGTTGTTTATCCTGGTACATATCTACATGATGAACACTACAAAATGCATGTTGGAAACGCAGTTTCAAGAGTACAATGAACTCGAGGAAAAAATGTGAAGACACCTAGGTTTTGCGATTTTTCCATATTTGAGGAAAAGTTTTGTTTCCAAAAATCGCACTTGTTACACATGAAGCGAAACGTTATTACATCCTCAGTCGATTCATTGATCTGGCACCTCTACGAGACAAATAGTTCGCAGTTTACTACCTTCTGAACATGCACAAAGGTACAAAGAGTCCTGCATTCAAATATCGATTACATGTACTATTACTCAGCAAATCGAACGTTGTTTATCCTGGTACATATCTACATGATTAACACTAAAAATGCATGCTAGGGAACGCAGTTTCAAGAGTACAATGAATTCGAGGAAAAAATCTGAAGACACTCTGGGCTTTGAGATTTTTCCATATTTGTAGAAAAGTTCTGTTTCCAAAAACCCCACTTGTTACACATCAAACGAAACGTCATTACATCGTCTGTCGATTCATGGAACTGTCACCTCTATGTGACAATTTGCACGCAGTCTACTTCTGTCTGAACATGGGCATAGGTAGAAAGAGTCCTGCATTCAAAAATCGTTTACATTTACTATTATTCAGCAAATCGAACGTTCTATATCCTGGTA
This sequence comes from Schistocerca gregaria, assembly GCF_023897955.1. Lineage (NCBI taxonomy): Eukaryota > Metazoa > Arthropoda > Insecta > Orthoptera > Acrididae > Schistocerca > Schistocerca gregaria. The sequence goes on from NW_026061730.1 coordinate 6,058,825, forward strand.
AATATCTACATGATGAACACTACAAAATTCATGGTAGGAAACGCAGTTTCAGGAGTACAATGAATTCGAGGAAAAAATGTGAAAACACCAGGGGCTTTGCGATTTTTCCTTATTTGGGGAAAAGCTTTGTTTCCAAAAACGCCACTTGTTACACATGTAGCGAAATGTTTTTATATCCGCTGTCGACTCAAGGAACTGGCATCTCTATGTGACAAATAGTTCGCATTCTACTTTCTTCTGAACAGGCACAAAGGTACAAAGAGTCCTGAATTGAAATATCGATTACAGGTGCTATTATTTAGCAAATCGAACGTTCTTTATCCTGGTACATATCTACATGATGAACACTACAAAATGCATGCTAGGAAACGCAGTTTCAAGAGTACAATGAATTCGAGGAATAAATGTGCAAATACTCAATGCTTTGCGATTTTTCCATATTTGAGGAAAAATTTTGTTTCCAAAAACCCCACCAGCTACACATCAAGCGAAACGTCATTACATCCCCTGTCGATTCATGGAACTGGCACCTCTATGTGACAATTAGTACGCAGTCTACTGCCGTCTGAACATGCACATAGCTACAAAGAATCCTACATTCAAATATCGATTACAGGTACTACTACGCAGCAAATCGAAAGTTGTTTATACTGATACATATCAAAATAATGAACGGTACAAAATGCATGATATTAAACGCAGTTTTAAGAGAACAATGAATTCGAGGTAAAAATGTGAAACACCTGTGGCTTTGTGATTTTTCCAATTTTGGGGAAAAGCTTTGTCTCTAAAAACTCCACTTGGTACACATCAAGCGAAACGGAATAACATCCTCCGTTGATTCAAGTACCTGGCACCTCTATGAGACAAATAGTACACAGTCTACATCCGTTTCAACATGTGCATAGCTGCAAAAAGTCCTGCATTCAAATATCAATTACAGGTACTATTACTCAGCAAATCGAACGTTGTTTATCCTGGTACATATCTACATGATTAACACTAAAAATGCATGCTAGGGAAGGCAGTTTCAAGAGTACAATGAATTCGAGGAAAAAATCTGAAGACACTCTGGGCTTTGAGATGTTTCCATATTTGTAGAAAAGTTCTGTTTCCAAAAACCCCACTTGTTACACATCAAGCGAAACGTCATTACATCGTCTGTCGATTCATGGAACTGTCACCTCTATGTGACAATTTGCACGCAGTCTACTGCTGTCTGAACATGGGCATAGGTAGAAAGAGTCCTGCATTCAAAAATCGTTTACATTTACTATTATTCAGCAAATCGAACGTTCTATATCCTGGTACATATCTACATGATGAACACTACAAAATGCATACTAGGAAACGCAGTTTCAAGAGTAAAATGAATTCGAGGAAAAAATGTGAAAACACCCGGTGCTTTGAGATTTTTCCATATTTGGGGAAAAGCTTTGTTTGAAAAAACCCCTCTTGTTACACATGAAGCGAGACGTTATTACATCCTCTGGCGATTCAAGGAACTGGCACCTCTATGTGTCAATTAGTACGCAGTCTACTTCCGTCTGAATATGCGCATAGCTATGTGACAATTAGAAGGCAGTCTACTTCCATCTGAACATGCCCATAGCTTCAAAGAATCCTGCATTCAAATATCGATTACAGGTACTATTACTCAGCAAATCGAAAGTTGTTTATCCTGGTACATATCTACATGATGAACACTACAATATGCATGCTAGGAAACGCAGTTTCAAGGGTACAATGAATTCGAGAAAAAAATGTGAAAACACCTGGGGCTCTGCGATTTTTCCATATTTGAGGAAAAATTTTGTTTCCAAAAACCCCACTAGCTGCTCATCAAGCGAAACGTCATTACATCGTCTGTCGATTCATGGAACTGGCACCTCTATGTGACAATTAGTACGCAGTCTACTTCCGTCTGAACATGCACATAGCTACAAAGAATCCTACATTCAAATATCAATTACAGGTACTATTACTCAGCAAATCGAACGTTGTTTATCCTGGTACATATCTACATGATGAACACTACAAAATGCATGCTAGGAAACGCAGTTTCCAGAGTACAATGAACTCGAGGAAAAAATGTGAAGACACCTAGGTTTTGCGATTTTTCCATATTTGAGGAAAAGTTTTGTTTCCAAAAATCGCACTTGTTACACATGAAGCGAAACGTTATTACATCCTCAGTCGATTCATTGATCTGGCACCTCTACGAGACAAATAGTTCGCAGTTTACTACCTTCTGAACATGCACAAAGGTACAAAGAGTCCTGCATTCAAATATCGATTACATGTACTATTACTCAGCAAATCGAACGTTGTTTATCCTGGTACATATCTACATGATTAACACTAAAAATGCATGCTAGGGAACGCAGTTTCAAGAGTACAATGAATTCGAGGAAAAAATCTGAAGACACTCTGGGCTTTGAGTTTTTTCCATATTTGTAGAAAAGTTCTGTTTCCAAAAACCCCACTTGTTACACATCAATCGAAACGTCATTACATCGTCTGTCGATTCGTGGAACTGTCACCTCTATGTGACAATTTGCACGCAGTCTACTTCTGTCTGAACATGGGCATAGGTAGAAAGAGTCCTGCATTCAAAAATCGTTTACATTTACTATTATTCAGCAAATCGAACGTTCTATATCCTGGTAAATATCTACATGATGAACACTACAAAATTCATGGTAGGAAACGCAGTTTCAGGAGTACAATGAATTCGAGGAAAAAATGTGAAAACACCAGGGGCTTTGCGATTTTTCCTTATTTGGGGAAAAGCTTTGTTTCCAAAAACGCCACTTGTTACACATGTAGCGAAATGTTTTTATATCCGCTGTCGACTATAGGAACTGGCATCTCTATGTGACAAATAGTTCGCATTCTACTTCCTTCTGAACAGGCACAAAGGTACAAAGAGTCCTGAATTGAAATATCGATTACAGGTGCTATTATTTAGCAAATCGAACGTTCTTTATCCTGGTACATATCTACATGATGAACACTACAAAATGCATGCTAGGAAACGCAGTTTCAAGAGTACAATGAATTCGAGGAGTAAATTTGCAAATACTCAATGCTTTGCGATTTTTCCATATTTGAGGAAAAATTTTGTTTCCAAAAACCCCACCAGCTACACATCAAGCGAAACGTCATTACATCTCCTGTCGATTCATGGAACTGGCACCTCTATGTGACAATTAGTACGCAGTCTACTGCCGTCTGAACATGCACATAGCTACAAAGAATCCTACATTCAAATATCGATTACAGGTACTATTACGCAGCAAATCGAAAGTTGTTTATACTGATACATATCAAAATGATGAACGGTACAAAATGCATGATATTAAACGCAGTTTTAAGAGAACAATGAATTCGAGGTAAAAATGTGAAACACCTGTGGCTTTGTGATTTTTCCAAATTTTGGGGAAAAGCTTTGTCTCTAAAAACTCCACTTGGTACACATCAAGCGAAACGGAATAACATCCTCCGTCGATTCAAGTACCTGGCACCTCTATGAGACAAATAGTACACAGTCTACATCCGTTTCAACATGTGCATAGCTGCAAAAAGTCCTGCATTCAAATATCAATTACAGGTACTATTACTCAGCAAATCGAACGTTGTTTATCCTGGTACATATCTACATGATTAACACTAAAAATGCATGCTAGGGAACACAGTTTTAAGAGTACAATGAATTCGAGGAAAAAATCTGAAGACACTCTGGGCTTTGAGATGTTTCCATATTTGTAGAAAAGTTCTGTTTCCAAAAACCCCACTTGTTACACATTAAGCGAAACGTCATTACATCGTCTGTCGATTCGTGGAACTGTCACCTCTATGTGACAATTTGCACGCAGTCTACTTCTGTCTGAACATGGGCATAGGTAGAAAGAGTCCTGCATTCAAAAATCGTTTACATTTACTATTATTCAGCAAATCGAACGTTCTATATCCTGGTAAATATCTACATGATGAACACTACAAAATTCATGGTAGGAAACGCAGTTTCAGGAGTACAATGAATTCGAGGAAAAAATGTGACAACACCAGGGGCTTTGCGATTTTTCCTTATTTGGGGAAAAGCTTTGTTTCCAAAAACGCCACTTGTTACACATGTAGCGAAATGTTTTTATATCCGCTGTCGACTATAGGAACTGGCATCTCTATGTGACAAATAGTTCGCATTCTACTTCCTTCTGAACAGCACAAAGGTACAAAGAGTCCTGAATTGAAATATCGATTACAGGTGCTATTATTTAGCAAATCGAACGTTCTTTATCCTGGTACATATCTACATGATGAACACTACAAAATGCATGCTAGGAAACGCAGTTTCAAGAGTACAATGAATTCGAGGAGTAAATGTGCAAATACTCAATGCTTTGCGATTTTTCCATATTTGAGGAAAAATTTTGTTTCCAAAAACCCCACCAGCTACACATCAAGCGAAACGTCATTACATCTCCTGTCGATTCATGGAACTGGCACCTCTATGTGACAATTAGTACGCAGTCTACTGCCGTCTGAACATGCACATAGCTACAAAGAATCCTACATTCAAATATCGATTACAGGTACTATTACGCAGCAATTCGAAAGTTGTTTATACTGATACATATCAAAATGATGAACACTACAAAATGCTTGCTAGGGAACGCAGTTTCAAGTGTACAATGAATTCGAGTAGAAACTGTGAAGACACTCTGGGCTTTGAGATGTTTCCATATTTGTAGAAAAGTTCTGTTTCCAAAAACCCCACTTGTTACACATCAAGCGAAACGTCATTACATCGTCTGTCGATTCATGGAACTGTCACCTCTATGTGACAATTTGCACGCAGTCTACTTCTGTCTGAACATGGGCATAGGTAGAAAGAGTCCTGCATTCAAAAATCGTTTACATTTACTATTATTCAGCAAATCGAACGTTCTTTATCCTGGTACATATCTACATGATGAACACTACAAAATGCATACGAGGAAACGCAGTTTCAAGAGTAAAATGAATTCGAGGAAAAAATGTGAAAACATCCGGTGCTTTAAGAATTTTCCATATTTGGGGAAAAGCTTTGTTTGAAAAAACCCCTCTTGTTACACATGAAGCGAGACGTTATTACATCCTCTGGCGATTCAAGGAACTGGCACCTCTATGTGACAATTAGTACGCAGTCTACTTCCGTCTGAACATGCGCATAGCTATGTGACAATTAGAAGGCAGTCTACTTCCATCTGAAAATGCGCATAGCTTCAAAGAATCCTGCATTCAAATATCGATTACAGGTACTATTACTCAGCAAATCGAACGTTGTTTATACTGGTACATATCTACATGATGAACACTACAATATGCATGCTAGGAAACGCAGTTTCAAGGGTACAATGAATTCGAGAAAAAAAATGTGAAAACACCTGGGGCTTTGCGATTTTTCCATATTTGAGGAAAAATTTAGTTTCCAAAAACCCCACTAGCTACTCATCAAGCGAAACGTCATTACATCCTGTGTCGATTCATGGAACTGGCACCTCTATGTGACAATTAGAAGGCAGTCTACTTCCGTCTCAACATGCGAATTGCTAAAAAGAGTCCTGAATTCAAATATCGATTGCAGGTACTATTACTCAGCAAATCGAAAGTTGCTTATACTGATACATATCAAAGTGATGAATGGTACAAAATGCATGCTATTAAACGCAGTTTTAAGAGAACAATGAATTTGAGAGAAAAATGTGAAACACCTGTGGCTTTGTGATTTTTCCATATTTGGGGAAAAGCTTTGTTTCCAAAAACTCCAGTTGTTATACATCAAGCGAAACATCATGACACCCTCTGCCGATTCAAGTAACTGGCACCTCTATGAGTCAAATAGTACACAATCTACATCCGTCTGAACATGTGCATAGCTGCAAAGAGTCCTGCATTCAAATATCGATTACAGGTACTATTACTCAGCAAATCGAACGTTGTTTATCCTGGTACATATGTACATGATGAACCCTACAAAATACATGCTAGGAAACGCAGTTTCAAGAGTACAATGAATTCGAGGAAAAGATGTGAAAACACCTGGGGCTTTGGGATTGTTCCATACTTGAGAAAAGTTTTGTTTCCAAAAACCCCACTTGTTACACATCAAGCGAAACGTCACAACATCCTCTGTCGATTCTTGGAACTGTCAACTCTATGTGACAAATAGTACGCAGTCTACTTCCATCTGAACATGAGAATAGCTACAAAGAGTCTTGCATTCAAGTATCGATTACAGGTACTATTACTCAGCAAATCAAACGTGCTTTTTTCCATGTACATATCTACATGATGAACACTACAAAATTCATGTTAGGAAACGCAGTTTCAAAGAGTACAATGAATTGAGGAAAAAATGTGAAAACACCTATGGCTTTGCGACTTTTCCATATTTGGGGAAAAACTTTGTTTCCAAAAACCCCTCTTGTTACACATCAAGCGAAACGTCATTACATCCTCTGTCGATTCAAGTAATTGGCACCACTATGTGACAATTAGTACGCAGTCTACTTCAGTCTCAACATGCACAAAGGTACCAAGAGACGTGAATTCATATATCGATTAGAGATGCTATTATTTAGCAAATCGAACGTTTTTTATCCTGGTACATATGTACATGATGAACACTACAAAATGCATGCTAGGAAGCGCAGTTTCAAGAGTCCAAGAATTTAGAGTCAAAAACGTGAAAACACCCGGTGCTTTGCGATTTCTCAATATTTGGGGAAAAGCTTTTTTGATCGATCCCTGGGAGACCAGTAGTAGTTTAGAAAGCACATCAGGAGGCATTCTGTAATCTGTGGACCTTCAGAGTATTAATGATACAAAGTAATTCCATCGGGATTAAATACAACAGGCACCATGCGGACTTTTCTCCATGAGAGTAATGTCTCAAACTGTCTACGCTTTTGTCGATTAGTGGAGACCAATAGTAGTTTCCGAAGCACATCTGGAGGCATTCTGTAATCTGTGAACGTTCAAAGTGTAGATGAAACACAGATATTTCACCGTTATTCAATACAACAAGCACCATGAGGACTTTTGTTCCACGGGAGTAATGTCTCAAACTGTCTACGATTTCATCAATTCCAGGCGGACCAGTAGTAGTTTTCAAAGCACATCTGGAGGCATTCTGTAATCTGTGGACATTCAGAGAGTTGATGAAACAGGGAAATTGCATCGGGATTGAATACAACAGGCACTATGCGGACTTTTCTCCATGGGAGTAAAGTCTCAAACTGTCTACGCTTTGATCGATTCCTGGGAGACCAGTAGTAGTTCCCGTGGCACATCTGGAAGCATTCTGTAATCTGTTTACCTTCAGATTGTTGATGAAACATGGAAATTTCACCGGTATTGAATTCAACAGGCACCATGCGCACTTTTCTCCATGGGAGTAATGTCTCAAACTGTCTACGCTTTGATCGATTCCTGGGAGACCAGTAGTAGTTTTAGAAGCACATCTGGAGGCCTTCTGTAATCTGTGGACGTTCAGAGTGTTGATGAAACAAAGTAATTGCATCGGGATTGAATACAACAGACACCATGGTGACTTTTCTCCATGGGAATAATGTCTCAAACTGTCTACGCTTTGATCGATTCCTGGGAGACCAGTAGTAGTTTCCGAAACACATCTATAGGCAGTCTGTAATTTGACCTTCAGAGTGTTGATGAAACGCACATATTGCATCGGTATTGAATACAACATGCACCATGGAAACTTTTCTCCATGTTAGTAATGTCTCATACTGTCTACGTTTTGATCGATTTCTGGGAGACCAGTAGTAGTTTCCGAAGCACATCAGGAGGCTTCCAGTAATTGTGGATGGTCAAAGTTTTGATGAAACACAGAAATTGCATCAGGATTGATTACAACAAGCACCATGCGGACTTGTCTCCATGGGAGTAATGTCTGAAACTGCCAAGGATTTGATCGATTCCTGGGAGGCCAGTAGTAGTTTCCGAAGCACATCTGGAGGCATTCTGTAATCTGTGGACTTTCAGAGTGTTGATGAAACACGTAAACTGCATCGGGACTGAATACAACATACACCATGCGAGTAATGTCTGAAACTGTCTACGCTTAGAACGATTCCTGGGAGACCAGTAGTAGTTTCCGAAGCACATCTGGAAGCTTGAAGTAATCTGTGGACCTACAGAGAGTTAATGAAACACAGAAATTACATCGGGATTGAATGCAACAGGCACCATGCGGACTTTTCTCCATGGGATTAATGTCCAAATTTGTCTACGCTTTGATCGATTCCGGGGAGACCAGTAGTAGTATCTGAAGCACATCTGGAGGCTTCCAGTAATCTGTGAACCTTCTGAGTTTTGATGAAACACAGATATTGCATCAGGATTGAATACAACAGGGATCATGCGGAATTTTCTTCATGGGAGTAATGTCTCAAAATGTCTACGTTTTGATCGATTCCTGGGAGAATAGTAGTAGTTTCCGAAGCACATCAGGTGGCTTCCTGTAATGTCAGAACCTTCAGAGTGTTGATGAAACACAGAAATTGAACAGGGGTTTAATGCAAAAGGCAATTTGCAGACTTCTCAACAAGAGAATTTGTCTCAAACTGTCGGCACTTTGGTTGACTGCTGGGAGGCCAGTAGTAGTTTCCGAAGCACATCTATAGGAATTCTGTAATCAGACCATCAGAGTGTTGATGAAACACAGATATTGCATCGGTATTGAATACAACAGGCACCATGCCCACTTTTCTCCATGGGAGTAATGCCTCAAACTGTCTACGATTTGATCAATTCCTGTCGGACCAATAGTAGTCTTCGATGCACATCTGGAGAGATTCTGTAATCTGTGGACGTTCAGAGTGTCGATGAGACACAGAAATTGCATCCGGATTGTATACAACAGGCTTCATGGGACTTTTCTCCATGGGAATAATGTCTCAAACTGTCTACGCTTTGATCGATTCCTGGGAGACCAGAAGTAGTTTCCGAAGCCCATCTATAGGCATTATGTAATCTGACCTTCAGAGTGTTGATGAAACACAGAAATTGCATCGTGATTGAATACAACATGCACCATGCGGACTTTTCTCCATGGGAGTAATGTCTCATACTGTCTACGTTTTGATCGTTTTTTGGGAGACCAGTAGTAGTTTCCGAAGCACATCTGGAGGCTTCCAGTAATCTGTGGATGGTCAAGGTTTTGATGAAACACAGAAATTGCATCAGGATTGAATACAACATTCACAATGCGGACTTGTCTCCATTGGAGTAATGTCTCAAACTGCCAAGGTTTTGATCGATTCCTGGGAGGCCAGTAGAAGTTTCCGAAGCACATCTGGAGGCATTCTGTAATCTGTGGACTTTCAGAGTGTTGATGAAACATAGAAATTGCATCGTAATTGAATGCAATAGGCACCATGCGGACTTCTCTCCATGCGAGTAATGTCTGAAAGTATCTACGCTTAGAGCGATTCCTGGGAGATCAGTAGTAGTTTCCGAAGCACATCTGGAGGCTTGAAGTAATCTGTGGACCTACAGAGAGTTGATGAAACACAGAAATTACATCGGGATTGAAAACAACAGGCAGCATGAGAATTTTCTCCATGGGAGTAATGTCTCAGTCTGTCTACGCTTTGATCGTTTCCTGGGAGACCAGTAGTAGTTTCCGAAACACATCTGGTGGCATTCTGTAATCTATGGACCTTCAGAGTGTTGATTAAGCACAGAAATTATATCGGGATCGAATACAACAGGTACCATGCGCACTTTTCTGAATGGGAGTAATGTCGCTAACTGTCTACGCTTTGCTCGATTCCAGGGAGACCTGTAGTAGTATCCGAAGCACTTCTGAAGGCTTCCAGTTATCTGTGAACCCACAGAGGTTTGATGAAACACAGAAATTGCATCGGGATTGAATGCAACAGGCACCATGCGAACTTCTCTCCATGCGAGAAATGTCTGAAACTGTCTACGGTTAGAGCGATTCCTGGCAGACCAGTAGTAGTTTCCGAAGCACATCTGGAGGGTTGAAGTAATCTGTGGACCTAGAGAGAGTTGATGAAACACAGAAAAATACATCGGCATTGAACACAACAGGCACCATGCTGACTTTTCTCCATGGGACTATAGTCTCATACTGTATACGCTTTCATCGATTCCTGGGAGACCAGTAGTAGGTTCTGAAGCACATCTGGAGGCATTTTGTAATCTGTGGACGTTCAGAGTGTTGATCAAACACAGAAATTGCATCGTGATTGAACACAGCATGCACCAAACGGAATTTTCTCAATGGGAGCAATTTCTCTAACAATCGACGCTTTGATCGATTCCTGGGAGAATAGTAGTAGTTGCCGAAACTCACCTGAAGGCTTCTGTAATCTGTGGACGTTCAGGGTGTGGATGAGACGCAGAAATTGCATCGGGATTGAATATAACAGGCACCATGCAGACTTTTCTCCATGGGACTAATGTCACAAACTGTATACGCTTTGATCGATTCCTGGGAGAACAGTAGTGGTTTCCGAAGCACATCTGGAGGCATTGTGTAATCTATGGACCTTCAGAGTGTTGATGAAACACAGATATTGCATCGGTATTGGATACAATAGGCACCATGCGCACTTTTCTCCATGGGAGTAATGTCTCAAACTGTCTACGCTTTGATCGATTCCTGGGAGACCAGTAGTAGTTTTCGAAGCACAACTGGAGGCATTTTGAAATCTGCGGACATTCAGAGTGTTGATGAATCACAGAATTTGCATCATAATTGAATACAACAGGCACCATGGGGACTTTTCTCCATGGGGGTAATGTCTCAAACTGTCTACGCTTTGATCGATTCCTGGGAGACCAATAGTAGTTTCCGAAGCACATCTGGAGGCATTCTATAATCTGTAGACGTTCAGAGTGTTGATGAAACACATATATTGCATCGTTATTGAATACAACTGGCACCGTGGGGTCTTTTATTCCATAGGAGAAATGTCTCATACTGTCTACGCTTTGATCGATTCCTGGGAGACCAGTAGTAGTTTTCGAAGCACATCTGGAAGCATTCTGTAATCTGTGGACCTTCAGAGTGTTGATGAAACAAAGTAATTGCATCGGGATTGAATACAACAGGCACCATGCGGACTTTCGCCCATGGGAGTTATGTCTAAAACTGTCTACGCTTTGATTGATTCCTGGGAGACCAATAGTAGTTCCGAAGCACATCTGGAGGCATCTTTAAACTGTGGACGTTCAGAGTGTTGATGAAACACAGATATTGCAGCGGTATTGAATACAATATGCGCCATGGCGACTTTCATTCCATGGGAGTAATGTCTCAAACTGTCTACGCTTTGATCAATTCCTGGGAGACCAGTAGTAGTTTTAGAAGCACATCTTGAATCATTCTGTAATCTGCGGACCTTCAGAGTGTTGATGAAACAGGGAAATTGCATGAGGATTGAATTCAACAGGCACCATACGAACTTTTCTACATGGGAGCAATGTCTCAAACTCTCTACGCTTTGATCGATTTCTGGGAGACCAGTAATAGTTTCCGAAGCACATCTGGAGGCATTCAGTAATCTGTGGACCTTCAGAGTGTTGATGAAACAAATTATTTGCATCAGGATTGAATACAACAGGCACTATGCGGACTTTTCTCCATGGGAGTAATGTCTCATACTGTCTATGCTTTCATCGATTCCTGGGAGACCAATAAGAGTTTCCAAAGCACATTTAGAGGCATTCTGTAATCTGTCGACGTTCAGAGTGTTGATGAAACAAAGTATTTGAATCGGGATTGAATACAACAGACACCATGCGGACTTTTCTCCATGGGAGTAATGTATCAAACAATCTACGCTTTGATCGATTCCTGGGCGACCAATAGTAATTTCCTAAGCACATCTGGAGGCATTCTGTAATCTGTGGACGATCTGAGTGCTGATGAAACACAGATATTGCATTGGTATTGAATACAACAGGCACCATGGGACTTTTATTCCTTGGGAGTAATGTCTCAAACTGTCTACGCTTTGATTGATTCGTGGAAGACCAGTAGTAGTTTTAGAAGCACATCTGGAGGCATTCTGTAACCTGTGGACGTTCAGAGTGTTGATGAAACACAGAAATTACATCGGGATTGAGTACAACAGGCACAATGTGGACTTTTCTCCATGTGAGTAATGTCTCAATCTGTCTACTCTTTGATCGATTCCTGGGAGACGAATAGTAGTTCCGAAGCACGTCTGGAGGCATTCTGTAATCTGTGGACGTTCTGAGTGATGATGAAACACAGATATTCCTTCAGTATTGAATACAACAGGCACCATGGGGACTTTAATTCCATTGGAGTAATGTCTCAAACTGTCTACGCTTTGATCGATTCCTGGGAGACCAGTAGTAGTTTTCGAAGCACATCTGGAGGCATTTTGTAATCTGTGGGCCTTCAGAGTGTTGGTGAAACAGGGAAATTGCATCGGGATTGAATACAACAGGCACCATGCGGACTTTTCTCCATGGGAGTAATGTCTCAAACTGTCTACGGTTTGATCGATTCCTGGGAGACCAGAAGTAGTTTCCGATGCACATCTGGAGACATTCTGTAATCTTTGGACGTTCAGACTGTTGGTGAAACACTGATATTGCGTCGGTATTGAATACAACAGCCGTTATGGGGACTTTTATTCCATGGGAGTAATGTCTCAAACTGTCTACGCTTTGGTCGATTGCTGGGAGATCAGTAGTAGTTTTTGAAGCACATCTTGAGGCATTCCGTAATCTGTGGACATTCAGAGTTTTGATGAAACAGGGAAATTGCATCGGGATTATATACAACAGGCACCATGTGCACTTTTCTCCAAGGGGGTCATATATCAAACTGTCTACGATATGATCGAATCCTTTGAGACCAGTAGTAGTTTTCGAAGCACATCAGGAAGCATTCTGTAATCTGTGGACCATCAGAGTGTTGATGAAACAGGTAAATTGCATCGGGATTGAATACAACAGGCACCATGCGGACTTTTCTCCATGGGAGTAATGTCTCAAACTGTCTACGGTTTGATCGATTCCTGGGAGACCAGAAGTAGTTTCCGATGCACATCTGGAATCATTCTGTAATCTTTGGACGTTCAGAGTGTTGGTGAAACACTGATATTGCGTCGGTATTGAATACAACAGCCACCATGGGGACTTTTATTCCATGGGAGTAATGTCTCAAACTGTCTACGCTTTGGTCAATTGCTGGGAGATCAGTAGTAGTTTTTGAAGCATATCTTGAGGCATTCCGTAATCTGTGGACATTCAGAGTGTTGATGAAACAGGGAAATTGCATCGGGATTATATACAACAGGCACCATGTGCACTTTTCTGAAAGGGTTTCATATATCAAACTGTCTACGATATGATCGAATCCTGGGAGACCAGTAGTAGTTTTCGAAGCACATCAGGAGGCATTCTGTAATCTGTTGACCTTCAGAGTGTTGATGAAACAGGTAAATTGCATCGGGATTGAATACAACAGGCACCACGCGCACTTTTCTCCATGGGAGTAATGTCTCAAACTGTCTACGGTTTGAACGATTCCTGGGAGACCAGTAGTAGTTTTCGAAGCACATCTGGAAACATTCTGTAATCTGTTTACGTTCAGAGTGTTGATGAAACACAGAAATTGCATCGGGATATGATACAACAGGCACCATGCAGACTTTTCTCCACGGGACTGTCTAAGGCTGTCTACGCTTTGATCGATTCCTGGGAGGCCAATAGTAGTTTCCGAAGCATATCTGGAGACATTCTGTAAACTGTGGACGTTCAGATTGATGATGAAAAAAAGAAATTGTATCGGTATTGAATACAACAGCCACCATATGGACTTTTATTCCATGGAAGTAATGTCTCAAATTGTCTACGCTTTGATTGATTCGTAGGAGACCACTAGTAGTTTTCGAAGCCCATCTGGAGGCATTCTGTAATCTGTGGACATTCAGATTGTTGATGAAACACAGAAATTACATCGGGATTGAGTACAACAGGCACCATGCGGACTTTTCTCCATGGGAGTAATGTCTCAAACTGTCTACGCTATCATCGATTCCTGGGAGACCCAAGGTAGTTTTCGAAGCACATCTATAGGCATTCTGTAATCTGACCTTCAGAGTGTTAATGAAACACAGATATTGCATCGGTATTGAATACAACAGGCACCATGGGGACTTTTATTCCATGGGAGTAATGTCTGAAACTGTCTACGATTTGATCGATTGCTGGGAAACCAGTACTAGTTTTCGAAGCACATTTGGAATCATTCCGTAATCTGTGGACCTTCAGAGTGTTGATGAAACAGGGAAATTGCGTCGTCATTCAATTCAACAGGCACCATGCGGACTTTTCTCCAAGGGAGTAATGTCTCAAATAGTCTACGCTTTGATCTACTCCTAGGAGACCAGAAGTAGTTTCCGAAGCACATCTGAAGGCATTCTGTAATCTGTGGACGTTCAGAGTGTTGATGAAACCCAGACATTGCATCGGTATTGAATACAACAGGCACCATGGGGACTTATTTCATGGGAGTAATGTCTCAAACTGTCTACGCTTTGATCGATTCCTGGGAGACCAATAGTAGTTCTCGAAGCACATCTGTAGGCATTCTGTAATCTGTTGACGTTCAGAATGTTGATGAAAAACGGAAATTGCATCAGGAGTGAATAGAATAGCCTCCATGCGCACTTTTATCCATGGGAGTAATGTCTCAAACTGTCTACGGTTTGATCGATTCCTGGCAGACCAGTAGTAGTTTTCGAAGCACTTCTGGAAACATTCTGTAATCTGTGGATGTTCAGAGTGTTGATGAAACACAGATATTGCATCGGTATTGAATACAACAGGCACCATGGGGACTTTTATTCCATGGGAGTAATGTCTCAAACTGTTTACGATATGATCTATTCCTGGGAGACCAGTAGTAGTTTCCGAAGCACATCTGCAGACATTCTGTAATCTTTGGACGTTCAGATTGATGAAGAAACAAAGAAATTGCATTAGGATTGTTTACAACAGGCACCATTCGGACTTTTCCCTAAAGGAGTAATGTCTCAAACTGTCTACGCTTTGATCGACTCCTGGGAGACCAGAAGTAGTTTCCGAAGCACATCTGGAGACATTCTGTAATCTGTTAACGTTCAGAGTGTTGATGAAACACAGAAATTGCATCGGGATTGAATACAACAGGCACCATGCAGAGTTTTCTCCACGGGATTAATGTCTCAGGCTGTCTACGGTTTGATCGATTCCTGGGAGACCAGTAGTAGTTTCCGAAGCACATCCATAAGCATTGTGTAATCTCACCTTGAGAGTGTTGTTGAAACAGACATATTGCAGCGGTGTTTAATACAACTGGCACCAAGCGCACTTTTGTCCATGGGAGTAATGTCTCAATCTGTCTATGCTTTCATCGATTCCTGGGAGACCCATAGTAGTTTCCGAAGCACATCTATAGGCATTCTGTAATCTGACCTTCAGAGTGTTGATGAAACACAGATATTGCATCGGTATTGAATACTACATGCAACATGGGGACTTATATTCCATGGGAGTAGAGTCTCAAACTGTCTACGCTTTGATCGATTCCTGGGAGACCAGTAGTAGTTTTCGAAGCACATCTGGAGGCATTCTGTGGTCTGTGGACGTTCAGATTGATGAAGAAACAAAGAAATTTCATCGGGATTCATTACAACATGCACCATTCGGACTTTTCGCCAAGGGAGAAATGTCTCAAACTGTCTACGCTTTGATCGACTCCTGGGAGACCAGCAGTAGTTTCCGAAGCACATCTGAAGGCATTCTGTAATCTGTGGACGTTCAGAGTGTTGATGAAACACAGATATTGCATAGGTATTGAATACTACAGGCACCATAACGACTTATATTCCATGGGAGTAATGTCTCAAACTGTCTACGCTTTGATTGATTCGTGGGAGACCAGTAGTAGTTTTCGAAGCACATCTGGATTCATTCTTTGGTCTGTGGACGTTCAGATTGATGAAGAAACAAAGAAATTTCATCGGGATTGATTACAACATGCACCAATCGGACTTTTCTCCAAGGGAGTAATATCTCAAACTGTCTACGCTTTGATCGATTCCTCGGAGACCAGAAGTAGTTTCCGAAGCACATCTGAAGGCATTCTGTAATCTGTGGAAGTTCAGAGTGTTGATGAAACACAGATATTGCATCGGTATTGAATACTACTGGCACCATGGGACTTTTCTCCACTGGACTAATGTCTCAAGCTGTCTACGCTTTGATTGATTCCTGTGAGACCAATAGTAGTTTCCGAGCACATCTGGAGACATTCTGTAATTTGTGGACGTTCACATTGATGATGAACCAAAGAAATTGCATCAGTATTGAATACAACAGGCACCATGGGGACTTTTATTCCTTGGGAGTAATGTCTCAAACTGTCTACTCTTTGGTCGATTCCTGGGAGACCAGTAGTAGTTTCCGAAGCACATCTATAAGCATTCTGTAATCTCACCATCAGAGTGTTGTTGAAACAGAGATATTGCATCGGTGTTAAATACAACTGGCACCATGCGCACTTTTCTCCATGGGAGTAATGTCTTAAAGCGTCGACGCTTTGATTGATTCGTGGAAGACCAGTAGTAGTTTTCGAAGCACATCTGGAGGTATTCTGTCATCTGTGGACGTTAGAGTGTTGATGAAACACAGAAATTACATCGGGATGGAGTACAACAGGCACCATGCGGACTTTTCTCCATGGGAGTAATGTGTCAAACTGTCTACGCTTTGATCAATTCTTGGGAGACCAGTAGTGGTTTCCGAAGAACATCTCTAGGCATTCTGTAATCTGACCTTCAGAGTGTTGATGAAACACAGATATTGCATCGGTATTGAATACAAAAGTCACCATACGCACTTTTCTTCATGGGAGTATTGTCTCAAATTGTCTACGGTTATATCGATTCCTGGGTGAACAGTAGTAGTTTCCGAAGCTCATATGGAGACATTCTGTGATCTGTGGACGTTCAGATTGATGATGAACCAAAGAAATTGCATCGGTATTGAATACAACAAGAACCATGCGGACTTTTCTCCATGGGAGTAATGTCTCAAACTGTCTACGATTTGATCGATTGCTGGGAGAGAAGTAGTAGTTTTCGTTGCACATCTGGAGGCATTCCGTAATCTGCGGACCTTCAGAGTGTTGATGAAACATGGAAATTGCATCGTGATTCACTTCAACAGGCACCATGTGCACTTTTCTCAATGGGAGTAATGTCTCAAATTGTCTACGGATTTATCGATTCCTGAGTGACCAGTAGTAGTTTTCGAAGCACATCTGAAGGCATTCTGTAATCTGTGGACGTTCAGAGTGTTGATGAAACACAGAATTTGCATCGGTATTGAATACTACAGGCACCATGGGGACTTTTCCCCATGGGAGTTAAGTCTCAAACTGTCTACGGTTACATCGATTCCTGGGTGACCAGTAATAGTTTCCGAAGCACATCTGGAGGCATTCTGTATTCTGTGGACCTTCAGAGTGTTGATGAAACTGGGAAATTGCATCGAGATTGAATACAACAGGCACCATGCGCACTTTTCTCCATGGGAGTAATGTCTCAAATTGTCTACGGTTTTATCGATTCCTGGGTGACCAGGAGTAGTTTCCGAAGCACATCTACAAACATTCTGTAATCTGTGGACGTTCAGATTGATGATGAACCAAAAAAATTGCATCAGGATCGAATACAACAGGCACCATTTGAACTTTTCTCCATGGGAGTATTGTCTTAAACTGTCTACGATTAGATCGATTCCTGGGAGACCAGTAGTAGTTTTCGATGCACATCTGGAGACATTCTGTAATCTGCGGTCGTTCAGAGTGTTGATGAAACACAGAAATTGCATCGGGATTGAATACAACAGGCGCCATGCGGACTTTTCTCCATGGGGGTAATGTCTCAAACTGTCTACGCTTTGATCGATCCCTGGGAGACCAATAGTAGTTTCCGAAGCACATCTGGATGCATTCTGTAATCTGTGGACCTTTAGAGTGTTGATGAAACACAGAAATTGCATCGCGATTGAATACAGTAGGCACCATACTGACGTTTCTCCATGGGAGTAATGTCTCAATCTGTCTACGCTTTGATCGATTCCTCGGAGACCAGTAGTAGTTCCCGAAGGACATCTGAAGACATTATGTAAAATGTGGAAATTCAGAGTGTTGATGAAAAACAGATATTGCATCGGTATTGAATACAACAGGCACCCTGGTGATATTTATTCCATGGCAGTAATATCTCAAACTGTCTACGCTTTGATCGATTGCTGGGAGACCAGTAGTAGTTTTCAAAGCACATCTGGAGGGATTCTGTAATCTGTGGACCTTCAGAGTGTTGATGAAACACGGAAATTGCATCGCGATTGAATACAGTAGGCACCATACTGACGTTTCTATATGTGGAATAATGTCTCAAACTGTCTACGGTTTGATCGATTCCTGGGTGACCAGTAGTAGTTACCGTAGCACATCTGGAGACATTCTGTAATCTGTGGACGTTCAGAGTGTTGATGAAACACAGAAATTGCATCGCGATTTAATACAGTAGGCACCATGCGGACGTTTCTCCATGGGAGTAATGTCTCAAACTGTCTACGCTTTGATCGATTCCTTTTAGACCATTAGTAGTTTCCGAAGCACATCTGTAGGCATTCTGTAATCTGACCTTCAGAGTGTTGATGAAACAAAGTAATTGCATTAGGATTGTTTACAACAGGCACTATTCGGACTTTTCTCCAAAGGAGTAATGTCTCAAACTGTCTACGTTTTCATCGATTCCTGGGAGACCAGTAGTAGTTTCCGAAGCTTATCTGGAGGCATTCTGTAATCTGTGGACATTCAGAGTGTTGATGAAACACAGAAATTGCATCGGGATTGAATACAACAGGCACCATGCGGACTTTTCTCCATGGGGGTAATGTCTCAAACAGTCTACGCTTTGATCGATCCGTGGGGGACAAAGAGTAGTTTCCGAAGCACATCTGGATGCATTCTGTAACCTGTGGACCTTTAGAGTGTTGATGAAACACAGACATTGAATCGCGATTGAATACAGTAGGCACCATGCGGACGTTTCTCCGTGGGAGTAATGTCTCAAACTGTCTACGCTTTGATCGATTCCTGGGAGACCAATAGTAGTTTCCGAAGCACATCTGGATGCATTCTGTAATCTGTGGACCTTCAGAGTGTTGATGAAACACAGAAAATGCATCGCGATTGAATACAGTAGGCACCATACTGACGTTTCTCCATGGGAGTAATGTCTCAAACTGTCAACGCTTTGCTCGGTTCCTTGGAGACCAGTAGTAGTTTCCAAAGCACATCTGAAGACATTCTGTAAAATGTGGAAATTCAGAGTGTTGATGAAAAACAGATATTGCATCGGTATTGAATACAACAGGCACCATGCGCACTTTTCTCCGTGGGAGTAATGTCACAAACTGTCTACGCTTTCATCGATTCCTGGGAGACCAGTAGTAGTTTCCGAAGCTCATCTGGAGGCATTCTGTAATCTGCGGACATTCAGAGTGTTGATGAAACACAGAAATTGCATCGGGATTGAATACAACAGGCGCCATGCGGACTTTTCTCCATGGGGGTATTGTCTCAAACTGTCTACGCTTTGATCGATCCCTGGGAGACCAATAGTAGTTTCCGAAGCACATCTGGATGCATTCTGTAATCTGTGGACCTTTAGAGTGTTGATGAAACACAGAAATTGCATCGCGATTGAATACAGTAGGCACCATACTGACGTTTCTCCATGGGAGTAATGTCTCAAACTGTCTACGCTTTGATCGATTCCTCGGAGACCAGTAGTAGTTTCCGAAGGACATCTGAAGACATTATGTAAAATGTGGAAATTCAGAGTGTTGATGAAAAACAGATATTGCATCGGTACTGAATACAACAGGCACCCTGGTGATATTTATTCCATGGGAGTAATATCTCAAACTGTCTACGCTTTGATCGATTGCTGGGAGACCAGTAGTAGTTTTCAAAGCACATCTGGAGGGATTCTGTAATCTGTGGACCTTCAGAGTGTTGATGAAACACGGAAATTGCATCAGGATTGAATACAACAGGCACCATGTGCACTTTTCTCCATGGGAGAAGCACATCTGGAGACATTCTGTAATCTGTGGACGTTCAGAGTGTTGATGAAACAGAGATATTGCATCGGTATTGAATACAACAGGCACCATGGTGACTTACATTCCCTGGGAGTAATGTCTCAAACTGTCTACGCTTTGATCGATTCCTGGGAGACGAATAGTAGTTTCCGAAGCTCATGTGGAGGCATTCTGTAATCAGTGGACGTTCAGAGTTTTCATGAAACTTAGATATTGCATCTATATTGAATACAACAGGCACCCTGGGGACTTTTATTCCGGGGGAGTAATGTCTCAAACTGTCTACGCTTTGATCGATTCCTGAGAGACCAGTAGTAGTTTTCGAAGCACATCTGGAGGCATTCTGTAACCTGTGGACCTTCAGAATGTTAACGAAACACGGAATTTGCATCAGGATTGAATACAACAGGCACCATGGGCACTTTTCTCCATGGGAGTAATTTCTCAGACTGTTTACGCTTTGAACGATTTCTGGGAGACCAGTAGTAGTTTTCGAAGCACATCTGGAAGCATTCTGTAATCTGTGGACCTTCAGAGTGTTGATGAAAAACGGAAATTGAATCAGGATTGAATACAACAGGCTCCATGCGCACTTTTCTCCATGGGGAGGATGTCTCAAACTGTCTACGCTTTGATCGATTCCTGGGAGACCAGTAGTAGTTTCCGAAGCACATCTGGAGACATTCTGTAATCTGTGGACGTTCATAGTGTTGATGAAACGCAGATATGACATCAGTACTGAATACAACATACACCATTGGTAATTTTGTTCCATGGGAGTAATGTCTCAAGCTCTCTACGCTTCGATCGATTGCTGGGAGACCAGTAGTAGTTTTCGAAGCACATCTGGAGGCATTCTGTAATCTGTGGACCATTAGAGTGTTAATGAAACAGGGAAATTTCATCAGGATTGAATACAACAGGCACCATGTGCACTTTTCTCCATGGGAGAAGCACATCTGGAGACATTCTGTAATCTGTGGACGTTCAGAGTGTTGATGAAACAGAGATATTGCATCGGTATTGAATACAACAGGCACCATGGTGACTTTCATTCCCTGGGAGTAATGTCTCAAACTGTCTACGCTTTGATCGATTCCTGGGAGACCAATAGTAGTTTCCGAAGCACATGTGGAGGCATTCTGTAATCTGTGGACGTTCAGAGTGTTGATGGAACACAGATATTGCATCTATATTGAATACAACAGGCACCATGCGGACTTTTATTCCATCGGGGTAATGTCTCAAACTGTCTACGCTTTGATCGATTCCTGGGAGGCCAGTAGTAGTTTTCGAAGCACATCTGGATGCATTCTGTAATCTGTGGACCTTCAGAGTGTTGATGAAAAACAAAATTGCATCGCTATTGAATACAGTAGGCACCATGCGGACGTTTCTCCATGGGAGTAATGTCTCAAACTGTCTACGCTTTGATTGATTCCTCGGAGACCAGTAGAAGTTTCCGAAGCAGATCTATAGGCATTCTGTAATCTGACCTTCAGAGTGTTGATGAAACACAGATATTGCATCGGTATTGAATTCAATAAGCACCATGCGCACTTTTCTCCATGGGAGTAATGTCTTAAACTGTCTACGCTTTGATCTATTCCTGGGAGACCAGTAGTAGTTTCCGAAGCTCATCTGGAGGCATTCTGTAATCTGCAGATATTCATAGTGTTGATGAAACATAGAAATTGCATCGGACTTTTCTCCATGGGGGTAATGTTTCAAACTGTCTTTGCTTTGATCGATTCCTGGGAGACCGGTAGTAGTTTCCGAAGCACATCTGGATGCATTCTGTAATCTGTGGACCTTCAGAGTGTTGATGAAACACAGAAATTGCATCGCGATTGAATACAGTAGGCACCATGCGGAGTTTTTCTCCATGGGGTAATGTCTCAAACTGTCTACGCTTTGATCGAATACTGGGAGACCAGTAGTAGTTTCCGACGCACATCAGGAGACATTGTAAGTAGGCTGTTTAGGTTTTTTTATTGGTAACGCCGCCGCCACATAGCGCTCTGTATGAAAATCACTGGCTGTGCCGTGTGCAGTCTGTGGCTGGTTGGCATTGTTGTAATACTCGCCATTGTAGTGTCGGGCAGCGGCGGCTGGATGCTAACAGTGCGTAGCGTTGCACAGTTGGAGGTGAGCCGCCAGCAGTGGTGGACGTGGGGAGAGAGATGGCGGAGGTTTGAAATCTGTAAGAATTGGTGTCATGAACTGACATATATATAATGACTATAAAGGTAAATACATTGTTTGTTCTCTATTAAAATCTTTCATTTGCTAACTGTGCCTATCATTAGTTAGTGACTTCCGTAGTTTGAAACTTTTAGTTAGCTGGCAGTAGTGGCGCTTGCTGTATTGCAGTAGTTCGAGTAACGAAGATTTTTCTGAGGTAAGTGATTTGTGAAAGGTATAGATTAATGTTAGTCCGGGTCATTCGTTTGTAGTGATTTTTGGAAGTCAGATTGCGTTGCGCTAAAAACTATTGTGTGTCAGTTTAAGCACAGTCCTGTATAAATTGGCCAGGATACCTCACTGGAATATTCAGATTTTTTCTTGTAGTTTGTGTAGTTAGTGTATCCTTTGTTTATTGCTAGCGCGTAATCATAGAGAGAATTTCCTTTGTAGTTGGAGTCTTTCATTGTTGTACAGTAAAACAGTTGTGGCATGCATGTAGATTTGCACAAAGTATTTCGCAGCTTCGCTTGTAATTAACTAGATATTATTTTCAGTGCTATGATAATGTGTTCTCTTATTTTTGCTCTTCAAATTGTGCTTTTCTGTGTTGTCGTGTGAAATATTGTGACAATAATGGCGTGTGAAAAACGTAATACTAGGCTCCAAAGTAAACTGAGAAATAATAGTGAAGACGAAAGCAGTGTGTTAGCGCCACCATGTAATGAATTAACTAATGTTCAAAGTAGTAATTTGGTAACTGTGCATAGGGAAATGGAGCGGGTTGCAAATAATGGTGTAGGCAGTGTAACAATTAGTGAACAGGAAAGCGTTATCGATCGATCGGTCGGCAACAGTTCGCCTCAGGATTCCGAAATGACAGGACACAATATTGCAAATACTGTACATTCACGTTTTGCGTCCTCACCGTTTTCTCAAATAAGTCAAGACACATTTTCTGTTTTTCAAACTGCGAATATTGCCGGTGCAAATGCATTGCCGAATAGGACTAAGGAACATGTTTCAGACACCAGTGCATTGTTATTACAATTAATGCAACAAATGGGACAAAAGCTTCAAAAGTTAGACACAATGGAACAAAATCAGAGACAAACACAGCAAAAGCTTTAAAAGTTAGACACAATGGAACAAAATCTTCAAAAGTTAGACACAGTGGAACAAAATCAGAGACAAACACAGCAAAAGTTGGACACAATGGAACAAAATCAGAGACAAACACAGCAAAAGCTTCAAAAGTTACACACAGTGGAACATATGCTTGAACAAACACGTGAAGATTTAACTACTGAATTACATAAAATCGAATCGAAATGTCAAAAAGTCTGTAATGACGTAAAAACACAAATTTGTGAGCATTTCCAACCTATTTTTTCGCGGCATGAAAATGCATTACAGAATCACGAAGCAGCCATAAAAGAACTGCAAACAATTGTTCATGAAAATCATGAGACCTTGCAAGCTAAAATTGACTCAGTTGCATCCACCGATTCGGTTACGCAACTTGCAAGAACTCAGGAAAACTTAAAGGTCACAGTAGATTCGATTTCAACACAAATGGACACTCTGAAACTTGGTTCAGAAAAACACACTGATGAAATGTGTTCACTATCGGAGAAAGTAGCCGAACTTTCAGATCAGTTCACTAACTTATCTACGAAGGTAGATGATGATCTGAATGACACAAAACCTGTAGCCTTCACTGACACTGAAGAGTATGAACAAATTAGGAAATTGAAACAGAATCAAAATCAAATCAACACACAGTACAAAAGAGAAATGTGGGAAGTACAACATCAGTTGGCTCAAGTAATACAAGAATTACATATTTCAGAGGACACTCGCGCCCCAGTATGGGAAGAGGGACATAGCAATACAGAACAACCACAAAAAAAAAAAAAAAATAACACAGAGCATTTCGGAAATTATGAAAGAAATTGGCAAGGTACACTGAATTTTGAGATGGAACCGCCGAAACGACGTAACAATGATCGGCATGCGACTCGCCGACATGATGATTTTCACTATAAGCTGTTCATTACTACACGTAAATTCAAAACATTTAAGAATTCTATCAACGACATTCATCCACAAGCGTGGCTTCATCAATTCTCTCATTGTTTTCCTCCCAACTGGTCATTAGAGCACAGATTAGAATTTATGTGTGGCTACTTGGAGAATGAACCAGCTGTAAGAATGCGATCGGTCATTCACGATTGTCATAGTGAAGGAGAATTTTATCATGCCTTCCTCTCAGCATATTGGTCTGAAGCCACACAAGACCGAGTAAAATATAGCATCATGATGATGAAACACTTTGAACAATCTAAATTTTCCAGTCTCGTCAAATATTTTGAAGAGATGTTACATAAGAATCAATATCTTTCAAACCCATATAGCCCTTCAGAACTCATCCGCATTTGCATAATGAAATTGCCGGAACATTTAAGGAATATTGTTTTGGCAGGGCGTTGCAAAGACGACATTGAAGCTTTTCAGGGACTCTTACAAGAATTAGAAAGTGACACTGACAATCGCGGAACGCGAAAACAAAAGCACAACAATTACAGGTCATATCCGTCGCAATTCCGCGATGAAAGAAATAATAACTGGACACGACAAGGCTATTCTTACAACGCAAATCGTGAACAAAACAGACACCACCCATATGACAACCACTGGCAGAGTAATAGTTACAGAGGAAGATCGCATTTCCGTAGCTATGAATATCACACAGACAATCAGAGAAACAGGCAATATGGGAACCAAAATAAATATTATCAGGGGAGACAGAATAACTTTAGACGCAACGGTCCAGCGCGCAGTTACGATTCAGGGAGAAATTCTCCACTACATGACCGACAAACAAGAAACTATGTAAACTACCGACAAAACGACAGAGCTGAATTCCATCAGAACTGGCGAGCTTCAAACAGGTCAGGGCCTTCTCGTCAAGGTCACTTTGTAGAAGTTAGGTCTCCTAATCCCAAAAACGGCGCGCGCCAACAAAGAGAAAGACAATGACTCGCACCGCAGGCAGCCGCGTGCACCGGCTGGCTCAGAGAAAAATAACAGAGGCACTAACCTTGAGAAAAGATTTAGCATTCCTTAGCGACGTATAAATCATGATAATTGCTTTTCAGTTGACAGTCTGTGTACTAGGAAGAGTAAAGGTTTACACCACATTTCACATGTAAAACCGTTTATTGAAAGATAATCTGCTTTTTAACTTTGTCTTTGCCATAAAACATTTCACTTCACATTTCTAGTATGATTTGTCACACTGAGAAACTGTTAACATGCAACAATGTTTGAAGTTTACTATCCAGTCTAGAACCTACGGAACATATTTAGACAGTATTTACGAGTGCTTTGTTATAGTGAACAGACGTCACAGTGTTATTGTGCGTGTACATTCTTGCTTGTTAGTTGCACGATTACGTAGGCTGACATACTTAGAACAGTTACCAGTACTGCTAATGAGATTTTAATGCAACATTTTGGTTTACTTGAAAATAGATTCTGGATTTAAAGTTCTTTCTGTGAGATTAAAGATGACTTAGCATTTGGTTTCTTTGATAGCTACACGATTATATCACGACGCTACTAATATGTGACATGATTTACATTGTTGCTTTTGCGTTGTATCTGTTTTATATCTGCACAGTTTTTCTGTATTATTCTGGAAAGTAAAACATGTTTTAGTAGTAACGTTTGTGGTATAGCTACAATGAGACAGCCTTTTCTGTAGCACAACAATACGTTACAGTGCAGTACTTACTTCATCACAGCAATAAGCGTAGTAATACGATATCTATACGCAAAGCATTTCAATTTCGTTTATCATGAGGTAAGTACATTGACTTCTGCAGAACGTAGCTTTCGGAGGACAATAACTACGACACTTCCACAGAGATTGTCTTACAGCAAGACGCACATTTAGCGCTACAGGACACGCATTAAACTATTTATTTTTCAACATATTTGAATTACAAAGAAAGTTTTCCGTGATACATTTCATTCCATTGCTGTAATCTGTAACACCTGAGGATATAATTACATTAATCCTCAGGGGGGTACACGCTTACTTTGTGTACCATGTGTTTGGCAAGCACAAGGAGCCCTAGCTAATATGGTATTTGTTTATACAACTTTACACATCGGTACCATATTTCTCTAACACAGAGTTACACAGCTATCTGATTATTTGACAGAGAAACATTTTTGGAACCATTGTGATACTATGAGAGCTTTGAATGACATATTTGGTATTGGATCATGATTTTTAAAGTACGTTTGAGGTAGATGACACTTTTGTCATGAGCAGAGAATTTTTTTAGGTTTTGAAATTATTGGAGGAAGCTATGACGATTTTGAGAATTTGACTGAGGTGTTATGATGTTATTATTACGATGACGATGTGTATTATGCTGTTGTGGCATGTTTATGATCAATAAGCTGATGCTATATGAGGAATTTGATTATGCTACTTATTTGTTATGATGAAATATTGAAGAAGTGTGGACGAATATGTATATGTGTAATAAGGTAAGGAATAATGAGTAGTGGTTAGGGACTCTGGTTTGTGAAAAAGGGGGTTGGAAAACAAGAATCGTACTTTAAGAGATGAAATGTATGTAAATGCGTGAATGTACCACAATGCCGCCGAAAATTTTTTGGACACTGTTATATTTACAGGATTTTGTTTCTACAGATTTGTAACGCAAGTTCTTGACCTGTGAAATTTTTTATATGAGACTGCCGCTGTAGCGGAAACTGGTGTCGTAAATATTTCGGTAAGACAGTTAAGGGACCACCTGCGCGTAATGCGTCGTGGGCACCCAGCTGGGCGACAGCCACCGGGAAACAAGCCATTAGTGTGTGCCTTTCAGAGGCACAGGTGGAGAAAAAAATAAAGAGGCCATTACCCTCGCTATTGAAATTCCTTTGTAGAAAGCATCGCAAAAACGACACGCTCATTACTTGGAAAGATATTTTCTTACATATGCATACCTGACAATGACAAGCGTCTTTCTACGAGAGTTGAGAGGATTTGTACTAACTTATGAAATGTCACATGACTATTGAATGGTATTTTTATGCTTTGCCTTTCATAGTTGCTTGTTTCATTTGATATCTGATTTCCAGCTGTGTTACAGCATTGGTTTTATAAAATAAAAGTAAATGCATTTGCTAATGTGAAAACTTTCTGTCAACAGATCTGTTAAATAATAATTTTATGATCCACATTCTTAAAAAAAAGGAGCACTTGGAAAGGAAAGAACAATAAGAAGGGACTAGTAACAGGAACTGCATACATAATTTTCTTTTCAAGTACTTGGTAATTTATTTAATAGAATAAGTTGTGGTGCACCACTTTAATTATATAGACATTAAGATGTGAATATACATTTCCCTTATCTGCATTGTTGTCTTTAGTGTAATATTATTTCTGCTCGAGCTTTGTCATGTTTAGATATAAGTTATTGTATTTGCTGCTGCTGTTTGCCATGCATAGTGCTACTGAATGTCACTTTGTATTACTAGGTTAAGCTAATTTTATTACTGATTTATTTTTCTTGTTTGCTGCGCATTGCCTTATATTAGTTGTAATATTGCTGCCTTTTTTTGCCAATTTCCATTTTTTTAACATTGCTGTTTGTGTAAATTGTTTTGTGCTGCTGCATTGCCTCATCCCTTAGTTTAGCATCTGAGCTCAGTAGATTTAAGTTAGCTTAAGAGGGGGGTAGACTATATAAGAAACTAACTATGATGAATTGGAAGAAAAGCATTGAGAAGCTTTAAGGAAATGGTTTGGCCAAAAAAAGTAGTGTACAGCGGAGAAAAACTATTTTTGAAAGAGGATGTGAACAGAATACAGAAAGCAGGTTTAGATAGGACTTTTTGGGAATAATGATGAATTAAGGGAGATCTCTATGCAAAATACTGCAGTAAAACGAACCCTGTCCTTTCCTTGCGTTATCCCACTATGTGTTTGTGTACCCTTGTGTATTTGTTTTCTTCCTGTCTCTGTGTGCTGTTTCATAGAATTTTTTCTCTTCTAATACTAAGCTACATTCACTATGATGAGGAATACTGTTATCCTCAAAAATAATTTGCGTTAATAACATGTTATTTACTTCGTAAAGATGTTTACACATTATTTATTCTGTTTTGTTCTAATTCTCATGTGTGAAGTTGATGTTTCAAAAGTTATTCTGATCTTTTATGTATGTACTTATGTAATTTTTGTAACACTGATGTATTTGCTATTTCGATTCTTTTGTAAAGCCTGTACTACTGCAACTGTTATCTGTATTGTTATGTTCTTTAGAGACGTATTTTGTACCTTTGTTATTGTATTCTTATTTTATAAAATTGTAATTGACACCAGTTCATCAAATTACCTAACTTGTAAGTTACTTTTCAGTGCACACATTCTGTTGGTCATAGTATATGGACAATATGTGAGAAGTAGGGACTGATAGTGTTTGCACATGTGTTAATAATTCAGTGAGGGACTGGATAACAGCATTGCTGCTTGTAAGGACATTTCAAAAACAATTTTTGTGAGTGCATAAGTGGTGGTTATGGACTTGCTATATTATCCGCAAGGCTCTTCAATGGTGATTGTGCGCCTGCACAGTCAAACAGATGGCTGCTGGCCATCTCTACAAGGACTACAGTGGGTCTATACCTTTGATGACCCACCAATACCATTATTTCTACAAGTACTGCAGTGGGTCTGCACCTCTGGTGGCCCACAAATAGTAATCTCTACCAGGACTACAGTGGGTCTGCTCTGTGATGACCTACCTACCGATAGTCTTCAACGTCGACTGACTCTGCTGTGGCCCATTACCTGTCTGCATGTCAAGAGTCAGCACTGTCTTTCGTTGGAAGGAAAACACTACTTCTTCAAGACTGCTTAGAAATCCACTACTTCCAAGTGCAATTTCTTTTATTGCTCAGACTTTGAAAAAAAAAAAACCACTGCAATTTTACTATGATGAACGATCAGGACTGTCTTTATGGACTGTGAGAGAATTTTAGCTTCTTACCAACATTGTATCAATACGTGTGTGCATTTGATATCTTTGTTATAGTAATTAGGAAAAAAATTTATCAAATCATTATTGGCCACTGCCCAAAACAATTTGTAAAAATTTTTTGTGGGGAGCATGGGGGCTATGTAAGTAGGCTGTTTAGGTTTTTTAATTGGTAACGTCGCCGCCACGTAGCGCTCTGTATGAAAATCACTGGCTGTGCCATGTGCAGTCTGTGGCTGGTTGGCATTGTTGTAATACTCGCCATTGTAGTGTCGGGCAGCGGCGGCTGGATGCTAACAGTGCGTAGCGTTGCGCAGTTGGAGGTGAGCCGCCAGCAGTGGTGGACGTGGGGAGAGAGATGGCGGAGGTTTGAAATCTGTAAGAATTGGTGTCATGAACTGACATATATATAATGACTATAAAGGTAAATACATTGTTTTCTCTATTAAAATCTTTCATTTGCTAACTGTGCCTATCATTAGATAGTGACTTCCGTAGTTTGAAACTTTTAGTTAGCTGGCAGTAGTGGCGCTCGCTATTTTGCAGTAGTTCGAGTAACGAAGATTTTTCTGAGGTAAGTGATTTGTGAAAGGTATAGATTAATGTTAGTCCAGGCCATTCGTTTGTAAGGATTTTTGGAAGTCAGATTGCGTTGCGCTAAAAACTATTGTGTGTCAGTTTAAGCATAGTCTTGTACAATTTTTCTAAGAGGACGTTTCAACATTCTGTAATCTGTGGACGTTCAGATTCAGAATGAAAAAAAGAAATTGCATCAGGATTGAATACAACAGGCACCATGCGAACTTTTCTGGATGGCAGTAATGTCTCAAACTATCTACGCTTTGATCGATTCCTGGGAGACCAGTAGTAGTTTTCGAAGCACATCTGGAGGCATTCTATAACCTGTGGACCGTCAGAGTGTTGGTGAAACAGGGAAATTGCATCGGGATTGAATACAACAGCCACCATGCGCACTTTTCTCCATGGGAGTAATGCCTCAAACTGTATACGCTTTGATCGATTATTGGAAGACCAGTAGTAGTCTCTGAAGCACATCTGGAGACATTCTGTAAAATGTGGAAGTTCAGAGTGTTGATGAAAAACAGATATTGCATCGGTATTGAATACAACAAGCACCCTGGGGACTTTTACTCCATGGGAGTAATGTCTCAAAGTGTCTACTCTTTGATCGATTGCTGGGAGACCAGTAGTTGTTTTCGAAGCACATCTGGAGGCATTCTGTAATCTGTGGACGTTCAGAGTGTTGATGAAACACAGATATAGCATCGGTATTAAAAACAACAAGCAACATGGGGATTTTTATTCCATGGGAGTAGTGTCTCAAACTATCTACGCTTTGATCGATTCTTGGGAGACCAGTAGCAGTTTCCGAAGCACATCTGGTGGAATTCTGTAATCTGTGGACCTTCAGAGTGTTGATGAAACAAAGATATTGCATCGGTATTGATTACAACTTTCACCATGCCCACTTTCCTCCATGGGAGTAATGTCTCAAACTGTCTACGCTTTGATCGATTCCTGGGAAACCAGTAGTAGTTTTTGGAGCACAACTGGAGGCATTCTATAATCTGCGGACATTCAGAGTGTTGATGAAACACAGAAATTGCATCGTGATTGAATACAACAGGCACCATGCGGACTTTTCTCCATGGGGATAATGTCTCGAACTGTATATATTTGATCGATTCCTGGGAGACCAATAGTAGTTTCCGAAGCACATCTGGAGGCATTGTGTAATCTGTGGACGTTCAGAGTGTTGATGAAACAGAGATATTGCATCGGTATTGAATACAACAGGCACCATGGGGACTTTTATTCCATGGGAGTAATGTCTCAAACTGTCTCGCTTTGATCGATTCCTGGGAGACCAGTAGAAGCTTCCGAAGCACATCTGGAGGTATTCAGTAATCTGTAGACCTTCAGAGTGTTGATTAAACAAAGATATTGCATCGGTATTGAATACAACAGGCACCATGCCCACTTTTCTCCATGGGAGTAATGTCTCAAACTGTCTACGCTTTGATCGATTCCTGGGAAACCAGTAGTAGTTTTCGGAGCACAACTGGAGGCATTCTGTAATCTGCGGACATTCAGAGTGTTGATGAAACACAGAAATTGCATCGGGATTGAATACAACAGGCACCATGCGGACTTTTCTCCATGGGGGTAATGTCTCGAACTGTCTACGTTTGATCGATTCCTGGGAGAAGCACATCTGGAGGCATTGTGTAATCTGTGGACGTTCAGTGTGTTGTTGAAACACAGATATTGCATCGGTATTGAATACAACAGGCACCATGGGGACATTTATTCCATGGGAGAATGTCTCAAACTGTCTACGGTTTGATCTATTCCTGGGAGACCAGTAGTAGTTTTCGAAGCTCATCTGGTGGCATTCTGTAATATGTGGTCCTTCGGAGTGTTGATGAAATACAGAAATTGCATCGAAATTGAATACAACAGGAATCATGCGGACTTTTCTCGATGGGAGTAATATCTCAAACTGTCTACGCTTCGATCGATCCCTGGGAGACCAGTAGTAGTTTAGAAATCACATCAGGAGGCATGCTGTAATCTGTGGACCTTGAGAGTGTTGATGAAACAAAGTAATTGCATCGGGATTGAATACAACAGGCTCCATGCGGACTTTTCTCCATGGGGGTACTGTCTCAAACTGTCTGCGCTTTGATCAATTACTGGGTGACCAGTAGTAGTTTTCGAAGCACATCTGGATTCATTCTGTAATCTGTGGACCTTCAGAGTGTTGATGAAACAAGGAAATTGCATCGAGATTTAATACAACATTCACCATGCCTACTTTTCTCCATGGGAGTAATGTCTCAAACTGTCTACGATTTAATCGATTCCTGTTAGACCAATAGTAGTTTTCGAAGCACATCTGGAGACATTCTGTAACCTGTGGAAGTTCAAAGTGTTGATGAAACACAGATATTGCGTCGGTATTGAATACAACAGACTCCATGGGGACTTTTATTTCATGGGAGTAATGTCTCAAACTGTCTACGATTTGTTCGATTCCTGGGAGACCAGTAGTAGTTTTCGAAGCAGATCTGGAGGCATTCTGTAATCTGTGTACTTTCAGAGTGTTGATGAAACACAGATATTGCATCGGTATTGAATGCAATAAGCACCATGGGGCTTTTATTCGATGGGAGTAATGTTTCAAACTGTCTATGCTTTGATCGATTCCTGGGAGACCAGTAGCATTTTTCGAAGCACATCTGGAGACATTCTGTAATCTGTGGACGTTCAGAGTGTTGATGAAACACAGAAATTGCATCGCGATTTAATACAGTAGGCACCATGCGGACGTTTCTCCATGGGAGTAATGTCTCAAACTGTCTACGCTTTGATCGATTCCCTGGAGACCATTAGTATTTTCCGAAGCACATCTGGAGACATTCTGTAATCTGTGGACATTCAGAGTGTTGATGAAACAGGGAATTTGCATAGGGATTTAATACAACATTCACCATGCGCACTTATCTCCATGGGAGTAATTTCCCAAACTGTATACGGTTTGTTCGATCCCTGGGAGACCAGTTGTAGTTTTCGAAGCATATCTGGAGGCCTTCTGTAATCTGTGTACTTTCAGAGTGTTGATGAAACACAGATATTGCATCGGTATTGAATGCAAGGACCACCACGCGGCTTTTATTCGATGGGAGTAATGTTTCGAACAGTCTATGCTTTGATCGATTCCTGGGAGACCAGTAGTAGTTTTCGAAGCAAATCTGGAGACATTCTGTAATCTGTGGACCTACAGAGTGTTGATGAAACAAGGAAATTGCATCGAGATTTAATACAACATTCAGCATGCCCACTTTTCTCCACGGGAGTAATGTCTCAAACTGACTACGCTTTAATCGATTCCTGTTAGACCAATAGTAGTTTCCGAAGCACATCTGGAGGCATTCTGTAATCTGTGGACGTTCGGACTGTTGATGAAACACAGATATTGCATCGGTATTGAATACAACAGCCACCATGGGGCTTTTATTCCATGGGAGTAATATCTCAAATTGTCTATGCTTTGATCGATTCCTGGGAGACCAGTAGTAGTTTTCGAAGCACATCTGGTGGCATTATGTAATCTGTGGACCTTCAGAGTGTTGATGAAATAGGGAAATTGCATCGAGATTTAATACAACATTCACCATGCGCACTTTTCTCCATGGGAGTAATGTCTCAAACTGTCTACGATTTGATCGATTCCTGGGAGACCAATAGGAGTTTACGAAGCACATCTGGAGGCATTCTGTAATCTGTGGACGTTCAGACTGTTGATGAAACACAGATATGGCATCGGTATTGAATACAACAAGCACCATGGGGACTTTTATTCCATGGGAGTTATGTCTCAAACTGTCTACGCTTTGGTCGATTCCTGGGAGATCAGTAGTAGTTTTCGAAGCACATCTGGAGGCATTCTGTAATCTGTGGACCTTCAGAGTGTTGATGAAATAGGGAAATTGCATCGAGATTTAATACAACATTCACCATGCGCACCTTTCTCCATGGGAGTAATGTCTCAAACTGTCTACGATTTGATCGACTCCTGGGAGACTATTGGAGTTGACGAAGCACATCTGGAGGCATTCTGTAGTCTGTGGACGTTCAGAGTGTTGATGAAACACAGATAATTCATCGGTATTGAATACAACAGGCACCATGGGACTTTTATTCCGTAGGAGTTATGTCTCAAACTGTCTACGCTTTGATCGATTCCTGGGAGACTAGTAGTAGTTTTCGATGCACATCTGGAGGCATTATGAAATCTGTGCACATTCACAGTGTTGATGAAACAGGGAAATTGCATCGGGATTGAATACAACAGGCACCATGCGCACTTTTCACCATGGGAGTAATGTCTCAAACTGTCTACGCTATGATCGATTCCTGGGAGACCAGTAGTAGTTTTCGAAGCACATCTGGAGGCATTCTGTAACCTGTGGACCTTCAGAGTGTTGATGAAACACAGATATTGCGTCGGTATTGAATACAACAGCCACCATGGGGCTTTTATTCCATGGGAGTAATATCTCAAACTGTCTATGCTTTGATCGATTCCTGGGAGACCAGTAGTAGTTTTCGAAGCACATCTGGTGGCATTATGTAAACAGTGGACCTTCAGAGTGTTGATGAAATAGGGAAATTGCATCGGGATTGAATACAACAGGCACCATGCGCACTTTTCTCCATGGGAGTAATGTCTCAAAATGTCTACGCTTTGATCGAATCCTGGGAGACCAATAGTAGTTTCCGAAGCACATCTGGAGGCATTGTGTAATCTGTGGACGTTCAGAGTGTTGATGAAACACAGATATTGCATCGTAATTGTATACAACAAGCACCATGGGAACTTTTATTCCATGGGTGTAATGTCTCAAAGTGTCTACTCTTTGATCGATTTCTGTGAGATCAGTAGTAGTTTTCGAAGCACATCTGGTGGCATTCTGTAATCTGTGGACCTTCAGAGTGTTGATGAAACACAGAAGTTGCATCCAAATTGAATACAACAGGCACCATGCGGACTTTTCTCCACGGGAGTAATATCTCAAACTGTCTACGATTTGATCGATCCCTGGGAGACCAGTAGTAGTTTAGAAAGCACAGCAGGATGCATTTTGTAATCTGAAGACCTTCAGAGTGTTGATGAAACAAAGTAATTGCATCGGTATTGAATACAACAGGCACTATCCGGACTTTTCTCCATGGGGGCAATGTGTCAAACTGTCAACGCTTTGATCAATTACTGGGAGACCAGCAGTAGTTTTCGAAGCACATCTGGAGGCATTCTGTAATCTGTGGACCTTCAGAGTGTTGATGAAATAGGGAAATTGCATCGAGATTTAATACAACATTCACCATGCGCACTTTTCTCCATGGGAGTAATGTCTCAAACTGTCTACGATTTGATCGATTCCTGGGAGACCAATAGGAGTTTACGAAGCACATCTGGAGGCATTCTGTAATCTGTGGACGTTCAGACTGTTGATGAAACACAGATATGGCATCGGTAATGAATACAACAAGCACCATGGGGACTTTTATTCCATGGGAGTTATGTCTCAAACTGTCTACGCTTTGGTCGATTCCTGGGAGACCAGTAGTAGTTTTCGAAGCACATCTGGAGGCATTCTGTAATCTGTGGTCCTTCAGAGTGTTGATGAAACAGGGAAATTGCATCGGTATTGAATACAACAAGCACCTTGGGATTTTTATTCCTTGGAAGTAATGTCTCAAACTGTCTACGCTTTGATCGATTCCAGGAAGACCAATAGTAGTTTTCGAAGCACATATGGAGGCATTCTGTAATCTGTGGACCTTCAGAGTGTTGATGAAATAGGGAAATTGCATCGAGATTTAATACAACATTCACCATGCGCACTTTTCTCCATGGGAGTAATGTCTCAAACTGTCTACGATTTGATCGACTCCTGGGAGACTATTGGAGTTTACGAAGCACATCTGGAGGCATTCTGTAGTCTGTGGACGTTCAGAGTGTTGATGAAACACAGATAATTCATCGGTATTGAATACAACAGGCACCATGGGACTTTTATTCCGTAGGAGTTATGTCTCAAACTGTCTACGCTTTGATCGATTCCTGGGAGACTAGTAGTAGTTTTCGAAGCACATCTGGAGGCATTATGAAATCTGTGCACATTCACAGTGTTGATGAGACAGGGAAATTGCATCGGGATTGAATACAACAGGCACCATGCGCACTTTTCTCCATGGGAGTAATGTCTCAAACTGTCTACGCTATGATCGATTCCTGGGAGACCAGTAGTAGTTTTCGAAGCACATCTGGAGGCATTCTGTAACCTGTGGACCTTCAGAGTGTTGATGAAACACAGATATTGCGTCGGTATTGAATACAACAGCCACCATAGGGCTTTTATTCCATGGGAGTAATATCTCAAACTGTCCATGCTTTGATCGATTCCTGGGAGACCAGTAGTAGTTTTCGAAGCACATCTGGTGGCATTATGTAATCAGTGGACCTTCAGAGTGATGATGAAATAGGGAAATTGCATCGGGATTGAATACAACAGGCACCATGCGCACTTTTCTCCATGGGAGTAATGTCTCAAAATGTCTACGCTTTGATCGAATCCTGGGAGACCAATAGTAGTTTCCGAAGCACATCTGGAGGCATTGTGTAATCTGTGGACGTTCAGAGTGTTGATGAAACACAGATATTGCATCGTAATTGTATACAACAAGCACCATGGGAACTTTTATTCCATGGGTGTAATGTCTCAAAGTGTCTACTCTTTGATCGATTTCTGTGAGACCAGTAGTAGTTTTCGAAGCACATCTGGTGGCATTCTGTAATCTGTGGACCTTCAGAGTGTTGATGAAACACAGAAGTTGCATCCAAATTGAATACAACAGGCACCATGCGGACTTTGCTCCACGGGAGTAATATCTCAAACTGTCTACGATTTGATCGATCCCTGGGAGACCAGTAGTAGTTTAGAAAGCACAGCAGGTTGCATTTTGTAATCTGTAGACCTTCAGAGTGTTGATGAAACAAAGTAATTGCATCGGTATTGAATACAACAGGCACTATGCGGACTTTTCTCCATGGGGGCAATGTGTCAAACTGTCATCGCTTTGATCAATTACTGGGAGACCAGCAGTAGTTTTCGAAGCACATCTGGAGGCATTCTGTAATCTGTGGACCTTCAGAGTGTTGATGAAACAGGGAAATTGCATCGGTATTGAATACAACTGGCACCATGGTGCTTTTATTCCATGGCAGTAATGTCTCAAACTGTTTATGCTTTGATCGATTCCTGGGAGACTAATTGTAGTTTCCGAAGCACATCTGGAGACATTCTGTAATCTGTGGAAGTTCAGAGTGTTGATGAAATACAGATATTGCATCGGTATTGAATTCAACAGGCACAATGGGGCTTTTATTACATGGGAGTAATGTCTCAAACTGTCTATGATTTAATCGATTCCTAGGAGACCAACAGTAGTTTTCGAAGCACATCTGGAGACATTCTGTAATCTGTGGACCTTCAGAGTGTTGATGAAACAGGGAATTTGCAGCGGGATTTAATACAACAAGCACCTTGGGATTTTTATTCCTTGGAAGTAATGTCTCAAACTGTCTACGCTTTGATCGATTCCAGGAAGACCAATAGTAGTTTTCGAAGCACATATGGAGGCATTCTGTAATCTGTGGACCTTCAGAGTGTTGATGAAATAGGGAAATTGCATCGAGATTTAATACAACATTCACCATGCGCACTTTTCTCCATGGGAGTAATGTCTCAAACTGTCTACGATTTGATCGACTCCTGGGAGACTATTGGAGTTTACGAAGCACATCTGGAGGCATTCTGTAGTTTGTGGACGTTCAGAGTGTTGATGAAACACAGATAATTCATCGGTACTGAATACAACAGGCACCATGGGACTTTTATTCCGTAGGAGTTATGTCTCAAACTGTCTACGCTTTGATCGATTCCTGGGAGACTAGTAGTAGTTTTCGAAGCACATCTGGAGGCATTATGAAATCTGTGCACATTCACAGTGTTGATGAAACAGGGAAATTGCTTCGGGATTGAATACAACAGGCACCATGCGCACTTTTCTCCATATGAGTAATGTCTCAAACTGTCTACGCTATGATCGATTCCTGGGAGACCAGTAGTAGTTTTCGAAGCACATCTGGAGGCATTCTGTAACCTGTGGACCTTCAGAGTGTTGATAAAACACAGATATTGCGTCGGTATTGAATACAACAGCCACCATGGCGCTTTTATTCCATGGGAGTAATATCTCAAACTGTCTATGCTTTGATCGATTCCTGGGAGACCAGTAGTAGTTTTCGAAGCACATCTGGTGGCATTATGTAATCAGTGGACCTTCAGAGTGTTGATGAAATAGGGAAATTGCATCGGGATTGAATACAACAGGCACCATGCGCACTTTTCTCCATGGGAGTAATGTCTCAAAATGTCTACGCTTTGATCGAATCCTGGGAGACCAATAGTAGTTTCCGAAGCACATCTGGAGGCATTGTGTAATCTGTGGACGTTCAGAGTGTTGATGAAACACAGATATTGCATCGTAATTGTATACAACAAGCACCATGGGAACTTTTATTCCATGGGTGTAATGTCTCAAAGTGTCTACTCTTTGATCGATTTCTGTGAGACCAGTAGTAGTTTTCGAAGCACATCTGGTGGCATTCTGTAATCTGTGGACCTTCAGAGTGTTGATGAAACACAGAAGTTGCATCCAAATTGAATACAACAGGTACCATGCGGACTTTTCTCCACGGGAGTAATATCTCAAACTGTCTACGATTTGATCGATCCCTGGGAGACCAGTAGTAGTTTAGAAAGCACAGCAGGATGCATTTTGTAATCTGTAGACCTTCAGAGTGTTGATGAAACAAAGTAATTGCATCGGTATTGAATACAACAGGCACTATGCGGACTTTTCTCCATGGGGGCAATGTGTCAAACTGTCATCGCTTTGATCAATTACTGGGAGACCAGCAGTAGTTTTCGAAGCACATCTGGAGGCATTCTGTAATCTGTGGACCTTCAGAGTGTTGATGAAACAGGGAAATTGCATCGGTATTGAATACAACTGGCACCATGGTGCTTTTATTCCATGGCAGTAATGTCTCAAACTGTTTATGTTTTGATCGATTCCTGGGAGACTAATTGTAGTTTCCGAAGCACATCTGGAGACATTCTGTAATCTGTGGAAGTTCAGAGTGTTGATGAAACACAGATATGGCATCGGTATTGAATACAACAAGCACCATGGGGACTTTTATTCCGTTGGAGTTATGTCTCAAACTGTCTACGCTTTGATCGATTCCTGGGAGACCAGTAGTAGTTTTCGAAGCACATCTGGAGACATTCTGTAGTCTGTGGACCTTCAGAGTGTTGATGAAATACAGATATTGCATCGGTATTGAATTCAACAGGCACAATGGGGCTTTTATTACATGGGAGTAATGTCTCAAACTGTCTATGCTTTAATCGATTCCTAGGAGACCAACAGTAGTTTTCGAAGCACATCTGGAGACATTCTGTAATCTGTGGACCTTCAGGGTGTTGATGAAACAGGGAATTTGCAGCGGGATTTAATACAACAAGCACCTTGGGATTTTTATTCCTTGGAAGTAATGTCTCAAACTGTCTACGCTTTGATCGATTCCAGGAAGACCAATAGTAGTTTTCGAAGCACATATGGAGGCATTCTGTAATCTGTGGACCTTCAGAGTGTTGATGAAATAGGGAAATTGCATCGAGATTTAATACAACATTCACCATGCGCACTTTTCTCCATGGGAGTAATGTCTCAAACTGTCTACGATTTGATCGACTCCTGGGAGACTATTGGAGTTTACGAAGCACATCTGGAGGCATTCTGTAGTTTGTGGACGTTCAGAGTGTTGATGAAACACAGATAATTCATCGGTATTGAATACAACAGGCACCATGGGACTTTTATTCCGTAGGAGTTATGTCTCAAACTGTCTACGCTTTGATCGATTCCTGGGAGACCAGTAGTAGTTTTCGAAGCACATCTGGAGGCATTCTGTAACCTGTGGACCTTCAGAGTGTTGATGAAACACAGATATTGCGTCGGTATTGAATACAACAGCCACCATGGGGCTTTTATTCCATGGGAGTAATATCTCAAACTGTCTATGCTTTGATCGATTCCTGGGAGACCAGTAGTAGTTTTCGAAGCACATCTGGTGGCATTATGTAATCAGTGGACCTTCAGAGTGTTGATGAAATAGGGAAATTGCATCGGGATTGAATACAACAGGCACCATGCGCACTTTTCTCCATGGGAGTAATGTCTCAAAATGTCTACGCTTTGATCGAATCCTGGGAGACCAATAGTAGGTTCCGAAGCACATGTGGAGGCATTGTGTAATCTGTGGCCGTTCAGAGTGTTGATGAAACACAGATATTGCATCGTAATTGTATACAACAAGCACCATGGGAACTTTTATTCCATGGGTGTAATGTCTCAAAGTGTCTACTCTTTGATCGATTTCTGTGAGACCAGTAGTAGTTTTCGAAGCACATCTGGTGGCATTCTGTAATCTGTGGACCTTCAGAGTGTTGATGAAACACAGAAGTTGCATCCAAATTGAATACAACAGGCACCATGCGGACTTTTCTCCACGGGAGTAATATCTCAAACTGTCTACGATTTGATCGATCCCTGGGAGACCAGTAGTAGTTTAGAAAGCACAGCAGGATGCATTTTGTAATCTGTAGACCTTCAGAGATTTGATGAAACAAAGTAATTGCATCGGTATTGAATACAACAGGCACTATGCGGACTTTTCTCCATGGGGGCAATGTGTCAAACTGTCATCGCTTTGATCAATTACTGGGAGACCAGCAGTAGTTTTCGAAGCACATCTGGAGGCATTCTGTAATCTGTGGACCTTCAGAGTGTTGATGAAACAGGGAAATTGCATCGGTATTGAATACAACTGGCACCATGGTGCTTTTATTCCATGGCAGTAATGTCTCAAACTGTTTATGTTTTGATCGATTCCTGGGAGACTAATAGTAGTTTCCGAAGCACATCTGGAGACATTCTGTAATCTGTGGAAGTTCAGAGTGTTGATGAAACACAGATATGGCATCGGTATTGAATACAACAGGAAAAATGGGGCATTTATTCCATGGGAGTAATGTCTCAAACTGTCTATGCTTTGATAGATTCCTGGGAGATCAGTAGTAGTTTTCGAAGCGGTTCTGGAGGCATTCTGTAATCTGTGGACCTTCAGAGTGTTGATGAAATAGGGAAATTGCATCGAGATTTAATACAACATACACCATGCGGCACTTTTCTCCATGGGAGTAATGTCTCAAACTGTCTACGCTTTGATCGAATCCTGGGAGACCAGTAGGAGTTTTCGAAGCACATCTGGAGACATTCTGTAATCTGTGGACCTTCAGAGTGTTGATGAAATACAGGTATTGTATCGGTATTGAATTCAACAGGCACAATGGGGCTTTTATTACATGGGAGTAATGTCTCAAACTGTCTATGCTTTAATCGATTCCTGGGAGACCAATAGTAGTTGTCGAAGCACATCTGGAGACATTCTGTAATCTGTGGACCTTCAGAGTGTTGATGAAACAGGGAATTTGCATCGGGATTTAATACAACATTCCCCATGCGCACTTTTCTCCATGTTAGTAATTTCCCAAACTGTATACGGTTTGTTCGATTCCTGGGAGACCAATAGTAGTTTTCGAAGCACATCTGGTGGCATTCTGTAATCTGTGGACCTTCAGAGTGTTGATAAAACACAGAAATTGCATCCAAATTGAATACAACAGGCACCATGCGGACTTTTCTCCATGGGAGTAATATCTCAAACTGTCTACGATTTGATCGATCCCTGGGAGACCAGTAGTAGTTTAGAAAGCACATAAGGATGCATTTTGTAATCTGTAGACCTTCAGAGTGTTGATGAAACAAAGTAATTGCATCGGGATTGAATACAACAGGCACTATGCGGACTTTTCTCCATGGGGGTAATGTGTCAAACTGTCATCGCTTTGATCAATTACTAGGAGACCAGCAAAAGTTTTCGAAGCACAGCTGGAGGCATTCTGTAATCTGTGGACCATCAGAGTGTTGATGAAACACAGATATTGCATCGGTATTGAATACAACAGGAAAAATGGGGCTTTTATTCCATGGGTGTAATGTCTCAAACTGTCTATGCTTTGATTGATTCCTGAGAGACCTGTAGTAGCTTTCGAAGCACATCTGGAGGCATTCTGTAATCTGTGGACCTTCAGAGTGTTGATGAAACACAGATATTGCATCGGTATTGAATACAACAGGAAAAATGGGGCTTTTATTCCATGGGTGTAATGTCTCAAAATGTCTAAGCTTTGTTCGATTCCTGGGAGACCAGTAGTAGTTTTCGAAGCACATCTGGAGGCATTCTGTAATCTGTGGACCTTCAGAGTGTTGATGAAACACAGATATTGCATCGGTATTGAATACAACAGGCACCATGGGGCTTTATTTCCATGGGAGTAATGTCTGAAACTGTCTATGCTTTGATCGATTCCTGGGAGACCATTAGTAGTTTTCGAAGCACATCTGGAGGCATTCTGTAACCTTCGTACCTTCAGATTGTTGATGAAAGAGGGAAATTGCATCGGTATTCAATACAACAGATTCCATGGGGACTTTTATTTCATGGGAGTAATGTCTCAAACTGTCTAAGATTGGTTCGATTCCTGGGAGACCAGTAGTAGTTTTCGAAGCACATCTGGAGGCATTCTGTAATCTGTGGACCTTCAGAGTGTTGATGAAACACAGATATTGCATCGGTATTGAATACAACAGGCACCATGGGGCTTTATTTCCATGGGAGTAATTTCTCAAACTGTCTACGCTTTAATCGATTCCTGGATGACCAATAGTAGTTTTCGAAGCACATCTGGAGACATTCT
The DNA here is from genome assembly GCF_023897955.1 of Schistocerca gregaria. NCBI lineage: Eukaryota > Metazoa > Arthropoda > Insecta > Orthoptera > Acrididae > Schistocerca > Schistocerca gregaria. The sequence continues at coordinate 6,101,861 of NW_026061730.1, forward strand.
GTAACCTGTGGAAGTTCAGAGTTTTGATGAAACACAGATATTGCGTCGGTATTGAATACAACAGACTCCATGGGGACTTTTATTTAATGGGAGTAATGTCTCAAACTGTCTACGATTTGTTCGATTCCTGGGAGACCAGTTGTAGTTTTCGAAGCAGATCTGGAGGTACTCTGTAATCTGTGGACCTTCAGAGTGTTGATGAAATACAGATATTTCATCGGTATTGAATACAACAGGCACAATGGGGCTTTTATTACATGGGAGTAATGTCTCAAAATGTCTATGCTTTGATCGATACCTGGGAGACCAGTAGTAGTGTCCGAAGCACATCGGGAGGCATTCTGTAATCAGTGGACCTACAGAGTGTTGATGAAACAAGGAAATTGCATCGAGATTTAATACAACATTCACCATGCCCACTTTTCTCCAAGGGAGTAATGTCTCAAACTGACTACGCTTTAATCGATTCCTGTTAGACCAATAGTAGTTTCCGAAGCACATCTGGAGGCATTCTGTAATCTGTGGACGTTCAGACTGTTGATGAAACACAGATATGGCATCGGTATTGAATACAACAAGCACCATGGGGACTTTTATTCCGTGGGAGTTATGTCTCAAACTGTCTACGCTTTGATCGATTCCTGGGAGACCAGTAGTAGTTCTCGAAGCACATCTGGAGGCATTCTGTAATCTGTGGACACTCAGAGTGTTGATGAAACACAGATATTGCATCAGTATCGAATACAACAGCCACCATGGGGCTTTTATTCCATGGGAGTAATATCTCAAACTGTCTATGCTTTGATCGATTCCTGGGAGACCAGTAGTAGTTTTCGAAGCACATCTGGTGGCATTATGTAATCTGTGGACCTTCAGAGTGTTGATGAAATAGGGAAATTGCATCGAGATTTAATACAATATTCACCATGCGCACTTTTCTCCATGGGAGTAATGTCTCAAACTGTCTACGATTTGATCGATTCCTGGGAAGCCAATAGGAGTTTACGAAGCACATCTGGAGGCATTCTGTAATCTGTGGACGTTCAGACTGTTGATGAAACACAGATATGGCATCGGTATTGAATGCAACAAGCACCATGGGGACTTTTATCCGTGGGAGTTATGTCTCAAACTGTCTACGCTTTGATCGATTCCTGGGAGACCAGTAGTAGTTTTCGAAGCACATCTGGAGACATTCTGTAATCTGTGGTCCTTCAGAGTGTTGATGAAACAGGGAAATTGCATCGGTATTGAATACAACAAGCACCTTGGGATTTTTATTCCTTGGAAGTAATGTTTCAAACTGTCTACGCTTTGATCGATTCCAGGAAGACCAATAGTAGTTTTCGAAGCACATATGGAGGCATTCTGTAATCTGTGGACCTTCAGAGTGTTGATGAAATAGGGAAATTGCATCGAGATTTAATACAACATTCACCATGCGCACTTTTCTCCATGGGAGTAATGTCTCAAACTGTCTACGATTTGATCGATTCCTGGGAGACCAATAGGAGTTTACGAAGCACATCTGGATTCATTCTGTAGTCTGTGGACGTTCAGAGTGTTGATGAAACACAGATAATTCATCGGTATTGAATACAACAAGCACCATGGGACTTTTATTCCGTAGGAGTTATGTGTCAAACTGTCTACGCTTCGATCGTTTCCTGGGAGACCAGTAGTAGTTTTCGAAGCACATCTGGAGGCATTATGAAATCTGTGCACCTTCACAGTGTTGATGAAACAGGGAAATTGCATCGGGATTGAATACAACAGGCACCATGCGCACTTTTCTCCATGGGAGTAATGTCTCAAACTGTCTACGCTTTGATCGATTCCTGGGAGACCAGTAGTAGTTTTCGAAGCCCATCTGGAGGCATTCTGTAATTTGTGGACCTTCAGAGTGTTGATGAAACACAGATATTGCGTCAGTATTGAATACAACAGCCACCATGGGGCTTTTATTCCATGATAGTAATATCTCAAACTGTCCATGCTTTGATCGATTCCTGGGAGACCAGTAGTAGTTTTCGAAGCACATCTGGTGGCATTATGTAATCTGTGGACTTTCAGAGTGTTGATGAAATAGGGAAATTGCATCGGGATTGAATACAACAGGCACCATGCGCACTTTTCTCCATGGGAGTAATGTCTCAAAATGTCTACGCTTTGATCGAATCCTGGGAGACCAATAGTAGTTTCCGAAACACATCTGGAGGCATTGTGTAATCTGTGGACGTTCAGAGTGTTGATGAAACACAGATATTGCATCGTTATTGTATACAACAAGCACCATGGGAACTTTTATTCCATGGGAGTAATGTCTCAAACTGTCTACTCTTTGATCGATTTCTGTGAGACCAGTAGTAGTTTTCGAAGCACATCTGGTGGCATTCTGTAATCTGTGGACCTTCAGAGTGTTGATGAAACACAGAAGTTGCATCCAAATTGAATACAACAGGCACCATGCGGACTTTTCTCCATGGGAGTAATATCTCAAACTGTCTACGATTTGATCGATCCCTGGGAGACCAGTAGTAGTTTAGAAAGCACAGCAGGATGCATTTTGTAATCTGTAGACTTCAGAGTGTTGATGAAACAAAGTAATTGCATCGGGATTGAATACAACAGGCACTATGCGGACTTTTCTCCATGGGGGCAATGTCTCAAACTGTCTACGCTTTGATCGATTCCTGGGAGATCAGTAGTAGTTTTCGAAGCACTTCTGGAGGCATTCTGTAATCTGTGGTCCCTCAGAGTGTTGATGAAATCGGGAAATTGCATCGAGATTTAATACAACATTCACCATGCGCACTTTTCCCCATGGGAGTAATGTCTCAAACTGTCTACGCTTTGATCGATTCCTGGGAGACCAGTAGTATTTTTGAAGCACATCTGGGGGCATTATGTAATCTGTGGACTTTCAGAGTGTTGATGAAACAGGGAAATTTCATCGGGAACGAATACAATAGGCACCATGCGCACTTTTCTCCATGGGAGTAATGTCTCAAACTGTCTACGCTTTGATCGATTCCTGGGAGACCAGTAGTAGTTTTCGAAGCACATCTGGAGACATTCTGTAATCTGTGGTCCTTCAGAGTGTTGATGAAACAGGGAAATTGCATCGGTATTGAATACAACAAGCACCTTGGGATTTTTATTCCTTGGAAGTAATGTCTCAAACTGTCTACGCTTTGATCGATTCCAGGAAGACCAATAGTAGTTTTCGAAGCACATATGGAGGCATTCTGAAATCTGTAGACCTTCAGAGTGTTGATGAAATAGGGAAATTGCATCGAGATTTAATACAACATTCACCATGCGCACTTTTCTCCATGGGAGTAATGTCTCAAACTGTCTACGATTTGATCGATTCCTGGGAGACCAATAGGAGTTTACGAAGCACATCTGGATTCATTCTGTAGTCTGTGGACGTTCAGAGTGTTGATGAAACACAGATAATTCATCGGTATTGAATACAACAAGCACCATGGGACTTTTATTCCGTAGGAGTTATGTGTCAAACTGTCTACGCTTCGATCGTTTCCTGGGAGACCAGTAGTAGTTTTCGAAGCACATCTGGAGGCATTATGAAATCTGTGCACCTTCACAGTGTTGATGAAACAGGGAAATTGCATCGGGATTGAATACAACAGGCACCATGCGCACTTTTCTCCATGGGAGTAATGTCTCAAACTGTCTACGCTTTGATCGATTCCTGGGAGACCAGTAGTAGTTTTCGAAGCCCATCTGGAGGCATTCTGTAATTTGTGGACCTTCAGAGTGTTGATGAAACACATATATTGCGTCAGTATTGAATACAACAGCCACCATGGGGCTTTTATTCCATGATAGTAATATCTCAAACTGTCCATGCTTTGATCGATTCCTGGGAGACCAGTAGTAGTTTTCGAAGCACATCTGGTGGCATTATGTAATCTGTGGACTTTCAGAGTGTTGATGAAATAGGGAAATTGCATCGGGATTGAATACAACAGGCACCATGCGCACTTTTCTCCATGGGAGTAATGTCTCAAAATGTCTACGCTTTGATCGAATCCTGGGAGACCAATAGTAGTTTCCGAAACACATCTGGAGGCATTGTGTAATCTGTGGACGTTCAGAGTGTTGATGAAACACAGATATTGCATCGTTATTGTATACAACAAGCACCATGGGAACTTTTATTCCATGGGAGTAATGTCTCAAACTGTCTACTCTTTGATCGATTTCTGTGAGACCAGTAGTAGTTTTCGAAGCACATCTGGTGGCATTCTGTAATCTGTGGACCTTCAGAGTGTTGATGAAACACAGAAGTTGCATCCAAATTGAATACAACAGGCACCATGCGGACTTTTCTCCATGGGAGTAATATCTCAAACTGTCTACGATTTGATCGATCCCTGGGAGACCAGTAGTAGTATAGAAAGCACAGCAGGATGCATTTTGTAATCTGTAGACCTTCAGAGTGTTGATGAAACAAAGTAATTGCATCGGGATTGAATACAACAGGCACTATGCGGACTTTTCTCCATGGGGGCAATGTCTCAAACTGTCTACGCTTTGATCGATTCCTGGGAGATCAGTAGTAGTTTTCGAAGCACTTCTGGAGGCATTCTGTAATCTGTGGTCCCTCAGAGTGTTGATGAAATCGGGAAATTGCATCGAGATTTAATACAACATTCACCATGCGCACTTTTCCCCATGGGAGTAATGTCTCAAACTGTCTACGCTTTGATCGATTCCTGGGAGACCAGTAGTATTTTTGAAGCACATCTGGGGGCATTATGTTATCTGTGGACTTTCAGAGTGTTGATGAAACAGGGAAATTTCATCGGGAATGAATACAATAGGCACCATGCGCACTTTTCTCCATGGGAGTAATGTCTCAAACTGTCTACGCTTTGATCGATTCCTGGGAGACCAATAGTAGTTTCCGAAGCACATCTGGAGACATTCTGTAATCTGTGGAAGTTCAGAGTGTTGATGAAACACAGATATGGCATCGGTATTGAATACAACAACCACCATGGGGACTTTTATTCCGTGGGAGTTATGTCTCAAACTGTCTACGCTTTTATCGATTCCTGGGAGACCAGTAGTAGTTTTCGAAGCACATCTGGAGACATTCTGTAGTCCGTGGACCTTCAGAGTGTTGATGAAATACAGATATTGCATCGGTATTGAATTCAACAGGCACAATGGGGCTTTTATTACATGGGAGTAATGTCTCAAACTGTCTATGCTTTAATCGATTCCTAGGAGACCAATAGTAGTTTTCGAAGCACATCTGGAGACATTCTGTAATCTGTGGACCTTCAGAGTGTTGATGAAACAGGGAATTTGCATCGGGATTTAATACAACATTCACCATGCGCACTTTTCTCCATGGGAGTAATTTCCCAAACTGTATACGGTTTGTTCGATTCCTGGGAGACCAGTTGTAGTTTTCGAAGCACATCTGGAGGCCTTCTGTAGTCTGTGTACTTTCAGAGTGTTTATAAAACACAGATATTGCATCGGTATTGAATACAACAGGCATCATGGGGCATTTATTCCATGGGAGTAATGTCTCAAACTGTCTATGCTTTGATAGATTCCTGGGAGATCAGTAGTAGTTTTCGAAGCGCTTCTGGAGGCATTCTGTAATCTGTGGACCTTCAGAGTGTTGATGAAATAGGGAAATTGCATCGAAATTTAATACAACATTCACCATGCGCACTTTTCTCCATGGGAGTAATGTCTAAAACTGTCTACGCTTTGATCGAATCCTGGGAGACAAGTAGTAGTTTTCGAAGCACATCTGGAGACATTCTGTAATCTGTGGACCTTCAGAGTATTGATGAAATACAGATATTGCGTCGGTATTGAATTCAACAGGCACAATGGGGCTTTTATTACATGGGAGTAATGTCTCAAACTGTCTATGGTTTATCGATTCCTGGGAGACCAATAGTAGTTTTCGAAGCACATCTGGAGACATTCTGTAATCTGTGGACCTTCAGAGTGTTGATGAAACAGGGAATTTGCATCGGGATTTAATACAACATTCACCATGTGCACTTTTCTCCATGGGAGTAATGTCTCAAACTGTCTACGATTTGATCGATTCCTGGGAGACCAATAGGAGTTTACGAAGCACATCTGGATTCATTCTGTAGTCTGTGGACGTTCAGAGTGTTGATGAAACACAGATAATTCATCGGTATTGAATACAACAAGCACCATGGGACTTTTATTCCGTAGGAGTTATGTGTCAAACTGTCTACGCTTCGATCGTTTCCTGGGAGACCAGTAGTAGTTTTCGAAGCACATCTGGAGGCATTATGAAATCTGTGCACCTTCACAGTGTTGATGAAACAGGGAAATTGCATCGGGATTGAATACAACAGGCACCATGCGCACTTTTCTCCATGGGAGTAATGTCTCAAACTGTCTACGCTTTGATCGATTCCTGGGAGACCAGTAGTAGTTTTCGAAGCCCATCTGGAGGCATTCTGTAATTTGTGGACCTTCAGAGTGTTGATGAAACACAGAAATTGCATCCAAATTGAATACAACAGGCACCATGCGGACTTTTCTCCATGGGAGTAATATCTCAAACTGTCTACGATTTGATCGATCCCTGGGAGACCAGTAGTAGTTTAGAAAGCACATAAGGATGAATTTTGTAATCTGTAGACCTTCAGAGTGTTGATGAAACAAAGTAATTGCATCGTGATTGAATACAACAGGCACTATGCGGACTTTACTCCACTGTCATCGCTTTGATCAATTACTGGGAGACCAGCTGTAGTTTTCGAAGCACATCTGGAGGCATTCTGTAATCTGTGGACCTTCAGAGTGTTGATGAAACAGGGAAATAGCATCGGTATTGAATACAACAGGCACCATGGGGCTTTTATTCCATGGGGGTAATGTCTCAAACTGTCTATGCTTTGATCGATTCCTGGGAGACCAGTAGTAGTTTTCGATGCACATCTGGAGGCATTCTGTAATCTGTGGTCCTTCAGAGTGTTGATGAAACGCAGATATTGCATCGGTATTGAATACAACAGGAAAAATGGGGCATTTATTCCATGGGTGTAATGTCTCAAAATGTCTATGCTTTGTTCGATTCCTGGGAGACCAGTAGTAGTTTTCGAAGCACATCTGGAGGCATTCTGTAATCTGTGGACCTTCAGAGTGTTGATGAAACAGAGATATTGCATCGGTATTGAATAAAACATTCACCATGGGGCTTTATTTCCATGGGAGTAATGTCTCAAACTGTCTATGCTTTGATCGATTCCTGGGAGACCATTAGTAGTATTCGAAGCACATCTGGAGGCATTCTGTAATCTTCGGACCTTCAGACTGTTGATGAAACAGGGAAATAGCATCGGTATTGAATACAACAGGCACCATGGGGCTTTTATTCCATGGGGGTAATGTCTCAAACTGTCTATGCTTTAATCGACTCCTAGGAGACCAATAGTAGTTTTCGAAGCACATCTGGAGCCATTCTGTAATCTGTGGACCTTCAGAGTGTTGATGAAACAGGGAATTTGCATCGGGATTTAATACAACATTCACCATGCGCACTTTTCTCCATGGGAGTAATTTCCAAAACTGTATACGGTTTGTTCGATTCCTGGGAGACCAGTTGTAGTTTTCGAAGCACTTCTGGAGGCATTCTGTAATCTGTGGTCCCTCAGAGTGTTGATGAAATCGGGAAATTGCATCGAGATTTAATACAACATTCACCATGCGCACTTTTCCCCATGGGAGTAATGTCTCAAACTGTCTACGCTTTCATCGATTCCTGGGAGACCAGTAGTATTTTTGAAGCACATCTGGGGGCATTATGTAATCTGTGGACTTTCAGAGTGTTGATGAAACAGGGAAATTTCATCGGGAATGAATACAATAGGCACCATGCGCACTTTTCTCCATGGGAGTAATGTCTCAAACTGTCTACGCTTTGATCGATTCCTGGGAGACCAGTAGTAGTTTTCGAAGCACATCTGGAGACATTCTGTAATCTGTGGTCCTTCAGAGTGTTGATGAAACAGGGAAATTGCATCGGTATTGAATACAACAAGCACCTTGGGATTTTTATTCCTTGGAAGTAATGTCTCAAACTGTCTACGCTTTGATCGATTCCAGGAAGACCAATAGTAGTTTTCGAAGCACATATGGAGGCATTCTGTAATCTGTGGACCTTCAGAGTGTTGATGAAATAGGGAAATTGCATCGAGATTTAATACAACATTCACCATGTGCACTTTTCTCCATGGGAGTAATGTCTCAAACTGTCTACGATTTGATCGATTCCTGGGAGACCAATAGGAGTTTACGAAGCACATCTGGATTCATTCTGTAGTCTGTGGACGTTCAGAGTGTTGATGAAACACAGATAATTCATCGGTATTGAATACAACAAGCACCATGGGACTTTTATTCCGTAGGAGTTATGTGTCAAACTGTCTACGCTTCGATCGTTTCCTGGGAGACCAGTAGTAGTTTTCGAAGCACATCTGGAGGCATTATGAAATCTGTGCACCTTCACAGTGTTGATGAAACAGGGAAATTGCATCGGGATTGAATACAACAGGCACCATGCGCACTTTTCTCCATGGGAGTAATGTCTCAAACTGTCTACGCTTTGATCGATTCCTGGGAGACCAGTAGTAGTTTTCGAAGCCCATCTGGAGGCATTCTGTAATTTGTGGACCTTCAGAGTGTTGATGAAACACAGATATTGCGTCAGTATTGAATACAACAGCCACCATGGGGCTTTTATTCCATGATAGTAATATCTCAAACTGTCCATGCTTTGATCGATTCCTGGGAGACCAGTAGTAGTTTTCGAAGCACATCTGGTGGCATTATGTAATCTGTGGACTTTCAGAGTGTTGATGAAATAGGGAAATTGCATCGGGATTGAATACAACAGGCACCATGCGCACTTTTCTCCATGGGAGTAATGTCTCAAAATGTCTACGCTTTGATCGAATCCTGGGAGACCAATAGTAGTTTCCGAAACACATCTGGAGGCATTGTGTAATCTGTGGACGTTCAGAGTGTTGATGAAACACAGATATTGCATCGTTATTGTATACAACAAGCACCATGGGAACTTTTATTCCATGGGAGTAATGTCTCAAACTGTCTACTCTTTGATCGATTTCTGTGAGACCAGTAGTAGTTTTCGAAGCACATCTGGTGGCATTCTGTAATCTGTGGACCTTCAGAGTGTTGATGAAACACAGAAGTTGCATCCAAATTGAATACAACAGGCACCATGCGTACTTTTCTCCATGGGAGTAATATCTCAAACTGTCTACGATTTGATCGATCCCTGGGAGACCAGTAGTAGTTTAGAAAGCACAGCAGGATGCATTTTGTAATCTGTAGACCTTCAGAGTGTTGATGAAACAAAGTAATTGCATCGGGATTGAATACAACAGGCACTATGCGGACTTTTCTCCATGGGGGCAATGTCTCAAACTGTCTACGCTTTGATCGATTCCTGGGAGATCAGTAGTAGTTTTCGAAGCACTTCTGGAGGCATTCTGTAATCTGTGGTCCCTCAGAGTGTTGATGAAATCGGGAAATTGCATCGAGATTTAATACAACATTCACCATGCGCACTTTTCCCCATGGGAGTAATGTCTCAAACTGTCTACGCTTTGATCGATTCCTGGGAGACCAGTAGTATTTTTGAAGCACATCTGGGGGCATTATGTAATCTGTGGACTTTCAGAGTGTTGATGAAACAGGGAAATTTCATCGGGAATGAATACAATAGGCACCATGCGCACTTTTCTCCATGGGAGTAATGTCTCAAACTGTCTACGCTTTGATCGATTCCTGGGAGACCAATAGTAGTTTCCGAAGCACATCTGGAGACATTCTGTAATCTGTGGAAGTTCAGAGTGTTGATGAAACACAGATATGGCATCGGTATTGAATACAACAACCACCATGGGGACTTTTATTCCGTGGGAGTTATGTCTCAAACTGTCTACGCTTTTATCGATTCCTGGGAGACCAGTAGTAGTTTTCGAAGCACATCTGGAGACATTCTGTAGTCCGTGGACCTTCAGAGTGTTGATGAAATACAGATATTGCATCGGTATTGAATTCAACAGGCACAATGGGGCTTTTATTACATGGGAGTAATGTCTCAAACTGTCTATGCTTTAATCGATTCCTAGGAGACCAATAGTAGTTTTCGAAGCACATCTGGAGACATTCTGTAATCTGTGGACCTTCAGAGTGTTGATGAAACAGGGAATTTGCATCGGGATTTAATACAACATTCACCATGCGCACTTTTCTCCATGGGAGTAATTTCCCAAACTGTATACGGTTTGTTCGATTCCTGGGAGACCAGTTGTAGTTTTCGAAGCACATCTGGAGGCCTTCTGTAGTCTGTGTACTTTCAGAGTGTTTATAAAACACAGATATTGCATCGGTATTGAATACAACAGGCATCATGGGGCATTTATTCCATGGGAGTAATGTCTCAAACTGTCTATGCTTTGATAGATTCCTGGGAGATCAGTAGTAGTTTTCGAAGCGCTTCTGGAGGCATTCTGTAATCTGTGGACCTTCAGAGTGTTGATGAAATAGGGAAATTGCATCGAAATTTAATACAACATTCACCATGCGCACTTTTCTCCATGGGAGTAATGTCTGAAACTGTCTACGCTTTGATCGAATCCTGGGAGACAAGTAGTAGTTTTCGAAGCACATCTGGAGACATTCTGTAATCTGTGGACCTTCAGAGTATTGATGAAATACAGATATTGCGTCGGTATTGAATTCAACAGGCACAATGGGGCTTTTATTACATGGGAGTAATGTCTCAAACTGTCTATGCTTTATCGATTCCTGGGAGACCAATAGTAGTTTTCGAAGCACATCTGGAGACATTCTGTAATCTGTGGACCTTCAGAGTGTTGATGAAACAGGGAATTTGCATCGGGATTTAATACAATATTCACCATGCGCACTTTTCTCCATGGGAGTAATTTCCCAAACTATATACGGTTTGTTCGATTCCTGGGAGACCAGTTGTAGTTTTCGAAGCACATCGGGAGGCCTTCTGTAGTCTGTGTAGTGTCAGAGTGTTGATGAAAGACAGATATTGCATCGGTATTGAATACAACAAGCACCATGGGGCTTTTATTCGATGGGAGTAATGTCTCAAAATGTCTACGGTTTAATCGATTCCTGTTAGACCAATAATAATTTCCGAAGCACGTCTGGAGGCATTCTGTAATCTGTGGACGTTCAGACTGTTGATGAAACACAGATATGGCATCGGTATTGAATACAACAAGCACTATGGGGACTTTTATTCCGTGGGAGATATGTCTCAAACTGTCTACGCTTTGATTGATTCCTGGAAGACCAGTAGTAGTTTTCGAAGCACATCTGGTGGCATTATGTAATCTGTGGAAATTCAGAGTGTTGATGAAACAGGGAAAATTCATCGGGATTGAATGCAAGAGGCACCATGCGCACTTTTCTCCATGGGAGTAATGTCTCAAACTGTCTACGCTTTGATCGATCCCTGGGAGACCAGTAGTAGTTTAGAAAGCACATAAGGATGAATTTTGTAATCTGTAGACCTTCAGAGTGTTGATGAAACAAAGTAATTGCATCGTGATTGAATACAACAGGCACTATGCGGACTTTTCTCCACTGTCATCGCTTTGATCAATTACTGGGAGACCAGCTGTAGTTTTCGAAGCACATCTGGAGGCATTTTGTAATCTGTGGACCTTCAGAGTGTTGATGAAACAGGGAAATAGCATCGGTATTGAATACAACAGGCACCATGGGGCTTTTATTCCATGGGGGTAATGTCTCAAACTGTCTATGCTTTGATCGATTCCTGGGAGACCAGTAGTAGTTTTCGATGCACATCTGGAGGCATTCTGTAATCTGTGGTCCTTCAGAGTGTTGATGAAACGCAGATATTGCATCGGTATTGAATACAACAGGAAAAATGGGGCATTTATTCCATGGGTGTAATGTCTCAAAATGTCTATGCTTTGTTCGATTCCTGGGAGACCAGTAGTAGTTTTCGAAGCACATCTGGAGGCATTCTGTAATCTGTGGACCTTCAGAGTGTTGATGAAACAGAGATATTGCATCGGTATTGAATAAAACATTCACCATGGGGCTTTATTTCCATGGGAGTAATGTCTCAAACTGTCTATGCTTTGATCGATTCCTGGGAGACCATTAGTAGTATTCGAAGCACATCTGGAGGCATTCTGTAATCTTCGGACCTTCAGACTGTTGATGAAACAGGGAAATAGCATCGGTATTGAATACAACAGGCACCATGGGGCTTTTATTCCATGGGGGTAATGTCTCAAACTGTCTATGCTTTAATCGATTCCTAGGAGACCAATAGTAGTTTTCGAAGCACATCTGGAGCCATTCTGTAATCTGTGGACCTTCAGAGTGTTGATGAAACAGGGAATTTGCATCGGGATTTAATACAACATTCACCATGCGCACTTTTCTCCATGGGAGTAATTTCCCAAACTGTATACGGTTTGTTCGATTCCTGGGAGACCAGTTGTAGTTTTCGAAGCACATCTGGAGGCCTTCTGTAGTCTGTGTACTTTCAGAGTGTTGATAAAACACAGATATTGCATCGGTATTGAATACAACAGGCATCATGGGGCATTTATTCCATGGGAGTAATGTCTCAAACTGTCTATGCTTTGATAGATTCCTGGGAGATCAGTAGTAGTTTTCGAAGCGCTTCTGGAGGCATTCTGTAATCTGTGGACCTTCAGAGTGTTGATGAAATAGGGAAATTGCATCGAGATTTAATACAACATTCACCATGCGCACTTTTCTCCATGGGAGTAATGTCTCCAACTGTCTACGCTTTGATCGAATCCTGGGAGACAAGTAGTAGTTTTCGAAGCACATCTGGAGACATTCTGTAATCTGTGGACCTTCAGAGTATTGATGAAATACAGATATTGCGTCGGTATTGAATTCAACAGGCACAATGGGGCTTTTATTACATGGGAGAAATGTCTCAAACTGTCTATGCTTTATCGATTCCTGGGAGACCAATAGTAGTTTTCGAAGCACATCTGGAGACATTCTGTAATCTGTGGACCGTCAGAGTGTTGATGAAACAGGGAATTTGCATCGGGATTTAATACAATATTCACCATGCGCACTTTTCTCCATGGGAGTAATTTCCCAAACTGTATACGGTTTGTTCGATTAATGGGAGACCAGTTGTAGTTTTCTAAGCACATCGGGAGGCCTTCTGTAGTCTGTGTAGTGTCAGAGTGTTGATGAAAGACAGATATTGCATCGGTATTGAATACAACAAGCTTCATGGGGCTTTTATTCGATGGGAGTAATGTCTCAAAATGTCTACGGTTTAATCGATTCCTGTTAGACCAATAATAATTTCCGAAGCACGTCTGGAGGCATTCTGTAATCTGTGGACGTTCAGACTGTTGATGAAACACAGATATGGCATCGGTATTGAATACAACAAGCACTATGGGGACTTTTATTCCGTGGGAGATATGTCTCAAACTGTCTACGCTTTGATTGATTCCTGGAAGACCAGTAGTAGTTTTCGAAGCACATCTGGTGGCATTATGTAATCTGTGGAAATTCAGAGTGTTGATGAAACAGGGAAAATTCATCGGGATTGAATGCAACAGGCACCATGCGCACTTTTCTCCATGGGAGTAATGTCTCAAACTGTCTACGCTTTGATCGATTCCTGGGAGCCCAATAGTAGTTTTCGAAGCACATCTGGTGGCATTCTGTAATCTGTGGACCTTCAGAGTGTTGATAAAACACAGAAATTGCATCCAAATTGAATACAACAGGCACCATGCGGACTTTTCTCCATGGGAGTAATATCTCAAACTGTCTACGATTTGATCGATCCCTAGGAGACCAGTAGTAGTTTAGAAAGCACATAAGGATGCATTTTGTAATCTGTAGACCTTCAGAGTGTTGATGAAACAAAGTAATTGCATCGGGATTGAATACAACAGGCATTATGCGGACTTTTCTCCATGGGGGTAATGTGTCAAACTGTCATCGCTTTGATCAATTACTGGGAGACCAGCAAAAGTTTTCGAAGCACAGCTGGAGGCATTCTGTAATCTGTGGACCATCAGAGTGTTGATGAAACAGGGAAATTGCATCGGTATTGAATACAACAGGCACCATGGGGCTTTTATTCCATGGGAGTAATGTCTCAAACTGTCTATGCTTTGATTGATTCCTGAGAGACCTGTAGTAGTTTTCGAAGCACATCTGGAGGCAGTCTGTAATCTGTGGACCTTCAGAGTGTTGATGAAACACAGATATTGCATCGGTATTGAATACAACAGGAAAAATGGGGCTTTTATTCCATGGGTGTAATGTTTCAAAATGTCTAAGCTTTGTTCGATTCCTGGGAGACCAGTAGTAGTTTTCGAAGCACATCTGGAGGCATTCTGTAATCTGTGGACCTTCAGAGTGTTGATGAAACACAGATATTGCATCGGTATTGAATACAACAGGCACCATGGGGCTTTATTTCCATGGGAGTAATGTCTCAAACTGTCTACGCTTTAATCGATTCCTGGATGACCAATAGTAGTTTTCGAAGCACATCTGGAGACATTCTGTAACCTTCGTACCTTCAGATTGTTGATGAAAGAGGGAAATTGCATCGGTATTCAATACAACAGATTCCATGGGGACTTTTATTTCATGGGAGTAATGTCTAAAACTGTCTAAGATTGGTTCGATTCCTGGGAGACCAGTAGTAGTTTTCGAAGCACATCTGGAGGCATTCTGTAATCTGTGGACCTTCAGAGTGTTGATGAAACACAGATATTGCATCGGTATTGAATACAACAGGCACCATGGGGCTTTATTTCCATGGGAGTTATGTCTCAAACTGTCTACGCTTTGATCGATTCCTGGGAGACCAGTAGTAGTTCTCGAAGCACATCTGGAGGCATTCTGTAATCTGTGGACACTCAGAGTGTTGATGAAACACAGATATTGCATCAGTATTGAATACAACAGCCACCATGGGGCTTTTATTCCATGGGAGTAATATCTCAAACTGTCTATGCTTTGATCGATTCCTGGGAGACCAGTAGTAGTTTTCGAAGCACATCTGGTGGCATTATGTAATCTGTGGACCTTCAGAGTGTTGATGAAATAGGGAAATTGCATCGAGATTTAATACAATATTCACCATGCGCACTTTTCTCCAAGGGAGTAATGTCTCAAACTGTCTACGATTTGATCGATTCCTGGGAAGCCAATATGAGTTTACGAAGCACATCTGGAGGCAGTCTGTAATCTGTGGACGTTCAGACTGTTGATGAAACACAGATATGGCATCGGTATTGAATGCAACAAGCACCATGGGGACTTCTATTCCGTGGGAGTTATGTCTCAAACTGTCTACGCTTTGATCGATTCCTGGGAGACCAGTAGTAGTTTTCGAAGCACATCTGGAGACATTCTGTAATCTGTGGTCCTTCAGAGTGTTGATGAAACAGGGAAATTGCATCGGTATTGAATACAACAAGCACCTTGGGATTTTTATTCCTTGGAAGTAATGTCTCAAACTGTCTACGCTTTGATCGATTCCAGGAAGACCAATAGTAGTTTTCGAAGCACATATGGAGGCATTCTGTAATCTGTGGACCTTCAGAGTGTTGATGAAATAGGGAAATTGCATCGAGATTTAATACAACATTCACCATGCGCACTTTTCTCCATGGGAGTAATGTCTCAAACTGTCTACGATTTGATCGATTCCTGGGAGACCAATAGGAGTTTACGAAACACATCTGGATTCATTCTGTAGTCTGTGGACGTTCAGAGTGTTGATGAAACACAGATAATTCATCGGTATTCAATACAACAAGCACCATGGGACTTTTATTCCGTAGGAGTTATGTGTCAAACTGTCTACGCTTTGATCGATTCCTGGGAGACCAGTAGTAGTTTTCGAAGCACATCTGGAGGCATTATGAAATCTGTGCACCTTCACAGTGTTGATGAAACAGGGAAATTGCATCGGGATTGAATACAACAGGCACCATGCGCACTTTTCTCCATGGGAGTAATGTCTCAAACTGTCTACGATTTGATCGATCCCTGGGAGACCAGTAGTAGTTTAGAAAGCACAGCAGGATGCATTTTGTAATCTGTAGACCTTCAGAGTGTTGATGAAACAAAGTAATTGCATCGGGATTGAATACAACAGGCACTATGCGGACTTTTCTCCATGGGGGCAATGTGTCAAACTGTCTACGCTTTGATCGATTCCTGGGAGATCAGTAGTAGTTTTCGAAGCACTTCTGGAGGCATTCTGTAATCTGTGGTCCCTCAGAGTGTTGATGAAATCGGAAAATTGCATCGAGATTTAATACAACATTCACCATGCGCACTTTTCCCCATGGGAGTAATGTCTCAAACTGTCTACGCTTTGATCGATTCCTATTAGACCAGTAGTATTTTTGAAGCACATCTGGGGGCATTATGTAATCTGTGGACCTTCAGAGTGTTGATGAAACAGGGAAATTTCATCGGGAATGAATACAATAGGCACCATGCGCACTTTTCTCCATGGGAGTAATGTCTCAAACTGTCTACGCTTTGATCGATTCCTGGGAGACCAATAGTAGTTTCCGCAGCACATCTGGAGACATTCTGTAATCTGTGGAAGTTCAGAGTGTTGATGAAACACAGATATGGCATCGGTATTGAATACAACAACCACCATGGGGACTTTTATTCCGTGGGAGTTATGTCTCAAACTGTCTACGCTTTGATCGATTCCTGGGAGACCCGTAGTAGTTTTCGAAGCACATCTGGAGACATTCTGTAGTCAGTGGACCTTCAGAGTGTTGATGAAATACAGATATTGCATCGGTATTGAATTCAACAGGCACAATGGGGCTTTTATTACATGGGAGTAATGTCTCAAACTGTCTATGATTTAATCGATTCCTAGGAGACCAATAGTAGTTTTCGAAGCACATCTGGAGACATTCTGTAATCTGTGGACCTTCAGAGTGTTGATGAAACAGGGAATTTGCATCGGGATTTAATACAACATTCACCATGCGCACTTTTCTCCATGGGAGTAATTTCCCAAACTGTATACGGTTTGTTCGATTCCTGGGAGACCAGTTGTAGTTTTCGAAGCACATCTGGAGGCCTTCTGTAGTCTGTGTACTTTCAGAGTGTTGATAAAACACAGATATTGCATCGGTATTGAATACAACAGGCATCATGGGGCATTTATTCCATGGGAGTAATGTCTCAAACTGTCTATGCTTTGATAGATTCCTGGGAGATCAGTAGTAGTTTTCGAAGCGCTTCTGGAGGCATTCTGTAATCTGTGGACCTTCATAGTGTTGATGAAATAGGGAAATTGCATCGAGATTTAATACAACATTCACCATGCGCACTTTTCTCCATGGGAGTAATGTCTCAAACTGTCTACGCTTTGATCGAATCCTGGGAGACAAGTAGTAGTTTTCGAAGCACATCTGGAGACATTCTGTAATCTGTGGACCTTCAGAGTATTGATGAAATTCAGATATTGCGTCTCTATTGAATTCAACAGGCACAATGGGGCTTTTATTACATGGGAGTAATGTCTCAAACTGTCTATGCTTTATCGATTCCTGGGAGACCAATAGTAGTTTTCGAAGCACATCTGGAGACATTCTGTAATCTGTGGACCTTCAGAGTGTTGATGAAACAGGGAATTTGCATCGGGATTTAATACAACATTCACCATGCGCACTTTTCTCCATGGGAGTAATTTCCCAAACTGTATTCGGTTTGTTCGATTCCTGGGAGACCAGTTGTAGTTTTCGAAGCACATCGGGAGGCCTTCTGTAGTCTGTGTAGTGTCAGAGTGTTGATGAAAGACAGATATTGCATCGGTATAGAATACAACAAGCACCATGGGGCTTTTATTCGATGGGAGTAATGTCTCAAAATGTCTACGGTTTAATCGATTCCTGTTAGACCAATAATAATTTCCGAAGCACGTCTGGAGGCATTCTGTAATCTGTGGACGTTCAGACTGTTGATGAAACACAGATATGGCATCGGTATTGAATACAACAAGCACTATGGGGACTTTTATTCCGTGGGAGATATGTCTCAAACTGTCTACGCTTTGATTGATTCCTGGAAGACCAGTAGTAGTTTTCGAAGCACATCTGGTGGCATTATGTAATCTGTGGAAATTCAGAGTGTTGATGAAACAGGGAAAATTCATCGGGATTGAATGCAACAGGCACCATGCGCACTTTTCTCCCTGGGAGTAATGTCTCAAACTGTCTACGCTTTGATCGAATCCTGGGAGACCAGTAGTAGTTTTCGAAGCACATCTGGTGGCATTCTGTAATCTGTGGACCCTCAGAGTGTTGATAAAACACAGAAATTGCATCCAAATTGAATACAACAGGCACCATGCGGACTTTTCTCCATGGGAGTAATATCTCAAACTGTCTACGATTTGATCGATCCCTGGGAGACCAGTAGTAGTTTAGAAAGCACATAAGGATGAATTTTGTAATCTGTAGACCTTCAGAGTGTTGATGAAACAAAGTAATTGCATCGTGATTGAATACAACAGGCACTATGCGGACTTTTCTCCACTGTCATCGCTTTGATCAATTACTGGGAGACCAGCTGTAGTTTTCGAAGCACATCTGGAGGCATTCTGTAATCTGTGGACCTTCAGAGTGTTGATGAAACAGGGAAATAGCATCGGTATTGAATGCAACAGGCACCATGGGGCTTTTATTCCATGGGGGTAATGTCTCAAACTGTCTATGCTTTGATCGATTCCTGGGAGACCAGTAGTAGTTTTCGAAGCACATCTGGAGGCATTCTGTAATCTGTGGTCCTTCAGAGTGTTGATGAAACGCAGATATTGCATCGGTATTGAATACAACAGGAAAAATGGGGCATTTATTCCATGGGTGTAATGTCTCAAAATGTCTATGCTTTGTTCGATTCCTGGGAGACCCGTAGTAGTTTTCGAAGCACATCTGGAGGCATTCTGTAATCTGTGGACCTTCAGAGTGTTGATGAAACAGAGATATTGCATCGGTATTGAATAAAACATTCACCATGGGGCTTTATTTCCATGGGAGTAATGTCTCAAACTGTCTATGCTTTGATCGATTCCTGGGAGACCATTAGTAGTATTCGAAGCACATCTGGAGGCATTCTGTAATCTTCGGACCTTCAGACTGTTGATGAAACAGGGAAATAGCATCGGTATTGAATACAACAGGCACCATGGGGCTTTTATTCCATGGGGGTAATGTCTCAAACTGTCTATGCTTTAATCGATTCCTAGGAGACCAATAGTAGTTTTCGAAGCACATCTGGAGACATTCTGTAATCTGTGGACCTTCAGAGTGTTGATGAAACAGGGAATTTGCATCGGGATTTAATACAACATTCACCATGCGCACTTTTCTCCATGGGAGTAATTTCCCAAACTGTATACGGTTTGTTCGATTCCTGGGAGACCAGTTGTAGTTTTCGAAGCACATCTGGAGGCCTTCTGTAGTCTGTGTACTTTCAGAGTGTTGATAAAACACAGATATTGCATCGGTATTGAATACAACAGGCATCATGGGGCATTTATTCCATGGGAGTAATGTCTCAAACTGTCTATGCTTTGATAGATTCCTGGGAGATCAGTAGTAGTTTTCGAAGCGCTTCTGGAGGCATTCTGTAATCTGTGGACCTTCAGAGTGTTGATGAAATAGGGAAATTGCATCGAGATTTAATACAACATTCACCATGCACACTTTTCTCCATGGGAGTAATGTCTCAAACTGTCTACGCTTTGATCGAATCCTGGGAGACAAGTAGTAGTTTTCGAAGCACATCTGGAGACATTCTGTAATCTGTGGACCTTCAGAGTATTGATGAAATTCAGATATTGCGTCTCTATTGAATTCAACAGGCACAATGGGGCTTTTATTACATGGGAGTAATGTCTCAAACTGTCTATGCTTTATCGATTCCTGGGAGACCAGTAGTAGTTTTCGAAGCACATCTGGAGACATTCTGTAATCTGTGGACCTTCAGAGTGTTGATGAAACAGGGAATTTGCATCGGGATTTAATACAACATTCACCATGCGCACTTTTCTCCATGGGAGTAATTTCCCAAACTGTATTCGGTTTGTTCGATTCCTGGGAGACCAGTTGTAGTTTTCGAAGCACATCGGGAGGCCTTCTGTAGTCTGTGTAGTGTCAGAGTGTTGATGAAAGACAGATATTGCATCGGTATAGAATACAACAAGCACCATGGGGCTTTTATTCGATGGGAGTAATGTCTCAAAATGTCTACGGTTTAATCGATTCCTGTTAGACCAATAATAATTTCCGAAGCACGTCTGGAGGCATTCTGTAATCTGTGGACGTTCAGACTGTTGATGAAACACAGATATGGCATCGGTATTGAATACAACAAGCACTATGGGGACTTTTATTCCGTGGGAGATATGTCTCAAACTGTCTACGCTTTGATTGATTCCTGGAAGACCAGTAGTAGTTTTCGAAGCACATCTGGTGGCATTATGTAATCTGTGGAAATTCAGAGTGTTGATGAAACAGGGAAAATTCATCGGGATTGAATGCAACAGGCACCATGCGCACTTTTCTCCCTGGGAGTAATGTCTCAAACTGTCTACGCTTTGATCGAATCCTGGGAGACCAGTGTAGTTTTCGAAGCACATCTGGTGGCATTCTGTAATCTGTGGACCCTCAGAGTGTTGATAAAACACAGAAATTGCATCCAAATTGAATACAACAGGCACCATGCGGACTTTTCTCCATGGGAGTAATATCTCAAACTGTCTACGATTTGATCGATCCCTGGGAGACCAGTAGTAGTTTAGAAAGCACATAAGGATGAATTTTGTAATCTGTAGACCTTCAGAGTGATGATGAAACAAAGTAATCGCATCGTGATTGAATACAACAGGCACTATGCGGACTTTTCTCCACTGTCATCGCTTTGATCAATTACTGGGAGACCAGCTGTAGTTTTCGAAGCACATCTGGAGCATTCTGTAATCTGTGGACCTTCAGAGTGTTGATGAAACAGGGAAATAGCATCGGTATTGAATGCAACAGGCACCATGGGGCTTTTATTCCATGGGGGTAATGTCTCAAACTGTCTATGCTTTGATCGATTCCTGGGAGACCAGTAGTAGTTTTCGAAGCACATCTGGAGGCATTCTGTAATCTGTGGTCCTTCAGAGTGTTGATGAAACGCAGATATTGCATCGGTATTGAATACAACAGGAAAAATGGGGCATTTATTCCATGGGTGTAATGTCTCAAAATGTCTATGCTTTGTTCGATTCCTGGGAGACCAGTAGTAGTTTTCGAAGCACATCTGGAGACATTCTGTAATCTGTGGACCTTCAGAGTGTTGATGAAACAGGGAATTTGCATCGGGATTTAATACAACATTCACCATGCGCACTTTTCTCCATGGGAGTAATTTCCCAAACTGTATACGGTTTGTTCGATTCCTGGGAGACCAGTTGTAGTTTTCGAAGCACATCTGGAGGCCTTCTGTAGTCTGTGTACTTTCAGAGTGTTGATAAAACACAGATATTGCATCGGTATTGAATACAACAGGCATCATGGGGCATTTATTCCATGGGAGTAATGTCTCAAACTGTCTATGCTTTGATAGATTCCTGGGAGATCAGTAGTAGTTTTCGAAGCGCTTCTGGAGGCATTCTGTAATCTGTGGACCTTCAGAGTGTTGATGAAATAGGGAAATTGCATCGAGATTTAATACAACATTCACCATGCGCACTTTTCTCCATGGGAGTAATGTCTCAAACTGTCTACGCTTTGATCGAATCCTGGGAGACAAGTAGTAGTTTTCGAAGCACATCTGGAGACATTCTGTAATCTGTGGACCTTCAGAGTATTGATGAAATTCAGATATTGCGTCTCTATTGAATTCAACAGGCACAATGGGGCTTTTATTACATGGGAGTAATGTCTCAAACTGTCTATGCTTTATCGATTCCTGGGAGACCAGTAGTAGTTTTCGAAGCACATCTGGAGACATTCTGTAATCTGTGGACCTTCAGAGTGTTGATGAAACAGGGAATTTGCATCGGGATTTAATACAACATTCACCATGCGCACTTTTCTCCATGGGAGTAATTTCCCAAACTGTATTCGGTTTGTTCGATTCCTGGGAGACCAGTTGTAGTTTTCGAAGCACATCGGGAGGCCTTCTGTAGTCTGTGTAGTGTCAGAGTGTTGATGAAAGACAGATATTGCATCGGTATAGAATACAACAAGCACCATGGGGCTTTTATTCGATGGGAGTAATGTCTCAAAATGTCTACGGTTTAATCGATTCCTGTTAGACCAATAATAATTTCCGAAGCACGTCTGGAGGCATTCTGTAATCTGTGGACGTTCAGACTGTTGATGAAACACAGATATGGCATCGGTATTGAATACAACAAGCACTATGGGGACTTTTATTCCGTGGGAGATATGTCTCAAACTGTCTACGCTTTGATTGATTCCTGGAAGACCAGTAGTAGTTTTCGAAGCACATCTGGTGGCATTATGTAATCTGTGGAAATTCAGAGTGTTGATGAAACAGGGAAAATTCATCGGGATTGAATGCAACAGGCACCATGCGCACTTTTCTCCCTGGGAGTAATGTCTCAAACTGTCTACGCTTTGATCGAATCCTGGGAGACCAGTAGTAGTTTTCGAAGCACATCTGGTGGCATTCTGTAGTCTGTGGACCCTCAGAGTGTTGATAAAACACAGAAATTGCATCCAAATTGAATACAACAGGCACCATGCGGACTTTTCTCCATGGGAGTAATATCTCAAACTGTCTACGATTTGATCGATCCCTGGGAGACCAGTAGTAGTTTAGAAAGCACATAAGGATGAATTTTGTAATCTGTAGACCTTCAGAGTGTTGATGAAACAAAGTAATCGCATCGTGATTGAATACAACAGGCACTATGCGGACTTTTCTCCACTGTCATCGCTTTGATCAATTTCTGGGAGACCAGCTGTAGTTTTCGAAGCACATCTGGAGCATTCTGTAATCTGTGGACCTTCAGAGTGTTGATGAAACAGGGAAATAGCATCGGTATTGAATGCAACAGGCACCATGGGGCTTTTATTCCATGGGGGTAATGTCTCAAACTGTCTATGCTTTGATCGATTCCTGGGAGACCAGTAGTAGTTTTCGAAGCACATCTGGAGGCATTCTGTAATCTGTGGTCCTTCAGAGTGTTGATGAAACGCAGATATTGCATCGGTATTGAATACAACAGGAAAAATGGGGCATTTATTCCATGGGTGTAATGTCTCAAAATGTCTATGCTTTGTTCGATTCCTGGGAGACCAGTAGTAGTTTTCGAAGCACATCTGGAGGCATTCTGTAATCTGTGGACCTTCAGAGTGTTGATGAAACAGAGATATTGCATCGGTATTGAATAAAACATTCACCATGGGGCTTTATTTCCATGGGAGTAATGTCTCAAACTGTCTATGCTTTGATCGATTCCTGGGAGACCATTAGTAGTATTCGAAGCACATCTGGAGGCATTCTGTAATCTTCGGACCTTCAGACTGTTGATGAAACAGGGAAATAGCATCGGTATTGAATACAACAGGCACCATGGGGCTTTTATTCCATGGGGGTAATGTCTCAAACTGTCTATGCTTTAATCGATTCCTAGGAGACCAATAGTAGTTTTCGAAGCACATCTGGAGCCATTCTGTAATCTGTGGACCTTCAGAGTGTTGATGAAACAGGGAATTTGCATCGGGATTTAATACAACATTCACCATGCGCACTTTTCTCCATGGGAGTAATTTTCCAAACTGTATACGGTTTGTTCGATTCCTGGGAGACCAGTTGTAGTTTTCGAAGCACATCTGGAGGCCTTCTGTAGTCTGTGTACTTTCAGAGTGTTGATAAAACACAGATATTACATCGGTATTGAATACAACAGGCATCATGGGGCATTTATTCCATGGGAGTAATGTCTCAAACTGTCTATGCTTTGATAGATTACTGGGAGATCAGTAGTAGTTTTCGAAGCGCTTCTGGAGGCATTCTGTAATCTGTGGACCTTCAGAGTGTTGATGAAATAGGGAAATTGCATCGAGATTTAATACAACATTCACCATGCGCACTTTTCTCCATGGGAGTAATGTCTCAAACTGTCTACGCTTTGATCGAATCCTGGGAGACAAGTAGTAGTTTTCGAAGCACATCTGGAGACATTCTGTAATCTGTGGACCTTCAGAGTATTGATGAAATACAGATATTGCGTCGGTATTGAATTCAACAGGCACAATGGGGCTTTTATTACATGGGAGTAATGTCTCAAACTGTCTATGCTTTATCGATTCCTGGGAGACCAATAGTAGTTTTCGAAGCACATCTGGAGACATTCTGTAATCTGTGGACCATCAGAGTGTTGATGAAACAGGGAATTTGCATCGGGATTTAATACAATATTCACCATGCGCACTTTTCTCCATGGGAGTAATTTCCCAAACTGTATACGGTTTGTTCGATTCCTGGGAGACCAGTTGTAGTTTTCGAAGCACATCGGGAGGCCTTCTGTAGTCTGTGTAGTGTCAGAGTGTTGATGAAAGACAGATATTGCATCGGTATTGAATACAACAAGCACCATGGGGCTTTTATTCGATGGGAGTAATGTTCAAAATGTCTACGGTTTAATCGATTCCTGTTAGACCAATAATAATTTCCGAAGCACGTCTGGAGGCATTCTGTAATCTGTGGACGTTCAGACTGTTGATGAAACACAGATATGGCATCGGTATTGAATACAACAAGCACTATGGGGACTTTTATTCCGTGGGAGATATGTCTCAAACTGTCTACGCTTTGATTGATTCCTGGAAGACCAGTAGTAGTTTTCGAAGCACATCTGGTGGCATTATGTAATCTGTGGAAATTCAGAGTGTTGATGAAACAGGGAAAATTCATCGGGATTGAATGCAACAGGCACCATGCGCACTTTTCTCCATGGGAGTAATGTCTCAAACTGTCTACGCTTTGATCGAATCCTGGGAGACCAGTAGTAGTTTTCGAAGCACATCTGGTGGCATTCTGTAATCTGTGGACCCTCAGAGTGTTGATAAAACACAGAAATTGCATCCAAATTGAATACAACAGGCACCATGCGGACTTTTCTCCATGGGAGTAATATCTCAAACTGTCTACGATTTGATCGATCCCTGGGAGACCTGTAGTAGTTTAGAAAGCACATAAGGATGCATTTTGTAATCTGTAGACCTTCAGAGTGTTGATGAAACAAAGTAATTGCATCGTGATTGAATACAACAGGCACTATGCGGACTTTTCTCCACTGTCATCGCTTTGATCAATTACTGGGAGACCAGCTGTAGTTTTCGAAGCACATCTGGAGGCATTCTGTAATCTGTGGACCTTCAGAGTGTTGATGAAACAGGGAAATAGCATCGGTATTGAATACAACAGGCACCATGGGGCTTTTATTCCATGGGGGTAATGTCTCAAACTGTCTATGCTTTGATCGATTCCTGGGAGACCAGTAGTAGTTTTCGAAGCACATCTGGAGGCATTCTGTAATCTGTGGTCCTTCAGAGTGTTGATGAAACGCAGATATTGCATCGGTATTGAATACAACACGAAAAATGGGGCATTTATTCCATGGGTGTAATGTCTCAAAATGTCTATGCTTTGTTCGATTCCTGGGAGACCAGTAGTAGTTTTCGAAGCACATCTGGAGGCATTCTGTAATCTGTGGACCTTCAGAGTGTTGATGAAACAGAGATATTGCATCGGTATTGAATAAAACATTCACCATGGGGCTTTATTTCCATGGGAGTAATGTCTCAAACTGTCTATGCTTTGATCGATTCCTGGGAGACCATTAGTAGTATTCGAAGCACATCTGGAGGCATTCTGTAATCTTCGGACCTTCAGACTGTTGATGAAACAGGGAAATAGCATCGGTATTGAATACAACAGGCACCATGGGGCTTTTATTCCATGGGGGTAATGTCTCAAACTGTCTATGCTTTAATCGATTCCTAGGAGACCAATAGTAGTTTTCGAAGCACATCTGGAGACATTCTGTAATCTGTGGACCTTCAGAGTGTTGATGAAACAGGGAATTTGCATCGGGATTTAATACAACATTCACCATGCGCACTTTTCTCCATGGGAGTAATTTCCCAAACTGTATACGGTTTGTTCGATTCCTGGGAGACCAGTTGTAGTTTTCGAAGCACATCTGGAGGCCTTCTGTAGTCTGTGTACTTTCAGAGTGTTGATAAAACACAGATATTACATCGGTATTGAATACAACAGGCATCATGGGGCATTTATTCCATGGGAGTAATGTCTCAAACTGTCTATGCTTTGATAGATTACTGGGAGATCAGTAGTAGTTTTCGAAGCGCTTCTGGAGGCATTCTGTAATCTGTGGACCTTCAGAGTGTTGATGAAATAGGGAAATTGCATCGAGATTTAATACAACATTCACCATGCGCACTTTTCTCCATGGGAGTAATGTCTCAAACTGTCTACGCTTTGATCGAATCCTGGGAGACAAGTAGTAGTTTTCGAAGCACATCTGGAGACATTCTGTAATCTGTGGACCTTCAGAGTATTGATGAAATACAGATATTGCGTCGGTATTGAATTCAACAGGCACAATGGGGCTTTTATTACATGGGAGTAATGTCTCAAACTGTCTATGCTTTATCGATTCCTGGGAGACCAATAGTAGTTTTCGAAGCACATCTGGAGACATTCTGTAATCTGTGGACCATCAGAGTGTTGATGAAACAGGGAATTTGCATCGGGATTTAATACAATATTCACCATGCGCACTTTTCTCCATGGGAGTAATTTCCCAAACTGTATACGGTTTGTTCGATTCCTGGGAGACCAGTTGTAGTTTTCGAAGCACATCGGGAGGCCTTCTGTAGTCTGTGTAGTGTCAGAGTGTTGATGAAAGACAGATATTGCATCGGTATTGAATACAACAAGCACCATGGGGCTTTTATTCGATGGGAGTAATGTTCAAAATGTCTACGGTTTAATCGATTCCTGTTAGACCAATAATAATTTCCGAAGCACGTCTGGAGGCATTCTGTAATCTGTGGACGTTCAGACTGTTGATGAAACACAGATATGGCATCGGTATTGAATACAACAAGCACTATGGGGACTTTTATTCCGTGGGAGATATGTCTCAAACTGTCTACGCTTTGATTGATTCCTGGAAGACCAGTAGTAGTTTTCGAAGCACATCTGGTGGCATTATGTAATCTGTGGAAATTCAGAGTGTTGATGAAACAGGGAAAATTCATCGGGATTGAATGCAACAGGCACCATGCGCACTTTTCTCCATGGGAGTAATGTCTCAAACTGTCTACGTTTTGATCGAATCCTGGGAGACCAGTAGTAGTTTTCGAAGCACATCTGGTGGCATTCTGTAATCTGTGGACCCTCAGAGTGTTGATAAAACACAGAAATTGCATCCAAATTGAATACAACAGGCACCATGCGGACTTTTCTCCATGGGAGTAATATCTCAAACTGTCTACGATTTGATCGATCCCTGGGAGACCTGTAGTAGTTTAGAAAGCACATAAGGATGCATTTTGTAATCTGTAGACCTTCAGAGTGTTGATGAAACAAAGTAATTGCATCGTGATTGAATACAACAGGCACTATGCGGACTTTTCTCCACTGTCATCGCTTTGATCAATTA
Source organism: Schistocerca gregaria (assembly GCF_023897955.1). NCBI lineage: Eukaryota > Metazoa > Arthropoda > Insecta > Orthoptera > Acrididae > Schistocerca > Schistocerca gregaria. The sequence continues at coordinate 6,129,732 of NW_026061730.1, forward strand.
CTGGGAGACCAGCTGTAGTTTTCGAAGCACATCTGGAGGCATTCTGTAATCTGTGGACCTTCAGAGTGTTGATGAAACAGGGAAATAGCATCGGTATTGAATACAACAGGCACCATGGGGCTTTTATTCCATGGGGGTAATGTCTCAAACTGTCTATGCTTTGATCGATTCCTGGGAGACCAGTAGTAGTTTTCGAAGCACATCTGGAGGCATTCTGTAATCTGTGGTCCTTCAGAGTGTTGATGAAACGCAGATATTGCATCGGTATTGAATACAACACGAAAAATGGGGCATTTATTCCATGGGTGTAATGTCTCAAAATGTCTATGCTTTGTTCGATTCCTGGGAGACCAGTAGTAGTTTTCGAAGCACATCTGGAGGCATTCTGTAATCTGTGGACCTTCAGAGTGTTGATGAAACAGAGATATTGCATCGGTATTGAATAAAACATTCACCATGGGGCTTTATTTCCATGGGAGTAATGTCTCAAACTGTCTATGCTTTGATCGATTCCTGGGAGACCATTAGTAGTATTCGAAGCACATCTGGAGGCATTCTGTAATCTTCGGACCTTCAGACTGTTGATGAAACAGGGAAATAGCATCGGTATTGAATACAACAGGCACCATGGGGCTTTTATTCCATGGGGGTAATGCCTCAAACTGTCTATGCTTTGATCGATTCCTGGGAGACCATTAGTAGTATTCGAAGCACATCTGGAGGCATTCTGTAATCTGTGGACCTTCAGAGCGTTGATGAAACGCAGATATTGCATCGGTATTGAATACAACAGGAAAAATGGGGCATTTATTCCATCGGTGTAATGTCTCAAAATGTCTATGATGAAACAGAGATATTGCAACGGTATTGAATAAAACATTCACCATGGGGCTTTATTTCCATGGGAGTAATGTCTCAAACTGTCTATGCTTTGATCGATTCCTGGGAGACCATTAGTAGTATTCGAAGCACATCTGGAGGCATTCTGTAATCTTCGGACCTTCAGATTGTTGATGAAACAGGAAAATTGCATCGGTATTGAATACAACTGGAACCATGTTGCTTTTATTCCATGGGAGTAATGTCTCAAACTGTCTATGCTTTGATCAATTCCTGGGAGACCAGTAGTAGTTTTCGAAGCACATCTGGAGGCATTCTGTAATCTGTGGTCCTTCAGAGTGTTGATGAAGCACAGATATTGCATCGGTATTGAATACAACAGGCAAAATGGGGCTTTTATTCCATGGGAGTAATGTCTCTAAATGTCTATGCTGTGATCGATTCGTGGGAGACCAGTAGTAGTTTTCGAAGCACATATGGAGGCATTCTGTAATCTGTGAACCTTCAGAGTGTTGATAAAACAGAGATATTGCATCGGTATTGAATACAACAAGCACCATGGGACTTTTATTCCATGGGAGTAATGTCTCAAACTGTCTACGCTTTGATCGATTCCTGGATGACCAATAGTAGTTTTCGAAGCACATTTGGAGACATTCTGTAATCTGTGGCAGTTGAGAGTGTTGATGAAACGCAGATATTGCATCGGTATTGAATACAACACGAAAAATGGGGCATTTATTCCATGGGTGTAATGTCTCAAAATGTCTATGCTTTGTTCGATTCCTGGGAGACCAGTAGTAGTTTTCGAAGCACATCTGGAGGCATTCTGTAATCTGTGGACCTTCAGAGTGTTGATGAAACAGAGATATTGCATCGGTATTGAATAAAACATTCACCATGGGGCTTTATTTCCATGGGAGTAATGTCTCAAACTGTCTATGCTTTGATCGATTCCTGGGAGACCATTAGTAGTATTCGAAGCACATCTGGAGGCATTCTGTAATCTTCGGACCTTCAGACTGTTGATGAAACAGGGAAATAGCATCGGTATTGAATACAACAGGCACCATGGGGCTTTTATTCCATGGGGGTAATATCTCAAACTGTCTACGATTTGATCGATTCCTGGGAGACCTGTAGTAGTTTTCGAAGCACATCTGGAGGCATTCTGTAATCTGTGGACCTTCAGAGCGTTGATGAAACGCAGATATTGCATCGGTATTGAATACAACAGGAAAAATGGGGCATTTATTCCATCGGTGTAATGTCTCAAAATGTCTATGATGAAACAGAGATATTGCAACGGTATTGAATAAAACATTCACCATGGGGCTTTATTTCCATGGGAGTAATGTCTCAAACTGTCTATGCTTTGATCGATTCCTGGGAGACCATTAGTAGTATTCGAAGCACATCTGGAGGCATTCTGTAATCTTCGGACCTTCAGATTGTTGATGAAACAGGAAAATTGCATCGGTATTGAATACAACTGGAACCATGTTGCTTTTATTCCATGGGAGTAATGTCTCAAACTGTCTATGCTTTGATCAATTCCTGGGAGACCAGTAGTAGTTTTCGAAGCACATCTGGAGGCATTCTGTAATCTGTGGTCCTTCAGAGTGTTGATGAAGCACAGATATTGCATCGGTATTGAATACAACAGGCAAAATGGGGCTTTTATTCCATGGGAGTAATGTCTCTAAATGTCTATGCTGTGATCGATTCGTGGGAGACCAGTAGTAGTTTTCGAAGCACATATGGAGGCATTCTGTAATCTGTGAACCTTCAGAGTGTTGATAAAACAGAGATATTGCATCGGTATTGAATACAACAAGCACCATGGGACTTTTATTCCATGGGAGTAATGTCTCAAACTGTCTACGCTTTGATCGATTCCTGGATGACCAATAGTAGTTTTCGAAGCACATTTGGAGACATTCTGTAATCTGTGGCAGTTGAGAGTGTTGATGAAACACAGATATTGCGTCGGTATTGAATACAACAGGCTCCATGTGGACCCTTTATTTAATGGGAGTAATGTCTCAAACTGTCTACGATTTGTTCGATTCCTGGGAGACCAGTAGTAGTTTTCGAAGCACATCTGGAGGTATTCTGTAATCTGTGGACCTTCAGAGTGTTGATGAAACAGGGAAATTGCATCGAGATTTAATAAAACTTTCACCATGCCCACTTTTCTCCATGGGAGTAATGTCTCAAACTGTCTACGCTTTAATTGATTCCTGTTAGACCAATAGTAGTTTCCGAAGCACATCTGGAGGCATTATGTAATCTGTGGACGATCAGACTGTTGATGAAACACAGATATGGCATCGGTATGGAATACAACAAGCACCATGGGGACTTGTATTCCGTGGGAGTTATGTCTCAAACTGTCCTTGTTTGATCGATTCCTGGGAGACCAGTAGTAGTTTTCGAAAAACATCTGGTGGCATTATGTAATCTGTGGAAGTTGAGAGTGTTGATGAAACACAGATATTGCGTCGGTATTGAATACAACAGGCTCCATGTGGACCCTTTATTTAATGGGAGTAATGTCTCAAACTGTCTACGATTTGTTCGATTCCTGGGAGACCAGTAGTAGTTTTCGAAGCATATCTGGAGGCACTCTGTAATCTGTGGACCTTCAGAGTGTTGATGAAACAGGGAATTTGCAGCGGGATTTAATACAACAAGCACCTTGGGATTTTTATTCCTTGGAAGTAATGTCTCAAACTGTCTACGCTTTGATCGATTCCAGGAAGACCAATAGTAGTTTTCGAAGCACATATGGAGGCATTCTGTAATCTGTGGACCTTCAGAGTGTTGATGAAATAGGGAAATTGCATCGAGATTTAATACAACATTCACCATGCGCACTTTTCTCCATGGGAGTAATGTCTCAAACTGTCTACGATTTGATCGACTCCTGGGAGACTATTGGAGTTTACGAAGCACATCTGGAGGCATTCTGTAGTTTGTGGACGTTCAGAGTGTTGATGAAACACAGATAATTCATCGGTATTGAATACAACAGGCACCATGGGACTTTTATTCCGTAGGAGTTATGTCTCAAACTGTCTACGCTTTGATCGATTCCTGGGAGACCAGTAGTAGTTTTCGAAGCACATCTGGAGGCATTCTGTAACCTGTGGACCTTCAGAGTGTTGATGAAACACAGATATTGCGTCGGTATTGAATACAACAGCCACCATGGGGCTTTTATTCCATGGGAGTAATATCTCAAACTGTCTATGCTTTGATCGATTCCTGGGAGACCAGTAGTAGTTTTCGAAGCACATCTGGTGGCATTATGTAATCAGTGGACCTTCAGAGTGTTGATGAAATAGGGAAATTGCATCGGGATTGAATACAACAGGCACCATGCGCACTTTTCTCCATGGGAGTAATGTCTCAAAATGTCTACGCTTTGATCGAATCCTGGGAGACCAATAGTAGGTTCCGAAGCACATCTGGAGGCATTGTGTAATCTGTGGCCGTTCAGAGTGTTGATGAAACACAGATATTGCATCGTAATTGTATACAACAAGCACCATGGGAACTTTTATTCCATGGGTGTAATGTCTCAAAGTGTCTACTCTTTGATCGATTTCTGTGAGACCAGTAGTAGTTTTCGAAGCACATCTGGTGGCATTCTGTAATCTGTGGACCTTCAGAGTGTTGATGAAACACAGAAGTTGCATCCAAATTGAATACAACAGGCACCATGCGGACTTTTCTCCACGGGAGTAATATCTCAAACTGTCTACGATTTGATCGATCCCTGGGAGACCAGTAGTAGTTTAGAAAGCACAGCAGGATGCATTTTGTAATCTGTAGACCTTCAGAGTGTTGATGAAACAAAGTAATTGCAACGGTATTGAATACAACAGGCACTATGCGGACTTTTCTCCATGGGGGCAATGTGTCAAACTGTCATCGCTTTGATCAATTACTGGGAGACCAGCAGTAGTTTTCGAAGCACATCTGGAGGCATTCTGTAATCTGTGGACCTTCAGAGTGTTGATGAAACAGGGAAATTGCATCGGTATTGAATACAACTGGCACCATGGTGCTTTTATTCCATGGCAGTAATGTCTCAAACTGTTTATGTTTTGATCGATTCCTGGGAGACTAATAGTAGTTTCCGAAGCACATCTGGAGACATTCTGTAATCTGTGGAAGTTCAGAGTGTTGATGAAACACAGATATGGCATCGGTATTGAATACAACAAGCACCATGGGGACTTTTATTCCGTGGGAGTTATGTCTCAAACTGTCTACGCTTTGATCGATTCCTGGGAGACCAGTAGTAGTTTTCGAAGCACATCTGGAGACATTCTGTAGTCTGTGGACCTTCAGAGTGTTGATGAAATACAGATATTGCATCGGTATTGAATTCAACAGGCACAATGGGGCTTTTATTACATGGGAGTAATGTCTCAAACTCTCTATGCTTTAATCGATTCCTAGGAGACCAATAGTAGTTTTCGAAGCACATCTGGAGACATTCTGTAATCTGTGGACCTTCAGAGTGTTGATGAAACAGGGAATTTGCAGCGGGATTTAATACAAATTTTACCATGCGCACTTTTCTCCATGGGAGTAATTTCCCAAACTGTATACGGTTTGTTCGATTCCTGGGAGACCAGTTGTAGTTTTAGAAGCACATCTGGAGGCCCTCTGTAGTCTGTGTACTTTGAGAGTGTTGATAAAACACAGATATTGCATCGGTATTGAATACAACAGGCATCATGGGGCATTTATTCCATGGGAGTAATGTCTCAAACTGTCTATGCTTTGATAGATTCCTGGGAGATCAGTAGTAGTTTTCGAAGCGGTTCTGGAGGCATTCTGTAATCTGTGGACCTTCAGAGTGTTGATGAAATAGGGAAATTGCATCGAGATTTAATACAACATACACCATGTGGCACTTTTCTCCATGGGAGTAATGTCTCAAACTGTCTACGCTTTGATCGAATCCTGGGAGACCAGTAGGAGTTTTCGAAGCACATCTGGAGACATTCTGTAATCTGTGGACCTTCAGAGTGTTGATGAAATACAGGTATTGTATCGGTATTGAATTCAACAGGCACAATGGGGCTTTTATTACATGGGAGTAATGTCTCAAACTGTCTATGCTTTAATCGATTCCTGGGAGACCAATAGTAGTTTTCGAAGCACATCTGGAGACATTCTGTAATCTGTGGACCTTCAGAGTGTTGATGAAACAGGGAATTTGCATCGGGATTTAATACAACATTCCCCATGCGCACTTTTCTCCATGTTAGTAATTTCCAAACTGTATACGGTTTGTTCGATTCCTGGGAGACCAATAGTAGTTTTCGAAGCACATCTGGTGGCATTCTGTAATCTGTGGACCTTCAGAGTGTTGATAAAACACAGAAATTGCATCCAAATTGAATACAACAGGCACCATGCGGACTTTTCTCCATGGGAGTAATATCTCAAACTGTCTACGATTTGATCGATCCCTGGGAGACCAGTAGTAGTTTAGAAAGCACATAAGGATGCATTTTGTAATCTGTAGACCTTCAGAGTGTTGATGAAACAAAGTAATTGCATCGGGATTGAATACAACAGGCACTATGCGGACTTTTCTCCATGGGGGTAATGTGTCAAACTGTCATCGCTTTGATCAATTACTGGGAGACCAGCAAAAGTTTTCGAAGCACAGCTGGAGGCATTCTGTAATCTGTGGACCATCAGAGTGTTGATGAAACACAGATATTGCATCGGTATTGAATACAACAGGAAAAATGGGGCTTTTATTCCATCAGTGTAATGTCTCAAACTGTCTATGCTTTGATTGATTCCTGAGAGACCTGTAGTAGCTTTCGAAGCACATCTGGAGGCAGTCTGTAATCTGTGGACCTTCAGAGTGTTGATGAAACACAGATATTGCATCGGTATTGAATACAACAGGAAAAATGGGGCTTTTATTCCATGGGTGTAATGTCTCAAAATGTCTAAGCTTTGTTCGATTCCTGGGAGACCAGTAGTAGTTTTCGAAGCACATCTGGAGGCATTCTGTAATCTGTGGACCTTCAGAGTGTTGATGAAACACAGATATTGCATCGGTATTGAATACAACAGGCACCATGGGGCTTTATTTCCATGGGAGTAATGTCTGAAACTGTCTATGCTTTGATCGATTCCTGGGAGACCATTAGTAGTTTTCGAAGCACATCTGGAGGCATTCTGTAACCTTCGTACCTTCAGATTGTTGATGAAAGAGGGAAATTGCATCGGTATTCAATACAACAGATTCCATGGGGACTTTTATTTCATGGGAGTAATGTCTCAAACTGTCTAAGATTGGTTCGATTCCTGGGAGACCAGTAGTAGTTTTCGAAGCACATCTGGAGGCATTCTGTAATCTGTGGACCTTCAGAGTGTTGATGAAACACAGATATTGCATCGGTATTGAATACAACAGGCACCATGGGGCTTTATTTCCATGGGAGTAATGTCTCAAACTGTCTACGCTTTAATCGATTCCTGGATGACCAATAGTAGTTTTCGAAGCACATCTGGAGACATTCTGTAATCTGTGGACGTTCAGACTGTTGATGAAACACAGATATGGCATCGGTATTGAATACAACAAGCACCATGGGGACTTTTATTCCGTGGGAGTTATGTCTCAAACTGTCTACGCTTTGATCGATTCCTGGGAGACCAGTAGTAGTTCTCGAAGCACATCTGGAGGCATTCTGTAATCTGTGGACACTCAGAGTGTTGATGAAACACAGATATTGCATCAGTATTGAATACAACAGCCACCATGGGGCTTTTATTCCATGGGAGTAATATCTCAAACTGTCTATGCTTTGATCGATTCCTGGGAGACCAGTAGTAGTTTTCGAAGCACATCTGGTGGCATTATGTAATCTGTGGACCTTCAGAGTGTTGATGAAATAGGGAAATTGCATCGAGATTTAATACAATATTCACCATGCGCACTTTTCTCCATGGGAGTAATGTCTCAAACTGTCTACGATTTGATCGATTCCTGGGAAGCCAATAGGAGTTTACGAAGCACATCTGGAGGCATTCTGTAATCTGTGGACGTTCAGACTGTTGATGAAACACAGATATGGCATCGGTATTGAATGCAACAAGCACCATGGGGACTTTTATCCGTGGGAGTTATGTCTCAAACTGTCTACGCTTTGATCGATTCCTGGGAGACCAGTAGTAGTTTTCGAAGCACATCTGGAGACATTCTGTAATCTGTGGTCCTTCAGAGTGTTGATGAAACAGGGAAATTGCATCGGTATTGAATACAACAAGCACCTTGGGATTTTTATTCCTTGGAAGTAATGTCTCAAACTGTCTACGCTTTGATCGATTCCAGGAAGACCAATAGTAGTTTTCGAAGCACATATGGAGGCATTCTGTAATCTGTGGACCTTCAGAGTGTTGATGAAATAGGGAAATTGCATCGAGATTTAATACAACATTCACCATGTGCACTTTTCTCCATGGGAGTAATGTCTCAAACTGTCTACGATTTGATCGATTCCTGGGAGACCAATAGGAGTTTACGAAGCACATCTGGATTCATTCTGTAGTCTGTGGACGTTCAGAGTGTTGATGAAACACAGATAATTCATCGGTATTGAATACAACAAGCACCATGGGACTTTTATTCGGTAGGAGTTATGTGTCAAACTGTCTACTCTTTATCGATTCCTGGGAGACCAGTAGTAGTTTTCGAAGCACATCTGGAGGCATTATGAAATCTGTGCACCTTCACAGTGTTGATGAAACAGGGAAATTGCATCGGGATTGAATACAACAGGCACCATGCGCACTTTTCTCCATGGGAGTAATGTCTCAAACTGTCTACGCTTTGATCGATTCCTGGGAGACCAGTAGTAGTTTTCGAAGCCCATCTGGAGGCATTCTGTAATTTGTGGACCTTCAGAGTGTTGATGAAACACAGATATTGCGTCAGTATTGAATACAACAGCCACCATGGGGCTTTTATTCCATGATAGTAATATCTCAAACTGTCCATGATTTGATCGATTCCTGGGAGACCAGTAGTAGTTTTCGAAGCACATCTGGTGGCATTATGTAATCTGTGGACTTTCAGAGTGTTGATGAAATAGGGAAATTGCATCGGGATTGAATACAACAGGCACCATGCGCACTTTTCTCCATGGGAGTAATGTCTCAAAATGTCTACGCTTTGATCGAATCCTGGGAGACCAATAGTAGTTTCCGAAACACATCTGGAGGCATTGTGTAATCTGTGGACGTTCAGAGTGTTGATGAAACACAGATATTGCATCGTTATTGTATACAACAAGCACCATGGGAACTTTTATTCCATGGGAGTAATGTCTCAAACTGTCTACTCTTTGATCGATTTCTGTGAGACCAGTAGTAGTTTTCGAAGCACATCTGGTGGCATTCTGTAATCTGTGGACCTTCAGAGTGTTGATGAAACACAGAAGTTGCATCCAAACTGAATACAACAGGCACCATGCGGACTTTTCTCCATGGGAGTAATATCTCAAAATGTCTACGATTTGATCGATCCCTGGGAGACCAGTAGTAGTTTAGAAAGCACAGCAGGATGCATTTTGTAATCTGTAGACCTTCAGAGTGTTGATGAAACAAAGTAATTGCATCGGGATTGAATACAACAGGCACTATGCGGACTTTTCTCCATGGGGGCAATGTCTCAAACTGTCTACGCTTTGATCGATTCCTGGGAGATCAGTAGTAGTTTTCGAAGCACTTCTGGAGGCATTCTGTAATCTGTGGTCCCTCAGAGTGTTGATGAAATCGGGAAATTGCATCGAGATTTAATACAACATTCACCATGCGCACTTTTCCCCATGGGAGTAATGTCTCAAACTGTCTACGCTTTGATCGATTCCTGGGAGACCAGTAGTATTTTTGAAGCACATCTGGGGGCATTATGTAATCTGTGGACTTTCAGAGTGTTGATGAAACAGGGAAATTTCATCGGGAATGAATACAATAGGCACCATGCGCACTTTTCTCCATGGGAGTAATGTCTCAAACTGTCTACGGATTGATCGATTCCTGGGAGACCAATAGTAGTTTCCGAAGCACATCTGGAGACATTCTGTAATCTGTGGAAGTTCAGAGTGTTGATGAAACACAGATATGGCATCGGTATTGAATACAACAACCACCATGGGGACTTTTATTCCGTGGGAGTTATGTCTCAAACTGTCTACGCTTTTATCGATTCCTGGGAGACCAGTAGTAGTTTTCGAAGCACATCTGGAGACATTCTGTAGTCCGTGGACCTTCAGAGTGTTGATGAAATACAGATATTGCATCGGTATTGAATTCAACAGGCACAATGGGGCTTTTATTACATGGGAGTAATGTCTCAAACTGTCTATGCTTTAATCGATTCCTAGGAGACCAATAGTAGTTTTCGAAGCACATCTGGAGACATTCTGTAATCTGTGGACCTTCAGAGTGTTGATGAAACAGGGAATTTGCATCGGGATTTAATACAACATTCACCATGCGCACTTTTCTCCATGGGAGTAATTTCCCAAACTGTATACGGTTTGTTCGATTCCTGGGAGACCAGTTGTAGTTTTCGAAGCACATCTGGAGGCCTTCTGTAGTCTGTGTACTTTCAGAGTGTTGATAAAACACAGATATTGCATCGGTATTGAATACAACAGGCATCATGGGGCATTTATTCCATGGGAGTAATGTCTCAAACTGTCTATGCTTTGATAGATTCCTGGGAGATCAGTAGTAGTTTTCGAAGCGCTTCTGGAGGCATTCTGTAATCTGTGGACCTTCAGAGTGTTGATGAAATAGGGAAATTGCATCGAAATTTAATACAACATTCACCATGCGCACTTTTCTCCATGGGAGTAATGTCTCAAACTGTCTACGCTTTGATCGAATCCTGGGAGACAAGTAGTAGTTTTCGAAGCACATCTGGAGACATTCTGTAATCTGTGGACCTTCAGAGTATTGATGAAATACAGATATTGCGTCGGTATTGAATTCAACAGGCACAATGGGGCTTTTATTACATGGGAGTAATGTCTCAAACTGTCTATGCTTTATCGATTCCTGGGAGACCAATAGTAGTTTTCGAAGCACATCTGGAGACATTCTGTAATCTGTGGACCTTCAGAGTGTTGATGAAACAGGGAATTTGCATCGGGATTTAATACAACATTCACCATGCGCACTTTTCTCCATGGGAGTAATTTCCCAAACTGTATACGGTTTGTTCGATTCCTGGGAGACCAGTTGTAGTTTTCGAAGCACATCGGGAGGCCTTCTGTAGTCTGTGTAGTGTCAGAGTGTTGATGAAAGACAGATATTGCATCGGTATTGAATACAACAAGCACCATGGGGCTTTTATTCGATGGGAGTAATGTCTCAAAATGTCTACGGTTTAATCGATTCCTGTTAGACCAATAATAATTTCCGAAGCACGTCTGGAGGCATTCTGTAATCTGTGGACGTTCAGACTGTTGATGAAACACAGAAATTGCATCCAAATTGAATACAACAGGCACCATGCGGACTTTTCTCCATGGGAGTAATATCTCAAACTGTCTACGATTTGATCGATCCCTGGGAGACCAGTAGTAGTTTAGAAAGCACATAAGGATGAATTTTGTAATCTGTAGACCTTCAGAGTGTTGATGAAACAAAGTAATTGCATCGTGATTGAATACAACAGGCACTATGCGGACTTTTCTCCACTGTTATCGCTTTGATCAATTACTGGGAGACCAGCTGTTGTTTTCGAAGCACATCTGGAGGCATTCTGTAATCTGTGGACCTTCAGAGTGTTGATGAAACAGGGAAATAGCATCGGTATTGAATACAACAGGCACCATGGGGCTTTTATTCCATGGGGGTAATGTCTCAAACTGTCTATGCTTTGATCGATTCCTGGGAGACCAGTAGTAGTTTTCGATGCACATCTGGAGGCATTCTGTAATCTGTGGTCCTTCAGAGTGTTGATGAAACGCAGATATTGCATCGGTATTGAATACAACAGGAAAAATGGGGCATTTATTCCATGGGTGTAATGTCTCAAAATGTCTATGCTTTGTTCGATTCCTGGGAGACCAGTAGTAGTTTTCGAAGCACATCTGGATTCATTCTGTAATCTGTGGACCTTCAGAGTGGTGATGAAACAGAGATATTGCATCGGTATTGAATAAAACATTCACCATGGGCCTTTATTTCCATGGGAGTAATGTCTCAAACTGTCTATGCTTTGATCGATTCCTGGGAGACCATTAGTAGTATTCGAAGCACATCTGGAGGCATTCTGTAATCTTCGGACCTTCAGACTGTTGATGAAATAGGGAAATAGCATCGGTATTGAATACAACAGGCACCATGGGGCTTTTATTCCATGGGGGTAATGTCTCAAACTGTCTATGCTTTAATCGATTCCTAGGAGACCAATAGTAGTTTTCGAAGCACATCTGGAGCCATTCTGTAATCTGTGGACCTTCAGAGTGTTGATGAAACAGGGAATTTGCATCGGGATTTAATACAACATTCACCATGCGCACTTTTCTCCATGGGAGTAATTTCCCAAACTGTATACGGTTTGTTCGATTCCTGGGAGACCAGTTGTAGTTTTCGAAGCACATCTGGAGGCCTTCTGTAGTCTGTGTACTTTCAGAGTGTTGATAAAACACAGATATTGCATCGGTATTGAATACAACAGGCATCATGGGGCATTTATTCCATGGGAGTAATGTCTCAAACTGTCTATGCTTTGATAGATTCCTGGGAGATCAGTAGTAGTTTTCGAAGCGCTTCTGGAGGCATTCTGTAATCTGTGGACCTTCAGAGTGTTGATGAAATAGGGAAATTGCATCGAGATTTAATACAACATTCACCATGCGCACTTTTCTCCATGGGAGTAATGTCTCCAACTGTCTACGCTTTGATCGAATCCTGGGAGACAAGTAGTAGTTTTCGAAGCACATCTGGAGACATTCTGTAATCTGTGGACCTTCAGAGTATTGATGAAATACAGATATTGCGTCGGTATTGAATTCAACAGGCACAATGGGGCTTTTATTACATGGGAGAAATGTCTCAAACTGTCTATGCTTTATCGATTCCTGGGAGACCAGTAGTAGTTTTCGAAGCACATCTGGAGACATTCTGTAATCTGTGGACCGTCAGAGTGTTGATGAAACAGGGAATTTGCATCTGGATTTAATACAATATTCACCATGCGCACTTTTCTCCATGGGAGTAATTTCCCAAACTGTATACGGTTTGTTCGATTAATGGGAGACCAGTTGTAGTTTTCTAAGCACATCGGGAGGCCTTCTGTAGTCTGTGTAGTGTCAGAGTGTTGATGAAAGACAGATATTGCATCGGTATTGAATACAACAAGCACCATGGGGCTTTTATTCGATGGGAGTAATGTCTCAAAATGTCTACGGTTTAATCGATTCCTGTTAGACCAATAATAATTTCCGAAGCACGTCTGGAGGCATTCTGTAATCTGTGGACGTTCAGACTGTTGATGAAACACAGATATGGCATCGGTATTGAATACAACAAGCACTATGGGGACTTTTATTCCGTGGGAGATATGTCTCAAACTGTCTACGCTTTGATTGATTCCTGGAAGACCAGTAGTAGTTTTCGAAGCACATCTGGTGGCATTATGTAATCTGTGGAAATTCAGAGTGTTGATGAAACAGGGAAAATTCATCGGGATTGAATGCAACAGTCACCATGCGCACTTTTCTCCATGGGAGTAATGTCTCAAACTGTCTACGCTTTGATCGATTCCTGGGAGACCAATAGTAGTTTTCGAAGCACATCTGGTGGCATTCTGTAATCTGTGGACCTTCAGAGTGTTGATAAAACACAGAAATTGCATCCAAATTGAATACAACAGGCACCATGCGGACTTTTCTCCATGGGAGTAATATCTCAAACTGTCTACGATTTGATCGATCCCTGGGAGACCAGTAGTAGTTTAGAAAGCACATAAGGATGCATTTTGTAATCTGTAGACCTTCAGAGTGTTGATGTAACAAAGTAATTGCATCGGGATTGAATACAACAGGCATTATGCGGACTTTTCTCCATGGGGGTAATGTGTCAAACTGTCATCGCTTTGATCAATTACTGGGAGACCAGCAAAAGTTTTCGAAGCACAGCTGGAGGCATTCTGTAATCTGTGGACCATCAGAGTGTTGATGAAACAGGGAAATTGCATCGGTATTGAATACAACAGGCACCATGGGGCTTTTATTCCATGGGAGTAATGTCTCAAACTGTCTATGCTTTGATTGATTCCTGAGAGACCTGTAGTAGTTTTCGAAGCACATCTGGAGGCAGTCTGTAATCTGTGGACCTTCAGAGTGTTGATGAAACACAGATATTGCATCGGTATTGAATACAACAGGAAAAATGGGGCTTTTATTCCATGGGTGTAATGTCTCAAAATGTCTAAGCTTTGTTCGATTCCTGGGAGACCAGTAGTAGTTTTCGAAGCACATCTGGAGGCATTCTGTAATCTGTGGACCTTCAGAGTGTTGATGAAACACAGATATTGCATCGGTATTGAATACAACAGGCACCATGGGGCTTTATTTCTATGGGAGTAATGTCTGAAACTGTCTATGCTTTGATCGATTCCTGGGAGACCATTAGTAGTTTTCGAAGCACATCTGGAGGCATTCTGTAACCTTCGTACCTTCAGATTGTTGATGAAAGAGGGAAATTGCATCGGTATTCAATACAACAGATTCCATGGGGACTTTTATTTCATGGGAGTAATGTCTCAAACTGTCTAAGATTGGTTCGATTCCTGGGAGACCAGTAGTAGTTTTCGAAGCACATCTGGAGGCATTCTGTAAACTGTGGACCTTCAGAGTGTTGATGAAACACAGATATTGCATCGGTATTGAATACAACAGGCACCATGGGGCTTTATTTCCATGGGAGTAATGTCTCAAACTGTCTACGCTTTAATCAATTCCTGGATGACCAATAGTAGTTTTCGAAGCACATCTGGAGACATTCTGTAACCTGTGGAAGTTCAGAGTTTTGATGAAACACAGATATTGCGTCGGTATTGAATACAACAGACTCCATGGGGACTTTTATTTAATGGGAGTAATGTCTCAAACTGTCTACGATTTGTTCGATTCCTAAGAGACCAGTTGTAGTTTTCGAAGCAGATCTGGAGGTACTCTGTAATCTGTGGACCTTCAGAGTGTTGATGAAACAGGGAATTTGCATCGGGATTTAATACAACATTCACCATGCGCACTTTTCTCCATGGGAGTAATTTCCCAAACTGTATACGGTTTGTTCGATTCCTGGGAGACCAGTTGTAGTTTTCGAAGCACATCTGGAGGCCTTCTGTAGTGTGTGTACTTTCAGAGTGTTGATAAAACACAGATATTGCATCGGTATTGAATACAACAGGCATCATGGGGCATTTATTCCATGGGAGTAATGTCTCAAACTGTCTATGCTTTGATAGATTCCTGGGAGATCAGTAGTAGTTTTCGAAGCGCTTCTGGAGGCATTCTGTAATCTGTGGACCTTCAGAGTGTTGATGAAATAGGGAAATTGCATCGAGATTTAATACAACATTCACCATGCGCACTTTTCTCCATGGGAGTAATGTCTCCAACTGTCTACGCTTTGATCGAATCCTGGGAGACAAGTAGTAGTTTTCGAAGCACATCTGGAGACATTCTGTAATCTGTGGACCTTCAGAGTATTGATGAAATACAGATATTGCGTCTGTATTGAATTCAACAGGCACAATGGGGCTTTTATTACATGGGAGAAATGTCTCAAACTGTCTATGCTTTATCGATTCCTGGGAGACCAATAGTAGTTTTCGAAGCACATCTGGAGACATTCTGTAATCTGTGGACCGTCAGAGTGTTGATGAAACAGGGAATTTGCATCGGGATTTAATACAATATTCACCATGCGCACTTTTCTCCATGGGAGTAATTTCCCAAACTGTATACGGTTTGTTCGATTAATGGGAGACCAGTTGTAGTTTTCTAAGCACATCGGGAGGCCTTCTGTAGTCTGTGTAGTGTCAGAGTGTTGATGAAAGACAGATATTGCATCGGTATTGAATACAACAAGCACCATGGGGCTTTTATTCGATGGGAGTAATGTCTCAAAATGTCTACGGTTTAATCGATTCCTGTTAGACCAATAATAATTTCCGAAGCACGTCTGGAGGCATTCTGTAATCTGTGGACGTTCAGACTGTTGATGAAACACAGATATGGCATCGGTATTGAATACAACAAGCACTATGGGGACTTTTATTCCGTGGGAGATATGTCTCAAACTGTCTACGCTTTGATTGATTCCTGGAAGACCAGTAGTAGTTTTCGAAGCACATCTGGTGGCATTATGTAATCTGTGGAAATTCAGAGTGTTGATGAAACAGGGAAAATTCATCGGGATTGAATGCAACAGTCACCATGCGCACTTTTCTCCATGGGAGTAATGTCTCAAACTGTCTACGCTTTGATCGATTCCTGGGAGACCAATAGTAGTTTTCGAAGCACATCTGGTGGCATTCTGTAATCTGTGGACCTTCAGAGTGTTGATAAAACACAGAAATTGCATCCAAATTGAATACAACAGGCACCATGCGGACTTTTCTCCATGGGAGTAATATCTCAAACTGTCTACGATTTGATCGATCCCTGGGAGACCAGTAGTAGTTTAGAAAGCACATAAGGATGCATTTTGTAATCTGTAGACCTTCAGAGTGTTGATGTAACAAAGTAATTGCATCGGGATTGAATACAACAGGCATTATGCGGACTTTTCTCCATGGGGGTAATGTGTCAAACTGTCATCGCTTTGATCAATTACTGGGAGACCAGCAAAAGTTTTCGAAGCACAGCTGGAGGCATTCTGTAATCTGTGGACCATCAGAGTGTTGATGAAACAGGGAAATTGCATCGGTATTGAATACAACAGGCACCATGGGGCTTTTATTCCATGGGAGTAATGTCTCAAACTGTCTATGCTTTGATTGATTCCTGAGAGACCTGTAGTAGTTTTCGAAGCACATCTGGAGGCAGTCTGTAATCTGTGGACCTTCAGAGTGTTGATGAAACACAGATATTGCATCGGTATTGAATACAACAGGAAAAATGGGGCTTTTATTCCATGGGTGTAATGTCTCAAAATGTCTAAGCTTTGTTCGATTCCTGGGAGACCAGTAGTAGTTTTCGAAGCACATCTGGAGGCATTCTGTAATCTGTGGACCTTCAGAGTGTTGATGAAACACAGATATTGCATCGGTATTGAATACAACAGGCACCATGGGGCTTTATTTCTATGGGAGTAATGTCTGAAACTGTCTATGCTTTGATCGATTCCTGGGAGACCATTAGTAGTTTTCGAAGCACATCTGGAGGCATTCTGTAACCTTCGTACCTTCAGATTGTTGATGAAAGAGGGAAATTGCATCGGTATTCAATACAACAGATTCCATGGGGACTTTTATTTCATGGGAGTAATGTCTCAAACTGTCTAAGATTGGTTCGATTCCTGGGAGACCAGTAGTAGTTTTCGAAGCACATCTGGAGGCATTCTGTAAACTGTGGACCTTCAGAGTGTTGATGAAACACAGATATTGCATCGGTATTGAATACAACAGGCACCATGGGGCTTTATTTCCATGGGAGTAATGTCTCAAACTGTCTACGCTTTAATCAATTCCTGGATGACCAATAGTAGTTTTCGAAGCACATCTGGAGACATTCTGTAACCTGTGGAAGTTCAGAGTTTTGATGAAACACAGATATTGCGTCGGTATTGAATACAACAGGCTCCATGGGGACTTTTATTTAATGGGAGTAATGTCTCAAACTGTCTACGATTTGTTCGATTCCTAAGAGACCAGTTGTAGTTTTCGAAGCAGATCTGGAGGTACTCTGTAATCTGTGGACCTTCAGAGTGTTGATGAAATACAGATATTTCATCGGTATTGAATACAACAGGCACAATGGGGCTTTTATTACATGGGAGTAATCTCTCAAAATGTCTATGCTTTGATCGATACCTGGGAGACCAGTAGTAGTGTCCGAAGCACATCGGGAGGCGTTCTGTAATCTGTGGACCTACAGAGTGTTGATGAAACAAGGAAATTGCATCGAGATTTAATACAACATTCACCATGCCCACTTTTCTCCAAGGGAGTAATGTCTCAAACTGACTACGCTTTAATCGATTCCTGTTAGACCAATAGTAGTTTCCGAAGCACATCTGGAGGCATTCTGTAATCTGTGGACGTTCAGACTGTTGATGAAACACAGATATGGCATCGGTATTGAATACAACAAGCACCATGGGGACTTTTATTCCGTGGGAGTTATGTCTCAAACTGTCTACGCTTTGATCGATTCCTGGGAGACCAGTAGTAGTTCTCGAAGCACATCTGGAGGCATTCTGTAATCTGTGGACACTCAGAGTGTTGATGAAACACAGATATTGCATCAGTATTGAATACAACAGCCACCATGGGGCTTTTATTCCATGGGAGTAATATCTCAAACTGTCTATGCTTTGATCGATTCCTGGGAGACCAGTAGTAGTTTTCGAAGCACATCTGGTGGCATTATGTAATCTGTGGACCTTCAGAGTGTTGATGAAATAGGGAAATTGCATCGAGATTTAATACAATATTCACCATGCGCACTTTTCTCCATGGGAGTAATGTCTCAAACTGTCTACGATTTGATCGATTCCTGGGAAGCCAATAGGAGTTTACGAAGCACATCTGGAGGCATTCTGTAATCTGTGGACGTTCAGACTGTTG
The DNA here is from genome assembly GCF_023897955.1 of Schistocerca gregaria. Taxonomy (NCBI): domain Eukaryota; kingdom Metazoa; phylum Arthropoda; class Insecta; order Orthoptera; family Acrididae; genus Schistocerca; species Schistocerca gregaria. The sequence continues at coordinate 6,148,438 of NW_026061730.1, forward strand.
ATGAAACACAGATATGGCATCGGTATTGAATGCAACAAGCACCATGGGGACTTCTATTCCGTGGGAGTTATGTCTCAAACTGTCTACGCTTTGATCGATTCCTGGGAGACCAGTAGTAGTTTTCGAAGCACATCTGGAGACATTCTGTAATCTGTGGTCCTTCAGAGTGTTGATGAAACAGGGAAATTGCATCGGTATTGAATACAACAAGCACCTTGGGATTTTTATTCCTTGGAAGTAATGTCTCAAACTGTCTACGCTTTGATCGATTCCAGGAAGACCAATAGTAGTTTTCGAGGCACATATGGAGGCATTCTGTAATCTGTGGACCTTCAGAGTGTTGATGAAATAGGGAAATTGCATCGAGATTTAATACAACATTCACCATGCGCACTTTTCTCCATGGGAGTAATGTCTCAAACTGTCTACGATTTGATCGATTCCTGGGATACCAATAGGAGTTTACGAAACACATCTGGATTCATTCTGTAGTCTGTGGACGTTCAGAGTGTTGATGAAACACAGATAATTCATCGGTATTGAATACAACAAGCACCATGGGACTTTTATTCCGTAGGAGTTATGTGTCAAACTGTCTACGCTTTGATCGATTCCTGGGAGACCAGTAGTAGTTTTCGAAGCACATCTGGAGGCATTATGAAATCTGTGCACCTTCACAGTGTTGATGAAACAGGGAAATTGCATCGGGATTGAATACAACAGGCACCATGCGCACTTTTCTACATGGGAGTAATGTCTCAAACTGTCTACGCTTTGATCGATTCCTGGGAGACCAGTAGTAGTTTTCGAAGCACATCTGGAGGCATTCTGTAATTTGTGGACCTTCAGAGTGTTGATGAAACACAGATATTGCGTCAGTATTGAATACAACAGCCACCATGGGGCTTTTATTCCATGATAGTAATATCTCAAACTGTCCATAATTTGATCGATTCCTGGGAGACCAGTAGTAGTTTTCGAAGCACATCTGGTGGCATTATGTAATCTGTGGACTTTCAGAGTGTTGATGAAATAGGGAAATTGCATCGGGATTGAATACAACAGGCACCATGCGCACTTTTCTCCATGGGAGTAATGTCTCAAAATGTCTACGCTTTGATCGAATCCTGGGAGACCAATAGTAGTTTCCGAAACACATCTGGAGGCATTGTATAATCTGTGGACGTTCAGAGTGTTGATGAAACACAGATATTGCATCGTTATTGTATACAACAAGCACCATGGGAACTTTTATTCCATGGGAGTAATGTCTCAAACTGTCTACTCTTTGATCGATTTCTGTGAGACCAGTAGTAGTTTTCGATGCACATCTGGTGGCATTCTGTAATCTGTGGACCTTCAGAGTGTTGATGAAACACAGAAGTTGCATCCAAATTGAATACAACAGGCACCATGCGGACTTTTCTCCATGGGAGTAATATCTCAAACTGTCTACGATTTGATCGATCCCTGGGAGACCAGTAGTAGTTTAGAAAGCACAGCAGGATGCATTTTGTAATCTGTAGACCTTCAGAGTGTTGATGAAACAAAGTAATTGCATCGGGATTGAATACAACAGGCACTATGCGGACTTTTCTCCATGGGGGCAATGTGTCAAACTGTCTACGCTTTGATCGATTCCTGGGAGATCAGTAGTAGTTTTCGAAGCACTTCTGGAGGCATTCTGTAATCTGTGGTCCCTCAGAGTGTTGATGAAATCGGGAAATTGCATCGAGATTTAATACAACATTCACCATGCGCACTTTTCCCCATGGGAGTAATGTCTCAAACTGTCTACGCTTTGATCGATTCCTGGTAGACCAGTAGTATTTTTGAAGCACATCTGGGGGCATTATGTAATCTGTGGACCTTCAGAGTGTTGATGAAACAGGGAAATTTCATCGGGAATGAATACAATAGGCACCATGCGCACTTTTCTCCATGGGAGTAATGTCTCAAACTGTCTACGCTTTGATCGATTCCTGGGAGACCAATAGTAGTTTCCGAAGCACATCTGGAGACATTCTGTAATCTGTGGAAGTTCAGAGTGTTGATGAAACACAGATATGGCATCGGTATTGAATACAACAACCACCATGGGGACTTTTATTCCGTGGGAGTTATGTCTCAAACTGTCTACGCTTTGATCGATTCCTGGGAGACCAGTAGTAGTTTTCGAAGCACATCTGGAGACATTCTGTAGTCCGTGGACCTTCAGAGTGTTGATGAAATACAGATATTGCATCGGTATTGAATTCAACAGGCACAATGGGGCTTTTATTACATGGGAGTAATGTCTCAAACTGTCTATGATTTAATCGATTCCTAGGAGACCAATAGTAGTTTTCGAAGCACATCTGGAGACATTCTGTAATCTGTGGACCTTCAGAGTGTTGATGAAACAGGGAATTTGCATCGGGATTTAATACAACATTCACCATGCGCACTTTTCTCCATGGGAGTAATTTCCCAAACTGTATACGGTTTGTTCGATTCCTGGGAGACCAGTTGTAGTTTTCGAAGCACATCTGGAGGCCTTCTGTAGTCTGTGTACTTTCAGAGTGTTGATAAAACACAGATATTGCATCGGTATTGAATACAACAGGCATCATGGGGCATTTATTCCATGGGAGTAATGTCTCAAACTGTCTATGCTTTGATAGATTCCTGGGAGATCAGTAGTAGTTTTCGAAGCGCTTCTGGAGGCATTCTGTAATCTGTGGACCTTCAGAGTGTTGATGAAATAGGGAAATTGCATCGAGATTTAATACAACATTCACCATGCGCACTTTTCTCCATGGGAGTAATGTCTCAAACTGTCTACGCTTTGATCGAATCCTGGGAGACAAGTAGTAGTTTTCGAAGCACATCTGGAGACATTCTGTAATCTGTGGACCTTCAGAGTATTGATGAAATTCAGATATTGCGTCTGTATTGAATTCAACAGGCACAATGGGGCTTTTATTACATGGGAGTAATGTCTCAAACTGTCTATGCCTTATCGATTCCTGGGAGACCAATAGTAGTTTTCGAAGCACATCTGGAGACATTCTGTAATCTGTGGACCTTCAGAGTGTTGATGAAACAGGGAATTTGCATCGGGATTTAATACAACATTCACCATGCGCACTTTTCTCCATGGGAGTAATTTCCCAAACTGTATACGGTTTGTTCGATTCCTGGGAGACCAGTTGTAGTTTTCGAAGCACATCGGGAGGCCTTCTGTAGTCTGTGTAGTGTCAGAGTGTTGATGAAAGACAGATATTGCATCGGTATTGAATACAACAAGCACCATGGGGCTTTTATTCGATGGGAGTAATGTCTCAAAATGTCTACGGTTTAATCGATTCCTGTTAGACCAATAATAATTTCCGAAGCACGTCTGGAGGCATTCTGTAATCTGTGGACGTTCAGACTTTTGATGAAACACAGATATGGCATCGGTATTGAATACAACAAGCACTATGGGGACTTTTATTCCGTGGGAGATATGTCTCAAACTGTCTACGCTTTGATTGATTCCTGGAAGACCAGTAGTAGTTTTCGAAGCACATCTGGTGGCATTATGTAATCTGTGGAAATTCAGAGTGTTGATGAAACAGGGAAAATTCATCGGGATTGAATGCAACAGGCACCATGCGCACTTTTCTCCCTGGGAGTAATGTCTCAAACTGTCTACGCTTTGATCGAATCCTGGGAGACCAGTAGTAGTTTTCGAAGCACATCTGGTGGCATTCTGTAATCTGTGGACCCTCAGAGTGTTGATAAAACACAGAAATTGCATCCAAATTGAATACAACAGGCACCATGCGGACTTTTCTCCATGGGAGTAATATCTCAAACTTTCTACGATTTGATCGATCCCTGGGAGACCAGTAGTAGTTTAGAAAGCACATAAGGATGAATTTTGTAATCTGTAGACCTTCAGAGTGTTGATGAAACAAAGTAATTGCATCGTGTTTGAATACAACAGGCACTATGCGGACTTTTCTCCACTGTCATCGCTTTGATCAATTACTGGGAGACCAGCTGTAGTTTTCGAAGCACATCTGGAGGCATTCTGTAATCTGTGGACCTTCAGAGTGTTGATGAAACAGGGAAATAGCATCGGTATTGAATACAACAGGCACCATGGGGCTTTTATTCCATGGGGGTAATGTCTCAAACTGTCTATGCTTTGATCGATTCCTGGGAGACCAGTAGTAGTTTTCGAAGCACATCTGGAGGCATTCTGTAATCTGTGGTCCTTCAGAGTGTTGATGAAACGCAGATATTGCATCGGTATTGAATACAACAGGAAAAATGGGGCATTTATTCCATGGGTGTAATGTCTCAAAATGTCTATGCTTTGTTCGATTCCTGGGAGACCAGTAGTAGTTTTCGAAGCACATCTGGAGGCATTCTGTAATCTGTGGACCTTCAGAGTGTTGATGAAACAGAGATATTGCATCGGTATTGAATAAAACATTCACCATGGAGCTTTATTTCCATGGGAGTAATGTCTCAAACTGTCTATGCTTTGATCGATTCCTGGGAGACCATTAGTAGTATTCGAAGCACATCTGGAGGCATTCTGTAATCTTCGGACCTTCAGACTGTTGATGAAACAGGGAAATAGCATCGGTATTGAATACAACAGGCACCATGGGGCTTTTATTCCATGGGGGTAATGTCTCAAACTGTCTATGCTTTAATCGATTCCTAGGAGACCAATAGTAGTTTTCGAAGCACATCTGGAGACATTCTGTAATCTGTGGACCTTCAGAGTGTTGATGAAACAGGGAATTTGCATCGGGATTTAATACAACATTCACCATGCGCACTTTTCTCCATGGGAGTAATTTCCCAAACTGTATACGGTTTGTTCGATTCCTGGGAGACCAGTTGTAGTTTTCGAAGCACATCTGGAGGCCTTCTGTAGTCTGTGTACTTTCAGAGTGTTGATAAAACACAGATATTGCATCGGTATTGAATACAACAGGCATCATGGGGCATTTATTCCATGGGAGTAATGTCTCAAACTGTCTATGCTTTGATAGATTCCTGGGAGATCAGTAGTAGTTTTCGAAGCGCTTCTGGAGGCATTCTGTAATCTGTGGACCTTCAGAGGGTTGATGAAATAGGGAAATTGCATCGAGATTTAATACAACATTCACCATGCGCACTTTTCTCCATGGGAGTAATGTCTCAAACTGTCTACTCTTTGATCGAATCCTGGGAGACAAGTAGTAGTTTTCGAAGCACATCTGGAGACATTCTGTAATCTGTGGACCTTCAGAGTATTGATGAAATACAGATATTGCGTCGGTATTGAATTCAACAGGCACAATGGGGCTTTTATTACATGGGAGTAATGTCTCAAACTGTCTATGCTTTATCGATTCCTGGGAGACCAGTTGTAGTTTTCGAAGCACATCGGGAGGCCTTCTGTAGTCTGTGTAGTGTCAGAGTGTTGATGAAAGACAGATATTGCATCGGTATTGAATACAACAAGCACCATGGGGCTTTTATTCGATGGGAGTAATGTTCAAAATGTCTACGGTTTAATCGATTCCTGTTAGACCAATAATAATTTCCGAAGCACGTCTGGAGGCATTCTGTAATCTGTGGACGTTCAGACTGTTGATGAAACACAGATATGGCATCGGTATTGAATACAACAAGCACTATGGGGACTTTTATTCCGTGGGAGTAATGTCTCAAACTGTCTACGCTTTGATCGATTCCTGGATGACCAATAGTAGTTTTCGAAGCACATTTGGAGACATTCTGTAATCTGTGGCAGTTGAGAGTGTTGATGAAACACAGATATTGCGTCGGTATTGAATACAACAGGCTCCATGTGGACCCTTTATTTAATGGGAGTAATGTCTCAAACTGTCTACGATTTGTTCGATTCCTGGGAGACCAGTAGTAGTTTTCGAAGCACATCTGGAGGTATTCTGTAATCTGTGGACCTTCAGAGTGTTGATGAAACAGGGAAATTGCATCGAGATTTAATACAACTTTCACCATGCCCACTTTTCTCCATGGGAGTAATGTCTCAAACTGTCTACGCTTTAATTGATTCCTGTTAGACCAATAGTAGTTTCCGAAGCACATCTGGAGGCATTACGTAATCTGTGGACGATCAGACTGTTGATGAAACACAGATATGGCATCGGTATGGAATACAACAAGCACCATGGGGACTTTTATTCCGTGGGAGTTATGTCTCAAACTGTCCTTGCTTTGATCGATTCCTGGGAGACCAGTAGTAGTTTTCGAAAAACATCTGGTGGCATTATGTAATCTGTGGAAGTTGAGAGTGTTGATGAAACACAGATATTGCGTCGGTATTGAATACAACAGGCTCCATGTGGACCCTTTATTTAATGGGAGTAATGTCTCAAACTGTCTACGATTTGTTCGATTCCTGGGAGACCAGTAGTAGTTTTCGAAGCATATCTGGAGGCACTCTGTAATCTGTGGACCTTCAGAGTGTTGATGAAATACAGATATTGCATCGGTATGGAATACAACAGGCACAATGTGGCTTTTATTACATGGGAGTAATGTCTCAAACTCCTTATACATTGATCGATTCCGGTTAGACCAGTATTAGTTTTCGAAGCACATCTGGAGACATTCTGTAATCTGTGGACCTTCAGAGTGTTGATGAAACAGGGAAGTTGCATAGGGATTTAATACAACATTCACCATGCGCACTTTTCTCCTCGGAGTAATTTCCCAAACTGAATATGGTTTGTTCGATTCCTTGGAGACCAGTTGTAGTTTTCGAAGCGCATCTGGAGGCCCTCTGTATTCTGTGTACTTTCAGAGTGTTGATGAAACACAGATATTGCATCGGTATTGAATACAAGAAGCACCATGGGGCTTTTATTCGATGGGAGTAATGGTTCAAACTGTCTATGCTTTGATCGATTCCTGGGAGACCAGTAGTAGTGTTCGAAGCACATCTGGAGGCATTCTGTAATCTGTGGACCTTCAGAGTGTTGATGAAACACAGATATTGCATCGGTATTGTATACAACAAGCACTATGGGGACTTTTATTAGATGGGAGTAATGTCTCGAACTGTCTACTCCTTGATCGATTTCTGTGAGACCAGTAGTAGTTTTCGAAGCACATCTGGTGGCATTCTGTAATCTGTGGACCTTCAGAGTGTTGATGAAACACAGAAATTGCATCCAAATTGAATACAACAGGCACCATGCGATCTTTTCTCCATGGGAGTAATATCTCAAACTGTCTACGCTTTCGATTTCTGTCAGACCAGTAGTAGTTTTCGAAGCACATCTGGAGGCATTCTGTAATCTGTGGACCTTCAGAGTGTTGATGAAACAGAGATATGGCATCGGTATTGAATACAACAGGCAAAATGGGGCTTTTATTCCATGGGAGTATTGTCTCAAAATGTATACGTTTTGATCGATTCCTGTCAGACCAGTAGTAGTTTTCGAAGCACATCTGGAGGCATTCTGTAATCTGTGGCCCTTCAGAGTGTTGATGAAACAGTGAAATTGTATCGGTATTAAATACAATAGGCACGATGGGGCTTTTATTCCATGGGATTAATGTCTCAAACTGTGTATGCTTTGATCGATTCATGGGAGACCAGTAGTAGTTTGCGAAGCACATCTGGAGGCAGTCTGTAACCTGTGGACCTTAAGAGTGTTGATGAAGCACAGATATTGCATCGGTATTGAATACAACAGGCAAAATGGGGCTTTTATTCCATGGGAGTAATGTCTCAAACTGTCTATGCTTTGATCGATACCTGGGAGACCAGTAGTAGTTTTCGAAGCACATCTGGAGGCATTCTGTTATCTGTGGACCTTCAGAGTGTTGATGAAGCACAGATATTTCATCGGTATTGAATACAACAGGCAAAATGGGGCTTTTATTCCATGGGAGTAATGTCTCAAAATGTCTATGCTTTGATCGATTCCTGGGAGACCAGTAGTAGTTTTCGAAGCATATCTGGAGGCATTCTGTAATCTGTGGACCTTCGGAGTGTTGCTGAAACAGGGAAATTGCATCGAGATTTGATACAACATTCACCATGCGCACTTTTCTCCATGGGAGTAATGTCTCAAACTTTCTAGGCTTTGATCGATTCCTGGGAGACCAGTAGTAGTTTTCGAAGCACATCTGGAGGCATTCTGTAATCTGTGGTCCTTCAGAGTGTTGATGAAACAGGGAAATTGCATCGGCATTTAATACAACAAGCACCATGGGGCATTTTTTCTATGGGAGTAATGTCTCAAACTGTCTACGCTTTGATCGATTCCTGGAAGGCCAATAGGAGTTTTCGAAGCACATCTGGAGGCATTCAGTAATCTGTGGACCTCGGGAGTGTTGAAGAAACAGGGAAATTGCATCGGGATTGAATACAACATTCACCATGCGCACTTTTCTCAATGTGAGTAATGTCTCACACTGCCTACGATTTGATCGATTCCTGGGAGAACAATTATAGTTTCCGAAGCAAATCTGGAGGCATTCTGTAATTTGTGGACGTTCAGAGTGTTGATGAAACACACATATGGCATCGGTATTGACTACATCAAGCACCATGGGGACTTTTTTTCCCTGGGAGTAATGTCTCAAACTGTCTATGCTTTGTTCGATTCCTGGGAAACCAGTAGTAGGTTTAGAAGCACATCTGGAGGCATTCTGTGATCTGTGGACCTTCAGAGTGTTGATGAAACACAGAAATTGCATCGAAATTGAATACAACAGGCACTATGCGGACTTTTCTCCATGGGGATAAAGTGTCAAGTTGTCGACGCTTACATCAATTACTGGGAGACCAGTACTAGTTTTCGAAGCACATCTGGAGGCATTCTGTAATCTGTGGATCTTCAGAGTGTTGATGAAACACAGATATTGCATCGGTATTGAATACAGCAGTTACCATGGGACTTTTATTCCATGGGAGTAATGTCTCAAACTTTCTATGCTCTGATCGATTCCTGGGAGACCAGTAGTGGTTTTCGAAGGACATCGGGAGGCATTCTGCAATCTGCGGACCTTCAGACTGTTGATGAAATAGGAAAATTGCATCGGTATTGAATACAACAGGCAAAATGGGGCTTTTATTCCATGGGAGTAATGTCTCAAACTGTCTACTCTTTGATCGATTTCTGGGAGACCAGTAGTAGTTTTCGAAGCACATCTGGAGGCATTCTGTAATCTGTGTACCTTCCGAGTGTTGATGAAACACACATATTGACTCGGTACTGAATACAACAGGCACCATGGGGACTTTTATTCCATGGGAGTAATGTCTCAAACTGTCTACTCTTTGATCGATTTCTGGGAGACCAGTAGTAGTTTTCGAAGCACATCTGGTGGCATTCTGTAATATGTGGACCTTCAGAGTGTTGATGAAACAGTGAAATTGCATCGGGATTGAATACAACAGGCACTATGCGGACTTTTCTTCATGGGGGTAATGTGTCAAACTGTCTACGCTTTCATCAATTACTGGGAGACCAGTAGTAGTTTTCGTAGTACATCTAAAGGCATTCTGTAATCTGTGGACCTTCAGAGTGTTGATGAAGCAGGGAAAATACATCGGTATTGAATACAACATTCACCATGGGGCTTTTATTCCATGGGAGCAATGTCTCAAACTGTCTATGCTTTGATCGATTCCTGGGAGACCAGTAGTAGTTTTCGAAGCACACCTGGAGGCATTCTGTAATCTGTGGACCTTCGGAGTGTTGATAAAACACAGATATTGCATCGGTATTGAATACAACAGGCAAAATGGGGCTTTCATTCCATGGGAGTAATGTCTCAAAATGTCTACGCTTTGGTCGATCCCTGGGAGACCAGTAGTAGTTTTCGAAGCACATCTGGAGACATTCTGTAATCTGTGGACGTTCAGAGTGTTGATGAAACACAGATATTGCATCGGTATTGAATACAACAAGCACCATGGGGACTTTTATTCCATGGGAGTAATGTCTCAAACTGTCTACTCTTTGATCGATTTCTGGGAGACCAGTAGTAGTTTTCGAAGCACATCTGGTGGCATTCTGTAATATGTGGACCTTCAGAGTGTTGATGAAACAGGGAAATTGCATCGGGATTGAATACAACAGGCAGTATGCGGACTTTTCTCCATGGGGGTAAAGTGTCAAATTGTCGACGCGTACATCAATTACTGGGAGACCAGTAGTAGTTTTCGAAGCACATCTGGAGGCATTCTGTAATCTGTGGACCTTCAGAGTGTTGATGAAACACAGATATTGCATCGGTATTGATTACAACAGTTACCATGGGGCTTTTATTCCATGGGAGTAATGTCTCAAACTGTCTATGCTTTGATCGATTCCTGGGAGACCAGTAGTGGTTTTCTAAGGACATCGGGAGGCATTCTGCAATCTGCGGACCTTCAGACTGTTGATGAAATAGGTAAATAGCATCGGTATTGAATGCAACAGGCACCATGGTGCTTTTATTTCATGGGAATAATGTCTCAAACTGTCTATGCTTTGATCGATGCCTGGAAGACCAGTAGTAGTTTTCAAAGCACATCTGGAGTCATTCTGTAATCTGTGGACCTTCAGAGTGTTGATGAAGCACAGATATTGCATTGGTATTGAATACAACCGGCAAAATTGGGCTTTTATTCCATGGGAGTAATGTTTCAAAATCTCTATGCTTTGATCGATTCCTGGGAGACCAGTAGTAGTTTTCGAAGCACATCTGGAGGCATTCTGTAATCTGTGTACCTTCCGAGTGTTGATGAAACACACATATTGACTCGGTACTGAATACAACAGGCTCCATGGCGGGCGCTTTTATTCCATGGGAGTAATATCTTAAACTGTCTATGGTTTGATCGATTCCTGGGAGACCAGAAGTAGTTTTCGAAGCACATCTGGATGCATTATGTAATCTGTGGACCTAAAGAGTGTTGCTGAAACAGGGAAATTGCATCGGGATTGAAAACAACAGGCACCATGCGGACTTTTCTCCATGGGAGTAATGTCTCAAACTGTCTACGATTTGATCGATTTCTGGGATACCAATAGTAGTTTCCGTAGCACATCTGGAGGCATTGTGTAATCTGTGGACGTTCAGAGTGTTGATGAAACACAGATATTGCATCGGTATTGAATACAACAAGCTCCATGGGGACTTTTATTCCATGGGAGTAATGTCCCAAACTGTCAATGTTTTTGATCGATTCCTGGGAGACCAGTAGTAGTTTTTGAAGCACATCTGGAGGCATTCTGTAATCTGTGGACCTTCGGAATGTTTATAAAACACAGATATTACATCGGTATTGAATACAACAGGCAAAATGGGGCTCTCATTCCATGGGAGTAATGTCTCAAAATGTCTACGCTTTGATCGATCTCTGGGAGACCAGTAGTAGATTTCGAAGCACATCTGGAGGCATTCTGTTATCTGTGGACCTTCAGTGTGTTGATGAAACACAGATATATTGCATCGGTATTGAATACAACAGTTACCATGGGGCATTTATTCCATGGGAGTAATGTCTCAAACTGTCTATGCTTTGATCGATTCCTGGGAGACCAGTAGTAGTTTTCGAAGCACATCTGGAGGCATTCTGTAATCTGTGGACCTTCAGAGTGTTGATGAAACAATGAAATTGCATCTAGATTTAATACAACATTCACCATGCGGACTTTTCTCCATGGGAGTAATGTCTCAAACTGTCTACGATTTGATCGATTCCAGGGAGACAAATAGTAGTTTTCGAAGCACATCTGGAAGTATTCTGTAATCTGTGGACCTTCAGAGTGTTGATGAAACACAGATATGGCATCGGTATTGAATACAACAAGCACCATGGGGACTTTTATTCCGTGGGAGTAATGTCTCAAACTGTCTACGCTTTGATCGATTTCTGGGAGACCAGTAGTAGTTTTTGAAGCACATCTGGAGGCATTCTGTAATCTATGGACCTTCAGAGTGTTGATGAAACACAGATATTGCATCGGTATTGAATACAAGCACCATGGGGCTTTTGTTGCATGGTAGTAATGTCTCAAACTGTCTATGCTTTGTTCGATTCCTGGGAGACCAGTAATAGTTTTCGAGGCACATCTGGAGGCATTGTGTAAACTGTGGACGTTCAGAGTATTGATGAAACACAGATATTGACTCGCTACTGAATACAACAGGCACCATGGCGCTTTTATTCCATGGGAGTAATATCTCAAACTGTCTATGATTTGATCGATTCCTGGGAGACCACAAGTAGTTTTCGAAGCACATCTGGAGGCATTCTGTTATCTGTGGACCTTCAGAGTGTTGATGAAATACAGATATTGCATCGTTATTGAATACAACAGTTACCATGGGGCTTTTATTCCATGGGAGTAATGTCTCAAACTGACTATGATCTGATCGATTCCTGGGAAACCAGTAGTAGTTTTCGAAGCACATCTGGAGGCATTCTGTAATCTGTGGTCCTTAAGAGTATTGATGAAACAGGGAGATTGCATCGGTATTGAATACAACAAGCACCATGGGACTTTTATTGCATGGGAGTAATGTCACAAAATGTCTATGCTTTGATCGATTCCTGGGAGACCAGTAGTAGTTTTCGAAGCACATATGGAGAAATTCTGTAATTTGAGGACCTTAAGAGTGTTGATGAAGCACAGATATTGCATCGGTATTGAATACAAAAAGCACCATGGGGACTTTTATTCCATGGGAGTAATGTCTCAAAATGTCTACGCTTTGATCGATTTCTGGGAGACCAGTAGTAGTTTTCGAAGCACATCTGGTATCATTCTGTAATCTGTGGACCTTCAGAGTGTTGATGAAACAGGGAAATTGCATAGGGATTGAATACAACAGGCATCATGGGGCATTTATTCCATGGGAGTAATGTCTCAAACTGTCTATGCTTTGATCGATTCCTGGGAAACCAATAGTAACTTCCGAAGCACATCTGGAGGCATTGTGTAATTTGTGGACGTTCAGAGTGTTGATAAAACAAGGAAATTGCATCGGTACTGAATACAAAGAGCACCATGGGGACTTTAATTCCATGGGAGTAATGTCTCAAACTGTCTATGGTTTGATCGATTTCTGGGAGACCAGTAGTAGTTTTCGAAGCACATCTGGTGGCATTCTGTAATCTGTGGACCTTCAGAGTGTTGATGAAACTGGGGAAATTGCATCGGGATTGAATACAACAGGCACCATGGGGCTTTTATTCCATGGGAGTAAAGTCTCAAACTGTCTATGGTTTGATCGATTCCTGGGAGACCAATAGTAGTTTTCGAAGCACATCTGGAGGCATTCTGTAATGTGGGGACCTTCGGAATGGTGATGAAACACAGATATTGCATCGGTATTGAATACAACAGGCAAAATGGGGCTTTTATTCCATGGGAGTAATGTCTCAAAATGTCTACGCTTTGATCGATTCCTGAGAGACCAGTAGTAGTTTTCGAAGCACATCTGGAGGCATTCTGTAATCTGTGGACCTTCAGAGTGTTGATGAAACACAGATATTGCATCTGTATTGAATTCAACAGTTACCATGGTACTTTTATTCCATGGGTGAAATGTCTCAAACTGTCTATGCTTTGATCGATTCCTGGGAGACCAGTAGTAGTTTTCGAAGCACATCTGGAGGCTTTCTGTAATGTGTGGACCTTCGGAGTGTTGACGAAACACAGATATTGCATCGGTATTGAATAAAACAGGCAAGATGGGGCTTTTATTCCATGGGAGTTATGTCTCAAAATGTCTACACTTTGATCGATTCCTGGGAGAGCAGTACTAGTTTTCGAAGCACATCTGGAGGCATTTTGTAATCTGTGGACCTTCAGAGTGTTGATGAAACAGGGATATTGCATCGGTATTGAATACAACAGGTAGCATGGTGTTTTTATTTCATGGGAGAAATGTCTCAAACTGTCTATGCTTTGATCGATTCCTGGGAGACCAGTAGTAGTTCTCGAAGCACATCTGGAGGCATTCTGTAATTTGAGGACCTTCAGAGTGTTGATGAAGCACAGATATTGCATCGGTATCGAATACAACAGGCAAAATTGGGCTTTTATTCCCTGGGAGTAATGTCTCAAAATCTCTACGCTTTGATCGATTCCTGGGAAACCAATAGTAGTTTCCGAAGCACATCTGGAGTCATTGTGTTATTTGTGGACGTTCAGAGTGTTGATGAAACAGGGACATTGCGTCGGTACTGAATACAAAGAGCACCATGGGGACTTTTATTCCATGGGTGTAAAGTCTCAAACTGTCTATGCTTTGATCGATTCCTGGGAGACCAGTAGTAGTTTTCGAAGCACATATGGAGGCATTCTGTAATCTGTGGACCTTCAGAGTGTTGCTGAAACAGGGAAATTGCACCGGGATTGAGTATAACAGGCACCATGCGCACTTTTCTCCATGGGAGTAATGTCTCAAACTGTCTACGCTTTGATCGATTCCTTGGAGACCAATAGTAGTTTCCGAAGCACATCTCTAGGCATTGTGTAATCTGTGGACGTTCAGAGTGTTGATGAAACACAGATATTGCATCGGTATTGAATACAAAAAGCACCATGGGGACTTTTATTCCATGGGAGTAATGTCTCAAAATGTCTACGCTTTGATCGATTTCTGGGAGACCAGTAGTAGTTTTCGAAGCACATCTGGTATCATTCTGTAATCTGTGGACATTCAGAGTGTTGATGAAACACAGATATTGCATCGGTATTGAATTCAACAGTTACCATGGTACTTTTATTCCATGGGAGAAATGTCTCAAACTGTCTATGCTTTGATCGATTCCTGGGAGACCAGTAGTAGTTTTCGAAGTACATCTGGAGGCATTCTGTAATCTGTGGACCTTCAGAGTGTTGAAGAAACAGGGAAATTGCATCGGTATTGAATACAACAGGCACCATGGGGCTTTTATTCCATGGTAGTAAAGTCTCAAACTGTCTATGGTTTGATCGATTCCTGGGAGACCAGTAGTAGTTTTCGAAGCACATCTGGAGGCATTCTGTAATGTGTGGACCTTCGGAGTGTTAATGAAAGACAGATATTGCATCGGTATTAAATAAAACAGGCAAAATGGGGCTTTTATTCCATGGGAGTTATGTCTCAAAATGTCTACACTTTGATCGATTCCTGGGATAGCAGTAGTAGATTTCGAAGCACATCTGGAGGCATTCTGTAATCTGTGGACCTTCAGAGTGTTGATGAAACACAGATATTGCATCAGTATTGAATACAACAGTTACCATGTTGCTTTTATTCCATGGGAGTAATGTCTCAAACTGTCTATGCTTTGATCGATTCCTGGGAGACCAGTAGTAGTTTTCGAAGCACATATGGAGAAATTCTGTAATTTGAGGACCTTAAGAGTGTTGATGAAGCACAGATATTGCATCGGTATCGAATACAACAGTCAAAATTGGGGTTTTATTCCCTGGGAGTAGTGTTTCAAAATCTCTACGCTTTGTTCGAATCCTTTAAGACCAGTAGTAGTTTTGGAAGCACGTCTGGAGGCATTCTGTAATCTCTGGACCTTCAGAGTGTTGATGAAACACAGATATTGCATCGGTATTGAATACAACAGGTAGCATGGTGTTTTTATTTCATGGGAGACATGTCTCAAACTGTCTATGCTTTGATCGATTCCTGGTAGACCAGTAGTAGTTTTCGAAGCACATCTGGAGGCATTCTGTAATTTGAGGACCTTCAGAGTGTTGATGAAGCACAGATATTGCATCGGTATTGAATACAAAAGGCAAAATTGGGCTTTTATTCCCTGGGAGTAATGTCTCAAAATCTCTACGCTTTGAGTGATTCCTGGGAAACCAATAGTAGTTTCCGAAGCACATCTGGAGGCATTGTGTAATTTGTGGACGTTCAGAGTGTTGATGAAACAGGGAAATTGCATCGGTACTGAATACAAAGAGCACCATGGGGACTTTTATTCCATGGGTGTAATGTCTCAAACTCTCTATGCTTTGATCGATTCCTGGGAGACCAGTAGTAGTTTTCGAAGCACATATGGAGGCATTCTGTAATCTGTGGACCTTCAGAGTGTTGATGAAACAGGGAAATTGCATCGGTATTGAATACAACTAGCACCATGGGTCTTTTATTCCATGGGAGTAATGTCTCAAACTGTCTATGTTTTGATCGATTCCTGGGAGACCACTAGTAGTTTTCGAAGCACATCTGGAGGTATTCTGTAATGTGTGGACCTTCGGAATGGTGATGAAACACAGATATTGCATCGGTATTGAATACAACAAGCACCATGGGGACTTTTATTCCATGGGAGTAATGTCTCAAACTGTCTACTCTTTGATCGATTTCTGGGAGACCAGTAGTAGTTTTCGAAGCACATCTGGTGGCATTCTGTAATATGTGGACCTTCAGAGTGTTGATGAAACAGTGAAATTGCATCGGGATTGAATACAACAGGCACTATGCGGACTTTTCTTCATGGGGGTAATGTGTCAAACTGTCTACGCTTTCATCAATTACTGGGAGACCAGTAGTAGTTTTCGTAGTACATCTAAAGGCATTCTGTAATCTGTGGACCTTCAGAGTGTTGATGAAACAGGGAAATTACATCGGTATTGAATACAACATTCACCATGGGGCTTTTATTCCATGGGAGTAATGTCTCAAACTGTCTATGCTTTGATCGATTCCTGGGAGACCAGTAGTAGTTTTCGAAGGACATCTGGAGGCATTCTGTCATCTGTGGACCTTCAGAGTGTTGATGAAACACAGATATTGCATCGGTATTGAATACAACGGGCACCATGGGGCTCTTATTCCATGAGAGTAATGTCTCAAACTGTCTACGCTTTGATCGATTCCTGAGAGACCAATAGTAGTTTTCGAAGCACATCTGGAAGCATTCTGTAATCTGTGGAACTTCAGAGTGTTGATGAAACACAGATATGGCATCGGTATTGAATACAACAAGCACCATGGGGACTTTTATTCTATGGGAGTAATGTCTCAAACTGTCTATGCTTTGATCGATTCCTGGGAGACCAGTAGTAGTTTTCGAAGCATATCTGGAGGCTTTCTGTGATCTGTGGACGTTCAGAGTGTAGATGAAACACAGATATTGCATCGGTATTCTATACAACAGGCACCATGGGGCTTTTATTCCATGGGAGTAATGTCTCAAACAGTCTATGATTTGATCGATTCCTGGGAGACCAGTCGTAGCTTTAGAAGCACATCTGGAGGCATTCTGCAATCTGTGTAGCTTCAGAATGTTGATGAAACACAGATATTGACTCGCTACTGAATACAACAGGCACCATGGCGCTTTTACTAAATGGGAGTAATATCTCAAACTGTCTATGCTTTGATCGATTCCTGGGAGACCACAAGTAGTATTCGAAGCACATCTGGTGGCATTCTGTAATCTGTGGAGCTTCAGAGTGTTGATGAAACAGGGAAATTGCATCGGGATTGAATACAACAGGCAGTATGCGGACTTTTCTCCATGGGGGTAAAGTGTCAAATTGTCGACGCTTACATCAATTACTGGGAGACCAGTAGTAGTTTTCGAAGCACATCTGGAGGCATTTTGTAATCTGTGGACCTTCAGAGTGTTGATGAAACACAGATATTGCATCGGTATTGATTACAACAGTTACCATGGGGCTTTTATTCCATGGGAGTAATGTCTCAAACTGTCTATGCTTTGATCGATTCCTGGGAGACCAGTAGTGGTTTTCTAAGGACATCGGGAGGCATTCTGCAATCTGCGGACCTTCAGAGTGTTGATAAAATAGGTAAATAGCATCGGTATTGAATACAACAGGCACCATGGTGCTTTTATTTCATGGGAGTAATGTCTCAAACTGTCTATGCTTTGATCGATGCCTGGAAGACCAGTAGTAGTTTTCAAAGCACATCTGGAGTCATTCTGTAATCTGTGGACCTTCAGAGTGTTGATGAAGCACAGATATTGCATTGGTATTGAATACAACCGGCAAAATTGGTCTTTTATTCCATGGGAGTAATGTTTCAAAATCTCTATGCTTTGATCGATTCCTGGGAGACCAGTAGTAGTTTTCGAAGCACATCTGGAGGCATTCTGTAATCTGTGTACCTTCCGAGTGTTGATGAAACACACATATTGACTCGGTACTGAATACAACAGGCACCATGGCGGGCGCCTTTATTCCATGGGAGTAATATCTTAAACTGTCTATGGTTTGATCGATTCCTGGGAGACCAGAAGTAGTTTTCGAAGCACATCTGGATGCATTATGTAATCTGTGGACCTAAAGAGTGTTGCTGAAACAGGGAAATTGCATCGGGATTGAAAACAACAGGCACCATGCGGACTTTTCTCCATGGGAGTAATGTCTCAAACTGTCTACGATTTGATCGATTTCTGGGATACCAATAGTAGTTTCCGTAGCCTATCTGGAGGCTTTGTGTAATCTGTGGACGTTCAGAGTGTTGATGAAACACAGATATTGCATCGGTATTGAATACAACAAGCACCATGGGGACTTTTATTCCATGGGAGTAATGTCTCAAACTGTCTAGTCTTTGATCGATTTCTGGGAGACCAGTAGTAGTTTCCGAAGCACATCTAGTGGCATTCTGTAATATGTGGACCTTCAGAGTGTTGATGAAACAGGGAAATTGCATCAGGATTGAATACAACAGGCACTATGCGGACTTTTCTTCATGGGGGTAATGTGTCAAACTGTCCACGCTTTCATCAATTACTGGGAGACCAGTAGTAGTTTTCGTAGCACATCTGGAGGCATTCTGTAATCTGTGGACCTTCATAGTGTTTATGAAACAGGGAAATTACATCGGTATTGAATACAACATTCACCATGGGGCTTTTATTCCATGGGAGTAATGTCTCAAACTGTCTATGCTTTGATCGATTCCTGGGAGACCAGTAGTAGTTTTCGAAGCACATCTGGAGGCATTCTGTAATCTGTGGACCTTCGGAGTGTTGATAAAACACAGATATTGCATCGGTATTGAATACAACAGGCAAAATGGGGCTTTTATTCCATGGGAGTAATGTCTCAAAATGTCTACGCTTTGGTCGATCCCTGGGAGACCAGTAGTAGTTTTCGAAGCACATCTGGAGGCATTCTGTAATCAGTGGACTTTCAGTGTGTTGATGAAACACAGATATTGCGTCGGTATTGAATACAACAGTTACCATAGGACATTTATTCCATGGGAGTAATGTCTCAAACTGTCTATGCTTTGATCGATTCCTGTGAGACCAGTAGTAGTTTTCGAAGGACATCTGGAGGCATTCTGTCATCTGTGGACCTTCAGAGTGTTGATGAAACACAGATATTGCATCGGTATTGAATACAACGGGCACCATGGGGCTCTTATTCCATGAGAGTAATGTCTCAAACTGTCTACGCTTTGATCGATTCCTGAGAGACCAATAGTAGTTTTCGAAGCACATCTGGAAGCATTCTGTAATCTGTGGAACTTCAGAGTGTTGATGAAACACAGATATGGCATCGGTATTGAATACAACAAGCACCATGGGGACTTTTATTCTATGGGAGTAATGTCTCAAACTGTCTATGCTTTGATCGATTCCTGGGAGACCAGTAGTAGTTTTCGAAGCATATCTGGAGGCTTTCTGTGATCTGTGGACGTTCAGAGTGTAGATGAAACACAGATATTGCATCGGTATTCTATACAACAGGCACCATGGGGCTTTTATTCCATGGGAGTAATGTCTCAAACAGTCTATGATTTGATCGATTCCTGGGAGACCAGTCGTAGCTTTAGAAGCACATCTGGAGGCATTCTGCAATCTGTGTAGCTTCAGAATGTTGATGAAACACAGATATTGACTCGCTACTGAATACAACAGGCACCATGGCGCTTTTACTAAATGGGAGTAATATCTCAAACTGTCTATGCTTTGATCGATTCCTGGGAGACCACAAGTAGTATTCGAAGCACATCTGGTGGCATTCTGTAATCTGTGGAGCTTCAGAGTGTTGATGAAACAGGGAAATTGCATCGGGATTGAATACAACAGGCAGTATGCGGACTTTTCTCCATGGGGGTAAAATGTCAAATTGTCGACGCTTACATCAATTACTGGGAGACCAGTAGTAGTTTTCGAAGCACATCTGGAGGCATTTTGTAATCTGTGAACCTTCAGAGTGTTGATGAAACACAGATATTGCATCGGTATTGATTACAACAGTTACCATGGGGCTTTTATTCCATGGGAGTAATGTCTCAAACTGTCTATGCTTTGATCGATTCCTGGGAGACCAGTAGTGGTTTTCTAAGGACATCGGGAGGCAATCTGCAATCTGCGGACCTTCAGAGTGTTGATAAAATAGGTAAATAGCATCGGTATTGAATACAACAGGCACCATGGTGCTTTTATTTCATGGGAGTAATGTCTCAAACTGTCTATGCTTTGATCGATGCCTGGAAGACCAGTAGTAGTTTTCAAAGCACATCTGGAGTCATTCTGTAATCTGTGGACCTTCAGAGTGTTGATGAAGCACAGATATTGCATTGGTATTGAATACAACCGGCAAAATTGGTCTTTTATTCCATGGGAGTAATGTTTCAAAATCTCTATGCTTTGATCGATTCCTGGGAGACCAGTAGTAGTTTTCGAAGCACATCTGGAGGCATTCTGTAATCTGTGTACCTTCCGAGTGTTGATGAAACACACATATTGACTCGGTACTGAATACAACAGGCACCATGGCGGGCGCCTTTATTCCATGGGAGTAATATCTTAAACTGTCTATGGTTTGATCGATTCCTGGGAGACCAGAAGTAGTTTTCGAAGCACATCTGGATGCATTATGTAATCTGTGGACCTAAAGAGTGTTGCTGAAACAGGGAAATTGCATCGGGATTGAAAACAACAGGCACCATGCGGACTTTTCTCCATGGGAGTAATGTCTCAAACTGTCTACGATTTGATCGATTTCTGGGATACCAATAGTAGTTTCCGTAGCCTATCTGGAGGCATTGTGTAATCTGTGGACGTTCAGAGTGTTGATGAAACACAGATATTGCATCGGTATTGAATACAACAAGCACCATGGGGACTTTTATTCCATGGGAGTAATGTCTCAAACTGTCTAGTCTTTGATCGATTTCTGGGAGACCAGTAGTAGTTTCCGAAGCACATCTAGTGGCATTCTGTAATATGTGGACCTTCAGAGTGTTGATGAAACAGGGAAATTGCATCAGGATTGAATACAACAGGCACTATGCGGACTTTTCTTCATGGGGGTAATGTGTCAAACTGTCCACGCTTTCATCAATTACTGGGAGACCAGTAGTAGTTTTCGTAGCACATCTGGAGGCATTCTGTAATCTGTGGACCTTCATAGTGTTTATGAAACAGGGAAATTACATCGGTATTGAATACAACATTCACCATGGGGCTTTTATTCCATGGGAGTAATGTCTCAAACTGTCAATGCTTTGATCGAGTCCTGGGAGACCAGTAGTAGTTTTCGAAGCACATCTGGAGGCATTCTGTAATCTGTGGACCTTCGGAATGTTTATAAAACACAGATATTACATCGGTATTGAATACAACAGGCAAAATAGGGCTCTCATTCCATGGGAGTAATGTCTCAAAATGTCTACGCTTTGATCGATCTCTGGGAGACCAGTAGTAGTTTTCGAAGCACATCTGGAGGCATTCTGTTATCTGTTGACCTTCAGTGTGTTGATGAAACACAGATATATTGCATCGGTATTGAATACAACAGTTACCATGGGGCATTTATTCCATGGGAGTAATGTCTCAAACTGTCTATGCTTTGATCGATTCCTAGGAGACCAGTAGTAGTTTTCGAAGCACATCTGGAGGCATTCTGTAATCTGTGGACCTTCAGAGTGTTGATGAAACAATGAAATTGCATCTAGATTTAATACAACATTCACCATGCGGACTTTTCTCCATGGGAGTAATGTCTCAAACTGTCTACGATTTGATCGATTCCAGGGAGACCAATAGCAGTTTTCGAAGCACATCTGGAAGTATTCTGTAATCTGTGGACCTTCAGAGTGTTGATAAAACACAGATATGGCATCGGTATTGAATACAACAAGCACCATGGGGACTTTTATTCCGTGGGAGTAATGTCTCAAACTGTCTACGCTTTGATCGATTTCTGGGAGACCAGTAGTAGTTTTTGAAGCACATCTGGAGGCATTCTGTAATCTGTGGACCTTCAGAATGTTGATGAAACACAGATATTGCATCGGTATTGAATACAAGCACCATGGGGCTTTTGTTGCATGGTAGTAATGTCTCAAACTGTCTATGCTTTGTTCGATTCCTGGGAGACCAGTAATAGTTTTTGAGGCACATCTGGAGGCATTCTGTAATCTGAAGACCTTCAGACTGTTGATGAAACAAAGTAATTGCATGGGGATTGAATACAACAGGCACCAAGCGCACTTTTCTCCATGGGAGTAGTGTCTAAACTGTCTACGCTTTGATCGATTCCTGAGAGACCAATAGTAGTTTCCGAAGCACATCTAGAGGCATTGTGTAAACTGTGGACGTTCAGAGTGTTGATGAAACACAGATATTGCATCGGTATTGAATACAACAAGCACCATGGGGTCTTTTATTCCATGGGAGTAATGTCTCAAACTGTCGACTCTTTGATCGATTTCTAGGAGACCAGTAGAAGTTTTCGAAGCACATCTGGTGGCATTCTGTAATCTATGGACGTTCAGAGTGTTGATGAAACACAGATATTGCATCGGTACTGTATACAACATGCATCATGGGGCTTTTATTCCATTCGAGTAATGTTTCAAACTGTCTATGCTTTGATCGATTCCTGGGAGACCAGTAGTAGTTTTCGAAGCACATCTGGAGGCATTCTGTAATCTGTGTAACTTCAGAGTATTGATGAAACACAGATATTGACTCGCTACTGAATACAACAGGCACCATGGCGCTTATATTCCATGGGAGTAATATCTCAAACTGTCTATGATTTGATCGATTCCTGGGAGACCACAAGTAGTTTTCGAAGCACATCTGGAGGCATTCTGTTATCTGTGGACCTTCAGAGTGTTGATGAATAACAGATATTGCATCGTTATTGAATACAACAGTTACCATGGGGCTTTTATTCCATGGGAGTAATGTCTCAAACTGACTATGATCTGATCGATTCCTGGGAGACCAGTAGTAGTTTTCGAAGGACATCAGGAAACATTGTGCAATCTGCGGACCTTCAGATTGTTGATGAAATAGGGAAATTGCATCGGTATTGAATACAACAGGCACGATGGTGCTTTTATTTCATGGGAGTGATGTCTCAAACTGTCTATGCTTTGACCGATTCCTGGGTGACCAGTAGTAGGTTTCGAAGCACATCTGGAGGCATTCTGTAATCTGTGGACCTTCAGAGTGTTGATGAAGCACAGATATTGCATCCGGTATTGAATACAACCGGCATAATTGGGCTTTTATTCCATGGGAGTAATGTATCAAAATCACTGTGCTTTGATCGATTCCTGGGAGACCAGTAGTAGTTTTCAAAGCACATCTGGAGGCATTCTGTAATCTGTGGACCTTCAGGGTGTTGATGAAACACAGATATTGCATCGGTATTGAACACAACAGTCACCATGGGGCTTTTATTCCATGGGAGTAATGTCTCAAACTGACTATGATCTGATCGATTCCTGGGAAACCAGTAGTAGTTTTCGAAGCACATCTGGAGGCATTCTGTAATCTGTGGTCCTTCAGAGTATTGATGAAACAGGGAGATTGCATCGGTATTGAATACAACAAGCACCATGGGACTTTTATTGCATGGGAGTAATGTCTCAAAATGTCTATGCTTTGATCGATTCCTGGGACCAGTAGTAGTTTTCGAAGCACATATGGAGAAATTCTGTAATTTGAGGACCTTAAGAGTGTTGATGAAGCACAGATATTGCATCGGTATTGAATACAAAAAGCACCATGGGGACTTTTATTCCATGGGAGTATTGTCTCAAAATATCTACGCTTTGATCGATTCCTGGGAGACCAGTAGTAGTTTTCGAAG
Organism: Schistocerca gregaria; assembly: GCF_023897955.1. NCBI lineage: Eukaryota > Metazoa > Arthropoda > Insecta > Orthoptera > Acrididae > Schistocerca > Schistocerca gregaria. The sequence goes on from NW_026061730.1 coordinate 6,172,518, forward strand.
CACATCTGGTATCATTCTGTAATCTGTGGACCTTCAGAGTGTTGATGAAACAGGGAAATTGCATAGGGATTGAATACAACAGGCATCATGGGGCATTTATTCCATGGGAGTAATGTCTCACACTGCCTATGCTTTGATCGATTCCTGGGAAACCAATAGTAACTTCCGAAGCACATCTGGAGGCATTGTGTAATTTGTGGACGTTCAGAGTGTTGATGAAACAAGGAAATTGCATCGGTACTGAATACAAAGAGCACCATGGGTACTTTTATTCCATGGGAGTAATGTCTCAAACTGTCTACTCTTTGATCGATTTCTGGGAGACCAGTAGTAGTTTTCGAAGCACATCTAGTGGCATTCTGTAATCTGTGGACCTTCAGAGTGTTGATGAAACTGGGGAAATTGCATCGGGATTGAATACAACAGGCACCATGGGGCTTTTATTCCATGGGAGTAAAGTCTCAAATTGTCTATGGTTTGATCGATTCCTGGGAGACCAATAGTAGTTTTCGAAGCACATCATTAGGCATTCTGTAATGTGTGGACCTTCGGAATGGTGATGAAACACAGATATTGCATCGGTATTGAATACAACAGGCAAAATGGGGCTTTTATTCCATGGGAGTAATGTCTCAAAATGTCTACGCTTTGATCGATTCCTGAGAGACCAGTAGTAGTTTTCGAAGCACATCTGGAGGCATTCTGTAATCTGTGGACCTTCAGAGTGTTGATGAAACACAGATATTGCATCGGTATTGAATTCAACAGTTACCATGGTACTTTTATTCCATGGGAGAAATGTCTCAAACTGTCTATGCTTTGATCGATCCCTGGGAGACCAGTAGTAGTTTTCGAAGCACATCTGGAGGCATTCTGTAATCTGTGGACCTTCAGAGTGTTGAAGAAACAGGGAAACTGCATCGGTATTGAATACAACAGGCACCATGGGGCTTTTATTCCATGGGAGTAAAGTCTCAAACTTTCTATGGTTTGATCGATTCCTGGGAGACCAGTAGTAGTTTTCGAAGCACATCTGGAGGCTTTCTGTAATGTGTGGACCTTCGGAGTGTTGACGAAACACAGATATTGCATCGGTATTGAATAAAACAGGCAAGATGGGGCTTTTATTCCATGGGAGTTATGTCTCAAAATGTCTACACTTTGATCGATTCCTGGGAGAGCAGTAGTAGTTTTCGAAGCACATCTGGAGGCATTTTGTAATCTGTGGACCTTCAGAGTGTTGATGAAACAGGGATATTGCATCGGTATTGAATACAACAGGTAGCATGGTGTTTTTATTTCATGGGAGAAATGTCTCAAACTGTCTATGCTTTGATCGATTCCTGGGAGACCAGTAGTAGTTTTCGAAGCACATCTGGAGGCATTCTGTAATTTGAGGACCTTCAGAGTGTTGATGAAGCACAGATATTGCATCGGTATCGAATACAACAGGCAAAATTTGGCTTTTATTCCCTGGGAGTAATGTCTCAAAATCTCTACGCTTTGATCGATTCCTGGGAAAACAATAGTAGTTTTCGAAGCACATCTGGAGGCATTCTGTAATCTGTGGACCTTCAGAGTGTTGAAGAAACAGGGAAACTGCATCGGTATTGAATACAACAGGCACCATGGGGCTTTTATTCCATGGGAGTAAAGTCTCAAACTGTCTATGGTTTGATCGATTCCTGGGAGACCAGTAGTAGTTTTCGAAGCACATCTGGAGGCTTTCTGTAATGTGTGGACCTTCGGAATGTTGACGAAACACAGATATTGCATCGGTATTGAATAAAACAGGCAAGATGGGGCTTTTATTCCATGGGAGTTATGTCTCAAAATGTCTACACTTTGATCGATTCCTGGGAGACCAGTAGTAGTTTTCGAAGCACATATGGAGGCATTCTGTACTCTGTGGACCTTCAGAGTGTTGCTGAAACAGGGAAATTGCACCGGGATTGAGTATAACAGGCACCATGCGCACTTTTCTCCATGGGAGTAATGTCTCAAACTGTCTACGCTTTGATCGATTCCTTGGAGACCAATAGTAGTTTCCGAAGCACATCTGTAGGCATTGTGTAATCTGTGGACGTTCAGAGTGTTGATGAAACACAGATATTGCATCGGTATTGAATACAAAAAGCACCATGGGGACTTTTATTCCATGGGAGTAATGTCTCAAAATGTCTACGCTTTGATCGATTTCTGGGAGACCAGTAGTAGTTTTCGAAGCACATCTGGTATCATTCTGTAATCTGTGGACCTTCAGAGTGTTGATGAAACACAGATATTGCATCGGTATTGAATTCAACAGTTACCATGGTACTTTTATTCCATGGGAGAAATGTCTCAAACTGTCTATGCTTTGATCGATTCCTGGGAGACCAGTAGTAGTTTTCGAAGCACATCTGGAGGCATTCTGTAATCTGTGGACCTTCAGAGTGTTGAAGAAACAGGGAAATTGCATCGGTATTGAATACAACAGGCACCATGGGGCTTTTATTCCATGGTAGTAAAGTCTCAAACTGTCTATGGTTTGATCGATTCCTGGGAGACCAGTAGTAGTTTTCGAAGCACATCTGGAGGCATTCTGTAATGTGTGGACCTTCGGAGTGTTGACGAAACACAGATATTGCATCGGTATTGAATAAAACAGGCAAGATGGGGCTTTTATTCCATGGGAGTTATGTCTCAAAATGTCTACACTTTGATCGATTCCTGGGATAGCAGTAGTAGATTTCGAAGCACATCTGGAGGCATTCTGTAATCTGTGGACCTTCAGAGTGTTGATGAAACACAGATATTGCATCAGTATTGAATACAACAGTTACCATGTTGCTTTTATTCCATGGGAGTAATGTCTCAAACTGTCTATGCTTTGATCGATTCCTGGGAGACCAGTAGTAGTTTTCGAAGCACATATGGAGAAATTCTGTAATTTGAGGACCTCAAGAGTGTTGATGAAGCACAGATATTGCATCGGTATCGAATACAACAGTCAAAATTGGGGTTTTATTCCCTGGGAGTAATGTTTCAAAATCTCTACGCTTTGTTCGAATCCTTTGAGACCAGTAGTAGTTTTGGAAGCACGTCTGGAGGCATTCTGTAATCTGTGGACCTTCAGAGTGTTGATGAAACACAGATATTGCATCGGTATTAAACACAACAGGCACCATGGGGCTTTTATTCCATGGGAGTAATGTCTCAAACTGTCTATTCTTTGATCGATTCATATGAAACCAGTAGTAGTTTTCGAAGCACATATGGAGGCATTCTGTAATCTGTGGACCTTCAGAGTGTTGATGAAACAGGGATATTGCATCGGTATTGAATACAACAGGTAGCATGGTGTTTTTATGTCATGGGAGACATGTCTCAAACTGTCTATGCTTTGATCGATTCCTGGTAGACCAGTAGTAGTTTTCGAAGCACATCTGGAGGCATTCTGTAATTTGAGGACCTTCAGAGTGTTGATGAAGCACAGATATTGCATCGGTATTGAATACAACAGGCAAAATTGGGCTTTTATTCCCTGGGAGTAATGTCTCAAAATCTCTACGCTTTGATTGATTCCTGGGAAACCAATAGTAGTTTCCGAAGCACATCTGGAGGCATTGTGTAATTTGTGGACGTTCAGAGTGTTGATGAAACAGGGAAATTGCATCGGTACTGAATACAAAGAGCACTATGGGGACTTTTATTCCATGGGTGTAATGTCTCAAACTGTCTATGCTTTGATCGATTCCTGGGAGACCAGTAGTAGTTTTCGAAGCACATATGGAGGCATTCTGTAATCTGTGGACCTTCAGAGTGTTGATGAAACAGGGAAATTGCATCGGTATTGAATACAACTAGCACCATGGGTCTTTTATTCCATGGGAGTAATGTCTCAAACTGTCTATGTTTTGATCGATTCCTGGGAGACCACTAGTAGTTTTCGAAGCACATCTGGAGGAATTCTGTAATCTGTGGACCTTCAGAGTGTTGATGAAACAGGGAAATTGCATCGTTATTGAATACAACAGGCATCATGGGACATTTATTCCATGGGAGTAAAGTCTCAAACTGTCTATGATTTGATCGATTCCTGGGAGACCAGTAGTAGTTTTCGAAGCACATCTGGAGGCATTCTGTAATGTGTGGACCTTCGGAATGGTGATGAAACACAGATATTGCATCGGTATTGAATACAACAGGCAAAATGGGGCTTTTATTCCATGGGAGTAATGTCTCAAAATGTCTACGCTTTGATCGATTCCTGAGAGACCAGTAGTAGTTTTCGAAGCACATCTGGAGGCATTCTGTAATCTGTGGACCTTCAGAGTGTTGATGAAACACAGATATTGCATCGGTATTGAATTCAACAGTTACCATGGTACTTTTATTCCATGGGAGAAATGTCTCAAACTGTCTATGCTTTGATCGATTCCTGGGAGACCAGTAGTAGTCTTCGAAGCACATCTGGAGGCATTCTGTAATCTGTGGACCTTCAGAGTGTTGAAGAAACAGGGAAATTGCATCGGCATTGAATACAACAGGCACCATGGGGCTTTTATTCCATGGGAGTAAAGTCTCAAACTGTCTATGGTTTGATCGATTCCTGGGAGACCAGTAGTAGTTTTCGAAGCACATCTGGAGGCTTTCTGTAATGTGTGGACCTTCGGAGTGTTGACGAAACACAGATATTGCATCGGTATTGAATAAAACAGGCAAAATGGGGCTTTTATTCCATGGGAGTTTTGTCTCAAAATGTCTACACTTTGATCGATTCCTGGGAGAGCAGTAGTAGTTTTCGAAGCACATCTGGAGGCATTCTGTAATCTGTGGACCTTCAGAGTGTTGATGAAACAGGGATATTGCATCGGTATTGAATACAACAGGTAGCATGGTGTTTTTATTTCATGGGAGAAATGTCTCAAACTGTCTATGCTTTGATCGATTCCTGGGAGACCAGTAGTAGTTTTCGAAGCACATCTGGAGGCATTCTGTAATTTGAGGACCTTCAGAGTGTTGATGAACCACAGATATTGCATCGGTATCGAATACAACAGGCAAAATGGGGCTTTTATTCCCTGGGAGTAATGTCTCAAAATCTCTACGCTTTGATCGATTCCTGGGAAACCAATAGTAGTTTCCGAAGCACATCTGGACTCATTGTGTAATTTGTGGACGTTCAGAGTGTTGATGAAACAGGGAAATTGCGTCGGTACTGAATACAAAGAGCACCATGGGGACTTTTATTCCATGGGTGTAAAGTCTCAATCTGTCTATGCTTTGATCGATTCCTGGGAGACCAGTAGTAGTTTTCGAAGCACATATGGAGGCATTCTGTAATCTGTGGACCTTCAGAGTGTTGCTGAAACAGGGAAATTGCACCGGGATTGAGTATAACAGGCACCATGCGCACTTTTCTCCATGGGAGTAATGTCTCAAACTGTCTACGCTTTGATCGATTCCTTGGAGACCAATAGTAGTTTCCGAAGCACATCTGTAGGCATTGTGTAATCTGTGGACGTTCAGAGTGTTGATGAAACACAGGTATTGCATCGGTATTGAATACAACAAGCAAAATGGGGCTTTTATTCCATGGGAGTAGTGTCTCAAAATGTCTACGCTTTGATCGATTCCTGAGAGACCAGTAGTAGTTTTCGAAGCACATCTGGAGGCATTCTGTAATCTGTGGACCTTCAGAGTGTTGATGAAACACAGATATTGCATCGGTATTGAATTCAACAGTTACCATGGTACTTTTATTCCATGGGAGAAATGTCTCAAACTGTCTATGCTTTGATCGATTCCTGGGAGACCAGTAGTAGTCTTCGAAGCACATCTGGAAGCATTCTGTAATCTGTGGACCTTCAGAGTGTTGAAGAAACAGGGAAATTGCATCGGTATTGAATACAACAGGCACCATGGGGCTTTTATTCCATGGGAGTAAAGTCTCAAACTGTCTATGGTTTGATCGATTCCTGGGAGACCAGTAGTAGTTTTCGAAGCACATCTGGAGGCTTTCTGTAATGTGTGGACCTTCGGAGTGTTGACGAAACACAGATATTGCATCGGTATTGAATAAAACAGGCAAAATGGGGCTTTTATTCCATGGGAGTTTTGTCTCAAAATGTCTACACTTTGATCGATTCCTGGGAGAGCAGTAGTAGTTTTCGAAGCACATCTGGAGGCATTCTGTAATCTGTGGACCTTCAGAGTGTTGATGAAACAGGGATATTGCATCGGTATTGAATACAACAGGTAGCATGGTGTTTTTATTTCATGGGAGAAATGTCTCAAACTGTCTATGCTTTGATCGATTCTTGGGAGACCAGTAGTAGTTTTCGAAGCACATCTGGAGGCATTCTGTAATGTGAGGACCTTCAGAGTGTTGATGAACCACAGATATTGCATCGGTATCGAATACAACAGGCAAAATGGGGCTTTTATTCCCTGGGAGTAATGTCTCAAAATCTCTACGCTTTGATCGATTCCTGGAAAACCAATAGTAGTTTCCGAAGCACATCTGGAGGCATTGTGTAATTTGTGGACGTTCAGAGTGTTGATGAAACAGGGAAATTGCGTCGGTACTGAATACAAAGAGCACCATGGGGACTTTTATTCCATGGGTGTAAAGTCTCAATCTGTCTATGCTTTGATCGATTCCTGGGAGACCAGTAGTAGTTTTCGAAGCACATATGGAGGCATTCTGTAATCTGTGGACCTTCAGAGTGTTGCTGAAACAGGGAAATTGCACCGGGATTGAGTATAACAGGCACCATGCGCACTTTTCTCCATGGGAGTAATGTCTCAAACTGTCTACGCTTTGATCGATTCCTTGGAGACCAATAGTAGTTTCCGAAGCACATCTGTAGGCATTGTGTAATCTGTGGACGTTCAGAGTGTTGATGAAACACAGATATTGCATCGGTATTGAATACAACAAGCAAAATGGGGCTTTTATTCCATGGGAGTAGTGTCTCAAAATGTCTACGCTTTGATCGATTCCTGAGAGACCAGTAGTAGTTTTCGAAGCACATCTGGAGGCATTCTGTAATCTGTGGACCTTCAGAGTGTTGATGAAACACAGATATTGCATCGGTATTGAATTCAACAGTTACCATGGTACTTTTATTCCATGGGAGAAATGTCTCAAACTGTCTATGCTTTGATCGATTCCTGGGAGACCAGTAGTAGTCTTCGAAGCACATCTGGAAGCATTCTGTAATCTGTGGACCTTCAGAGTGTTGAAGAAACAGGGAAATTGCATCGGTATTGAATACAACAGGCACCATGGGGCTTTTATTCCATGGGAGTAAAGTCTCAAACTGTCTATGGTTTGATCGATTCCTGGGAGACCAGTAGTAGTTTTCGAAGCACATCTGGAGGCTTTCTGTAATGTGTGGACCTTCGGAGTGTTGACGAAACACAGATATTGCATCGGTATTGAATAAAACAGGCAAAATGGGGCTTTTATTCCATGGGAGTTTTGTCTCAAAATGTCTACACTTTGATCGATTCCTGGGAGAGCAGTAGTAGTTTTCGAAGCACATCTGGAGGCATTCTGTAATCTGTGGACCTTCAGAGTGTTGATGAAACAGGGATATTGCATCGGTATTGAATACAACAGGTAGCATGGTGTTTTTATTTCATGGGAGAAATGTCTCAAACTGTCTATGCTTTGATCGATTCTTGGGAGACCAGTAGTAGTTTTCGAAGCACATCTGGAGGCATTCTGTAATGTGAGGACCTTCAGAGTGTTGATGAACCACAGATATTGCATCGGTATCGAATACAACAGGCAAAATGGGGCTTTTATTCCCTGGGAGTAATGTCTCAAAATCTCTACGCTTTGATCGATTCCTGGAAAACCAATAGTAGTTTCCGAAGCACATCTGGAGGCATTGTGTAATTTGTGGACGTTCAGAGTGTTGATGAAACAGGGAAATTGCGTCGGTACTGAATACAAAGAGCACCATGGGGACTTTTATTCCATGGGTGTAAAGTCTCAATCTGTCTATGCTTTGATCGATTCCTGGGAGACCAGTAGTAGTTTTCGAAGCACATATGGAGGCATTCTGTAATCTGTGGACCTTCAGAGTGTTGCTGAAACAGGGAAATTGCACCGGGATTGAGTATAACAGGCACCATGCGCACTTTTCTCCATGGGAGTAATGTCTCAAACTGTCTACGCTTTGATCGATTCCTTGGAGACCAATAGTAGTTTCCGAAGCACATCTGTAGGCATTGTGTAATCTGTGGACGTTCAGAGTGTTGATGAAACACAGATATTGCATCGGTATTGAATACAAAAAGCACCATGGGGACTTTTATTCCATGGGAGTAATGTCTCAAAATGTCTACGCTTTGATCGATTTCTGGGAGACCAGTAGTAGTTTTCGAAGCACATCTGGTATCATTCTGTAATCTGTGGACCTTCAGAGTGTTGATGAAACACAGATATTGCATCGGTATTGAATTCAACAGTTACCATGGTACTTTTATTCCATGGGAGAAAAGTCTCAATCTGTCTATGCTTTGATCGATTCCTGGGAGACCAGTAGTAGTTTTCGAAGCACATATGGAGGCATTCTGTAGTCTGTGGACCTTCAGAGTGTTGCTGAAACAGGGAAATTGCACCGGGATTGAGTATAACAGGCACCATGCGCACTTTTCTCCATGGGAGTAATGTCTCAAACTGTCTACGCTTTGATCGATTCCTTGGAGACCAATAGTAGTTTCCGAAGCACATCTGTAGGCATTGTGTAATCTGTGGACGTTCAGAGTGTTGATGAAACACAGATATTGCATCGGTATTGAATACAAAAAGCACCATGGGGACTTTTATTCCATGGGAGTAATGTCTCAAAATGTCTACGCTTTGATCGATTTCTGGGAGACCAGTAGTAGTTTTCGAAGCACATCTGGTATCATTCTGTAATCTGTGGACCTTCAGAGTGTTGATGAAACACAGATATTGCATCGGTATTGAATTCAACAGCTACCATGGTACTTTTATTCCATGGGAGTAATGTCTCAAAATGTCTACACTTTGATCGATTCCTGGGATAGCAGTAGTAGTTTTCGAAGCACATCTGGAGAAATTCTGTAATTTGAGGACCTTAAGAGTGTTGATGAAGCACAGATATTGCATCGGTATCGAATACAACAGTCAAAATTGTGGTTTTATTCCCTGGGAGTAATGTTTCAAAATCTCTACGCTTTGTTCGAATCCTTTGAGACCAGTAGTAGTTTTGGAAGCACGTCTGGAGGCATTCTGTAATCTGTGGACCTTCAGAGTGTTGATGAAACACAGATATTGCATCGGTATTGAATACAACAGTTACCAAGTTGCTTTTATTCCATGGGAGTAATGTCTCAAACTGTCTATGCTTTGATCGATTCCTGGGAGACCAGTAGTAGTTTTCGAAGCACATATGGAGAAATTCTGTAATTTGAGGACCTTAAGAGTGTTGCTGAAGCACAGATATTGCATCGGTATCGAATACAACAGTCAAAATTGGGGTTTTATTCCCTGGGAGTAATGTTTCAAAATCTCTACGCTTTGTTCGATTCCTTTGAGACCAGTAGTAGTTTTGGAAGCACGTCTGGAGGCATTCTGTAATCTGTGGACCTTCAGAGTGTTGATGAAACACAGATATTGCATCGGTATTTAACACAACAGGCACCATGGGGCTTTTATTCCATGGGAGTAATGTCTCAAACTTTCTATTCTTTGATCGATTCCTGGGAGACCAGTAGTAGTTTTTGAAGCACATATGGAGGCATTCTGTAATCTGTGGACCTTCAGAGTGTTGATGAAACACAGATATTGCATCGGTAATGAATACAACAGTTACCAAGTTGCTTTTATTCCATGGGAGTAATGTCTCAAACTGTCTATGCTTTGATCGATTCCTGGGAGACCAGTAGTAGTTTTCGAAGCACATATGGAGAAATTCTGTAATTTGAGGACCTTAAGAGTGTTGATGAAGCACAGATATTGCATCGGTATCGAATACAACAGTCAAAATTGGGGTTTTATTCCCTGGGAGTAATGTTTCAAAATCTCTACGCTTTGTTCGAATCCTTTGAGACCAGTAGTAGTTTTGGAAGCACGTCTGGAGGCATTCTGTAATCTGTGGACCTTCAGAGTGTTGATGAAACACAGATATTGCATCGGTATTGAATACAACAGTTACCAAGTTGCTTTTATTCCATGGGAGTAATGTCTCAAACTGTCTATGCTTTGATCGATTCCTGGGAGACCAGTAGTAGTTTTCGAAGCACATATGGAGAAATTCTGTAATTTGAGGACCTTAAGAGTGTTGATGAAGCACAGATATTGCATCGGTATCGAAAACAACAGTCAAAATTGGGGTTTTATTCCCTGGGAGTAATGTTTCAAAATCTCTACGCTTTGTTCGATTCCTTTGAGACCAGTAGTAGTTTTGGAAGCACGTCTGGAGGCATTCTGTAATCTGTGGACCTTCAGAGTGTTGATGAAACAGGGATATTGCATCGGTATTGAATACAACAGGTAGCATGGTGTTTTTATTTCATGGGAGACATGTCTCAAACTGTCTATGCTTTGATCGATTCCTGGTAGACCAGTAGTAGTTTTCGAAGCACATCTGGAGGCATTCTGTAATTTGAGGACCTTCAGAGTGTTGATGAAGCACAGATATTGCATCGGTATTGAATACAACAGTTACCAAGTTGCTTTTATTCCATGGGAGTAATGTCTCAAACTGTCTATGCTTTCATCGATTCCTGGGAGACCAGTAGTAGTTTTCGAAGCACATATGGAGAAATTCTGAAATTTGAGGACCTTAAGAGTGTTGATGAAGCACAGATATTGCATCGGTATCGAATACAACAGTAAATTGGGGTTTTATTCCCTGGGAGTAATGTTTCAAAATCTCTACGCTTTGTTCGAATCCTTTGAGACCAGTAGTAGTTTTGGAAGCACGTCTGGAGGCATTCTGTAATCTGTGGACCTTCAGAGTGTTGATGAAACACAGATATTGCATCGGTATTGAATACAACAGTTACCAAGTTGCTTTTATTCCATGGGAGTAATGTCTCAAACTGTCTATGCTTTGATCGATTCCTGGGAGACCAGTAGTAGTTTTCGAAGCACATATGGAGAAATTCTGTAATTTGAGGACCTTAAGAGTGTTGATGAAGCACAGATATTGCATCGGTATCGAATACAACAGTCAAAATTGGGGTTTTATTCCCTGGGAGTAATGTTTCAAAATCTCTACGCTTTGTTCGAATCCTTTGAGACCAGTAGTAGTTTTGGAAGCACGTCTGGAGGCATTCTGTAATCTGTGGACCTTCAGAGTGTTGATGAAACACAGATATTGCATCGGTATTGAATACAACAGGCACCAAGTTGCTTTTATTCCATGGGAGTAATGTCTCAAACTGTCTATGCTTTGATCGATTCCTGGGAGACCAGTAGTAGTTTTCGAAGCACATATGGAGAAATTCTGTAATTTGAGGACCTTAAGAGTGTTGATGAAGCACAGATATTGCATCGGTATCGAATACAACAGTCAAAATTGGGGTTTTATTCCCTGGGAGTAATGTTTCAAAGTCTCTACGGTTTGTTCGATTCCTTTGAGACCAGTAGTAGTTTTGGAAGCACGTCTGGAGGCATTCTGTAATCTGTGGACCTTCAGAGTGTTGATGAAACCGGGATATTGCATCGGTATTGAATACAACAGGTAGCATGGTGTTTTTATTTCATGGGAGACATGTCTCAAACTGTCTATGCTTTGATCGATTCCTGGGAGACCAGTAGTAGTTTTCGAAGCACATATGGAGAAATTCTGTAATTTGAGGACCTTAAGATTGTTGCTGAAGCACAGATATTGCATCGGTATCGAATACAACAGTCAAAATTGGGGTTTTATTCCCTGGGAGTAATGTTTCAAAATCTCTACGCTTTGTTCGATTCCTTTGAGACCAGTAGTAGTTTTGGAAGCACGTCTGGAGGCATTCTGTAATCTGTGGACCTTCAGAGTGTTGATGAAACACAGATATTTCATCGGTATTTAACACAACAGGCACCATGGGGCTTTTATTCCATGGGAGTAATGTCTCAAACTGTCTATTCTTTGATCGATTCATATGAAACCAGTAGTAGTTTTTGAAGCACATATGGAGGCATTCTGTAATCTGTGGACCTTCAGAGTGTTGATGAAACACAGATATTGCATCGGTATTGAATACAACAGTTACCAAGTTGCTTTTATTCCATGGGAGTAATGTCTCAAACTGTCTATGCTTTGATCGATTCCTGGGAGACCAGTAGTAGTTTTCGAAGCACATATGGAGAAATTCTGTAATTTGAGGACCTTAAGAGTATTGATGAAGCACAGATATTGCATCGGTATCGAATACAACAGTCAAAATTGGGGTTTTATTCCCTGGGAGTAATGTTTCAAAATCTCTACGCTTTGTTCGAATCCTTTGAGACCAGTAGTAGTTTTGGAAGCACGTCTGGAGGCATTCTGTAATTTGAGGACCTTCAGAGTGTTGATGAAACACAGATATTGCATCGGTATTGAATACAACAGTTACCAAGTTGCTTTTATTCCATGGGAGTAATGTCTCAAACTGTCTATGCTTTGATCGATTCCTGGGAGACCAGTAGTAGTTTTCGAAGCACATATGGAGAAATTCTGTAATTTGAGGACCTTAAGAGTGTTGATGAAGCACAGATATTGCATCGGTATCGAATACAACAGTCAAAATTGGGGTTTTATTCCCTGGGAGTAATGTTTCAAAATCTCTACGCTTTGTTCGAATCCTTTGAGACCAGTAGTAGTTTTGGAAGCATGTCTGGAGGCATTCTGTAATCTGTGGACCTTCAGAGTGTTGATGAAACACAGATATTGCATCGGTATTGAATACAACAGTTACCAAGTTGCTTTTATTCCATGGGAGTAATGTCTCAAACTGTCTATGCTTTGATCGATTCCTGGGAGACCAGTAGTAGTTTTCGAAGCACATATGGAGAAATTCTGTAATTTGAGGACCTTAAGAGTGTTGATGAAGCACAGATATTGCATCGGTATCGAATACAACAGTCAAAATTGGGGTTTTATTCCCTGGGAGTAATGTTTCAAAATCTCTACGCTTTGTTCGATTCCTTTGAGACCAGTAGTAGTTTTGGAAGCACGTCTGGAGGCATTCTGTAATCTGTGGACCTTCAGAGTGTTGATGAAACACAGATATTGCATCGGTATTTAACACAACAGGCACCATGGGGCTTTTATTCCATGGGAGTAATGTCTCAAACTGTCTATTCTTTGATCGATTCATATGAAACCAGTAGTAGTTTTTGAAGCACATATGGAGGCATTCTGTAATCTGTGGACCTTCAGAGTGTTGATGAAACAGGGATATTGCATCGGTATTGAATACAACAGGTAGCATGGTGTTTTTATTTCATGGGAGACATGTCTCAAACTGTCTATGCTTTGATCGATTCCTGGTAGACCAGTAGTAGTTTTCGAAGCACATCTGGAGGCATTCTGTAATTTGAGGACCTTCAGAGTGTTGATGAAGCACAGATATTGCATCGGTATTGAATACAACAGGCAAAAGTGGGCTTTTATTCCATGGGAGTAATGTCTCAAAATCTCTACGCTTTGATCGATTCCTGGGAAACCAATAGTAGTTTCCGAAGCACATCTGGAGGCATTGTGTAATTTGTTTACGTTCAGAGTGTTGATGAAACAGGGAAATTGCATTGGTACTGAATACAAAGAGCACCATGGGGACTTTTATTCCATGGGTGTAATGTCTCAAACTGTCTATGCTTTGATCGATTCCTGGGAAACCAGTAGTAGTTTTCGAAGCACATATGGAGGCATTCTGTAATCTGTGGACCTTCAGAGTAATGATGAAACAGGGAAATTGCGTCGGTATTGAATACAACTAGCACCATGGGTCTTTTATTCCATGGGAGTAATGTCTCAAACTGTCTATGTTTTGATCGATTCCTGGGAGACCACTAGTAGTTTTCGAAGCACATCTGGAGGTATTCTGTAATCTGTGGACCTTCAGAGTGTTGATGAAACAGGGAAATTGCATCGTTATTGAATACAACAGGCATCATGGGACATTTATTCCATGGGAGTAAAGTCTCAAACTGTCTATGGTTTGATCGATTCCTGGGAGACCAGTAGTAGTTTTCGAAGCACATCTGGAGGCATTCTTTAATCTGTGGACCTTCAGAGTGTTGATGAAACACAGATATTAAATCGGTATTGAATACAACTGTTACCATGGTACTTTTATTCCATGGGAGAAATGTCTCAAACTGTCTATGGTTTGATCGATTCCTGGGAGACCAGTAGTAGTTTTCGAAGCACATATGGAGACATTCTGTAATTTGATGACCTTCAGAGTGATGATGAAGCACAGATATTGCATCGGTATCGAATACAACAGTCAAAATTATGGTTTTATTCCCTGGGAGTAATGTTTCAAAATCTCTACGCTTTGTTCGATTCCTGGGAGACCAGTAGTAGTTTTGGAAGCACGTCTGGAGGCATTCTGTAATCTGTGGACGTTCAGAGTGTTGATGAAACACAGATATTGCATCGGTATTTAACACAACAGGCACCATGGGGCTTTTATTCCATGGGAGTAATGTCTCAAACTGTCTATTCTTTGATCGATTCATATGAAACCAGTAGTAGTTTTTGAAGCACATATGGAGGCATTCTGTAATCTGTGGACCTTCAGAGTGTTGATGAAACAGGGATATTGCATCGGTATTGAATACAACAGGTAGCATGGTGTTTTTATTTCATGGGAGACATGTCTCAAACTGTCTATGGTTTGATCGATTCCTGGGAGACCAGTAGTAGTTTTCGAAGCACATCTGGAGGCATTCTGTAATGTGTGGACCTTCGGAGTGTTGATGAAACACAGATATTGCATCGGTATTGAATAAAACAGGCAAAATGGGGCTTTTATTCCATGGGAGTTATGTCTCAAAATGTCTACAGTTTGATCGATTCCTGGGAGAGCAGTAGTAGTTTTCGAAGCACATCTGGAGGCATTCTGTAATCTGTGGACCTTCAGAGTGTTGATGAAACACAGATATTGCATCGGTATTGAATACAACAGTTACCATGTTGCTTTTATTCCATGGGAGTAATGTCTCAAACTGTCTATGCTTTGATCGATTCCTGGGAGACTAGTAGTAGTTTTCGAAGCACATATGGAGATATTCTGTAATTTGATGACCTTCAGAGTGATGATGAAGCACAGATATTGCATCGGTATCGAATACAACAGTCAAAATTATGGTTTTATTCCCTGGGAGTAATGTTTCAAAATCTCTACGCTTTGTTCGATTCCTGGGAGACCAGTAGTAGTTTTGGAAGCACGTCTGGAGGCATTATGTAATCTGCGGACGTTCAGAGTGTTGATGAAACACAGATATTGCATCGGTATTTAACACAACAGGCACCATGGGGCTTTTATTCCATGGGAGTAATGTCTCAAACTGTCTATTCTTAATCGAATCCTATGAAACCAGTAGTAGTTTTCGAAGCACATATGGAGGCATTCTGTAATCTGTGGACCTTCAGAGTGTTGATGAAACAGGGATATTGCATCGGTATTGAATACAACAGGTAGCATGGTGATTTTATTTCATGGGAGAAATGTCTCAAACTGTCTATGCTTTGATCGATTTCTGGGAGACCAGTAGTAGTTTTCGAAGCACATCTGGAGGCATTCTGTAATTTGAGGACCTTCAGAGTGTTGATGAAGCACAGATATTGCATCGGTATTGAATACAACAGGCAAAATTGGGCTTTTATTCCCTGGGAGTAATGTCTCAAAATCTCTACGCTTTGACCGATTCCTGGGAAACCAATAGTAGTTTCCGAAGCACATCTGGAGGCATTGTGTAATTTGTGGACGTTCAGAGTGTTGATGAAACAGGGAAATTGCACGGTACTGAATACAAAGAGCACCATGGGGACTTTTATTCCATGGGTGTAATGTCTCAAACTGTCTATGCTTTGATCGATTCCTGGGAGACCAGTAGTAGTTTTCGAAGCACATATGGGGGCATTCTGTAATCTGTGGACCTTCAGAGTGTTGCTGAAACAGGGAAATTGCACCGGGATTGAGTATAACAGGCACCATGCGCACTTTTCTCCATGGGAGTAATGTCTCAAACTGTCTACGCTTTGATCGATTCCTTGGAGACCAATAGTAGTTTCCGAAGCACATCTGGAGGCACTGTGTAATCTGTGGACGTTCAGAGTGTTGATGAAACACAGATATTGCAGCGGTATTGAATACAAAAAGCACCATGGGGACTTTTGTTCCATGGGAGTAATGTCTCAAAATGTCTACGCTTTGATCGATTTCTGGGAGACCAGTAGTAGTTTTCGAAGCACATCTGGTATCATTCTGTCATCTGTGGACCTTCAGAGTGTTGATGAAACAGGGAAATTGCATCGGGATTGAATACAACAGGCATCATGGGGCATTTATTCCATGGGAGTAATGTCTCAAACTGCCTATGCTTTGATCGATTCCTGGGAGACCAGTAGTAGTTTTCGAAGCACATATGGAGGCATTCTGTAATCTGTGGTCCTTCAGAGTGTTGGTGAAACAGTAAAATTGCATCGGTATTGAATACAACAAGCACCATGGGACTTTTATTCCATGGGAGTAATGTCTCAAACTGTCTATGCTTTGATCGATTCCTGGGAAAAAAATAGTAGCTTCCGAGGCACATCTGGAGGCATTGTGTAATTTGTGGACGTTCAGAGTGTTGATGAAACAAGGAAATTGCATCGGTACTGAATACAAAGAGCACCATGGGGCTTTTATTCCATGGGAGTAAAGTCTCAAACTGTCTATGGTTTGATCGATTCCTGGGAGACCAGTAGTAGTTTTCGAAGCACATCTGGAGGCATTCTGTAATGTGTGGACCTTCGGAATGGTGATGAAACACAGATATTGCATCGGTATTGAATACAACAGGCAAAATGGAGCTTTTATTACATGGGAGTAATGTCTCAAAATGTCTACGCTTTGATCGATTCATGAGAGACCAGTAGTAGTTTTCGAAGCACATCTGGAGGCATTCTGTAATCTGTGGACCTTCAGAGTGTTGATGAAACACAGATATTGCATCGGTATTGAATTCAACAGTTACCATGGTACTTTTATTCCATGGGAGAAATGTCTCAAACTGTCTATGCTTTGATCGATTCCTGGGAGACCAGTAGTAGTTTTCGAAGCACATCTGGAGGCATTCTGTAATCTGTGGACCTTCAGAGTGTTGAAGAAACAGGGAAATTGCATCGGTATTAAATACAACAGGCACAATAGGGCTTTTATTCCATGGGAGTAAAGTCTCAAACTGTCTATGGTTTGATCGATTCCTGGGAGACCAGTAGTAGTTTTCGAAGCACATCTGGAGGCATTCTGTAATGTGTGGACCTTCGGAGTGTTGATGAAACACAGATATTGCATCGGTATTTAACACAACAGGCACCATGGGGCTTTTATTCCATGGGAGTAATGTCTCAAACTGTCTATTCTTTGATCGATTCCTATGAAACCAGTAGTAGTTTTCGAAGCACATATGGAGGCATTCCGTAATCTGTGGACCTTCAGAGTGTTGATGAAACAGGGATATTGCATCGGTATTGAATACAACAGGTAGCATGGTGTTTTTATTTCATGGGAGACATGTCTCAAACTGTCTATGCTTTGATCGATTCCTGGTAGACCAGTAGTAGTTTTCGAAGCACATCTGGAGGCATTCTGTAATTTGAGGACCTTCAGAGTGTTGATGAAGCACAGATATTGCATCGGTATTGAATACAACCGGCAAAATTGGGCTTTTATTCCCTGGGAGTAATGTCTCAAAATCTCTACGCTTTGATCGATTCCTGGGAAACCAATAGTAGTTTCCGAAGCACATCTGGAAGCATTGTGTAATTTGTGGACGTTCAGAGTGTTGATGAAACAGGGAAATTGCATCGGTACTGAATACAAAGAGCACCATGGGGACTTTTATTCCATGGGTGTAATGTCTCAAACTGTCTATGCTTTGATCGATTCCTGGGAGACCAGTAGTAGTTTTCGAAGCACATCTGGAGGTATTCTGTAATCTGTGGACCTTCAGAGTGTTGATGAAACAGGGAAATTGCATCGGTATTGAATACAACAGGCATCATGGGGCATTTATTCCATGGGAGTAATGTCTCAAACTGTCTATGCTTTGATCGGATCGATTCCTGGGAGACCAGTAGTAGTTTTCGAAGCACATCTGGAGGCATTCTGTAATGTGTGGACCTTCGGAGTGTTGATGAAACACAGATATTGCATCGGTATTGAATACAACAGGCAAAATGGGGCTTTTATTCCATGGGAGAAATGTCTCAAACTGTCTATGCTTTGATCGGTTCGTGGGAGACCAGTAGTAGTTTTCGAAGCACACCTGGAGGCATTCTGTAATCTGTGGACCTTCAGAGTGTTGATGAAGCACAGATATTGCATCGGTATTGAATACAACAGGCAAAATTGGGCTTTTATTCCATGGGAGTAAAGTCTCAAAATCTCTACGCTTTGATCGATTCCTGGGAGACCAGTCGTAGTTTTCGAAGCACGTCTGCAGGCATTCTGTAATCTGTGGACCTTCAGAGTGTTGATGAAACACAGATATTGCATCGGTATTAGCACATATATTTAGGCATTCTGTAATCTGTGGACCTTCAGAGTGTTGATGAAACAGGGATATTGCATCGGTATATAATACAACAGGCTCCATGGGGCTTTTATTCCATGGGAGTAATGTCTCAAACTGTCTATGTTTTGATCGATTCCTGGGAGACCAGTAGTAGTTTTCGAAGCACATCTGGAGGTATTCTGTATTCTGTGGACCTTCAGAGTGTTGATGAAACATTAAAATTGCATCGGTATTGAATACAACAGGCATCATGGGGCATTTATTCCATGGAAGTAATGTCTCAAACTGTCGATGCTTTGATCGATTCCTGGGAGACCAGTAGTAGTTTTCGAAGCACATCTGGAGGCATTCCGTAATCTGTGGACCTTCAGAGTGTTGATGAAGCACAGATATTGCATCGGTATTGAATACAACAGGCAAAATTGGGCTTTTATTCCATGGGAGTAATGTCTCAAAGTCTCTACGCTTTGATAGATTCCTGGGAGACCAGTAGTAGTTTTCGAAGCACGTCTGGAGGCATTCTGTAATCTGTGGGCCTTCATAGTGTTGATGAAACACAGATATTGCAACGGTATTAGCACAACAGGCACCATGGGGCTTTTATTCCATGGGAGTAATGTTTAAAACTGTCTATGCTTTGATCGATTCCTGGGAAACCAGTAGTAGTTTTCGAAGCACATATGGAGGCATTGTGTAATCTGTGGACGTTCAGAGTGTTGATGAAACAAAGTAATTGCATGGGGATTGAATACAACAGGCACTATGCGGATTTTTCACATTGAGGGTAATGTGTCAAACTGTCTACGCTTTCACCAACTACTTGGAGACCAGCAGTAGTTTTCGAAGCACATCTGGAGGTATTCTGTAGTCTGTGGACCTTCAGAGTGTTGATGAAACATTAAAATTGCATCGGTATTGAATACAACAGGCATCATGGGGCATTTATTCCATGGAAGTAATGTCTCAAACTGTCTATGCTTTGATCGATTCCTGGGAGACCAGTAGTAGTTTTCGAAGCACATCTGCAGGCATTCTGTAATCTGTGGTCCTTCAGAGTGTTGGGGAAACAGGGAAATTGCATCGGAATTGAATACATCAAGCACCATGGGACTTTTATTCCATGGGAGTAATGTCTCAAACTGTGTATGCTTTGATCGATTCCTGGGAAACCAATAGTAGTTTCCGAAGCACATCTGGAGGCATTGTGTAATTTGTGGACGTTCAGAGTGTTGATGAAGCCGGGAAATTGCATCGGGATTGAATACAACAGGCACTATGCGGACTTTTCTCCATGGGGGTAATGTGTCAAACTTTCTACGCTTTCATCAATTACTGGGAGACCAGTAGTAGTTTTCTAAGCACATCTGGAGGCATTCTGTAATCCGTGGACCTTCAGAGTTTTGATGAAACAGGGAAATTGCATCGGTATTGAATACAACTAGCACCATGGGTCATTTATTCCATGTTAGTAAAGTCTCAAACTGTCAATGGTTTGATCGATTCCTGCTAGACCAGTAGTAGTTTTCGAAGCACATCTGCAGGCATTCTGTAATCTGTGGACCGTCAGAGTGTTGATGAAACACAGATATTGCATCGGTATTGAATACAAAAGTTACCATGGGGCTTCTATTCCATGGGAGTAATGTCTCAAACTGTCTATGCTTTGATCGATTCCTGGGAGACCAGTAGTAGTTTTTGAAACACATCTGGAGGCATTCTGTAATCTGTGGACCTTCAGAGTGTTGATGAAGCACAGAGATTGCATTGGTATTGAATACAAAAGGCAAAATTGGGCTTTTATTCCATGGGAGTAATGTCTCAAAATCTCTACGCTTTGATCGATTCCTGGGAGACCAGTAGTAGTTATCGAAGCACATCTCTAGGCATTCTGTAATCTGTGGGCCTTCAGAGTGTTGATGAAACAGGGATATTGCATCGGTATTGAATACAACAGGCACCATGGTGTTTATATTTCATGGGAGTAATGTCTCAAACTGTCTATGCTTTGATCGATTCCTGGGAGACCAGTAGTAGTTTTTGAAACACATCTGGAGGCATTCTGTAATCTGTGGACCTTCAGAGTGTTGATGAAACACAGATATTGCATCGGTATTTAACACAACAGGCACCATGGGGCTTTTATTCCATGGGAGTAATGTCTCAAACTGTCAATGCTTTGATCGATACCTGGGAAACCAGTAGTAGTTTTCGAAGCACATATGGAGGCATTCTGTAATCTGTGGACCTTCAGAGGGTTGATGAAATAGGGATATTGCATCGGTATTGAATACAACATTCACCATGGTGTTTTTATTTCATGGGAGTAATGTCTCAAACTGTCTATGCTTTGATCGATTCCTGGGAGACCAGTAGTAGTTTTCGAAGCACATCTGGAGGCATTCTGTAATCTGTGGACCTTCAGAGTGTTGATGAGGCACAGATATTGCTTCGGTATTGAATACAACAGGCACCATGGGGCTTTTATTCCATGGGAGTAATGTCTCAAACTGTGTATGCTTTGATCGATTCCTGGGAGACCAGTAGTAGTTTTCGAAGCACGTCTGGAGGCATTCGGTAATCTGTGGACCTTCAGAGTGTTGAAGAAACAGGGAAATTGCATCGGGATTGACTACAACAGGCACCATGGTGCTTTTATTAGTTGGGAGTAATGTGTCAAACTGTCTATGCTTTGATCGATTCCTGGGAGACCAGTAGTAGTTTTCGAAGCACATCTCTAGGCATTCTGTAATCTGTGGGCCTTCAGAGTGTTGATGAAACAGGGATATTGCATCGGTATTGAATACAACAGGCACCATGGTGTTTATATTTCATGGGAGTAATGTCTCAAACTGTCTATGCTTTGATCGATTCCTGGGAGACTAGTAGTAGTTTTCGAAGCACATCTGGTGGCATTCTGTAATCTGTGGACCTTCCGAGTGTTGATGAATCACAGATATTGCATCGGTATTGAATACAACAGGCAAAATTGAGCTTTTATTCCATGGGAGTAATGTCTCAAAATCTCTACGTTTTGATCGATTCCTGGGAGAACAGTAGTAGATTTCGAAGCACGTCTGGAGGCATCTGTAATCTGTGGACCTTCAGAGTTTTGATGAAACACAGATATTGCATCGGTATTTAACACAACAGGCACCATGGGGCTTTTATTCCATGGGAGTAATGTCTCAAACTGTCTATGCTTTGATCGATTCCTGGGAAACCAGTAGTAGTTTTCAAAGCACATATGGAGGCATTCTGTAGTCTGTGGACCTTCAGAGTGTTGATGAAACAGGGATATTGCATCGGTAATGAATACAACAGGCACCATGGTGCTTTTATTCTTTGGGAGTAATGTCTCAAAATGTCTATGCTTTGATCGATTCCTGGGAGACCAGTAGTAGTTTTCGAAACACATATGGAGGCATTCTGTAATCTGTGGACCTTCAGAGTGTTGATGAAAAACAGATATTGCATCGGTATTTAACACAACAGGCACCATGGGGCTTTTATTCAATGGGAGTAATGTCTCAAACTGTCTATGCTTTGATCGATTCCTGGGAAACCAGTAGTAGTTTTCGAAGCACATATGGAGGCATTCTTTAATCTGTGGACCTTCAGAGTGTTGATGAAACAGGGATATTGCATCGGTTTTGAATACAACAGGCACCATGGTGTTTTTATTTCATGGGAGTAATGTTTCAAACTGTCTATGCTTTGATCGATTCCTGGTAGACCAGTAGTAGTTTTCGAAGCACATATGGAGGCATTCTGTAATCTGTGGACAATCAGAGTGTTGATGAAGCACAGATAATGCATCGGTATTGAATACAGCAGGCAAAATTGGGCTTTTATTCTATGGGAGTAATGTCTCAAAATCTCTACGCTTTGATCGATTCCTGGGAGGCCAGTAGTAGTTTTCGAAGCACATCTGGAGGCATTCTGTAATCTGTGGACCTTCAGAGTGTTGATGAAACACAGATATTGCATCGATATATAACACAACAGGCACCATGGGGCTTTTATTCCATGGGAGTAATGTCTCAATTTGTCTATGCTTTGATCGATTCCTGGGAGACCAGTAGTAGTTTTCGAAGCACATATGGAGGCATTCTGTAATCTGTGGACCTTCAGAGTGTTGATGAAACAAGAATATTGCATCGGTAATGAATACAACAGGCACCATGGTGCTTTTATTCCTTGGGAGTAATGTCTCAAAATGTCTATGCTTTGACCGATTCCTGGGAGACCAGTAGTAGTTTTCGAAGCACATCTGGAGGCATTCTGTAATCTGTGGACCTTCAGAGTGTTGATGAAACACAGATATTGCATCGGCATTGAATACAACAGGCACAATGGGGCTTTTATTCCATGGGAGTAATGTCTCAAACTGTCTATGCTTTGATCGATTCCTGGGAGACCAGTAGTAGTTTTCGAAGCACATATGGAGGCATTCTGTAATCTGTGGACCTTCAGAGTGTTGAAGAAACAGGGAAGTTGCATCGGGATTGAGTACAACAGGCACCATGGTGCTTTTATTCCATGGGAGTAATGTCTCAAACTGTCTATGCTTTGATCGATTCCTGGGAGACCAGTAGTAGTTTTCTAAGCACATCTGGAGGCATTCTGTAATCTGTGGACCTTCAGAGTGTTGATGAAACAGGGAAATTGCATCGAGATTTAATACAACATTCACCATGCGTACTTTTCTCCATGGGAGTAATGTCTCACACTGCCTACGCTTTGATCGATCCCTGGGAGAACAATTATAGTGTCTGAAGCACATCTGGAGGCATTCTGTAATCTGTGGACCTTCAGAGTGTTGATGAAGCACAGATATTGCATCGGTATTGAATACAAGCACCATGGGGCTTGTACTGCATGGTAGGAAGGTCTCAAACTGTCTATGCTTTGATCGATTCCTGGGAAACCAGTAGTAGTTATCGAAGCACATATGGAAGCATTCTGTAATCTGTGGAGCTTCAGAGTGTTGATGAAACAGGGATATTGCATCGGTATTGAATACAACAGGCACCATGGTGTTTTTATTTCATGGGAGTAATGTCTCAAACTGTCTATGCTTTGATCGATTCCTGGGAGACCAGTAGTAGTTTTCGATGCACATCTGGAGGCATTCTGAAATCTGTAGACCTTCAGAGTGTTGATGAAGCACAGATATTGCATCGGTATTGAATACAACAGGCAAAATTGGGCTTTTATTCCATGGGAGTAATGTCTCAAAATGTCTACGCGTTGATCGATTTCTGGGAGACAAGTAGTAGTTTTCGAAGCACATCTGGAGGCATTCTGTAATCTGTGGACCTTCAGAGTGTTGATGAAACACAGATATTGCATCGGTATTGAACACAACAGGCATCATGGGGCTTTTATTCCATGGGAGTAATGTCTCAAACTGTCTACGCTTTGATCGATTCCCGGAAGACCAATACTAGTTTTCGAAGCACATCTGGAGGCATTCTGTAATCTGTGGTACTTCAGAGTGTTGATGAAACAGGGAAATTGCATCGAGATTTAATACAACATTCACCATGCGCACTTTTCTCAATGGGAGTAATGAATCTCACTGCCTAGGCTTTGATCGATTCCTGGGAGAACAATTATAGTTTCCGAAGCACATCTGGAAGCATCCTGTAAACTGTGGACGTTCAGTGTTGATGAAACACAGATATGGCATCGGTGTTGAATACAACCATAATAGGGCTTTTATTACATGGTAGGAATGTCTCAAACTGTCTATGCTTTGATCGATTCCTGGGAAACCAGTAGTAGTTTTCGAAGCACATATGGAGGCATTCTGTAATCTGTGGACCTTCAGAGAGTTGACGAAACAGGGATATTGCATCGGTATTGAATACAACAGGCACCATGGGGCATTTATTCCATGGGAGTAATATGTCAAACTGTCTATGATTTGATCG
Source organism: Schistocerca gregaria (assembly GCF_023897955.1). NCBI lineage: Eukaryota > Metazoa > Arthropoda > Insecta > Orthoptera > Acrididae > Schistocerca > Schistocerca gregaria. Next base: position 6,197,190 of record NW_026061730.1, read on the forward strand.
ATTCCTGCGAGACCAGTAGTAGTTTTCGAAGTACATCTGCAGGCATTCTGTAATCTGTGGTCCTTCAGAGTGTTGGGGAAACAGGGAAATTGCATCGGTATTGAATACATCAAGCACCATGGGACTTTTATTCCATGGGAGTAATGTCTCAAACAGTGTATGCTTTGATCGATTCCTGGGAAACCAATAGTAGTTTCCGAAGCACATCTGGAGGCATTGTGTAATTTGTGGACGTTCAGAGTGTTGATGAAACCGGGAAATTGCATCGGGATTGAATACAACAGGCATTATGCGGACTTTTCTCCATGGGGGTAATGTGTCAAACTTTCTACGCTTTCATCAATTACTGGGAGACCAGTAGTAGTTTTCGAAGCACATCTGGAGGCATTCTGTAATCCGTGGACCTTCAGAGTTTTGATGAAACAGGGAAATTGCATCGGTATTGAATACAACTAGCACCATGGGTCTTTTATTCCATGTTAGTAAAGTCTCAAACTGTCAATGGTTTGATCGATTCCTGCTAGACCAGTAGTAGTTTTCGAAGCACATCTGCAGGCATTCTGTAATCTGTGGACCGTCAGAGTGTTGGTGAAACACAGATATTGCATCGGTATTCAATACAAAAGTTACCATGGGGCTTCTATTCCATGGGAGTAATGTCTCAAACTGTCTATGCGTTGATCGATTCCTGGGAGACCAGTAGTAGTTTTCGAAGCACATCTGGAGGCATTCTGTAATCTGTGGACCTTCAGAGTGTTGATGAAGCACAGATATTGCTTCGGTATTGAATACAACAGGCACCATGGGGCTTTTATTCCATGGGAGTAATGTCTCAAACTGTGTATGCTTTGATCGATTCCTGGGAGACCAGTAGTAGTTTTCGAAGCACGTCTGGAGGCATTCGGTAATCTGTGGACCTTCAGAGTGTTGAAGAAACAGGGAAATTGCATCGGGATTGACTACAACAGGCACCATGGTGCTTTTATTAGTTGGGAGTAATGTGTCAAACTGTCTATGCTTTGATCGATTCCTGGGAGACCAGTAGTAGTTTTCGAAGCACATCTCTAGGCATTCTGTAATCTGTGGACCTTCAGAGTGTTGATGAAACAGGGATATTGCATCGGTATTGACTACAACAGGCACCATGGTGTTTATATTTCATGGGAGTAATGTCTCAAACTGTCTATGCTTTGATCGATACCTGGGAGACTAGTAGTAGTTTTCGAAGCACATCTGGTGGCATTCTGTAATCTGTGGACCTTCCGAGTGTTGATGAATCACAGATATTGCATCGGTATTGAATACAACAGGCAAAATTGGGCTTTTATTCCATGGGAGTAAAGTCTCAAAATCTCTACGTTTTGATCGATTCCTGGGAGAACAGTAGTAGATTTCGAAGCACGTCTGGAGGCATCTGTAATCTGTGGACCTTCAGAGTTTTGATGAAACACAGATATTGCATCGGTATTTAACACAACAGGCACCATGGGGCTTTTATTCCTTGGGAGTAATGTCTCAAAATGTCTATGCTTTGATCGATTCCTGGGAGACCAGTAGTAGTTTTCGAAGCACATCTGGAGGCATTCTGTAATCTGTGGACCTTCAGAGTGTTAAAGAAACAGGGAAATTGCATCGGTATTGAATACAACAGGCACCATGGTGCTTTTATTCCATGGGAGTAATGTCTCAAACTGTCTATGCTTTGATCGATTCCTGGGAGACTAGTAGTAGTTTTCGAAGCACATATGGAAGCATTCTGTAATCTATGGACCTTCAGAGTGTTGATGAAAAACAGATATTGCATCGGTATTTAACACAACAGGCACCATGGGGCTTTTATTCCATGGGAGTAATGTCTCAAACTGTCTATGCTTTGATCGATTCCTGGGAAACCAGTAGTAGTTTTCGAAGCACATATGGAGGCATTCTTTAATCTGTGGACCTTCAGAGTGTTGATGAAACAGGGATATTGCATCGGTTTTGAATACAACAGGCACCATGGTGTTTTTATTTCATGGGAGTAATGTTTCAAACTGTCTATGCTTTGATCGATTCCTGGTAGACCAGTAGTAGTTTTCGAAGCACATATGGAGGCATTCTGTAATCTGTGGACAATCAGAGTGTTGATGAAGCACAGATATTGCATCGGTATTGAATATAGCAGGCAAAATTGGGCTTTTATTCCATGGGAGTAATGTCTCAAAATCTCTACGCTTTGATCGATTCCTGGGAGGCCAGTAGTAGTTTTCGAAGCACATCTGGAGGCATTCTGTAATCTGTGGACCTTCAGAGTGTTGATGAAGCACAGATATTGCATCGGCATTGAATACAACAGGCAAAATTGGGCTTTTATTCCATGGGAGTAATGTCTCAAAATGTCTACGCTTTGATCGATTTCTGGGAGACAAGTAGTAGTTTTCGAAGCACATCTGGTGGCATTCTGTAATCTGTGGACCTTCAGAGTGTTGATGAAACACAGATATTGCATCGGTATTGAACACAACAGGCATCATGGGGCTTTTATTCCATGGGAGTAATGTCTCAAACTGTCTACGCTTTGATCGATTCCTGGAAGACCAATACTAGTTTTCGAAGCACATCTGGAGGCATTCTGTAATCTGTGGTACTTCAGAGTGTTGATGAAACAGGGAAATTGCATCGAGATTTAATACAACATTCACCATGCGCACTTTTCTCAATGGGAGTAATGTCTCTCACTGCCTACGCTTTGATCGATTCCTGGGAGAACAATTATAGTTTCCGAAGCACATCTGGAAGCATCCTGTAAACTGTGGACGTTCAGTGTTGATGAAACACAGATATGGCATCGGTATTGAATACAAGCATAATAGGGCTTTTATTACATGGTAGGAATGTCTCAAACTGTCTATGCTTTGATCGATTCCTGGGAGACCAGTAGTAGTTTTCGAAGCACATCTGGAGGCATTCTGTAATCCGTGGACCTTCAGAGTTTTGATGAAACAGGGAAATTGCATCGGTATTGAATACAACTAGCACCATGGGTCTTTTATTCCATGTTAGTAAAGTCTCAAACTGTCAATGGTTTGATCGATTCCTGCTAGACCAGTAGTAGTTTTCGAAGCACATCTGCAGGCATTCTGTAATCTGTGGACCGTCAGAGTGTTGATGAAACACAGATATTGCATCGGTATTGAATACAAAAGTTACCATGGGGCTTCTATTCCATGGGAGTAATGTCTCAAACTGTCTATGCTTTGATCGATTCCTGGGAGACCAGTAGTAGTTTTTGAAACACATCTGGAGGCATTCTGTAATCTGTGGACCTTCAGAGTGTTGATGAAGCACAGATATTGCATTGGTATTGAATACAAAAGGCAAAATTGGGCTTTTATTCCATAGGAGTAATGTCTCAAAATCTCTACTATTTGATCGATTCCTGGGAGACCAGTAGTAGTTATCGAAGCACGTCTGGAGTCATTCTGTAATCTGTGGACCTTCAGAGTGTTGATGAAACACAGATATTGCATCGGTATTTAACACAACAGGCACCATGGGGCTTTTATTCCATGGGAGTAATGTCTCAAACTGTCTATGCTTTGATCGATTCCTGGGAAACCAGTAGTAGTTTTCGAAGCACATATGGAGGCATTCTGTAATCTGTGGACCTTCAGAGGGTTGATGAAATAGCGATATTGCATCGGTATTGAATACAACATTCACCATGGTGTTTTTATTTCATGGGAGAAATGTCTCAAACTGTCTATGCTTTAATCGATTCCTGGGAGACCAGTAGTAGTTTTCGAAGCACATCTGGAGGCATTCTGTAATCTGTGGACCTTCAGAGTGTTGATGAAGCACAGATATTGCTTCGGTATTGAATACAACAGGCACCATGGGGCTTTTATTCCATGGGAGTAATGTCTCAAACTGTGTATGCTTTGATCGATTCCTGGGAGACCAGTAGTAGTTTTCGAAGCACGTCTGGAGGCATTCGGTAATCTGTGGACCTTCAGAGTGTTGAAGAAACAGGGAAATTGCATCGGGATTGACTACAACAGGCACCATGGTGCTTTTATTAGTTGGGAGTAATGTGTCAAACTGTCTATGCTTTGATCGATTCCTGGGAGACCAGTAGTAGTTTTCGAAGCACATCTCTAGGCATTCTGTAATCTGTGGACCTTCAGAGTGTTGATGAAACAGGGATATTGCATCGGTATTGAATACAACAGGCACCATGGTGTTTATATTTCATGGGAGTAATGTCTCAAACTGTCTATGTTTTGATCGATTCCTGGGAGACTAGTAGTAGTTTTCGAAGCACATCTGGTGGCATTCTGTAATCTGTGGACCTTCCGAGTGTTGATGAATCACAGATATTGCATCGGTATTGAATACAACAGGCAAAATTGGGGTTTTATTCCATGGGAGTATTGTCTCAAAATCTCTACGTTTTGATCGATTCCTGGGAGAACAGTAGTAGATTTCGAAGCACGTCTGGAGGCATCTGTAATCTGTGGACCTTCAGAGTTTTGATGAAACACAGATATTGCATCGGTATTTAACACAACAGGCACCATGGGGCTTTTATTCCATGGGAGTAATGTCTCAAACTGTCTATGCTTTGATCGATTCCTGGGAAACCAGTAGTAGTTTTCGAAGCACATATGGAGGCATTCTGTAGTCTGTGGACCTTCAGAGTGTTGATGAAACAGGGATATTGCATCGGTAATGAATACAACAGGCACCATGGTGCTTTTATTCCTTGGGAGTAATGTCTCAAAATGTCTATGCTTTGATCGATTCCTGGGAGACCAGTAGTAGTTTTCGAAGCACATCTGGAGGCATTCTGTAAACTGTGGACCTTCAGAGTGTTAAGGAAACAGGGAAATTGCATCGGTATTGAATACAACAGGCACCATGGGGCTTTTATTCCATGGGAGTAATGTCTCAAACTGTCTATGCTTTGATCGATTCCTGGGAGACAAGTAGTAGTTTTCGAAGCAAATATGGAGGCATTCTGTAATCTGTGGACCTTCAGAGTGTTGATGAAAAACAGATATTGCATCGGTATTTAACACAACAGGCACCATGGGGCTTTTATTCCATGGGAGTAATGTCTCAAACTGTCTATGCTTTGATCGATTCCTGGGAAACCAGTAGTAGTTTTCGAAGCACATATGGAGGCATTCTTTAATCTGTGGACCTTCAGAGTGTTGATGAAATAGGGATATTGCATCGGTTTTGAATACAACAGGCACCATGGTGTTTTTATTTCATGGGAGTAATGTTTCAAACTGTCTATGCTTTGATCGATTCCTGGTAGACCAGTAGTAGTTTTCGAAGCACATATGGAGGCATTCTGTAATCTGTGGACAATCAGAGTGTTGATGAAGCACAGATATTGCATCGGTATTGAATACAGCAGGCAAAATTGGGCTTTTATTCCATGGGAGTAATTTCTCAAAATCTCTACGCTTTGATCGATTCCTGGGAGGCCAGTAGTAGTTTTCGAAGCACATCTGGAGGCATTCTGTTATCTGTGGACCTTCAGAGTGTTGATGAAACACCGATATTGCATCGGTATATAACACAACAGGCACCATGGGGCTTTTATTCCATGGGAGTAATGTCTCAATTTGTCTATGCTTTGATCGATTCCTGGGAGACCAGTAGTGGTTTTCGAAGCACATATGGAGGCATTCTGTAATCTGTGGACCTTCAGAGTGTTGATGAAACAAGAATATTGCATCGGTAATGAATACAACAGGCACCATGGTGCTTTTACTCCTTGGGAGTAATGTCTCAAAATGTCTATGCTTTGACCGATTCCTGGGAGACCAGTAGTAGTTTTCGAAGCACATCTGGAGGCATTGTGTAATTTGTGGACGTTCAGAGTGTTGATGAAACCGGGAAATTGCATCGGGATTGAATACAACAGGCATTATGCGGACTTTTCTCCATGGGGGTAATGTGTCAAACTTTCTACGCTTTCATCAATTACTGGGAGACCAGTAGTAGTTTTCGAAGCACATCTGGAGGCATTCTGTAATCCGTGGACCTTCAGAGTTTTGATGAAACAGGGAAATTGCATCGGTATTGAATACAACTAGCACCATGGGTCTTTTGTTCCATGTTAGTAAAGTCTCAAACTGTCAATGGTTTGATCGATTCCTGCTAGACCAGTAGTAGTTTTCGAAGCACATCTGCAGGCATTCTGTAATCTGTGGACCGTCAGAGTGTTGGTGAAACACAGATATTGCATCGGTATTGAATACAAAAGTTACCATGGGGCTTCTATTCCATGGGAGTAATGTCTCAAACTGTCTATGCGTTGATCGATTCCTGGGAGACCAGTAGTAGTTTTCGAAGCACATCTGGAGGCATTCTGTAATCTGTGGACCTTCAGAGTGTTGATGAAGCACAGATATTGCTTCGGTATTGAATACAACAGGCACCATGGGGCTTTTATTCCATGGGAGTAATGTCTCAAACTGTGTATGCTTTGATCGATTCCTGGGAGACCAGTAGTAGTTTTCGAAGCACGTCTGGAGGCATTCGGTAATCTGTGGACCTTCAGAGTGTTGAAGAAACAGGGAAATTGCATCGGGATTGACTACAACAGGCACCATGGTGCTTTTATTAGTTGGGAGTAATGTGTCAAACTGTCTATGCTTTGATCGATTCCTGGGAGACCAGTAGTAGTTTTCGAAGCACATCTCTAGGCATTCTGTAATCTGTGGACCTTCAGAGTGTTGATGAAACAGGGATATTGCATCGGTATTGACTACAACAGGCACCATGGTGTTTATATTTCATGGGAGTAATGTCTCAAACTGTCTATGCTTTGATCGATACCTGGGAGACTAGTAGTAGTTTTCGAAGCACATCTGGTGGCATTCTGTAATCTGTGGACCTTCCGAGTGTTGATGAATCACAGATATTGCATCGGTATTGAATACAACAGGCAAAATTGGGCTTTTATTCCATGGGAGTAAAGTCTCAAAATCTCTACGTTTTGATCGATTCCTGGGAGAACAGTAGTAGATTTCGAAGCACGTCTGGAGGCATCTGTAATCTGTGGACCTTCAGAGTTTTGATGAAACACAGATATTGCATCGGTATTTAACACAACAGGCACCATGGGGCTTTTATTCCTTGGGAGTAATGTCTCAAAATGTCTATGCTTTGATCGATTCCTGGGAGACCAGTAGTAGTTTTCGAAGCACATCTGGAGGCATTCTGTAATCTGTGGACCTTCAGAGTGTTAAAGAAACAGGGAAATTGCATCGGTATTGAATACAACAGGCACCATGGTGCTTTTATTCCATGGGAGTAATGTCTCAAACTGTCTATGCTTTGATCGATTCCTGGGAGACTAGTAGTAGTTTTCGAAGCACATATGGAAGCATTCTGTAATCTATGGACCTTCAGAGTGTTGATGAAAAACAGATATTGCATCGGTATTTAACACAACAGGCACCATGGGGCTTTTATTCCATGGGAGTAATGTCTCAAACTGTCTATGCTTTGATCGATTCCTGGGAAACCAGTAGTAGTTTTCGAAGCACATATGGAGGCATTCTTTAATCTGTGGACCTTCAGAGTGTTGATGAAACAGGGATATTGCATCGGTTTTGAATACAACAGGCACCATGGTGTTTTTATTTCATGGGAGTAATGTTTCAAACTGTCTATGCTTTGATCGATTCCTGGTAGACCAGTAGTAGTTTTCGAAGCACATATGGAGGCATTCTGTAATCTGTGGACAATCAGAGTGTTGATGAAGCACAGATATTGCATCGGTATTGAATATAGCAGGCAAAATTGGGCTTTTATTCCATGGGAGTAATGTCTCAAAATCTCTACGCTTTGATCGATTCCTGGGAGGCCAGTAGTAGTTTTCGAAGCACATCTGGAGGCATTCTGTAATCTGTGGACCTTCAGAGTGTTGATGAAGCACAGATATTGCATCGGCATTGAATACAACAGGCAAAATTGGGCTTTTATTCCATGGGAGTAATGTCTCAAAATGTCTACGCTTTGATCGATTTCTGGGAGACAAGTAGTAGTTTTCGAAGCACATCTGGTGGCATTCTGTAATCTGTGGACCTTCAGAGTGTTGATGAAACACAGATATTGCATCGGTATTGAACACAACAGGCATCATGGGGCTTTTATTCCATGGGAGTAATGTCTCAAACTGTCTACGCTTTGATCGATTCCTGGAAGACCAATACTAGTTTTCGAAGCACATCTGGAGGCATTCTGTAATCTGTGGTACTTCAGAGTGTTGATGAAACAGGGAAATTGCATCGAGATTTAATACAACATTCACCATGCGCACTTTTCTCAATGGGAGTAATGTCTCTCACTGCCTACGCTTTGATCGATTCCTGGGAGAACAATTATAGTTTCCGAAGCACATCTGGAAGCATCCTGTAAACTGTGGACGTTCAGTGTTGATGAAACACAGATATGGCATCGGTATTGAATACAAGCATAATAGGGCTTTTATTACATGGTAGGAATGTCTCAAACTGTCTATGCTTTGATCGATTCCTGGGAGACCAGTAGTAGTTTTCGAAGCACATCTGGAGGCATTCTGTAATCCGTGGACCTTCAGAGTTTTGATGAAACAGGGAAATTGCATCGGTATTGAATACAACTAGCACCATGGGTCTTTTATTCCATGTTAGTAAAGTCTCAAACTGTCAATGGTTTGATCGATTCCTGCTAGACCAGTAGTAGTTTTCGAAGCACATCTGCAGGCATTCTGTAATCTGTGGACCGTCAGAGTGTTGATGAAACACAGATATTGCATCGGTATTGAATACAAAAGTTACCATGGGGCTTCTATTCCATGGGAGTAATGTCTCAAACTGTCTATGCTTTGATCGATTCCTGGGAGACCAGTAGTAGTTTTTGAAACACATCTGGAGGCATTCTGTAATCTGTGGACCTTCAGAGTGTTGATGAAGCACAGATATTGCATTGGTATTGAATACAAAAGGCAAAATTGGGCTTTTATTCCATAGGAGTAATGTCTCAAAATCTCTACTATTTGATCGATTCCTGGGAGACCAGTAGTAGTTATCGAAGCACGTCTGGAGTCATTCTGTAATCTGTGGACCTTCAGAGTGTTGATGAAACACAGATATTGCATCGGTATTTAACACAACAGGCACCATGGGGCTTTTATTCCATGGGAGTAATGTCTCAAACTGTCTATGCTTTGATCGATTCCTGGGAAACCAGTAGTAGTTTTCGAAGCACATATGGAGGCATTCTGTAATCTGTGGACCTTCAGAGGGTTGATGAAATAGCGATATTGCATCGGTATTGAATACAACATTCACCATGGTGTTTTTATTTCATGGGAGAAATGTCTCAAACTGTCTATGCTTTAATCGATTCCTGGGAGACCAGTAGTAGTTTTCGAAGCACATCTGGAGGCATTCTGTAATCTGTGGACCTTCAGAGTGTTGATGAAGCACAGATATTGCTTCGGTATTGAATACAACAGGCACCATGGGGCTTTTATTCCATGGGAGTAATGTCTCAAACTGTGTATGCTTTGATCGATTCCTGGGAGACCAGTAGTAGTTTTCGAAGCACGTCTGGAGGCATTCGGTAATCTGTGGACCTTCAGAGTGTTGAAGAAACAGGGAAATTGCATCGGGATTGACTACAACAGGCACCATGGTGCTTTTATTAGTTGGGAGTAATGTGTCAAACTGTCTATGCTTTGATCGATTCCTGGGAGACCAGTAGTAGTTTTCGAAGCACATCTCTAGGCATTCTGTAATCTGTGGACCTTCAGAGTGTTGATGAAACAGGGATATTGCATCGGTATTGAATACAACAGGCACCATGGTGTTTATATTTCATGGGAGTAATGTCTCAAACTGTCTATGTTTTGATCGATTCCTGGGAGACTAGTAGTAGTTTTCGAAGCACATCTGGTGGCATTCTGTAATCTGTGGACCTTCCGAGTGTTGATGAATCACAGATATTGCATCGGTATTGAATACAACAGGCAAAATTGGGGTTTTATTCCATGGGAGTATTGTCTCAAAATCTCTACGTTTTGATCGATTCCTGGGAGAACAGTAGTAGATTTCGAAGCACGTCTGGAGGCATCTGTAATCTGTGGACCTTCAGAGTTTTGATGAAACACAGATATTGCATCGGTATTTAACACAACAGGCACCATGGGGCTTTTATTCCATGGGAGTAATGTCTCAAACTGTCTATGCTTTGATCGATTCCTGGGAAACCAGTAGTAGTTTTCGAAGCACATATGGAGGCATTCTGTAGTCTGTGGACCTTCAGAGTGTTGATGAAACAGGGATATTGCATCGGTAATGAATACAACAGGCACCATGGTGCTTTTATTCCTTGGGAGTAATGTCTCAAAATGTCTATGCTTTGATCGATTCCTGGGAGACCAGTAGTAGTTTTCGAAGCACATCTGGAGGCATTCTGTAATCTGTGGACCTTCAGAGTGTTAAGGAAACAGGGAAATTGCATCGGTATTGAATACAACAGGCACCATGGGGCTTTTATTCCATGGGAGTAATGTCTCAAACTGTCTATGCTTTGATCGATTCCTGGGAGACAAGTAGTAGTTTTCGAAGCAAATATGGAGGCATTCTGTAATCTGTGGACCTTCAGAGTGTTGATGAAAAACAGATATTGCATCGGTATTTAACACAACAGGCACCATGGGGCTTTTATTCCATGGGAGTAATGTCTCAAACTGTCTATGCTTTGATCGATTCCTGGGAAACCAGTAGTAGTTTTCGAAGCACATATGGAGGCATTCTTTAATCTGTGGACCTTCAGAGTGTTGATGAAATAGGGATATTGCATCGGTTTTGAATACAACAGGCACCATGGTGTTTTTATTTCATGGGAGTAATGTTTCAAACTGTCTATGCTTTGATCGATTCCTGGTAGACCAGTAGTAGTTTTCGAAGCACATATGGAGGCATTCTGTAATCTGTGGACAATCAGAGTGTTGATGAAGCACAGATATTGCATCGGTATTGAATACAGCAGGCAAAATTGGGCTTTTATTCCATGGGAGTAATTTCTCAAAATCTCTACGCTTTGATCGATTCCTGGGAGGCCAGTAGTAGTTTTCGAAGCACATCTGGAGGCATTCTGTTATCTGTGGACCTTCAGAGTGTTGATGAAACACCGATATTGCATCGGTATATAACACAACAGGCACCATGGGGCTTTTATTCCATGGGAGTAATGTCTCAATTTGTCTATGCTTTGATCGATTCCTGGGAGACCAGTAGTGGTTTTCGAAGCACATATGGAGGCATTCTGTAATCTGTGGACCTTCAGAGTGTTGATGAAACAAGAATATTGCATCGGTAATGAATACAACAGGCACCATGGTGCTTTTACTCCTTGGGAGTAATGTCTCAAAATGTCTATGCTTTGACCGATTCCTGGGAGACCAGTAGTAGTTTTCGAAGCACATCTGGAGGCATTCTGTAATCTGTGGACCTTCAGAGTGTTGATGAAACACAGATATTGCATCGGTATTAAATACAACAGGCACCATGGGGCTTTTATTCCGTGGGAGTAATGTCTCAAACTGTCTATGCTTTGTTCGATTCCTGGGTGACCAGTAGTAGTTTTCGAAGCACATATGGAGGCATTCTGTAATCTGTGGACCTTCAGAGTGTTGAAGAAACAGGGAAGTTGCATCGGGATTGAGTACAACAGGCACCATGGTGCTTTTATTCCATGGGAGTAATGTCTCAAACTGTCTATGCTTTGATCGATTCCTGGGAGACCAGTAGTAGTTTTAGAAGCACATCTGGAGGCATTCTGTAATCTGTGGACCTTCAGAGTGTTGATGAAACAGGGAAATTGCATCGAGATATAATACAACATTCACCATGCGTACTTTTCTCCATGGGAGTAATGCCTCACACTGCCTACGCTTTGATCGAACCCTGGGAGAACAATTATAGTGTCTGAAGCACATCTGGAGGCATTCTGTAATCTGTGGACCTTCAGAGTGTTGATGAAGCACAGATATTGCATCGGTATAGAATACAAGCACCATGGGGCTTGTACTGCATGGTAGGAAGGTCTCAAACTGTCTATGCTTTGATCGATTCCTGGGAAACCAGTAGTAGTTATCGAAGCACATATGGAAGCATTCTGTAATCTGTGGACCTTCAGAGTGTTGATGAAACAGGGATATTGTATCGGTATTGAATACAACAGGCACCATGGTGTTTTTATTTCATGGGAGTAATGTCTCAAACTGTCTATGCTTTGATCGATTCCTGGGAGACCAGTAGTAGTTTTCTATGCACATCTGGAGGCATTCTGTAATCTGTGGACCTTCAGAGTGTTGATGAAGCACAGATATTGCATCGGTATTGAATACAACAGGCAAAATTGGGCTTTTATTCCATGGGAGTAATGTCTCAAAATGTCTACGCTTTGATCGATTTCTGGGAGACAAGTAGTAGTTTTCTAAGCACATCTGGCGGCATTCTGTAATCTGTGGACCTTCAGAGTGTTGATGAAACACAGATATTGCATCGGTATTGAACACAACAGGCATCATGGGGCTTTTATTCCATGGGAGTAATGTCTCAAACTGTCTACGCTTTGATCGATTCCTGGAAGACCAATACTAGTTTTCGAAGCACATCTGGAGGCATTCTGTAATCTGTGGTACTTCAGAGTGTTGATGAAACAGGGAAATTGCATCGAGATTTAATACAACATTCACCATGCGCACTTTTCTCAATGGGAGTAATGTCTCTCACTGCCTACGCTTTGATCGATTCCTGGGAGAACAATTATAGTTTCCGAAGCACATCTGGAAGCATCCTGTAAACTGTGGACGTTCAGTGTTGATGAAACACAGATATGGCATCGGTATTGAATACAAGCATAATAGGGCTTTTATTACATGGTAGGAATGTCTCAAACTGTCTATGCTTTGATCGATTCCTGGGAAACCAGTAGTAGTTTTCGAAGCACATATGGAGGCATTCTGTAATCTGTGGACCTTCAGAGTGTTGACGAAACAGGGATATTGCATCGGTATTGAATACAACAGGCACCATGGGGCATTTATTCCATGGGAGTAATATGTCAAACTGTCTATGATTTGATCGATTCCTGCGAGACCAGTAGTAGTTTTCGAAGTACATCTGCAGGCATTCTGTAATCTGTGGTCCTTCAGAGTGTTGGGGAAACAGGGAAATTGCATCGGTATTGAATACATCAAGCACCATGGGACTTTTATTCCATGGGAGTAATGTCTCAAACTGTGTATGCTTTGATCGATTCCTGGGAAACCAATAGTAGTTTCCGAAGCACATCTGGAGGCATTGTGTAATCCGTGGACGTTCAGAGTGTTGATGAAACCGGGAAATTGCATCGGGATTGTATACAACAGGCACTATGCGGACTTTTCTCCATGGGGGTAATGTGTCAAACTTTCTACGCTTTCATCAATTACTGGGAGACCTGTAGTAGCTTTCGAAGCACATCTGGAGGCATTCTGTAATCCGTGGACCTTCAGAGTTTTGATGAAACAGGGAAATTGCATCGGTATTGAATACAACTAGCACCATGGGTCTTTTATTCCATGTTAGTAAAGTCTCAAACTGTCAATGGTTTGATCGATTCCTGCTAGACCAGTAGTAGTTTTCGAAGCACATCTGCAGGCATTCTGTAATCTGTGGACCGTCAGAGTGTTGATGAAACACAGATATTGCATCGGTATTGAATACAAAAGTTACCATGGGGCTTCTAATTCATGAGAGTAATGTCTCAAACTGTCTATGCTTTGATCGATTCCTGGGAGACCAGTAGTAGTTTTTGAAACACATCTGGAGGCATTCTGTAATCTGTGGACCTGCAGAGTGTTGATGAAGCACAGATATTGCATTGGTATTGAATACAAAAGGCAAAATTGGGCTTTTATTCCATGGGAGTAATGTCTCAAAATCTCTACGCTTTGATCGATTCCTGGGAGACCAGTAGTAGTTATCGAAGCACGTCTGGAGGCATTCTGTAATCTGTGGACCTTCAGAGTGTTGATGAAACACAGATATTGCATCGGTATTTAACACAACAGGCACCATGGGGCTTTTATTCCATGGGAGTAATGTCTCAAACTGTCTATGTTTTGATCGATTCCTGGGAAACCATTAGTAGTTTTCGAAGCACATATGGAGGCATTCTGTAATCTGTGGACCTTCAGAGGGTTGATGAAATAGGGATATTGCATCGGTATTGAATACAACATTCACCATGGTGTTTTTATTTCATGGGAGTAATGTCTCAAACTGTCTATGCTTTGATCGATTCCTGGGAGACCAGTAGTAGTTTTCGAAGCACATCTGGAGGCATTCTGTAATCTGTGGACCTTCAGAGTGTTGATGAAGCACAGATATTGCTTCGGTATTGAATACAACAGGCACCATGGGGCTTTTATTCCATGGGAGTAATGTCTCAAACTGTGTATGCTTTGATCGATTCCTGGGAGACCAGTAGTAGTTTTCGAAGCACGTCTGGAGGCATTCGGTAATCTGTGGACCTTCAGAGTGTTGAAGAAACAGGGAAATTGCATCGGGATTGACTACAACAGGCACCATGGTGCTTTTATTAGTTGGGAGTAATGTGTCAAACTGTCTATGCTTTGATCGATTCCTGGGAGACCAGTAGTAGTTTTCGAAGCACATCTCTAGGCATTCTGTAATCTGTGGACCTTCAGAGTGTTGATGAAACAGGGATATTGCATCGGTATTGAATACAACAGGCACCATGGTGTTTATATTTCATGGGAGTAATGTCTCAAACTGTCTATGCTTTGATCGATTCCTGGGAGACTAGTAGTAGTTTTCGAAGCACATCTGGTGGCATTCTGTAATCTGTGGACCTTCCGAGTGTTGATGAATCACAGATATTGCATCGGTATTGAATACAACAGACAAAATTGGGCTTTATTCCATGGGAGTAATGTCTCAAAATCTCTACGTTTTGATCGATTCCTGGGAGAACAGTAGTAGATTTCGTAGCACGTCTGGAGGCATCTGTAATCTGTGGACCTTCAGAGTTTTGATGAAACACAGATATTGCATCGGTATTTAACACAACAGGCACCATGGGGCTTTTATTCCATGGGAGTAATGTCTCAAACTGTCTATGCTTTGATCGATTCCTGGGAAACCAGTAGTAGTTTTCGAAACACATATGGAGGCATTCTGTAGTCTGTGGACCTTCAGAGTGTTGATGAAACAGGGATATTGCATCGGTAATGAATACAACAGGCACCATTGTGCTTTTATTCCTTGGGAGTAATGTCTCAAAATGTCTATGCTTTGATCGATTCCTGGGAGACCAGTAGTAGTTTTCGAAGCACATCTGGAGGCATTCTGTAATCTGTGGACCTTCAGAGTGTTAAAGAAACAGGTAAATTGCATCGGTATTGAATACAACTAGCACCATGGGTCTTTTATTCCATGTTAATAAAGTCTCAAACTGTCAATGGTTTGATCGATTCCTGCTAGACCAGTAGTAGTTTTCGAAGCACATCTGCAGGCATTCTGTAATCTGTGGACCGTCAGAGTGTTGATGAAACACAGATATTGCATCGGTATTGAATACAAAAGTTACCATGGGGCTCCTATTCCATGGGAGTAATGTCTCAAACTGTCTATGCTTTGATCGATTCCTGGGAGACCAGTAGTAGTTTTTGAAACACATCTGGAGGCATTCTGTAATCTGTGGACCTTCAGAGTGTTGATGAAGCACAGATATTGCATTGGTATTGAATACAAAAGGCAAAATTGGGCTTTTATTCCATGGGAGTAATGTCTCAAAATCTCTACGCTTTGATCGATTCCTGGGAGACCAGTAGTAGTTATCGAAGCACGTCTGGAGGCATTCTGTAATCTGTGGACCTTCAGAGTGTTGATGAAACACAGATATTGCCTCGGTATTTAACACAACAGGCACCATGGGGCTTTTATTCCATGGGAGTAATGTCTCAAACTGTCTATGCTTTGATCGATTCCTGGGAAACCAGTAGTAGTTTTCGAAGCACATATGGAGGCATTCTGTAATCTGTGGACCTTCAGAGGGTTGATGAAATAGGGATATTGCATCGGTATTGAATACAACATTCACCATGGTGTTTTTATTTCATGGGAGTAATGTCTCAAACTGTCTATGCTTTGATCGATTCCTGGGAGACCAGTAGTAGTTTTCGAAGCACATATGGAGGCATTCTGTAATCTGTGGACCTTCAGAGTGTTGATGAAGCACAGATATTGCTTCGGTATTGAATACAACAGGCACCATGGGGCTTTTATTCCATGGGAGTAATGTCTCAAACTGTGTATGCTTTGATCGATTCCTGGGAGACCAGTAGTAGTTTTCGAAGCACGTCTGGAGGCATTCGGTAATCTGTGGACCTTCAGAGTGTTGAAGAAACAGGGAAATTGCATCGGGATTGACTACAACAGGCACCATGGTGCTTTTATTAGTTGGGAGTAATGTGTCAAACTGTCTATGCTTTGATCGATTCCTGGGAGACCAGTAGTAGTTTTCGAAGCACATCTCTAGGCATTCTGTAATCTGTGGACCTTCAGAGTGTTGATGAAACAGGGATATTGCATCGGTATTGAATACAACAGGCACCATGGTGCTTATATTTCATGGGAGTAATGTCTCAAACTGTCTATGCTTTGATCGATTCCTGGGAGACTAGTAGTAGTTTTCGAAGCACATCTGGTGGCATTCTGTAATCTGTGGACCTTCCGAGTGTTGATGAATCACAGATATTGCATCGGTGTTGAATACAACAGGCAAAATTGGGGTTTTATTCCATGGGAGAATTGTCTCAAAATCTCTACGTTTTGATCGATTCCTGGGAGAACAGTAGTAGATTTCGAAGCACGTCTGGAGGCATCTGTAATCTGTCGACCTTCAGAGTTTTGATGAAACACAGATATTGCATCGGTATTTAACACAACAGGCACCATGGGGCTTTTATTCCATGGGAGTAATGTCTCAAACTGTCTATGCTTTGATCGATTCCTGGGAAACCAGTAGTAGTTTTCGAAGCACATATGGAGGCATTCTGTAGTCTGTGGACCTTCAGAGTGTTGATGAAACAGGGATATTGCATCGGTAATGAATACAACAGGTACCATGGTGCTTTTATTCCTTGGGAGTAATGTCTCAAAATGTCTATGCTTTGATCGATTCCTGGGAGACCAGTAGTAGTTTTCGAAGCACATCTGGAGGCATTCTGTAATCTGTGGACCTTCAGAGTGTTAAAGAAACAGGGAAATTGCATCGGTATTGAATACAACAGGCACCATGGGGCTTTTATTCCATGGGAGTAATGTCTCAAACTGTCTATGCTTTGATCGATTCCTGGGAGACAAGTAGTAGTTTTCGAAGCACATATGGAGGCATTCTGTAATCTGTGGACCTTCAGAGTGTTGATGAAAATCAGATATTGCATCGGTATTTAACACAACAGGCACCATGGGGCTTTTATTCCATGGGAGTAATGTCTCAAACTGTCTATGCTTTGATCGATTCCTGGTAGACCAGTAGTAGTTTTCGAAGCACATATGGAGGCATTCTGTAATCTGTGGACAATCAGAGTGTTGATGAAGCACAGATATTGCATCGGTATTGAATACAGCAGGCAAAATTGGGCTTTTATTCCATGGGAGTAATGTCTCAAAATCTCTACGCTTTGATCGATTCCTGGGAGGCCAGTAGTAGTTTTCGAAGCACATCTGGAGGCATTCTGTAATCTGTGGACCTTCAGAGTGTTGATGAAACACAGATATTGCATCGGTATATAACACAACAGGCACCATGGGGCTTTTATTCCATGGGAGTAATGTCTCAATTTGTCTATGCTTTGATCGATTCCTGGGAGACCAGTAGTAGTTTTCGAAGCACATATGGAGGCATTCTGTAATCTGTGGACCTTCAGAGTGTTGATGAAACAAGAATATTGCATCGGTAATGAATACAACAGGCACCATGGTGCTTTTATTCCTTGGGAGTAATGTCTCAAAATGTCTATGCTTTTACCGATTCCTGGGAGACCAGTAGTAGTTTTCGAAGCACATCTGGAGGCATTCTGTAATCTGTGGACCTTCAGAGTGTTGATGAAACACAGATATTGCATCAGTATTGAATATAACAGGCACCATGGGGCTTTTATTCCATGGGAGTAATGTCTCAAACTGTCTATGCTTTGATCGATTCCTGGGTGACCAGTAGTAGTTTTCGAAGCACATATGGAGGCATTCTGTAATCTGTGGACCTTCAGAGTGTTGAAGAAACAGGGAAGTTGCATCGGGATTGAGTACAACAGGCACCATGGTGCTTTTATTCCATGGGAGTAATGTCTCAAACTGTCTATGCTTTGATCGATTCCTGGGAGACCAGTAGTAGTTTTAGAAGCACATCTGGAGGCATTCTGTAATCTGTGGACCTTCAGAGTGTTGATGAAACAGGGAAATTGCATCGAGATTTAATACAACATTCACCATGCGTACTTTTCTCCATGGGAGTAATGTCTCACACTGCCTACGCTTTGATCGATCCCTTGGAGAACAAATATAGTGTCTGAAGCACATCTGGAGGCATTCTGTAATCTGTGGACCTTCAGAGTGTTGATGAAGCACAGATATTGCATCGGTATTGAATACAAGCACCATGGGGCTTGTACTGCATGGTAGGAAGGTCTCAAACTGTCTATGCTTTGATCGATTCCTGGGAAACCAGTAGTAGTTATCGAAGCACATATGGAAGCATTCTGTAATCTGTGGACCTTCAGAGTGTTGATGAAACAGGGATATTGCATCGGTATTGAATACAACAGGCACCATGGTGTTTTTATTTCATGGGAGTAATGTCTCAAACTGTCTATGCTTTGATCGATTCCTGGGAGACCAGTAGTAGTTTTCGATGCACATCTGGAGGCATTCTGTAATCTGTGGACCTTCAGAGTGTTGATGAAGCACAGATATTGCATCGGTATTCAATACAACAGGCAAAATTGGGCTTTTATTCCATGTTAGTAATGTCTCAAAATGTCTACGCTTTGATCGATTTCTGAGAGACAAGTAGTAGTTTTCGAAGCACATCTGGAGGCATTCTGTAATCTGTGGACCTTCAGAGTGTTGATGAAACACAGATATTGCATCGGTATTGAACACAACAGGCATCATGGGGCTTTTATTCCATGGGAGTAATGTCTCAAACTGTCTACGCTTTGATCGATTCCTGGAAGACCAATACTAGTTTTCGAAGCACATCTGGAGGCATTCTGTAATCTGTGGTACTTCAGAGTGTTGATGAAACAGGGAATTTGCATCGAGATTTAATACAACATTCACCATGCGCACTTTTCTCAATGGGAGTAATGTCTCTCACTGCCTACGCTATGATCGATTCCTGGGAGAACAATTATAGTTTCCGAAGCACATCTGGAAGCATCCTGTAATCTGTGGACGTTCAGTGTTGATGAAACACAGATATGGCATCGGTATTGAATACAACAAGCACCATGGGGACTATTATTCCGTGGGAGTAATGTCTCAAAATGTCTACGCTTTGATCGATTCCTGGGAGACCAGTAGTAGATTTTGAAGCACATCTGGAGGCATTCTGTAATCTGTGGACCTTCAGAGTGTTGATGAAACACAGATATTGCATCGGTATTGAATACAAGCAAAATAGGGCTTTTATTACATGGTAGGAATGTCTCAAACTGTCTATGCTTTGATCGATTCCTGGGAAACCAGTAGTAGTTTTCGAAGCACATATGGAGGCATTCTGTAATCTGTGGACCTTCAGAGTGTTGACGAAACAGGGATATTGCATCGGTATTGAATACAACAGGCACCATGGGGCATTTATTCCATGGGAGTAATATGTCAAACTGTCTATGATTTGATCGATTCCTGCGAGACCAGTAGTAGTTTTCGAAGTACATCTGGAGGCATTATGTAATCTGTGGACCTTCAGAGTGTTGATGAAACAGGGAAATTGCATCGGGATATAATACAACAGGCGCCATGCGCACTTTAGTCTATGGGAGTAATGTCTCAAACTGTCTATGCTTTGATCGATTCCTGGGAGACCAATAGTAGTTTCCGAAGCACATCTGGAGGCATTGTGTAATCTGTGGACGTTCAGAGTGTTGATGAAACACAGATGTTGCATCGGTATTGAATACAACAGGCATCATGGGGCATTTATTCCATGGGAGTAATATCTCTAACTGTCTATGCTTTGATCGATTCCTGGGAGACCAGTAGTAGTTTTCGAAGCACATATGGAGGTATTCTGTAATCTGTGGTCCTTCAGAGTGTTGGTGAAACAGGGAAATTGCATCGGTATTGAATACAACAAGCACCATGGGACTCTTATTCCATGGGAGTAATGTCTCAAACTGTCTATGCTTTGATCGATTACTGGGAGACCAGTAGCAGTTTTCGAAGCACATCTGGAGGCATTCTGTAATCTGTGGACCTTCAGAGTGTTGACGAAACAGGGAAATTGCATCGAGATTTAATACAACATTCACCATGCGCACTTTTCTCCATGGGAGTAATGTCTCACACTGCCTACGCTTTGATCGATCCCTGGGAGAACAATTATAGTGTCCGAAGCACATCTGGAGGCATTCTGTAATCTGTGGACCTTCAGAGTGTTGACGAAGCACAGATATTGCATCGGTATTGAATACAAGCACCATGGGGCTTGTACTGCATGGTAGGAATGTCTCAAACTGTCTATGTTTGATCGATTCCTGGGAAACCAGTAGTAGTTATCGAAGCACATCTGGAGGCATTCTGTAATCTGTGGACCTTCAGAGTTTTGATGAAACAGGGATATTGCATCGGTATTGAATACAACAGTCACCATGGTGTTTTTATTTCATGGGAGTAATGTCTCAAACTATCTATGCTTTGATCGATTCCTGGGAGACCAGTAGTAGTTTTCGATGCACATCTGGAGGCATTCTGTAATCTGTGGACCTTCAGAGTGTTGATGAAACACAGATATTGCATCGGTATTGAATACAACAGGCACCATGGGGCTTTTATTCCATGGGAGTAATGTCTCAAACTGTCTATGCTTTGATCGATTCCTGGGAGACCAGTAGTAGTTTTCGAAGCACATATGGAGGCATTCTGTAATCTGTGGACCTTCAGAGTGTTGAAGAAACAGGGAAGTTGCATCGGGATTGAGTACAACAGGCACCATGGTGCTTTTATTCCTTGGGAGTAATGTCTCAAACTGTCTATGCTTTGATCGATTCCTGGGAGACCAGTAGTAGTTTTAGAAGCACATCTGGAGGCATTCTGTAATCTGTGGACCTTCAGAGTGTTGATGAAACAGGGAAATTGCATCGAGATTTAATACAACATTCACCATGCGTACTTTTCTCCATGGGAGTAATATCTCACACTGCCTACGCTTTGATCGATCCCTAGGAGAACAATTATAGTGTCTGAAGCACATCTGGAGGCATTCTGTAATCTGTGGACCTTCAGAGTGTTGATGAAGCACAGATATTGCATCGGTATTGAATACAAGCACCACGGGGCTTGTACTGCATGGTAGGAAGGTCTCAAACTGTCTATGCTTTGATCGATTCCTGGGAAACCAGTAGTAGTTATCGAAGCACATATGGAAGCATTCTGTAATCTGTGGACCTTCAGAGTGTTGATGAAACAGGGATATAGAATCGGTATTGAATACAACAGGCACCATGGTGTTTTTATTTCATGGGAGTAATGTCTCAAACTGTCTATGCTTTGATCGATTCCTGGGAGACCAGTAGTAGTTTTCGATGCACATCTGGAGGCAATCTGTAATCTATGGACCTTCAGAGTGTTGATGAAACAGGGAAATTGCATCGAGATTTAATACAACATTCACCATGCGTACTTTTCTCCATGGGAGTAATGTCTCACACTGCCTACGCTTTGATCGATCCCTGGGAGAACAATTATAGTGTCTGAAGCACATCTGGAGGCATTCTGTAATCTGTGGACCTTCAGAGTGTTGATGAAGCACAGATATTGCATCGGTATTGAATACAAGCACCACGGGGCTTGTACTGCATGGTAGGAAGGTCTCAAACTGTCTATGCTTTGATCGATTCCTGGGAAACCAGTAGTAGTTATCGAAGCACATATGGAAGCATTCTGTAATCTGTGGACCTTCAGAGTGTTGATGAAACAGGGATATAGAATCGGTATTGAACACAACAGGCATCATGGGGCTTTTATTGCATGGGAGTAATGTCTCAAACTGTCTACGCTTTGATCGATTCCTGGAAGACCAATACTAGTTTTCGAAGCACATCTGGAGGCATTCTGTAATCTGTGGTACTTCAGAGTGTTGATGAAACAGGGAAATTGCATCGAGATTTAATACAACATTCACCATGCGCACTTATCTCAATGGGAGTAATGTCTCTCACTGCC
Source organism: Schistocerca gregaria (assembly GCF_023897955.1). Taxonomy (NCBI): domain Eukaryota; kingdom Metazoa; phylum Arthropoda; class Insecta; order Orthoptera; family Acrididae; genus Schistocerca; species Schistocerca gregaria. Next base: position 6,219,707 of record NW_026061730.1, read on the forward strand.
TACGCTTTGATCGATTCCTGGGAGAACAATTATAGTTTCCGAAGCACATCTGGAAGCATCCTGTAATCTGTGGACGTTCAGTGTTGATGAAACACAGATATGGCATCGGTATTGAGTACAACAAGCACCATGGCGACTTTTATTCCGTGGGAGTAATGTCTCAAAATGTCTACGCTTTGATCGATTCCTGGGAGACCAATAGTAGATTTTGAAGCACATCTGGAGGCATTCTGTAATCTGTGGACCTTCAGAGTGTTGATGAAACACAGATATTGCATCGGTATTGAATACAAGCATAATAGGGCTTTTACTACATGGTAGGAATGTCTCAAACCGTCTATGCTTTGATCGATTCCTGGAAAACCAGTAGTAGTTTTCGAAGCACATATGGAGGCATTCTGTAATCTGTGGACCTTCAGAGTGTTGACGAAACAGGGATATTGCATCGGTATTGAATACAACAGGCACCATGGGGCATTTATTCCATGCGAGTAATATGTCAAACTGTCTATGATTTGATCGATTCCTGCGAGACCAGTAGTAGTTTTCGAAGTACATCTGGAGGCATTATGTAATCTGTGTACCTTCAGAGTGTTGATGAAACAGGGAAATTGCATCGGGATATAATACAACAGGCACCATGCGCACTTTAGTCTATGGGAGTAATGTCTCAAACTGTCTATGCTTTGATCGATTCCTGGGAGACCAATAGTAGTTTCCGAAGCACATCTGGAGGCATTGTGTAATCTGTGGACGTTCAGAGTGTTGATGAAACACAGATGTTGCATCGGTATTGAATACAACAGGCATCATGGGGCATTTATTCCATGGGAGTAATGTCTCTAACTGTCTATGCTTTGATCGATTCCTGGGAGACCAGTAGTAGTTTTCGAAGCACATATGGAGGTATTCTGTAATCTGTGGTCCTTCAGAGTGTTGGTGAAACAGGGAAATTGCATCGGTATTGAATACAACAAGCACCATGGGACTCTTATTCCATGGGAGTAATGTCTCAAACTGTCTATGATTTGATCGATTACTGGGAGACCAGTAGTAGTTTTCGAAGCACATGTGGAGGCATTCTGTAATCTGTGGACCTTCAGAGTGTTGATGAAACAGGGAAATTGCATCGAGATTTAATACAACATTCACCATGCGCACTTTTCTCCATGGGAGTAATGTCTCACACTGCCTACGCTTTGATCGATCCCTGGGAGAACAATTATAGTGTCCGAAGCACATCTGGAGGCATTCTGTAATCTGTGGACCTTCAGAGTGTTGATGAAGCACAGATATTGCATCGGTATTGAATACAAGCACCATGGGGCTGGTACTGCATGGTAGGAATGTCTCAAACTGTCTATGTTTGATCGATTCCTGGGAAACCAGTAGTAGTTATCGAAGCACATATGGAGGCATTCTGTAATCTGTGGACCTTCAGAGTGTTGATGAAACAGGGATATTGCATCGGTGTTGAATACAACAGTCACCATGGTGGTTTTATTTCATGGGAGTAATGTCTCAAACTGTCTATGCTTTGATCAATTCCTGGGAGACCAGTAGTAGTTTTCGATGCACATCTGGAGGCATTCTGTAATCTGTGGACCTTCAGAGTGTTCATGAAGCACAGATATTGCATCGGTATTGAATACAACAGGCAAAATTGGGCTTTTATTCTATGGGAGTAATGTCTCAAAATGTCTACGCTTTGATCGATTCCTGGAAGACCAATAGTAGTTTTCGAAGCACATCTGGAGGTTTTCTGTAATCTGTGGTACTTCAGAGTGTTGATGAAACAGAGGAAATTGCATCGAGATTTAATACAACATTCACCATGCGCACTTTTCTCCATGGGAGTAATGTCTCTCACTGCCTACGCTTTGATCGATTCCTGGGAGAACAATTATAGTTTCCGAAGCACATCTGGAAGCATCCTGTAATCTGTGGACGTTCAGTGTTGATGAAACACAGATATGGCATCGGTATTGAATACAACAAGCACCATGGGGACTTTTATTCCGTGGGAGTAATGTCTCAAAATGTCTACGCTTTGATCGATTCCTTGGAGACCAGTAGTAGATTTTGAAGCACATCTGGAGGCATTCTGTAATCTGTGGACATTCAGAGTGTTGATGAAACACAGATATTGCATCGGTATTGAATACAAGCACCATAGGGCTTTTATTACGTGGGAGTAATGTCTCAAACTGTCTATGCTTTGATCGATTCCTGGGAAACCACTAGTAGGTTTCGAAGCACATCTGGAGGCATTCTGTAATCTGTGGACCTTCAGAGTGTTGATGAAACACAGATATTGCATCGGTATTGAATACAACAGGCACCATGGGGCTTTTTTTCCATGGGAGTAGTGTCTCAAACTGTCTATGCTTTAATCGATTCCTGGGAGACCAGTAGTAGTTTTCGAAGCACATCTGGAACCATTCTGTAATCTGTAGACCTTCAGAGTGTTGATGAAACACAGATAGTGCATCGGTATTGAGTACAACAGGCAACATGGGGCTTTTATTCCATGGGAGTAATGTCTCAAACTTTCTATGCTTTGATCGATTCATGGGAAACCAGTAGTAGGTTTCGAAGCACATCTGGAGGTATTCTGTAATCTGTGGACCTTCAGAGTGTTGAAGAAACAGGGAAGTTGCTTCGGGATTGTGTACAACAGGCACCATGGTGCTTTTATTCCTTGGGAGTAATGTCTCAAACTGTCTATGCTTTGATCGATTCCTGGGAGACCAGTAGTAGTTTTCTAAGCACATCTGGAGGCATTCTGTAATCAGTGGACCTTCAGAGTGTTGATGAAACAGGGAAATTGCATCGAGATTTAATACAACATTCACCATGCGTACTTTTCTCCATGGGAGTAATGTCTCACACTGCCTACGCTTTGATCGATTCATGGGAAACCAGTAGTAGGTTTCGAAGCACATCTGGAGGCATTCTGTAATCTGTGGAACTTCAGAGTGTTGATGAAGCACAGATATTGCGTCGGTATTGAATACAAGCACCATGGGGCTTGTACTGCATGGTAGGAAGGTCTCAAACTGTCTATGCTTTGATCGATTCCTGGGAATTCAGTAGTAGTTATCGAAGCACATATGGAAGCATTCTGTAATCTGTGGACCTTCAGAGTGTTGATGAAACAGGGATATTGCATCGGTATTGAATACAACAGGCACCATGGTGTTTTTATTTCATGGGAGTAATGTCTCAAACTGTCTATGCTTTGATCGATTCCTGGGAGACCAGTAGTAGTTTTCGATGCACATCTGGAGGCATTCTGTAATCTGTGGACCTTCAGAGTGTTGATGAAGCACAGATATTGCATCGGTATTGAATACAACAGGCAAAATTGGGCTTTTATTCCATGGGAGTAATGTCTCAAAATGTCTACGCTTTGATCGATTCCTGGGAGACAAGTAGTAGTTTTCGAAGCACATCTGGAGGCATTCTGTAATCTGTGGACCTTCAGAGTGTTGATGAGACACAGATATTGCATCGGTATCGAACACAACAGGCATCATGGGGCTTTTATTCCATGGGAGTATTGTCTCAAACTGTCTACGCTTTGATCGATTCCTGGAAGACCAATACTAGTTTTCGAAGCACATCTGGAGGCATTCTGTAATCTGTGGTACTTCAGAGTGTTGATGAAACAGGGAAATTGCATCGAGATTTAATACAACATTCACCATGCGCACTTTTCTCAATGGGAGTAATGTCTCTCACTGCCTACGCTTTGATCGAATTCCTGGGAGAACAATTATAGTTTCCGAAGCACATCTGGAAGCATCCTGTAATCTGTGGACGCTCAGTGTTGATGAAACACAGATTTGGCATCGGTATTGAATACAACAAGCACCATGGGGATTTTTATTCCGTGGGAGTAATGTCTTAAAATGTCTACGCTTTGATCGATTCCTGGGAGACCAGTAGTAGATTTTGAAGCACATCTGGAGGCATTCTGTAATCTGTGGACCTTCAGAGTGTTGATGAAACACAAATATTGCATCGGTATTGAATACAAGCACCATAGGGCTTTTATTACATGGTAGGAATGTCTCAAACTGTCTATGCTTTGATCGATTCCTGGGAAACCAGTAGTAGTTTTCGAAGCACATATGGAGGCATTCTGTAATCTGTGGACCTTCAGAGTGTTGACGAAACAGGGATATTGCATCGGTATTTAATACAACAGGCCCCATGGGGCATTTATTCCATGGGAGTAATATGTCAAACTGTCTATGATTTGATCGATTCCTGCGAGACCACTAGTAGGTTTCGAAGCACATCTGGAGGCATTCTGTAATCTGTGGACCTTCAGAGTGTTGATGAAACACAGATATTGCATCGGTATTGAATACAACAGGCACCATGGGGCTTTTTTTCCATGGGAGTAGTGTCTCAAACTGTCTATGCTTTAATCGATTCCTGGGAGACCAGTAGTAGTTTTCGAAGCACATCTGGAACCATTCTGTAATCTGTAGACCTTCAGAGTGTTGATGAAACACAGATAGTGCATCGGTATTGAGTACAACAGGCAACATGGGGCTTTTATTCCATGGGAGTAATGTCTCAAACTTTCTATGCTTTGATCGATTCATGGGAAACCAGTAGTAGGTTTCGAAGCACATCTGGAGGTATTCTGTAATCTGTGGACCTTCAGAGTGTTGAAGAAACAGGGAAGTTGCTTCGGGATTGTGTACAACAGGCACCATGGTGCTTTTATTCCTTGGGAGTAATGTCTCAAACTGTCTATGCTTTGATCGATTCCTGGGAGACCAGTAGTAGTTTTCTAAGCACATCTGGAGGCATTCTGTAATCAGTGGACCTTCAGAGTGTTGATGAAACAGGGAAATTGCATCGAGATTTAATACAACATTCACCATGCGTACTTTTCTCCATGGGAGTAATGTCTCACACTGCCTACGCTTTGATCGATTCATGGGAAACCAGTAGTAGGTTTCGAAGCACATCTGGAGGCATTCTGTAATCTGTGGAACTTCAGAGTGTTGATGAAGCACAGATATTGCGTCGGTATTGAATACAAGCACCATGGGGCTTGTACTGCATGGTAGGAAGGTCTCAAACTGTCTATGCTTTGATCGATTCCTGGGAATTCAGTAGTAGTTATCGAAGCACATATGGAAGCATTCTGTAATCTGTGGACCTTCAGAGTGTTGATGAAACAGGGATATTGCATCGGTATTGAATACAACAGGCACCATGGTGTTTTTATTTCATGGGAGTAATGTCTCAAACTGTCTATGCTTTGATCGATTCCTGGGAGACCAGTAGTAGTTTTCGATGCACATCTGGAGGCATTCTGTAATCTGTGGACCTTCAGAGTGTTGATGAAGCACAGATATTGCATCGGTATTGAATACAACAGGCAAAATTGGGCTTTTATTCCATGGGAGTAATGTCTCAAAATGTCTACGCTTTGATCGATTCCTGGGAGACAAGTAGTAGTTTTCGAAGCACATCTGGAGGCATTCTGTAATCTGTGGACCTTCAGAGTGTTGATGAGACACAGATATTGCATCGGTATCGAACACAACAGGCATCATGGGGCTTTTATTCCATGGGAGTATTGTCTCAAACTGTCTACGCTTTGATCGATTCCTGGAAGACCAATACTAGTTTTCGAAGCACATCTGGAGGCATTCTGTAATCTGTGGTACTTCAGAGTGTTGATGAAACAGGGAAATTGCATCGAGATTTAATACAACATTCACCATGCGCACTTTTCTCAATGGGAGTAATGTCTCTCACTGCCTACGCTTTGATCGAATTCCTGGGAGAACAATTATAGTTTCCGAAGCACATCTGGAAGCATCCTGTAATCTGTGGACGCTCAGTGTTGATGAAACACAGATTTGGCATCGGTATTGAATACAACAAGCACCATGGGGATTTTTATTCCGTGGGAGTAATGTCTTAAAATGTCTACGCTTTGATCGATTCCTGGGAGACCAGTAGTAGATTTTGAAGCACATCTGGAGGCATTCTGTAATCTGTGGACCTTCAGAGTGTTGATGAAACACAAATATTGCATCGGTATTGAATACAAGCACCATAGGGCTTTTATTACATGGTAGGAATGTCTCAAACTGTCTATGCTTTGATCGATTCCTGGGAAACCAGTAGTAGTTTTCGAAGCACATATGGAGGCATTCTGTAATCTGTGGACCTTCAGAGTGTTGACGAAACAGGGATATTGCATCGGTATTTAATACAACAGGCCCCATGGGGCATTTATTCCATGGGAGTAATATGTCAAACTGTCTATGATTTGATCGATTCCTGCGAGACCAGTAGTAGTTTTCGAAGTACATCTGGAGGCATTATGTAATCTGTGGACCTTCAGAGTGTTGATGAAACAGGGAAATTGCATCGGGATATAATACAACAGGCACCATGCGCACTTTAGTCTATGGGAGTAATGTCTCAAACTGTCTATGCTTTGATCGATTCCTTGGAGACCAATAGTAGTTTCCGAAGCACATCTGGAGGCATTGTGTAATCTGTGGACGTTCAGAGTGTTGATGAAACACATATGTTGCATCGGTATTGAATACAACAGGCATCATGGGCCATTTATTCCATGGGAGTAATATCTCTAACTGTCTATGATTTGATCGATTCCTGGGAGACCAGTAGTAGTTTTCGAAGCACATATGGAGGTATTCTGTAATCTGTGGTCCTTCAGAGTGTTGGTGAAACAGGGAAATTGCAGCGGTATTGAATACAACAAGCACCATGGGACTCTTATTCCATGGGAGTAATGTCTCAAACTGTCTATGCTTTGATCGATTACTGGGAGACCAGTAGTAGTTTTCGAAGCACATCTGGAGGCATTCTGTAATCTGTGGACCTTCATAGTATTGATGAAACAGGGAAATTGCATCGAGATTTAATACAACATTCACCATGCGCACTTTTCTCCATGGGAGTAATGTCTCACACTGCCTACGCTTTCATCGATTCCTGGGAGACAAGTAGTAGTTTTCGAAGCACATATGGAGGCATTCTGTTATCTGTGGACCTTCAGAGTGTTGAAGAAACAGGGAAATTGCATCGGTATTGAATACAACAGGCACCATGGGGCTTTTATTACATGGGAGTAATGTCTCAAACTGTCTATGCTTCGATCGATTCCTGGGAGACCAGTAGTAGTTTTCGAAGCACATCTGGAGGCATTCTGTAATCTGTGGACCTTCAGAGTGTTGATGAAACACAGATATTGCATCGGTATTGAATACAACAGGCACCATGGTGCTTTTATTCCATGGGAGTAATGTCTCAAACTGTCTATGCTTTGATCGATTCCTGGGAGACCAGTAGTAGTTTTCGAAGGACATCTGGAGGCATTCTGTAATCTGTGGACCTTCAGAGTGTTGATGAAACACAGATATTGCATCGGTATTGAATACAACAGGCACCATGGGGCTTTTATTCCATGAGAGTAATGTCTCAAACTGCTACGCCTTCATCGAATCCTGGGAGACGAGTAGTAGCTTTCGAAGCACATATGGAGGCATTCTGTTATCTGTGGACCTTCAGAGTGTTGAAGAAACAGGGAAATTGCATCGGTATTGAATACAACAGGCACCATGGGGCTTTTATTCCATGGGAGTAATGTCTCAAACTGACTACGCTTCAATCGATTCCTGGGAGACAAGTAGTAGTTTTCGAAGCACATCTGGAAGCATTCTGTAATCTGTGGACCTTCAGAGTGTTGATGAAACGCAGATATTGCATCGGTATTGAATACAACAGGCACCATGGGCTTTTATTCCATGGGAGTAATGTCTCAAACTGTCTATGCTTTGATCGATTCCTGGGAGACCAGTAGTAGTTTTCGAAGCACATATGGAGGCATTTTGTTATCTGTGGACCTTCAGAGTGTTGAAGAAACATGGAAATTGCATCGGTATTGAATACAACAGGCATCGTGGGGCTTTTATTCCATGGGAGTAATGTCTCAAACTGTCTATGCTTTGATCGATACCTGGGAAACCAGTAGTAGGTTTCGAAGCACATCTGGGGGCATTCTGTAATCTGTGGACCTTCAGAGTGTTGAAGAAACAGGGAAATTGCATAGGTATTGAATACAACAGGCATCGTGGGGCTTTTATTCCATGGGAGTAATGTCTCAAACTGTCTATGCTTTGATCGATTCCTGGGAGACCAGTAGTAGTTTTCGAAGCACATCTGGAGGCATTCTCTAATCTGTGGACCTTCAGAGTGTAGATGAAACACAGATATTGCATCGGTATTGAATACAACAGGCACCATGGGGCTTTTATTCCATGGGAGTAATGTCTCAAACTGTCTATGCTTTGATAGATTCCTGGGAGACCAGTAGTAGTTTTCGAAGCACATATGGAGGCATTCTGTAATCTGTGGACTTTCAGAGTGTTGAAGAAGCAGGGAAATTGCATCGGTATTGAATACAACAGGCATCGTGGGGCTTTTATTCCATGGGAGTAATGTCTCAAACTGTCTATGCTTTGATCGATTCCTGGGAGACCAGTAGTAGTTTTCGAAGCACATCTGGAGGCATTCTGTAATCTGTGGACCTTCAGAGTGTTGAAGAAACACAGATATTGCATCGGTATTGAATACAACAGGCACCATGGGGCCTTTATTCCATGGGAGTAATGTCTCAAACTGTCTATGCTTTGATCGATTCCTGGGAGACCAGTAGTAGTTTTCGAAGCACATCTGGAGGCATTCTGTAATCTGTGGACCTTCAGAGTGTAGATGAAACACAGATATTGCATCGGTATTGAATACAACAGGCACCATGGGGCTTTTATTCCATGGGAGTAATGTCTCAAACTGTCTATGCTTTGATCGATTCCTGGGAGACCGATAGTAGCTTTCGAAGCACATATGGAGGCATTCTGCAATCTGTGGACCTTCAGAGTGTTGAAGAAGCAGGGAAATTGCATCGGTATTGAATACAACAGGCATCGTGGGGCTTTTATTCCATGGGAGTAATGTCTCAAACTGTCTATGCTTTGATCGATTCCTGGGAGACCAGTAGTAGTTTTCGAAGCACATATGGAGGCATTCTGTAATCTGTGGACCTTCAGAGTGTTGAAGAAGCAGGGAAATTGCATCGGTATTGAATACAACAGGCATCGTGGGGCTTTTATTCCATGGGAGTAATGTCTCAAACTGTCTATGCTTTGATCGATTCCTGGGAGACCAGTAGTAGTTTTCGAAGCACATCTGGAAGCATTCTGTAATCTGTGGACCTTCAGAGTGTTGAAGAAACAGTGAAATTGCATCGGTATTGAATACAACAGGCATCGTGGGGCTTTTATTCCATGGGAGTAATATCTCAAACTGTCTATGCTTCAATCGATTCCTGGGAGACTAGTAGTAGTTTTCGAAGCACATCTGGAAGCATTCTGTAACCTGTGGACCTTCAGAGTGTTGATGAAACACAGATATTGCATCGGTATTGAATACAACAGGCACCATGGGGCTATTATTCCATGGGAGTAATGTCTCAAACTGTCTATGCTTTGATCGAATCCTGGGAAACCAGTAGTAGGTTTCGAAGCACATCTGGAGGCATTCTGTAATCTGTGGACCTTCAGAGTGTTGAAGAAACAGGGAAATTGCATCGGTATTGAATACAACAGGCACCATGGGGCTTTTATTCCATGGGAGTAATGTCTCAAACTGACTACGCTTCAATCGATTCCTGGGAGACAAGTTGTAGTTTTCGAAGCACATCTGGAAGCATTCTGTAATCTGTGGACCTTCAGAGTGTTGATGAAACGCAGATATTGCATCGGTATTGAATACAACAGGCACCATGGGGCTTTTATTACATGGGAGTAATGTCTCAAACTGTCTATGCTTTGATCGATTCCTGGGAGACCAGTAGTAGTTTTCGAAGCACATATGGAGGCATTTTGTTATCTGTGGACCTTCAGAGTGTTGAAGAAACATGGAAATTGCATCGGTATTGAATACAACAGGCATCGTGGGGCTTTTATTCCATGGGAGTAATGTCTCAAACTGTCTATGCTTTGATCGATACCTGGGAAACCAGTAGTAGGTTTCGAAGCACATCTGGAGGCATTCTGTAATCTGTGGACCTTCAGAGTGTTGAAGAAACAGGGAAATTGCATCGGTATTGAATACAACAGGCATCGTGGTGCTTTTATTCCATGGGAGTAATGTCTCAAACTGTCTATGCTTTGATCGATTCCTGGGAGACCAGTAGTAGTTTTCGAAGCACATCTGGAGGCATTCTGTAATCTGTGGACCTTCAGAGTGTAGATGAAACACAGATATTGCATCGGTATTGAATACAAGAGGCACCATGGGGCTTTTATTCCATGGGAGTAATGTCTCAAACTGTCTATGCTTTGATCGATTCCTGGGAGACCGGTAGCAGTTTTCGAAGCACATCTGGAGGCATTCTGTAATCTGTGGACCTTCAGAGTGTTGAAGAAACATGGAAATTGCATCGGTATTGAATACAAAGTCATCGTGGGGCTTTTATTCCATGGGAGTAATGTCTCAAACTGTCTATGCTTTGATCGATACCTGGGAAACCAGTAGTAGGTTTCGAAGCACATCTGGAGGCATTCTGTAATCTGTGGACCTTCAGAGTGTTGAAGAAACAGGGAAATTGCATCGGTATTGAATACAACAGGCATCGTGGGGCTTTTATTCCATGGGAGTAATGTCTCAAACTGTCTATGCTTCAATCGATTCCTGGGAGACAAGTAGTAGTTTTCGAAGCACATATGGAAGCATTCTGTAATCTGTGGACCTTCAGAGTGTTGATGAAACACAGATATTGCATCGGTATTGAATACAACAGGCACCATGGGGCTTTTATTCCATGGGAGTAATGTCTCAAACTGTCTATGCTTTGATCGAATCCTGGGAAACCAGTAGTAGGTTTCGAAGCACATCTGGAGGCATTCTGTAATCTGTGGACCTTCAGAGTGTTGAAGAAACAGGGAAATTGCATCGGTATTGAATACAACAGGCACCATGGGGCTTTTGTTCCATGGGAGTAATGTCTCAAACTGACTACGCTTCAATCGATTCCTGGGAGACAAGTAGTAGTTTTCGAAGCACATCTGGAAGCATTCTGTAATCTGTGGACCTTCAGAGTGTTGATGAAACGCAGATATTGCATCGGTATTGAATACAACAGGCACCATGGGGCTTTTATTCCATGGGAGTAATGTCTCAAACTGTCTATGCTTTGATCGATTCCTGGGAGACCAGTAGTAGTTTTCGAAGCACATCTGGAGGCATTTTGTTATCTGTGGACCTTCAGAGTGTTGAAGAAGCAGGGAAATTGCATCGGTATTGAATACAACAGGCATCGTGGGGCTTTTATTCCATGGGAGTAATGTCTCAAACTGTCTATGCTTTGATCGATTCCTGGGAGACCAGTAGTAGTTTTCGAAGCACATCTGGAGGCATTCTGTAATCTGTGGACCTTCAGAGTGTTGAAGAAACAGTGAAATTACATCGGTATTGAATACAACAGGCATCGTGGGGCTTTTATTCCATGGGAGTAATGTCTCAAACTGTCTATGCTTCAATCGATTCCTGGGAGACAAGTAGTAGTTTTCGAACACATCTGGAAGCATTCTGTAATCTGTGGACCTTCAGAGTGTTGATGAAACACAGATATTGCATCGGTATTGAATACAACAGGCACCATGGGGCTTTTATTCCATGGGAGTAATGTCTCAAACTGTCTATGCTTTGATCGAGTCCTGGGAAACCAGTAGTAGGTTTCGAAGCACATCTGGAGGCATTCTGTAATCTGTGGACCTTCAGAGTGTTGAAGAAACAGGGAAATTGCATCGGTATTGAATACAACAGGCACCATGGGGCTTTTATTCCATGGGAGTAATGTCTCAAACTGTCTACGCTTCAATCGATTCCTGGGAGACAAGTAGTAGTTTTCGAAGCACATCTGGAAGCATTCTGTAATCTGAGGACCTTCAGAGTGTTGATGAAACGCAGATATTGCATCGGTATTGAATACAACAGGCACCATGGGGCTTTTATTCCATGGGAGTAATGTCTCAAACTGTCTATGCTTTGTTCGATTCCTGGGAGACCAGTAGTAGTTTTCGAAGCACATATGGAGGCATTTTGTTATCTGTGGACCTTCAGAGTGTTGAAGAAACATGGAAATTTCATCGGTATTGAATACAACAGGCATCGTGGGGCTTTTATTCCATGGGAGTAATGTCTCAAACTGTCTATGCTTTGATCGATACCTGGGAAACCAGTAGTAGGTTTCGAAGCACATCTGGAGGCATTCTGTAATCTGTGGACCTTCAGAGTGTTGAAGAAACAGGGAAATTGCATCGGTACTGAATACAACAGGCATCGTGGGGCTTTTATTCCATGGGAGTAATGTCTCAAACTGTCTATCCTTTGATCGATTCCTGGGAGACCAGTAGTAGTTTTCGAAGCACATCTGGAGGCATTCTGTAATCTGTGGACCTTCAGAGTGTAGATGAAACACAGATATTGCATCGGTATTGAATACAACAGGCACCATGGGGCTTTTATTCCATGGGAGTAATGTCTCAAACTGTCTATGCTTTGATCGATTCCTGGGAGACCAGTAGTAGTTTTCGAAGTACATCTGGAGGCATTCTGTAATCTGTGGACCTTCAGAGTGTTGAAGAAACAGGGAACTTGCATCGGTATTGAATACAACAGGCGTCGTGGGGCTTTTATTCCATGGGAGTAATGTCTCAAACTGTCTATGCTTTGATCGATTCCTGGGAGACCAGTAGTAGTTTTCGAAGCACATATGGAGGCATACTGTAATCTGTGGACCTTCAGAGTGTTGAAGAAGCAGGGAAATTGCATCGGTATGGAATACAACAGGCATCCTGGGGTTTTTATTCCATGGGAGTAATGTCTCAAACTGTCTATGCTTTGATCGATTCCTGGGAGACCAGTAGTAGTTTTCGAAGCACATATGGAGGCATTCTGTAATCTGTGGACCTTCAGAGTGTTGAAGAAACAGTGAAATTGCATCGGTATTGAATACAACAGGCATCGTGGGGCTTTTATTCCATGGGAGTAATGTCTCAAACTGTCTATGCTTCAATCGATTCCTGGGAGACAAGTAGTAGTTTTCGAAGCACATCTGGAAGCATTCTGTAATCTGTGGACCTTCAGAGTGTTGATGAAACACAGATATTGCATCGGTATTGAATACAACAGGCACCATGGGGCTTTTATTCCATGGGAGTAATGTCTCAAACTGTCTATGCTTTCATCGAATCCTGGGAAACCAGTAGTAGTTTTCGAAGCACATATGGAGGCATTCTGTAATCTGTGGACCTTCAGAGTGTTGAAGAAGCAGGGAAATTGCATCGGTATTGAATACAACAGGCATCGTGGGGCTTTTATTCCATGGGAGTAATGTCTCAAATTGTCTATGCTTTGATCGATTCCTGGGAGACCAGTAGTAGTTTTCGAAGCACATCTGGAGGCATTCTGTAATCAGTGGATCTTCAGAGTGTTGAAGAAACAGTGAAATTGCATCGGTATTGAATACAATAGGCATCGTGGGGCTTTTATTCCATGGGAGTAAAGTCTCAAACTGTCTATGCTTTGATCGATACCTGGGAAACCAGTAATAGGTTTCGAAGCACATCTGGAGGCATTCTGTAATCTGTGGACCTTCAGAGTGTTGAAGAAACAGGGAAATTTCATCGGTATTGAATACAACAGGCATCGTGAGGCTTTTATTCCATGGGAGTAATTTCTCAAACTGTCTATGCTTTAATCGATTCCTGGGAGACAAGTAGTAGTTTTCGAAGCACATCTGGAGGCATTCTGTTATCTGTGGACCTTCAGAGTGTTGAAGAAACAGGGAAATTGCATCGGTATTGAATACAACAGGCACCATGGGGCTTTTATTCCATGGGAGTAATGTCTCAAACTGTCTACGCTTTAATCGATTCCTGGGAGACAAGTAGTAGTTTTCGAAGCACATCTCTAGGCATTCTGTTATCTGTGGACCTTCAGAGTGTTGAAGAAACAGGGAAATTGCATCGGTATTGAATACAACAGGCATCGTGGGGCTTTTATTCCATGGGAGTAATGTCTCAAACTGTCTATGCTTTGATCGATACCTGGGAAACCAGTAGTAGGTTTCGAAGCACATCTGGAGGCATTCTGTAATCTGTGGACCTTCAGAGTGTTGAAGAAACAGGGAAATTGCATCGGTATTGAATACAACAGGCATCGTGGGGCTTTTATTCCATGGGAGTAATTTCTCAAACTGTCTATGCTTTGATCGATTCCTGGGAGACCAGTAGTAGTTTTCGAAGCACATCTGGAGGCATTCTGTAATCTGTGGACCTTCAGAGTGTTGAAGAAACAGGGAAATTGCATCGGTATTGAATACAACGGGCATCGTGGGGCTTTTATTCCATGGGAGTAATGTCTCAAACTGTCTACGCTTTAATCGATTCCTGGGAGACAAGTAGTAGTTTTCGAAGCACATCTGGAGGCATTCTGTAATCTGTGGACCTTCAGAGTGTTGAAGAAACAGGGAAATTGCATCGGTATTGAATACAACAGGCACCATGGGGCTTTTATTCCATGGGAGTAATGTCTCAAACTGTCTATGCTTTGATCGAATCCTGGGAAACCAGTAGTAGTTTTCGAAGCACATATGGAGGCATTCTGTAATCTGTGGACCTTCAGAGTGTTGAAGAAGCAGGGAAATTGCATCGGTATTGAATACAACAGGCATCGTGGGGCTTTTATTCCATGGGAGTAATGTCTCAAACTGTCTATGCTTTGATCGATTCCTGTGAGACCAGTAGTAGTTTTCGAAGCACATCTGGAGGCATTCTGTAATCTGTGGACCTTCAGAGTGTTGAGGAAACAGGGAAATTGCATCGGTATTGAATACAACAGGCATCGTGGGGCTTTTATTCCATGGGAGTAATGTCTCAAAGTGTCTACGCTTTAATTGATTCCTGGGAGACAAGTAGTAGTTTTCGAAGCACATATGGAGGTATTCTGTAATCTGTGGACCTTCAGAGTGTTGAAGAAACAGGGAAATTGCATCGGTATAGAATACAACAGGCATCGTGGGGCTTTTATTCCACGGGAGTAATGTCTCAAACTGTCTATGCTTTGATCGATTCCTGGGAGACCAGTAGTAGTTTTCGAAGCACATCTGGAGGCATTCTGTAATCTGTGGACCTTCAGAGTGTTGATGAAACAGGGAAATAGCATCGGTATTGCATACAACAGGCACCATGGGACTTTTATTCCATGGGAGTAATGTCTCAAACTGTCTATGCTTTGATCGATTCCTGGGAGACCAGTAGTAGTTTTCGAAGCACATCTGGAGGCATTCTGTAATCTGTGGACCTTCAGAGTGTTGAAGAAACAGGGAAATAGCATCGGTATTGTATACAACAGGCACCATGGGGCTTTTATTCCATGGGAGTAATGTCTCAAACTGTCTATGCTTTGATCGATTCCTGGGAGACCAGTAGTAGTTTTCGAAGCACATATGGAGGTATTCTGTAATCTGTGGACCTTCAGAGTGTTGAAGAAACAGGGAAATTGCATCGGTATAGAATACAACAGGCATCGTGGGGCTTTTATTCCACGGGAGTAATGTCTCAAACTGTCTATGCTTTGATCGATTCCTGGGAGACCAGTAGTAGTTTTCGAAGCACATCTGGAGGCATTCTGTAATCTGTGGACCTTCAGAGTGTTGATGAAACAGCGAAATAGCATCGGTATTGCATACAACAGGCACCATGGGACTTTTATTCCATGGGAGTAATGTCTCAAACTGTCTATGCTTTGATCGATTCCTGGGAGACCAGTAGTAGTTTTCGAAGCACATCTGTAGGCATTCTGTAATCTGTGGACCTTCAGAGTGTTGAAGAAACAGGGAAATAGCATCGGTATTGTATACAACAGGCACCATGGGGCTTTTATTCCATGGGAGTAATGTCTCAAACTGTCTATGCTTTGATCGATTCCTGGGAGACCAGTAGTAGTTTTCGAAGCACATCTGGAGGCATTCTGTAATCTGTGGACCTTCAGAGTGTTGAAGAAACAGGGAAATAGCATCGGTATTGCATACAACAGGCACCATGGGGCTTTTATTCCATTGGAGTAATGTCTCAAACTGTCTATGCTTTGATCGATTCCTGGGAGACCAGTAGTAGTTTTCGAAGCACATCTGGAGGCATTCTGTAATCTGTGGACCTTCAGAGTGTTGAAGAAACAGGGAAATAGCATCGGTATTGCATACAACAGGCACCATGGGGCTTTTATTCCATGGGAGTAATGTCTCAAACTGTCTGTGCTTTGATCGATTCCTGGGAGACCAGTAGTAGTTTTCGAAACACATCTGGAGGCATTCTGTAATCTGTGGACCTTCAGAGTGTTGAAGAAACAGGGAAATTGCATCGGTATTGAATACAACAGGCACCATGGGGCTTTTATTCCATGGGAGTAATGTCTCAAACTGTCTATGCTTTGATCGATTCCTGGGAGACCAGTAGTAGTTTTCGAAGCACATCTGGAGGCATTCTGTAATCTGTGGACCTTCAGAGTGTTGAAGAAACGGGGAAATAGCATCGGTATTGCATACAACAGGCACCATGGGGCTTTTATTCCATGGGAGTAATGTCTCAAACTGTCTATGCTTTGATCGATTCCTGGGAGACCAGTAGTAGTTTTCGAAGCACATCTGGAGGCATTCTGTAATCTGTGGACCTTCAGAGTGTTGAAGAAACAGGGAAATAGCATCGGTATTGCATACAACAGGCACCATGGGGCTTTTATTCCATGGGAGTAATGTCTCAAACTGTCTATGCTTTGATCGATTCCTGGGAGACCAGTAGTAGTTTTCGAAGCACATCTGGAGGCATTCTGTAATCTGTGGACCTTCAGAGTGTTGAAGAAACAGGGAAATAGCATCGGTATTGCATACAACAGGCACCATGGGGCTTTTATTCCATGGGAGTAATGTCTCAAACTGTCTATGCTTTGATCGATTCCTGGGAGACCAGTAGTAGTTTTCGAAGCACATCTGGAGGCATTCTGTAATCTGTGGACCTTCAGAGTGTTGAAGAAACAGTGAAATAGCATCGTTATTGCATACAACAGGCACCATGGGGCTTTTATTCCATGGGAGTAATGTCTCAAACTGTCTATGCTTTGATCGATTCCTGGGAGACCAGTAGTAGTTTTCGAAGCACATCTGGAGGCATTCTGTAATCTGTGGACCTTCAGAGTGTTGATGAAACAGGGAAATAGCATCGGTATTGCATACAACAGGCACCATGGGGTTTTTATTCCATGGGAGTAATGTCTCAAACTGTCTATGCTTTGATCGATTCCTGGGAGACCAGTAGTAGTTTTCGAAGCACATCTGGAGGCATTCTGTAATCTGTGGACCTGCAGAGTGTTGAAGAAACAGGGAAATAGCATCGGTATTGCATACAACAGGCACCATGGGGCTTTTATTCCATGGGAGTAATGTCTCAAACTGTCTATGCTTTGATCGATTCCTGGGAGACCAGTAGTAGCTTTCGAAGCACGTCTGGAGGCATTCTGTAATCTGTGGACCTTCAGAGTGTTGAAGAAGCAGGGAAATAGCATCGGTATTGCATACAACAGGCACCATGGGGCTTTTATTCCATGGGAGTAATGTCTCAAACTGTCTATGCTTTGTTCGATTCCTGGGAGACCAGTAGTAGTTTTCGAAGCACAACTGGAGGCATTCTGTAATCTGTGGACCTTCAGAGTGTTGATGAAACAGGCAAATAGCATCGGTATTGCATACAACAGGCACCATCGGGCTTTTATTCCGTGGGAGTAATGTCTCAAACTGTCTATGCTTTGATCGATTCCTGGGAGACCAGTAGTAGTTTTCGAAGCACATCTGGAGGCATTCTGTAATCTGTGGACCTTCAGAGTGTTGAAGAAACAGGGAAATAGCATCGGTATTGCATACAACAGGCACCATGGGGCTTTTATTCCATGGGAGTAATGTCTCAAACTGTCTATGCTTTGATCGATTCCTCGGAGACCAGTAGTAGTTTTCGAAGCACATCTGGAGGCATTCTGTAATCTGTGGACCTTCAGAGTGTTGAAGAAACAGGGAAATAGCATCGGTATTGGATACAAGAGGCACCATGGGGCTTTTATTCCATGGGAGTAATGTCTCAAACTGTCTATGCTTTGATCGATTCCTGAGAGACCAGTTGTAGTTTTCGAAGCACATCTGGAGGCATTCTGTAATCTGTGGACCTTCAGAGTGTTGAAGAAACAGGGAAATAGCATCGGTATTGCATACAACAGGCACCATGGGGCTTTTATTCCATGGGAGTAATGTCTCAAACTGTCTATGCTTTGATCGATTCCTGGGAGACCAGTAGTAGTTTTCGAAGCACATCTGGAGGCATTCTGTAATCTGTGGACCTTCAGAGTGTTGAAGAAACAGGGAAATAGCATCGGTATTGCATACAACAGGCACCATGGGGCTTTTATTCCATGGGAGTAATGTCTCAAACTGTCTATGCTTTGATCGATTCCTGGGAGACCAGTAGTAGTTTTCGAAGCACATCTGGAGGCATTCTGTAATCTGTGGACCTTCAGAGTGTTGAAGAAACAGGGAAATAGCATCGGTATTGCATACAACAGGCACCATGGGGCTTTTATTCCATGGGAGTAATGTCTCAAACTGTCTATGCTTTGATCGATTCCTGGGAGACCAGTAGTAGTTTTCGAAGCACGTCTGGAGGCATTCTGTAATCTGTGGACCTTCAGAGTGTTGAAGAAGCAGGGAAATAGCATCGGTATTGCATACAACAGGCACCATGGGGCTTTTATTCCATGGGAGTAATGTCTCAAACTGTCTATGCTTTGTTCGATTCCTGGGAGACCAGTAGTAGTTATCGAAGCACAACTGGAGGCATTCTGTAATCTGTGGACCTTCAGAGTGTTGATGAAACAGGCAAATAGCATCGGTATTGCATACAACAGGCACCATGGGGCTTTTATTCCATGGGAGTAATGTCTCAAACTGTCTATGCTTTGATCGATTCCTGGGAGACCAGTAGTAGTTTTCGAAGCACATCTGGAGGCATTCTGTAATCTGTGGACCTTCAGAGTGTTGAAGAAACAGGGAAATAGCATCGGTATTGCATACAACAGGCACCATGGGGCTTTTATTCCATGGGAGTAATGTCTCAAACTGTCTATGCTTTGATCGATTCCTCGGAGACCAGTAGTAGTTTTCGAAGCACATCTGGAGGCATTCTGTAATCTGTGGACCTTCAGAGTGTTGAAGAAACAGGGAAATAGCATCGGTATTGGATACAAGAGGCACCATGGGGCTTTTATTCCATGGGAGTAATGTCTCAAACTGTCTATGCTTTGATCGATTCCTGAGAGACCAGTAGTAGTTTTCGAAGCACATCTGGAGGCATTCTGTAATCTGTGGACCTTCAGAGTGTTGAAGAAACAGGGAAATAGCATCGGTATTGCATACAACAGGCACCATGGGGCTTTTATTCCATGGGAGTAATGTCTCAAACTGTCTATGCTTTGATCGATTCCTGGGAGACCAGTAGTAGTTTTCGAAGCACATCTGGAGGCATTCTGTAATCTGTGGACCTTCAGAGTGTTGAAGAAACAGGGAAATAGCATCGGTATTGCATACAACAGGCACCATGGGGCTTTTATTCCATGGGAGTAATGTCTCAAACTGTCTATGCTTTGATCGATTCCTGGGAGACCAGTAGTAGTTTTCGAAGCACATCTGGAGGCATTCTGTAATCTGTGGACCTTCAGAGTGTTGAAGAAACAGGGAAATAGCATCGGTATTGCATACAACAGGCACCATGGGGCTTTTATTCCATGGGAGTAATGTCTCAAACTGTCTATGCTTTGATCGATTCCTGGGAGACCAGTAGTAGTTTTCGAAGCACATCTGGAGGCATTCTGTAATCTGTGGACCTTCAGAGTGTTGAAGAAAGAGGGAAATAGCATCGGTATTGCATACAACAGGCACCATGGGGCTTTTATTCCATGGGAGTAATGTCTCAAACTGTCTATGCTTTGATCGATTACTGGGAGACCAGTAGTAGTTTTCGAAGCACATCTGGAGGCATTCTGTAATCTGTGGACAATCAGAGTGTTGAAGAAACAGGGAAATAGCATCGGTATTGCATACAACAGGCACCATGGGGCTTTTATTCCATGGGAGTAATGTCTCAAACTGTCTATGCTTTGATCGATTCCTGGGAGACCAGTAGTAGTTTTCGAAGCACATCTGGAGGCATTCTGTAATCTGTGGACCTTCAGAGTGTTGAAGAAACAGGGAAATAGCATCGGTATTGCATACAACAGGCACCATGGGGCTTTTATTCCATGGGAGTAATGTCTCAAACTGTCTATGCTTTGATCGATTCCTGGGAGACCAGTAGTAGTTTTCGAAGCACATCTGGAGGCATTCTGTAATCTGTGGACCTTCAGAGTGTTGAAGAAACAGGGAAATAACATCGGTATTGCATACGACAGGCACCATGGGGCTTTTATTCCATGGGAGTAATGTCTCAAACTGTCTATGCTTTGATCGATTCCTGGGAGACCAGTAGTAGTTTTCGAAGCACATCTGGAGGCATTCTGTAATCTGTGGACCTTCAGAGTGTTGAAGAAACAGGGAAATAGCATCGGTATTGCATACAACAGGCACCATGGGGCTTTTATTCCATGGGAGTAATGTCTCAAACTGTCTATGCTTTGATCGATTCCTGGGAGACCAGTAGTAGTTTTCGAAGCACATCTGGAGGCATTCTGTAATCTGTGGACCTTCAGAGTGTTGAAGAAACAGGGAAATAGCATCGGTATTGCATACAACAGGCACCATGGGGCTTTTATTCCATGGGAGTAATGTCTCAAACTGTCTATGCTTTGATCGATTCCTGGGAGACCAGTAGTAGTTTTCGAAGCACATCTGGAGGCATTCTGTAATCTGTGGACCTTCAGAGTGTTGAAGAAACAGGGAAATAGCATCGGTATTGCATACAACAAGCACCATGGGGTTTTTATTCCATGGGAGTAATGTCTCAAACTGTCTATGCTTTGATCGATTCCTGGGAGACCAGTAGTAGTTTTCGAAGCACATCTGGAGGCATTCTGTAATCTGTGGACCTTCAGAGTGTTGAAGAAACAGGGAAATAGCATCGGTATTGCATACAACAGGCACCATGGGGCTTTTATTCCATGGGAGTAATGTCTCAAACTGTCTATGCTTTGATCGATTCCTGGGAGACCAGTAGTAGTTTTCGAAGCACATCTGGAGGCATTCTGTAATCTGTGGACCTTCAGAGTGTTGATGAAACAGGGAAATAGCATCGGTATTGCATACAACAGGCACCATGGGGCTTTTATTCCATGGGAGTAATGTCTCAAACTGTCTATGCTTTGATCGATTCCTGGGAGACCAGTAGTAGTTTTCGAAGCACATCTGGAGGCATTCTGTAATCTGTGGATCTTCAGAGTGTTGAAGAAACAGGGAAATAGCATCGGTATTGCATACAACAGGAACCATGGGGCTTTTATTCCATGGGAGTAATGTCTCAAACTGTCTATGCTTTGATCGATTCCTGGGAGACCAGTAGTAGTTTTCGAAGCACATCTGGAGGCATTCTGTAATCTGTGGACCTTCAGAGTGTTGAAGAAACAGGGAAATAGCATCGGTATTGGATACAAGAGGCACCATGGGGCTTTTATTCCATGGGAGTAATGTCTCAAACTGTCTATGCTTTGATCGATTCCTGGGAGACCAGTAGTAGTTTTCGAAGCACATCTGGAGGCATTCTGTAATCTGTGGACCTTCAGAGTGTTGAAGAAACAGGGAAATAGCATCGGTATTGCATACAACAGGCACCATGGGGCTTTTATTCCATGGGAGTAATGTCTCAAACTGTCTATGCTTCGATCGATTCCTGGGAGACCAGTAGTAGTTTTCGAAGCACATCTGGAGGCATTCTGTAATCTGTGGACCTTCAGAGTGTTGAAGAAACAGGGAAATAGCATCGGTATTGCATACAACAGGCACCATGGGGCTTTTATTTTATGGGAGTAATGTCTCAAACTGTCTATGCTTTGATCGATTCCTGGGAGACCAGTAGTAGTTTTCGAAGCACATCTGGAGGCATTCTGTAATCTGTGGACCTTCAGAGTGTTGAAGAAAGAGGGAAATAGCATCGGTATTGCATACAACAGGCACCATGGGGCTTTTATTCCATGGGAGTAATGTCTCAAACTTTCTATGCTTTGATCGATTACTGGGAGACCAGTAGTAGTTTTCGAAGCACATCTGGAGGCATTCTGTAATCTGTGGACAATCAGAGTGTTGAAGAAACAGGGAAATAGCATCGGTATTGCATACAACAGGCACCATGGGGCTCTTATTCCACGGGAGTAATGTCTCAAACTGTCTATGCTTTGATCGATTCCTGGGAGACCAGTAGTAGTTTTCGAAGCACATCTGGAGGCATTCTGTAATCTGTGGACCTTCAGAGTGTAAAGAAACAGGGAAATAGCATCGGTATTGCATACAACAGGCACCATGGGGCTTTTATTCCATGGGAGTAATGTCTCAAACTGTCTATGCTTTGATCGATTCCTGGGAGACCAGTAGTAGTTTTCGAAGCACATCTGGAGGCATTCTGTAATCTGTGGACCTTCAGAGTGTTGAAGAAACAGGGAAATAGCATCGGTATTGCATACAACAGGCACCATGGGGCTTTTATTCCATGGGAGTAATATCTCAAACTGTCTATGCTTTGATCGATTCCTGGGAGACCAGTAGTAGTTTTCGAAGCACATCTGGAGGCATTCTGTAATCTGTGGACCTTCAGAGTGTTGAAGAAACAGGGAAATAGCATCGGTATTGCATACAACAGGCACCATGGGGCTTTTATTCCATGGGAGTAATGTCTCAAACTGTCTATGCTTTGATCGATTCCTGGGAGACCAGTAGTAGTTTTCGAAGCACATCTGGAGGCATTCTGTAATCTGTGGACAATCAGAGTGTTGAAGAAACAGGGAAATAGCATCGGTATTGCATACAACAGGCACCATGGGGCTTTTATTCCATGGGAGTAATGTCTCAAACTGTCTATGCTTTGATCGATTCCTGGGAGACCAGTAGTAGTTTTCGAAGCACATCTGGAGGAATTCTGTAATCTGTGGACCTTCAGAGTGTTGAAGAAACAGGGAAATAGCATCGGTATTGCATACAACAGGCACCATGGGGTTTTCATTCCATGGGAGTAATGTCTCAAACTGTCTATGCTTTGATCGATTCCTGGGAGACCAGTAGTAGTTTTCGAAGCACATCTGGAGGCATTCTGTAATCTGTGGACCTTCAGAGTGTTGAAGAAACAGGGAAATAGCATCGGTATTGCATATAACAGGCACCATGGGGCTTTTATTCCATGGGAGTAATGTCTCAAACTGTCTATGCTTTGATCGATTCCTGGGAGACAAGTAGTAGTTTTCGAAACACATCTGGAGGCATTCTGTAATCTGTGGACCTTCAGAGTGTTGAAGAAACAGGGAAATAGCATCGGTATTGCATACAACAGGCACCATGGGGCTTTTATTCCATGGGAGTAATGTCTCAAACTGTCTATGCTTTGATCGATTCCTGGGAGACCAGTAGCAGTTTTCGAAGCACATCTGGAGGCATTCTGTAATCTGTGGACCTTCAGAGTGTTGATGAAACAGGGAAATAGCATCGGTATTGCATACAACAGGCACCATGGGGCTTTTATTCCATGGGAGTAATGTCTCAAACTGTCTATGCTTTGATCGATTCCTGGGAGACCAGTAG
This sequence comes from Schistocerca gregaria, assembly GCF_023897955.1. NCBI lineage: Eukaryota > Metazoa > Arthropoda > Insecta > Orthoptera > Acrididae > Schistocerca > Schistocerca gregaria. Next base: position 6,243,651 of record NW_026061730.1, read on the forward strand.
TAGTTTTCGAAGCACATCTGGAGGCATTCTGTTTTCTGTGGACCTTCAGAGTGTTGAAGAAACAGGGAAATAGCATCGGTATTGCATACAACAGGCACCATGGGGCTTTTATTCCATGGGAGTAATGTCTCAAACTGTCTATGCTTTGATCGATTCCTGGGAGACCAGTAGTAGTTTTCGAAGCACATCTGGAGGCATTCTGTAAACTGTGGACCTTCAGATTGTTGAAGAAACAGGGAAATAGCATCGGTATTGGATACAAGAGGCACCATGGGGTTTTATTCCATGGGAGTAATGTCTCAAACTGTCTATGCTTTGATCGATACCTGGGAGACCAGTAGTAGTTTTCGAAGCACATCTGGAGGCATTCTGTAATCTGTGGACCTTCAGAGTGTTGAAGAAACAGCGAAATAGCATCGGTATTGCATACAACGGGCACCATGGGGCTTTTATTCCATGGGAGTAATGTCTCAAACTGTCTATGTTTTGATCGATTCCTGGGAGACCAGTAGTAGTTTTCGAAGCACATCTGGAGACATTCTGTAATCTGTGGACCTTCAGAGTGTTGAAGAAACAGGGAAATAGCATCGGTATTGCATACAACAGGCACCATGGGGCTTTTATTCCATGGGAGTAATGTCTCAAACTGTCTATGCTTTGATCGACTCCTGGGAGACCAGTAGTAGTTTTCGAAGCACATCTGGAGGCATTCTGTAATCTGTGGACCTTCAGAGTGTTGAAAAAACAGGGAAATAGCATCGGTATTGCATACAACAGGCACCATGGGGCTTTTATTCCGTGGGAGTAATGTCTCAAACTGTCTATGCTTTGATCGATTCCTGGGAGACCAGTAGTAGTTTTCGAAGCACATCTGGAGGCATTCTGTAATCTGAGGACCTTCAGAGTGTTGAAGAAACAGGGAAATAGCCTCGGTATTGCATACAACAGGCACCATGGGGCTTTTATTCCATGGGAGTAATGTCTCAAACTGTCTATGCTTTGATCGATTCCTGGGAGACCAGTAGTAGTTTTCGAAGCACATCTGGAGGCATTCTGTTTTCTGTGGACCTTCAGAGTGTTGAAGAAACAGGGAAATAGCATCGGTATTGCATACAACAGGCACCATGGGGCTTTTATTCCATGGGAGTAATGTCTCAAACTGTCTATGCTTTGATCGATTCCTGGGAGACCAGTAGTAGTTTTCGAAGCACATCTGGAGGCATTCTGTAAACTGTGGACCTTCAGATTGTTGAAGAAACAGGGAAATAGCATCGGTATTGGATACAAGAGGCACCATGGGGTTTTATTCCATGGGAGTAATGTCTCAAACTGTCTATGCTTTGATCGATACCTGGGAGACCAGTAGTAGTTTTCGAAGCACATCTGGAGGCATTCTGTAATCTGTGGACCTTCAGAGTGTTGAAGAAACAGCGAAATAGCATCGGTATTGCATACAACGGGCACCATGGGGCTTTTATTCCATGGGAGTAATGTCTCAAACTGTCTATGCTTTGATCGACTCCTGGGAGACCAGTAGTAGTTTTCGAAGCACATCTGGAGGCATTCTGTAATCTGTGGACCTTCAGAGTGTTGAAAAAACAGGGAAATAGCATCGGTATTGCATACAACAGGCACCATGGGGCTTTTATTCCGTGGGAGTAATGTCTCAAACTGTCTATGCTTTGATCGATTCCTGGGAGACCAGTAGTAGTTTTCGAAGCACATCTGGAGGCATTCTGTAATCTGAGGACCTTCAGAGTGTTGAAGAAACAGGGAAATAGCATCGGTATTGCATACAACAGGCACCATGGGGCTTTTATTCCATGGGAGTAATGTCTCAAACTGTCTATGATTTGATCGATTCCTGGGAGACCAGTAGTAGTTTTCGAAGCACATCTGGAGGCATTCTGTAATCTGTGGACCTTCAGAGTGTTGAAGAAACAGGGAAATAGCATCGGTATTGCATACAACAGGCACCATGGGGCTTTTATTCCATGGGAGTAATGTCTCAAACTGTCTATGCTTTGATCGATTCCTGGGAGACCAGTAGTAGTTTTCGAAGCACATCTGGAGGCATTCTGTAATCTGTGGACCTTCGGAGTGTTGAAGAAACAGGGAAATAGCATCGGTATTGCATACAACAGGCACCATGGGGCTTTTATTCCATGGGAGTAATGTCTCAAACTGTCTATGCTTTGATCGATTCCTGGGAGACCAGTAGTAGTTTTCGAAGCACATCTGGAGGCATTCTGTAATCTGTGGACCTTCAGAGTGTTGAAGAAACAGGGAAATAGCATCGGTATTGCATACAAAAGGCACCATGGGGCTTTTATTCCATGGGAGTAATGTCTCAAACTGTCTATGCTTTGATCGATTCCTGGGAGACCAGTAGTAGTTTTCGAAGCACATCTGGAGGCATTCTGTAATCTGTATACTTTCAGAGTGTTGAAGAAACAGGGAAATAGCATCGGTATTGCATACAACAGGCACCATGGGGCTTTTATTCCATGGGAGTAATGTCTCAAACTGTCTATGCTTTGATCGATTCCTGGGAGACCAGTAGTAGTTTTCGAAGCACATCTGGAGGCATTCTGTAATCTGTGGAGCTTCAGAGTGTTGAAGAAACAGGGAAATAGCATCGGTATTGCATACAACAGGCACCATGGGGCTTTTATTCCATGGGTGTAATGTCTCAAACTGTCTATGCTTTGATCGATTCCTGGGAGACCAGTAGTAGTTTTCGAAGCACATCTGGAGGCATTCTGTAATCTGTGGACCTTCAGAGTGTTGAAGAAACAGGGAAATAGCATCGGTATTGCATACAACAGGCACCATGGGGCTTTTATTCCATGGGAGTAATGTCTCAAACTGTCTATGCTTTGATCGATTCCTGGGAGACCAGTAGTAGTTTTCGAAGCACATCTGGAGGCATTCTGTAATCTGTGGACCTTCAGAGTGTTGAAGAAACAGGGAAATAGCATCGGTATTGCATACAACAGGCACCATGGGGCTTTTATTCCATGGGAGTAATGTCTCAAACTGTCTATGCTTTGATCGATTCCTGGGAGACCAGTAGTAGTTTTCGAAGCACATCTGGAGGCATTCTGTAATCTGTATACTTTCAGAGTGTTGAAGAAACAGGGAAATAGCATCGGTATTGCATACAACAGGCACCATGGGGCTTTTATTCCATGGGAGTAATGTCTCAAACTGTCTATGCTTTGATCGATTCCTGGGAGACCAGTAGTCGTTTTCGAAGCACATCTGGATTCATTCTGTAATCTGTGGACCTTCAGAGTGTTGAAGAAACAGGGAAATATTATCGGTATTGCATACAACAGGCACCATGGGGCTTTTATTCCATGGGAGTAATGTCTCAAACTGTCTATGCTTTGATCGATTCCTGGGAGACCAGTAGTAGTTTTCGAAGCACATCTGGAGGCATTCTGTAATCTGTGGACCTTCAGAGTGTTGAAGAAACAGGGAAATAGCATCGGTATTGCATACAACAGGCACCATGGGGCTTTTATTCCATGGGAGTAATGTCTCAAACTGTCTATGCTTTGATCGATTCCTGGGAGACCAGTAGTAGTTTTCGAAGCACATCTGGAGGCATTCTGTAATCTGTGGACCTTCAGAGTGTTGAAGAAACAGGGAAATAGCATCGGTATTGCATACAACAGGCACCATGGGGCTTTTATTCCATGGGAGTAATGTCTCAAACTGTCTATGCTTTGATCGATTCCTGGGAGACCAGTAGTAGTTTTCGAAGCACATCTGGAGGCATTCTGTAATCTGTGGACCTTCAGAGTGTTGAAGAAACAGGGAAATAGCATCGGTATTGCATACAACAGGCACCATGGGGCTTTTATTCCATGGGAGTAATGTCTCAAACTGTCTATGCTTTGATCGATTCCTGGGAGACCAGTAGTAGTTTTCGAAGCACATCTGGAGGCATTCTGTAATCTGTGGACCTTCAGAGTGTTGAAGAAACAGGGAAATAGCATCGGTATTGCATACAACAGGCACCATGGGGCTTTTATTTCATGGGAGTAATGTCTCAAACTGTCTATGCTTTGATCGATTCCTGGGAGACCAGTAGTAGTTTTCGAAGCACATCTGGAGGCATTCTGTAATCTGTGGACCTTCAGAGTGTTGAAGAAACAGGGAAATAGCATCGGTATTGCATCAACAGGCACCATGGGGCTTTTATTCCATGGGAGAAATGTCTCAAACTGTCTATGCTTTGATCGATTCCTGGGAGACCAGTAGTAGTTTTCGAAGCACATCTGGAGGCATTCTGTAATCTGTGGACCTTCAGAGTGTTGAAGAAACAGGGAAATAGCATCGGTATTGCATACAACAGGCACCATGGGGCTTTTATTCCATGGGAGTAATGTCTCAAACTGTCTATGCTTTGATCGATTCCTGGGAGACCAGTAGTAGTTTTCGAAGCACATCTGGAGGCATTCTGTAATCTGTGGACCTTCAGAGTGTTGAAGAAACAGGGAAATAGCATCGGTATTGCATACAACAGGCACCATGGGGCTTTTATTCCATGGGAGTAATGTCTCAAACTGTCTATGCTTTGATCGATTCCTGGGAGACCAGTAGTAGTTTTCGAAGCACATCTGGAGGCATTCTGTAATCTGTGGACCTTCAGAGTGTTGAAGAAACAGGGAAATAGCATCGGTATTGCATACAACAGGCACCATGGGGCTTTTATTCCATGGGAGTAATGTCTCAAACTGTCTATGCTTTGATCGATTCCTGGGAGACCAGTAGTAGTTTTCGAAGCACATCTGGAGGCATTCTGTAATCTGTATACTTTCAGAGTGTTGAAGAAACAGGGAAATAGCATCGGTATTGCATACAACAGGCACCATGGGGCTTTTATTCCATGGGAGTAATGTCTCAAACTGTCTATGCTTTGATCGATTCCTGGGAGACCAGTAGTAGTTTTCGAAGCACATCTGGAGGCATTCTGTAATCTGTGGACCTTCAGAGTGTTGAAGAAACAGGGAAATAGCATCGGTATTGCATACAACAGGCACCATGGGGCTTTTATTCCATGGGTGTAATGTCTCAAACTGTCTATGCTTTGTTCGATTCCTGGGAGACCAGTAGTAGTTTTCGAAGCACATCTGGAGGCATTCTGTAATCTGTGGACCTTCAGAGTGTTGAAGAAACAGGGAAATAGCATCGGTATTGCATACAACAGGCACCATGGGGCTTTTATTCCATGGGAGTAATGTCTCAAACTGTCTATGCTTTGATCGATTCCTGGGAGACCAGTAGTAGTTTTCGAAGCACATCTGGAGGCATTCTGTAATCTGTGGACCTTCAGAGTGTTGAAGAAACAGGGAAATAGCATCGGTATTGCATACAACAGGCACCATGGGGCTTTTATTCCATGGGAGTAATGTCTCAAACTGTCTATGCTTTGATCGATTCCTGGGAGACCAGTAGTAGTTTTCGAAGCACATCTGGAGGCATTCTGTAATCTGTGGACCTTCAGAGTGTTGAAGAAACAGGGAAATAGCATCGGTATTGCATACAACAGGCACCATGGGGCTTTTATTCCATGGGAGTAATGTCTCAAACTGTCTATGCTTTGATCGATTCCTGGGAGACCAGTAGTAGTTTTCGAAGCACATCTGGAGGCATTCTGTAATCTGTGGACCTTCAGAGTGTTGAAGAAACAGGGAAATAGCATCGGTATTGCATCAACAGGCACCATGGGGCTTTTATTCCATGGGAGAAATGTCTCAAACTGTCTATGCTTTGATCGATTCCTGGGAGACCAGTAGTAGTTTTCGAAGCACATCTGGATTCATTCTGTAATCTGTGGACCTTCAGAGTGTTGAAGAAACAGGGAAATAGCATCGGTATTGCATACAACAGGCACCATGGGGCTTTTATTCCATGGGAGTAATGTCTCAAACTGTCTATGCTTTGATCGATTCCTGGGAGACCAGTAGTAGTTTTCGAAGCACATCTGGAGGCATTCTGTAATCTGTGGACCTTCAGAGTGTTGATGAAACAGGGAAATAGCATCGGTATTGCATACAACAGGCACCATGGGGCTTTTATTCCATGGGAGTAATGTCTCAAACTGTCTATGCTTTGATCGATTCCTGGGAGACCAGTAGTAGTTTTCGAAGCACATCTGGAGGCATTCTGTAATCTGTGGACCTTCAGAGTGTTGAAGAAACAGGGAAATAGCATCGGTATTGCATACAACAGGCACCATGGGGCTTTTATTCCACGGGAGTAATGTCTCAAACTGTCTATGCTTTGATCGAATCCTGGGAGACCAGTAGTAGTTTTCGAAGCACATCTGGAGGCATTCTGTAATCTGTGGACCTTCAGAGTGTTGAAGAAACAGGGAAATAGCATCGGTATTGCATACAACAGGCACCATGGGGCTTTTATTCCATGGGAGTAATGTCTCAAACTGTCTATGCTTTGATCGATTCCTGGGAGACCAGTAGTAGTTTTCGAAGCACATCTGGAGGCATTCTGTAATCTGTATACTTTCAGAGTGTTGAAGAAACAGGGAAATAGCATCGGTATTGCATACAACAGGCACCATGGGGCTTTTATTCCATGGGAGTAATGTCTCAAACTGTCTATGCTTTGATCGATTCCTGGGAGACCAGTAGTAGTTTTCGAAGCACATCTGGAGGCATTCTGTAATCTGTGGACCTTCAGAGTGTTGAAGAAACAGGGAAATAGCATCGGTATTGCATACAACAGGCACCATGGGGCTTTTATTCCATGGGTGTAATGTCTCAAACTGTCTATGCTTTGTTCGATTCCTGGGAGACCAGTAGTAGTTTTCGAAGCACATCTGGAGGCATTCTGTAATCTGTGGACCTTCAGAGTGTTGAAGAAACAGGGAAATAGCATCGGTATTGCATACAACAGGCACCATGGGGCTTTTATTCCATGGGAGTAATGTCTCAAACTGTCTATGCTTTGATCGATTCCTGGGAGACCAGTAGTAGTTTTCGAAGCACATCTGGAGGCATTCTGTAATCTGTGGACCTTCAGAGTGTTGAAGAAACAGGGAAATAGCATCGGTATTGCATACAACAGGCACCATGGGGCTTTTATTCCATGGGAGTAATGTCTCAAACTGTCTATGCTTTGATCGATTCCTGGGAGACCAGTAGTAGTTTTCGAAGCACATCTGGAGGCATTCTGTAATCTGTGGACCTTCAGAGTGTTGAAGAAACAGGGAAATAGCATCGGTATTGCATACAACAGGCACCATGGGGCTTTTATTCCATGGGAGTAATGTCTCAAACTGTCTATGCTTTGATCGATTCCTGGGAGACCAGTAGTAGTTTTCGAAGCACATCTGGAGGCATTCTGTAATCTGTGGACCTTCAGAGTGTTGAAGAAACAGGGAAATAGCATCGGTATTGCATCAACAGGCACCATGGGGCTTTTATTCCATGGGAGAAATGTCTCAAACTGTCTATGCTTTGATCGATTCCTGGGAGACCAGTAGTAGTTTTCGAAGCACATCTGGATTCATTCTGTAATCTGTGGACCTTCAGAGTGTTGAAGAAACAGGGAAATAGCATCGGTATTGCATACAACAGGCACCATGGGGCTTTTATTCCATGGGAGTAATGTCTCAAACTGTCTATGCTTTGATCGATTCCTGGGAGACCAGTAGTAGTTTTCGAAGCACATCTGGAGGCATTCTGTAATCTGTGGACCTTCAGAGTGTTGATGAAACAGGGAAATAGCATCGGTATTGCATACAACAGGCACCATGGGGCTTTTATTCCATGGGAGTAATGTCTCAAACTGTCTATGCTTTGATCGATTCCTGGGAGACCAGTAGTAGTTTTCGAAGCACATCTGGAGGCATTCTGTAATCTGTGGACCTTCAGAGTGTTGAAGAAACAGGGAAATAGCATCGGTATTGCATACAACAGGCACCATGGGGCTTTTATTCCACGGGAGTAATGTCTCAAACTGTCTATGCTTTGATCGAATCCTGGGAGACCAGTAGTAGTTTTCGAAGCACATCTGGAGGCATTCTGTAATCTGTGGACCTTCAGAGTGTTGAAGAAACAGGGAAATAGCATCGGTATTGCATACAACAGGCACCATGGGGCTTTTATTCCATGGGAGTAATGTCTCAAACTGTCTATGCTTTGATCGATTCCTGGGAGACCAGTAGTAGTTTTCGAAGCACATCTGGAGGCATTCTGTAATCTGTATACTTTCAGAGTGTTGAAGAAACAGGGAAATAGCATCGGTATTGCATAAAACAGGCACCATGGGGCTTTTATTCCATGGGAGTAATGTCTCAAACTGTCTATGCTTTGATCGATTCCTGGGAGACCAGTAGTAGTTTTCGAAGCACATCTGGAGGCATTCTGTAATCTGTATACTTTCAGAGTGTTGAAGAAACAGGGAAATAGCATCGGTATTGCATACAACAGGCACCATGGGGCTTTTATTCCATGGGAGTAATGTCTCAAACTGTCTACGCTTTCATCGATTCCTGGGAGACAAGTAGTAGTTTTTGAAGCACATATGGAGGCATTCTGTTATCTGTGGACCTTCAGAGTGTTGAAGAAACAGGGAAATTGCATCGGTATCGAATACAACAGGCATCGTGGGGCTTTTATTCCATGGGAGTAATGTCTCAAACTGTCTATGCTTTGATCGATTCCTGGGAGACCAGTAGTAGTTTTCGAAGCACATCTGGAGGCATTTGTAATCTGTGGACATTCAGAGTGTTGATGAAACGCAGATATTGCATCGGTATTGAATACAACAGGCACCATGGGGCTTTTATTCCATGGGAGTAATGTCTCAAACTGTCTATGCTTTGATCGATTCCTGGGAGACCAGTAGTAGTTTTCGAAGCACATCTGGAGGCATTCTGTAATCTGTGGACCTTCAGAGTGTTGAAGAAACAGGGAAATTGCATCGGTATTGCATACAACAGGCACCATGGGGCTTTTATTCCATGGGAGTAATGTCTCAAACTGTCTATGCTTTGATCGATTCCTGGGAGACCAGTAGTAGTTTTCGAAGCACATCTGGAGGCATTCTGTAATCTGTGGACCTTCAGAGTGTTGAAGAAACAGGGAAATAGCATCGGTATTGCATACAACAGGCACCATGGGGCTTTTATTCCGTGGGAGTAATGTCTCAAACTGTCTATGCTTTGATCGATTCCTGGGAGACCAGTAGTAGTTTTCGAAGCACATCTGGAGGCATTCTGTAATCTGTGGACGTTCAGAGTGTTGAAGAAACAGGGAAATAGCATCGGTATTGCATACAACAGGCACCACGGGGCTTTTATTCCATGGGAGTAATGTCTCAAACTGTCTATGCTTTGATCGATTCCTGGGAGACCAGTAGTAGTTTTCGAAGCACATCTGGAGGCATTCTGTAATCTGAGGACCTTCAGAGTGTTGATGAAACACAGATATTGCATCGGTATTGAATACAACAGGCATCGTGGGGCTTTTATTCCACGGGAGTAATGTCTCAAACTGTCTACGCTTTCATCGATTCCTGGGAGACAAGTAGTAGTTTTCGAAGCACATATGGAGGCATTCTGTTATCTGTGGACCTTCAGAGTGTTGAAGAAACAGGGAAATTGCATCGGTATTGAATACAACAGGCACCATGGGGCTTTTATTCCATGGGAGTAATGTCTCAAACTGTCTACGCATTCATCGATTCCTGGGAGACAAGGAGTAGTTTTCGAAGCACATATGGAGGCATTCTGTAATCTGTGGACCTTCAGAGTGTTGAAGAAACAGGGAAATTGCATCGGTATTGAATACAACAGGCATCGTGGGGCTTTTATTCCATGGGAGTAATGTCTCAAACTGTCTATGCTTTGATCGATTCCTGGGAGACCAGTAGTAGTTTTCGAAGCACATCTGGAGGCATTTGTAATCTGTGGACCTTCAGAGTGTTGATGAAACCCAGATATTGCATCGGTATTGAATACAACAGGCACCATATGGCCTTTATTCCATGGGAGTAATGTCTCAAACTGTCTACGCTTTCATCGATTCCTGGGAGACAAGTAGTAGTTTTCGAACCACGTATGGAGGCATTCTGTTATCTGTGGACCTTCAGAGTGTTGAAGAAACAGGGAAATTGCATCGGTAATGAATACAACAGGCACCATGGTGCTTTAATTCCATGGGAGTAATGTCTCAAACTGTCTATGCTTTGATCGATTCCTGGGAGACCAGTAGTAGGTTTCGAAGCACATCTGGAGGCATTCTGTAAGCTGTGGACCTTCAGAGTGTTGAAGAAACAGGGAAATTGCATCGGTATTGAATACAACAGGCATTGTGGGGCTTTTATTCCATGGGAGTAATGTCTCAAACTGTCTATGCTTTGATCGATTCCTAGGAGACCAGTAGTAGTTTTCGAAGCACATCTGGAGGCATTCTGTAATCTGTGGACCTTCAGAGTGTTGAAGAAACAGGGAAATAGCATCGGTATTGCATACAACAGGCAACATGGGGCTTTTATTCCATGGGAGTAATGTCTCAAACTGTCTATGCTTTGATCGATTCCTGGGAGACCAGTAGTAGTTTTCGAAGCACATCTGGAGGCATTCTGTAATCTGTGGACCTTCAGAGTGTTGAAGAAACAGGGAAATAGCATCGGTATTGCATACAACAGGCACCATGGGGCTTTTATTCCATGGGAGTAATGTCTCAAACAGTCTATGCTTTGATCGATTCCTGGGAGACCATTAGTAGTTTTCGAAGCACATCTGGAGGCATTCTGTAATCTGTGGACCTTCAGAGTGTTGAAGAAACAGGGAAATAGCATCGGTATTGCATACAACAGGCACCATGGGGCTTTTATTCCATGGGAGTAATGTCTCAAACTGTCTATGCTTTGATCGATTCCTGGGAGACCAGTAGTAGTTTTCGAAGCACATCTGGAGGCATTCTGTAATCTGTGGACCTTCCGAGTGTTGAAGAAACAGGGAAATAGCATCGGTATTGCATACAACAGGCACCATGGGGCTTTTATTCCATGGGAGTAATGTCTCAAACTGTCTATGCTTTGATCGATTCCTGGGAGACCAGTAGTAGTTTTCGAAGCACATCTGGAGGCATTCTGTAATCTGTGGACCTTCGGAGTGTTGAAGAAACAGGGAAATAGCATCGGTATTGCATACAACAGGCACCATGGGGCTTTTATTCCATGGGAGTAATGTCTCAAACTGTCTATGCTTTGATCGATTCCTGGGAGACCAGTAGTAGATTTCGAAGCACATCTGGAGGCATTCTGTTATCTGTGGACCTTCAGAGTGTTGAAGAAACAGGGAAATAGCATCGGTATTGCATACAACAGGCACCATGGGGCTTTTATTCCATGGGAGTAATGTCTCAAACTGTCTATGCTTTGATCGATTCCTGGGAGACCGGTAGTAGTTTTCGAAGCACATCTGGAGGCATTCTGTAATCTGTGGACCTTCAGAGTGTTGAAGAAACAGGGAAATAGCATCGGTATTGCATACAACAGGCACCATGGGGCTTTTATACCATGGGAGTAATGTCTCAAACTGTCTATGCTTTGATCGATTCCTGGGAGACCAGTAGTAGTTTTCGAAGCACATCTGGAGGCATTCTGTAATCTGTGGACCTTCAGAGTGTTGAAGAAACAGGGAAATTGCATCGGTATTGCATACAACAGGCACCATGGGGCTTTTATTCCATGGGAGTAATGTCTCAAACTGTCTATGCTTTGATCGATTCCTGGGAGACCAGTAGTAGATTTCGAAGCACATCTGGAGGCATTCTGTTTTCTGTGGACCTTCAGAGTGTTGAAGAAACAGGGAAATAGCATCGGTATTGCATACAACAGGCACCATGGGGCTTTTATTCCATGGGAGTAATGTCTCAAACTGTCTATGCTTTGATCGATTCCTGGGAGACCAGTAGTAGATTTCGAAGCACATCTGGAGGCATTCTGTAATCTGTGGACCTTCAGAGTGTTGAAGAAACAGGGAAATAGCAACGGTATTGCATACAACAGGCACCATGGGGCTTTTATTCCATGGGAGTAATGTCTCAAACTGTCTATGCTTTGATCGATTCCTGGGAGACCAGTAGTAGTTTTCGAAGCACATCTGGAGACATTCTGTAATCTGTGGACCTTCAGAGTGTTGAAGAAACAGGGAAATAGCATCGGTATTGCATACAACAGGCACCATGGGGCTTTTATTCCATGGGAGTAATGTCTCAAACTGTCTATGCTTTGATCGATTCCTGGGAGACCAGTAGTAGTTTTCGAAGCACATCTGGAGGCATTCTGTAATCTGTGGACCTTGAGAGTGTTGAAGAAACAGGGAAATTGCATCGGTATTGAATACAGCAGGCACCGTGGGTTTTTTATTCCATGGGAGTAATGTCTCAAACTGTCTATGCTTTGATCGAATCCTGGGAAACCAGTAGTAGTTTTCGAAGCACATCTGGAGGCATTCTGTTATCTGTGGACCTTCAGAGTGTTGAATAAACAGGGAAATTGCATCGGTATTGCATACAACAGGCACCATGGGGCTTTTATTCCATGGGAGTAATGTCTCAAACTGTCTATGCTTTGATCGATTCCTGGGAGACCAGTAGTAGTTTTCGAAGCACATATGGAGGCATTCTGTAATCTGTGGACCTTCCGAGTGTTGAAGAAACAGGGAAATTGCATCGGTATTGCATACAACAGGCACCATGGGGCTTTTATTCCATGGGAGTAATGTCTCAAACTGTCTATGCTTTGCTCGAATCCTGGGAAACCAGTAGTAGTTTTCGAAGCACATCTGGAGGCATTCTGTAATCTGTGGACCTTCAGAGTGTTGAAGAAACAGGGAAATTGCATCGGTATTGCATACAACAGGCACCATGGGGCTTTTATTCCATGGGAGTAATGTCTCAAACTGTCTATGCTTTGATCGATTCCTGGGAGACCAGTAGTAGTTTTCGAAGCACATCTGAAGGCATTCTGTTATCTGTGGACCTTCAGAGTGTTGAAGAAACAGGAAAATAGCATCGGTATTGCATACAACAGGCACCATGGGGCTTTTATTCCATGGGAGTAATGTCTCAAACTGTCTATGCTTTGATCGAATCCTGGGAAACCAGTAGCAGTTTTTGAAGCACATCTGGAGGCATTCTGTAATCTGTGGACCTTCAGAGTGTTGAAGAAACAGGGAAATAGCATCGGTATTGCATACAACAGGCACCATGGTGATTTTATTCCATGGGAGTAATGTCTCAAACTGTCTATGCTTTGATCGAATCCTGGGAAACCAGTAGTAGTTTTCGAAGCACATCTGGAGGCATTCTGTAATCTGTGGACCTTCAGAGTGTTGAAGAAACAGGGAAATAGCATCGGTATTGCATACAACAGGCACCATGGGGCTTTTATTCCATGGGAGTAATGTCTCAAACTGTCTATGCTTTGATCGATTCCTGGGAGACCAGTAGTAGTTTTCGAAACACATCTGGAGGCATTCTGTAATCTGTGGACCTTCAGAGTGATGAAGAAACAGGGAAATTGCATCGGTATTGAATGCAACAGGCACCATGGGGCTTTTATTCCATGGGAGTAATGTCTCAAACTGTCTATGCTTTGATCGATTCCTGGGAGACCAGTAGTAGTTTTCGAAGCACATCTGGAGGCATTCTGTAAATGTGGACCTTCACAGTGTTGAAGAAACAGGGAAATAGCATCGGTATTGCATACAACAGGCACCATGGGGCTTTTATTCCATGGGAGTAATGTCTCAAACTGTCTATGCTTAGATCGATTCCTTGGAGACCAGTAGTAGTTTTCGAAGCACATCTGGAGGCATTCTGTAATCTGTGGACCTTCAGAGTGTTGAAGAAACAGGGAAATAGCATCGGTATTGCATACAACAGGCACCATGGGGCTTTTATTCCATGGGAGTAATGTCTCAAACTGTCTATGCTTTGATCGATTCCTGGGAAACCAGTAGTAGTTTTCGAAGCACATACGGAAGGCATTCTGTTATCTGTGGACCTTCAGAGTGTTGACGAAACAGGGAAATTGCATCGGTATTGCATAGAACAGGCACCATGGGGCTTTTATTCCATGGGAGTAATGTCTCAAACTGTCTATGCTTTGATCGATTCCTGGGAGACCAGTAGTAGTTTTCGAAGCACATCTGGAGGCATTCTGTAATCTGTGGACCTTCAGAGTGTTGAAGAAACAGGGAAATAGCATCGGTATTGCGTACAACAGGCACCATGGGGCTTTTATTCCATGGGAGTAATGTCTCAAACTTTCTATGCTTTGATCGAATCCTGGGAAACCAGTAGTAGTTTTCGAAGCACATCTGGAGGCATTCTGTAATCTGTGGACCTTCAGAGTGTTGAAGAAACAGGGAAATAGCATCGGTATTGCATACAATAGGCACCATGGGGCTTTTATTCCATGGGAGTAATGTCTCAAACTGTCTATGCTTTGATCGAATCCTTGGAAACCAGTAGTAGTTTTCGAAGCACATCTGGAGGCATTCTGTAATCTGTGGACCTTCAGAGTGTTGAAGAAACAGGGAAATAGCATCGGTATTGCATACAACAGGCACCATGGGGCTTTTATTCCATGGGAGTAATGTCTCAAACTGTCTATGCTTTGATCGATTCCTGGGAGACCAGTAGTAGTTTTCGAAGCACATCTGGAGGCATTCTGTAATCTGTGGACCTTCAGAGTGTTGAAGAAACAGGGAAATAGCATCGGTATTGCATACAACAGGCACCATGGGGCTTTTATTCCATGGGAGTAATGTCTCAAACTGTCTATGCTTTGATCGATTCCTGGGAGACCAGTAGTAGTTTTCGAAGCACATCTCGAGGCATTCTGTAATCTGTGGACCTTCAGAGTGTTGAAGAAACAGGGAAATAGCATCGGTATTGCGTACAACAGGCACCATGGGGCTTTTATTCCATGGGAGTAATGTCTCAAACTGTCTATGCTTTGATCGATTCCTGGGAGACCAGTAGTAGTTTTCGAAGCACATCTGGAGGCATTCTGTAATCTGTGGACCTTCAGAGTGTTGAAGAAACAGGGAAATTGCATCGGAATTGCATACAACAGGCACCATGGGGCTTTTATTTCATGGGAGTAATGTCTCAAACTGTCTATGCTTTGATCGATTCCTGGGAGACCAGTAGTAGTTTTCGAAGCACATCTGGAGGCATTCTGTTATCTGTGGACCTTCAGAGTGTTGAAGAAACAGGGAAATAGCATCGGTATTGCATACAACAGGCACCATGGGGCTTTTATTCCATGGGCGTAATGTCTCAAACTGTCTATGCTTTGATCGAATCCTGGGAAACAAGTAGTAGTTTTCGAAGCACATCTGGAGGCATTCTGTAATCTGTGGACCTTCAGAGTGTTGAAGAAACAGGGAAATAGCATCGGTATTGCATACAACAGGCACCATGGGGCTCTTATTCCATGGGAGTAATGTCTCAAACTGTCTATGCTTTGATCGAATCCTTGGAAACCAGTAGTAGTTTTCGAAGCACATCTGGAGGCATTCTGTAATCTGTGGACCTTCAGAGTGTTGAAGAAACAGGGAAATAGCATCGGTATTGCATACAAAATGGCACCATGGGGCTTTTATTCCATGGGAGTAATGTCTCAAACTGTCTATGCTTTGATCGATTCCTGGGAGACCAGTGGTAGTTTTCGAAGCACATCTGGAGGCATTCTGTAATCTGTGGACCTTCAGAGTGTTGAAGAAACAGGGAAATTGCATCGGTATTGCATACAACAGGCACCATGGGGCTTTTATTCCATGGGAGTAATGTCTCAAACTGTCTATGCTTTGATCGATTCCTGGGAGACCAGTAGTAGTTTTCGAAGCACATCTGGAGGCATTCTGTAATCTGTGGACCTTCACAGTGTTGAAGAAACAGGGAAATAGCATCGGTATTGCATACAACAGGCACCATGGGGCTTTTATTCCATGGGAGTAATGTCTCAAACTGTCTATGCTTTGATCGATTCCTGGGAGACCAGTAGTAGTTTTCGAAGCACATCTGGAGGCATTCTGTAATCTGTGGACCTTCAGAGTGTTGAAGAAACAGGGAAATTGCATCGGTATTGAATACAGCAGGCACCGTGGGGCTTTTATTCCATGGCAGTAATGTCTCAAACTGTCTATGCTTTGTTCGAATCCTGGGAAACCAGTAGTAGTTTTCGAAGCACATATGGAGGCATTCTGTTATCTGTGGACCTTCAGAGTGTTGAAGAAACAGGGAAATTGCATCGGTATTGCATACAACAGGCACCATGGGGCTTTTATTCCATGGGAGTAATGTCTCAAACTGTCTATGCTTTGATCGATACCTGGGAAACCAGTAGTAGGTTTCGAAGCACATCTGGAGGCATTCTGTAATCTGTGGACCTTCAGAGTGTTGAAGAAACAGGGAAATAGCATCGGTATTGAATACAACAGGCACCATGGTGCTTTTATTCCATGGGAGTAATGTCTCAAACTGTCTATGCTTTGATCGACTCCTGGGAGACCAGTAGTAGTTTTCGAAGCACATCTGGAGGCATTCTGTTATCTGTGGACCTTCAGAGTGTTGAAGAAACAGGGAAATTGCATCGGTATTGAATACAACAGGCACCGTGGTGCTTTTATTCCATGGGAGTAATGTCTCAAACTGTCTATGCTTTGATCGAATCCTGGGAAACCAGTAGTAGTTTTCGAAGCACATCTGGAGGCATTCTGTAATCTGTGGACCTTCAGAGTGTAGAAGAAACAGGGAAATAGCATCGGTATTGCATACAACAATCACCATGGGGCTTTTATTCCATGGGAGTAATGTCTCAAACTGTCTATGCTTTGATCGAATCCCGGGAAACCAGTAGTACTTTTCGAAGCACATCTGGAGGCATTCTGTAATCTGTGGACCTTCAGAGTGTTGAAGAAACAGGGAAATTGCATCGGTATTGCATACAACAGGCACCATGGGGCTTTTATTCCATGGGAGTAATGTCTCAAACTGTCTATGCTTTGATCGATTCCTGGGAGACCAGTAGTAGTTTTCGAAGCACATCTGGAGGCATTCTGTAATCTGTGGACCTTCAGAGTGTTGAAGAAACAGGGAAATAGCATCGGTATTGCATACAACAGGCACCATGGGGCTTTTATTCCATGGGAGTAATGTCTCAAACTGTCTATGCTTTGATCGAATCCTGGGAAACCAGTAGTAGTTTTCGAAGCACATCTGAAGGCATTCTGTAATCTGTGGACCTTCAGAGTGTTGAAGAAACAGGGAAATTGCATCGGTATTGCATACAACAGGCACCATGGGGCTTTTATTCCATGGGAGTAATGTCTCAAACTGTCTATGCTTTGATCGATTCCTGGGAGACCAGTAGTAGTTTTCGAAGCACATCTGGAGGCATTCTGTTATCTGTGGACCTTCAGAGTGTTGAAGAAACAGGG
Organism: Schistocerca gregaria; assembly: GCF_023897955.1. Taxonomy (NCBI): domain Eukaryota; kingdom Metazoa; phylum Arthropoda; class Insecta; order Orthoptera; family Acrididae; genus Schistocerca; species Schistocerca gregaria. The sequence continues at coordinate 6,261,154 of NW_026061730.1, forward strand.
AAATAGCTTCGGTACTGCATACAACAGGCACCATGGGGCTTTTATTCCATGGGAGTAATGTCTCAAACTGTCTATGCTTTGATCGATTCCTGAGAGACCAGTAGTAGTTTTCGAAGCACATCTGGAGGCATTCTGTAATCGGTGGACCTTCAGAGTGTTGAAGAAACACGGAAATTGCATCGGTATTGCATACAACAGGCACCATGGGGCTTTTATTCCATGGGAGTAATGTCTCAAACTGTCTATGCTTTGATCGATTCCTGGGAGACCAGTAGTAGATTTCGAAGCACATCTGGAGGCATTCTGTTATCTGTGGACCTTCAGAGTGTTGAAGAAACAGGGAAATAGCATCGGTATTGCATACAACAGGCACCATGGGGCTTTTATTCCATGGGAGTAATGTCTCAAACTGTCTATGCTTTGATCGATTCCTGGGAGACCAGTAGTAGTTTTCGAAGCACATCTGGAGGCATTCTGTAATCTGTGGACCTTCAGAGTGTTGAAGAAACAGGGAAATTGCATCGGTATTGAATACAGCAGGCACCGTGGTGCTTTTATTCCATGGGAGTAATGTCTGAAACTGTCTATGCTTTGATCGAATCCTGGGAAACCAGTAGTAGTTTTCGAAGCACATACGGAAGGCATTCTGTTATCTGTGGACCTTCAGAGTGTTGACGAAACAGGGAAATTGCATCGGTATTGCATACAACAGGCACCATGGGGCTTTTATTCCATGGGAGTAATGTCTCAAACTGTCTATGCTTTGATCGATTCCTGGGAGACCAGTAGTAGTTTTCGAAGCACATCTGGAGGCATTCTGTAATCTGTGGACCTTCAGAGTGTTGAAGAAACAGGGAAATAGCATCGGTATTGCATACAACAGGCACCATGGGGCTTTTATTCCATGGGAGTAATGTCTCAAACTGTCTATGCTTTGATCGATTCCTGGGAGACCAGTAGTAGTTTTCGAAGCACATCTGGAGGCATTCTGTAATCTGTGGACCTTCAGAGTGTTGAAGAAACAGGGAAATTGCATCGGTATTGCATACAACAGGCACCATGGGGCTTTTATTCCATGGGAGTAATGTCTCAAACTGTCTATGCTTTGATCGATTCCTGGGAGACCAGTGGTAGTTTTCGAAGCACATCTGGAGGCATTCTGTAATCTGTGGACCTTCAGAGTGTTGAAGAAACAGGGAAATTGCATCGGTATTGCATACAACAGGCACCATGGGGCTTTTATTCCATGGGAGTAATGTCTCAAACTGTCTATGCTTTGATCGATTCCTGGGAGACCAGTAGTAGTTTTCGAAGCACATCTGGAGGCATTCTGTTATCTGTGGACCTTCAGAGTGTTGAAGAAACAGGGAAATAGCATCGGTATTGCATACAACAGGCACCATGGGGCTTTTATTCCATGGGAGTAATGTCTCAAACTGTCTATGCTTTGATCGAATCCTGGGAAACCAGTAGTAGTTTTCGAAGCACATCTGGAGGCATTCTGTAATCTGTGGACCTTCAGAGTGTTGAAGAAACAGGGAAATAGCATCGGTATTGCATACAACAGGCACCATGGGGCTTTTATTCCATGGGAGTAATGTCTCAAACTGTCTATGCTTTGATCGAATCCTTGGAAACCAGTAATAGTTTTCGAAGCACATCTGGAGGCATTCTGTAATCTGTGGACCTTCAGAGTGTTGAAGAAACAGGGAAATAGCATCGGTATTGCATACAACAGGCACCATGGGGCTTTTATTCCATGGGAGTAATGTCTCAAACTGTCTATGCTTTGATCGAATCCTGGGAGACCAGTAGTAGTTTTCGAAGCACATCTGGAGGCATTCTGTAATCTGTGGACCTTCAGAGTGTTGAAGAAACAGGGAAATAGCATCGGTATTGCATACAACAGGCACCATGGGGCTTTTATTCCATGGGAATAATGTCTCAAACTGTCTATGCTTTGGTCGATTCCTGGGAGACCAGTGGTAGTTTTCGAAGCACATCTGGAGGCATTCTGTAATCTGTGGACCTTCAGAGTGTTGAAGAAACAGGGAAATTGCATCGGTATTGCATACAACAGGCACCATGGGGCTTTTATTCCATGGGAGTAATGTCTCAAACTGTCTATGCTTTGATCGATTCCTGGGAGACCAGTAGTAGTTTTCGAAGCACATCTGGAGGCATTCTGTAATCTGTGGACCTTCAGAGTGTTGAAGAAACAGGGAAATTGCATCGGAATTGCATACAACAGGCACCATGGGGCTTTTATTTCATGGGAGTAATGTCTCAAACTGTCTATGCTTTGATCGATTCCTGGGAGACCAGTAGTAGTTTTCGAAGCACATCTGGAGGCATTCTGTTATCTGTGGACCTTCAGAGTGTTGAAGAAACAGGGAAATAGCATCGGTATTGCATACAACAGGCACCATGGGGCTTTTATTCCATGGGAGTAATGTCTCAAACTGTCTATGCTTTGATCGAATCCTGGGAAACCAGTAGTAGTTTTCGAAGCACATCTGGAGGCATTCTGTAATCTGTGGACCTTCAGAGTGTTGAAGAAACAGGGAAATAGCATCGGTATTGCATACAACAGGCACCATGGGGCTTTTATTCCATGGGAGTAATGTCTCAAACTGTCTATGCTTTGATCGAATCCTTGGAAACCAGTAGTAGTTTTCGAAGCACATCTGGAGGCATTCTGTAATCTGTGGACCTTCAGAGTGTTGAAGAAACAGGGAAATAGCATCGGTATTGCATACAACAGGCACCATGGGGCTTTTATTCCATGGGAGTAATGTCTCAAACTGTCTATGCTTTGATCGAATCCTGGGAGACCAGTAGTAGTTTTCGAAGCACATCTGGAGGCATTCTGTAATCTGTGGACCTTCAGAGTGTTGAAGAAACAGGGAAATAGCATCGGTATTGCATACAACAGGCACCATGGGGCTTTTATTCCATGGGAGTAATGTCTCAAACTGTCTATGCTTTGATCGATTCCTGGGAGACCAGTGGTAGTTTTCGAAGCACATCTGGAGGCATTCTGTAATCTGTGGACCTTCAGAGTGTTGAAGAAACAGGGAAATTGCATCGGTATTGCATACAACAGGCACCATGGGGCTTTTATTCCATGGGAGTAATGTCTCAAACTGTCTATGCTTTGATCGATTCCTGGGAGACCAGTAGTAGTTTTCGAAGCACATCTGGAGGCATTCTGTAATCTGTGGACTTTCAGAGTGTTGAAGAAACAGGGAAATAGCATCGGTATTGAATACAACAGGCACCATGGGGCTTTTATACCATGGGAGTAATGTCTCAAACTGTCTATGCTTTGATCGATTCCTGGGAGACCAGTAGTAGTTTTCGAAGCACATCTGGAGGCATTCTGTAATCTGTGGACCTTCAGAGTGTTGAAGAAACAGGGAAATTGCATCGGTATTGAATACAGCAGGCACCGTGGGGCTTTTATTCCATGGCAGTAATGTCTCAAACTGTCTATGCTTTGTTCGAATCCTGGGAAACCAGTAGTAGTTTTCGAAGCACATATGGAGGCATTCTGTTATCTGTGGACCTTCAGAGTGTTGATGAAACAGGGAAATTGCATCGGTATTGCATACAACAGGCACCATGGGGCTTTTATTCCATGGGAGTAATGTCTCAAACTGTCTATGCTTTGATCGATACCTGGGAAACCAGTAGTAGGTTTCGAAGCACATCTGGAGGCATTCTGTAATCTGTGGACCTTCAGAGTGTTGAAGAAACAGGGAAATAGCATCGGTATTGAATACAACAGGCACTATGGGGCTTTTATTCCATGGGAGTAATGTCTCAAACTGTCTATGCTTTGATCGATTCCTGGGAGACCAGTAGTAGTTTTCGAAGCACATCTGGAGGCATTCTGTAATCTGTGGACCTTCAGAGTGTTGAAGAAACAGGGAAATAGCATCGGTATTGAATACAACAGGCACCATGGGGCTTTTATACCATGGGAGTAATGTCTCAAACTGTCTATGCTTTGATCGATTCCTGGGAGACCAGAAGTAGTTTTCGAAGCACATCTGGAGGCATTCTGTTATCTGTGGACCTTCAGAGTCGTGAAGAAACAGGGAAATTGCATCGGTATTGAATACAACAGGCACCGTGGGGCTTTTATTCCATGGGAGTAATGTCTCAAACTGTCTATGCTTTGATCGAATCCTGGGAAACCAGTAGTAGTTTTCGAAGCACATCTGGAGGCATTCTGTAATCTGTGGACCTTCAGAGTGTTGAAGAAACAGGGAAATTGCATCGGTATTGCATACAACAGGCACCATGGGGCTTTTATTCCATGGGAGTAATGTCTCAAACTGTCTATGCTTTGATCGATTCCTGGGAGACCAGTAGTAGTTTTCGAAGCACATCTGGAGGCATTCTGTAATCTGTGGACCTTCAGAGTATTGACGAAACACAGATATTGCATCGGTATTGAATACAACAGGCACCATGGGGCTTTTATTCCATGGGAGTAATGTCTCAAACTGTCTATGCTTTGATCGATTCCTGGGAGACCTGTAGTAGTTTTCGAAGCACATCTGGAGGCATTCTGTTATCTGTGGACCTTCAGAGTGTTGAAGAAACAGGGAAATAGCATCGGTATTGCATACAACAGGCACCATGGGGCTTTTATTCCATGGGAGTAATGTCTCAAACTGTCTATGCTTTGATCGATTCCTGGGAGACCAGTAGTAGTTTTCGAAGCACATCTGGAGGCATTCCTTTATCTGTGGACCTTCAGAGTGTTGAAGAAACAGGGAAATTGCATCGGTATTTCATACAACAGGCACCATGGGGCTTTTATTCCATGGGAGTAATGTCTCAAACTGTCTATGCTTTGATCGATTCCTGGGAGACCAGTAGTAGTTTTCGAAGCACATCTGGAGGCATTCTGTTATCTGTGGACCTTCAGAGTGTTGAAGAAACAGGGAAATTGCATCGGTATTGCATACAACAGGCACCATGGGGCTTTTATTCCATGGGAGTAATGTCTCAAACTGTCTATGCTTTGATCGATACCTGGGAAACCAGTAGTAGGTTTCGAAGCACATCTGGAGGCATTCTGTAATCTGTGGACCTTCAGAGTGTTGAAGAAACAGGGAAATAGCATCGGTATTGAATACTACAGGCACCATGGGGCTTTTATTCCATGGGAGTAATGTCTCAAACTGGCTATGCTTTGATCGATTCCTGGGAGACCAGTAGTAGTTTTCGAAGCACATCTGGAGGCATTCTGTTATCTGTGGACCTTCAGAGTGTTGAAGAAACAGGGAAATTGCATCGGTATTGAATACAACAGGCACCGTGGGGCTTTTATTCCATGGGAGTAATGTCTCAAACTGTCTATGCTTTGATCGAATCCTGGGAAACCAGTAGTAGTTTTCGAAGCACATCTGGAATCATTCTGTAATCTGTGGACCTTCAGAGTGTTGAAGAAACAGGGAAATTGCATCGGTATTGCATACAACAGGCACCATGGGGCTTTTATTCCATGGGAGTAATGTCTCAAACTGTCTATGCTTTGATCGAATCCTGGGAAACCAGTAGTAGTTTTCGAAGCACATCTGGAGGCATTCTGTAATCTGTGGACATTCAGAGTGTTGAAGAAACAGTGAAATAGCATCGGTATTGCATACAACAGGCACCATGGGGCTTTTATTCCATGGGAGTAATGTCTCAAACTGTCTATGCTTTGATCGATTCCTGGGAGACCAGTAGTAGTTTTCGAAGCACATCTGGAGGCATTCTGTAATCTGTGGACCTTCAGAGTGTTGAAGGAACAGGGAAATTGCATCGGTATTGCATACAACAGGCACCATGGGGCTTTTATTCCATGGGAGTAATGTCTCAAACTGTCTATGCTTTGATCGATACCTGGGAAACCAGTAGTAGGTTTCGAAGCAAGTCTGGAGGCATTCTGTAATCTGTGGACCTTCAGAGTGTTGAAGAAACAGGGAAATAGCATCGGTATTGAATACAACAGGCACCATGGGGCTTTTATACCATGGGAGTAATGTCTCAAACTGTCTATGCTTTGATCGATTCCTGGGAGACCAGTAGTAGTTTTCGAAGCACATCTGGAGGCATTCTGTTATCTGTGGACCTTCAGAGTCGTGAAGAAACAGGGAAATTGCATCGGTATTGAATACAACAGGCACCGTGGGGCTTTTATTCCATGGGAGTAATGTCTCAAACTGTCTATGCTTTGATCGATACCTGGGAAACCAGTAGTAGGTTTCGAAGCACATCTGGAGGCATTCTGTAATCTGTGGACCTTCAGAGTGTTGAAGAAACAGGGAAATAGCATCGGTATTGAATACAGCAGGCACCATGGGGCTTTTATTCCATGGGAGTAATGTCTCAAACTGTCTATGCTTTGATCGATACCTGGGAAACCAGTAGTAGGTTTCGAAGCACATCTGGAGGCATTCTGTAATCTGTGGACCTTCAGAGTGTTGAAGAAACAGGGAAATAGCATCGGTACTGAATACAACAGGCACCATGGGGCTTTTATTCCATGGGAGTAATGTCTCAAACTGTCTATGCTTTGATCGATTCCTGGGAGACCAGTAGTAGTTTTCGAAGCACATCTGGAGGCATTCTGTTATCTGTGGACCTTCAGAGTGTTGACGAAACAGGGAAATTGCATCGGTATTGAATACAATAGGCACCGTGGGGCTTTTATTCCATGGGAGTAATGTCTCAAACTGTCTATGCTTTGATCGATTCCTGGGAGACCAGTAGTAGTTTTCGAAGCACATCTGGAGGCATTCTGTAATCTGTGGACCTTCAGAGTGTTGAAGAAACAGGGAAATAGCATCGGTATTGCATACAACAGGCACCATGGGGCTTTTATTCCATGGGAGTAATGTCTCAAACTGTCTATGCTTTGATCGATACCTGGGAAACCAGTAGTAGTTTTCGAAGCACATCTGGAGGCATTCTGTAATCTGTGGACCTTCAGAGTGTTGAAGAAACAGGGAAATAGCATCGGTATTGAATACAACAGGCACCATGGGGCTTTAATTCCATGGGAGTAATGTCTCAAACTGTCTATGCTTTGATCGATTCCTGGGAGACCAGTAGTAGTTTTCGAAGCACATCTGGAGGCATTCTGTTATCTGTGGACCTTCAGAGTGTTGAAGAAACAGGGAAATTGCATCGGTATTGAATACAACAGGCACCGTGGGGCTTTTATTCCATGGGAGTAATGTCTCAAACTGTCTATGCTTTGATCGAATCCTGGGAAACCAGTAGTAGTTTTCGAAGCACATCTGGAGGCATTCTGTAATCTGTGGACCTTCAGAGTGTTGAAGAAACAGGAAAATAGCATCGGTATTGCATACAACAGGCACCATGGGGCTTTTATTCCATGGGAGTAATGTCTCAAACTGTCTATGCTTTGATCGATTCCTGGGAGACCAGTAGCAGTTTTCGAAGCACATCTGGAGGCATTCTGTTATCTGTGGACCTTCAGAGTGTTGAAGAAACAGGGAAATTGCATCGGTATTGAATACAACAGGCACCGTGGGGCTTTTATTCCATGGGAGTAATGTCTCAAACTGTCTATGCTTTGATCGATTCCTGGGAGACCAGTAGTAGTTTTCGAAGCACATTTGGAGGCATTCTGTTATCTGTGGACCTTCAGAGTGTTGAAGAAACAGGGAAATTGCATCGGTATTGCATACAACAGGCACCATGGGGCTTTTATTCCATGGGAGTAATGTCTCAAACTGTCTATGCTTTGATCGATTCCTGGGAGACCAGTAGTAGTTTTCGAAGCACATCTGGAGGCATTCTGTTATCTGTGGACCTTCAGAGTGTTGAAGAAACAGGGAAATTGCATCGGTATTGAATACAACAGGCACCGTGGGGCTTTTATTCCATGGGAGTAATGTCTCAAACTGTCTATGCTTTGATCGAATCCTGGGAAACCAGTAGTAGTTTTCGAAGCACATCTGGAAGCATTCTGTAATCTGTGGACCTTCAGAGTGTTGAAGAAACAGGGAAATAGCATCGGTATTGCATACAACAGGCACCATGGGGCTTTTATTGCATGGGGGTAATGTCTCAAACTGTCTATGCTTTGATCGATTCCTGGGAGACCAGTAGTAGTTTTCGAAGCACATCTGGAGGCATTCTGTAATCTGTGGACCTTCAGAGTGTTGAAGAAACAGGGAAATTGCATCGGTATTGCATACAACAGGCACCATGGGGCTTTTATTCCATGGGAGTAATGTCTAAAACTGTCTATGCTTTGATCGACTCCTGGGAGACCAGTAGTAGTTTTCGAAGCACATCTGGAGGCATTCTGTTATCTGTGGACCTTCAGAGTGTTGAAGAAACAGGGAAATAGCATCGGTATTGCATACAACAGGCACCATGGGGCTTTTATTCCATGGGAGTAATGTCTCAAACAGTCTATGCTTTGATCGATTCCTGGGAGACCAGAAGTAGTTTTCGAAGCACATCTGGAGGCATTCTGTTATCTGTGGACCTTCAGAGTGTTGAAGAAACAGGGAAATTGCATCGGTATTTCATACAACAGGCACCATGGGGCTTTTATTCCATGGGAGTAATGTCTCAAACTGTCTATGCTTTGATCGATTCCTGGGAGACCAGTAGTAGTTTTCGAAGCACATCTGGATTCATTCTGTTATCTGTGGACCTTCAGAGTGTTGAAGAAACAGGGAAATTGCATCGGTATTGAATACAACAGGCACTGTCTGGCTTTTATTCCATGGGAGTAATGTCTCAAACTGTCTATGCTTTGATCGATACCTGGGAAACCAGTAGTAGGTTTCGAAGCACATCTGGAGGCATTCTGTAATCTGTGGACCTTCAGAGTGTTGAAGAAACAGGGAAATAGCATCGGTATTGAATACAACAGGCACCATGGGGCTTTTATTCCATGGGAGTAATGTCTCAAACTGTCTATGCTTTGATCGATACCTGGGAAACCAGTAGTAGGTTTCGAAGCACATCTGGAGGCATTCTGTAATATGTGGACCTTCAGAGTGTTGAAGAAACAGGGAAATAGCATCGGTATTGAATACAATAGGCACCATGGGGCTTTTATTCCATGGGAGTAATGTCTCAAACTTTCTATGCTTTGATCGATTCCTGGGAGACCAGTAGTAGTTTTCGAAGCACATCTGGAGGCATTCTGTTATCTGTGGACCTTCAGAGTGTTGAAGAAACAGGGAAATTGCATCGGTATTGAATACAACAGGCACCGTGGGGCTTTTATTCCATGGGAGTAATGTCTCAAACTGTCTATGATTTGATCGAATCCTGGGAAACCAGTAGTAGTTTTCGAAGCACATCTGGAAGCATTCTGTAATCTGTGGACCTTCCGAGTGTTGAAGAAACAGGGAAATTGCATCGGTATTGCATACAAAAGGCACCATGGGGCTTTTATTCCATGGGAGTAATGTCTCAAACTGTCTATGCTTTGATCGATACCTGGGATACCAGTAGTAGGTTTCGAAGCACATCTGGAGGCATTCTGTAATCTGTGGACCTTCAGAGTGTTGAAGAAACAGGGAAATAGCATCGGTATTGAATACAACAGGCACCATGGGGCTTTTATTCCATGGGAGTAATGTCTCAAACTGTCTATGCTTTGATCGATTCCTGGGAGACCAGTAGTAGTTTTCGAAGCACATCTGGACGCATTCTGTTATCTGTGGACCTTCAGAGTGTTGAAGAAACAGGGAAATTGCATCGGTATTGAATACAACAGGCATCGTGGGGCTTTTATTCCATGGGAGTAATGTCTCAAACTGTCTATGCTTTGATCGAATCCTGGGAAACCAGTAGTAGTTTTCGAAGCACATCTGGAAGCATTCTGTAATCTGTGGACCTTCAGAGTGTTGAAGAAACAGGGAAATTGCATCGGTATTGGATACAACAGGCACCATGGGGCTTTTATTCCATGGGGGTAATGTCTCAAACTGTCTATGCTTTGATCGATTCCTGGGAGACCAGTAGTAGTTTTCGAAGCACATCTGGAGGCATTCTGTAATCTGTGGACCTTCAGAGTGTTGAAGAAACAGGGAAATTGCATCGGTATTGCATACAACAGGCACCATGGGGCTTTTATTCCATGGGAGTAATGTCTCAAACTGTCTATGCTTTGATCGATTCCTGGGAGACCAGTAGTAGTTTTCGAAGCACATCTGGAGGCATTCTGTTATCTGTGGACCTTCAGAGTGTTGAAGAAACAGGGAAATAGCATCGGTATTGCATACAACAGGCACCATGGGGCTTTTATTCCATGGGAGTAATGTCTCAAACTGTCTATGCTTTGATCGATTCCTGGGAGACCAGTAATAGTTTTCGAAGCACATCTGGAGGCATTCTGTTATCTGTGGACCTTCAGAGTGTTGAAGAAACAGGGAAATTGCATCGGTATTTCATACAACAGGCACCATGGGGCTTTTATTCCATGGGAGTAATGTCTCAAACTGTCTATGCTTTGATCGATTCCTGGGAGACAAGTAGTAGTTTTCGAAGCACATCTGGAGGCATTCTGTTATCTGTGGACCTTCAGAGTGTTGAAGAAACAGGGAAATTGCATCGGTATTGAATACAACAGGCACTGTCTGGCTCTTATTCCATGGGAGTAATGTCTCAAACTGTCTATGCTTTGATCGATACCTGGGAAACCAGTAGTAGGTTTCGAAGCACATCTGGAGGCATTCTGTAATCTGTGGACCTTCAGAGTGTTGAAGAAACAGGGAAATAGCATCGGTATTGAATACAACAGGCACCATGGGGCTTTTATTCCATGGGAGTAATGTCTCAAACTGTCTATGCTTTGATCGATACCTGGGAAACCAGCAGTAGGTTTCGAAGCACATCTGGAGGCATTCTGTAATCTGTGGACCTTCGGAGTGTTGAAGAAACAGGGAAATAGCATCGGTATTGAATACAACAGGCACCATGGGGCTTTTATTCCATGGGAGTAATGTCTCAAACTTTCTATGCTTTGATCGATTCCTGGGAGACCAGTAGTAGTTTTCGAAGCACATCTGGAGGCATTCTGTTATCTGTGGACCTTCAGAGTGTTGAAGAAACAGGGAAATTGCATCGGTATTGAATACAACAGGCACCGTGGGGCTTTTATTCCATGGGAGTAATGTCTCAAACTGTCTATGCTTTGATCGATACCTGGGAAACCAGTAGTAGGTTTCGAAGCACATCTGGAGGCATTCTGTAATCTGTGGACCTTCAGAGTGTTGAAGAAACAGGGAAATAGCATCGGTATTGAATACAGCAGGCACCATGGGGCTTTTATTCCATGGGAGTAATGTCTCAAACTGTCTATGCTTTGATCGATACCTGGGAAACCAGTAGTAGGTTTCGAAGCACATCTGGAGGCATTCTGTAATCTGTGGACCTTCAGAGTGTTGAAGAAACAGGGAAATAGCATCGGTACTGAATACAACAGGCACCATGGGGCTTTTATTCCATGGGAGTAATGTCTCAAACTGTCTATGCTTTGATCGATTCCTGGGAGACCAGTAGTAGTTTTCGAAGCACATCTGGAGGCATTCTGTTATCTGTGGACCTTCAGAGTGTTGACGAAACAGGGAAATTGCATCGGTATTGAATACAATAGGCACCGTGGGGCTTTTATTCCATGGGAGTAATGTCTCAAACTGTCTATGCTTTGATCGATTCCTGGGAGACCAGTAGTAGTTTTCGAAGCACATCTGGAGGCATTCTGTAATCTGTGGACCTTCAGAGTGTTGAAGAAACAGGGAAATAGCATCGGTATTGCATACAACAGGCACCATGGGGCTTTTATTCCATGGGAGTAATGTCTCAAACTGTCTATGCTTTGATCGATACCTGGGAAACCAGTAGTAGTTTTCGAAGCACATCTGGAGGCATTCTGTAATCTGTGGACCTTCAGAGTGTTGAAGAAACAGGGAAATAGCATCGGTATTGAATACAACAGGCACCATGGGGCTTTAATTCCATGGGAGTAATGTCTCAAACTGTCTATGCTTTGATCGATTCCTGGGAGACCAGTAGTAGTTTTCGAAGCACATCTGGAGGCATTCTGTTATCTGTGGACCTTCAGAGTGTTGAAGAAACAGGGAAATTGCATCGGTATTGAATACAACAGGCACCGTGGGGCTTTTATTCCATGGGAGTAATGTCTCAAACTGTCTATGCTTTGATCGAATCCTGGGAAACCAGTAGTAGTTTTCGAAGCACATCTGGAGGCATTCTGTAATCTGTGGACCTTCAGAGTGTTGAAGAAACAGGAAAATAGCATCGGTATTGCATACAACAGGCACCATGGGGCTTTTATTCCATGGGAGTAATGTCTCAAACTGTCTATGCTTTGATCGATTCCTGGGAGACCAGTAGCAGTTTTCGAAGCACATCTGGAGGCATTCTGTTATCTGTGGACCTTCAGAGTGTTGAAGAAACAGGGAAATTGCATCGGTATTGAATACAACAGGCACCGTGGGGCTTTTATTCCATGGGAGTAATGTCTCAAACTGTCTATGCTTTGATCGATTCCTGGGAGACCAGTAGTAGTTTTCGAAGCACATTTGGAGGCATTCTGTTATCTGTGGACCTTCAGAGTGTTGAAGAAACAGGGAAATTGCATCGGTATTGCATACAACAGGCACCATGGGGCTTTTATTCCATGGGAGTAATGTCTCAAACTGTCTATGCTTTGATCGATACCTGGGAAACCAGTAGTAGTTTTCGAAGCACATCTGGAGGCATTCTGTAATCTTGTGGACCTTCAGAGTGTTGAAGAAACAGGGAAATTGCATCGGTATTGCATACAACAGGCACCATGGGGCTTTTATTCCATGGGAGTAATGTCTCAAACAGTCTATGCTTTGATCGATTCCTGGGAGACCAGTAGTAGTTTTCGAAGCACATCTGGAGGCATTCTGTTATCTGTGGACCTTCAGAGTGTTGAAGAAACAGGGAAATTGCATCGGTATTGAATACAACAGGCACCGTGGGGCTTTTATTCCATGGGAGTAATGTCTCAAACTGTCTATGCTTTGATCGATTCCTGGGAGACCAGTAGTAGTATTCGAAGCACATCTGGAGGCATTCTGTTATCTGGGGACCTTCAGAGTGTTGAAGAAACAGGGAAATTGCATCGGTATTGCATACAAAAGGCACCATGGGGCTTTTATTCCGTGGGAGTAATGTCTCAAACTGTCTATGCTTTGATCGATACCTGGGAAACCAGTAGTAGGTTTCGAAGCACATCTGGAGGCATTCTGTAATCTGTGGACCTTCAGAGTGTTGAAGAAACAGGGAAATAGCATCGGTATTGAATACTACAGGCACCATGGGGCTTTTATTCCATGGGAGTAATGTCTCAAACTGTCTATGCTTTGATCGATTCCTGGGAGACCAGTAGTAGTTTTCGAAGCACATCTGGAGGCATTCTGTTATCTGTGGACCTTCAGAGTGTTGAAGAAACAGGGAAATTGCATCGGTATTGAATACAACAGGCACCGTGGGGCTTTTATTCCATGGGAGTAATGTCTCAAACTGTCTATGCTTTGATCGAATCCTGGGAAACCAGTAGTAGTTTTCGAAGCACATCTGGAAGCATTCTGTAATCTGTGGACCTTCAGAGTGTTGAAGAAACAGGGAAATAGCATCGGTATTGCATACAACAGGCACCATGGGGCTTTTATTGCATGGGGGTAATGTCTCAAACTGTCTATGCTTTGATCGATTCCTGGGAGACCAGTAGTAGTTTTCGAAGCACATCTGGAGGCATTCTGTAATCTGTGGACCTTCAGAGTGTTGAAGAAACAGGGAAATTGCATCGGTATTGCATACAACAGGCACCATGGGGCTTTTATTCCATGGGAGTAATGTCTAAAACTGTCTATGCTTTGATCGACTCCTGGGAGACCAGTAGTAGTTTTCGAAGCACATCTGGAGGCATTCTGTTATCTGTGGACCTTCAGAGTGTTGAAGAAACAGGGAAATAGCATCGGTATTGCATACAACAGGCACCATGGGGCTTTTATTCCATGGGAGTAATGTCTCAAACAGTCTATGCTTTGATCGATTCCTGGGAGACCAGAAGTAGTTTTCGAAGCACATCTGGAGGCATTCTGTTATCTGTGGACCTTCAGAGTGTTGAAGAAACAGGGAAATTGCATCGGTATTTCATACAACAGGCACCATGGGGCTTTTATTCCATGGGAGTAATGTCTCAAACTGTCTATGCTTTGATCGATTCCTGGGAGACCAGTAGTAGTTTTCGAAGCACATCTGGATTCATTCTGTTATCTGTGGACCTTCAGAGTGTTGAAGAAACAGGGAAATTGCATCGGTATTGAATACAACAGGCACTGTCTGGCTTTTATTCCATGGGAGTAATGTCTCAAACTGTCTATGCTTTGATCGATACCTGGGAAACCAGTAGTAGGTTTCGAAGCACATCTGGAGGCATTCTGTAATCTGTGGACCTTCAGAGTGTTGAAGAAACAGGGAAATAGCATCGGTATTGAATACAACAGGCACCATGGGGCTTTTATTCCATGGGAGTAATGTCTCAAACTGTCTATGCTTTGATCGATACCTGGGAAACCAGTAGTAGGTTTCGAAGCACATCTGGAGGCATTCTGTAATATGTGGACCTTCAGAGTGTTGAAGAAACAGGGAAATAGCATCGGTATTGAATACAATAGGCACCATGGGGCTTTTATTCCATGGGAGTAATGTCTCAAACTTTCTATGCTTTGATCGATTCCTGGGAGACCAGTAGTAGTTTTCGAAGCACATCTGGAGGCATTCTGTTATCTGTGGACCTTCAGAGTGTTGAAGAAACAGGGAAATTGCATCGGTATTGAATACAACAGGCACCGTGGGGCTTTTATTCCATGGGAGTAATGTCTCAAACTGTCTATGATTTGATCGAATCCTGGGAAACCAGTAGTAGTTTTCGAAGCACATCTGGAAGCATTCTGTAATCTGTGGACCTTCCGAGTGTTGAAGAAACAGGGAAATTGCATCGGTATTGCATACAAAAGGCACCATGGGGCTTTTATTCCATGGGAGTAATGTCTCAAACTGTCTATGCTTTGATCGATACCTGGGATACCAGTAGTAGGTTTCGAAGCACATCTGGAGGCATTCTGTAATCTGTGGACCTTCAGAGTGTTGAAGAAACAGGGAAATAGCATCGGTATTGAATACAACAGGCACCATGGGGCTTTTATTCCATGGGAGTAATGTCTCAAACTGTCTATGCTTTGATCGATTCCTGGGAGACCAGTAGTAGTTTTCGAAGCACATCTGGACGCATTCTGTTATCTGTGGACCTTCAGAGTGTTGAAGAAACAGGGAAATTGCATCGGTATTGAATACAACAGGCATCGTGGGGCTTTTATTCCATGGGAGTAATGTCTCAAACTGTCTATGCTTTGATCGAATCCTGGGAAACCAGTAGTAGTTTTCGAAGCACATCTGGAAGCATTCTGTAATCTGTGGACCTTCAGAGTGTTGAAGAAACAGGGAAATAGCATCGGTATTGGATACAACAGGCACCATGGGGCTTTTATTCCATGGGGGTAATGTCTCAAACTGTCTATGCTTTGATCGATTCCTGGGAGACCAGTAGTAGTTTTCGAAGCACATCTGGAGGCATTCTGTAATCTGTGGACCTTCAGAGTGTTGAAGAAACAGGGAAATTGCATCGGTATTGCATACAACAGGCACCATGGGGCTTTTATTCCATGGGAGTAATGTCTCAAACTGTCTATGCTTTGATCGATTCCTGGGAGACCAGTAGTAGTTTTCGAAGCACATCTGGAGGCATTCTGTTATCTGTGGACCTTCAGAGTGTTGAAGAAACAGGGAAATAGCATCGGTATTGCATACAACAGGCACCATGGGGCTTTTATTCCATGGGAGTAATGTCTCAAACTGTCTATGCTTTGATCGATTCCTGGGAGACCAGTAATAGTTTTCGAAGCACATCTGGAGGCATTCTGTTATCTGTGGACCTTCAGAGTGTTGAAGAAACAGGGAAATTGCATCGGTATTTCATACAACAGGCACCATGGGGCTTTTATTCCATGGGAGTAATGTCTCAAACTGTCTATGCTTTGATCGATTCCTGGGAGACAAGTAGTAGTTTTCGAAGCACATCTGGAGGCATTCTGTTATCTGTGGACCTTCAGAGTGTTGAAGAAACAGGGAAATTGCATCGGTATTGAATACAACAGGCACTGTCTGGCTCTTATTCCATGGGAGTAATGTCTCAAACTGTCTATGCTTTGATCGATACCTGGGAAACCAGTAGTAGGTTTCGAAGCACATCTGGAGGCATTCTGTAATCTGTGGACCTTCAGAGTGTTGAAGAAACAGGGAAATAGCATCGGTATTGAATACAACAGGCACCATGGGGCTTTTATTCCATGGGAGTAATGTCTCAAACTGTCTATGCTTTGATCGATACCTGGGAAACCAGCAGTAGGTTTCGAAGCACATCTGGAGGCATTCTGTAATCTGTGGACCTTCGGAGTGTTGAAGAAACAGGGAAATAGCATCGGTATTGAATACAACAGGCACCATGGGGCTTTTATTCCATGGGAGTAATGTCTCAAACTTTCTATGCTTTGATCGATTCCTGGGAGACCAGTAGTAGTTTTCGAAGCACATCTGGAGGCATTCTGTTATCTGTGGACCTTCAGAGTGTTGAAGAAACAGGGAAATTGCATCGGTATTGAGTACAACAGGCACCGTGGGGCTTTTATTCCATGGGAGTAATGTCTCAAACTATCTATGATTTGATCGAATCCTGGGAAACCAGTAGTAGTTTTCGAAGCACATCTGGAAGCATTCTGTAATCTGTGGACCTTCCGAGTGTTGAAGAAACAGGGAAATAGCATCGGTATTGCATACAACAGGCACCATGGGGCTTTTATTCCATGGGGGTAATGTCTCAAACTGTCTATGCTTTGATCGATTCCTGGGAGACCAGTAGTAGTTTTCGAAGCACATCTGGAGGCATTCTGTAATCTGTGGACCTTCAGAGTGTTGAAGAAACAGGGAAATTGCATCGGTATTGCATACAACAGGCACCATGGGGCTTTTATTCCATGGGAGTAATGTCTCAAACTGTCTATGCTTTGATCGATTCCTGGGAGACCAGTAGTAGTTTTCGAAGCACATCTGGAGGCATTCTGTTATCTGTGGACCTTCAGAGTGTTGAAGAAACAGGGAAATAGCATCGGTATTGCATACAACAGGCACCATGGGGCTTTTATTCCATGGGAGTAATGTCTCAAACTGTCTATGCTTTGATCGATTCCTGGGAGACCAGTAGTAGTTTTCGAAGCACATCTGGAGGCATTCTGTTATCTGTGGACCTTCAGAGTGTTGAAGAAACAGGAAAATTGCATCGGTATTTCATACAACAGGCACTATGGGGCTTTTATTCCATGGGAGTAATGTCTCAAACTGTCTATGCTTTGATCGATTCCTGGGAGACCAGTAGTAGTTTTCGAAGCACATCTGGAGGCATTCTGTTATCTGTGGACCTTCAGAGTGTTAAAGAAACAGGGAAATTGCATCGGTATTGAATACAACAGGCACCGTCTGGCTTTTATTCCATGGGAGTAATGTCTCAAACTGTCTATGCTTTGATCGATACCTGGGAAACCAGTAGTAGGTTTCGAAGCACATCTGGAGGCATTCTGTAATCTGTGGACCTTCAGAGTGTTGAAGAAACAGGGAAATAGCATCGGTATTGAATACAACAGGCACCATGGGGCTTTTATTCCATGGGAGTAATGTCTCAAACTGTCTATGCTTTGATCGATTCCTGGGAAACCAGTAGTAGGTTTCGAAGCACATCTGGAGGCATTCTGTAATCTGTGGACCTTCAGAGTGTTGAAGAAACAGGGAAATAGCATCGGTATTGAATACAACAGGCACCATGGGGCTTTCATTCCATGGGAGTAATGTCTCAAACTGTCTATGCTTTGATCGATTCCTGGGAGACCAGTAGTAGTTTTCGAAGCACATCTGGAGGCATTCTGTTATCTGTGGACCTTCAGAGTGTTGAAGAAACAGGGAAATAGCATCGGTATTGCATACAACAGGCACCATGCGGCTTTTATTCCATGGGAGTAATGTCTCAAACTGTCTATGCTTTGATCGATTCCTGGGAGACCAGTAGTAGTTTTCGAAGCACATCTGGAGGCATTCTGTAATCTGTGGACCTTCAGAGTGTTGAAGAAACAGGGAAATAGCATCGGTATTGCATACAACAGGCACCATGGGGCTTTTATTCCATGGGAGTAATGTCTCAAACTGTCTATGCTTTGATCGATTCCTGGGAGACCAGTAGTAGTTTTCGAAGCACATCTGGAGGCATTCTGTTATCTGTGGACCTTCAGAGTGTTGAAGAAACAGGGAAATTGCATCGGTATTGCATACAACAGGCACCATGGGGCTTTTATTCCATGGGAGTAATGTCTCAAACTGTCTATGCTTTGATCGATACCTGGGAAACCAGTAGTAGGTTTCGAAGCACATCTGGAGGCATTCTGTAATCTGTGGACCTTCAGAGTGTTGAAGAAACAGGGAAATTGCATCGGTATTGAATACAACAGGCACCGTGGGGCTTTTATTCCATGGGAGTAATGTCTCAAACTGTCTATGCTTTGATCGAATCCTGGGAAACCAGTAGTAGTTTTCGAAGCACATCTGGAATCATTCTGTAATCTGTGGACCTTCAGAGTGTTGAAGAAACAGGGAAATAGCATCGGTATTGCATACAACAGGCACCATGGGGCTTTTATTCCATGGGAGTAATGTCTCAAACTGTCTATGCTTTGATCGAATCCTGGGAAACCAGTAGTAGTTTTCGAAGCACATCTGGAGGCATTCTGTAATCTGTGGACATTCAGAGTGTTGAAGAAACAGTGAAATAGCATCGGTATTTCATACAACAGGCACCATGGGGCTTTTATTCCATGGGAGTAATGTCTCAAACTGTCTATGCTTTGATCGATTCCTGGGAGACCAGTAGTAGTTTTCGAAGCACATCTGGAGGCATTCTGTAATCTGTGGACCTTCAGAGTGTTGAAGAAACAGGGAAATTGCATCGGTATTGCATACAACAGGCACCATGGGGCTTTTATTCCATGGGAGTAATGTCTCAAAAACTGTCTATGCTTTGATCGATACCTGGGAAACCAGTAGTAGGTTTCGAAGCAAGTCTGGAGGCATTCTGTAATCTGTGGACCTTCAGAGTGTTGAAGAAACAGGGAAATAGCATCGGTATTGAATACAACAGGCACCATGGGGCTTTTATACCATGGGAGTAATGTCTCAAACTGTCTATGCTTTGATCGATTCCTGGGAGACAAGTAGTAGTTTTCGAAGCACATCTGGAGGCATTCTGTTATCTGTGGACCTTCAGAGTCTGGAAGAAACAGGGAAATTGCATCGGTATTGAATACAACAGGCACCGTGGGGCTTTTATTCCATGGGAGTAATGTCTCAAACTGTCTATGCTTTGATCGATACCTGGGAAACCAGTAGTAGGTTTCGAAGCACATCTGGAGGCATTCTGTAATCTGTGGACCTTCAGAGTGTTGAAGAAACAGGGAAATAGCATCGGTATTTCATACAACAGGCACTATGGGGCTTTTATTCCATGGGAGTAATGTCTCAAACTGTCTATGCTTTGATCGATTCCTGGGAGACCAGTAGTAGGTTTCGAAGCACATCTGGAGGCATTCTGTAATCTGTGGACCTTCAGAGTGTTGAAGAAACAGGGAAATAGCATCGGTACTGAATACAACAGGCACCATGGGGCTTTTATTCCATGGGAGTAATGTCTCAAACTGTCTATGCTTTGATCTATTCCTGGGAGACCAGTAGTAGTTTTCGAAGCACATCTGGAGGTATTCTGATATCTGTGGACCTTCAGAGTGTTGAAGAAACAGGGAAATTGCATCGGTATTGAATACAACAGGCACCATGGGGCTTTTATTCCATGGGAGTAATGTCTCAAACTGTCTATGCTTTGATCGAATCCTGGGAGACCAGTAGTAGTTTTCGAAGCACATCTGGAGGCATTCTGTAATCTGTGGACCTTCAGAGTGTTGAAGAAACAGGGAAATAGCATCGGTATTGCATACAACAGGCACCATGGGGCTTTTATTCCATGGGAGTAATGTCTCAAACTGTCTATGCTTTGATCGATACCTGGGAAACCAGTAGTAGTTTTCGAAGCACATCTGGAGGCATTCTGTAATCTGTGGACCTTCAGAGTGTTGAAGAAACAGGGAAATAGCATCGGTATTGAATACAACAGGCACCATGGGGCTTTAATTCCATGGGAGTAATGTCTCAAACTGTCTATGCTTTGATCGATTCCTGGGAGACCAGTAGTAGTTTTCGAAGCACATCTGGAGGCATTCTGTTATCTGTGGACCTTCAGAGTGTTGAAGAAACAGGGAAATTGCATCGGTATTGAATACAACAGGCACCGTGGGGCTTTTATTCCATGGGAGTAATGTCTCAAACTGTCTATGCTTTGATCGAATCCTGGGAAACCAGTAGTAGTTTTCGAAGCACATCTGGAGGCATTCTGTAATCTGTGGACCTTCAGAGTGTTGAAGAAACAGGAAAATAGCATCGGTATTGCATACAACAGGCACCATGGGGCTTTTATTCCATGGGAGTAATGTCTCAAACTGTCTATGCTTTGATCGATTCCTGGGAGACCAGTAGTAGTTTTCGAAGCACATCTGGAGGCATTCTGTTATCTGTGGACCTTCAGAGTGTTGAAGAAACAGGGAAATTGCATCGGTATTGAATACAACAGGCACCGTGGGGCTTTTATTCCATGGGAGTAATGTCTCAAACTGTCTATGCTTTGATCGATTCCTGGGAGACCAGTAGTAGTTTTCGAAGCACATTTGGAGGCATCCTGTTATCTGTGGAACTTCAGAGTGTTGAAGAAACAGGGAAATTGCATCGGTATTGCATACAACAGGCACCATGGGGCTTTTATTCCATGGGAGTAATGTCTCAAACTGTCTATGCTTTGATCGATTCGTGGGAGACCAGTAGTAGTATTCGAAGCACATCTGGAGGCATTCTGTAATCTGTGGACCTTCCGAGTGTTGAAGAAACAGGGAAATAGCATCGGTATTGCATACAACAGGCACCATGGGGCTTTTATTCCATGGCAGTAATGTCTCAAACAGTCTATGCTTTGATCGATTCCTGGGAGACCAGTAGTAGTTTTCGAAGCACATCTGGAGGCATTCTGTTATCTGTGGACCTTCAGAGTGTTGAAGAAACAGGGAAATTGCATCGGTATTGAATACAACAGGCACCGTGGGGCTTTTATTCCATGGGAGTAATGTCTCAAACTGTCTATGCTTTGATCGATTCCTGGGAGACCAGTAGTAGTTTTCGAAGCACATCTGGAGGCATTCTGTTATCTGGGGACCTTCAGAGTGTTGAAGAAACAGGGAAATTGCATCGCTATTGCATACAAAAGGCACCATGGGGCTTTTATTCCATGGGAGTAATGTCTCAAACTGTCTATGCTTTGATCGATACCTGGGAAACCAGTAGTAGGTTTCGAAGCACATCTGGAGGCATTCTGTAATCTGTGGACCTTCAGAGTGTTGAAGAAACAGGGAAATAGCATCGGTATTGAATACAACAGGCACCATGGGGATTTTATTCCATGGGAGTAATGTCTCAAACTGTCTATGCTTTGATCGATTCCTGGGAGACCAGTAGTAGTTTTCGAAGCACATCTGGAGGCATTCTGTTATCTGTGGACCTTCAGAGTGTTGAAGAAACAGGGAAATTGCATCGGTATTGAATACAACAGGCACCGTGGGGCTTTTATTCCATGGGAGTAATGTCTCAAACTGTCTATGCTTTGATCGAATCCTGGGAAACCAGTAGTAGTTTTCGAAGCACATCTGGAAGCATTCTGTAATCTGTGGACCTTCAGAGTGTTGAAGAAACAGGGAAATTGCATCGGTATTGCATACAACAGGCACCATGGGGCTTTTATTCCATGGGAGTAATGTCTCAAACTGTCTATGCTTTGATCGATTCCTGGGAGACCAGTAGTAGTTTTCGAAGCACATCTGGAGGCATTCTGTTATCTGTGGACCTTCAGAGTGTTGAAGAAACAGGGAAATTGCATCGGTATTGAATACAACAGGCACCGTGGGGCTTTTATTCCATGGGAGTAATGTCTCAAACTGTCTATGCTTTGATCGAATCCTGGGAAACCAGTAGTAGTTTTCGAAGCACATCTGGAGGCATTCTGTAATCTGTGGACCTTCAGAGTGTTGAAGAAACAGGAAAATAGCATCGGTATTGCATACAACAGGCACCATGGGGCTTTTATTCCGTGGGAGTAATGTCTCAAACTGTCTATGCTTTGATCGATTCCTGGGAGACCAGTAGCAGTTTTCGAAGCACATCTGGAGGCATTCTGTTATCTGTGGACCTTCAGAGTGTTGAAGAAACAGGGAAATTGCATCGGTATTGAATACAACAGGCACCGTGGGGCTTTTATTCCATGGGAGTAATGTCTCAAACTGTCTATGCTTTGATCGATTCCAGGGAGACCAGTAGTAGTTTTCGAAGCACATTTGGAGGCATCCTGTTATCTGTGGAACTTCAGAGTGTTGAAGAAACAGGGAAATTGCATCGGTATTGCATACAACAGGCACCATGGGGCTTTTATTCCATGGGAGTAATGTCTCAAACTGTCTATGCTTTGATCGATACCTGGGAAACCAGTAGTAGTTTTCGAAGCACATCTGGAGGCATTCTGTAATCTGTGGACCTTCAGAGTGTTGAAGAAACAGGGAAATAGCATCGGTATTGCATACAACAGGTACCATGGGGCTTTTATTCCATGGGAGTAATGTCTCAAACAGTCTATGCTTTGATCGATTCCTGGGAGACCAGTAGTAGTTTTCGAAGCACATCTGGAGGCATTCTGTTATCTGTGGACCTTCAGAGTGTTGAAGAAACAGGGAAATTGCATCGGTATTGAATACAACAGGCACCGTGGGGCTTTTATTCCATGGGAGTAATGTCTCAAACTGTCTATGCTTTGATCGATTCCTGGGAGACCAGTAGTAGTTTTCGAAGCACATCTGGAGGCATTCTGTTATCTGGGGACCTTCAGAGTGTTGAAGAAACAGGGAAATTGCATCGGTATTGCATACAAAAGGCACCATGGGGCTTTTATTCCATAGGAGTAATGTCTCAAACTGTCTATGCTTTGATCGATACCTGGGAAACCAGTAGTAGGTTTCGAAGCACATCTGGAGGCATTCTGTAATCTGTGGACCTTCAGAGTGTTGAAGAAACAGGGAAATAGCATCGGTATTGAATACAACAGGCACCATGGGGCTTTTATTCCATGGGAGTAATGTCTCAAACTGTCTATGCTTTGATCGATTCCTGGGAGACCAGTAGTAGTTTTCGAAGCACATCTGGAGGCATTCTGTTATCTGTGGACCTTCAGAGTGTTGAAGAAACAGGGAAATTGCATCGGTATTGAATACAACAGGCACCGTGGGGCTTTTATTCCATGGGAGTAATGTCTCAAACTGTCTATGCTTTGATCGAATCCTGGGAAACCAGTAGTAGTTTTCGAAGCACATCTGGAAGCATTCTGTAATCTGTGGACCTTCAGAGTGTTGAAGAAACAGGGAAATAGCATCGGTATTGCATACAACAGGCACCATGGGGCTTTTATTCAATGGGGGTAATGTCTCAAACTGTCTATGCTTTGATCGATTCCTGGGAGACCAGTAGTAGTTTTCGAAGCACATCTGGAGGCATTCTGTTATCTGTGGACCTTCAGAGTGTTGAAGAAACAGGGAAATTGCATCGGTATTGCATACAACAGGCACCATGGGGCTTTTATTCCATGGGAGTAATGTCTCAAACTGTCTATGCTTTGATCGATTCCTGGGAGACCAGTAGTAGTTTTCGAAGCACATCTGGAGGCATTCTGTTATCTGTGGACCTTCAGAGTGTTGAAGAAACAGGGAAATAGCATCGGTATTGCATACAACAGGCACCATGGGGCTTTTATTCCATGGGAGTAATGTCTCAAACTGTCTATGCTTTGATCGATTCCTGGGAGACCAGTAGTAGTTTTCGAAGCACATCTGGAGGCATTCTGTTATCTGTGGACCTTCAGAGTGTTGAAGAAACAGGGAAATTGCATCGGTATTTCATACAACAGGCACCATGGGGCTTTTATTCCATGGGAGTAATGTCTCAAACTGTCTATGCTTTGATCGATTCCTGGGAGACCAGTAGTAGTTTTCGAAGCACATCTGGAGGCATTCTGTTATCTGTGGACCTACAGAGTGTTGAAGAAACAGGGAAATTGCATCGGTATTGAATACAACAGGCACTGTCTGGCTTTTATTCCATGGGAGTAATGTCTCAAACTGTCTATGCTTTGATCGATACCTGGGAAACCAGTAGTAGGTTTCGAAGCACATCTGGAGGCATTCTGTAATCTGTGGACCTTCAGAGTGTTGAAGAAACAGGGAAATAGCATCGGTATTGAATACAACAGGCACCATGGGGCTTTTATTCCATGGGAGTAATGTCTCAAACTGTCTATGCTTTGATCGATACCTGGGAAACCAGTAGTAGGTTTCGAAGCACATCTGGAGGCATTCTGTAATCTGTGGACCTTCGGAGTGTTGAAGAAACAGGGAAATAGCATCGGTATTGAATACAACAGGCACCATGGGGCTTTTATTCCATGGGAGTAATGTCTCAAACTGTCTATGCTTTGATCGATTCCTGGGAGACCAGTAGTAGTTTTCGAAGCACATCTGGAGGCATTCTGTTATCTGTGGACCTTCAGAGTGTTGAAGAAACAGGGAAATTGCATCGGTATTGAATACAACAGGCACCGTGGGGCTTTTATTCCATGGGAGTAATGTCTCAAACTGTCTATGCTTTGATCGAATCCTGGGAAACCAGTAGTAGTTTTCGAAGCACATCTGGAAGCATTCTGTAATCTGTGGACCTTCCGAGTGTTGAAGAAACAGGGAAATAGCATCGGTATTGCATACAACAGGCACCATGGGGCTTTTATTCCATGGGGGTAATGTCTCAAACTGTCTATGCTTTGATCGATTCCTGGGAGACCAGTAGTAGTTTTCGAAGCACATCTGGAGGCATTCTGTAATCTGTGGACCTTCAGAGTGTTGAAGAAACAGGGAAATTGCATCGGTATTGCATACAACAGGCACCATGGGGCTTTTATTCCATGGGAGTAATGTCTCAAACTGTCTATGCTTTGATCGATTCCTGGGAGACCAGTAGTAGTTTTCGAAGCACATCTGGAGGCATTCTGTTATCTGTGGACCTTCAGAGTGTTGAAGAAACAGGGAAATTGCATCGGTATTGAATACAACAGGCACCGTCTGGCTTTTATTCCATGGGAGTAATGTCTCAAACTGTCTATGCTTTGATCGATACCTGGGAAACCAGTAGTAGGTTTCGAAGCACATCTGGAGGCATTCTGTAATCTGTGGACCTTCAGAGTGTTGAAGAAACAGGGAAATAGCATCGGTATTGAATACAACAGGCACCATGGGGCTTTTATTCCATGGGAGTAATGTCTCAAACTGTCTATGCTTTGATGGATTCCTGGGAAACCAGTAGTAGGTTTCGAAGCACATCTGGAGGCATTCTGTAATCTGTGGACCTTCAGAGTGTTGAAGAAACAGGGAAATATCATCGGTATTGAATACAACAGGCACCATGGGGCTTTTATTCCATGGGAGTAATGTCTCAAACTGTCTATGCTTTGATCGAATCCTGGGAGACCAGTAGTAGTTTTCGAAGCACATCTGGAGGCATTCTGTTATCTGTGGACCTTCAGAGTGTTGAAGAAACAGGGAAATTGCATCGGTATTGAATACAACAGGCACCGTGGGGCTTTTATTCCATGGGAGTAATGTCTCAAACTGTCTATGCTTTGATCGATACCTGGGAAACCAGTAGTAGGTTTCGAAGCACATCTGGAGGCATTCTGTAATCTGTGGACCTTCAGAGTGTTGAAGAAACAGGGAAATAGCATCGGTATTGCATACAACAGGCACCATGGGGCTTTTATTCCATGGGAGTAATGTCTCAAACTGTCTATGCTTTGATCGATACCTGGGAAACCAGCAGTAGGTTTCGAAGCACATCTGGAGGCATTCTGTAATCTTTGGACCTTCAGAGTGTTGAAGAAACAAGGAAATAGCATCGGTATTGAATACAACAGGCACCATGGGGCTTTTATTCCATGGGAGTAATGTCTCAAACTGTCTATGCTTTGATCGATTCCTGGGAGACCAGTAGTAGTTTTCGAAGCACATCTGGAGGCATTCTGTTATCTGTGGACTTCGGAGTGTTGAAGAAACAGGGAAATTGCATCGGTATTGAATTCAACAGGCACCGTGGGGCTTTTATTCCATGGGAATAATGTCTCAAACTGTCTATGCTTTGATCGAATCCTGGGAGACCAGTAGTAGTTTTCGAAGCACATCTGGAGGCATTATGTAATCTGTGGACCTTCAGAGTGTTGAAGAAACAGGGAAATAGCATCGGTATTGCATACAACAGGCACCATGGGGCTTTTATTCCATGGGAGTAATGTCTCAAACTGTCTATGCTTTGATCGATACCTGGGAAACCAGTAGTAGGTTTCGAAGCACATCTGGAGGCATTCTGTAATCTGTGGACCTTCAGAGTGTTGAAGAAACAGGGAAATAGCATCGGTATTGAATACAACAGGCACCATGGGGCTTGTATTCCATGGGAGTAATGTCTCAAACTGTCTATGCTTTGATCGATTCCTGGGAGACCAGTAGTAGTTTTCGAAGCACATCTGGAGGCATTCTGTTATCTGTGGACCTTCATAGTGTTGAAGAAACAGGGAAATAGCATCGGTATTGAATACAACAGGAACCTTTGGCTTTTATTCCATGGGGGTAATGTCTCAAACTGTCTATGCTTTGATCGATTCCTGGGAGACCAGTAGTAGATTTCGAAGCACATCTGGAGGCATTCTGTTATCTGTGGACCTTCAGAGTGTTGAAGAAACAGGGAAATAGCATCGGTATTGAATACAACAGGCACCGTGGGGCTTTTATTCCATGGGAGTAATGTCTCAAACTGTCTATGCTTTGATCGATACCTAGGAAACCAGTAGTAGGTTTCGAAGCACATCTGGAGGCATTCTGTAATCTTTGGACCTTCAGAGTGTTGAGGAAACAGGGAAATAGCATCGGTATTGCATACAACAGGCACCATGGGGCTTTTATTCCATGGGAGTAATGTCTCAAACTGTCTATGCTTTGATCGATTCCTGGGAGACCAGTAGTAGTTTTCGAAGCACATCTGGAGGCATTCTGTATTCTGTGGACCTTCAGAGTGTTGAAGAAACAGGGAAATAGCATCGGTATTGAATACAACAGGCACCGTGGGGCTTTTATTCCATGGGAGTAATGTCTCAAACTGTCTATGCTTTGATCGAATCCTGGGAAACCAGTAGTAGTTTTCGAAGCACATATGGAGGCATTCTGTAATCTGTGGACCTTCAGAGTGTTGAAGAAGCAGGGAAATTGCATCGGTATTGAATACAACAGGAACCTTTGGCTTTTATTCCATGGGGGTAATGTCTCAAACTGTCTATGCTTTGATCTATTCCTGGGAGACCAGTAGTAGTTTTCGAAGCACATATGGAGGTATTCTGTAATCTGTGGACCTTCTGAGTGTTGAAGAAACATGGAAATAGCATCGGTATTGCATACAACAGGCACCATGGGGCTTTTATTCCATGGGAGTAATGTCTCAAACTGTCTATGCTTTGATCGATTCCTGGGAGACCAGTAGTAGTTTTCGAAGCACATCTGGAGGCATTCTGTTATCTGTGGACCTTCAGAGTGTTGAAGAAACAGGGAAATAGCATCGGTATTGAATACAACAGGCACCATGGGGCTTTTATTCCATGGGAGTAATGTCTCAAACTGTCTATGCTTTGATCGATTCCTGGGAGACCAGTAGTAGATTTCGAAGCACATCTGGAGGCATTCTGTTATCTGTGGACCTTCAGAGTGTTGAAGAAACAGGGAAATAGCATCGGTATTGCATACAACAGGCACCATGGGGCTTTTATTCCATGGGAGTAATGTCTCAAACTGTCTATGCTTTGATCGATTCCTGGGAGACCAGTAGTAGATTTCGAAGCACATCTGGAGGCATTCTGTTATCTGTGGACCTTCAGAGTGTTGAAGAAACAGGGAAATAGCATCGGTATTGCATACAACAGGCACCATGGGGCTTTTATTCCATGGGAGTAACGTCCCAAACTGTCTATGCTTTCATCGATTCCTGGGAGACAAGTAGTAGTTTTCGAAGCACATATGGAGGCATTCTGTTATCTGTGGACCTTCAGAGTGTTGAAGAAACAGGGAAATTGCATCGGCATTGAATACAACAAGCACCATGGGGCTTTTATTCCATGGGAGTAATGTCTCAAACTGTCTAAGCTTTGATTGAATCCTGGGAAACCAGTAGTAGTTTTCGAAGCACATATGGAGGCATTCTGTAATCTGTGGACCTTCAGAGTGTTGAAGAAGCAGGGAAATTGCATCGGTATTGAATACAACAGGAACCTTTGGCTTTTATTTCATGGGGGTAATGTCTCAAACTGCCTATGCTTTGATCGATTCCTGGGAAACCAGTAGTAGTTTTCGAAGCACATATGGAGGCATTCTGTAATCTGTGGACCTTCAGAGTGTTGAAGAAGCAGGGAAATTGCATCGGTATTGAATACAACAGGAACCTTTGGCTTTTATCCAATGGGGGTAATGTCTCAAACTGTCTATGCTTTGATCGATTCCTGGGAGACCAGTAGTAGTTTTCGATGCACATCTGGAGGCATTCTGTTATCTGTGGACCTTCAGAGTGTTGAAGAAACAGGGAAATTAAATCGGTATTTAATACAACAGGCACCGTGGGGCTTTTATTCCATGGGAGTTATGTCTCAAACTGTCTATGCTTTGATCGAATCCTGGGAAACCAGTAGTAGTTTTCGAAGCACATATGGAGGCATTCTGTAATCTGTGGACCTTCAGAGTGTTAAAGAAGCAGGGAAATTGCAACGGTATTGAATACAACAGGCACCATGGGGCTTTTATTCCATGGGAGTAATGTCTCAAACTGTCTATGCTTTGATCGAATCCTGGGAAACCAGTAGTAGTTTTCGAAGCACGTATTGAGGCATTCTGTAATCTGTGGACCTTCAGAGTGTTGAAGAAGCAGGGAAATTGCATCGGTATTGAATACAACAGGAAACTTTGGCTTTTATTCAATGGGGGTAATGTCTCAAACTGTCTATGCTTTGATCGATTCCTGGGAGACCAGTAGTAGTTTTCGAAGCACATATGGAGGTATTCTGTAATCTGTGGACCTTCAGAGTGTTGAAGAAACAGGGAAATAGCATCGGTATTGCATACAACAGGCACAATGGGGCTTTTATTCCATGGGAGTAATGTCTCAAACTGTCTATGCTTTGATCGATTCCTGGGAGACCAGTAGTAGTTTTCGAAGCACATCTGGAGGCATTCTGTTATCTGTGGACCTTCAGAGTGTTGAAGAAACAGGGAAATAGCATCGGTATTGAATACAACAGGCACCATGGGGCTTTTATTCCATGGGAGTAATGTCTCAAACTGTCTATGCTTTGATCGATTCCTGGGAGACCAGTAGTAGATTTCGAAGCACATCTGGAGATATTCTGTTATCTGTGGACCTTCAGAGTGTTGAAGAAACAGGGAAATAGCATCGGTATTGCATACAACAGGCACCATGGGGCTTTTATTCCATGGGAGTAATGTCTCAAACTGTCTATGTTTTGATCGATACCTGGGAAACCAGTAGTAGGTTTCGAAGCACATCTGGAGGCATTCTGTAATCTGTGGACCTTCAGAGTGTTGAAGAAACAGGGAAATAGCATCGGTATTGCATACAACAGGCACCATGGGGCTTTTATTCCATGGGAGTAATGTCTCAAACTGTCTATGCTTTGATCGATTCCTGGGAGACCAGTAGTAGTTTTCGAAGCACATCTGGAGGCATTCTGTAATCTGTGGACCTTCAGAGTGTTGAAGAAACAGGGAAATAGCATCGGTATTGAATACCACAGGCACCATGGGGCTTTTATTCCATGGGAGTAATGTCTCAAACTGTCTATGCTTTGATCGATTCCTGGGAGACCAGTAGTAGTTTTCGAAGCACGTCTGGGGGCATTCTGTTATCTGTGGACCTTCAGAGTGTTGAAGAAACAGGGAAATAGCATCGGTATTGAATACAACAGGCACCATGGGGCTTTTATTCCATGGGAGTAATGTCTCAAACTGTCTATGCTTTGATCGATTCCTGGGAGACCAGTAGTAGATTTCGAAGCACATCTGGAGGCATTCTGCTATCTGTGGACCTTCAGAGTGTTGAAGAAACAGGTAAATAGCATCGGTATTGCATACAACAGGCACCATGGGGCTTTTATTCCATGGGAGTAATGTCTCAAACTGTCT
Organism: Schistocerca gregaria; assembly: GCF_023897955.1. NCBI lineage: Eukaryota > Metazoa > Arthropoda > Insecta > Orthoptera > Acrididae > Schistocerca > Schistocerca gregaria. The sequence continues at coordinate 6,291,834 of NW_026061730.1, forward strand.
ATGCTTTCATCGATTCCTGGGAGACAAGTAGTAGTTTTCGAAGCACATATGGAGGCATTCTGTTATCTGTGGACCTTCAGAGTGTTGAAGAAACAGGGAAATTGCATCGGCATTGAATACAACAAGCACCGTGGGGCTTTTATTCCATGGGAGTAATGTCTCAAACTGTCTATGCTTTGATCGAATCCTGGGAAACCAGTAGTAGTTTTCGAAGCACATATGTAGGCATTCTGTAATCTGTAGACCTTCAGAGTGTTGAAGAAGCAGGGAAATTGCATCGGTATTGAATACAACAGGAACCTTTGGCTTTTATTCCATGGGGGTAATGTCTCAAACTGTCTATGCTTTGATCGATTCCTGGGAGACCAGTAGTAGTTTTCAAAGCACATATGGAGGTATTCTGTAATCTGTGGACCTTCAGAGTGTTGAAGAAACAGGGAAAATGCATCGGTATTGAATACAACAGGAACCTTTGGCTTTTATTCCATGGGGGTAATGTCTCAAACTGTCTATGCTTTGATCGATTCCTGGGAGACCAGTAGTAGTTTTCGAAGCACATATGGAGGTATTCTGTACTCTGTGGACCTTCAGAGTGTTGAAGAAACAGGGAAATTGCATCGGTATTGAATACAAGAGGCATCGTGGGGCTTTTATTCCATGGGAGTAATGTCTCAAACTGTCTATGCTTTGATCGATACCTGGGAAACCAGTAGTAGGTTTCGAAGCACATCTGGAGGCATTCTGTAATCTGTGGACCTTCAGAGTGTTGAAGAAACAGGGAAATAGCATCGGTATTGAATACAACAGGCACCATGGGGCTTTTATTCCATGGGAGTAATGTCTCAAACTGTCTATGCTTTGATCGATTCCTGGGAGACCAGTAGTAGTTTTCGAAGCACATCTGGAGGCATTCTGTTATCTGTGGACCTTCAGAGTGTTGAAGAAACAGGGAAATTGCATCGGTATTGAATACAACAGGCATCGTGGGGCTTTTATTCCATGGGAGTAATGTCTCAAACTGTCTACGCTTTGATCGAATCCTGGGAAACCAGTAGTAGTTTTCGAAGCACATATGGAGGCATTCTGTAATCTGTGGACCTTCAGAGTGTTGAAGAAGCAGGGAAATTGCATCGGTATTGAATACAACAGGAACCTTTCGCTTTTATTCCATGGGGGTAATGTCTCAAACTGTCTATGCTTTGATCGATTCCTGGGAGACCAGTAGTAGTTTTCGACGCACATATGGAGGTATTCTGTAATCTGTGGACCTTCAGAGTGTTGAAGAAACAGGGAAATGGCAACGGTATTCAATACAACAGGCACCATGCGGCTTTTATTCCATGGGAGTAATGTCTCAAACTGTCTATGCTTTGATCGATTCCTGGGAGACCAGCAGTAGTTTTCGATGCACATCTGGAGGCATTCTGTAATCTGTGTACCTTCAGAGTGTTGAAGAAACAGGGAAATTGCATCGGTATTGAATAAAAGAGGCATCGTGGGGCTTTTATTCCATGGGAGTAATGTCTCAAACTGTCTATGCTTTGATCGATTCCTGGGAGACCAGTAGTAGTTTTCGAAGCACATCTGGAGGCATTCTGTAATCTGTGGACCTTCAGAGTGTTTAAGAAACAGGGAAATTGCATCGGTATTGAATACAACAGGCATCGTGGGGCTTTTATTCCATGGGAGTAATGTCTCAAACTGTCTATGCTTTGATCGATTCCTGGGAGACCAGTAGTAGTTTTCGAAGCACATATGGAGGCATTCTGTTATCTGTGGATCTTCAGAGTGTTGAAGAAACAGGGAAATTGCATCGGTATTGAATACAACAGGCATGGTGGGGCTTTTATTCCATGGGAGTAATGTCTCAAACTGTCTATGCTTTGATCGATTCCTGGGAGACCAGTAGTAGTTTTCGAAGCACATCTGGAGGCATTCTGTAATCTGTGGACCTTCAGAGTGTTGAAGAAACAGGGAAATTGCATCGGTATTGAATACAACAGGCATCGTGGGGCTTTTATTCCATGGGAGTAATGTCTCAAACTGTCTATGCTTTGATCGATTCCTGGGAGACCAGTAGTAGTTTTCGAAGCACATCTGGAGGCATTCTGATTTCTGTGGACCTTCAGAGTGTTGAAGAAACAGGGAAATTGCATCGGTATTGAATACAACAGGCATCGTGGGGCTTTTATTCCATGGGAGTAATGTCTCAAACTGTCTATGCTTTGATCGATTCCTGGGAGACCAGTAGTAGTTTTCGAAGCACATCTGGAGGCATTCTGTAATCTGTGGACCTTCAGAGTGTTGAAGAAACAGGGAAATTGCATCGGTATTGAATACAACAGGCATCGTGGGGCTTTTATTCCATGGGAGTAATGTCTCAAACTGTCTATGCTTTGATCGATTCCTGTGAGACCAGTAGTAGTTTTCGAAGCACATCTGGAGGCATTCTGTAATCTGTGGACCTTCAGATTGTTGAAGAAACAGGGAAATTGCATCGGTATTCAATACAACAGGCACCATGCGTCTTTTATTCCATGGGAGTAATGTCTCAAACTGTCTATGCTTTGATCGATTCCTGGGAGACCAGTAGTAGTTTTCGAAGCACATCAGGAGGCATTCTGTAATCTGTGGACCTTCAGAGTGTTGAAGAAACAGGGAAATTGCATCGGTATTGAATAAAAGAGGCATCGTGGGGCTTTTATTCCATGGGAGTAATGTCTCAAACTGTCTATGCTTTGATCGATTCCTGGGAGACCAGTAGTAGTTTTCGAAGCACATCTGGAGGCATTCTGTAATCTGTGGACCTTCAGAGTGTTGAAGAAACAGGGAAATTGCATCGGTATTGAATAAAAGAGGCATCGTGGGGCTTTTATTCCATGGGAGTAATGTCTCAGACTGTCTATGCTTTGATCGATTCCTGGGAGACCAGTAGTAGTTTTCGAAGCACATCTGGAGGCATTCTGTTATCTGTGGACCTTCAGAGTGTTGAAGAAACAGGGAAATAGCATCGGTATTGAATACAACAGGCATCGTGGGGCTTTTATTCCATGGGAGTAATGTCTCAAACTGTCTATGCTTTGATCGATTCCTGGGAGACCAGTAGTAGTTTTCGAAGCACATCTGGAGGCATTCTGTAATCTGTGGACCTTCAGAGTGTTGAAGAAACAGGGAAATAGCATTGGTATTGAATACAAAATGCATCGTGGGGCTTTTATTCCATGGGAGTAATGTCTCAAACTGTCTATGCTTTGATCGATTCCTGGGAGACCAGTAGTAGTTTTCGAAGCACATCTGGAGGCATTCTGTAATCTGTGGACCTTCAGAGTGTTGAAGAAACAGGGAAATTGCATCGGTATTGAATAAAAGAGGCATCGTGGGGCTTTTATTCCATGGGAGTAATGTCTCAAACTGTCTATGCTTTGATCGATTCCTGGGAGACCAGTAGTAGTTTTCGAAGCACATCTGGAGGCATTCTGTAATCTGTGGACCTTCAGAGTGTTGAAGAAACAGGAAAATTGCATCGGTATTGAATACAACAGGCATCGTGGGGATTTTATTCCATGGGTGTAATGTCTCAAACTGTCTATGCTTTGATCGATTCCTGGGAGACCAGTAGTAGTTTTCGAAGCACATCTGGAGGCATTCTGTAATCTGTGGACCTTCAGAGTGTTGAAGAAACAGGGAAATAGCATCGGTATTGAATACAACAGGCATCGTGGGGCTTTTATTCCATGGGAGTAATGTCTCAAACTGTCTATGCTTTGATCGATTCCTGGGAGACCAGTAGTAGTTTTCGAAGCACATCTGGAGGCATTCTGTAATCTGTGGACCTTCAGAGTGTTGAAGAAACAGGGAAATAGCATCGGTATTGAATACAACAGGCATCGTGGGGCTTTTATTCCATGGGAGTAATGTCTCAAACTGTCTATGCTTTGATCGATTCCTGGGAGACCAGTAGTAGTTTTCGAAGCACATCTGGAGGCATTCTGTAATCTGTGGACCTTCAGAGTGTTGAAGAAACAGGGAAATTGCATCGGTATTGAATACAACCGGCATCGTGGGGCTTTTATTCCATGGGAGTAATGTCTCAAACTGTCTATGCTTTGATCGATTCCTGGGAGACCAGTAGTAGTTTTCGAAGCACATCTGGAGGCATTCTGTAATCTGTCGACCTTCAGAGTGTTGAAGAAACAGGGAAATTGCATCGGTATTGAATAAAAGAGGCATCGTGGGGCTTTTATTCCATGGGAGTAATGTCTCAAACTGTCTATGCTTTGATCGATTCCTGGGAGACCAGTAGTAGTTTTCGAAGCACATCTGGAGGCATTCTGTAATCTGTGGACCTTCAGAGTGTTGAAGAAACTGGGAAATGGCATCGGTATTCAATACAACAGGCACCATTCGGCTTTTATTCCATGGGAGTAATGTCTCAAACTGTCTATGCTTTGATCGATTCCTGGGAGACCAGTAGTAGTTTTCGAAGCACATCTGGAGGCATTCTGATATCTGTGGACCTTCAGAGTGTTGAAGAAACAGGGAAATTGCATCGGTATTGAATACAACAGGCATCGTGGGGCTTTTATTCCATGGGGGTAATGTCTCAAACTGTCTATGCTTTGATCGATTCCTGGGAGACCAGTAGTAGTTTTCGAAGCACATCTGGAGGCATTCTGTAATCTGTGGACCTTCAGAGTGTTGAAGAAACAGGGAAATTGCATTGGTATTGAATACAACAGGCATCGTGGGGCTTTTATTCCATGGGAGTAATGTCTCAAACTGTCTATGCTTTGATCGATTCCTGGGAGACCAGTAGTAGTTTTCGAAGCACATCTGGAGGCATTCTGTAATCTGTGGACCTTCAGAGTGTTGAAGAAACAGGGAAATTGCATCGGTATTGAATACAACAGGCATCGTGGGGCTTTTATTCCATGGGAGTAATGTCTCAAACTGTCTATGCTTTGATCGATTCCTGGGAGACCAGTAGTAGTTTTCGAAGCACATCTGGAGGCATTCTGTAATCTGTGGACCTTCAGAGTGTTGAAGAAACAGGGAAATTGCATCGGTATTGAATACAACAGGCATCGTGGGGCTTTTATTCCATGGGAGTAATGTCTCAAACTGTCTATGCTTTGATCGATTCCTGGGAGACCAGTAGTAGTTTTCGAAGCACATCTGGAGGCATTCTGTAATCTGTGGACCTTCAGAGTGTTGAAGAAACAGGGAAATTGCATCGGTATTGAATAAAAGAGGCATCGTGGGGCTTTTATTCCATGGGAGTAATGTCTCAAACTGTCTATGCTTTGATCGATTCCTGGGAGACCAGTAGTAGTTTTCGAAGCACATCTGGAGGCATTCTGTAATCTGTGGACCTTCAGAGTGTTGAAGAAACAGGGAAATTGCTTCGGTATTGAATACAACAGGCATTGTGGGGCTTTTATTCCATGGGAGTAATGTCTCAAACTGTCTATGCTTTGATCGATTCCTGGGAGACCAGTAGTAGTTTTCGAAGCACATCTGGAGGCATTCTGTAATCTGTGGACCTTCAGAGTGTTGAAGAAACAGGGAAATTGCATCGGTATTGAATAAAAGAGGCATCGTGGGGCTTTTATTCCATGGGAGTAATGTCTCAAACTGTCTATGCTTTGATCGATTCCTGGGAGACCAGTAGTAGTTTTCGAAGCACATCTGGAGGCATTCTGTAATCTGTGGACCATCAGAGTGTTGAAGAAACAGGGAAATGGCATCGGTATTCAATACAACAGGCACCATTCGGCTTTTATTCCATGGGAGTAATGTCTCAAACTGTCTATGCTTTGATCGATTCCTGGGAGACCAGTAGTAGTTTTCGAAGCACATCTGGAGGCATTCTGATATCTGTGCTCCTTCAGAGTGTTGAAGAAACAGGGAAATTGCATCGGTATTGAATACAACAGGCATCGTGGGGCTTTTATTCCATGGGAGTAATGTCTCAAACTGTCTATGCTTTGATCGATTCCTGGGAGACCAGTAGTAGTTTTCGAAGCACATCTGGAGGCATTCTGTAATCTGTGGACCTTCAGAGTGTTGAAGAAACAGGGAAATTGCATCGGTATTGAATAAAAGAGGCATCGTGGGGCTTTTATTCCATGGGAGTAATGTCTCAAACTGTCTATGCTTTGATCGATACCTGGGAGACCAGTAGTAGTTTTCGAAGCACATCTGGAGGCATTCTGTAATCTGTGGACCTTCAGAGTGTTGAAGAAACAGGGAAATTGCATCGGTATTGAATACAACAGGCATTGTGGGGCTTTTATTCCATGGGAGTAATGTCTCAAACTGTCTATGCTTTGATCGATTCCTGGGAGACCAGTAGTAGTTTTCGAAGCACATCTGGAGGCATTCTGTAATCTGTGGACCTTCAGAGTGTTGAAGAAACAGGAAAATTGCATCGGTATTGAATACAACAGGCATCGTGGGGATTTTATTCCATGGGAGTAATGTCTCAAACTGTCTATGCTTTGATCGATTCCTGGGAGACCAGTAGTAGTTTTCGAAGCACATCTGGAGGCATTCTGTAGTCTGTGGACCTTCAGAACGTTGAAGAAACAGGGAAATTGCATCGGTATTGAATAAAAGAGGCATCGTGGGGCTTTTATTCCATGGGAGTAATGTCTCAAACTGTCTATGCTTTGATCGATTCCTGGGAGACCAGTAGTAGTTTTCGAAGCACATCTGGAGGCATTCTGTAATCTGTGGACCTTCAGAGTGTTGAAGAAACAGGGAAATTGCATCGGTATTGAATAAAAGAGGCATCGTGGGGCTTTTATTCCATGGGAGTAATGTCTCAAACTGTCTATGCTTTGATCGATTCCTGGGAGACCAGTAGTAGTTTTCGAAGCACATCTGGAGGCATTCTGTAATCTGTGGACCTTCAGAGTGTTGAAGAAACAGGGAAATTGCATCGGTATTGAATACAACAGGCATCGTGGGGCTTTTGTTCCATGGGAGTAATGTCTCAAACTGTCTATGTTTTGATCGATTCCTGGGAGACCAGTAGTAGTTTTCGAAGCACATCTGGAGGCATTCTGTAATCTGTGGACCTTCAGAGTGTTGAAGAAACAGGGAAATGGCATCGGTATTCAATACAACAGGCACCATTCGGCTTATATTCCATGGGAGTAATGTCTCAAACTGTCTATGCTTTGATCGCCTCCTGGGAGACCAGTAGTAGTTTTCGAGGCACATCTGGAGGCATTCTGATATCTGTGGACCTTCAGAGTGTTGAAGAAACAGGGAAATTGCATCGGTATTGAATACAACAGGCATCGTGGGGCTTTTATTCCATGGGAGTAATGTCTCAAACTGTCTATGCTTTGATCGATTCCTGGGAGACCAGTAGTAGTTTTCGAAGCACATCTGGAGGCATTCTGTAATCTGTGGACCTTCAGAGTGTTGAAGAAACAGGGAAATTGCATCGGTATTGAATACAACAAGCATCGTGGGGCTTTTATTCCATGGGAGTAATGTCTCAAACTGTCTATGCTTTGATCGATTCCTGGGAGACCAGTAGTAGTTTTCGAAGCACATCTGGAGGCATTCTGTAATCTGTGGACCTTCAGAGTGTTGAAGAAACAGGGAAATTGCATCGGTATTGAATACAACAGGCATCGTGGGGCTTTTATTCCATGGGAGTAATGTCTCAAACTGTCTATGCTTTGATCGATTCCTGGGAGACCAGTAGTAGTTTTCGAAGCACATCTGGAGGCATTCTGTAATCTGTGGACCTTCAGAGTGTTGAAGAAACAGGGAAATTGCATCGGTATTGAATACAACAGGCATCGTGGGGCTTTTATTCCATGGGAGTAATGTCTCAAATTGTCTATGCTTTGATCGATTCCTGGGAGACCAGTAGTAGTTTTCGAAGCACATCTGGAGGCATTCTGTAATCTGTGGACCTTCAGAGTGTTGAAGAAACAGGGAAATTGCATCGGTATTGAATAAAAGAGGCATCGTGTGGCTTTTATTCCATGGGAGTAATGTCTCAAACTGTCTATGCTTTGATCGATTCCTGGGAGACCAGTAGTAGTTTTCGAAGCACATCTGGAGGCATTCTGTAATCTGTGGACCTTCAGAGTGTTGAAGAAACAGGGAAATTGCATCGGTATTGAATAAAAGAGGCATCGTGGGGCTTTTATTCCATGGGAGTAATGTCTCAAACTGTCTATGCTTTGATCGATTCCTGGGAGACCAGTAGTAGTTTTCGAAGCACATCTGGAGGCATTCTGTAATCTGTGGACCTTCAGAGTGTTGAAGAAACAGGGAAATGGCATCGGTATTGAATAAAAGAGGCATCGTGGGGCTTTTATTCCATGGGAGTAATGTCTCAAACTGGCTATGCTTTGATCGATTCCTGGGAGACCAGTAGTAGTTTTCGAAGCACATCTGGAGGCATTCTGTAATCTGTGGACCTTCAGAGTGTTGAAGAAACAGGGAAATTGCATCGGTATTGAATAAAAGAGGCATCGTGGGGCTTTTATTCCATGGGAGTAATGTCTCAAACTGTCTATGCTTTGATCGATTCCTGGGAGACCAGTAGTAGTTTTCGAAGCACATCTGGAGGCATTCTGTAATCTGTGGACCTTCAGAGTGTTGAAGAAACAGGGAAATTGCATCGGTATTGAATACAACAGGCATCGTGGGGCTTTTATTCCATGGGAGTAATGTCTCAAACTGTCTATGCTTTGATCGATTCCTGGGAGACCAGTAGTAGTTTTCGAAGCACATCTGGAGGCATTCTGTAATCTGTGGACCTTCAGAGTGTTGAAGAAACAGGGAAATTGCATCGGTATTGAATAAAAGAGGCATCGTGGGGCTTTTATTCCATGGGAGTAATGTCTCAAACTGTCTATGCTTTGATCGATTCCTGGGAGACCAGTAGTAGTTTTCGAAGCACATCTGGAGGCATTCTGTAATCTGTGGACCTTCAGAGTGTTGAAGAAACAGGGAAATGGCATCGGTATTGAATAAAAGAGGCATCGTGGGGCTTTTATTCCATGGGAGTAATGTCTCAAACTGGCTATGCTTTGATCGATTCCTGGGAGACCAGTAGTAGTTTTCGAAGCACATCTGGAGGCATCTGTAATCTGTGGACCTTCAGAGTGTTGAAGAAACAGGGAAATTGCATCGGTATTTAATACAACAGGCATCGTGGGGCTTTTATTCCATGGGAGTAATGTCTCAAACTGTCTATGCTTTGATCGATTCCTGGGAGACCAGTAGTAGTTTTCGAAGCACATCTGGAGGCATTCTGTAATCTGTGGACCTTCAGAGTGTTGAAGAAACAGGGAAATTGCATCGGTATTGAATAAAAGAGGCATCGTGGGGCTTTTATTCCATGGGAGTAATGTCTCAAACTGTCTATGCTTTGATCGATTCCTGGGAGACCAGTAGTAGTTTTCGAAGCACATCTGGAGGCATTCTGTAATCTGTGGACCTTCAGAGTGTTGAAGAAACAGGGAAATGGCATCGGTATTGAATAAAAGAGGCATCGTGGGGCTTTTATTCCATGGGAGTAATGTCTCAAACTGGCTATGCTTTGATCGATTCCTGGGAGACCAGTAGTAGTTGTCGAAGCACATCTGGAGGCATTCTGTAATCTGTGGACCTTCAGAGTGTTGAAGAAACAGGGAAATTGCATCGGTATTGAATACAACAGGCATCGTGGGGCTTTTATTCCATGGGAGTAATGTCTCAAACTGTCTATGCTTTGATCGATTCCTGGGAGACCAGTAGTAGTTTTCGAAGCACATCTGGAGGCATTCTGTAATCTGTGGACCTTCAGAGTGTTGAAGAAACAGGGAAATTGCATCGGTATTGAATAAAAGAGGCATCGTGGGGCTTTTATTCCATGGGAGTAATGTCTCAAACTGTCTATGCTTTGATCGATTCCTGGGAGACCAGTAGTAGTTTTCGAAGCACATCTGGAGGCATTCTGTAATCTGTGGACCTTCAGAGTGTTGAAGAAACAGGGAAATGGCATCGGTATTGAATAAAAGAGGCATCGTGGGGCTTTTATTCCATGGGAGTAATGTCTCAAACTGGCTATGCTTTGATCGATTCCTGGGAGACCAGTAGTAGTTTTCGAAGCACATCTGGAGGCATTCTGTAATCTGTGGACCTTCAGAGTGTTGAAGAAACAGGGAAATTGCATCGGTATTGAATAAAAGAGGCATCGTGGGGCTTTTATTCCATGGGAGTAATGTCTCAAACTGTCTATGCTTTGATCGATTCCTGGGAGACCAGTAGTAGTTTTCGAAGCACATCTGGAGGCATTCTGTAATCTGTGGACCTTCAGAGTGTTGAAGAAACAGGGAAATTGCATCGGTATTGAATACAACAGGCATCGTGGGGCTTTTATTCCATGGGAGTAATGTCTCAAACTGTCTATGCTTTGATCGATTCCTGGGAGACCAGTAGTAGTTTTCGAAGCACATCTGGAGGCATTCTGTAATCTGTGGACCTTCAGAGTGTTGAAGAAACAGGGAAATTGCATCGGTATTGAATAAAAGGGGCATCGTGGGGCTTTTATTCCATTGGAGTAATGTCTCAAACTGTCTATGCTTTGATCGATTCCTGGGAGACCAGTAGTAGTTTTCGAAGCACATCTGGAGGCATTCTGTAGTCTGTGGACCTTCAGAACGTTGAAGAAACAGGGAAATTGCATCGGTATTGAATAAAAGAGGCATCGTGGGGCTTTTATTCCGTGGGAGTAATGTCTCAAACTGTCTATGCTTTGATCGATTCCTGGGAGACCAGTAGTAGTTTTCGAAGCACATCTGGAGGCATTCTGTAATCTGTGGACCTTCAGAGTGTTGAAGAAACAGGGAAATTGCATCGGTATTGAATAAAAGAGGCATCGTGGGGCTTTTATTCCATGGGAGTAATGTCTCAAACTGTCTATGCTTTGATCGATTCCTGGGAGACCAGTAGTAGTTTTCGAAGCACATCTGGAGGCATTCTGTAATCTGTGGACCTTCAGAGTGTTGAAGAAACAGGGAAATTGCATCGGTATTGAATACAACAGGCATCGCGGGGCTTTTGTTCCATGGGAGTAGTGTCTCAAACTGTCTATGCTTTGATCGATTCCTGGGAGACCAGTAGTAGTTTTCGAAGCACATCTGGAGGCATTCTGTAATCTGTGGACCTTCAGAGTGTTGAAGAAACAGGGAAATTGCATCGGTATTGAATACAACAGGCATCGTGGGGCTTTTATTCCATGGGAGTAATGTCTCAAACTGTCTATGCTTTGATCGATTCCTGGGAGACCAGTAGTAGTTTTCGAAGCACATCTGGAGGCATTCTGTAATCTGTGGACCTTCAGAGTGTTGAAGAAACAGGGAAATTGCATCGGTATTGAATACAACAGGCATCGTGGGGCTTTTATTCCATGGGAGTAATGTCTCAAACTGTCTATGCTTTGATCGATTCCTGGGAGACCAGTAGTAGTTTTCGAAGCACATCTGGAGGCATTCTGTAATCTGTGGACCTTCAGAGTGTTGAAGAAACAGGGAAATTGCATCGGTATTGAATATAAGAGGCATCGTGGGGCTTTTATTCCATGGGAGTAATGTCTCAAACTGTCTATGCTTTGATCGATTCCTGGGAGACCAGTAGTAGTTTTCGAAGCACATCTGGAGGCATTCTGTAATCTGTGGACCTTCAGAGTGTTGAAGAAACAGGGAAATTGCATCGGTATTGAATAAAAGGGGCATCGTGGGGCTTTTATTCCATGGGAGTAATGTCTCAAACTGTCTATGCTTTGATCGATTCCTGGGAGACCAGTAGTAGTTTTCGAAGCACATCTGGAGGCATTCTGTAATCTGTGGACCTTCAGAGTGTTGAAGAAACAGGGAAATTGCATCGGTATTGAATACAACAGGCATCGTGGAGCTTTTATTCCATGGGAGTAATGTCTCAAACTGTCTATGCTTTGATCGATTCCTGGGAGACCAGTAGTAGTTTTCGAAGCACATCTGGAGGCATTCTGTAATCTGTGGACCTTCAGAGTGTTGAAGAAACAGGGAAATTGCATCGGTATTGAATACAACAGGCATCGTGGGGCTTTTATTCCATGGGAGTAATGCCTCAAACTGTCTATGCTTTGATCGATTCCTGGGAGACCAGTAGTAGTTTTCGAAGCACATCTGGAGGCATTCTGTAATCTTTGGACCTTCAGAGTGTTGAAGAAACAGGGAAATTGCATCGGTATTGAATACAACAGGCATCGTGGGGCTTTTATTCCATGGGAGTAATGTCTCAAACTGTCTATGCTTTGATCGATTCCTGGGAGACCAGTAGTAGTTTTCGAAGCACATCTGGAGGCATTCTGTAATCTGTGGACCTTCAGAGTGTTGAAGAAACAGGGAAATTGCATCGGTATTGAATAAAAGAGGCATCGTGGGGCTTTTATTCCATGGGAGTAATGTCTCAAACTGTCTATGCTTTGATCGATTCCTGGGAGACAGTAGTAGTTTTCGAAGCACATCTGGAGGCATTCTGTAATCTGTGGACCTTCAGAGTGTTGAAGAAACAGGGAAATTGCATCGGTATTGAATACAACAGGCATCGTGGGGCTTTTATTCCATGGGAGTAATGTCTCAAACTGTCTATGCTTTGATCGATTCCTGGGAGACCAGTAGTAGTTTTCGAAGCACATCTGGAGGCATTCTGTAATCTGTGGACCTTCAGAGTGTTGAAGAAACAGGGAAATTGCATCGGTATTGAATAAAAGAGGCATCGTGGGGCTTTTATTCCATGGGAGTAATGTCTCAAACTGTCTATGCTTTGATCGATTCCTGGGAGACCAGTAGTAGTTTTCGAAGCACATCTGGAGGCATTCTGTAATCTGTGGACCTTCAGAGTGTTGAAGAAAAAGGGAAATTGCATCGGTATTGAATACAACAGGCATCGTGGGGTTTTATTCCATGAGAGTAATGTCTCAAACTGTCTATGCTTTGATCGATTCCTGGGAGACCAGTAGTAGTTTTCGAAGCACATCTGGAGGCATTCTGTAATCTGTGGACCTTCAGAGTGTTGAAGAAACAGGGAAATTGCATCGGTATTGAATAAAAGAGGCATCGTGTTGCTTTTATTCCATGGGAGTAATGTCTCAAACTGTCTATGCTTTGATCGATTCCTGGGAGACCAGTAGTAGTTTTCGAAGCACATCTGGAGGCATTCTGTAATCTGTGGACCTTCAGAGTGTTGAAGAAACAGTTAAATTGCATCGGTATTGAATAAAAGAGGCATCGTGGGGCTTTTATTCCATGGGAGTAATGTCTCAAACTGTCTATGCTTTGATCGATTCCTGGGAGACCAGTAGTAGTTTTCGAAGCACATCTGGAGGCATTCTGTAATCTGTGGACCTTCAGAGTGTTGAAGAAACAGGGAAATTGCATCGGTATTGAATACAACAGGCATCGTGGGGCTTTTATGCCATGGGAGTAATGTCTCAAACTGTCTACGCTTTCATCGATACCTGGGAGACCAGTAGTAGTTTTCGAAGCACATCTGGAGGCATTCTGTAATCTGTGGACCTTCAGAGTGTTGAAGAAACAGGGAAATTGCATCGGTATTGAATACAACAGGCATCGTGGGGCTTTTATTCCATGGGAGTAATGTCTCAAACTGTCTATGCTTTGATCGATTCCTGGGAGACCAGTAGTAGTTTTCGAAGCACATCTGGAGGCATTCTGTAATCTGTGGACCTTCAGAGTGTTGAAGAAACAGGGAAATTGCATCGGTATTGAATAAAAGAGGCATCGTGGGGCTTTTATTCCATGGGAGTAATGTCTCAAACTGTCTATGCTTTGATCGATTCCTGGGAGACCAGTAGTAGTTTTCGAAGCACATCTGGAGGCATTCTGTAATCTGTGGACCTTCAGAGTGTTGAAGAAACAGGGAAATTGCATCGGTATTGAATACAACAGGCATCGTGGGGCTTTTATTCCATGGGAGTAATGTCTCAAACTGTCTATGCTTTGATCGATTCCTGGAAGACCAGTAGTAGTTTTCGAAGCACATCTGGAGGCATTCTGTAATCTGTGGACCTTCAGAGTGTTGAAGAAACAGGGAAATTGCATCGGTATTGAATACAACAGGCATCGTGGGGCTTTTATTCCATGGGAGTAATGTCTCAAACTGTCTATGCTTTGATCGATTCCTGGGAGACCAGTAGTAGTTTTCGAAGCACATCTGGAGGCATTCTGTAATCTGTGGACCTTCAGAGTGTTGAAGAAACAGGGAAATTGCATCGGTATTGAATACAACAGGCACCATGCGGCTTTTATTCCATGGGAGTAATGTCTCAAACTGTCTATGCTTTGATCGATTCCTGGGAGACCAGTAGTAGTTTTCGAAGCACATCTGGAGGCATTCTGTTATCTGTGGACCTGCAGAGTGTTGAAGAAACAGGGAAATTGCATCGGTATTGAATACAACAGGCATCGTGGGGCTTTTATTCCGTGGGAGTAATGTCTCAAACTGTCTATGCTTTGATCGATTCCTGGGAGACCAGTAGTAGTTTTCGAAGCACATCTGGAGGCATTCTGTAATCTGTGGACCTTCAGAGTGTTGAAGAAACAGGGAAATTGCATCGGTATTGAATAAAAGAGGCATCGTGGGGCTTTTATTCCATGGGAGTAATGTCTCAAACTGTCTATGCTTTGATCGATTCCTGGGAGACCAGTAGTAGTTTTCGAAGCACATCTGGAGGCATTCTGTAACCTGTGGACCTTCAGAGTGTTGAAGAAACAGGGAAATGGCATCGGTATTCAATACAACAGGCACCATGCGGCTTTTATTCCATGGGAGTAATGTCTCAAACTGTCTATGCTTTGATCGATTCCTGGGAGACCAGTAGTAGTTTTCGAAGCACATCTGGAGGCATTCTGTAATCTGTGGACCTTCAGAGTGTTGAAGAAACAGGGAAATTGCATCGGTATTGAATACAACAGGCATCGTGGGGCTTTTATTCCATGGGAGTAATGTCTCAAACTGTCTATGCTTTGATCGATTCCTGGGAGACCAGTAGTAGTTTTCGAAGCATATATAGAGGCATTCTGTTATGTGTGGACCTTCAGAGTGTTGAAGAAACAGGGAAATTGCATCGGTATTGAATACAACAGGCATCGTGGGGCTTTCATTCCATGGGAGTAATGTCTCAAACTGTCTATGCTTTGATCGATTCCTGGGAGACCAGTAGTAGTTTTCGAAGCACATCTGGAGGCATTCTGTAATCTGTGGACCTTCGGAGTCTTGATGAAACGCAGGTATTGCATCGGTATTGAATACAACAGGCATCGTGGGGCTTTTATTCCATGGGAGTAATGTCTCAAACTGTCTATGCTTTGATCGATTCCTGGGAGACCAGTAGTAGTTTTCGAAGCACATCTGGAGGCATTCTGTAATCTGTGGACCTTCAGAGTGTTGAAGAAACAGGGAAATTGCATCGGTATTGAATAAAAGAGGCATCGTGGGGCTTTTATTCCATGGGAGTAATGTCTCAAACTGTCTATGCTTTGATCGATTCCTGGGAGACCAGTAGTAGTTTTCGAAGCACATCTGGAGGCATTCTGTAATCTGTGGACCTTCAGAGTGTTGAAGAAACAGGGAAATGGCATCGGTATTGAATAAAAGAGGCATCGTGGGGCTTTTATTCCATGGGAGTAATGTCTCAAACTGTCTATGCTTTGATCGATTCCTGGGAGACCAGTAGTAGTTTTCGAAGCACATCTGGAGGCATACTGTAATCTGTGGACCTTCAGAGTGTTGAAGAAACAGGGAAATTGCATCGGTATTGAATAAAAGAGGCATCGTGTTGCTTTTATTCCATGGGAGTAATGTCTCAAACTGTCTATGCTTTGATCGATTCCTGGGAGACCAGTAGTAGTTTTCGAAGCACATCTGGAGGCATTCTGTAATCTGTGGACCTTCAGAGTGTTGAAGAAACAGGGAAATTGCATCGGTATTGAATTCAACAGGCATCGTGGGGCTTTTATTCCATGGGAGTAATGTCTCAAACTGTCTATGCTTTGATCGATTCCTGGGAGGCCAGTAGTAGTTTTCGAAGCACATCTGGAGGCATTCTGTAATCTGTGGACCTTCAGAGTGTTGAAGAAACAGGGAAATTGCATCGGTATTGAATACAACAGGCATCGTGGGGCTTTTATTCCATGGGAGTAATGTCTCAAACTGTCTATGCTTTGATCGATTCCTGGGAGACCAGTAGTAGTTTTCGAAGCACATCTGGAGGCATTCTGTAATCTGTGGACCTTCAGAGTGTTGAAGAAACAAGGAAATTGCATCGGTATTGAATAAAAGAGGCATCGTGGGGCTTTTATTCCATGGGAGTAATGTCTCAAACTGTCTATGCTTTTATCGATTCCTGGGAGACCAGTAGTAGTTTTCGAAGCACATCTGGAGGCATTCTGTAATCTGTGGACCTTCAGAGTGTTGAAGAAACAGGGAAATGGCATCGGTATTGAATAAAAGAGGCATCGTGGGGCTTTTATTCCATGGGAGTAATGTCTCAAACTGTCTATGCTTTGATCGATTCCTGGGAGACCAGTAGTAGTTTTCGAAGCACATCTGGAGGCATTCTGTAATCTGTGGACCTTCAGAGTGTTGAAGAAACAGGGAAATGGCATCGGTATTCAGTACAACAGGCACCATGCGGCTTTTATTCCATGGGAGTAATGTCTCAAACTGTCTATGCTTTGATCGATTCCTGGGAGACCAGTAGTAGTTTTCGAAGCACATCTGGAGGCATTCTGTAATCTGTGGACCTTCAGAGTGTTGAAGAAACAGGGAAATTGCATCGGTATTGAATAAAAGAGGCATCGTGTGGCTTTTATTCCATGGGAGTAATGTCTCAAACTATCTATGCTTTGATCGATTCCTGGGAGACCAGTAGTAGTTTTCGAAGCACATCTGGAGGCATTCTGTAATCTGTGGACCTTCAGAGTGTTGAAGAAACAGGGAAATTGCATCGGTATTGAATAAAAGAGGCATCGTGGGGCTTTTATTCCATGGGAGTAATGTCTCAAACTGTGTATGCTTTGATCGATTCCTGGGAGACCAGTAGTAGTTTTCGAAGCACATCTGGAGGCATTCTGTAATCTGTGGACCTTCAGAGTGTTGAAGAAACAGGGAAATTGCATCGGTATTGAATACAACAGGCATCGTGGGGCTTTTATTCCATGGGAGTAATGTCTCAAACTGTCTATGCTTTGATCGATTCCTGGGAGACCAGTAGTAGTTTTCGAAGCACATCTGGAGGCATTCTGTAATCTGTGGACCTTCAGAGTGTTGAAGAAACAGGGAAATTTCATCGGTATTGAATAAAAGAGGCATCGTGGGGCTTTTATTCCATGGGAGTAATGTCTCAAACTGTCTATGCTTTGATCGATTCCTGGGAGACCAGTAGTAGTTTTCGAAGCACATCTGGAGGCATTCTGTAATCTGTGGACCTTCAGAGTGTTGAAGAAACAATGAAATTGCATCGGTATTGAATACAACAGGCATCGTGGGGCTTTTATTCCATGGGAGTAATGTCTCAAACTGTCTATGCTTTGATCGATTCCTGGGAGACCAGTAGTAGTTTTCGAAGCACATCTGGAGGCATTCTGTAATCTGTGGACCTTCAGAGTGTTGAAGAAACAGGGAAATTGCATCGGTATTGAATACAACAGGCATCGTGGGGCTTTTATTCCATGGGAGTAATGTCTCAAACTGTCTATGCTTTGATCGATTCCTGGGAGACCAGTAGTAGTTTTCGAAGCACATATGGAGGCATTCTGTTATCTGTGGACCATCGGAGTGTTGAAGAAACAGGGAAATTGCATCGGTATTGAATACAACAGGCATCGTGGGGCTTTTATTCCATGGGAGTAATGTCTCAAACTGTCTACGCTTTCATCGATTCCTGGGAGACAAGTAGTAGTTTTCGAAGCACATATGGAGGCATTCTGTTATCTGTGGACCTTCAGAGTGTTGAAGAAACAGGGAAATTGCATCGGTATTGAATACAACAGGCACCATGGGGCTTTTATTCCATGGGAGTAATGTCTCAAACTGTCTATGCTTTCATCGATTCCTGGGAGACAAGTAGTAGTTTTCGAAGCACATATGGAGGCATTCTGTTATCTGTGGATCTTCAGAGTATTGAAGAAACAGGGAAATTGCATCGGCATTGAATACAACAAGCACCATGGGGCTTTTATTAAATGGGAGTAATGTCTCAAACTGTCTACGCTTTCATCGATTCCTGGGAGACCAGTAGTAGTTTTCGAAGCACATCTGGAGGCATTCTGTAATCTGTGGACCTTCGGAGTGTTGAAGAAACAGGGAAATTGCATCGGTATTGAATACAACAGGCACCATGGGGCTTTTATTCCATGGGAGTAATGTCTCAAACTGTCTACGCTTTCATCGATTCCTGGGAGACAAGTAGTAGTTCTCGAAGCACATCTGGAGGCATTCTGTAATCTGTGGACCTTCAGAGTGTTGAAGAAACAGGGAAATGGCATCGGTATTGAATACAACAGGCAGCGTGGGGCTTCTATTCCATGGGAGTAATGTCTCAAACTGTCTATGCTTTGATCGATTCCTGGGAGACCAGTAGTAGTTTTCGTAGCACATCTGGAGGCATTCTGTAATCTGTGGACCTTCGGAGTCTTGATGAAACACAGGTATTGCATCGGTATTGAATACAACAGGCACCATGGGGCTTTTATTCCATGGGAGTAATGTCTCAAACTGTCTACGCTTTCATCGATTCCTGGGAGACAAGTAGTAGTTTTCGAAGCACATCTGGAGGCATTCTGTTATCTGTGGACCTTCAGAGTGTTGAAGAAACAGGGATATTGCATCGGTTTCGAATACAAGAGGCACCATGGGGCTTTTATTCCATGGGAGTAATGTCTCAAACTGTCTATGCTTTGATCGATTCCTGGGAAACCAGTAGTAGGTTTCGAAGCACATATGGAGGCATTCTGTAATCTGTGGACATTCAGAGTGTTGAAGAAACAGGGAAATTGCATCGGTATTGAATACGACAGGCATTGTAGGGCTTTTATTCCATGGGTGTAATGTCTCAGACTATCTATGCTTTGATCGATTCCTGGGAGACAAGTATTAGTTTTCGAAGCACATCTGGAGGCATTCTGTAATCTGTGGACCTTCAGAGTGTTGAAGAAACAGGGAAATTGCATCGGTATTGAATACAACAGGCATCGTGGGGCTTTTATTCCATGGGAGTAATGTCTCAAACTGTCTATGCTTTGATCGATTCCTGGGAGACCAGTAGTAGTTTTCGAAGCACATCTGGAGGCATTCTGTAATCTGTGGACCTTCAGAGTGTTGAAGAAACAGGGAAATTGCATCGGTATTGAATAAAAGAGGCATCGTGGGGCTTTTATTCCATGGGAGTAATGTCTCAAACTGTCTATGCTTTGATCGATTCCTGGGAGACCAGTAGTAGTTTTCGAAGCACATCTGGAGGCATTCTGTAATCTGTCGACCTTCAGAGTGTTGAAGAAACAGGGAAATTGCATCGGTATTGAATACAACAGGCATCGTGGGGCTTTTATTCCATTGGAGTAATGTCTCAAACTGTCTATGCTTTGATCGATTCCTGGGAGACCAGTAGTAGTTTTCGAAGCACATATGGAGGCATTCTGTAATCTGTGGACCTTCAGAGTGTTGAAGAAACAGGGAAATTGCATCGGTATTGAATAAAAGAGGCATCGTGGGGCTTTTATTCCATGGGAGTAATGTCTCAAACTGTCTATGCTTTGATCGATTCCTGGGAGACAAGTAGTAGTTTTCGAAGCACATCTGGAGGCATTCTGTAATCTGTGGACCTTCAGAGTGTTGAAGAAACAGGGAAATTGCATCGGTATTGAATACAACAGGCATCGTGGGGCTTTTATTCCATGGGAGTAATGTCTCAAACTGTCTATGCTTTGATCGATTCCTGGGAGACCAGTAGTAGTTTTCGAAGCACATCAGGAGGCATTCTGTAATCTGTGGACCTTCAGAGTGTTGAAGAAACAGGGAAATTGCATCGGTATTGAATACAACAGGCATCGTGGGGCTTTTATTTCATGGGAGTAATGTCTCAAACTGTCTATGCTTTGATCGATTCCTGGGAGAACAGTAGTAGTTTTCGAAGCACATCTGGAGGCATTCTGTAATCTGTGTACCTTCAGAGTGTTGAAGAAACAGGGAAATTGCATCGGTATTGAATACAACAGGCATCGTGGGGCTTTTATTCCATGGGAGTAATGTCTGAAACTGTCTATGCTTTGATCGATTCCTGGGAGACCAGTAGTAGTTTTCGAAGCACATCAGGAGGCATTCTGTAATCTGTGGACCTTCTGAGTGTTGAAGAAACAGGGACATTGCATCGGTATTGAATAAAAGAGGCATCGTGTGGCTTTTATTCCATGGGAGTAAGGTCTCAATCTGTCTATGCTTTGATCGATTCCTGGGAGACCAGTAGTAGTTTTCGAAGCACATCTGGAGGCATTCTGTAATCTGTGGACCTTCAGAGTGTTGAAGAAACAGGGAAATGGCATCGGTATTCAATACAACAGGCACCATGCGGCTTTTATTCCATGGGAGTAATGTCTCAAACTGTCTATGCTTTGATCGATTCCTGGGAGACCAGTAGTAGTTTTCGAAGCACATCTGGAGGCATTCTGTAATCTGTGGACCTTCAGAGTGTTGAAGAAACAGGGAAATTGCATCGGTATTGAATACAACAGGCATCGTGGGGCTTTTATTCCATGGGAGTAATGTCTCAAACTGTCTACGCTTTCATCGATTCCTGGGAAACAAGTAGTAGTTTTCGAAGCACATATGGAGTCATTCTGTTATCTGTGGACCTTCAGAGTGTTGAAGAAACAGGGAAATTGCATCGGTATTGAATACAACAGGCACCATGGGGCTTTTATTCCATGGGAGTAATGTCTCAAACTGTCTACGCTTTCATCGATTCCTGGGAGACAAGTAGTAGTTCTCGAAGCACATCTGGAGGCATTCTGTAATCTGTGGACCTTCAGAGTGTTGAAGAAACAGGGAAATTGCATCGGTATTGAATACAACCGGCAAAATGGGGCTTTTATTCCATGGGAGTAATGTCTCAAACTGTCTACGCTTTCATCGATTCCTGGGAGACAAGTAGTAGTTTTCGAAGCAAATATGGAGGCATTCTGTAATCTGTGGACCTTCAGAGTGTTGAAGGAACAGGGAAATTGCATCGGTATTGAATAAAAGAGGCATCGTGGGGCTTTTATTCCATGGGAGTAATGTCTCAAACTGTCTATGCTTTGATCGATTCCTGGGAGACCAGTAGTAGTTTTCGAAGCACATCTGGAGGCATTCTGTAATCTGTGGACCTTCAGAGTGTTGAAGAAACAGGGAAATTGCATCGGTATTGAATACAACAGGCATCGTTGGGCTTTTATTCCATGGGAGTAATGTCTCAAACTGTCTATGCTTTGATCGATTCCTGGGAGACCAGTAGTAGTTTTCGAAGCACATATGGAGGCATTCTGTTATCTGTGACCTTCAGAGTGTTGAAGAAACAGGGAAATTGCATCGGTATTGAATACAACAGGCATCGTGGGGCTTTTATTCCATGGGAGTAATGTCTCAAACTGTCTACGCTTTCATCGATTCCTGGGAAACAAGTAGTGGTTTTCGAAGCACATCTGGAGGCATTCTGTTATCTGTGGACCTTCAGAGTGTTGAAGAAACAGGGAAATTGCATCGGTATTGAATACAACAGGCACCATGGGGCTTTTATTCCATGGGAGTAATGTCTCAAACTGTCTACGCTTTCATCGATTCCTGGGAGACCAGTAGTAGTTCTCGAAGCACATCTGGAGGCATTCTGTAATCTGTGGACCTTCAGAGTGTTGAAGAAACAGGGAAATTGCATCGGTATTGAATACAACCGGCAAAATGGGGCTTTTATTCCATGGGAGTAATGTCTCAAACTGTCTACGCTTTCATCGATTCCTGGGAGACAAGTAGTAGTTTTCGAAGCACATATGGAGGCATTCTGTAATCTGTGGACCTTCAGAGTGTTGAAGGAACAGGGAAATTGCATCGGTATTGAATAAAAGAGGCATCGTGGGGCTTTTATTCCATGGGAGTAATGTCTCAAACTGTCTATGCTTTGATCGATTCCTGGGAGACCAGTAGTAGTTTTCGAAGCACATCTGGAGGCATTCTGTAATCTGTGGACCATCAGAGTGTTGAAGAAACAGGGAAATTGCATCGGTATTGAATACAACAGGCATCGTTGGGCTTTTATTCCATGGGAGTAATGTCTCAAACTGTCTATGCTTTGATCGATTCCTGGGAGACCAGTAGTAGTTTTCGAAGCACATATGGAGGCATTCTGTTATCTGTGACCTTCAGAGTGTTGAAGAAACAGGGAAATTGCATCGGTATTGAATACAACAGGCATCGTGGGGCTTTTATTCCATGGGAGTAATGTCTCAAACTGTCTACGCTTTCATCGATTCCTGGGAGACAAGTAGTAGTTTTCGAAGCACATATGGAGGCATTCTGTTATCTGTGGACCTTCAGAGTGTTGAAGAAACAGGGAAATTGCAACGGTATTGAATACAACAGGCACCATGGGGCTTTTATTCCATGGGAGTAATGTCTCAAACTGTCTATGCTTTCATCGATTCCTGGGAGACAAGTAGTAGTTTTCGAAGCACATATGGAGGCATTCTGTTATCTGTGGACCTTCAGAGTATTGAAGAAACAGGGAAATTGCATCGGCATTGAATACAACAAGCACCATGGGGCTTTTATTCCATGGGAGTAATGTCTCAAACTGTCTATGCTTTGATCGATTCCTGGGAGACCAGTAGTAGTTTTCGAAGCACATCTGGAGGCATTCTGTAATCTGTGGACCTTCAGAGTGTTGAAGAAACAGGGAAATTGCATCGGTATTGAATACAACAGGCAAAATGGGGCTTTTATTCCATGGGAGTAATGTCTCAAATTGTCTATGGTTTGAACGATTGCTGGGAGACCAGTAGTAGTTTTCGAAGCACATCTGGAGGCATTCTGTAATCTGTGGACCTTCAGAGTGTAAAGAAACAGGGAAATTGCATCGGTATTGAATACAACAGGCATCGTGGGGCTTTTATTCCATGGGAGTAATGTCTCAAACTGTCTGTGCTTTGATCGATTCCTGGGAGACCGGTAGCAGTTTTCGAAGCACATCTGGAGGCATTCTGTAATCTGTGGACCTTCAGAGTGTTGATGAAACACAGATATTGCATCGGTATTGAATACAACAGGCACCATGGGGCTTTTATTCCATGGGTGTAATGTCTCAAACTGTCTACGCTTTCATCGATTCCTGGGAGACAAGTAGTAGTTTTCGAAGCACATATGGAGGCACTCTGTTATCTGTGGACCTTCAGAGTGTTGAAGAAACAGGGAAATTGCATCGGTATTGAATACAACAGGCAGCGTGGGGCTTCTATTCCATGGGAGTAATGTCTCAAACTGTCTATGCTTTGATCGATTCCTGGGAGACCAGTAGTAGTTTTCGAAGCACATCTGGAGGCATTCTGTAATCTGTGGACCTTCAGAGTGTTGAAGAAACAGGGAAATTGCATCGGTATTAAATACGACAGGAATCGTGGGGCTTTTATTCCATGGGTGTAAAGTCTCAAACTGTCTATGCTTTGATCGATTCCTGGGAGACCAGTATTAGTTTTTGAAGCACATCTGGAGGCATTCTGTAATCTGTGGACCTTCAGAGTGTTGAGGAAACAGGGAAATTGCATCGGTATTGAATACAACAGGCATCGTGGGGCTTTTATTCCATGGGAGTAATGTCTCAAACTGTCTATGCTTTGATCGATTCCTGGGAGACCAGTAGTAGCTTTCGAAGCACATCTGGAGGCATTCTGTAATCTGTGGACCTTCAGAGTGTTGAAGAAACAGGGAAATTGCATCGGTATTGAATACAACAGGCATCGTGGGGCTTTTATTCCATGGGAGTAATGTCTCAAACTGTCTATGCTTTGATCGATTCCTGGGAGACCAGCAGTAGCTTTCGAAGCACATCTGGAGGCATTCTGTAATCTGTATACTTTCAGAGTGTTGAAGAAACAGGGAAATTGCATCGGTATTGAATACAACAGGCATCGTGATGCTTTTATTCCATGGGAGTAATGTCTCAAACTGTCTATGCTTTGATCGATTCCTGGGAGACCAGTAGTAGTTTCAGAAGCACATCTGGAGGCATTCTGTAATCTGTGGACCTCCAGAGTGTTGAAGAAACAGGGAAATTGCATCGGTATTGTATACAACAGGCATCGTGGGGCTTTTATTCCATGGGAGTAATGTCTCAAACTGTCTATGCTTTGATCGATTCCTGGGAGGCCAGTAGTAGTTTTCGAAGCACATATGGAGGCATTCTGTTATCTGTGGACCTTCAGAGTGTTGAAGAAACAGGGAAATTGCATCGGTATTGAATACAACAGGCATCGTGGGGCTTTTATTCCATGCCAGTAATGTCTCAAACTGTCTACGTTTTCATCGATTCCTGGGAGACAAGTGGTAGTTTTCGGAGCACATATGGGAGCATTCTGTAATCTGTGGACCTTCAGAGTGTTGAAGAAACAGGGAAATTGCATCGGTATTGAATACAACAGGCACCATGGGGCTTTTATTATATGGGAGTAATGTCTCAAACTGTCCATGCTTTCATCGATTCCTGGGAGACAAGTAGTAGTTTTCGAAGCACATATGGAGGCATTCTGTTATCAGTAGACCTTCAGAATGTTGAAGAAACAGGGAAATTACATCGACATTGAATACAACAAGCACCATGGGGCTTTTATACCATGGGAGTAATGTCTCAAACTGTCTACGCTTTCATCGATTCCTGGGAGACCAGTAGTAGCTTTCGAAGCACATCTGGAGGCATTCTGTAATCTGTGGACCTTCAGAGTGTTGAAGAAACAGGGAAATGGCATCGGTATTGAATACAACAGGCATCGTGGGGCTTTTAATCCATGGGAGTAATGTCTCAAACTGTCTATGCTTTGATCGATTCCTGGGAGACCAGCAATAGCTTTCGAAGCACATCTGGAGGCATTCTGTTATCTGTGGACCTTCAGAGTGTTGAAGAAACAGGGAAATTGCATCGGTATTGAATACAACAGGCATCGTGGGGCTTTTATTCCATGGGAGTAATGTCTCAAACTGTCTATGCTTTGATCGATTCCTGGGAGACCAGTAGTAGCTTTCGAAGCTCATCTGGAGGCATTCTGTAATCTGTGGACATTCAGAGTGTTGAAGAAACAGGGAAATGGCATCGGTATTGAATACAACAGGCATCGTGGGGCTTTTATTCCATGGGAGTAATGTCTCAAACTGTCTATGCTTTGATCGATTCCTGGGAGACCAGCAGTAGCTTTCGAAGCACATCTGGAGGCATTCTGTTATCTGTGGACCTTCAAAGTGTTGAAGAAACAGGGAAATTGCATCGGTATTGAATACAACAGGCATCGTGGGGCTTTTATTCCATGGGAGTAATGTCTCAAACTGTCTATGCTTTGATCGATTCCTGGGAGACCAGTAGTAGCTTTCGAAGCTCATCTGGAGGCATTCTGTAATCTGTGGACATTCAGAGTGTTGAAGAAACAGGGAAATGGCATCGGTATTGAATACAACAGGCATCGTGGGGCTTTTATTCCATGGGAGTAATGTCTCAAACTGTCTATGCTTTGATCGATTCCTGGGAGACCAGCAGTAGCTTTCGAAGCACATCTGGAGGCATTCTGTAATCTGTATACTTTCAGAGTGTTGAAGAAACAGGGAAATTGCATCGGTATTGAATACAACAGGCATCGTGGGGCTTTTATTCCATGGGAGTAATGTCTCAAACTGTCTATGCTTTGATCGATTCCTGGGAGACCAGTAGTAGTTTTCGAAGCACATCTGGAGGCATTCTGTAATCTGTGGACCTTCAGAGTGTTGAAGAAACAGGGAAATTGCATCGGTATTGAATACAACAGGCATCGTGGGGCTTTTATTCCATGGGAGTAATGTCTCAAACTGTCTATGCTTTGATCGATTCCTGGGAGACCAGTAGTAGTTTTCGAAGCACATATGGAGGCATTCGGTTATCTGTGGACCTTCAGAGTGTTAAAGAAACAGGGAAATTGCATCGGTATTGAATACAACAAGCATCGTGGGGCTTTCATTCCATGGGAGTAATGTCTCAAACTGTCTACGTTTTCATCGATTCCTGGGAGACAAGTAGTAGTTTTCGGAGCACATATGGGAGCATTCTGTTATCTGTGGACCTTCAGAGTGTTGAAAAAACAGGGAAATTGCATCGGTATTGAATACAACAGGCACCATGGGGCTTTTATTATATGGGAGTAATGTCTCAAACTCTCTATGCTTTCATCGATTCCTGGGAGACAAGTAGTAGTTTTCGAAGCACATATGGAGGCATTCTGTTATCTGTGGACCTTCAGAATGTTGAAGAAACAGGGAAATTACATCGGCATTGAATACAACAAGCACCATGGGGCTTTTATACCATGGGAGTAATGTCTCAAACTGTCTACGCTTTCATCGATTCCTGGGAGACCATTAGTAGTTTTCGAAGCACATCTGGAGGCATTCTGTAATCTGTATACTTTCAGAGTGTTGAAGAAACAGGGAAATTGCATCGGTATTGAATACAACAGGCATCGTGGGGCTTTTATTCCATGGGAGTAATGTCTCAAACTGTCTATGCTTTGATCGATTCCTGGGAGACCAGTAGTAGTTTTCGAAGCACATCTGGAGGCATTCTGTAATCTGTGGACCTTCAGAATGTTGAAGAAACAGGGAAATTACATCGGCATTGAATGCAACAAGCACCATGGAGCTTTTATACCATGGGAGTAATGTCTCAAACTGTCTACGCTTTCATCGATTCCTGGGAGACCAGTAGTAGTTTTCGAAGCACATATGGAGGCATTCTGTTATCTGTGGACCTTCAGAATGTTGAAGAAACAGGGAAATTGCATCGGTATTGAATACAACCATCATCGTGGGGCTTTTATTCCATGGGAGTAATGTCTCAAACTGTCTATGCTTTCATCGATTCCTGGGAGACAAGTAGTAGTTTTCTAAGCACATATGGAGGCATTCTGTTATCTGTGGACCTTCAGAATGTTGAAGAAACAGGGAAATTACATCGGCATTGAATACAACAAGCACCATGGGGCTTTTATACCATGGGAGTAATGTCTCAAACTGTCTACGCTTTCATCGATTCCTGGGAGACCAGTAGTAGTTTTCGAAGCACATCTGGAGGCATTCTGTAATCTGTATACTTTCAGAGTGTTGAAGAAACAGGGAAATTGCATCGGTATTGAATACAACAGGCATCGTGGGGCTTTTATTCCATGGGAGTAATGTCTCAAACTGTCTATGCTTTGATCGATTCCTGGGAGACCAGCAGTAGCTTTCGAAGCACATCTGGAGGCATTCTGTAATCTGTATACTTTCAGAGTGTTGAAGAAACAGGGAAATTGCATCGGTATTGAATACAACAGGCATCGTGATGCTTTTATTCCATGGGAGTAATGTCTCAAACTGTCTATGCTTTGATCGATTCCTGGGAGACCAGTAGTAGTTTCAGAAGCACATCTGGAGGCATTCTGTAATCTGTGGACCTCCAGAGTGTTGAAGAAACAGGGAAATTGCATCGGTATTGTATACAACAGGCATCGTGGGGCTTTTATTCCATGGGAGTAATGTCTCAAACTGTCTATGCTTTGATCGATTCCTGGGAGGCCAGTAGTAGTTTTCGAAGCACATATGGAGGCATTCTGTTATCTGTGGACCTTCAGAGTGTTGAAGAAACAGGGAAATTGCATCGGTATTGAATACAACAGGCATCGTGGGGCTTTTATTCCATGCCAGTAATGTCTCAAACTGTCTACGTTTTCATCGATTCCTGGGAGACAAGTGGTAGTTTTCGGAGCACATATGGGAGCATTCTGTAATCTGTGGACCTTCAGAGTGTTGAAGAAACAGGGAAATTGCATCGGTATTGAATACAACAGGCACCATGGGGCTTTTATTATATGGGAGTAATGTCTCAAACTGTCCATGCTTTCATCGATTCCTGGGAGACAAGTAGTAGTTTTCGAAGCACATATGGAGGCATTCTGTTATCAGTAGACCTTCAGAATGTTGAAGAAACAGGGAAATTACATCGACATTGAATACAACAAGCACCATGGGGCTTTTATACCATGGGAGTAATGTCTCAAACTGTCTACGCTTTCATCGATTCCTGGGAGACCAGTAGTAGCTTTCGAAGCACATCTGGAGGCATTCTGTAATCTGTGGACCTTCAGAGTGTTGAAGAAACAGGGAAATGGCATCGGTATTGAATACAACAGGCATCGTGGGGCTTTTAATCCATGGGAGTAATGTCTCAAACTGTCTATGCTTTGATCGATTCCTGGGAGACCAGCAATAGCTTTCGAAGCACATCTGGAGGCATTCTGTTATCTGTGGACCTTCAGAGTGTTGAAGAAACAGGGAAATTGCATCGGTATTGAATACAACAGGCATCGTGGGGCTTTTATTCCATGGGAGTAATGTCTCAAACTGTCTATGCTTTGATCGATTCCTGGGAGACCAGTAGTAGCTTTCGAAGCTCATCTGGAGGCATTCTGTAATCTGTGGACATTCAGAGTGTTGAAGAAACAGGGAAATGGCATCGGTATTGAATACAACAGGCATCGTGGGGCTTTTATTCCATGGGAGTAATGTCTCAAACTGTCTATGCTTTGATCGATTCCTGGGAGACCAGCAGTAGCTTTCGAAGCACATCTGGAGGCATTCTGTTATCTGTGGACCTTCAAAGTGTTGAAGAAACAGGGAAATTGCATCGGTATTGAATACAACAGGCATCGTGGGGCTTTTATTCCATGGGAGTAATGTCTCAAACTGTCTATGCTTTGATCGATTCCTGGGAGACCAGTAGTAGCTTTCGAAGCTCATCTGGAGGCATTCTGTAATCTGTGGACATTCAGAGTGTTGAAGAAACAGGGAAATGGCATCGGTATTGAATACAACAGGCATCGTGGGGCTTTTATTCCATGGGAGTAATGTCTCAAACTGTCTATGCTTTGATCGATTCCTGGGAGACCAGCAGTAGCTTTCGAAGCACATCTGGAGGCATTCTGTAATCTGTATACTTTCAGAGTGTTGAAGAAACAGGGAAATTGCATCGGTATTGAATACAACAGGCATCGTGGGGCTTTTATTCCATGGGAGTAATGTCTCAAACTGTCTATGCTTTGATCGATTCCTGGGAGACCAGTAGTAGTTTTCGAAGCACATCTGGAGGCATTCTGTAATCTGTGGACCTTCAGAGTGTTGAAGAAACAGGGAAATTGCATCGGTATTGAATACAACAGGCATCGTGGGGCTTTTATTCCATGGGAGTAATGTCTCAAACTGTCTATGCTTTGATCGATTCCTGGGAGACCAGTAGTAGTTTTCGAAGCACATATGGAGGCATTCGGTTATCTGTGGACCTTCAGAGTGTTAAAGAAACAGGGAAATTGCATCGGTATTGAATACAACAAGCATCGTGGGGCTTTCATTCCATGGGAGTAATGTCTCAAACTGTCTACGTTTTCATCGATTCCTGGGAGACAAGTAGTAGTTTTCGGAGCACATATGGGAGCATTCTGTTATCTGTGGACCTTCAGAGTGTTGAAAAAACAGGGAAATTGCATCGGTATTGAATACAACAGGCACCATGGGGCTTTTATTATATGGGAGTAATGTCTCAAACTCTCTATGCTTTCATCGATTCCTGGGAGACAAGTAGTAGTTTTCGAAGCACATATGGAGGCATTCTGTTATCTGTGGACCTTCAGAATGTTGAAGAAACAGGGAAATTACATCGGCATTGAATACAACAAGCACCATGGGGCTTTTATACCATGGGAGTAATGTCTCAAACTGTCTACGCTTTCATCGATTCCTGGGAGACCATTAGTAGTTTTCGAAGCACATCTGGAGGCATTCTGTAATCTGTATACTTTCAGAGTGTTGAAGAAACAGGGAAATTGCATCGGTATTGAATACAACAGGCATCGTGGGGCTTTTATTCCATGGGAGTAATGTCTCAAACTGTCTATGCTTTGATCGATTCCTGGGAGACCAGTAGTAGTTTTCGAAGCACATCTGGAGGCATTCTGTAATCTGTGGACCTTCAGAATGTTGAAGAAACAGGGAAATTACATCGGCATTGAATGCAACAAGCACCATGGAGCTTTTATACCATGGGAGTAATGTCTCAAACTGTCTACGCTTTCATCGATTCCTGGGAGACCAGTAGTAGTTTTCGAAGCACATATGGAGGCATTCTGTTATCTGTGGACCTTCAGAATGTTGAAGAAACAGGGAAATTGCATCGGTATTGAATACAACCATCATCGTGGGGCTTTTATTCCATGGGAGTAATGTCTCAAACTGTCTATGCTTTCATCGATTCCTGGGAGACAAGTAGTAGTTTTCTAAGCACATATGGAGGCATTCTGTTATCTGTGGACCTTCAGAATGTTGAAGAAACAGGGAAATTACATCGGCATTGAATACAACAAGCACCATGGGGCTTTTATACCATGGGAGTAATGTCTCAAACTGTCTACGCTTTCATCGATTCCTGGGAGACCAGTAGTAGTTTTCGAAGCACATCTGGAGGCATTCTGTAATCTGTATACTTTCAGAGTGTTGAAGAAACAGGGAAATTGCATCGGTATTGAATACAACAGGCACCATGGGGCTTTTATTATATGGGAGTAATGTCTCAAACTGTCTATGCTTTCATCGATTCCTGGGAGACAAGTAGTAGTTTTCGAAGCACATATGGAGGCATTCTGTTACCTGTGGGCCTTCAGAATGTTGAAGAAACAGGGAAATTACATCGGCATTGAATACAACAAGCACCATGGGGCTTTTATACCATGGGAGTAATGTCTCAAACTGTCTACGCTTTCATCGATTCCTGGGAGACCAGCAGTAGCTTTCGAAGCACATCTGGAGGCATTCTGTAATCTGTATACTTTCAGAGTGTTGAAGAAACAGGGAAATTGCATCGGTATTGAATACAACAGGCATCGTGGGGCTTTTATTCCATGGGAGTAATGTCTCAAACTGTCTATGCTTTGATCGATTGCTGGGAGACCAGTAGTAGTTTTCGAAGCACATCTGGAGGCATTCTGTAATCTGTGGACCTTCAGAGTGTTGAAGAAACAGGGAAATTGCATCGGTATTGAATACAACAGGCATCGTGGGGCTTTTACTCCATGGGAGTAATGTCTCTATCTCTCTATGCTTTGATCGATTCCTGGGAGACCAGTAGTAGTTTTCGAAGCACATATGGAGGCATTCTGTTATCTGTGGACCTTCAGAGTGTTGAAGAAACAGGGAAATTGCATCGGTATTGAATACAACAAGCATCGTCGGGCTTTTATTCCATGGGAGTAATGTCTCAAACTGTCTACGTTTTCATCGATTCCTGGGAGACAAGTAGTAGTTTTCGGAGCACATATGGGAGCATTCTGTTATCTGTGGACCTTCAGAGTGTTGAAGAAACAGGGAAATTGCATCGGTATTGAATACAACAGGCACCATGGGGCTTTTATTATATGGGAGTAATGTCTCAAACTGTCTATGCTTTCATCGATTCCTGGGAGACCAGTAGTAGTTTTCGAAGCACATATGGAGGCATTCTGTTATCTGTGGACCTTCAGAATGTTGAAGAAACAGGGAAATTACATCGGCATTGAATACAACAAGCACCATGGGGCTTTTATACCATGGGAGTAATGTCTCAAACTGTCTACGCTTTCATCGATTCCTGGGAGACCAGTAGTAGTTTTGGAAGCACATATGGAGGCACTCTGTTATCTGTGGACCTTCAGAGTGTTGAAGAAACAGGGAAATTGCATCGGTATTGAATACAACAGGCAGCGTGGGGCTTCTATTCCATGGGAGTAATGTCTCAAACTGTCTATGCTTTGATCGAATCCTGGGAGACCAGTAGTAGTTTTAGTAGCACATCTGGAGGCATTCTGTAATCTGTGGACCTTCGGAGTCTTGATGAAAGACAGGTATTGCATAGGTATTGAATACAACAGGCACCATGGGGCTTTTATTCCATGGGAGTAATGTCTCAAACTGTCTACGTTTTCATCGATTCCTGGGAGACAAGTAGTAGTTTTCGAAGCACATCTGGAGGCATTCTATTATCTGTGGACCTTCAGAGTATTGACGAAACACAGATATTGCATCGGTATGGAATACAACAGTCACCATGGGGCTTTTATTCCATGGGAGTAATGTCTCAAACTGTCTATGCTTTGATCGATTCCTGGGAAACCAGTAGTAGGTTCCGAAGCACATCAGGAGGCATTCTGTAATCTGTGGACCTTCAGAGTGTTGATGAAACACAGGTGTTGCATCGGTATTGAATACAACAGGCACCATGGGGCTTTCATTCCATGGGAGTAATGTCCCAAACTGTCTATGCTTTGATTGATTCCTGGGAGACCAGTAGTAGTTTTCGAAGCACATCTGGAGGCATTCTGTTATCTGTGGACCTTCAGAGTGTTGATGAAACACAGATATTGCATCGGTATTGAATACAACAGGCACCATGCGGCTTTTATTCCATGGGAGTAATGTCTCGAACTGTCTATGCTTTGATCGATTCCTGGGAGACCAGTAGTAGTTTTCGAAGCACATCTGGAGGCATTCCGTAATCTGTGGACCTTCAGAGTGTTGAAGAAACAGGGAAATTGCATTGGTATTGAATACAACAGGCAAAATGGGGCTTTTATTCCATGGGAGTAATGTCCCAAACTGTCTATGCTTTGATCAATTCCTGGGAGACCAGTAGTAGTTTTCGAAGCACATCTGGAGGCATTCTGTAATCTGTGAACCTTCAGAGTGTAGATGAAACACAGATATTGCATCGGTATTGAATACAACAGGCATCGTGGGGCTTTTATTCCATGGGAGTAATGTCTCAAACTGTCTATGCTTTCATCGATTCCTGGGAGACAAGTAGTAGTTTTCTAAGCACATATGGAGGCATTCTGTTATCTGTGGACCTTCACAATGTTGAAGAAACAGGGAAATTACATCGGCATTGAATACAACAAGCACCATGGGGCTTTTATACCATTGGAGTAATGTCTCAAACTGTCTACGCTTTCATCGATTCCTGGGAGACCAGCAGTAGCTTTCGAAGCACATCTGGAGGCATTCTGTAATCTGTATACTTTCAGAGTGTTGAAGAAACAGGGAAATTGCATCGGTATTGAATACAACAGGCATCGTGGGGCTTTTATTCCATGGGAGTAATGTCTCAAACTGTCTATGCTTTGATCGATTGCTGGGAGACCAGTAGTAGTTTTCGAAGCACATCTGGAGGCATTCTGTAATCTGTGGACCTTCAGAGTGTTGAAGAAACAGGGAAATTGCATCGGTATTGAATACAACAGGCATCGTGGGGCTTTTATTCCATGGGAGTAATGTCTCTATCTCTCTATGCTTTGATCGATTCCTGGGAGACCAGTAGTAGTTTTCGAAGCACATATGGAGGCATTCTGTAATCTGTGGACCTTCTGAGTGTTGAAGAAACAGGGAAATTGCATCGGTATTGAATACAACATGCATCGTCGGGCTTTTATTCCATGGGAGTAATGTCTCAAACTGTCTACGTTTTCATCGATTCCTGGGAGACAAGTAGTAGTTTTCGGAGCACATATGGGAGCATTCTGTTATCTGTGGACCTTCAGAGTGTTGAAGAAACAGGGAAATTGCATCGGTATTGAATACAACAGGCACCATGGGGCTTTTATTATATGGGAGTAATGTCTCAAACTGTCTATGCTTTCATCGATTCCTGGGAGACAAGTAGTAGTTTTCGAAGCACATATGGAGGCATTCTGTTATCTGTGGACCTTCAGAATGTTGAAGAAACAGGGAAATTACATCGGCATTGAATACAACAAGCACCATGGGGCTTTTATACCATGGGAGTAATGTCTCAAACTGTCTACGCTTTCATCGATTCCTGGGAGACCAGTAGTAGTTTTCGAAGCACATATGGAGGCACTCTGTTATCTGTGGACCTTCAGAGTGTTGAAGAAACAGGGAAATTGCATCGGTATTGAATACAACAGGCAGCGTGGGGCTTCTATTCCATGGGAGTAATGTCTCAAACTGTCTATGCTTTGATCGATTCCTGGGAGACCAGTAGTAGTTTTAGTAGCACATCTGGAGGCATTCTGTAATCTGTGGACCTTCGGAGTCTTGATGAAACACAGGTATTGCATAGGTATTGAATACAACAGGCACCATGGGGCTTTTATTCCATGGGAGTAATGTCTCAAACTGTCTACGTATTCATCGATTCCTGGGAGACAAGTAGTAGTTTTCGAAGCACATCTGGAGGCATTCTATTATCTGTGGACCTTCAGAGTACTGACGAAACACAGATATTGCATCGGTATGGAATACAACAGTCACCATGGGGCTTTTATTCCATGGGAGTAATGTCTCAAACTGTCTATGCTTTGATCGATTCCTGGGAAACCAGTAGTAGGTTCCGAAGCACATCAGGAGGCATTCTGTAATCTGTGGACCTTCAGAGTGTTGATGAAACACAGGTGTTGCATCGGTATTGAATACAACAGGCACCATGGGGCTTTTATTCCATGGGAGTAATGTCTCAAACTGTCTATGCTTTGATTGATTCCTGGGAGACCAGTAGTAGTTTTCGAAGCACATCTGGAGGCATTCTGTTATCTGTGGACCTTCAGAGTGTTGATGAAACACAGATATTGCATCGGTATTGAATACAACAGGCACCATGCGGCTTTTATTCCATGGGAGTAATGCCTCGAAGTGTCTATGCTTTGATCGATTCCTGGGAGACCAGTAGTAGTTTTCGAAGCACATCTGGAGGCATTCTGTAATCTGTGGACCTTCAGAGTGTTGAAGAAACAGGGAAATTGCATCGGTATTGAATACAACAGGCAAAATGGGGCTTTTATTCCATGGGAGTAATGTCTCAAACTGTCTATGCTTTGATCGATTCCTGGGAGACCAGTAGTAGTTTTCGAAGCACATCTGGAGGCATTCTGTAATCTGTGAACCTTCAGAGTGTAGATGAAACACAGATATTGCATCGGTATTGAATACAACAGGCATCGTGGGGCTTTTAATCCATGGGAGTAATGTCTCAAACTGTCTATGCTTTGATCGATTCCTGGGAGACCAGCAGTAGTTTTCGAAGCACATCTGGAGGCATTGTGTAATCTGTATACTTTCAGAGTGTTGAAGAAACAGGGAAATTGCATCGGTATCGAATACAACAGGAAAAATGGGGCTTTTATTCCATGGGAGTAATGTCTCAAACTGTCTATGCTTTGATCGATTCCTGGGAGACCAGTAGTAGTTTTCGAAGCACATCTGGAGGCATTCTGTAATCTGTGGACCTTCAGAGTGTTGAATAAACAGGGAAATTGCATCGGTATTGAATACAACAGGCACCATGCGGCTTTTATTCTGTGGGGTAATGTCTCAAACTGTCTATGCTTTGATCGATTCCTGGGAGACCAGTAGTAGTTTTCGAAGCACATCTGGAGGCATTCTGTAATCTGTGGACCTTTAGAGTGTTGATGAAACACAGATATCGCATCGGTATTCAATACAACAGGCATTGTGCTGCTTTTATTCCATGGGAGTAATGTCTCAAACTGTCTATGCTTTGATCGATTCCTGGGAGACCAGTAGTAGTTTTCGAAGCACATCTGGAGGCATTCTGTAATCTGTGGACCTTCAGAGTGTTGAAGAAACAGGGAAATTGCATCGGTATTGAATACAACAGGCAAAATGGGGCTTTTATTCCATGGGAGTAATGTCTCAAACTGTCTATGCTTTGATCGATTCCTGGGAGACCAGTAGTAGCTTTCGAATCACATCTGGAGGCAATCTGTAATCTGTGGACCTTCAGAGTATTGACGAAACACAGATATTGCATCGGTATTGAATACAACAGGCACCATGGGGCTTTTATTCCATGGGAGTAATGTCTCAAACTGTCTATGCTTTGATCGATTCCTGGGAGACCAGTAGTAGTTTTCGAAGCACATCTGGAGGCATTCTGTAATCTGTGGACCTTCAGAGTGTTGATGAAACACAGATATTGCATCGGTATTGAATACAACAGGCACCATGGGACTTTTATTCCATGGGAGTAGTGTCTCAAACTGTCTATGCTTTGATCGATTCCTGGGAGACCAGTAGTAGTTTTCGAAGCACATCTGGAGTCATTCTGTAATCTGTGGACCTTCAGAGTGTTGATGAAACACAGATATTGCATCGGTATTGAATACAACAGGCACCATGGGGCTTTTATTCCATGGGAGTAATGTCTCAAACTGTCTATGCTTTGATCGATTCCTGGGAGACCAGTAGTAGTTTTCGAAGCACATCTGGAGGCATTCTGTAATCTGTGGACCTTCAGAGTGTTGAAGAAACAGGGAAATTGCATCGGTATTGAATACAACAGGCATCATGGTGCTTTTATTCCATGGGAGTAATGTCTCAAACTGTCTATGCTTTGATCGATTCCTGGGAAACCAGTAGTAGGTTTCGAAGCACATCTGGAGGTATTCTGTAATCTGTGGTCCTTCAGAGTGTTGATGAAACACAGATATTGCATCGGTATTGAATACAACAGACACCATGGGGCTTTTATTCCATGGGAGTAATGTCTCAAACTGTCTATGCTTTGATCGATTCCTGGGAGACCAGTAGTAGTTTTCGAAGCACATCTGGAGGCATTCTGTAATCTGTGGACCTTCAGAGTATTGACGAATCACAGATATTGCATCGGTATTGAATACAACAGGCACCATGGGGCTTTTATTCCATGGGAGTAATGTCTCAAACTGTCTATGCTTTGATCGATTCCTGGGAGACCAGTAGTAGTTTTCGAAGCACATCTGGAGGCATTCTGTAATCTGTGGACCTTCAGAGTGTTGATGAAACACAGATATTGCATCGGTATTGAATACAACAGGCACCATGGGGCTTTTATTCCATGGGAGTAATGTCTCAAACTGTCTACGCTTTCATCGATTCCTGGGAGACAAGTAGTAGTTTTCGAAGCACATATGGAGGCATTCTGTTATCTGTGGACCTTCAGTGTTGAAGAAACAGGGAAATTGCATCGGTATTGAATACAACAGGCACCATGTTGCTTTTATTCTATGGGAGTAATGTCTCAAACTGTCTATGCTTTGATCGATACCAGGGAAACCAGTAGTAGGTTTCGAAGCACATCTGGAGGCATTCTGTAATCTGTGGACCTTCAGAGTGTTGAAGAAACAGGGAAATTGCATCGGTATCGAATACAACAGGAAAAATGGGGCTTTTATTCCATGGGAGTAATGTCTCAAACTGTCTATGCTTTGATCGATTCCTGGGAGACCAGTAGTAGTTTTCGAAGCACATCTGGAGGCAATCTGTAATCTGTGGACCTTCAGAGTATTGACCAAACACAGATATTGTATCGGTATTGAATACAACAGGCACCATGGGGCTTTTATTCCATGGGAGTAATGTCTCAAACTGTCTATGCTTTGATCGATTCCTGGGAGACCAGTAGTAGTTTTCGAAGCACATCTGGAGGCAATCTGTAATCTGTGGACCTTCAGAGTGTTGATGAAACACAGATATTGCATCGGTATTGAATACAACAGGCACCATGGGACTTTTATTCCATGGGAGTAGTGTCTCAAACTGTCTATGCTTTGATCGATTCCTGGGAGACCAGTAGTAGTTTTCGAAGCACATCTGGAGTCATTCTGTAATCTGTGGACCTTCAGAGTGTTGATGAAACACAGATATTGCATCGGTATTGAATACAACAGGCACCATGGGGCTTTTATTCCATGGGAGTAATGTCTCAAACTGTCTATGCTTTGATCGATTCCTGGGAGACCAGTAGTAGTTTTCGAAGCACATCTGGAGGCATTCTGTAATCTGTGGACCTTCAGAGTGTTGAAGAAACAGGGAAATTGCATCGGTATTGAATACAACAGGCATCATGGTGCTTTTATTCCATGGGAGTAATGTCTCAAACTGTCTATGCTTTGATCGATTCCTAGGAAACCAGTAGTAGGTTTCGAAGCACATCTGGAGGTATTCTGTAATCTGTGGTCCTTCAGAGTGTTGATGAAAAACAGATATTGCATCGGTATTGAATACAACAGACACCATGGGGCTTTTATTCCATGGGAGTAATGTCTCAAACTGTCTATGCTTTGATCGATTCCTGGGAGACCAGTAGTAGTTTTCGAAGCACATCTGGAGGCATTCTGTAATCTGTGGACCTTCAGAGTATTGACGAAACACAGATATTGCATCGGTATTGAATACAACAGGCACCATGGGGCTTTTATTCCATGGGAGTAATGTCTCAAACTGTCTATGCTTTGATCGATTCCTGGGAGACCAGTAGTAGTTTTCGAAGCACATCTGGAGGCATTCTGTAATCTGTGGACCTTCAGAGTGTTGATGAAACACAGATATTGCATCGGTATTGAATACAACAGGCACCATGGGACTTTTATTCCATGGGAGTAGTGTCTCAAACTGTCTATGCTTTGATCGATTCCTGGGAGACCAGTAGTAGTTTTCGAAGCACATCTAGAGGCATTCTGTAATCTGTGGACCTTCAGAGTGTTGATGAAACACAGATATTGCATCGGTATTGAATACAACAGGCACCATGCGGCTTTTATTCCATGGGACTAATGTCTCAAACTGTCTATGCTTTGATCGATTCCTGGGAGACCAGTAGTAGTTTTCGAAGCACATCTGGAGGCATTCTGTAATCTGTGGACCTTCAGAGTGTTGATGAAACACAGATATTGCATCGGTATTGAATACAACAGGCACCATGGGGCTTTTATTCCATGGGAGTAATGTCTCAAACTGTCTACGCTTTCATCGATTCCTGGGAGACAAGTAGTAGTTTTCGAAGCACATATGGAGGCATTCTGTTATCTGTGGACCTTCAGTGTTGAAGAAACAGGGAAATTGCATCGGTATTGAATACAACAGGCACCATGTTGCTTTTATTCTATGGGAGTAATGTCTCAAACTGTCTATGCTTTGATCGATACCAGGGAAACCAGTAGTAGGTTTCGAAGCACATCTGGAGGCATTCTGTAATCTGTGGACCTTCAGAGTGTTGAAGAAACAGGGAAATTGCATCGGTATCGAATACAACAGGAAAAATGGGGCTTTTATTCCATGGGAGTAATGTCTCAAACTGTCTATGCTTTGATCGATTCCTGGGAGACCAGTAGTAGTTTTCGAAGCACATCTGGAGGCAATCTGTAATCTGTGGACCTTCAGAGTATTGACCAAACACAGATATTGTATCGGTATTGAATACAACAGGCACCATGGGGCTTTTATTCCATGGGAGTAATGTCTCAAACTGTCTATGCTTTGATCGATTCCTGGGAGACCAGTAGTAGTTTTCGAAGCACATCTGGAGGCAATCTGTAATCTGTGGACCTTCAGAGTGTTGATGAAACACAGATATTGCATCGGTATTGAATACAACAGGCACCATGGGACTTTTATTCCATGGGAGTAGTGTCTCAAACTGTCTATGCTTTGATCGATTCCTGGGTGACCGGTAGTAGTTTTCGAAGCACATCTGGAGGCATTCTGTAATCTGTGGACCTTCAGAGTGTTGAAGAAACAGGGAAATTGCATCGGTATTGAATACAACAGGCACCATGCGGCTTTTATTCCATGGGAGTAATGTCTCAAACTGTCTATGCTTTGATCGATTCCTGGGAGACCAGTAGTAGTTTTCGAAGCACATCTGGAGGCATTCTGTAATCTGTGGACCTTCAGAGTGTTGAATAAACAGGGAAATTGCATCGGTATTGAATACAACAGGCACCATGCGGCTTTTATTCTATGGGGTAATGTCTCAAACTGTCTATGCTTTGATCGATTCCTGGGAGACCAGTAGTAGTTTTCGAAGCACATCTGGACGCATTCTGTAATCTGTGGACCTTCAGAGTGTTGATGAAACACAGATATTGCATCGGTATTCAATACAACAGGCATTGTGCTGCTTTTATTCCATGGGAGTAATGTCTCAAACTGTCTATGCTTTGATCGATTCCTGGGAGACCAGTAGTAGTTTTCGAAGCACATCTGGAGGCATTCTGTAATCTGTGGACCTTCAGAGTGTTGAAGAAACAGGGAAATTGCATCGGTATTGAATACAACAGGCAAAATGGGGCTTTTATTCCATGGGAGTAATGTCTCAAACTGTCTATACTTTGATCGATTCCTGGGAGACCAGTAGTAGTTTTCGAAGCACATCTGGAGGCAATCTGTAATCTGTGGACCTTCAGAGTATTGACGAAACACAGATATTGCATCGGTATTGAATACAACAGGCACCATGGGGCTTTTATTCCATGGGAGTAATGTCTCAAACTGTCTATGCTTTGATCGATTCCTGGGAGACCAGTAGTAGTTTTCGAAGCACATCTGGAGACATTCTGTAATCTGTGGACCTTCAGAGTGTTGATGAAACACAGATATTGCATCGTTATTGAATACAACAGGCACCATGGGACTTTTATTCCATGGGAGTAGTGTCTCAAACTGTCTATGCTTTGATCGATTCCTGGGAGACCAGTAGTAGTTTTCGAAGCACATCTGGA
Organism: Schistocerca gregaria; assembly: GCF_023897955.1. Lineage (NCBI taxonomy): Eukaryota > Metazoa > Arthropoda > Insecta > Orthoptera > Acrididae > Schistocerca > Schistocerca gregaria. The sequence continues at coordinate 6,332,741 of NW_026061730.1, forward strand.
GGCATTCTGTAATCTGTGGACCTTCAGAGTGTTGATGAAACACAGATATTGCATCGGTATTGAATACAACAGGCACCATGCGGCTTTTATTCCATGGGAGTAATGTCTCAAACTGTCTATGCTTTGATCGATTCCTGGGAGACCAGTAGTAGTTTTCGAAGCACATCTGGAGGCATTCTGTAATCTGTGGACCTTCAGAGTGTTGAAGAAACAGGGAAATTGCATCGGTATTGAATACAACAGGCATCATGGTGCTTTTATTCCATGGGAGTAATGTCTCAAACTGTCTATGCTTTGATCGATTCCTGGGAAACCAGTAGTAGGTTTCGAAGCACATCTGGAGGTATTCTGTAATCTGTGGTCCTTCAGAGTGTTGATGAAAAACAGATATTGCATCGGTATTGAATACAACAGACACCAAGGGGCTTTTATTCCATGGGAGTAATGTCTCAAACTGTCTATGCTTTGATCGATTCCTGGGAGACCAGTAGTAGTTTTCGAAGCACATCTCGAGGCATTCTGTAATCTGTGGACCTTCAGAGTGTTGATGAAACACAGATATTGCATCGGTATTGAATACAACAGGCACCATGGGGCTTTTATTCCATGGGAGTAATGTCTCAAACTGTCTATGCTTTGATCGATTCCTGGGAGACCAGTAGTAGTTTTCGAAGCACATCTGGAGGCATTCTGTAATCTGTGGACCTTCAGAGTGTTGATGAAACACAGATATTGAATCGGTATTGAATACAACAGGCACCATGGGACTTTTATTCCATGGGAGTAGTGTCTCAAACTGTCTATGCTTTGATCGATTCCTGGGAGACCAGTAGTAGTTTTCGAAGCACATCTGGAGGCATTCTGTAATCTGTGGACCTTCAGAGTGTTGATGAAACACAGATATTGCATCGGTATTAAATACAACAGGCACCATGGGACTTTTATTCCATGGGAGTAGTGTCTCAAACTGTCTATGCTTTGATCGATTCCTGGGAGACCAGTAGTAGTTTTCGAAGCACATCTCGAGGCATTCTGTAATCTGTGGACCTTCAGAGTGTTGATGAAACACAGATATTGCATCGGTATTGAATACAACAGGCACCATGGGGCTTTTATTCCATGGGAGTAATGTCTCAAACTGTCTACGCTTTCATCGATTCCTGGGAGACAAGTAGTAGTTTTCGAAGCACATATGGAGGCATTCTGTTATCTGTGGACCTTCAGTGTTGAAGAAACAGGGAAATTGCATCGGTATTGAATACAACAGGCACCATGTTGCTTTTATTCTATGGGAGTAATGTCTCAAACTGTCTATGCTTTGATCGATACCGGGGAAACCAGTAGTAGGTTTCGAAGCACATCTGGAGGCATTCTGTAATCTGTGGACCTTCAGAGTGTTGAAGAAACAGGGAAATTGCATCGGTATTGAATACAACAGGAAAAATGGGGCTTTTATTCCATGGGAGTAATGTCTCAAACTGTCTATGCTTTGATCGATTCCTGGGAGACCAGTAGTAGTTTTCGAAGCACATCTGGAGGCATTCTGTAATCTGTGGACCTTCAGAGTGTTGATGAAACACAGATATTGCATCGGTATTGAATACAACAGGCACCATGGGACTTTTATTCCATGGGAGTAGTGTCTCAAACTGTCTATGCTTTGATCGATTCCTGGGAGACCAGTAGTAGTTTTTGAAGCACATCTGGAGGCATTCTGTAATCTGTGGACCTTCAGAGTGTTGATGAAACACAGATATTGCATCGGTATTGAATACAACAGGCACCATGCGGCTTTTATTCCATGTGAGTAATGTCTCAAACTGTCTATGCTTTGATCGATTCCTGGGAGACCAGTAGTAGTTTTCGAAGCACATCTGGAGGCATTCTGTAATCTGTGGACCTTCAGAGTGTTGAAGAAACAGGGAAATTGCATTGGTATTGAATACAATGGGCATCGATGGGCTTTTATTCCATGGGAGTAATGTCTCAAACTGTGTATGCTTTGATCGATTCCTGGGAAACCAGTAGTAGGTTTCGAAGCACATCTGGAGGTATTCTGTAATCTGTGGTCCTTCAGAGTGTTGATGAAACACAGATATTGCGTCGGTATTGAATACAACAGGCATCATGGTGCTTTTATTCCATGGGAGTAATGTCTCAAACTGTCTATGCTTTGATCGATTCCTGGGAGACCAGTAGTAGTTTTCGAAGCACATCTGGAGGCATTCTGTAATCTGTGGACCTTCAGAGTGTTGAAGAAACAGGGTAATTGCATCGGTATTGAATAAAACAGGCACCATGGGGCTTTTATTCCATGGGAGTAGTGTCTCAAACTGTCTATGCTTTGATCGATTACTGGGAAACCAGTAGTAGGTTTCGAAGCACATCTGGAGGTATTCTGTAATCTGTGGTCCTTCAGAGTGTTGATGAAACACAGATATTGCATCGGTATTGAATACAACAGGCACCATGTTGTTTTTATTCTATGGGAGTAATGTCTCAAACTGTCTATGCTTTGATCGATACCGGGGAAACCAGTAGTAGGTTTCAAAGCACATCTGGAGGCATTCTGTAATCTGTGGACCTTCAGAGTGTTGAAGAAACAGGGAATTTGCATCGGTATTGAATACAACAGGCAAAATGGGGCTTTTATTCCATGGGAGTAATGTCTCAAACTGTCTATGCTTTGATCGATTCCTGGGAGACCGGTAGTAGTTTTCGAAGCACATCTGGAGGCAATCTGTAATCTGTGGACCTTCAGAGTATTGACGAAACACAGATATTGCATCGGTATTGAATACAACAGGCACCATGGGGCTTTTATTCCATGGGAGTAATGTCTCAAACTGTCTATGCTTTGATCGATTCCTGGGAGACCAGTAGTAGTTTTCGAAGCACATCTGGAGGCATTCTGTAATCTGTGGACCTTCAGAGTGTTGATGAAACACAGATATTGCATCGGTATTGAATACAACAGGCACCATGGGACTTTTATTCCATGGGAGTAGTGTCTCAAACTGTCTATGCTTTGATCGATTCCTGGGAGACCAGTAGTAGTTTTCGAAGCACATCTGGAGGCATTCTGTAATCTGTGGACCTTCAGATTGTTGATGAAACACAGATATTGCATCGGTATTGAATACAACAGGCACCATGGGGCTTTTATTCCATGGGAGTAATGTCTCAAACTGTCTACGCTTTCATCGATTCCTGGGAGACAAGTAGTAGTTTTCGAAGCACATATGGAGGCATTCTGTTATCTGTGGACCTTCAGTGTTGAAGAAACAGGGAAATTGCATCGGTATTGAATACAACAGGCACCATGTTGCTTTTATTCTATGGGAGTAATGTCTCAAACTGTCTATGCTTTGATCGATACCGGGGAAACCAGTAGTAGGTTTCGAAGCACATCTGGAAGCATTCTGTAATCTGTGGACCTTCAGAGTGTTGAAGAAACAGGGAAATTGCATCGGTATTGAATACAACAGGAAAAATGGGGCTTTTATTCCATGGGAGTAATGTCTCAAACTGTCTATGCTTTGATCGATACCGGGGAAACCAGTAGTAGGTTTCAAAGCACATCTGGAGGCATTCTGTAATCTGTGGACCTTCAGAGTGTTGAAGAAACAGGGAATTTGCATCGGTATTGAATACAACAGGCAAAATGGGGCTTTTATTCCATGGGAGTAATGTCTCAAACTGTCTATGCTTTGATCGATTCCTGGGAGACCAGTAGTAGTTTTCGAAGCACATCTGGAGGCAATCTGTAATCTGTGGACCTTCAGAGTATTGACGAAACACAGATATTGCATCGGTATTGAATACAACAGGCACCATGGGGCTTTTATTCCATGGGAGTAATGTCTGAAACTGTCTATGCTTTGATCGATTCCTGGGAGACCAGTAGTAGTTTTCGAAGCACATCTGGAGGCATTCTGTAATCTGTGGACCTTCAGAGTGTTGATGAAACACAGATATTGCATCGGTATTGAATACAACAGGCACCATGGGACTTTTATTCCATGGGAGTAGTGTCTCAAACTGTCTATGCTTTGATCGATTCCTGGGAGACCAGTAGTAGTTTTCGAAGCACATCTGGAGGCATTCTGTAATCTGTGGACCTTCAGAGTGTTGATGAAACACAGATATTGCATCGGTATTGAATACAACAGGCGCCATGGGGCTTTTATTCCATGGGAGTAATGTCTCAAACTGTCTACGCTTTCATCGATTCCTGGGAGACAAGTAGTAGTTTTCGAAGCACATATGGAGGAATTCTGTTATCTGTGGACCTTCAGTGTTGAAGAAACAGGGAAATTGCATCGGTATTGAATACAACAGGCACCATGTTGCTTTTATTCTTTGGGAGTAATGTCTCAAACTGTCTATGCTTTGATCGATACCGGGGAAACCAGTAGTAGGTTTCGAAGCACATCTGGAAGCATTCTGTAATCTGTGGACCTTCAGAGTGTTGAAGAAACAGGGAAATTGTATCGGTATTGAATACAACAGGAAAAATGGGGCTTTTATTCCAAGGGAATAATGTCTCAAACTGTCTATGCTTTGATCGATTCCTGGGAGACCAGTAGTAGTTTTCGAAGCACATCTGGAGGCAATCTGTAATCTGTGGACCTTCAGAGTATTGACCAAACACAGATATTGCATCGGTATTGAATACAACAGGCACCATGGGGCTTTTATTCCATGGGAGTAATGTCTCAAACTGTCTATGATTTGATCGATTCCTGGGAGACCAGTAGTAGTTTTCGAAGCACATCTGGAGGCATTCTGTAATCTGTGGACCTTCAGAGTGTTGATGAAACACAGATATTGCATCGGTATTGAATACAACAGGCACCATGGGACTTTTATTCCATGGGAGTAGTGTCTCAAACTGTCTATGCTTTGATCGATTCCTGGGAGACCAGTAGTAGTTTTCGAAGCACATCTGGAGGCATTCTGTAATCTGTGGACCTTCAGAGTGTTGATGAAACACAGATATTGCATCGGTATTGAATACAACAGGCACCATGCGGCTTTTATTCCATGGGAGTAATGTCTCAAACTGTCTATGCTTTGATCGATTCCTGGGAGACGAGTAGTAGTTTTCGAAGCACATCTGGAGGCATTCTGTAATCTGTGGACCTTCAGAGTGTTGAAGAAACAGGGAAATTGCATCGGTATTGAATACAACAGGAAAAATGGGGCTTTTATTCCATGGGAGTAATGTCCCAAACTGTCTATGCTTTGATCGATTCCTGGGAGACCAGTAGTAGTTTTCGAAGCACATCTGGAGGCAATCTGTAATCTGTGGACCTTCAGAGTGTTGAAGAAACAGGGAAATTGCATCGGTATTGAATACAACAGGCAAAATGGGGCTTTTATTCCATGGGAGTAATGTCTCAAACTGTCTATGCTTTGATCGATTCCCGGGAGACCAGTAGTAGTTTTCGAAGCACATCTGGAGGCATTCTGTAATCTGTGGACCTTCAGAGTGTTGAAGAAACAGGGAAATTGCATCGGTATTGAATACAACAGGAAAAATGGGGCTTTTATTCCATGGGAGTAATGTCTCAAACTGTCTATGCTTTGATCGATTCCTGGGAGACCAGTAGTAGTTTTCGAAGCACATCTGGAGGCAATCTGTAATCTGTGGACCTTCAGAGTATTGACCAAACACAGATATTGCATCGATATTGAATACAACAGGCACCATGGGGCTTTTATTCCATGGGAGTAATGTCTCAAACTGTCTACGCTTTGATCGATTCCTGGGAGACCAGTAGTAGTTTTCGAAGCACATCTGGAGGCATTCTGTAATCTGTGGACCTTCAGAGTGTTGAAGAAACAGGGAAATTGCATTGGTATTGAATACAACAGGCACCATGGGGCATTTATTCCATGGGAGTAATGTCTCAAACTGTCTATGCTGTGATCGATTCCTGGGAAACCAGTAGTAGGTTTCGAAGCACATCTGGAGGTATTCTGTAATCTGTGGTCCTTCAGAGTGTTGATGAAACACAGATATTGCATCGGTATTGAATACAACAGGCACCATGGGGCTTTTATTCCATGGGAGTGATGTCTCAAACTGTCTATGCTTTGATCGATTCCTGGGAGACCAGTAGTAGTTTTCGAAGCACATCTGGAGGCATTCTGTAATCTGTGGACCTTCAGAGTGTTGAAGAAACAGGGAAATTGCATCGGTATTGAATACAACAGGCAAAATGGGGCTTTTATTCCATGGGAGTAATGTCTCAAACTGTCTATGCTTTGATCGATTCCCGGGAGACCAGTAGTAGTTTTCGAAGCACATCTGGAGGCATTCTGTAATCTGTGGACCTTCAGAGTGTTGAAGAAACAGGGAAATTGCATCGGTATTGAATACAACAGGAAAAATGGGGCTTTTATTCCATGGGAGTAATGTCTCAAACTGTCTATGCTTTGATCGATTCCTGGGAGACCAGTAGTAGTTTTCGAAGCACATCTGGAGGCAATCTGTAATCTGTGGACCTTCAGAGTATTGACCAAACACAGATATTGCATCGATATTGAATACAACAGGCACCATGGGGCTTTTATTCCATGGGAGTAATGTCTCAAACTGTCTACGCTTTGATCGATTCCTGGGAGACCAGTAGTAGTTTTCGAAGCACATCTGGAGGCATTCTGTAATCTGTGGACCTTCAGAGTGTTGATGAAACACAGATATTGCATCGGTATTGAATACAACAGGCACCATGCGGCTTTTATTCCATGGGAGTAATGTCTCAAATTGTCTATGCTTTGATCGATTCCTGGGAGACCAGTAGTAGTTTTCGAAGCACATCTGGAGGCATTCTGTAATCTGTGGACCTTCAGAGTGTTGATGAAACACAGATATTGCATCGGTATTGAATACAACAGGCACCATGCGGCTTTTATTCCATGGGAGTAATGTCTCAAATTGTCTATGCTTTGATCGATTCCTGGGAGACCAGTAGTAGTTTTCGAAGCACATCTGGAGGCATTCTGTAATCTGTGGACCTTCAGAGTGTTGAAGAAACAGGGAAATTGCATTGGTATTAAATACAACAGGCACCATGGGGCTTTTATTCCATGGGAGTAATGTCTCAAACTGTCTATGCTGTGATCGATTCCTGGGAAACCAGTAGTAGGTTTCGAAGCACATCTGGAGGTATTCTGTAATCTGTGGTCCTTCAGAGTGTTGATGAAACACAGATATTGCATCGGTATTGAATACAACAGGCACCATGGGGCTTTTATTCCATGGGAGTGATGTCTCAAACTGTCTATGCTTTGATCGATTCCTGGGAGACCAGTAGTAGTTTTCGAAGCACATCTGGAGGCATTCTGTAATCTGTGGACCTTCAGAGTGTTGAAGAAACAGGGAAATTGCATCGGTATTGAATACAACAGGCAAAATGGGGCTTTTATTCCATGGGAGTAATGTCTCAAACTGTCTATGCTTTGATCGATTCCCGGGAGACCAGTAGTAGTTTTCGAAGCACATCTGGAGGCATTCTGTAATCTGTGGACCTTCAGAGTGTTGAAGAAACAGGGAAGTTGCATCGGTATTGAATACAACAGGCACCATGGGGCTTTTATTCCATGGGAGTAATGTCTCAAACTGTCTATGCTTTGATCGATTCCTGGGAGACCAGTAGTAGTTTTAGAAGCACATCTGGAGGCATTCTGTAATCTGTGGACCTTCAGAGTGTTGATGAAACACAGATATTGCATCGGTATTGAATACAACAGGCACCATGGGACTTTTATTCCATGGGAGTAGTGTCTCTAACTGTCTATGCTTTGATCGATTCCTGGGAGACCAGTAGTAGTTTTCGAAGCACATCTGGAGGCATTCTGTAATCTGTGGACCTTCAGAGTGTTGAAGAAACAGGGAAATTGCATCGGTATTGAATACAACAGGAAAAATGGGGCTTTTATTCCATGGGAGTAATGTCCCAAACTGTCTATGCTTTGATCGATTCCTGGGAGACCAGTAGTAGTTTTCGAAGCACATCTGGAGGCAATCTGTAATCTGTGGACCTTCAGAGTATTGACCAAACACAGATATTGCATCGGTATTGAATACAACAGGCACCATGGGGCTTTTATTCCATGGGAGTAATGTCTCAAACTGTCTATGCTTTGATCGATTCCTGGGAGACCAGTAGTAGTTTTCGAAGCACATCTGGAGGCATTCTGTAATCTGTGGACCTTCAGAGTGTTGATGAAACACAGATATTGCATCGGTATTGAATACAACAGGCACCATGGGACTTTTATTCCATGGGAGTAGTGTCTCAAACTGTCTATGCTTTGATCGATTCCTGGGAGACCAGTAGTAGTTTTCGAAGCACATCTGGAGGCATTCTGTAATCTGTGGACCTTCAGAGTGTTGATGAAACACAGATATTGCATCGGTATTGAATACAACAGGCACCATGCGGCTTTTATTCCATGGGAGTAATGTCTCAAACTGTCTATGCTTTGATCGATTCCTGGGAGACCAGTAGTAGTTTTCGAAGCACATCTGGAGGCATTCTGTAATCTGTGGACCTTCAGAGTGTTGAAGAAACAGGGAAATTGCATTGGTATTAAATACAACAGGCACCATGGGGCTTTTATTCCATGGGAGTAATGTCTCAAACTGTCTATGCTGTGATCGATTCCTGGGAAACCAGTAGTAGGTTTCGAAGCACATCTGGAGGTATTCTGTAATCTGTGGTCCTTCAGAGTGTTGATGAAACACAGTTATTGCATCGGTATTGAATACAACAGGCACCATGGGGCTTTTATTCCATGGGAGTGATGTCTCAAACTGTCTATGCTTTGATCGATTCCTGGGAGACCAGTAGTAGTTTTCGAAGCACATCTGGAGGCATTCTGTAATCTGTGGACCTTCAGAGTGTTGAAGAAACAGGGAAATTGCATCGGTATTGAATACAACAGGCAAAATGGGGCTTTTATTCCATGGGAGTAATGTCTCAAACTGTCTATGCTTTGATCGATTCCCGGGAGACCAGTAGTAGTTTTCGAAGCACATCTGGAGGCATTCTGTAATCTGTGGACCTTCAGAGTGTTGAAGAAACAGGGAAGTTGCATCGGTATTGAATACAACAGGCACCATGGGGCTTTTATTCCATGGGAGTAATGTCTCAAACTGTCTATGCTTTGATCGATTCCTGGGAGACCAGTAATAGTTTTAGAAGCACATCTGGAGGCATTCTGTAATCTGTGGACCTTCAGAGTGTTGATGAAACACAGATATTGCATCGGTATTGAATACAACAGGCACCATGGGACTTTTATTCCATGGGAGTAGTGTCTCTAACTGTCTATGCTTTGATCGATTCCTGGGAGACCAGTAGTAGTTTTCGAAGCACATCTGGAGGCATTCTGTAATCTGTGGACCTTCAGAGTGTTGATGAAACACAGATATTGCATCGGTATTGAATACAACAGGCACCATGCGGCTTTTATTCCATGGGAGTAATGTCTAAACTGTCTATGCTTTGATCGATTCCTGGGAGACCAGTAGTAGTTTTCGAAGCACATCTGGAGGCATTCTGTAATCTGTGGACCTTCAGAGTGTTGAAGAAACAGGGAAATTGCATTGGTATTGAATACAACAGGCATCGATGGGCTTTTATTCCATGGGAGTAATGTCTCAAACTGTCTATGCTTTGATCGATTCCTGGGAAACCAGTAGTAGGTTTCGAAGCACATCTGCAGGTATTCTGTAATCTGTGGTCCTTCAGAGTGTTGATGAAACACAGATATTGCGTCGGTATTGAATACAACAGGCACCATGGGGCTTTTATTCCATGGGAGTAATGTCTCAAACTGTCTATGCTTTGATCGATACCGGGGAAACCAGTAGTAGGTTTCAAAGCACATCTGGAGGCATTCTGTAATCTGTGGACCTTCAGAGTGTTGAAGAAACAGGGAAATTGCATCGGTATTGAATACAACAGGCAAAATGGGGCTTTTATTCCATGGGAGTAATGTTTCAAACTGTCTATGCTTTGATCGATTCCTGGGAGACCAGTAGTAGTTTTCGAAGCACATCTGGAGGCAATCTGTAATCTGTGGACCTTCAGAGTATTGACGAAACACAGATATTGCATCGGTATTGAATACAACAGGCACCATGGGGCTTTTATTCCATGGGAGTAATGTCTCAAACTGTCTATGCTTTGATCGATTCCTGGGAGACCAGTAGTAGTTTTCGAAGCACATCTGGAGGCATTCTGTAATCTGTGGACCTTCAGAGTGTTGATGAAACACAGATATTGCATCGGTATTGAATACAACAGGCACCATGGGACTTTTATTCCATGGGAGTAGTGTCTCAAACTGTCTATGCTTTGATCGATTCCTGGGAGACCAGTAGTAGTTTTCGAAGCACATCTGGAGGCATTCTGTAATCTGTGGACCTTCAGAGTGTTGATGAAACACAGATATTGCATCGGTATTGAATACAACAGGCACCATGGGGCTTTTATTCCATGGGAGTAATGTCTCAAACTGTCTATGTTTGATCGATTCCTGGGAGACCAGTAGTAGTTTTCGAAGCACATCTGGAGGCATTCTGTAATCTGTGGACCTTCAGAGTGTTGAAGAAACAGGGAAATTGCATCGGTATTGAATACAACAGGCAAAATGGGGCTTTTATTCCATGGGAGTAATGTCTCAAACTGTCTATGCTTTGATCGATTCCCGGGAGACCAGTAGTAGTTTAAGAAAGCACATCTGGAGGCATTCTGTAATCTGTGGACCTTCAGAGTGTTGATGAAACACAGGTATTGCATCGGTATTGAATACAACAGGCACCATGGGGCTTTTATTCCATGGGAGTAATGTCTCAAACTGTCTATGCTTTGATCGATTCCTGGGAGACCAGTAGTAGTTTTAGAAGCACATCTGGAGCATTCTGTAATCTGTGGACCTTCAGAGTGTTGATGAAACACAGATATTGCATCGGTATTGAATACAACAGGCACCATGGGGCTTTTATTCCATGGGAGTAATGTCTCAAACTGTCTATGCTTTGATCGATTCCTGGGAGACCAGTAGTAGTTTTCGAAGCACATCTGGAGGCATTCTGTAATCTGTGGACCTTCAGAGTGTTGAAGAAACAGGGAAATTGCATCGGTATTGAATACAACAGGCAAAATGGGGCTTTTATTCCATGGGAGTAATGTCTCAAACTGTCTATGCTTTGATCGATTCCCGGGAGACCAGTAGTAGTTTTCGAAGCACATCTGGAGGCATTCTGTAATCTGTGGACCTTCAGAGTGTTGAGGAAACAGGGAAATTGCATCGGTATTGAATACAACAGGCACCATGGGGCTTTTATTCCATGGGAGTAATGTCTCAAACTGTCTATGCTTTGATCGATTCCTGGGAGACCAGTAGTAGTTTTAGAAGCACATCTGGAGGCATTCTGTAATCTGTGGACCTTCAGAGTGTTGATGAAACACAGATATTGCATCGGTATTGAATACAACAGGCACCATGGGACTTTTATTCCATGGGAGTAGTGTCTCAAACTGTCTATGCTTTGATCGATTCCTGGGAGACCAGTAGTACTTTTCGAAGCACATCTGGAGGCATTCTGTAATCTGTGGACCTTCAGAGTGTTGATGAAACACAGATATTGCATCGGTATTGAATACAACAGGCACCATGCGGCTTTTATTCCATGGGAGTAATGTCTAAACTGTCTATGCTTTGATCGATTCCTGGGAGACCAGTAGTAGTTTTCGAAGCACATCTGGAGGCATTCTGTAATCTGTGGACCTTCAGAGTGTTGAAGAAACAGGGAAATTGCATTGGTATTGAATACAACAGGCATCGATTGGCTTTTATTCCATGGGAGTAATGTCTCAAACTGTCTATGCTTTGATCGATTCCTGGGAAACCAGTAGTAGGTTTCGAAGCACATCTGCAGGTATTCTGTAATCTGTGGTCCTTCAGAGTGTTGATGAAACACAGATATTGCATCGGTATTGAATACAACAGGCACCATGGGGCTTTTATTACATGGGAGTAATGTCTCAAACTGTCTATGCTTTGATCGATTCCTGGGAGACCAGTAGTAGTGTCCGAAGCACATCTGGAGGCATTCTGTAATCTGTGGACCTTCAGAGTGTTGACGATACACAGATATTGCATCGGTATTGAATACAACAGGCACCATGCGGCTTTTATTCCATGGGAGTAATGTCTCAAACTGTCTATGCTTTGATCGATTCCTGGGAGACCAGTAGTAGTTTTCGAAGCACATCTGGAGGCATTCTGTAATCTGTGGACCTTCAGAGTGTTGAAGAAACAGGGAATTTGCATCGGTATTGAATACAACAGGCTTCGTGGGGCTTTTATTCCATGGGAGTTATGTCTCAAACTGTCTATGCTTTGATCGATTCCTGGGAAACCAGTAGTAGTTTTCGAAGCACATCTGGAGGTATTCTGTAATCTGTGGTCCTTCAGAGTGTTGATGAAACACAGATATTGCATCGGTATTGAATACAACAGGCATCATGGTGCTTTTATTCCATGGGAGTAATGTCTCAAACTGTCTATGCTTTGATCGATTCCTGGGAAACCAGTAGTAGGTTTAGAAGCACATCTGGAGGCATTCTGTAATCTGTTAACCTTCAGAGTGTTGATGAAACACAGATATTGCATCGGTATTGAATAAAACAGGCACCATGGGGCTTTTATTCCATGGGAGTAGTGTCTCAAACTGTCTATGCTTTGATCGATTCCTGGGAAACCAGTAGTAGGTTTCGAAGCACATCTGGAGGTATTCTGTAATCTGTGGTCCTTCAGAGTGTTGATGAAACACAGATATTGCATCGGTATTGAATACAACAGGCACCATGGGGCTTTTATTCAATGGGAGTAATGTCTCAAACGGTCTATGCTTTGATCGATTCCTGGGAAACCAGTAGTAGTTTTCGAAGCACATCTGGAGGCATTCTGTAATCTGTGGACCTTCAGAGTGTTGATGAAACACAGATATTGCATCGGTATTGAATACAACAGGCACCATGGGGCTTTTATTCCATGGGAGTAGTGTCTCAAACTGTCTATGCTTTGATCGATTCCTGGGAGACCAGTAGTACTTTTCGAAGCACATCTGGAGGCATTCTGTAATCTGTGGACCTTCAGAGTGTTGATGAAACACAGATATTGCATCGGTATTGAATACAACAGGCACCATGCGGCTTTTATTCTATGGGGTAATGTCTCAAACTGTCTATGCTTTGATCGATTCCTGGGAGACCAGTAGTAGTTTTCGAAGCACATCTGGAGGCATTCTGTAATCTGTGGACCTTCAGAGTGTTGAAAAAACAGGGAAATTGCATTGGTATTGAATACAACAGGCATCGATGGTCTTTTATTCCATGGGAGTAATGTCTCAAACTGTCTATGCTTTGATCGATTCCTGGGAAAACAGTAGTAGGTTTCGAAGCACATCTGGAAGTATTCTGTAATCTGTGGTCCTTCAGAGTGTTGATGAAACACAGATATTGCATCGGTATTGAATACAACAGGCACCATGGGGCTTTTATTCCGTGGGAGTAATGTCTCAAACTGTCTATGCTTTGATCGATTCCCGGGAGACCAGTAGTAGTTTTCGAAGCACATCTGGAGGAATTCTGTAATCTGTGGACCTTCAGAGTGTTGACCTAACAGGGAAATTGCATCGGTATTGAATACAACAGGCACCATGGGGCTTTTATTCCATGGGAGTAATGTCTCAAACTGTCTATGCTATGATCGATTCCTGGGAGGCCAGTAGTAGTTTTCGAAGCACATCTGGAGGCATTCTGTAATCTGTGGACCTTCAGAGTGTTCAAGAAACAGGGAAATTGCATCGGTATTGAATACAACAGGCAAAATGGAGCTTTTATTCCATGGGAGTAATGTCTCAAACTGTCTATGCTTTGATCGATTCCTGGGAGACCAGTAGTAGTTTTCGAAGCACATCTGGAGGCATTCTGTAATCTGTGGACCTTCAGAGTGTTGAAGAAACAGGGAAATTGCATCGGTATTGAATACAACAGGCAAAATGGGGCTTTTATTCCATGGGAGTAATGTCTCAAACTGTCTATGCTTTGATCGATTCCTGGGAGACCAGTAGTAGTTTTCGAAGCACATCTGGAGGCAATCTGTAATCTGTGGACCTTCAGAGTATTGACGAAACACAGATATTGCATCGGTATTGAATACAACAGGCACCATGGGGCTTTTATTCCATGGGAGTAATGTCTCAAACTGTCTATGCTTTGATCGATTCCTGGGAGACCAGTAGTAGTTTTCGAAGCACATCTGGAGGCATTCTGTAATCTGTGGACCTTCAGAGTGTTGAAGAAACAGGGAAATTGCATTGGTATTGAATACAACAGGCATCGATGGGCTTTTATTCCATGGGAGTAATGTCTCAAACTGTCTATGCTTTGATCGATTCCTGGGAAACCAGTAGTAGGTTTCGAAGCACATCTGGAGGTATTCTGTAATCTGTGGTCCTTCAGAGTGTTGATGAAACACAGATATTGCATCGGTATTGAATACAACAGGCACCATGGGGCTTTTATTCCGTGGGAGTAATGTCTCAAACTGTCTATGCTTTGATCGATTCCCGGGAGACCAGTAGTAGTTTTCGAAGCACATCAGGAGGAATTCTGTAATCTGTGGACCTTCAGAGTGTTGACCTAACAGGGAAATTGCATCGGTATTGAATACAACAGGCACCATGGGGCTTTTATTCCATGGGAGTAATGTCTCAAACTGTCTATGCTATGATCGATTCCTGGGAGGCCAGTAGTAGTTTTCGAAGCACATCTGGAGGCATTCTGTAATCTGTGGACCTTCAGAGTGTTCAAGAAACAGGGAAATTGCATCGGTATTGAATACAACAGGCAAAATGGAGCTTTTATTCCATGGGAGTAATGTCTCAAACTGTCTATGCTTTGATCGATTCCTGGGAGACCAGTAGTAGTTTTCGAAGCACATCTGGAGGCATTCTGTAATCTGTGGACCTTCAGAGTGTTGAAGAAACAGGGAAATTGCATCGGTATTGAATACAACAGGCAAAATGGGGCTTTTATTCCATGGGAGTAATGTCTCAAACTGTCTATGCTTTGATCGATTCCTGGGAGACCAGTAGTAGTTTTCGAAGCACATCTGGAGGCAATCTGTAATCTGTGGACCTTCAGAGTATTGACGAAACACAGATATTGCATCGGTATTGAATACAACAGGCACCATGGGGCTTTTATTCCATGGGAGTAATGTCTCAAACTGTCTATGCTTTGATCGATTCCTGGGAGACCAGTAGTAGTTTTCGAAGCACATCTGGAGGCATTCTGTAATCTGTGGACCTTCAGAGTGTTGATGAAACACAGATATTGCATCGGTATTGAATACAACAGGCACCATGGGACTTTTGTTCCATGGGAGTAGTGTCTCAAACTGTCTATGCTTTGATCGATTCCTGGGAGACCAGTAGTAGTTTTCGAAGCACATCTGGAGGCATTCTGTAATCTGTGGACCTTCAGAGTGTTGATGAAACACAGATATTGCATCGGTATTGAATACAACAGGCTTCGTGGGGCTTTTATTCCATGGGAGTAATGTCTCAAACTGTCTATGCTTTGATCGATTCCTGGGAAACCAGTAGTAGTTTTCGAAGCACATCTGGAGGCATTCTGTAATCTGTGGACCTTCAGAGTGTTGAAGAAACAGGGAAATTGCATTGGTATTGAATACAACAGGCATCGATGGGCTTTTATTCCATGGGAGTAATGTCTCAAACTGTCTATGCTTTGATCGATTCCTGGGAAACCAGTAGTAGGTTTCGAAGCACATCTGGAGGTATTCTGTAATCTGTGGTCCTTCAGAGTGTTGATGAAACACAGATATTGCATCGGTATTGAATACAACAGGCACCATGGGGCTTTTATTCCATGGGAGTAATGTCTCAAACTGTCTATGCTTTGATCGATTCCTGGGAGACCAGTAGTAGTTTTCGAAGCACATCTGGAGGCATTCTGTAATCTATGGACCTTCAGAGTGTTGAAGAAACAGGGAAATTGCATCGGTATTGAATACAACAGGGAAAATGGGGCTTTTATTCCATGGGAGTAATGTCTCAAACTGTCTATGCTTTGATCGATTCCTGGGAGACCAGTAGTAGTTTTCGAAGCACATCTGGAGGCATTCTGTAATCTGTGGACCTTCAGAGTAGTGATGAAACACAGATATTGCATCGGTATTGAATACAACAGTCACCATGGGGCTTTTATTCCATGGGAGTAATGTCTCAAACTGTCTATGCTTTGATCGATTCCTGGGAGACCAGTAGTAGTTTTTGAAGCACATCTGGAGGCATTCTGTAATCTGTGGACCTTCAGAGTGTTGATGAAACACAGATATTGCATCGGTATTGAATACAACAGGCACCATGGGACTTTTATTCCATGGGAGTAGTGTCTCAAACTGTCTATGCTTTGATCGATTCCAGGGAGACCAGTAGTAGTTTTCGAAGCACATCTGGAGGCATTCTGTAATCTGTGGACCTTCAGAGTGTTGATGAAACACAGATATTGCATCGGTATTGAATACAACAGACACCATGCGGCTTTTATTCCATGGGAGTAATGTCTCAAACCGTCTATGCTTTGATCGATTCCTGGGAGACCAGTAGTAGTTTTCGAAGCACATCTGGAGGCATTCTGTAATATGTGGACCTTCAGAGTGTTGAAGAAACAGGGAAATTGCATTGGTATTGAATACAACAGGCATCGATGGGCTTTTATTCCATGGGAGTAATGTCTCAAACTGTCTATGCTTTGATCGATTCCTGGGAAACCAGTAGTTGGTTTCGAAGCACATCTGGAGGTATTCTGTAATCTGTGGTCCTTCAGAGTGTTGATGAAACACAGATATTGCATCGGTATTGAATACAACAGGCACCATGGGGCTTTTATTCCATGGGAGTAATGTCTCAAACTGTCTATGCTTTGATCGATTCCTGGGAGACCAGTAGTAGTGTCCGAAGCACATCTGGAGGCATTCTGTAATCTGTGGACCTTTAGAGTGTTGACGAAACACAGATATTGCATCGGTATTGAATACAACAGGCACCATGGGGCTTTTATTCCATGGGAGTAATGTCTCAAACTGTCTATGCTTTGATCGATTCCTGGGAGACCAGTAGTAGTTTTCGAAGCACATCTGGAGGCATTCTGTAATCTGTGGACCATCAGAGTGTTGAAGAAACAGGGAATTTGCATCGGTATTGAATACAACAGGCTTCGTGGGGCTAATATTCCATGGGACTAATGTCTCAAACTGTCTATGCTTTGATCGATTCCTGGGAAACCAGTAGTAGTTTTCGAAGCACATCTGGAGGTATTCTGTAATCTGTGGTCCTTCAGAGTGTTGATGAAACACAGATATTGCATCGGTATTGAATACAACATGCATCATGGTGCTTTTATTCCATGGGAGTAATGTCTCAAACTGTATATGCTTTGATCGATTCCTGGGAAACCAGTAGTAGGTTTAGAAGCACATCTGGAGGCATTCTTTAATCTGTGGACCTTCAGAGTGTTGATGAAACACAGATATTGCATCGGTATTGAATAAAACAGGCACCATGGGGTTTTTATTCCATGGGAGTAGTGTCTCAAACTGTCTATGCTTTGATCGATTCCTGGGAAACCAGTGTAGGTTTCGAAGCACATCTGGAGGTATTCTGTAATCTGTGGTCCTTCAGAGTGTTGATGCATCGGTATTGAATACAACAGGCACCATGTGGCCTTTATTCCATGGGAGTAATGTCTCAAACTGTCTATGCTTTGATCGATTCCTGGGAAACCAGTAGTAGTTTTCGAAGCACATCTGGAGGTATTCTATAATCTGTGGACCTTCAGAGTGTTGATGAAACACAGATATTGCATCTGTATTGAACACAACAGGCACCATGGGGCTTTTATTCCATGGGAGTAGTGTCTCAAACTGTCTATGTTTTGATCGATTCCTGGGAAACCAGTAGTAGGTTTCGAAGCACATCTGGAGGTATTCTGTAATCTGTGGTCCTTCAGAGTGTTGATGAAACACAGATATTGCATCGGTATTGAATACAACAGGCACCATGGGGCTTTTATTCCATGGGAGTAATGTCTCAAACTGTCTATGCTTTGATCGATTCCCGGGAGACCAGTAGTAGTTTTCGAAGCACATCTGGAGGAATTCTGTAATCTGTGGACCTTCAGAGTGTTGACGAAACAGGGAAATTGCATCGGTATTGAATACAACAGGCACCATGGGGCTTTTATTCCATGGGAGTAATGTCTCAAACTGTCTATGATTTGATCGATTCTTGGGAAACCAGTAGTAGGTTTCGAAGCACATCTGGAGGTATTCTGTAATCTGTGGTCCTTCAGAGTGTTGATGAAACACAGATATTGCATCGGTATTGAATACAACAGGCACCACGGGGCATCTATTCCATGGGAGTAATGTCTCATACTGTCTACGTTTTCATCGATTCCTGAGAGACAAGTAGTAGTTTTCGAAGCACATCTGGAGGCATACTGTTATCTGTGGACCTTCAGAGTGTTGAAGAAACAGGGAAATTGCATCAGTATTGAGTACAACAGGCATCGTGGGGCTTTTATTCCATGGGAGTAATGTCTCAATCTGTCTATGCTTTGATCGATTCCTGGGAAACCAGTAATAGGTTTCGAAGCACATCTGGTGGTATTCTGTAATCTGTGGTCCTTCAGAGTGTTGATGAAACACAGATATTGCATCGGTATTGAATACAACAGGCACCATGGGGCTTGTATTCCATGGAAGTAATGTCTCAAACTGTCTATGCTTTGATCGATTAGTGGGAAACCAGCAGTAGTTTTCGAAGCACATCTGGAGGCATTCTGTAATCTGTGGACCTTCAGAGTGTTGATGATACACAGATATTGTATCAGTATTGAATACAACAGGCACCATGGGGCTTTTATTCCATGGGAGTAATGTCTCAAACTGTCTATGCTTTGATCGATTCCTGGGAGACCAGTGTTGTTTTCGAAGCACATATGGAGGAATTCTGTTATCTGTGGACCTTCAGAGTGTTGAAGAAACAGGGAAATTGCATCGGTATTGAATACAACAGGCACCATGGGGCTTTTATTCCATGGGAGTAATGTCTCAAACTGTCTATGCTTTGATCGATTCCTGGGAAACCAGTAGTAGGTTTCGAAGCACATCTGGAGGTATTCTGTAATCTGTGGTCCTTCAGAGTGTTGATGAAACACAGATATTGCATCGGTATTGAATACAACTGTCACCATGGGGCTTTTATTCCATGGGAGTAACGTCTCAAACTGTCTATGCTTTGATCGATTCCTGGGAAACCAGTAGTAGTTTTCGAAGCACATCTGGAGGCATTCTGTAATCTGTGGACCTTCAGAGTGTTGATGAAACACAGATATTGCATCGGTATTGAATACAACAGACACCATGGGGCTTTTATTCCATGGGAGTAGTGTCTCAAACTGTCTATGCTTTGATCGATTCCTGGGAGACCAGTAGTAGTTTTCGAAGCACATCTGGAGGCATTCTGTAATCTGTGGACCTTCAGAGTGTTGAAGAAAAAGGGAAATTGCATTGGTATTGAATACAACAGGCATCGATGGGCTTTTATTCCATGGGAGTAATGTCTCAAACTGTCTATGCTTTGATCGATTCCTGGGAAAGCAGTAGTAGGTTTCGAAGCACATCTGGAGGTATTCTGTAATCTGTGGTCTTTCAGAGTGTTGATGAAACACAGATATTGTATCGGTATTGAATACAACAGGCACCATGGTGCTTTCATTCTATGGGAGTAATGTCTCAAACTGTCTATGCTTTGATCGATTCCTGGGAGACCAGTAGTAGTTTTCGAAGCACATCTGGAGGCATTCTGTAATCTGTGGACCTTCAGAGTGTTGATGAAACACAGATATTGCATCGGTATTGAATACAACAGGCACCATGGGGCTTTTATTCCATGGGAGTAATGTCTCAAGCTGTCTATGCTATGATCGATTCCTGGGAGACCAGTAGTAGTTTTCGAAGCGCATCTGGAGGCATTCTGTAATCTGTGGACCTTCAGAGTGTTGAAGAAACAGGGAAATTGCATCGGAATTGAATGCAACAGGCATCGTGGGGCTTTTATTAAATGGGAGTAATGTCTCAAACTGTCTATGCTTTGATCGATTCCTGGGAAACCAGTAGTAGGTTTCGAAGCACATCTGGAGGCATTCTGTAATCTGTGGACCTTCAGAGTGTTGATGAAACACAGATATTGCATCGGTATTGAATACAACAGACACCATGGGGCTTTTATTCCATGGGAGTAGTGTCTCAAACTGTCTATGCTTTGATCGATTCCTGGGAGACCAGTAGTAGTTTTCGAAGCACATCTGGAGGCATTCTGTAATCTGTGGACCTTCAGAGTGTTGAAGAAAAAGGGAAATTGCATTGGTATTGAATACAACAGGCATCGATGGGCTTTTATTCCATGGGAGTAATGTCTCAAACTGTCTATGCTTTGATCGATTCCTGGGAAAGCAGTAGTAGGTTTCGAAGCACATCTGGAGGTATTCTGTAATCTGTGGTCTTTCAGAGTGTTGATGAAACACAGATATTGTATCGGTATTGAATACAACAGGCACCATGGTGCTTTCATTCTATGGGAGTAATGTCTCAAACTGTCTATGCTTTGATCGATTCCTGGGAGACCAGTAGTAGTTTTCGAAGCACATCTGGAGGCATTCTGTAATCTGTGGACCTTCAGAGTGTTGATGAAACACAGATATTGCATCGGTATTGAATACAACAGGCACCATGGGGCTTTTATTCCATGGGAGTAATGTCTCAAGCTGTCTATGCTATGATCGATTCCTGGGAGACCAGTAGTAGTTTTCGAAGCGCATCTGGAGGCATTCTGTAATCTGTGGACCTTCAGAGTGTTGAAGAAACAGGGAAATTGCATCGGAATTGAATGCAACAGGCATCGTGGGGCTTTTATTAAATGGGAGTAATGTCTCAAACTGTCTATGCTTTGATCGATTCCTGGGAAACCAGTAGTAGGTTTCGAAGCACATCTGGAGGTATTCTGTAATCTGAGGTCCTTCAGAGTGTTGACGAAACACAGATATTGCATCGGTATTGAATACAACAGGCACCATGGGGCTTTTATTCCATGGGAGTAATGTCTCAAGCTGTCTATGCTTTGATCGATTCCTGGGAAACCAGTAGTAGGTTTCGAAGCACATCTGGAGGTATTCTGTTATCTGTGGACCTTCAGAGTGTTGAAGAAACAGGGAAATTGCATCGGTATTGAATACAACAGGCACCATGGGGCTTTTATTCCATGGGAGTAATGTCTCAAACTGTCTATGCTTTGATCGATTCCTGGGGGACCAGTAGTAGTTTTCGAGCACATCTGGAGGCATTTTGTAATCTGTGGACCTTCAGAGTGTTGAAGAAACAGGGAAATTGCATCGGTATTGAATACAACAGGCATCGTGGGGCTTTTATTCCATGGGAGTAATGTCTCAAACTGTCTATGCTTTCATCGATTCCTGGGAGACCAGTAGTAGTTTTCGAAGCACATCTGGAGGCATTCTGTAATCTGTGGACCTTCAGAGTGTTGACGAAACAGGGAAATTGCATCGGTATTGAATACAACAGGCACCATGGGGCTTTTATTCCATGGGAGTAATGTCTCAAACTGTCTATGCTATGATCGATTCCTGGGAAACCAGTAGTAGGTTTCGAAGCACATCTGGAGGTATTCTGTAATCTGTGGTCCTTCAGAGTGTTGATGAAACACAGATATTTCATCGGTATTGAATACAACAGGCACCATGGGGCTTTTATTCCATGGGAGTAATGTCTCAAACTGTCTACGCTTTCATCGATTCCTGGCAGACAAGTAGTAGTTTTCGAAGCACATATGGAGGCATTCTGTTATCTGTGGACCTTCAGAGTGTTGAAAAAACAGGGAAATTGCATCGGTATTGAATTCAACAAGCATTGTCTGGCTTTTATTCCATGGGAGTAATGTGTCAAACTGTCTGTGCTTTGATCGATTCCTGGGAAACCAGTAGTAGGTTTCGAAGCACATCTGGAGGTATTCTGTAATCTGTGGTCCTTCAGAGTGTTGATGAAACACAGATATTGCATCGGTATTGAATACAACAGGCATCATGGGGCTTTTATTCCATGGGAGTAATGTCTCAAACTGTCTATGCTTTGATCGATTCCTGGGAAACCAGTAGTAGGTTTCGAAGCACATCTGGAGGTATTCTGTAATCTGTGGTCCTTCAGAGTGTTGATGAAACACAGATATTGCATCGGTATTGAATACAACAGGCACCATGGGGCTTTTATTCTATGGGAGTAATGTCTCAAACTGTCTATGCTTTGATCGAATCCTGGGAGACCAGTAGTAGTTTTCGAAGCACATCTGGAGGCATTCTGTAATCTGTGGACCTTCAGAGTGTTGAAGAAACACAGATATTGCATTGGTATTGAATACAACAGGCATCGATGGGCTTTTATTCCATGGGAGTAATGTCTCAAACTGTCTATGCTTTGATCGATTCCTGGGAAACCAGTAGTAGGTTTCGAAGCACATCTGGAGGTATTCTGTAATCTGTGGTCCTTCAGAGTGTTGATGAAACACAGATATTGCATCGGTATTGAATACAACAGGCACCATGGGGCTTTTATTCTATGGGAGTAATGTCTCAAACTGTCTATGCTTTGATCGATTCCTGGGAGACCAGTAGTAGTTTTCGAAGCACATCTGGAGGCATTCTGTAATCTGTGGACCTTCAGAGTGTTGAAGAAACACAGATATTGCATTGGTATTGAATACAACAGGCATCGATGGGCTTTTATTCCATGGGAGTAATGTCTCAAACTGTCTATGCTTTGATCGACTCCTGGGAGAACAGTAGTAGTTTTCGAAGCACATCTGGAGGCATTCTGTAATCTGTGGACCTTCAGAGTGTTGACGAAACAGTGAAATTGCATCGGTATTGAATACAACAGGCACCATGGGGCTTTTATTCCATGGGAGTAATGTCTCAAACTGTCTATGCTTTGATCGGTTCCTGGGAAACCAGTAGTAGGTTTCGAAGCACATCTGGAGATATTCTGTAATCTGTGGTCCTTCAGAGTGTTGATGAAACACAGATATTGCATCGGTATTGAATACAACAGGCACCATGGGGCTTTTATTCCATGGGGGTAATGTCTCAAACTGTCTATGCTTTGATCGATTCCTGGGAAACCAATAGAAGGTTTCGAAGCACATCTGGAGGTATTCTGTAATCTGTGGTCCTTCAGAGTGTTGATGAAACACAGATATTGCATCGGTATTGAATACAACAGGCACCATGGGGCTTTTATTCTATGGGAGTAATGTCTCAAACTGTCTATGCTTTGATCGATTCCTGGGAGACCAGTAGTAGTTTTCGAAGCACATCTGGAGGCATTCTGTAATCTGTGGACCTTCAGAGTGTTGACGAAACAGTGAAATTGCATCGGTATTGAATACAACAGGCACCATGGGGCTTTTATTCCATGGGAGTAATGTCTCAAACTGTCTATGCTTTGATCGGTTCCTGGGAAACCAGTAGTAGGTTTCGAAGCACATCTGGAGGTATTCTGTAATCTGTGGTCCTTCAGAGTGTTGATGAAACACAGATATTGCATCGGTATTGAATACAACAGGCATCATGGGGCTTTTATTCCATGGGAGTAATGTCTCAAACTGTCTACGCTTTCATGGATTCCTGGGAGACAAGTAGTAGCTTTCGAAGCACATATGGAGGCATTCTGTTATCTGTGGACCTTCAGAGTGTTGAAAAAACAGGGAAATTGCATCGGTATTGAATTCAACAAGCATCGTCTGGCTTTTATTCCATGGGAGTAATGTCTCAAACTGTCTATGCTTTGATCGATTCCTGGGAAACCAGTAGTAGGTTTCGAAGCACATCTGGAGGTATTCTGTAATCTGTGGTCCTTCAGAGTGTTGATGAAACACAGATATTGCATCGGTATTGAATACAACAGGCATCATGGGGCTTTTATTCCATGGGAGTAATGTCTCAAACTGTCTATGCTTTGATCGATTCCTGGGAAACCAGTAGTAGGTTTCGAAGCACATCTGGAGGTATTCTGTAATCTGTGGTCCTTCAGAGTGTTGATGAAACACAGATATTGCATCGGTATTGAATACAACAGGCACCATGGGGCTTTTATTCTATGGGAGTAATGTCTCAAACTGTCTATGCTTTGATCGATTCCTGGGAGACCAGTAGTAGTTTTCGAAGCACATCTGGAGGCATTCTGTAATCTGTGGACCTTCAGAGTGTTGAAGAAACACAGATATTGCATTGGTATTGAATACAACAGGCATCGATGGGCTTTTATTCCATGGGAGTAATGTCTCAAACTGTCTATGCTTTGATCGACTCCTGGGAGAACAGTAGTAGTTTTCGAAGCACATCTGGAGGCATTCTGTAATCTGTGGACCTTCAGAGTGTTGACGAAACAGTGAAATTGCATTGGTATTGAATACAACAGGCACCATGGGGCTTTTATTCCATGGGAGTAATGTCTCAAACTGTCTATGCTTTGATCGATTAGTGGGAAACCAGTAGTAGTTTTCGAAGCACATCTGGAGGTATTCTGTAATCTGTGGACCTTCAGAGTGTTGATGAAACACAGATATTGCATCGGTATTGAATACAACAGGCACCATGGGGCTTTTATTCCAAGGGAGTAATGTCTCAAACTGTCTATGCTTTGATCGATTCCTGGGAAACCAGTAGTAGGTTTCGAAGCACATCTGGAGGTATTCTGTAATCTGTGGTCCTTCAGAGTGTTGATGAAACACAGATATTGCATCGGTATTGAATACAACAGGCACCATGGGGCTTTTATTCCATGGGAGTAATGTCTCAAACTGTCTATGCTTTGATCGATTCCTGGGAAACCAGTAGAAGGTTTCGAAGCACATCTGGAGGTATTCTGTAATCTGTGGTCCTTCAGAGTGTTGTTGAAACACAGATATTGCATCGGTATTGAATACAACAGGCACCATGGGGCTTTTATTCTATGGGAGTAATGTCTCAAACTGTCTATGCTTTGATCGATTCCTGGGAGACCAGTAGTAGTTTTCGAAGCACATCTGGAGGCATTCTGTAATCTGTGGACCTTCAGAGTGTTGAAGAAACACAGATATTGCATTGGTATTGAATACAACAGGCATCGTTGGGCTTTTATTCCATGGGAGTAATGTCTCAAACTGTCTATGCTTTGATCGATTCCTGGGAAACCAGTAGTAGGTTTCGAAGCACATCTGGAGGTATTCTGTAATCTGTGGTCCTTCAGAGTGTTGATGAAACACAGATAATGCATCGGTATTGAATACAACAGGCACCACGGGGCATCTATTCCATGGGAGTAATGTCTCAAACTGTCTACGCTTTCATCGATTCCTGGGAGACAAGTAGTTGTTTTCGAAGCACATCTGGAGGCATTCTGTTATCTGTGGACCTTCAGAGTGTTGAAGAAACAGGGAAATTGCATCGGTATTGAATACAACAGGCATCGTGGGGCTTTTATTCCATGGGAGTAATGTCTCAAACTGTCTATGCTTTGATCGATTCCTGGGAAACCAGTAATAGGTTTCGAAGCACATCTGGTGGTATTCTGTAATCTGTGGTCCTTCAGAGTGTTGATGAAACACAGATATTGCATCGGTATTGAATACAACAGGCACCATGGGGCTTTTATTCCATGGGAGTAGTGTCTCAAACTGTCTATGCTTTGATCGATTCCTGGGAGACCAGTAGTAGTTTTCGAAGCACATCTGGAGGCATTCTGTAATCTGTGGTCCTTCAGAGTGTTGATGAAACACAGATATTGCATCCGTATTGAATACAAAAGGCATCATGGGGCATTTATTCCATGGGAGTAATGTCTCAAACTGTCTATGCTTTGGTCGATTCCTGGGAAACCAGTAGTAGGTTTCGAAGCACATCTGGAGGTATTCTGTAATCTGCGGTCCTTCAGAGTGTTGATGAAACACAGATATTGCATCGGTATTTAATACAACAGGCACCATGGGGCTTTTATTCTATGGGAGTAATGTCTCAAACTGTCTATGCTTTGATCCATTCCTGGGAGACCGGTAGTAGTTTTCGAAGCACATCTGGAGGCATTCTGTAATCTGTGGACCTTCAGAGTGTTGAAGAAACACAGATATTGCATTGGTATTGAATACAACAGGCATCGATGGGCTTTTATTCCATGGGAGTAATGTCTCAAACTGTCTATGCTTTGATCGATTCCTGGGAGACCAGTAGTAGTTTTCGAAGCACATCTGGAGGCATTCTGTAATCTGTGGACCTTCAGAGTGTTGACGAAACAGTGAAATTGCATCGGTATTGAATACAACAGGCACCATGGGGCTTTTATTCCATGGGAGTAATGTCTCAAACTGTCTATGCTTTGATCGATTAGTGGGAAACCAGTAGTAGTTTTCGAAGCACATCTGGAGGCATTCTGTAATCTGTGGACCTTCAGAGTGTTGATGAAACACAGATATTGCATCGGTATTGAATACAACAGGCACCATGGGGCTTTTATTCCAAGGGTGTAATGTCTCAAACTGTCTATGCTTTGATCGATTCCTGGGAAACCAGTAGTAGGTTTCGAATCACATCTGGAGGTATTCTGTAATCTGTGGTCCTTCAGAGTGTTGATGAAACACAGATATTGCATCGGTATTGAATACAACAGGCACCATGGGGCTTTTATTCCATGGGAGTAATGTCTCAAACTGTCTATGCTTTGATCGATTCCTGGGAAACCAGTAGTAGGGTTCGAAGCACATCTGCAGGTATTCTGTAATCTGTGGTCCTTCAGAGTGTTGATGAAACACAGATATTGCATCGGTATTGAATACAACAGGCACCATGGAGCTTTTATTCTATGGGAGTAATGTCTCAAACTGTCTATGCTTTGATCGATTCCTGGGAGACCAGTAGTAGTTTTCGAAACACATCTGGAGGCATTCTGTAATCTGTGGACCTTCAGAGTGTTGAAGAAACACAGATATTGCATTGGTATTGAATACAACAGGCATCGATGGGCTTTTATTCCATGGGAGTAATGTCTCAAACTGTCTATGCTTTGATCGATTCCTGGGAAACCAGTAGTAGGTTTAGAAGCACATCTGGAGGTATTCTGTAATCTGTGGTCCTTCAGAGTGTTGATGAAACACAGATAATGCATCGGTATTGAATACAACAGGCATCGATGGGCTTTTATTCCATGGGAGTAATGTCTCAAACTGTCTATGCTTTGATCGATTCCTGGGAAACCAGTAGTAGGTTTAGAAGCACATCTGGTGGTATTCTGTAATCTGTGGTCCTTCAGAGTGTTGATGAAACACAGATATTGCATCGGTATTGAATACAACAGGCACCATGGGGCTTTTATTCCATGGGAGTAATGTCTCAAACTGTCTATGCTTTGATCGATTAGTGGGAAACCAGTAGTAGTTTTCGAAGCACATCTGGAGGCATTCTGTAATCTGTGGACCTTCAGAGTGTTGATGAAACACAGATATTGCATCGGTATTGAATACAACAGGCACCATGGGGCTTTTATTCCATGGGAGTAGTGTCTCAAACTGTCTATGCTTTGATCGATTCCTGGGAGACCAGTAGTAGTTTTCGAAGCACATCTGGAGGCATTCTGTAATCTGTGGTCCTTCAGAGTGTTGATGAAACACAGATATTGCATCCGTATTGAATACAAAAGGCATCATGGGGCATTTATTCCATGGGAGTAATGTCTCAAACTGTCTATGCTTTGGTCGATTCCTGGGAAACCAGTAGTACGTTTCGAAGCACATCTGGAGGTATTCTGTAATCTGTGGTCCTTCAGAGTGTTGATGAAACACAGATATTGCATCGGTATTTAATACAACAGGCACCATGGGGCTTTTATTCTATGGGAGTAATGTCTCAAACTGTCTATGCTTTGATCCATTCCTGGGAGACCGGTAGTAGTTTTCGAAGCACATCTGGAGGCATTCTGTAATCTGTGGACCTTCAGAGTGTTGAAGAAACACAGATATTGCATTGGTATTGAATACAACAGGCATCGATGGGCTTTTATTCCATGGGAGTAATGTCTCAAACTGTCTATGCTTTGATCGATTCCTGGGAGACCAGTAGTAGTTTTCGAAGCACATCTGGAGGCATTCTGTAATCTGTGGACCTTCAGAGTGTTGACGAAACAGTGAAATTGCATCGGTATTGAATACAACAGGCACCATAGGGCTTTTATTCCATGGGAGTAATGTCTCAAACTGTCTATGCTTTGATCGATTAGTGGGAAACCAGTAGTAGTTTTCGAAGCACATCTGGAGGCATTCTGTAATCTGTGGACCTTCAGAGTGTTGATGAAACACAGATATTGCATCGGTATTGAATACAACAGGCACCATGGGGCTTTTATTCCAAGGGTGTAATGTCTCAAACTGTCTATGCTTTGATCGATTCCTGGGAAACCAGTAGTAGGTTTCGAATCACATCTGGAGGTATTCTGTAATCTGTGGTCCTTCAGAGTGTTGATGAAACACAGATATTGCATCGGTATTGAATACAACAGGCACCATGGGGCTTTTATTCCATGGGAGTAATGTCTCAAACTGTCTATGCTTTGATCGATTCCTGGGAAACCAGTAGTAGGTTTCGAAGCACATCTGGAGATATTCTGTAATCTGTGGTCCTTCAGAGTGTTGATGAAACACAGATATTGCATCGGTATTGAATACAACAGGCACCATGGGGCTTTTATTCTATGGGAGTAATGTCTCAAACTGTCTATGCTTTGATCGATTTCTGGGAGACCAGTAGTAGTTTTCGAAACACATCTGGAGGCATTCTGTAATCTGTGGACCTTCAGAGTGTTGAAGAAACACAGATATTGTATTGGTATTGAATACAACAGGCATCGATGGGCTTTTATTCCATGGGAGTAATGTCTCAAACTGTCTATGCTTTGATCGATTCCTGGGAAACCAGTAGTAGGTTTAGAAGCACATCTGGAGGTATTCTGTAATCTGTGGTCCTTCAGAGTGTTGATGAAACACAGATAATGCATCGGTATTGAATACAACAGGCATCGATGGGCTTTTATTCCATGGGAGTAATGTCTCAAACTGTCTATGCTTTGATCGATTCCTGGGAAACCAGTAGTAGGTTTAGAAGCACATCTGGTGGTATTCTGTAATCTGTGGTCCTTCAGAGTGTTGATGAAACACAGATATTGCATCGGTATTGAATACAACAGGCACCATGGGGCTTTTATTCCATGGGAGTAATGTCTCAAACTGTCTATGCTTTGATCGATTAGTGGGAAACCAGTAGTAGTTTTCGAAGCACATCTGGAGGCATTCTGTAATCTGTGGACCTTCAGAGTGTTGATGAAACACAGATATTGCATCGGTATTAAATACAACAGGCACCATGGGGCTTTTATTCCATGGGAGTAGTGTCTCAAACTGTCTATGCTTTGATCGATTTATGGGAGACCAGTAATAGTTTTCGAAGCACATCTGGAGGCATTCTGTAATCTGTGGACCTTCAGAGTGTTGAAGAAACAGGGAAATTGCATTGGTATTGAATACAACAGGCATCGATGGGCTTTTATTTCATGGGAGTAATGTCTCAAACTGTCTATGCTTTGATCGATTCCTGGGAGACCAGTAGTAGTTCTCGAAGCACATATGGAGGAATTCTGTTATCTGTGGACCTTCAGAGTGTTGAAGAAACAGGGAAATTGCATCGGTATTGAATACAACAGGCACCATAGGGCTTTTATTCCATGGGAGTAATGTCTCAAACAGTCTATGCTTTGATCGATTCCTGGGAAACCAGTAGTATGTTCCGAAGCACATCTGGAGGTATTCTGTAATCTGTGGTCCTTCAGAGTGTTGATGAAACACAGATATTGCATCGGTATTGAATACAACAGGCACCATGGGGCTTTTATTCCATGCGAGTAACGTCTCAAACTGTCTATGCTTTGATCGATTCCTGGGAAACCAGTAGTAGTTTTCGAAGCACATCTGGAGGCATTCTGTAATCTGTGGACCTTCAGAGTGTTGATGAAATACAGATATTGCATAGGTATTGAATACAACAGGCACCATGGAGCTTTTATTCCATGGGAGTAGTGTCTCAAACTGTCTATGCTTTGATCGATTCCTGGGAGTCCAGTAGTAGTTTTCGAAGCACATCTGGAGGCATTCTGTAATCTGTGGACCTTCAGAGTGTTGAAGAAAAAGGGAAATTGCATTGGTATTGAATACAACAGGTATCGATGGGCTTTTATTCATTGGGAGTAATGTCTCAAATTGTCTATGCTTTGATCGATTCCTGGGAAACCAGTAGTAGGTTTCGAAGCACATCTGGAGGTATTCTGTAATCTGTGGTCCTTCAGAGTGTTGATGAAACACAGATATTGCATCGGTATTGAATACAACAGGCACCATGGGGCTTTTATTCTATGGGAGTAATGTCTCAAACTGTCTATGCTTTGATCGATTCCTGGGAGACCAGTAGTAGTTTTCGAAGCACATCTGGAGGCATTCTGTAATCTGTGGACCTTCAGAGTGTTGATGAAACACAGATATTGCATCGGTATTGAATACAACAGGCACCATGGGGCTTTTATTCCATGGGAGTAATGTCTCAAACTGTCTATGCTTAGATCGATTCCTGGGAGACCAGTAATAGTTTCCGAAGCACATCCGGAGGCATTCTGTAATCTGTGGTCCTTCAGAGTGTTGATGAAACACAGATATTGCATCCGTATTGAATACAAAAGGCATCATGGGGCATTTATTCCATGGGAGTAATGTCTCAAACTGTCTATGCTTTGGTCGATTCCTGGGAAACCAGTAGTACGTTTCGAAGCACATCTGGAGGTATTCTGTAATCTGTGGTCCTTCAGAGTGTTGATGAAACACAGATATTGCATCGGTATTTAATACAACAGGCACCATGGGGCTTTTATTCTATGGGAGTAATGTCTCAAACTGTCTATGCTTTGATCCATTCCTGGGAGACCGGTAGTAGTTTTCGAAGCACATCTGGAGGCATTCTGTAATCTGTGGACCTTCAGAGTGTTGAAGAAACACAGATATTGCATTGGTATTGAATACAACAGGCATCGATGGGCTTTTATTCCATGGGAGTAATGTCTCAAACTGTCTATGCTTTGATCGATTCCTGGGAGACCAGTAGTAGTTTTCGAAGCACATCTGGAGGCATTCTGTAATCTGTGGACCTTCAGAGTGTTGACGAAACAGTGAAATTGCATCGGTATTGAATACAACAGGCACCATAGGGCTTTTATTCCATGGGAGTAATGTCTCAAACTGTCTATGCTTTGATCGATTAGTGGGAAACCAGTAGTAGTTTTCGAAGCACATCTGGAGGCATTCTGTAATCTGTGGACCTTCAGAGTGTTGATGAAACACAGATATTGCATCGGTATTGAATACAACAGGCACCATGGGGCTTTTATTCCAAGGGTGTAATGTCTCAAACTGTCTATGCTTTGATCGATTCCTGGGAAACCAGTAGTAGGTTTCGAATCACATCTGGAGGTATTCTGTAATCTGTGGTCCTTCAGAGTGTTGATGAAACACAGATATTGCATCGGTATTGAATACAACAGGCACCATGGGGCTTTTATTCCATGGGAGTAATGTCTCAAACTGTCTATGCTTTGATCGATTCCTGGGAAACCAGTAGTAGGTTTCGAAGCACATCTGGAGATATTCTGTAATCTGTGGTCCTTCAGAGTGTTGATGAAACACAGATATTGCATCGGTATTGAATACAACAGGCACCATGGGGCTTTTATTCTATGGGAGTAATGTCTCAAACTGTCTATGCTTTGATCGATTTCTGGGAGACCAGTAGTAGTTTTCGAAACACATCTGGAGGCATTCTGTAATCTGTGGACCTTCAGAGTGTTGAAGAAACACAGATATTGTATTGGTATTGAATACAACAGGCATCGATGGGCTTTTATTCCATGGGAGTAATGTCTCAAACTGTCTATGCTTTGATCGATTCCTGGGAAACCAGTAGTAGGTTTAGAAGCACATCTGGAGGTATTCTGTAATCTGTGGTCCTTCAGAGTGTTGATGAAACACAGATAATGCATCGGTATTGAATACAACAGGCATCGATGGGCTTTTATTCCATGGGAGTAATGTCTCAAACTGTCTATGCTTTGATCGATTCCTGGGAAACCAGTAGTAGGTTTAGAAGCACATCTGGTGGTATTCTGTAATCTGTGGTCCTTCAGAGTGTTGATGAAACACAGATATTGCATCGGTATTGAATACAACAGGCACCATGGGGCTTTTATTCCATGGGAGTAATGTCTCAAACTGTCTATGCTTTGATCGATTAGTGGGAAACCAGTAGTAGTTTTCGAAGCACATCTGGAGGCATTCTGTAATCTGTGGACCTTCAGAGTGTTGATGAAACACAGATATTGCATCGGTATTAAATACAACAGGCACCATGGGGCTTTTATTCCATGGGAGTAGTGTCTCAAACTGTCTATGCTTTGATCGATTTATGGGAGACCAGTAATAGTTTTCGAAGCACATCTGGAGGCATTCTGTAATCTGTGGACCTTCAGAGTGTTGAAGAAACAGGGAAATTGCATTGGTATTGAATACAACAGGCATCGATGGGCTTTTATTTCATGGGAGTAATGTCTCAAACTGTCTATGCTTTGATCGATTCCTGGGAGACCAGTAGTAGTTCTCGAAGCACATATGGAGGAATTCTGTTATCTGTGGACCTTCAGAGTGTTGAAGAAACAGGGAAATTGCATCGGTATTGAATACAACAGGCACCATAGGGCTTTTATTCCATGGGAGTAATGTCTCAAACAGTCTATGCTTTGATCGATTCCTGGGAAACCAGTAGTATGTTCCGAAGCACATCTGGAGGTATTCTGTAATCTGTGGTCCTTCAGAGTGTTGATGAAACACAGATATTGCATCGGTATTGAATACAACAGGCACCATGGGGCTTTTATTCCATGCGAGTAACGTCTCAAACTGTCTATGCTTTGATCGATTCCTGGGAAACCAGTAGTAGTTTTCGAAGCACATCTGGAGGCATTCTGTAATCTGTGGACCTTCAGAGTGTTGATGAAATACAGATATTGCATAGGTATTGAATACAACAGGCACCATGGAGCTTTTATTCCATGGGAGTAGTGTCTCAAACTGTCTATGCTTTGATCGATTCCTGGGAGTCCAGTAGTAGTTTTCGAAGCACATCTGGAGGCATTCTGTAATCTGTGGACCTTCAGAGTGTTGAAGAAAAAGGGAAATTGCATTGGTATTGAATACAACAGGTATCGATGGGCTTTTATTCATTGGGAGTAATGTCTCAAATTGTCTATGCTTTGATCGATTCCTGGGAAACCAGTAGTAGGTTTCGAAGCACATCTGGAGGTATTCTGTAATCTGTGGTCCTTCAGAGTGTTGATGAAACACAGATATTGCATCGGTATTGAATACAACAGGCACCATGGGGCTTTTATTCTATGGGAGTAATGTCTCAAACTGTCTATGCTTTGATCGATTCCTGGGAGACCAGTAGTAGTTTTCGAAGCACATCTGGAGGCATTCTGTAATCTGTGGACCTTCAGAGTGTTGATGAAACACAGATATTGCATCGGTATTGAATACAACAGGCACCATGGGGCTTTTATTCCATGGGAGTAATGTCTCAAACTGTCTATGCTTAGATCGATTCCTGGGAGACCAGTAATAGTTTCCGAAGCACATCCGGAGGCATTCTGTAATCTGTGGTCCTTCAGAGTGTTGATGAAACACAGATATTGCATCGGTATTGAATACAACAGGCACCATGGGGCTTTTATTCCATGGGAGTAATGTCTCAAACTGTCTATGCTTTGATCGATTCCTGGGAAACCAGTAGTAGTTTTCGAAGCACATCTACAGAAATTCTGTAATCTGTGGACCTTCAGAGTGTTGATGAAACACAGATATTGCATCGGTATTGAATACAACAGGCACCATGGGGCTTTTATTCCATGGGAGTAATGTCTCAAACTGTCTATGCTTTGATCGATTCCTGGGAGACCAGTAGTAGTTTTCGAAGCACATCTGGAGGCATTCTGTAATCTGTGGACCTTCAGAGTGTTGATGAAAAACAGATATTGCATCGGTATTGAATACAACAGGCACCACGGGGCTTTTATTCCATGGGAGTTATGTCTCAAACTGTCTATGCTTTGATCGATTCCTGGGAGACCAGGAGTAGTTTTCGAAGCACATCTGGAGGCATTCTGTAATCTGTGGACCTTTAGAGTGTTGAAAAACAGGGAAATTGCATTGGTATTGAATACAACAGGCATCGATATGCTTTTATTCCATGGGAGTAATGTCTCAAACTGTCTATGCTTTGCTCGATTCATGGGAAACCAGTAGTAGGTTTCGAAGCACATCTGGAGGTATTCTGTAATCTGTGGTCCTTCAGAGTGTTGATGAAACACAGATATTGCATCGGTATTGAATACAACAGGCACCATGGGGCTTTTATTCCAAGGGTGTAATGTCTCAAACTGTCTATGCTTTGATCGATTCCTGGGAAACCAGTAGTAGGTTTCGAAGCACATCTGGAGGTATTCTGTAATCTGTGGTCCTTCAGAGTGTTGATGAAACACAGATATTGCATCGGTATTGAATACAACAGGCACCATGGGGCTTTTATTCCATGGGAGTAATGTCTCAAACTGTCTATGCTTTGATCGATTCCTGGGAAACCAGTAGTAGGTTTCGAAGCACATCTGGAGGTATTCTGTAATCTGTGGTCCTTCAGAGTGTTGATGAAACACAGATATTGCATCGGTATTGAATACAACAGGCACCATGGGGCTTTTATTCTATGGGAGTAATGTCTCAAACTGTCTATGCTTTGATCGATTCCTGGGAGACCAGTAGTAGTTTTCGAAACACATCTGGAGGCATTCTGTAATCTGTGGACCTTCAGAGTGTTGAAGAAACACAGATGTTGCATTGGTATTGAATACAACAGGCATCGATGGGCTTTTATTCCATGGGAGTAATGTCTCAAACTGTCTATGCTTTGATCGATTCCTGGGAAACCAGTAGTAGGTTTAGAAGCACATCTGGAGGTATTCTGTAATCTGTGGTCCTTCAGAGTGTTGATGAAACACAGATAATGCATCGGTATTGAATACAACAGGCACCACGGGGCATCTATTCCATGGGAGTAATGTCTCAAACTGTCTACGCTTTCATCGATTCCTGGGAGACAAGTAGTAGTTTTCGAAGCACATCTGGAGGCATTCTGTTATCTGTGGACCTTCAGAGTGTTGATGAAACAGGGAAATTGCATCGGTATTGAATACAACAGGCATCGTGGGGCTTTTATTCCATGGGAGTAATGTCTCAAACTGTCTATGCTTTGATCGATTCCTGGGAAACCAGTAATAGGTTTCGAAGCACATCTAGTGGTATTCTGTAATCTGTGGTCCTTCAGAGTGTTGATGAAACACAGATATTGCATCGGTATTGAATACAACAGGCACCATGGGGCTTTTATTCCATGGGAGTAATGTCTCAAACTGTCTATGCTTTGATCGATTAGTGGGAAACCAGTAGTAGTTTTCGAAGCACATCTGGAGGCATTCTGTAATCTGTGGACCTTCAGAGTGTTGATGAAACACAGATATTGCATCGGTATTAAATACAACAGGCACCATGGGGCTTTTATTCCATGGGAGTAATGTCTCAAACTTTCTATGCTTTGATCGATTCCTGGGAGACCAGTAGTAGTTTTCGAAGCACATCTGGAGGCATTCTGTTATCTGTGGACCTTCAGAGTGTTGAAGAAACAGGGAAATTGCATCGGTATTGAATACAACAGGCACCGTGGGGCTTTTATTCCATGGGAGTAATGTCTCAAACAGTCTATGCTTTGATCGATTCCTGGGAAACCAGTAGTATGTTCCGAAGCACATCTGGAGGCATTCTGTAATCTGTGGACCTTCAGAGTGTTGATGAAATACAGATATTGCATAGGTATTGAATACAACAGGCACCATGGAGCTTTTATTCCATGGGAGTAGTGTCTCAAACTGTCTATGCTTTGATCGATTCCTGGGAGTCCAGTAGTAGTTTTCGAAGCACATCTGGAGGCATTCTGTAATCTGTGGACCTTCAGAGTGTTGAAGAAAAAGGGAAATTGCATTGGTATTGAATACAACAGGCATCGATGGGCTTTTATTCCAAGGGAGTAATGTCTCAAATTGTCTATGCTTTGATCGATTCCTGGATAACCAGTAGTAGGTTTCGAAGCACATCTGGAGGTATTCTGTAATCTGTGGTCCTTCAGAGTGTTGATGAAACACAGATATTGCATCGGTATTGAATACAACAGGCACCATGGGGCTTTTATTCTATGGGAGTAATGTCTCAAACTGTCTATGCTTTGATCGATTCCTGGGAGACCAGTAGTAGTTTTCGAAGCACATCTGGAGGCATTCTGTAATCTGTGGACCTTCAGAGTGTTGATGAAACACAGATATTGCATCGGTATTGAATACAACAGGCACCATGGTGCTTTTATTCCATGGGAGTGATGTCTCAAACTGTCTATGCTTAGATCGATTCCTGGGAGACCAGTAATAGTTTCCGAAGCACATCCGGAGGCATTCTGTAATCTGTGGTCCTTCAGAGTGTTGATGAAACACAGATATTGCATCGGTATTGAATACAACAGGCACCATGGGGCTTTTATTCCATGGGAGTAATGTCTCAAACTGTCTATGCTTTGATCGATTCCTGGGAAACCAGTAGTAGTTTTCGAAGCACATCTACAGAAATTCTGTAATCTGTGGACCTTCAGAGTGTTGATGAAACACAGATATTGCATCGGTATTGAATACAACAGGCACCATGGGGCTTTTATTCCATGGGAGTAATGTCTCAAACTGTCTATGCTTTGATCGATTCCTGGGAGACCAGTAGTAGTTTTCGAAGCACATCTGGAGGCATTCTGTAATCTGTGGACCTTCAGAGTGTTGATGAAACACAAATATTGCATCGGTATTGAATACAACAGGCACCACGGGGCTTTTATTCCATGGGAGTAATGTCTCAAACTGTCTATGCTTTGATCGATTCCTGGGAGACCAGGAGTAGTTTTCGAAGCACATCTGGAGGCATTCTGTAATCTGTGGACCTTCAGAGTGTTGATGAAACACAGATATTGCATCGGTATTGAATACAACAGGCACCATGGGGCTTTTATTCCATGGGAGTAATGTCTCAAACTGTCTATGCTTTGATCGATTCCTGGGAAACCAGTAGTAGTTTTCGAAGCACATCTACAGAAATTCTGTAATCTGTGGACCTTCAGAGTGTTGATGAAACACAGATATTGCATCGGTATTGAATACAACAGGCACCATGGGGCTTTTATTCCATGGGAGTAATGTCTCAAACTGTCTATGCTTTGATCGATTCCTGGGAGACCAGGAGTAGTTTTCGAAGCACATCTGGAGGCATTCTGTAATCTGTGGACCTTCAGAGTGTTGAAAAACAGGGAAATTGCATTGGTATTGAATACAACAGGCATCGATATGCTTTTATTCCATGGGAGTAATGTCTCAAACTGTCTATGCTTTGCTCGATTCATGGGAAACCAGTAGTAGGTTTCGAAGCACATCTGGAGGTATTCTGTAATCTGTGGTCCTTCAGAGTGTTGATGAAACACAGATATTGCATCGGTATTGAATACAACGGGCACCATGGGGCTTTTATTCTATGGGAGTAATGTCTCAAACTGTCTATGCTTTGATCGATTCCTGGGAGACCAGTAGTAGTTTTCGAAGCACATCTGGAGGCATTCTGTAATCTGTGGACCTTCAGAGTGTTGATGAAACACAGATATTGCATCGGTATTGAATACAACAGGCACCATGGGGCTTTTATTCCATGGGAGTAATGTCTCAAACTGTCTATGCTTTGATCGATTCCTGGGAAACCAGTAGTAGGTTTCGAATAACATCTGGAGGTATTCTGTAGTCTATGGTCCTTCAGAGTGTTGATGAAACACAGATATTGCATCGGTATTGAATACAACAGGCACCATGGGGCTTTTATTGGAAGGGAGTAATGTCTCAAACTGTCTATGCTTTGATCGATTCCTGGGAAACCAGTAGTAGGTTTCGAAGCACATCTGGAAGTATTCTGTAATTTGTGGTCCTTCAGAGTGTTGATGAAACACAGATATTGCTTCGGTATTGAATACAACAGGCACCACGGGGCATTTATTCCATGGGAGTAATGTCTCAAACTGTCTATGATTTGATCGATTCCTGGGAAACCAGTAGTAGGTTTAGAAGCACATCTGGAGGTATTCTGTAATCTGTGTTCATTCAGAGTGTTGATGAAACACAGATATTGCATCGGTATTGAATACAACAGGCACCACAGGGGCATTTATTCCATGGGAGTAATGTCTCAAACTGTCTACGCTTTCATCGATTCCTGGGAGACAAGTAGTAGTTTTCGAAGCACATCTGGAGGCATTCTGTT
Source organism: Schistocerca gregaria (assembly GCF_023897955.1). Lineage (NCBI taxonomy): Eukaryota > Metazoa > Arthropoda > Insecta > Orthoptera > Acrididae > Schistocerca > Schistocerca gregaria. The sequence goes on from NW_026061730.1 coordinate 6,371,541, forward strand.
ATCTGTGGACCTTCAGAGTGTTGAAGAAACAGGGAAATTGCATCGGTATTGAATACAACAGGCATCGTGGGGCTTTTATTCCATGGGAGTAATGTCTCAAACTGTCTATGCTTTGATCGATTCCTGGGAAACCAGTAATAGGTTTCGAAGCACATCTGGTGGTATTCTGTAATCTGTGGTCCTTCAGAGTGTTGATGAAACACAGATATTGCATCGGTATTGAATACAACAGGCACCATGGGGCTTTTATTCCATGGGAGTAATGTCTCAAACTGTCTATGCTTTGATCGATTCCTGGGAGACCAGTAGTAGTTTTCGAAGCACATCTGGAGGCATTCTGTAATCTGTGGACCTTCAAAGTGTTGATGAAACACAGATATTGCATCGGTATTGAATACAACAGGCACCATGGGGCTTTTATTCCATGGGAGTAATGTCTCAAACTGTCTATGCTTTGATCGATTCTTGGTAGACCAGTAGTAGTTTTCGAAGCACATGTGGAGGCATTCTGTAATCTGTGGACCTTTGGAGTGTTGAAGAAACAGGGAAATTGTATCGGTATTGAATACAACAGGCATCGTGGGGCTTTTATTCCATGGGAGTAATGTCTCAAACTGCCTATGCTTTGATCGATTCCTGGGAAACCAGTAGTAGGTTTCGAAGCACATCTGGAGGCATTCTGTAATCTGTGGACCTTCAGAGTGTTGAAGAAACAGGGAAATTGCATCGGTATTGAATACAACAGGCACCATGGGGCTTTTATTCCATGGGAGTAACGTCTCAAACTGTCTATGCTTTGATCGATTCCTGGGAAACCAGTAGTAGTTTTCGAAGCACATCTGGAGGCATTCTGTAATCTGTGGACCTTCAGAGTGTTGATGAAACACAGATATTGCATCGGTATTGAATACAACAGGCACCATGGGGCTTTTATTCCATGGGAGTAATGTCTCAAACTGTCTATGCTTTGATCGATTCCTGGGAGACCAGTAGTAGTTTTCTAAGCACATCTGGAGGCTGTCTGTAATCTGTGGACCTTCAGAGTGTTGAAGAAACAGGGAAATTGCATTGGTATTGAATACAACAGGCATCGATAGGCTTTTACTCTATGGGAGTAATGCCTCAAACTGTCTATGCTTTGATCGATTCCTGGGAAACCAGTGGTAGGTTTCGAAGCACATCTGGAGGTATTCTGTAATCTGTGGTCCTTCAGAGTGTTGATGAAACACAGATATTACATCGGTATTGAATACAACAGGCATCATGTGGCTTTTATTCTATGGGAGTAATGTCTCAAACTGTCTATGCTTTGATCGAATCCTGGGAGACCAGTAGTAGTTTTCGAAGCACATCTGGAGGTATTCTGTAATCTGTGGTCCTTCAGAGTGTTGATGAAACACAGATATTGCATCGGTATAGAATACAACAGGCACCATGGGGCTTTTATTGGAAGGGAGTAATGTCTCAAACTGTCTATGCTTTGATCGATTCCTGGGAAACCAGTAGTAGGTTTCGAAGCACATCTGGAAGTATTCTGTAATCTGTGGTCCTTCAGAGTGTTGATGAAACACAGATATTGCATCGGTATTGAATACAACAGGCACCACGGGGCATTTATTCCATGGGAGTAATGTCTCAAACTGTCTACGCTTTCATCGATTCCTGGGAGACAAGTAGTAGTTTTAGAAGCACATCTGGAGGCATTCTGTTATCTGTGGACCCTCTGAGTGTTGGAGAAACAGGGAAATTGCATCGGTATTGAATACAACAGGCATCGTGGGGCTTTTATTCCATGGGAGTGATGTCTCAAACTGTCTATGCTTTGATCGATTCCTGGGAGACCAGTAGTAGTTTTCGAAGCACATCTGGAGGCATTCTGTAATCTGTGGACCTTCAGAGTGTTGAAGAAACAGGGAAATTGCATTGGTATTGAATACAACAGGCATCGATGGGCTTTTATTCCATGGGAGTAATGTCTCAAACTGTCTATGCTTTGATCGATTCCTGGGAAACCAGTGGTTGGTTTCGAAGCACATCTGGAGGTATTCTGTAATCTGTGGTCCTTCAGAGTGTTGATGAAACACAGATATTGCATCGGTATTGAATACAACAGGCACCATGGGGCTTTTATTCTATGGGAGTAATGTCTCAAACTGTCTATGCTTTGATCGATTCCTGGGAGACCAGTAGTAGTTTTCGAAGCACATCTGGAGGCATTCTGTAATCTGTGGACCTTCAGAGTGTTGATGAAACACAGATATTGCATCGGAATTGAATAGAACAGGCACCATGGGGCTTTTATTCCATGGGAGTAATGTCTCAAACAGTCTATGCTTTGATCGATTCCTGGGAGACCAGTAGTAGTTTTCGAAGCACATCTGGAGGCATTCTGTAATCAGTGGACCTTCAGAGTGTTGAAGAAACAGGGAAATTGCATCGGTATTGAATACAACAGGCATCGTGGGGCTTTTATTCCATGGGAGTAATGTCTCAAACTGTCTATGCTTTGATCGATTCCTGGGAAACCAGTAGTAGGTTTCGAAGCACATCTGGAGATATTCTGTAATCTGTGGTCCTTCAGAGTGTTGATGAAACACAGATATTGCATCGGTATTGAATACAACAGGCACCATGGGGCTTTTATTCTATGGGAGTAATGTCTCAAACTGTCTATGCTTTGATCGATTCCTGGGAGACCAGTAGTAGTTTTCGAAGCACATCTGGAGGCATTCTGTAATCTGTGGACCTTCAGAGTGTTGATGAAACACAGATATTGCATCGGAATTGAATAGAACAGGCACCATGGGGCTTTTATTCCATGGGAGTAATGTCTCAAACTGTCTATGCTTTGATCGATTCCTGGGAGACCAGTAGTAGTTTTCGAAGCACATCTGGAGGCATTCTGTAATCAGTGGACCTTCAGAGTGTTGAAGAAACAGGGAAATTGCATCGGTATTGAATATAACTTGCATCGTGGGGCTTTTATTCCATGGGAGTAATGTCTCAAACTGTCTATGCTTTGATCGATTCCTGGGAAACCAGTAGTAGGTTTCGAAGCACATCTGGAGGTATTCTGTAATCTGTGGTCTTTCAGAGTGTTGATGAAACACAGATATTGCATCGGTATTGAATACAACAGGCACCACAGGGGCATTTATTCCATGGGAGTAATGTCTCAAACTGTCTACGCTTTCATCGATTCCTGGGAGACAAGTAGTAGCTTTCGAAGCACATCTGGAGGCATTCTGTTATCTGTGGACCTTCAGAGTGTTGAAGAAACAGGGAAATTGCATCGGTATTGAATACAACAGGCATCGTGGGGCTTTTATTCCATGGGAGTAATGTCTCAAACTGTCTATGCTTTGATCGATTCCTGGGAAACCAGTAATAGGTTTCGAAGCACATCTGGTGGTATTCTGTAATCTGTGGTCCTTCAGAGTGTTGATGAAACACAGATATTGCATCGGTATTGAATACAACAGGCACCATGTTGCTTTTATTCTATGGGAGTAATGTCTCAAACTGTCTATGCTTTGACCGATTCCTGGGAAACCAGTAGTAGGTTTAGAAGCACATCTGGAGGCATTCTGTAATCTGTGGAGCTTCAGAGTGTTGATGAAACACAGATATTATATCGGTATTGAATACAACAGGCACCATGGGGCTTTTTTTCTATGGGAGTAATGTCTCAAACTGTCTATGCTTTGATCGATTCCTGGGAAACCAGTAGTAGGTTTCGAAGCACATCTGGAGGTATTCTGTAATCTGTGGTCCTTCAGAGTGTTGATGAAACACAGATATAGCATCGGTATTGAATACAACAGGCACCATGGGGCTTTTATTCTATGGGAGTAATGTCTCAAACTGTCTATGCTTTGATCGATTCCTGGGAGACCAGTAGTAGTTTTCGAAGCACATCTGGAGGCATTCTGTAATCTGTGGACCTTCAGAGTGTTGATGAAACACAGATATTGCATCGGAATTGAATAGAACAGGCACCATGGGGCTTTTATTCCATGGGAGTAATGTCTCAAACTGTCTATGCTTTGATCGATTCCTGGGAGACCAGTAGTAGTTTTCGAAGCACATCTGGAGGCATTCTGTAATCAGTGGACCTTCAGAGTGTTGAAGAAACAGGGAAATTGCATCGGTATTGAATACAACGGGCATCGTGGGGCTTTTATTCCATGGGAGTAATGTCTCAAACTGTCTATGCTTTGATCGATTCCTGGGAAACCAGTAGTAGGTTTCGAAGCACATCTGGAGGTATTCTGTAATCTGTGGTCCTTCAGAGTGTTGATGAAACACAGATATTGCATCGGTATTGAATACAACAGGCACCACAGGGGCATTTATTCCATGGGAGTAATGTCTCAAACTGTCTACGCTTTCATCGATTCCTGGGAGACAAGTAGTAGTTTTCGAAGCACATCTGGAGGCATTCTGTTATCTGTGGACCTTCAGAGTGTTGAAGAAACAGGGAAATTGCATCGGTATTGAATACAACAGGCATCGTGGGGCTTTTATTCCATGGGAGTAATGTCTCAAACTGTCTATGCTTTGATCGATTCCTGGGAAACCAGTAATAGGTTTCGAAGCACATCTGGTGGTATTCTGTAATCTGTGGTCCTTCAGAGTGTTGATGAAACACAGATATTGCATCGGTATTGAATACAACAGGCACCATGGGGCTTTTATTCCATGGGAGTAATGTCTCAAACTGTCTATGCTTTGATCGATTCCTGGGAAACCAGTAGTAGGTTTAGAAGCACATCTGGAGGCATTCTGTAATCTGTGGAGCTTCAGAGTGTTGATGAAACACACATATTGCATCGGTATTGAATACAACAGGCACCATGGGGCTTTAATTCCATGGGAGTAATGTCTCAAACTGTCTATGCTTTGATCGATTCCTGGGAGACCAGTAGTAGTTTTCGAAGCACATCTGGAGGCATTCTGTAATCTGTGGACCTTCAGAGTGTTGAAGAAACAGGGAAATTGCAACGGTATTGAACACAACAGGCATCGTGGGGCTTTTATTCCATGGGAGTAATGTCTCAAACTGTCTATGCTTTGATCGATACCTGGGAAACCAGTAGTAGGTTTCGAAGCACATCTGGAAGTATTCTGTAATCTGTGGTCCTTCAGAGTGTTGATGAAACACAGATATTGCATCGGTATTGAATACAACAGGCACCATGGGGCTTTTATTCCATGGGAGTAATGTCTCAAACTGTCTATGCTTTGATCGATTCCTGGGAAACCAGTAGTAGGTATAGAAGCACATCTGGAGGTATTCTGTAATCTGTGGTCCATCAGAGTGTTGATGAAACACAGATATTGCTTCGGTATTCAATACAACAGGCACCATGGGGCTTTTATTCCATGGGAGTAATGTCTCAAACTGTCTACGCTTTCATCGATTCCTGGGTGACAAGTAGTAGTTTTCGAAGCACATATGGAGGCATTCTGTTATCTGTGGACCTTCAGAGTGTTGATGAAACCCAGATATTGCATCGGTATTGAATACAACAGGCATCGTGGGGCTTTTATTCCATGGGAGTAACGTCTCAAACTGTCTATGCTTTGATCGATTCCTGGGTAACCAGTAGTAGGTTTCGAAGCACATCTGGAAGTATTCTGTAATCTGTGGTCCTTCAGAGTGTTGATGAAACAGGGAAATTGCATCGGTATTAAATACAACAGGCATCGTGGGGCTTTTATTCCATGGGAGTAATGTCTCAAACTGTCTATGCTTTGATCGATTCCTGGGAAATCAGTAGTAGGTTTCGAAGCACATCTGGAGGTATTCTGTAATCTGTGGTCCTTCAGAGTGTTGATGAAGCACAGATATTGCGTCGGTATGGAATACAACAGGCACCATGGGGCTTTTATTCCATGGGAGTAATGTCTCAAACTGTCTATGCTTTGATCGATTCCTGGGAGACCAGTAGTAGTTGTCGAAGCACATCTGGAGGCATTCTGTAATCTGTGGACCTTCAGAGTGTTGATGAAACACAGATATTGCATCGGTATTGAATACAACAGGCACCATGGGGCTTTTATTCGATGGGTATAATGTCTCAAACTGTCTATGCTTTGATCGATTCCTGGGAGACCAGTAGTAGTTTTCGAAGCACATCTGGAGGCATTCTGTAATCTGTGGACCTTCAGAGTGTTGAAGAAACACAGATATTGCATTGGTATTGAATACAACAGGCATCGATGGGCTTTTATTCCATGGGAGTAATGTCTCAAACTGTCTATGCTTTGATCGATTCCTGGGAAACCAGTAGTAGGTTTCGAAGCACATCTGGAGGTATTCTGTAATCTGTGGTCCTTCAGAGTGTTGATGAAACACAGATATTGCATCGGTATTGAATACAACAGGCACAATGGGGCTTTTATTCTATGGGAGTAATGTCTCAAACTGTCTATGCTTTGATCGATTCCTGGGAGACCAGTAGTAGTTTTCGAAGAACATCTGGAGGCATTCTGTAATCTGTGGACCTTCAGAGTGATGATGAAACACAGATATTGCATCGGAATTCAATAGAACAGGCACCATGGGGCTTTTATTCCATGGGAGTATTGTCTCAAACTGTCTATACTTTGATCGATTCCTGGGAGACCAGTAGTAGTTTTCGAAGCACATCTGGAGGCATTCTGTAATCTGTGGACCTTCAGAGTGTTGAAGAAACACAGATATTGCATTGGTATTGAATACAACAGGCATCGATGGGCTTTAATTCCATGGGAGTAATGTCTCAAACTGTCTATGCTTTGATCGATTCCTGGGAGACCAGTAGTAGTTGTCGAAGCACATCTGGAGGCATTCTGTAATCTGTGGACCTTCAGAGTGTTGAAGAAACACAAATATTGCATTGGTATTTAATACAACAGGCATCGATGGGCTTTTATTCCATGGGAGTAATGTCTCAAACTGTCTATGCTTTGATCGATTCCTGGGAGACCAGTAGTAGTTTTAGAAGCACATCTGGAGGCATTCTGTAATCTGTGGACCTTCAGAGTGTTGAAGAAACACAGATATTGCATTGGTATTGAATACAACAGGCATCGATGGGCTTTTATTCCATGGGAGTAATGTCTCAAACTGTCTATGCTTTGATCGATTCCTGGGAGACCAGTAGTAGTTTTCGAAGCACATCTGGAGGCATTCTGTAATGTGTGGACCTTCAGAGTGTTGAAGAAACACAGATATTGCATTGGTATTGAATACAACAGGCATCGATGGGCTTTTATTTCATGGGAGTAACGTCTCAAACTGTCTATGCTTTGATCGATTCCTGGGAAACCAGTAGTAGGTTTAGAAGCACATCTGGAGGTATTCTGTAATCTGTGGTCCTTCAGAGTGTTGATGAAACAGGGAAATTGCATCGGTATTGAATACAACAGGCATCGTGGGGCTTTTATTCCATGGGAGTAATGTCTCAAACTGTCTATGCTTTGATCGATTCCTGGAAAACCAGTAATAGGTTTCGAAGCACATCTGGAGGTATTCTGTAATCTGTGGTCCTTCAGAGTGTTGATGAAACACAGATATTGCATCGGTATTGAATACAACAGGCATCATGGGGCTTTTATTCCATGGGAGTAATGTCTCAAACTGTCTATGCTTTGATCGATTCCTGGGAGACCAGTAGTAGTTTTCGAAGCACATCTGGAGGCATTCTGTAATCTGTGGACCTTCAGAGTGTTGAAGAAACACAGATATTGCATTGGTATTGAATACAACTGGCATCGTGGGGCTTTTATTCCATGGGAGTAATGTCTCAAACTGTCTATGCTTTGATCGATTCCTGGGAGACCAGTAGTAGTTTTCGAAGCACATCTGGAGGCATTCTGTAATCTGTGGACCTTCAGAGTGTTGAAGAAACAGGGAAATTGCATCGGTATTGAATACAACAGGCATCGTGGGGCTTTTATTCCATGGGAGTAATGTCTCAAACTGTCTATGCTTTGATCGATTCCTGGGAAACCAGTAATAGGTTTCGAAGCACATCTGGAGGTATTCTGTAATCTGTGGTCCTTCAGAGTGTTGATGAAACACAGATATTGCATCGGTATTGAATACAACAGGCATCATGGGGCTTTTATTCCATGGGAGTAACGTCTCAAACTGTCTATGCTTTGATCGATTCCTGGGAAACCAGTAGTAGGTTTCGAATCACATCTGGAGGTATTCTGTAATCTGTGGTCCTTCAGAGTGTTGATGAAACACAGATATTGCATCGGTATTGAATACAACAGGCATCATGGGGCTTTTATTCCATGGGAGTAACGTCTCAAACTGTCTATGCTTTGATCGATTCCTGGGAAATTAGTAGTAGGTTTAGAAGCACATCTGGAGGTATTCTGTAATCTGTGGTCCTTCAGAGTGTTGATGAAACAGGGAAATTGCATCGGTATTGAATACAACAGGCATCGTGGGGCTTTTATTCCATGGGAGTAATGTCTCAAACTGTCTATGCTTTGATCGATTCCTGGAAAGCCAGTAATAGGTTTCGAAGCACATCTGGAGGTTTTCTGTAATCTGTGGTCCTTCAGAGTGTTGATGAAACACAGATATTGCATCGGTATTGAAAACAACAGGCATCATGGGGCTTTTATTCCATGGGAGTAATGTCTCAAACTGTCTATGCTTTGATCGATTCCTGGGAGACCAGTAGTAGTTTTCGAAGCACATCTGGAGGCATTCTGTAATCTGTGGACCTTCAGAGTGTTGAAGAAACACAGATATTGAATTGGTATTGAATACAACAGGCATCGATGGGCTTTTACTCCATGGGAGTAATGTCTCAAACTGTCTATGCTTTGATCGATTCCTGGGAAACCAGTAGTAGGTTTCGAAGCACATCTGGAGGTATTCTGTAATCTGTGGTCCTTCAGAGTGTTGATGAAACACAGATATTGCATCGGTATTGAATACAACAGGCATCATGGGGCTTTTATTCCATGGGAGTAATGTCTCAAACTGTCTATGCTTTGATCGATTCCTGGGAGACCAGTAGTAGTTTTCGAAGCACATCTGGAGGCATTCTGTAATCTGTTTACCTTCAGAGTGTTGAAGAAACAGGGAAATTGCATCGGTATTGAATACAACAGGCATCGTGGGGCTTTTATTCCATGGGAGTAATGTCTCAAACTGTCTATGCTTTGATCGATTCCTGGGAAACCAGTAATAGGTTTCGAAGCACATCTGGAGGTATTCTGTAATCTGTGGACCTTCAGAGTGTTGAAGAAACACAGATATTGCATTGGTATTGAATACAACAGGCATCGATGGGCTTTTATTCCATTGGAGTAATGTCTCAAACTGTCTATGCTTTGATCGATTCCTGGGAAACCAGTAATAGGTTTCGAAGCACATCTGGAGGTATTCTGTAATCTGTGGTCCTTCAGAGTGTTGATGAAACACAGATATTGCATCGGTATTGAATACAACAGGCATCATGGGGCTTTTATTCCATGGGAGTAACGTCTCAAACTGTCTATGCTTTGATCGATTCCTGGGAAACCAGTAGTAGGTTTCGAAGCACATCTGGAGGTATTCTGTAATCTGTGGTCCTTCAGAGTGTTGATGAAACACAGATATTGCATCGGTATTGAATACAACAGGCATCGTGGGGCTTTTATTCCATGGGAGTAATGTCTCAAACTGTCTATGCTTTGATCGATTCCTGGGAGACCAGTAGTAGTTTTCGAAGCACATCTGGAGGCATTCTGTAATCTGTGGACCTTCAGAATGTTGAAGAAACAGGGAAATTGCATCGGTATTGAATACAACAGGCATCGTGGGGCTTTTATTCCATGGGAGTAATGTCTCAAACTGTCTATGCTTTGATCGATTCCTGGGAAACCAGTAATAGGTTTCGAAGCACATCTGGAGGTATTCTGTAATCTGTGGTCCTTCAGAGTGTTGATGAAACACAGATATTGCACCGGTATTGAATACAACAGGCATCATGGGGCTTTTATTCCATGGGAGTAATGTCTCAAACTGTCTATGCTTTGATCGATTCCTGGGAGACCAGTAGTAGTTTTCGAAGCACATCTGGAGGCATTCTGTAATCTGTGGACCTTCAGAGTGTTGAAGAAACACAGATATTGAATTGGTATTGAATACAACAGGCATCGATGGGCTTTTATTCCATGGGAGTAATGTCTCAAACTGTCTATGCTTTGATCGATTCCTGGGAAACCAGTAGTAGGTTTCGAAGCACATCTGGAGGTATTCTGTAATCTGTGGTCCTTCAGAGTGTTGATGAAACACAGATATTGCATCGGTATTGAATACAACAGGCATCATGGGGCTTTTATTCCATGGGAGTAATGTCTCAAACTGTCTATGCTTTGATCGATTCCTGGGAGACCAGTAGTAGTTTTCGAAGCACATCTGGAGGCATTCTGTAATCTGTTTACCTTCAGAGTGTTGAAGAAACAGGGAAATTGCATCGGTATTGAATACAACAGGCATCGTGGGGCTTTTATTCCATGGGAGTAATGTCTCAAACTGTGTATGCTTTGATCGATTCCTGGGAAACCAGTAATAGGTTTCGAAGCACATCTGGAGGTATTCTGTAATCTGTGGTCCTTCAGAGTGTTGATGAAACACAGATATCGCATCGGTATTGAATACAACAGGCATCATGGGGCTTTTATTCCATGGGAGTAATGTCTCAAACTGTCTATGCTTTGATCGATTCCTGGGAGACCAGTAGTAGTTTTCGAAGCACATCTGGAGGTATTCTGTAATCTGTGGACCTTCAGAGTGTTGAAGAAACACAGATATTGCATTGGTATTGAATACAACAGGCATCGATGGGCTTTTATTCCATGGGAGTAATGTCTCAAACTGTCTATGCTTTGATCGATTCCTGGGAAACCAGTAGTAGGTTTCGAAGCACATCTGGAGGTATTCTGTAATCTGTGGTCCTTCAGAGTGTTGATGAAACACAGATATTGCATCGGTATTGAATACAACAGGCATCATGGGGCTTTTATTCCATGGGAGTAACGTCTCAAACTGTCTATGCTTTGATCGATTCCTGGGAAACCAGTAGTAGGTTTCGAAGCACATCTGGAGGTATTCTGTAATCTGTGGTCCTTCAGAGTGTTGATGAAACACAGATATTGCATCGGTATTGAATACAACAGGCATCGTGGGGCTTTTATTCCATGGGAGTAATGTCTCAAACTGTCTATGCTTTGATCGATTCCTGGGAGACCAGTAGTAGTTTTCGAAGCACATCTGGAGGCATTCTGTAATCTGTGGACCTTCAGAATGTTGAAGAAACAGGGAAATTGCATCGGTATTGAATACAACAGGCATCGTGGGGCTTTTATTCCATGGGAGTAATGTCTCAAACTGTCTATGCTTTGATCGATTCCTGGGAAACCAGTAATAGGTTTCGAAGCACATCTGGAGGTATTCTGTAATCTGTGGTCCTTCAGAGTGTTGATGAAACACAGATATTGCACCGGTATTGAATACAACAGGCATCATGGGGCTTTTATTCCATGGGAGTAATGTCTCAAACTGTCTATGCTTTGATCGATTCCTGGGAGACCAGTAGTAGTTTTCGAAGCACATCTGGAGGCATTCTGTAATCTGTGGACCTTCAGAGTGTTGAAGAAACACAGATATTGCATTGGTATTGAATACAACAGGCATCGATGGGCTTTTATTCCATGGGAGTAATGTCTCAAACTGTCTATGCTTTGATCGATTCCTGGGAAACCAGTAGTAGGTTTCGAAGCACATCTGGAGGTATTCTGTAATCTGTGGTCCTTCAGAGTGTTGATGAAACACAGATATTGCATCGGTATTGAATACAACAGGCATCATGGGGCTTTTATTCCATGGGAGTAACGTCTCAAACTGTCTATGCTTTGATCGATTCCTGGGAAACCAGTAGTAGGTTTCGAAGCACATCTGGAGGTATTCTGTAATCTGTGGTCCTTCAGAGTGTTGATGAAACACAGATATTGCATCGGTATTGAATACAACAGGCATCGTGGGGCTTTTATTCCATGGGAGTAATGTCTCAAACTGTCTATGCTTTGATCGATTCCTGGGAGACCAGTAGTAGTTTTCGAAGCACATCTGGAGGCATTCTGTAATCTGTGGACCTTCAGAATGTTGAAGAAACAGGGAAATTGCATCGGTATTGAATACAACAGGCATCGTGGGGCTTTTATTCCATGGGAGTAATGTCTCAAACTGTCTATGCTTTGATCGATTCCTGGGAAACCAGTAATAGGTTTCGAAGCACATCTGGAGGTATTCTGTAATCTGTGGTCCTTCAGAGTGTTGATGAAACACAGATATTGCACCGGTATTGAATACAACAGGCATCATGGGGCTTTTATTCCATGGGAGTAATGTCTCAAACTGTCTATGCTTTGATCGATTCCTGGGAGACCAGTAGTAGTTTTCGAAGCACATCTGGAGGCATTCTGTAATCTGTGGACCTTCAGAGTGTTGAAGAAACACAGATATTGCATTGGTATTGAATACAACAGGCATCGATGGGCTTTTATTCCATGGGAGTAATGTCTCAAACTGTCTATGCTTTGATCGATTCCTGGGAAACCAGTAGTAGGTTTCGAAGCACATCTGGAGGTATTCTGTAATCTGTGGTCCTTCAGAGTGTTGATGAAACACAGATATTGCATCGGTATTGAATACAACAGGCATCATGGGGCTTTTATTCCATGGGAGTAACGTCTCAAACTGTCTATGCTTTGATCGATTCCTGGGAAACCAGTAGTAGGTTTAGAAGCACATCTGGAGGTATTCTGTAATCTGTGGTCCTTCAGAGTGTTGATGAATCAGGGAAATTGCATCGGTATTGAATACAACAGGCACCACGGGGCATTTATTCCATGGGAGTAATGTCTCAAACTGTCTACGCTTTCATCGATTCCTGGGAGACAAGTAGTAGTTTTCGAAGCACATCTGAAGGCATTCTGTTATCTGTGGCCCTTCAGAGTGTTGAAGAAACAGGGAAATTGCATCGGTATTGAATACAACAGGCATCGTGGGGCTTTTATTCCATGGGAGTAATGTCTCAAACTGTCTATGCTTTGATCGATTCCTGGGAAACCAGTAATAGGTTTCGAAGCACATCTGGAGGTATTCTGTAATCTGTGGTCCTTCAGAGTGTTGATGAAACACAGATATTGCACCGGTATTGAATACAACAGGCATCATGGGGCTTTTATTCCATGGGAGTAATGTCTCAAACTGTCTATGCTTTGATCGATTCCTGGGAGACCAGTAGTAGTTTTCGAAGCACATCTGGAGGCATTCTGTAATCTGTGGACCTTCAGAGTGTTGAAGAAACACAGATATTGCATTGGTATTGAATACAACAGGCATCGATGGGCTTTTATTCCATGGGAGTAATGTCTCAAACTGTCTATGCTTTGATCGATTCCTGGGAAACCAGTAGTAGGTATCGAAGCACATCTGGAGGTATTCTGTAATCTGTGGTCCTTCAGAGTGTTGATGAAACACAGATATTGCATCGGTATTGAATACAACAGGCATCATGGGGCTTTTATTCCATGGGAGTAACGTCTCAAACTGTCTATGCTTTGATCGATTCCTGGGAAACCAGTAGTAGGTTTAGAAGCACATCTGGAGGTATTCTGTAATCTGTGGTCCTTCAGAGTGTTGATGAAACACAGATATTGCATCGGTATTGAATACAACAGGCACCATGGGGCTTTTATTCAATGGGAGTAATGTCTCAAACTGTCTATGCTTTGATCGATTCTTGGTAAACCAGTAGTAGGTTTAGAAGCACATCTGGAGGCATAATGTAATCTGTGGACCTTCAGAGTGTTGATGAAACACAGATATTGCATCGGTATTGAATCCAACAGGCACCATTGGGCTTTTATTCCATGGGAGTAATGTCTCAAACTGTCTATGCTTTGATCGATTCCTGGGAGACCAGTAATAGTTTTCGAAGCACATCTGGAGGCATTCTGTAATCTGTGGACCATCAGAGTGTTGATGAAACACAGATATTGCATCGGTATTGAATACAACAGGCACCATGGGGCTTTTATTCCATGGGAGTAATGTCTCAAACTGTTAATGCTTGGATCGATTCCTGGGAGACCAGTAGTAGTTTTCGAAGCACATCTGGAGGCATTCTGTAATCTGTGGACCTTCAGAGTGTTGAAGAAACAGGGAAATTGCATCGGTATTGAATACAACAAGCATCGATGGGCTTTTATTCCATGGGAGTAATGTCTCAAACTGTCTATGTTTTGATCGATTCCTGGGAAACCAGTGGTAGGATTCGAAGCACATCTGGAGGTATTCTGTAATCTGTGGTCCTTCAGAGTGTTGATGAAACACAGATATTGCGTCGGTATTGAATACAACAGGCACCATGGGGCTTTTATTCTATGGGAGTAATGTCTCAAACTGTCTATGCTTTGATCGATTCCTGGGAGACCAGTAGTAGTTTTCGAAGCACATTTGGAGGCATTCTGTAATCTGTGGACCTTCAGAGTGTTGATGAAACACAGATATTGCATCGGAATTGAATAGAACAGGCACCATGGGGCTTTTATTCCATGGGAGTAATGTCTCAAACTGTCTATGCTTTGATCGATTCCTGGGAAACCAGTAGTAGGTTTCGAAGCACATCTGGAGGTATTCTGTAATCTGTGGTCCTTCAGAGTGTTGATGAAACACATATATTGCATCGGTATGGAATACAACAGGCATCGATGGGCTTTTATTCCATGGGAGTAATGTCTCAAACTGTCTATGCTTTGATCGATTCCTGGGAAACCAGTGGTAGGTTTCGAAGCACATCTGGAGGTATTCTGTAATCTGTGGTCCTTCAGAGTGTTGATGAAACACAGATATTGCATCGGTATTGAATACAACAGGCAACATGGGGCTTTTATTCTATGGGAGTAATGTCTCAAACTGTCTATGCTTTGATCGATTCCCGGGAGACCAGTAGTAGTTTTCGAAGCACATCTGGAGGCATTCTGTAATCTGTGGACCTTCAGAGTGTTGAAGAAACAGGGAAATTGCATTGGTATTGAATACAACAGGCATCGATGGGCTTTTATTCCATGGGAGTAATGTCTCAAACTGTCTATGCTTTGATCGATTCCTGGGAAACCAGTAGTAGGTTTCGAAGCACATCTGGAGGTATTCTGTAATCTGTGGTCCTTCAGAGTGTTGATGAAACACAGATATTGCTTCGGTATTGAATACAACAGGCACCATGGGGCTTTTATTCCATGGGAGTAATGTCTCAAACTGTCTATGCTTTGATCGATTCCTGGGAAACCAGTGGTAGGATTCGAAGCACATCTGGAGGTATTCTGTAATCTGTGGTCCTTCAGAGTGTTGATGAAACACAGATATTGCATCGGTATTGAATACAACAGGCATATGGGGTTTTTATTCCATGGTTGTAATGTCTCAAACTGTCTATGCTTTGATCGATTCCTGGGAGACCAGTAGTAGTTTTCGAAGCACATCTGGAGGCATTCTGTAATCTGTGGACCTTCAGAGTGTTGAAGAAACAGGGAAATTGCATCGGTATTGAATACAACAGGCATCGTGGGGCTTTTATTCCACGGGAGTAATGTCTCAAAGTGTCTATGCTTTGATCGATTCCTGGGAAACCAGTAATAGGTTTCGAAGCACATCTGGAGGTATTCTGTAATCTGTGGTCCTTCAGAGTGTTGATGAAACACAGATATTGCATCGGTATTGAATACAAAAGGCATCGATGGGCTTTTATTCCATGGGAGTAATGTCTCAAACTGTCTATGCTTTGATCGATTCCTGGGAAACCAGTAGTAGGTTTCGAAGCACATCTGGAGGTATTCTGTAATCTGTGGTCCTTCAGAGTGTTGATGAAACACAGATATTGCATCGGTATTGAATACAACAGGCATCATGGGGCTTTTATTCCATGGGAGTAACGTCTCAAACTGTCTATGCTTTGATCGATTCCTGGGAAACCAGTAGTAGGTTTAGAAGCACATCTGGAGGTATTCTGTAATCTGTGGTCCTTCAGAGTGTTGATGAAACACAGATATTGCATCGGTATTGAATACAACAGGCACCACGGGGCATTTATTCCATGGGAGTAATGTCTCAAACTGTCTACGCTTTCATCGATTCCTGGGAGACAAGTAGTAGTTTTCGAAGCACATCTGAAGGCATTCTGTTATCTGTGGACCTTCAGAGTGTTGAAGAAACAGGGAAATTGCATCGGTATTGAATACAACAGGCATCGTGGGTCTTTTATTCCATTGGAGTAATGTCTCAAACTGTCTATGCTTTGATCGATTCCTGGGAAACCAGTAATAGGTTTCAAAGCACATCTGGTGGTATTCTGTAATCTGTGGTCCTTTTGAGTGTTGATGAAACACAGATATTGCATCGGTATTGAATACAACAGGCACCATGGGGCTTTTATTCCATGGGAGTAATGTCTCAAACTGTCTATGCTTTGATCGATTCCTGGGAAACCAGTGGTAGGATTCGAAGCACATCCTGAGGTATTCTGTAATCTGTGGTCCTTCAGAGTGTTGATGAAACACAGATATTGCGTCGGTATTGAATACAACAGGCACCATGGGGCTTTTATTCTATGGGAGTAATGTCTCAAACTGTCTATGCTTTGATCGATTCCTGGGAGACCAGTAGTAGTTTTCGAAGCACATTTGGAGGCATTCTGTAATCTGTGGACCTTCAGAGTGTTGATGAAACACAGATATTGCATCGGAATTGAATAGAACAGGCACCATGGGGCTTTTATTCCATGGGAGTAATGTCTCAAACTGTCTATGCTTTGATCGATTCTTGGGAAACCAGTAGTAGGTTTCGAAGCACATCTGGAGGTATTCTGTAATCTGTGGTCCTTCAGAGTGTTGATGAAACACATATATTGCATGGGTGTGGAATACAACAGGCATCGATGGGCTTTTATTCCATGGGAGTAATGTCTCAAACTGTCTATGCTTTGATCGATTCCTGGGAAACCAGTGGTAGGTTTCGAAGCACATCTGGAGGTATTCTGTAATCTGTGGTCCTTCAGAGTGTTGATGAAACACAGATATTGCATCGGTATTGAATACAACAGGCAACATGGGGCTTTTATTCTATGGGAGTAATGTCTCAAACTGTCTATGCTTTGATCGATTCCCGGGAGACCAGTAGTAGTTTTCGAAGCACATCTGGAGGCATTCTGTAATCTGTGGACCTTCAGAGTGTTGAAGAAACAGGGAAATTGCATTGGTATTGAATACAACAGGCATCGATGGGCTTTTATTCCATGGGAGTAATGTCTCAAACTGTCTATGCTTTGATCGATTCCTGGGAAACCAGTAGTAGGTTTCGAAGCACATCTGGAGGTATTCTGTAATCTGTGGTCCTTCAGAGTGTTGATGAAACACAGATATTGCTTCGGTATTGAATACAACAGGCATCATGGGGCTTTTATTCCATTGGAGTAATGTCTCAAACTGTCTATGCTTTGATCGATTCCTGGGAAACCAGTAGTAGGTTTCTAAGCACATCTGGAGGTATTCTGTAATCTGTGGTCCTTCAGAGTGTTGATGAAACACAGATATTGCATCGGTATTGAATACAACAGGCATATGGGGCTTTTATTCCATGGTAGTAATGTCTCAAACTGTCTATGCTTTGATCGATTCCTGGGAGACCAGTAGTAGTTTTCGAAGCACATTTGGAGGCATTCTGTAATCTGTGGACCTTCAGAGTGTTGATGAAACACAGATATTGCATCGGAATTGAATAGAACAGGCACCATGGGGCTTTTATTCCATGGGAGTAATGTCTCAAACTGTCTATGCTTTGATCGATTCCTGGGAAACCAGTAGTAGGTTTCGAAGCACATCTGGAGGTATTCTGTAATCTGTGGTCCTTCAGAGTGTTGATGAAACACATATATTGCATCGGTATGGAATACAACAGGCATCGATGGGCTTTTATTCCATGGGAGTAATGTCTCAAACTGTCTATGCTTTGATCGATTCCTGGGAAACCAGTGGTAGGTTTCGAAGCACATCTGGAGGTATTCTGTAATCTGTGGTCCTTCAGAGTGTTGATGAAACACAGATATTGCATCGGTATTGAATACAACAGGCAACATGGGGCTTTTATTCTATGGGAGTAATGTCTCAAACTGTCTATGCTTTGATCGATTCCCGGGAGACCAGTAGTAGTTTTCGAAGCACATCTGGAGGCATTCTGTAATCTGTGGACCTTCAGAGTGTTGAAGAAACAGGGAAATTGCATTGGTATTGAATACAACAGGCATCGATGGGCTTTTATTCCATGGGAGTAATGTCTCAAACTGTCTATGCTTTGATCGATTCCTGGGAAACCAGTAGTAGGTTTCGAAGCACATCTGGAGGTATTCTGTAATCTGTGGTCCTTCAGAGTGTTGATGAAACACAGATATTGCTTCGGTATTGAATACAACAGGCACCATGGGGCTTTTATTCCATGGGAGTAATGTCTCAAACTGTCTATGCTTTGATCGATTCCTGGGAAACCAGTGGTAGGATTCGAAGCACATCTGGAGGTATTCTGTAATCTGTGGTCCTTCAGAGTGTAGATGAAACACAGATATTGCATCGGTATTGAATACAACAGGCATATGGGGTTTTTATTCCATGGTTGTAATGTCTCAAACTGTCTATGCTTTGATCGATTCCTGGGAGACCAGTAGTAGTTTTCGAAGCACATCTGGAGGCATTCTGTAATCTGTGGACCTTCAGAGTGTTGAAGAAACAGGGAAATTGCATCGGTATTGAATACAACAGGCATCGTGGGGCTTTTATTCCACGGGAGTAATGTCTCAAACTGTCTATGCTTTGATCGATTCCTGGGAAACCAGTAATAGGTTTCGAAGCACATCTGGAGGTATTCTGTAATCTGTGGTCCTTCAGAGTGTTGATGAAACACAGATATTGCATCGGTATTGAATACAAAAGGCATCGATGGGCTTTTATTCCATGGGAGTAATGTCTCAAACTGTCTATGCTTTGATCGATTCCTGGGAAACCAGTAGTAGGTTTCGAAGCACATCTGGAGGTATTCTGTAATCTGTGGTCCTTCAGAGTGTTGATGAAACACAGATATTGCATCGGTATTGAATACAACAGGCATCATGGGGCTTTTATTCCATGGGAGTAACGTCTCAAACTGTCTATGCTTTGATCGATTCCTGGGAAACCAGTAGTAGGTTTAGAAGCACATCTGGAGGTATTCTGTAATCTGTGGTCCTTCAGAGTGTTGATGAAACACAGATATTGCATCGGTATTGAATACAACAGGCACCACGGGGCATTTATTCCATGGGAGTAATGTCTCAAACTGTCTACGCTTTCATCGATTCCTGGGAGACAAGTAGTAGTTTTCGAAGCACATCTGAAGGCATTCTGTTATCTGTGGACCTTCAGAGTGTTGAAGAAACAGGGAAATTGCATCGGTATTGAATACAACAGGCATCGTGGGTCTTTTATTCCATTGGAGTAATGTCTCAAACTGTCTATGCTTTGATCGATTCCTGGGAAACCAGTAATAGGTTTCGAAGCACATCTGGTGGTATTCTGTAATCTGTGGTCCTTTTGAGTGTTGATGAAACACAGATATTGCATCGGTATTGAATACAACAGGCACCATGGGGCTTTTATTCCATGGGAGTAATGTCTCAAACTGTCTATGCTTTGATCGATTCCTGGGAAACCAGTGGTAGGATTCGAAGCACATCCTGAGGTATTCTGTAATCTGTGGTCCTTCAGAGTGTTGATGAAACACAGATATTGCGTCGGTATTGAATACAACAGGCACCATGGGGCTTTTATTCTATGGGAGTAATGTCTCAAACTGTCTATGCTTTGATCGATTCCTGGGAGACCAGTAGTAGTTTTCGAAGCACATTTGGAGGCATTCTGTAATCTGTGGACCTTCAGAGTGTTGATGAAACACAGATATTGCATCGGAATTGAATAGAACAGGCACCATGGGGCTTTTATTCCATGGGAGTAATGTCTCAAACTGTCTATGCTTTGATCGATTCCTGGGAAACCAGTAGTAGGTTTCGAAGCACATCTGGAGGTATTCTGTAATCTGTGGTCCTTCAGAGTGTTGATGAAACACATATATTGCATCGGTGTGGAATACAACAGGCATCGATGGGCTTTTATTCCATGGGAGTAATGTCTCAAACTGTCTATGCTTTGATCGATTCCTGGGAAACCAGTGGTAGGTTTCGAAGCACATCTGGAGGTATTCTGTAATCTGTGGTCCTTCAGAGTGTTGATGAAACACAGATATTGCATCGGTATTGAATACAACAGGCAACATGGGGCTTTTATTCTATGGGAGTAATGTCTCAAACTGTCTATGCTTTGATCGATTCCCGGGAGACCAGTAGTAGTTTTCGAAGCACATCTGGAGGCATTCTGTAATCTGTGGACCTTCAGAGTGTTGAAGAAACAGGGAAATTGCATTGGTATTGAATACAACAGGCATCGATGGGCTTTTATTCCATGGGAGTAATGTCTCAAACTGTCTATGCTTTGATCGATTCCTGGGAAACCAGTAGTAGGTTTCGAAGCACATCTGGAGGTATTCTGTAATCTGTGGTCCTTCAGAGTGTTGATGAAACACAGATATTGCTTCGGTATTGAATACAACAGGCATCATGGGGCTTTTATTCCATTGGAGTAATGTCTCAAACTGTCTATGCTTTGATCGATTCCTGGGAAACCAGTAGTAGGTTTCTAAGCACATCTGGAGGTATTCTGTAATCTGTGGTCCTTCAGAGTGTTGATGAAACACAGATATTGCATCGGTATTGAATACAACAGGCATATGGGGCTTTTATTCCATGGTAGTAATGTCTCAAACTGTCTATGCTTTGATCGATTCCTGGGAGACCAGTAGTAGTTTTCGAAGCACATCTGGAGGCATTCTGTAATCTGTGGACCTTCAGAGTGTTGAAGAAACAGGGAAATTGCATCGGTATTGAATACAACAGGCATCGTGGGGCTTTTATTCCACGGGAGTAATGTCTCAAACTGTCTATGCTTTGATCGATTCCTGGGAAACCAGTAATAGGTTTCGAAGCACATCTGGAGGTATTCTGTAATCTGTGGTCCTTCAGAGTGTTGATGAAACACAGATATTGCATCGGTATTGAATACAAAAGGCATCGATGGGCTTTTATTCCATGGGAGTAATGTCTCAAACTGTCTATGCTTTGATCGATTCCTGGGAAACCAGTAGTAGGTTTCGAAGCACATCTGGAGGTATTCTGTAATCTGTGGTCCTTCAGAGTGTTGATGAAACACAGATATTGCATCGGTATTGAATACAACAGGCATCATGGGGCTTTTATTCCATGGGAGTAACGTCTCAAACTGTCTATGCTTTGATCGATTCCTGGGAAACCAGTAGTAGGTTTAGAAGCACATCTGGAGGTATTCTGTAATCTGTGGTCCTTCAGAGTGTTGATGAAACACAGATATTGCATCGGTATTGAATACAACAGGCACCACGGGGCATTTATTCCATGGGAGTAATGTCTCAAACTGTCTACGCTTTCATCGATTCCTGGGAGACAAGTAGTAGTTTTCGAAGCACATCTGAAGGCATTCTGTTATCTGTGGACCTTCAGAGTGTTGAAGAAACAGGGAAATTGCATCGGTATTGAATACAACAGGCATCGTGGGTCTTTTATTCCATGGGAGTAATGTCTCAAACTGTCTATGCTTTGATCGATTCCTGGGAAACCAGTAATAGGTTTCGAAGCACATCTGGTGGTATTCTGTAATCTGTGGTCCTTTTGAGTGTTGATGAAACACAGATATTGCATCGGTATTGAATACAACAGGCACCATGGGGCTTTTATTCCATGGGAGTAATGTCTCAAACTGTCTATGCTTTGATCGATTCCTGGTAAACCAGTAGTAGGTTTAGAAGCACATCTGGAGGCATTCTGTAACCTGTGGACCTTCAGAGTGTTGATGAAACACACATATTGCATCGGTATTGAATACAACAGGCACCATTGGGCTTTTATTTCATGGGAGTAGTGTCTCAAACTGCCTATGCTTTGATCGATTCCTGGGAGACCAGTAGTAGTTTTCGAAGCACATCTGGAGGCATTCTGTAATCTGTGGACCATCAGAGTGTTGATGAAACACAGATATTGCAACGGTATTGAATACAACAGGCACCATGGGGCTTTTATTCCATGGGAGTAATGTCTCAAACTGTCTATGCTTTGATCGATTCCTGGGAGACCAGTATTAGTTTTCGAAGCACATCTGGAGGCATTCTGTAATCTGTGGACCTTCAGAGTGTTGAAGAAACAGGGAAATTGCATCGGTATTGAATACAACAGGCATCGATGGGCTTTTATTCCATGGGAGTAATGTCTCAAACTGTCTATGCTTTGATCGATTCCTGGGAAGCCAGTGGTAGGTTTCGAAGCACATCTGGAGGTATTCTGTAATCTGTGGTCCTTCAGAGTGTTGATGAAACACAGATATTGCATCGGTATTGAATACAACAGGCAACATGGGGCTTTTATTCTATGGGAGTAATGTCTCAAACTGTCTATGCTTTGATCGATTCCCGGGAGACCAGTAGTAGTTTTCGAAGCACATCTGGAGGCATTCTGTAATCTGTGGACCTTCAGAGTGTTGAAGAAACAGGGAAATTGCATTGGTATTGAATACAACAGGCATCGATGGGCTTTTATTCCATGGGAGTAATGTCTCAAACTGTCTATGCTTTGATCGATTCCTGGGAAACCAGTAGTAGGTTTCGAAGCACATCTGGAGGTATTCTGTAATCTGTGGTCCTTCAGAGTGTTGATGAAACACAGATATTGCATCGGTATTGAACACAACAGGCATCATGGGGCTTTTATTCCATTGGAGTAATGTCTCAAACTGTCTATGCTTTGATCGATTCCTGGGAAACCAGTAGTAGGTTTCTAAGCACATCTGGAGGTATTCTGTAATCTGTGGTCCTTCAGAGTGTTGATGAAACACAGATATTGCATCGGTATTGAATACAACAGGCATATGGGGCTTTTATTCCATGGGAGTAATGTCTCAAACTGTCTATGCTTTGATCGATTCCTGGGAGACCAGTAGTAGTTTTCGAAGCACATCTGGAGGCATTCTGTAATCTGTGGACCTTCAGAGTGTTGAAGAAACAGGGAAATTGCATCGGTATTGAATACAACAGGCATCGTGGGGCTTTTATTCCACGGGAGTAATGTCTCAAACTGTCTATGCTTTGATCGATTCCTGGGAAACCAGTAATAGGTTTCGAAGCACATCTGGAGGTATTCTGTAATCTGTGGTCCTTCAGAGTGTTGATGAAACACAGATATTGCATCGGTATTGAATACAACAGGCATCGATGGGCTTTTATTCCATGGGAGTAATGTCTCAAACTGTCTATGCTTTGATCGATTCCTGGGAAACCAGTAGTAGGTTTCGAAGCACATCTGGAGGTATTCTGTAATCTGTGGTCCTTCAGAGTGTTGATGAAACACAGATATTGCATCGGTATTGAATACAACAGGCATCATGGGGCTTTTATTCCATGGGAGTAACGTCTCAAACTGTCTATGCTTTGATCGATTCCTGGGAAACCAGTAGTAGGTTTAGAAGCACATCTGGAGGTATTCTGTAATCTGTGGTCTTTCAGAGTGTTGATGAAACACAGATATTGCATCGGTATTGAATACAACAGGCACCACGGGGCATTTATTCCATGGGAGTAATGTCTCAAACTGTCTACGCTTTCATCGATTCCTGGGAGACAAGTAGTAGTTTTCGAAGCACATCTGAAGGCATTCTGTTATCTGTGGACCTTCAGAGTGTTGAAGAAACAGGGAAATTGCATCGGTATTGAATACAACAGGCATCGTGGGTCTTTTATTCCATGGGAGTAATGTCTCAAACTGTCTATGCTTTGATCGATTCCTGGGAAACCAGTAATAGGTTTCGAAGCACATCTGGTGGTATTCTGTAATCTGTGGTCCTTTTGAGTGTTGATGA
The DNA here is from genome assembly GCF_023897955.1 of Schistocerca gregaria. Taxonomy (NCBI): domain Eukaryota; kingdom Metazoa; phylum Arthropoda; class Insecta; order Orthoptera; family Acrididae; genus Schistocerca; species Schistocerca gregaria. The sequence goes on from NW_026061730.1 coordinate 6,395,676, forward strand.
AACACAGATATTGCATCGGTATTGAATACAACAGGCACCATGGGGCTTTTATTCCATGGGAGTAATGTCTCAAACTGTCTATGCTTTGATCGATTCCTGGTAAACCAGTAGTAGGTTTAGAAGCACATCTGGAGGCATTCTGTAATCTGTGGACCTTCAGAGTGTTGATGAAACACAGATATTGCATCGGTATTGAATACAACAGGCACCATTGGGCTTTTATTTCATGGGAGTAGTGTCTCAAACTGTCTATGCTTTGATCGATTCCTGGGAGACCAGTAGTAGTTTTCGAAGCACATCTGGAGGCATTCTGTAATCTGTGGACCATCAGAGTGTTGATGAAACACAGATATTGCAACGGTATTGAATACAACAGGCACCATGGGGCTTTTATTCCATGGGAGTAATGTCTCAAACTGTCTATGCTTTGATCGATTCCTGGGAGACCAGTATTAGTTTTCGAAGCACATCTGGAGGCATTCTGTAATCTGTGGACCTTCAGAGTGTTGAAGAAACAGGGAAATTGCATCGGTATTGAATACAACAGGCATCGATGGGCTTTTATTCCATGGGAGTAATGTCTCAAACTGTCTATGCTTTGATCGATTCCTGGGAAACCAGTGGTAGGTTTCGAAGCACATCTGGAGGTATTCTGTAATCTGTGGTCCTTCAGAGTGTTGATGAAACACAGATATTGCATCGGTATTGAATACAACAGGCACCATGGGTCTTTTATTCTTTGGGAGTAATGTCTCAAACTGTCTATGCTCTGATCGATTCCTGGGAGACCAGTAGTAGTTTTCGAAGCACATCTGGAGGCATTCTGTAATCTGTGGACCTTCAGAGTGTTGATGAAACACAGATATTGCATCGGAATTGAATACAACAGGCACCATGGGGCTTTTATTCCATGGGAGTAATGTCTCAAACTGTCTATGCTTTGATCGATTCCTGGGAAACCAGTAGTAGGTTTCGAAGCACATCTGGAGGTATTCTGTAATCTGTGGTTCTTCAGAGTGTTGATGAAACACATATATTGCATCGGTATGGAATACAACAGGCATCATGGGGCTTTTATTCCATGGGAGTAATGTCTCAAACTGTCTATGCTTTGATCGATTCCTGGGAAACCAGTAGTAGGTTTCGAAGCACATCTGGAGGTATTCTGTAATCTGTGGTCCTTCAGAGTGTTGATGAAACACAGATATTGCATCGGTATTGAATACAACAGGCACCATGGGGCTTTTATTCTATGGGAGTAATGTCTCAAACTGTCTATGCTTTGATCGATTCCTGGGAGACCAGTAGTAGTTTTCGAAGCACATCTGGAGGCATTCTGTAATCTGTGGACCTTCAGAGTGTTGAAGAAACACAGATATTGCATTGGTATTGAATACAACAGGCATCGATGGGCTTTTATTCCATGGGAGTAATGTCTCAAACTGTCTATGCTTTGATCGATTCCTGGGAAACCAGTAGTAGGTTTCGAAGCACATCTGGAGGTATTCTGTAATCTGTGGTCCTGCAGAGTGTTGATGAAACACAGATATTGCATCGGTATTGAATACAACAGGCACCATGGGGCTTTTATTCTATGGAAGTAATGTCTCAAACTGTCTATGCTTTGTTCGATTCCTGGGAGACCAGTAGTAGTTTTCGAAGCACATCTGGAGGCATTCTGTAATCTGTGGACCTTCAGAGTGTTGAAGAAACAGGGAAATTGCATTGGTATTGAATACAACAGGCATCGATGGGCTTTTATTCCATGGGAGTAATGTCTCAAACTGTCTATGCTTTGATCGATTCCTGGGAAACCAGTGGTAGGTTTCGAAGCACATCTGGAGGTATTCTGTAATCTGTGGTCCTTCAGAGTATTGATGAAACACAGATATTGCATCGGTATTGAATACAACAGGCACCATGGGGCTTTTATTCTATGGGAGTAATGTCTCAAACTGTCTATGCTTTGATCGATTCCTGGGAAACCAGTAGTAGGTTTCGAAGCACATCTGGAGGTATTCTGTAATCTGTGGTCCTTCAGAGTGTTGATGAAACACAGATATTGCATCGGTATTGAATACAACAGGCACAATGGGGCTTTTATTCCATGGGAGTAATGTCTCAAAGTGTCTATGCTTTGATCGATTCCTGGGAGACCAGTAGTAGTTTTCGAAGCACACCTGGAGGCATTATGTAATCTGTGGACCTTCAGAGTGTTGAAGAAACAGGGAAATTGCATCCGTATTGAATACAACGGGCATCGTGGGGCTTTTATTCCATGGGAGTAATGTCTCAAACTGTCTATGCTTTGATCGATTCCTGGGAAACCAGTAGTAGGTTTCGAAGCACATCTGGAGGCATTCTGTAATCTGTGGACCTTCAGAGTGTTGATGAAACACAGATATTGCATCGGAATTGAATACAACAGGCACCATGGGGCTTTTATTCCATGGGAGTAATGTCTCAAACTGTCTACGCTTTCATCGATTCCTGGGAGACAAGTAGTAGTTTTCGAAGCACATCTGAAGGCATTCTGTTATCTGTGGACCTTCAGAGTGTTGAAGAAACAGGGAAATTGCATCGGTATTGAATACAACAGGCATCGTGGGTCTTTTATTCCATGGGAGTAATGTCTCAAACTGTCTATGCTTTGATCGATTCCTGGGAAACCAGTAATAGGTTTCGAAGCACATCTGGTGGTATTCTGTAATCTGTGGTCCTTTTGAGTGTTGATGAAACACAGATATTGCATCGGTATTGAATACAACAGGCACCATGGGGCTTTTATTCCATGGGAGTAATGTCTCAAACTGTCTATGCTTTGATCGATTCCTGGTAAACCAGTAGTAGGTTTAGAAGCACATCTGGAGGCATTCTGTAATCTGTGGACCTTCAGAGTGTTGATGAAACACAGATATTGCATCGGTATTGAATACAACAGGCACCATTGGGCTTTTATTTCATGGGAGTAGTGTCTCAAACTGTCTATGCTTTGATCGATTCCTGGGAGACCAGTAGTAGTTTTCGAAGCACATCTGGAGGTATTCTGTAATCTGTGGACCATCAGAGTGTTGATGAAACACAGATATTGCAACGGTATTGAATACAACAGGCACCATGGGGCTTTTATTCCATGGGAGTAATGTCTCAAACTGTCTATGCTTTGATCGATTCCTGGGAGACCAGTATTAGTTTTCGAAGCACATCTGGAGGCATTCTGTAATCTGTGGACCTTCAGAGTGTTGAAGAAACAGGGAAATTGCATCGGTATTGAATACAACAGGCATCGATGGGCTTTTATTCCATGGGAGTAATGTCTCAAACTGTCTATGCTTTGATCGATTCCTGGGAAACCAGTGGTAGGTTTCGAAGCACATCTGGAGGTATTCTGTAATCTGTGGTCCTTCAGAGTGTTGATGAAACACAGATATTGCATCGGTATTGAATACAACAGGCACCATGGGTCTTTTATTCTTTGGGAGTAATGTCTCAAACTGTCTATGCTCTGATCGATTCCTGGGAGACCAGTAGTAGTTTTCGAAGCACATCTGGAGGCATTCTGTAATCTGTGGACCTTCAGAGTGTTGATGAAACACAGATATTGCATCGGAATTGAATACAACAGGCACCATGGGGCTTTTATTCCATGGGAGTAATGTCTCAAACTGTCTATGCTTTGATCGATTCCTGGGAAACCAGTAGTAGGTTTCGAAGCACATCTGGAGGTATTCTGTAATCTGTGGTTCTTCAGAGTGTTGATGAAACACATATATTGCATCGGTATGGAATACAACAGGCATCATGGGGCTTTTATTCCATGGGAGTAATGTCTCAAACTGTCTATGCTTTGATCGATTCCTGGGAAACCAGTAGTAGGTTTCGAAGCACATCTGGAGGTATTCTGTAATCTGTGGTCCTTCAGAGTGTTGATGAAACACAGATATTGCATCGGTATTGAATACAACAGGCACCATGGGGCTTTTATTCTATGGGAGTAATGTCTCAAACTGTCTATGCCTTGATCGATTCCTGGGAGACCAGTAGTAGTTTTCGAAGCACATCTGGAGGCATTCTGTAATCTGTGGACCTTCAGAGTGTTGAAGAAACACAGATATTGCATTGGTATTGAATACAACAGGCATCGATGGGCTTTTATTCCATGGGAGTAATGTCTCAAACTGTCTATGCTTTGATCGATTCCTGGGAAACCAGTAATAGGTTTCGAAGCACATCTGGAGGTATTCTGTAATCTGTGGTCCTTCAGAGTGTTGATGAAACACAGATATTGCACCGGTATTGAATACAACAGGCATCATGGGGCTTTTATTCCATGGGAGTAATGTCTCAAACTGTCTATGCTTTGATCGATTCCTGGGAGACCAGTAGTAGTTTTCGAAGCACATCTGGAGGCATTCTGTAATCTGTGGACCTTCAGAGTGTTGAAGAAACACAGATATTGCATTGGTATTGAATACAACAGGCATCGATGGGCTTTTATTCCATGGGAGTAATGTCTCAAACTGTCTATGCTTTGATCGATTCCTGGGAAACCAGTGGTAGGTTTCGAAGCACATCTGGAGGTATTCTGTAATCTGTGGTCCTTCAGAGTATTGATGAAACACAGATATTGCATCGGTATTGAATACAACAGGCACCATGGGGCTTTTATTCTATGGGAGTAATGTCTCAAACTGTCTATGCTTTGATCGATTCCTGGGAAACCAGTAGTAGGTTTCGAAGCACATCTGGAGGTATTCTGTAATCTGTGGTCCTTCAGAGTGTTGATGAAACACAGATATTGCATCGGTATTGAATACAACAGGCACAATGGGGCTTTTATTCCATGGGAGTAATGTCTCAAAGTGTCTATGCTTTGATCGATTCCTGGGAGACCAGTAGTAGTTTTCGAAGCACACCTGGAGGCATTATGTAATCTGTGGACCTTCAGAGTGTTGAAGAAACAGGGAAATTGCATCCGTATTGAATACAACGGGCATCGTGGGGCTTTTATTCCATGGGAGTAATGTCTCAAACTGTCTATGCTTTGATCGATTCCTGGGAAACCAGTAGTAGGTTTCGAAGCACATCTGGAGGTATTCTGTAATCTGTGGTCCTTCGGAGTGTTGATGAAACACAGATATTGCATCGGTATTGAATACAACAGGCACCATGGGGCTTTTATTCTATGGGAGTAATGTCTCAAACTGTCTATGCTTTGATCGATTCCTGGGAGACCAGTAGCAGTTTTCGAAGCACATCTGGAGGCATTCTGTAATCTGTGGACCTTCAGAGTGTTGAAGAAACACAGATATTGCATTGGTATTGAATACAACAGGCATCGATGGGCTATTATTCCATGGGAGTAATGTCTCAAACTGTCTATGCTTTGATCGATTCCTGGGAGACCAGTAGTAGTTTTCGAAGCACATCTGGAGGCATTCTGTAATCTGTGGACCTTCAGAGTGTTGAAGAAACAGGGAAATTGCATTGGTATTGAATACAACAGGCATCGATGTGCTTTTATTCCATGGGAGTAATGTCTCAAACTGTCTATGCTTTGATCGATTCCTGGGAAACCAGTGGTAGGTTTCGAAGCACATCTGGAGGTATTCTGTAATCTGTGGTCCTTCAGAGTGTTGATGAAACACAGATATTGCATCGGTATTGAATACAACAGGCACCATGGGGCTTTTATTCTATGGGAGTAATGTCTCAAACTGTCTATGCTTTGATCGATTCCTGGGAGACCAGTAGTAGTTTTCGAAGCACATCTGGAGGCATTCTGTAATCTGTGGACCTTCAGAGTGTTGATGAAACACAGATATTGCATCGGAATTGAATAGAACTGGCACCATGGGGCTTTTATTCCATGGGAGTAATGTCTCAAACTGTCTATGCTTTGATCGATTCCTGGGAGACCAGTAGTAGTTTTCGAAATACATCTGGAGGCATTCTGTAATCTGTGGACCTTCAGAGTGTTGAAGAAACAGGGAAATTGCATCGGTATTGAATACAACGGGCATCGTGGGGCTTTTATTCCATGGGAGTAATGTCTCAAACTGTCTATGCTTTGATCGATTCCTGGGAAACCAGTAGTAGGTTTCGAAGCACATCTGGAGGTATTCTGTAATCTGTGGTCCTTCAGAGTGTTGATGAAACACAGATATTGCATCGGTATTGAATACAACAGGCACCATGGGGCTTTTATTCTATGGGAGTAATGTCTCAAACTGTCTATGCTTTGATCGATTCCTGGGAGACCAGTAGTAGTTTTCGAAGCACATCTGGAGGCATTCTGTAATCTGTGGGCCTTCAGAGTGTTGATGAAACATAGATATTGCATCGGAATTGAATAGAACAGGCACCATGGGGCTTTTATTCCATGGGAGTAATGTCTCAAACTGTCTATGCTTTGATCGATTCCTGGGAAACCAGTAGTAGGTTTCGAAGCACATCTGGAGGTATTCTGTAATCTGTGGTCCTTCAGAGTGTTGATGAAACACAGATATTGCATCGGTATTGAATACAACAGGCACCATGGGGCTTTTATTCTATGGGAGTAATGTCTCAAACTGTCTATGCTTTGATCGATTCCTGGGAGACCAGTAGTAGTTTTCGAAGCACATCTGGAGGCATTCTGTAATCTGTGGACCTTCAGAGTGTTGAAGAAACAGGGAAATTGCATCGGTATTGAATACAAAGGGCATCGTGGGGCTTTTATGCCATGGGAGTAATGTCTCAAACTGTCTATGCTTTGATCGATTCCTGGGAAACCAGTAGTAGGTTTCGAAGCACATCTGGAGGTATTCTGTAATCTGTGGTCCTTCAGAGTGTTGATGAAACACAGATATTGCATCGGTATTGAATACAACGGGCATCGTGGGGCCTTTATTCCATGGGAGTAATGTCTCAAACTGTCTATGCTTTGATCGATTCCTGGGAAACCAGTAGTAGTTTTCGAAGCACATCTGGAGGTATTCTGTAATCTGTGGTCCTTCAGAGTGTTGATGAAACACAGATATTGCATCGGTATTGAATACAACAGGCATCATGGGGCTTTTATTCTATGGGAGTAATGTCTCAAACTGTCTATGCTTTGATCGATTCCTGGGAAACCAGTAGTAGGTTTCGAAGCACATCTGGAGGTATTCTGTAATCTGTGGTCCTTCAGAGTGTTGATGAAACACAGATATTGCATCGGTATTGAATACAACAGGCACCATGGGGCTTTTATTCTATGGGAGTAATGTCTCAAACTGTCTGTGCTTTGATCGATTCCTGGGAGACCAGTAGTAGTTTTCGAAGCACATCTGGAGGCATTCTGTAATCTGTGGACCTTCAGAGTGTTGAAGAAACAGGGAAATTGCATCGGTATTGAATACAACGGGCATCGTGGGGCTTTTATTCCATGGGAGTAATGTCTCAAACTGTCTATGCTTTGATAGATTCCTGGGAAACCAGTAGTAGGTTTCGAAGCACATCTGGAGGTATTCTGTAATCTGTGGTCCTTCAGAGTGTTGATGAAACACAGATATTGCATCGGTATTGAATACAACAGGCACCATGGGGCTTTTATTCTATGGGAGTAATGTCTCAAACTGTCTATGCTTTGATCGATTCCTGGGAAACCAGTAGTAGTTTTCGAAGCACATCTGGAGATATTCTGTAATCTGTGGTCCTTCAAAGTGTTGATGAAACACAGATATTGCATCGGTATTGAATACAACAGGCACCATGGGGCTTTTATTCTATGGGAGTAATGTCTCAAACTGTCTATGCTTTGATCGATTCCTGGGAGACCAGTAGTAGTTTTCGAAGCACATCTGGAGGCATTCTGTAATCTGTGGACCTTCAGAGTGTTGAAGAAACAGGGAAATTGCATCGGTATTGAATCATCGTGGGGCTTTTATTCCATGGGAGTAATGTCTCAAACTGTCTATGCTTTGATCGATTCCTGGGAAACCAGTAGTAGGTTTCGAAGCACATCTGGAGGTATTCTGTAATCTGTGGTCCTTCAGAGTGTTGATGAAACACAGATATTGCATCGGTATTGAATACAACAGGCACCATAGGGCTTTTATTCTATGGGAGTAATGTCTCAAACTGTCTGTGCTTTGATCGATTCCTGGGAGACCAGTAGTAGTTTTCGAAGCACATCTGGAGGCATTCTGTAATCTGTGGACCTTCAGAGTGTTGAAGAAACAGGGAAATTGCATCGGTATTGAATACAACGGGCATCGTGGGGCTTTCATTCCATGGGAGTAATGTCTCAAACTGTCTATGCTTTGATCGATTCCTGGGAAACCAGTAGTAGGTTTCGAAGCACATCTGGAGGTATTCTGTAATCTGTGGTCCTTCAGAGTGTTGATGAAACACAGATATTGCATCGGTATTGAATACAACGGGCATCGTGGGGCTTTTATTCCATGGGAGTAATGTCTCAAACTGTCTATGCTTTGATAGATTCCTGGGAAACCAGTAGTAGGTTTCGAAGCACATCTGGAGGTATTCTGTAATCTGTGGTCCTTCAGAGTGTTGATGAAACACAGATATTGCATCGGAATTGAATACAACAGGCACCATGGGGCTTTTATTCTATGGGAGTAATGTCTCAAACTGTCTATGCTTTGATCGATTCCTGGGAAACCAGTAGTAGTTTTCGAAGCACATCTGGAGGTATTCTGTAATCTGTGGTCCTTCAAAGTGTTGATGAAACACAGATATTGCATCGGTATTGAATACAACAGGCACCATGGGGCTTTTATTCTATGGGAGTAATGTCTCAAACTGTCTATGCTTTGATCGATTCCTGGGAGACCAGTAGTAGTTTTCGAAGAACATCTGGAGGCATTCTGTAATCTGTGGACCTTCAGAGTGTTGAAGAAACAGGGAAATTGCATCGGTATTGAATACAACGGGCATTGTGGGGCTTTTATTCCATGGGAGTAATGTCTCAAACTGTCTATGCTTTGATCGATTCCTGGGAGACCAGTAGTAGTTTTCGAAGAACATCTGGAGGCATTCTGTAATCTGTGGACCTTCAGAGTGTTGAAGAAACAGGGAAATTGCATCGGTATTGAATACAACGGGCATCGTGGGGCTTTTATTCCATGGGAGTAATGTCTCAAACTGTCTATGCTTTGATCGATTCCTGAGAAACCAGTAGTAGGTTTCGAAGCACATCTGGAGGTATTCTGTAATCTGTGGTCCTTCAGAGTGTTGATGAAACACAGATATTGCATCGGTATTGAATACAACAGGCACCATGGGGCTTTTATTCTATGGGAGTAATGTCTCAAACTGTCTATGCTTTGATCGATTCCTGGGAGACCAGTAGTAGTTTTCGAAGCACATCTGGAGGCATTCTGTAATCTGTGGACCTTCAGAGTGTTGAAGAAACAGGGAAATTGCATCGGTATTGAATCATCGTGGGGCTTTTATTCCATGGGAGTAATGTCTCAAACTGTCTATGCTTTGATCGATTCCTGGGAAACCAGTAGTAGGTTTCGAAGCACATCTGGAGGTATTCTGTAATCTGTGGTCCTTCAGAGTCTTGATGAAACACAGATATTGCATCGGTATTGAATACAACGGGCATCGTGGGGCTTTTATTCCATGGGAGTAATGTCTCAAACTGTCTATGCTTTGATCGATTCCTGGGAAACCAGTAGTAGGTTTCGAAGCACATCTGGAGGTATTCTGTAAACTGTGGTCCTTCAGAGTGTTGATGAAACACAGATATTGCATCGGTATTGAATACAACAGGCACCATGGGGCTTTTATTCTATGGGAGTAATGTCTCAAACTGTCTATGCTTTGATCGATTCCTGGGAGACCAGTAGTAGGTTTCGAAGCACATCTGGAGGTATTCTGTAATCTGTGGACCTTCAGAGTGTTGATGAAACACAGATATTGCATCGGTATTGAATACAACAGGCATCATGGGGCTTTTATTCCATGGGAGTAATGTCTCAAACTGTCTATGCTTTGATCGATTCCTGGGAAACCAGTAGTAGGTTTCGAAGCACATCTGGAGGTATTCTGTAATCTGTGGTCGATCAGAGTGTTGATGAAACACAGATATTGCATCGGTATTGAATACAACAGGCACCATGGGGCTTTTATTCTATGGGAGTAATGTCTCAAACTGTCTATGCTTTGATCGATTCCTGGGAGACCAGTAGTAGTTTTCGAAGCACATCTGGAGGCATTCTGTAATCGGTGGACCTTCAGAGTGTTGAAGAAACAGTGAAATTGCATCGGTATTGAATACAACGGGCATCGTGGGGCTTTTATTCCATGGGAGTAATGTCTCAAACTGTCTATGCTGTGATCGATTCCTGGGAAACCAGTAGTAGGTTTCGAAGCACATCTGGAGGTATTCTGTAATCTGTGGTCCTTCAGAGTGTTGATGAAACACAGATATTGCATCGGTATTGAATACAACAGGCATAATGGGGCTTTTATTCTATGGGAGTAATGTCTCAAACTGTCTATGCTTTGATCGATTCCTGGGAAACCAGTAGTAGGTTTCGAAGCACATCTGGAGGTATTCTGTAATCTGTGGTCCTTCAGAGTGTTGATGAAACACAGATATTGCATCGGTATTGAATACAACAGGCATCATGGGGCTTTTATTCCATGGTAGTAATGTCTCAAACTGTCTATGCTTTGATCGATTCCTGGGAAACCAGTACTAGGTTTCGAAGCACATCTGGAGGTATTCTGTAATCTGTGGTCCTTCAGAGTGTTGATGAAACACAGATATTGCATCGGTATTGAATACAACAGGCACCATGGGGCTTTTATTCTATGGGAGTAATGTCTCAAACTGTCTATGCTTTGATCGATTCCTGGGAGACCAGTAGTAGTTTTCGAAGCACATCTGGAGGCATTCTGTAATCTGTGGACCTTCAGAGTGTTGAAGAAACAGGGAAATTGCATCGGTATTGAATACAACAGGCACCATGGGGCTTTTATTCTATGGGAGTAATGTCTCAAACTGTCTATGCTTTGATCGATTCCTGGGAAACCAGTAGTAGGTTTCGAAGCACATCTGGAGGTATTCTGTAAACTGTGGTCCTTCAGAGTGTTGATGAAACACAGATATTGCATCGGTATTGAATACAACAGGCACCATGGGGCTTTTATTCTATGGGAGTAATGTCTCAAACTGTCTATGCTTTGATCGATTCCTGGGAGACCAGTAGTAGGTTTCGAAGCACATCTGGAGGTATTCTGTAATCTGTGGACCTTCAGAGTGTTGATGAAACACAGATATTGCATCGGTATTGAATACAACAGGCATCATGGGGCTTTTATTCCATGGGAGTAATGTCTCAAACTGTCTATGCTTTGATCGATTCCTGGGAAACCAGTAGTAGGTTTCGAAGCACATCTGGAGGTATTCTGTAATCTGTGGTCGATCAGAGTGTTGATGAAACACAGATATTGCATCGGTATTGAATACAACAGGCACCATGGGGCTTTTATTCTATGGGAGTAATGTCTCAAACTGTCTATGCTTTGATCGATTCCTGGGAGACCAGTAGTAGTTTTCGAAGCACATCTGGAGGCATTCTGTAATCTGTGGACCTTCAGAGTGTTGAAGAAACAGTGAAATTGCATCGGTATTGAATACAACGGGCATCGTGGGGCTTTTATTCCATGGGAGTAATGTCTCAAACTGTCTATGCTGTGATCGATTCCTGGGAAACCAGTAGTAGGTTTCGAAGCACATCTGGAGGTATTCTGTAATCTGTGGTCCTTCAGAGTGTTGATGAAACACAGATATTGCATCGGTATTGAATACAACAGGCATCATGGGGCTTTTATTCTATGGGAGTAATGTCTCAAACTGTCTATGCTTTGATCGATTCCTGGGAAACCAGTAGTAGGTTTCGAAGCACATCTGGAGGTATTCTGTAATCTGTGGTCCTTCAGAGTGTTGATGAAACACAGATATTGCATCGGTATTGAATACAACAGGCATCATGGGGCTTTTATTCCATGGTAGTAATGTCTCAAACTGTCTATGCTTTGATCGATTCTTGGGAAACCAGTACTAGGTTTCGAAGCACATCTGGAGGTATTCTGTAATCTGTGGTCCTTCAGAGTGTTGATGAAACACAGATATTGCATCGGTATTGAATACAACAGGCACCATGGGGCTTTTATTCTATGGGAGTAATGTCTCAAACTGTCTATGCTTTGATCGATTCCTGGGAGACCAGTAGTAGTTTTCGAAGCACATCTGGAGGCATTCTGTAATCTGTGGACCTTCAGAGTGTTGAAGAAACAGGGAAATTGCATCGGTATTGAATACAACAGGCACCATGGGGCTTTTATTCTATGGGAGTAATGTCTCAAACTGTCTATGCTTTGATCGATTCCTGGGAAACCAGTAGTAGGTTTCGAAGCACATCTGGAGGTATTCTGTAATCTGTGGTCCTTCAGAGTGTTGATGAAACACAGATATTGCATCGGTATTGAATACAACAGGCATCATGGGGCTTTTATTCTATGGGAGTAATGTCTCAAACTGTCTATGCTTTGATCGATTCCTGGGAAACCAGTAGTAGGTTTCGAAGCACATCTGGAGGTATTCTGTAATCTGTGGTCCTTCAGAGTGTTGATGAAACACAGATATTGCATCGGTATTGAATACAACAGGCATCATGGGGCCTTTATTCCATGGGAGTAATGTCTCAAACTGTCTATGCTTTGATCGATTCCTGGGAAACCAGTAGTAGGTTTCTAAGCACATCTGGAGGTATTCTGTAATCTGTGGTCCTTCAGAGTGTTGATGAAACACAGATATTGCATCGGTATTGAATACAACAGGCACCATGGGGCTTTTATTCTATGGGAGTAATGTCTCAAACTGTCTATGCTTTGATCGATTCCTGGGAGACCAGTAGTAGTTTTCGAAGCACATCTGGAGGCATTCTGTAATCTGTGGACCTTCAGAGTGTTGAAGAAACAGGGAAATTGCATCGGTATTGAATACAACGGGCATCGTGGGGCTTTTATTCCATGGGAGTAATGTCTCAAACTGTCTATGCTTTGATCGATTCCTGGGAAACCAGTAGTAGGTTTCGAAGCACATCTGGAGGTATTCTGTAATCTGTGGTCCTTCAGAGTGTTGATGAAACACAGATATTGCATCGGTATTGAATACAACAGGCACCACGGGGCTTTTATTCTATGGGAGTAATGTCTCAAACTGTCTATGCTTTGATCGATTCCTGGGAGACCAGTAGTAGTTTTCGAAGCACATCTGGAGGCATTCTGTAATCTGTGGACCTTCAGAGTGTTGAAGAAACAGGGAAATTGCATCGGTATTGAATACAACGGGCATCGTGGGGCTTTTATTCCATGGGAGTAATGTCTCAAACTGTCTATGCTTTGATCGATTCCTGGGAGACCAGTAGTAGTTTTCGAAGCACATCTGGAGGCATTCTGTAATCTGTGGACCTTCAGAGTGTTGACGAAACACAGATATTGCATCGGTATTGAATACAACAGGCACCATGCGGCTTTTATTCCATGGGAGTAATGTCTCAAACTGTCTATGCTTTGATCGATTCCTGGGAAAGCAGTAGTAGGTTTCGAAGCACATCTGGAGGTATTCTGTAATCTGTGGTCCTTCAGAGTGTTGATGAAACACAGATATTGCATCGGTATTGAATACAACAGGCACATGGGGCTTTTATTCTATGGGAGTAATGTCTCAAACTGTCTATGCTTTCATCGATTCCTGGGAAACCAGTAGTAGTTTTCGAAGAACATCTGGAGGCATTCTGTAATCTGTGGACCTTCAGAGTGTTGAAGAAACAGGGAAATTGCATCGGTATTGAATACAACGGGCATCGTGTGGCTTTTATTCCATGGGAGTAATGTCTCAAACTGTCTATGCTTTGATCGATTCCTGGGAAACCAGTAGTAGGTTTCGAAGCACATCTGGAGGTATTCTGTAATCTGTGGTCCTTCAGAGTGTTGATGAAACACAGATATTGCATCGGTATTGAATACAACGGGCATCGTGGGGCTTTTATTCCATGGGAGTAATGTCTCAAACTGTCTATGCTTTGATCGATTCCTGGGAAACCAGTAGTAGGTTTCGAAGCACATCTGGAGGTATTCTGTAATCTGTGGTCCTTCAGAGTGTTGATGAAACACAGATATTGCATCGGTATTGAATACAACAGGCACCATGGGGCTTTTATTCTATGGGAGTAATGTCTCAAACTGTCTATGCTTTGATCGATTCCTGGGAGACCAGTAGTAGTTTTCGAAGCACATCTGGAGGCATTCTGTAATCTGTGGACCTTCAGAGTGTTCAAGAAACAGGGAAATTGCATCGGTATTGAATACAACGGGCATCGTGGGGCTTTTATACCATGGGAGTAATGTCTCAAACTGTCTATGCTTTGATCGATTCCTGGGAAACCAGTAGTAGGTTTCGAAGCACATCTGGAGGTATTCTGTAATCTGTGGTCCTTCAGAGTGTTGATGAAACACAGATATTGCATCGGTATTGAATACAATAGGCACCATGGGGCTTTTATTCTATGGGAGTAATGTCTCAAACTTTCTATGCTTTGATCGATTCCTGGGAGACCAGTAGTAGTTTTCGAAGAACATCTGGAGGCATTCTGTAATCTGTGGACCTTCAGAGTGTTGAAGAAACAGGGAAATTGCATCGGTATTGAATACAACGGGCATCGTGGGGCTTTTATTCCATGGGAGTAATGTCTCAAACTGTCTATGCTTTGATAGATTCCTGGGAGACCAGTAGTAGTTTTCGAAGAACATCTGGAGGCATTCTGTATTCTGTGGACCTTCAGAGTGTTGAAGAAACAGGGAAATTGCATCGGTATTGAATACAACAGGCATCGTGGGGCTTTTATTCCATGGGAGTAATGTCTCAAACTGTCTATGTTTTGATCGATTCCTGGGAAACCAGTAGTAGGTTTCGAAGCACATCTGGAGGTATTCTGTAATCTGTGGTCCTTCAGAGTGTTGATGAAACACAGATATTGCATCGGTATTGAATACAACGGGCATCGTGGGGCTTTTATTCCATGGGAGTAATGTCCCAAACTGTCTATGCTTTGATCGATTCCTGGGAAACCAGTAGTAGTTTTCGAAGAACATCTGGAGGCATTCTGTAATCTGTGGACCTTCAGAGTGTTGAAGAAACAGGGAAATTGCATCGGTATTGAATACAACGGCCATCGTGGGGCTTTTATTCCATGGGAGTAATGTCTCAAACTGTCTATGCTTTGATCGATTCCTGGGAAACCAGTAGTAGGTTTCGAAGCACATCTGGAGGTATTCTGTAATCTGTGGTCCTTCAGAGTGTTGATGAAACACAGATATTGCATCGGTATTGAATACAACAGGCACCATGGGGCTTTTATTCTATGGGAGTAATGTCTCAAACTGTCTATGCTTTGATCGATTCCTGGGAGACCAGTAGTAGATTTCGAAGAACATCTGGAGGCATTCTGTAATCTGTGGACCTTCAGAGTGTTGAAGAAACAGGGAAATTGCATCGGTATTGAATACAACGGGCATCGTGGGGCTTTTATTCCATGGGAGTAATGTCTCAAACTGTCTATGCTTTGATCGATTCCTGGGAAACCAGTAGTAGGTTTCGAAGCACATCTGGAGGTATTCTGTAATCTGTGTCCTTCAGAGTGTTGATGAAACACAGATATTGCATCGGTATTGAATACAACGGGCATTGTGGGGCTTTTATTCCATGGGAGTTATGTCCCAAACTGTCTATGCTTTGATCGATTCCTGGGAAATCAGTAGTAGCTTTCGAAGCACATCTGGAGGCATTCTGTAATCTGTGGACCTTCAGAGTGTTGAAGAAACAGGGAAATTGCATCGGTATTGAATACAACGGGCATCGTGGGGCTTTTATTCCATGGGAGTAATGTCTCAAACTGTCTATGCTTTGATCGATTCCTGGGAAACCAGTAGTAGGTTTCGAAGCACATCTGGAGGTATTCTGTAATCTGTGGTCCTTCAGAGTGTTGATGAAACACAGATATTGCATCGGTATTGAATACAACAGGCACCATGGGGCTTTTATTCTATGGGAGTAATGTCTCAAACTGTCTATGCTTTGATCGATTCCTGGGAGACCAGTAGTAGTTTTCGAAGAACATCTGGAGGCATTCTGTAATCTGTGGACCTTCAGAGTGTTGAAGAAACAGGGAAATTGCATCGGTATTGAATACAACGGGCATCGTGGGGCTTTTATTCCATGGGAGTAATGTCTCAAACTGTCTATGCTTTGATCGATTCCTGGGAGACCAGTAGTAGTTTTCGAAGAACATCTGGAGGCATTCTGTAATCTGTGGACCTTCAGAGTGTTGAAGAAACAGGGAAATTGCATCGGTATTGAATACAACGGGCATCGTGGGGCTTTTATTCCATGGGAGTAATGTCTCAAACTGTCTATGCTTTGATCGATTCCTGGGAGACCAGTAGTAGTTTTCGAAGAACATCTGGAGGCATTCTGTAATCTGTGGACCTTCAGAGTGTTGAAGAAACAGGGAAATTGCATCGGTATTGAATACAACGGGCATCGTGGGGCTTTTATTCCATGGGAGTAATGTCTCAAACTGTCTATGCTTTGATCGATTCCTGGGAGACCAGTAGTAGTTTTCGAAGAACATCTGGAGGCATTCTGTAATCTGTGGACCTTCAGAGTGTTGAAGAAACAGGGAAATTGCATCGGTATTGAATACAACGGGCATCGTGGGGCTTTTATTCCATGGGAGTAATGTCTCAAACTGTCTATGCTTTGATCGATTCCTGGGAGACCAGTAGTAGTTTTCGAAGAACATCTGGAGGCATTCTGTAATCTGTGGACCTTCAGAGTGTTGAAGAAACAGGGAAATTGCATCGGTATTGAATACAACGGGCATCGTGGGGCTTTTATTCCATGGGAGTAATGTCTCAAACTGTCTATGCTTTGATCGATTCCTGGGAGACCAGTAGTAGTTTTCGAAGAACATCTGGAGGCATTCTGTAATCTGTGGACCTTCAGAGTGTTGAAGAAACAGGGAAATTGCATCGGTATTGAATACAACGGGCATCGTGGGGCTTTTATTCCATGGGAGTAATGTCTCAAACTGTCTATGCTTTGATCGATTCCTGGGAGACCAGTAGTAGTTTTCGAAGAACATCTGGAGGCATTCTGTAATCTGTGGACCTTCAGAGTGTTGAAGAAACAGGGAAATTGTATCGGTATTGAATACAACGGGCATCGTGGGGCTTTTATTCCATGGGAGTAATGTCTCAAACTGTCTATGCTTTGATCGATTCCTGGGAGACCAGTAGTAGTTTTCGAAGAACATCTGGCGGCATTCTGTAATCTGTGGACCTTCAGAGTGTTGAAGAAACAGGGAAATTGCATCGGTATTGAATACAACGGGCATCGTGGGGCTTTTATTCCATGGGAGTAATGTCTCAAACTGTCTATGCTTTGATCGATTCCTGGGAGACCAGTAGTATTTTTCGAAGAACATCTGGAGGCATTCTGTAATCTGTGGACCTTCAGAGTGTTGAAGAAACAGGGAAATTGCATCGGTATTGAATACAACGGGCATCGTGGGGCTTTTATTCCATGGGAGTAATGTCTCAAACTGTCTATGCTTTGATCGATTCCTGGGAAACCAGTAGTAGGTTTCGAAGCACATCTGGAGGTATTCTGTAATCTGTGGTCCTTCAGAGTGTTGATGAAACACAGATATTGCATCGGTATTGAATTCAACGGGCATCGTGGGGCTTTTATTCCATGGGAGTAATGTCTCAAACTGTCTATGCTTTGATCGATTCCTGGGAAACCAGTAGTAGTTTTCCAAGCACATCTGGAGGCATTCTGTAATCTGTGGACCTTCAGAGTGTTGAAGAAACAGGGAAATTGCATCGGTATTGAATACAACGGGCATCGTGGGGCTTTTATTCCATGGGAGTAATGTCTCAAACTGTCTATGCTTTGATCGATTCCTGGGAGACCAGTAGTATTTTTCGAAGAACATCTGGAGGCATTCTGTAATCTGTGGACCTTCAGAGTGTTGAAGAAACAGGGAAATTGCATCGGTATTGAATACAACGGGCATCGTGGGGCTTTTATTCCATGGGAGTAATGTCTCAAACTGTCTATGCTTTGATCGATTCCTGGGAAACCAGTAGTAGGTTTCGAAGCACATCTGGAGGTATTCTGTAATCTGTGGTCCTTCAGAGTGTTGATGAAACACAGATATTGCATCGGTATTGAATTCAACGGGCATCGTGGGGCTTTTATTCCATGGGAGTAATGTCTCAAACTGTCTATGCTTTGATCGATTCCTGGGAAACCAGTAGTAGTTTTCCAAGCACATCTGGAGGCATTCTGTAATCTGTGGACCTTCAGAGTGTTGAAGAAACAGGGAAATTGCATCGGTATTGAATACAAAGGGCATCTTGGGGGGCTTTTATTCCATGGGAGTAATGTCTCAAACTGTCTATGCTTTGATCGATTCCTGGGAAACCAGTAGTAGGTTTCGAAGCACATCTGGAGGTATTCTGTAATCTGTGGTCCTTCAGAGTGTTGATGAAACACAGATATTGCATAGGTATTGAATACAACAGGCACCATGGGGCTTTTATTCTATGGGAGTAATGTCTCAAACTGTCTATGCTTTGATCGATTCCTGGGAGACCAGTAGTAGTTTTCGAAGAACATCTGGAGGCATTCTGTAATCTGTGGACCTTCAGAGTGTTGAAGAAACAGGGAAATTGCATCGGTATTGAATACAACAGGCATCGTGGGGCTTTTATTCCATGGGAGTAATGTCTCAAACTGTCTATGCTTTGATCGATTCCTGGGAAACCAGTAGTAGGTTTCGAAGCACATCTGGAGGTATTCTGTAATCTGTGGTCCTTCAGAGTGTTGATGAAACACAGATATTGCATCGGTATTGAATACAACGGGCATCGTGGGGCTTTTATTCTATGGGAGTAATGTCTCAAACTGTCTATGCTTTGATCGATTCCTGGGAGACCAGTAGTAGTTTTCGAAGAACATCTGGAGGCATTCTGTAATCTGTGGACCTTCAGAGTGTTGAAGAAACAGGGCAATTGCATCGGTATTGAATACAACGGGCATCGTGGGGCTTTTATTCCATGGGAGTAATGTCTCAAGCTGTCTATGCTTTGATCGATTCCTGGGAAACCAGTAGTAGGTTTCGAAGCACATCTGGAGGTATTCTGTAATCTGTGTCCTTCAGAGTGTTGATGAAACACAGATATTGCATCGGTATTGAATACAACAGGCACCATGGGGCTTTTATTCTATGGGAGTAATGTCTCAAACTGTCTATGCTTTGATCGATTCCTGGGAGACCAGTAGTAGTTTTCGAAGAACATCTGGAGGCATTCTGTAATCTGTGGACCTTCAGAGTGTTGAAGAAACAGGGAAATTGCATCGGTATTGAATACAACGGGCATCGTGGGGCTTTTATTCCATGGGAGTAATGTCTCAAACTGTCTCTGCTTTGATCGATTCCTGGGAGACCAGTAGTAGTTTTCGAAGAACATCTGGAGGCATTCTGTAATCTGTGGACCTTCAGAGTGTTGATGAAACACAGATATTGCATCGGTATTGAATACAACGGGCATCGTGGGGCTTTTATTCCATGGGAGTAATGTCTCAAACTGTCTATGCTTTGATCGATTCCTGGGAAACCAGTAGTAGTTTTCCAAGCACATCTGGAGGCATTCTGTAATCTGTGGACCTTCAGAGTGTTGAAGAAACAGGGAAATTGCATCGGTATTGAATACAAAGGGCATCGTGGGGCTTTTATTCCATGGGAGTAATGTCTCAAACTGTCTATGCTTTGATCGATTCCTGGGAAACCAGTAGTAGGTTTCGAAGCACATCTGGAGGTATTCTGTAATCTGTGGTCCTTCAGAGTGTTGATGAAACACAGATATTGCATCGGTATTGAATACAACAGGCACCATGGGGCTTTTATTCTATGGGAGTAATGTCTCAAACTGTCTATGCTTTGATCGATTCCTGGGAGACCAGTAGTAGTTTTCGAAGAACATCTGGAGGCATTCTGTAATCTGTGGACCTTCAGAGTGTTGAAGAAACAGGGAAATTGCATCGGTATTGAATACAACAGGCATCGTGGGGCTTTTATTCCATGGGAGTAATGTCTCAAACTGTCTATGCTTTGATCGATTCCTGGGAAACCAGTAGTAGGTTTCGAAGCACATCTGGAGGTATTCTGTAATCTGTGGTCCTTCAGAGTGTTGATGAAACACAGATATTGCATCGGTATTGAATACAACGGGCATCGTGGGGCTTTTATTCTATGGGAGTAATGTCTCAAACTGTCTATGCTTTGATCGATTCCTGGGAGACCAGTAGTAGTTTTCGAAGAACATCTGGAGGCATTCTGTAATCTGTGGACCTTCGGAGTGTTGAAGAAACAGGGCAATTGCATCGGTATTGAATACAACGGGCATCGTGGGGCTTTTATTCCATGGGAGTAATGTCTCAAGCTGTCTATGCTTTGATCGATTCCTGGGAAACCAGTAGTAGGTTTCGAAGCACATCTGGAGGTATTCTGTAATCTGTGGTCCTTCAGAGTGTTGATGAAACACAGATATTGCATCGGTATTGAATACAACAGGCACCATGGGGCTTTTATTCTATGGGAGTAATGTCTCAAACTGTCTATGCTTTGATCGATTCCTGGGAGACCAGTAGTAGTTTTCGAAGAACATCTGGAGGCATTCTGTAATCTGTGGACCTTCAGAGTGTTGAAGAAACAGGGAAATTGCATCGGTATTGAATACAACGGGCATTGTGGGGCTTTTATTCCATGGGAGTAATGTCTCAAACTGTCTATGCTTTGATCGATTCCTGGGAGACCAGTAGTAGTTTTCGAAGAACATCTGGAGGCATTCTGTAATCTGTGGACCTTCAGAGTGTTGAAGAAACAGGGAAATTGCATCGGTATTGAATACAACAGGCATCGTGGGGCTTTTATTCCATGGGAGTAATGTCTCAAACTGTCTATGCTTTGATCGATTCCTGGGAAACCAGTAGTAGGTTTCGAAGCACATCTGGAGGTATTCTGTAATCTGTGGTCCTTCAGAGTGTTGATGAAACACAGATATTGCATCGGTATTGAATACAACAGGCACCATGGGGCTTTTATTCTATGGGAGTAATGTCTCAAACTGTCTATGCTTTGATCGATTCCTGGGAGACCAGTAGTAGTTTTCGAAGAACATCTGGAGGTATTCTGTAATCTGTGGTCCTTCAGAGTGTTGATGAAACACAGATATTGCATCGGTATTGAATACAACAGGCACCATGGGGCTTTTATTCTATGGGAGTAATGTCTCAAACTGTCTATGCTTTGATCGATTCCTGGGAGACCAGTAGTAGATTTCGAAGAACATCTGGAGGCATTCTGTAATCTGTGGACCTTCAGAGTGTTGAAGAAACAGGGAAATTGCATCGGTATTGAATACAACGGGCATCGTGGGGCTTTTATTCCATGGGAGTAATGTCTCAAACTGTCTATGCTTTGATCGATTCCTGGGAAACCAGTAGTAGGTTTCGAAGCACATCTGGAGGTATTCTGTAATCTGTGGTCCTTCAGAGTGTTGATGAAACACAGATATTGCATCGGTATTGAATACAACGGGCATCGTGGGGCTTTTATTCCATGGGAGTTATGTCCCAAACTGTCTATGCTTTGATCGATTCCTGGGAAATCAGTAGTAGTTTTCGAAGCACATCTGGAGGCATTCTGTAATCTGTGGACCTTCAGAGTGTTGAAGAAACAGGGAAATTGCATCGGTATTGAATACAACGGGCATCGTGGGGCTTTTATTCCATGGGAGTAATGTCTCAAACTGTCTATGCTTTGATCGATTCCTGGGAAACCAGTAGTAGGTTTCGAAGCACATCTGGAGGTATTCTGTAATCTGTGGTCCTTCAGAGTGTTGATGAAACACAGATATTGCATCGGTATTGAATACAACAGGCACCATGGGGCTTTTATTCTATGGGAGTAATGTCTCAAACTGTCTATGTTTTGATCGATTCCTGGGAGACCAGTAGTAGTTTTCGAAGAACATCTGGAGGCATTCTGTAATCTGTGGACCTTCAGAGTGTTGAAGAAACAGGGAAATTGCATCGGTATTGAATACAACGGGCATCGTGGGGCTTTTATTCCATGGGAGTAATGTCTCAAACTGTCTATGCTTTGATCGATTCCTGGGAAACCAGTAGTAGGTTTCGAAGCACATCTGGAGGTATTCTGTAATCTGTGGTCCTTCAGAGTGTTGATGAAACACAGATATTGCATCGGTATTGAATACAACGGGCATCGTGGGGCTTTTATTCCATGGGAGTAATGTCTCAAACTGTCTATGCTTTGATCGATTCCTGGGAAACCAGTAGTAGTTTTCCAAGCACATCTGGAGGCATTCTGTAATCTGTGGACCTTCAGAGTGTTGAAGAAACAGGGAAATTGCATCGGTATTGAATACAACGGGCATCGTGGGGCTTTTATTCCATGGGAGTAATGTCTCAAACTGTCTATGCTTTGATCGATTCCTGGGAGACCAGTAGTAGTTTTCGAAGAACATCTGGAGGCATTCTGTAATCTGTGGACCTTCAGAGTGTTGAAGAAACAGGGAAATTGCATCGGTATTGAATACAACGGGCATCGTGGGGCTTTTATTCCATGGGAGTAATGTCTCAAACTGTCTATGCTTTGATCGATTCCTGGGAGACCAGTAGTAGTTTTCGAAGAACATCTGGAGGCATTCTGTAATCTGTGGACCTTCAGAGTGTTGAAGAAACAGGGAAATTGCATCGGTATTGAATACAACGGGCATCGTGGGGCTTTTATTCCATGGGAGTAATGTCTCAAACTGTCTATGCTTTGATCGATTCCTGGGAGACCAGTAGTAGTTTTCGAAGAACATCTGGAGGCATTCTGTAATCTGTGGACCTTCAGAGTGTTGAAGAAACAGGGAAATTGCATCGGTATTGAATACAACGGGCATCGTGGGGCTTTTATTCCATGGGAGTAATGTCTCAAACTGTCTATGCTTTGATCGATTCCTGGGAGACCAGTAGTAGTTTTCGAAGAACATCTGGAGGCATTCTGTAATCTGTGGACCTTCAGAGTGTTGAAGAAACAGGGAAATTGCATCGGTATTGAATACAACGGGCATCGTGGGGCTTTTATTCCATGGGAGTAATGTCTCAAACTGTCTATGCTTTGATCGATTCCTGGGAGACCAGTAGTAGTTTTCGAAGAACATCTGGAGGCATTCTGTAATCTGTGGACCTTCAGAGTGTTGAAGAAACAGGGAAATTGCATCGGTATTGAATACAACGGGCATCGTGGGGCTTTTATTCCATGTTAGTAATGTCTCAAACTGTCTATGCTTTGATCGATTCCTGGGAGACCAGTAGTAGTTTTCGAAGAACATCTGAGGGCATTCTGTAATCTGTGGACCTTCAGAGTGTTGAAGAAACAGGGAAATTGCATCGGTATTGAATACAACGGGCATCGTGGGGCTTTTATTCCATGGGAGTAATGTCTCAAACTGTCTATGCTTTGATCGATTCCTGGGAGACCAGTAGTAGTTTTAGAAGAACATCTGGAGGCATTCTGTAATCTGTGGACCTTCAGAGTGTTGAAGAAACAGGGAAATTGTATCGGTATTGAATACAACGGGCATTGTGGGGCTTTTATTCCATGGGAGTAATGTCTCAAACTGTCTATGCTTTGATCGATTCCTGGGAGACCAGTAGTAGTTTTCGAAGAACATCTGGCGGCATTCTGTAATCTGTGGACCTTCAGAGTGTTGAAGAAACAGGGAAATTTCATCGGTATTGAATACAACGGGCATCGTGGGGCTTTTATTCCATGGGAGTAATGTCTCAAACTGTCTATGCTTTGATCGATTCCTGGGAGACCAGTAGTAGTTTTCGAAGAACATCTGGAGGCATTCTGTAATCTGTGGACCTTCAGAGTGTTGAAGAAACAGGGAAATTGCATCGGTATTGAATACAACGGGCATCGTGGGGCTTTTATTCCATGGGAGTAATGTCTCAAACTGTCTATGCTTTGATCGATTCCTGGGAGACCAGTAGTA
Source organism: Schistocerca gregaria (assembly GCF_023897955.1). Taxonomy (NCBI): domain Eukaryota; kingdom Metazoa; phylum Arthropoda; class Insecta; order Orthoptera; family Acrididae; genus Schistocerca; species Schistocerca gregaria. The sequence continues at coordinate 6,419,883 of NW_026061730.1, forward strand.
GTTTTCGAAGAACATCTGGAGGCATTCTGTAATCTGTGGACCTTCAGAGTGTTGAAGAAACAGGGAAATTGCATCGGTATTGAATACAACGGGCATCGTGGGGCTTTTATTCCATGGGAGCAATGTCTCAAACTGTCTATGCTTTGATCGATTCCTGGGAGACCAGTAGTAGTTTTCGAAGAACATCTGGAGGCATTCTGTAATCTGTGGACCTTCAGAGTGTTGAAGAAACAGGGAAATTGCATCGGTATTGAATACAACGGGCATCGTGGGGCTTTTATTCCATGGGAGTAATGTCTCAAACTGTCTATGCTTTGATCGATTCCTGGGAAACCAGTAGTAGGTTTCGAAGCACATCTGGAGGTATTCTGTAATCTGTGGTCCTTCAGAGTGTTGATGAAACACAGATATTGCATCGGTATTGAATACAACGGGCATCGTGGGGCTTTTATTCCATGGGAGTAATGTCTCAAACTGTCTATGCTTTGATCGATTCCTGGGAGACCAGTAGTAGGTTTCGAAGCACATCTGGAGGTATTCTGTAATCTGTGGTCCTTCAGAGTGTTGATGAAACACAGATATTGCATCGGTATTGAATACAACAGGCACCATGGGGCTTTTATTCTATGGGAGTAATGTCTCAAACTGTCTATGCTTTGATCGATTCCTGGGAGACCAGTAGTAGTTTTCGAAGAACATCTGGAGGCATTCTGTAATCTGTGGACCTTCAGAGTGTTGAAGAAACAGGGAAATTGCATCGGTATTGAATACAACAGGCATCGTGGGGCTTTTATTCCATGGGAGTAATGTCTCAAACTGTCTATGCTTTGATCGATTCCTGGGAAACCAGTAGTAGTTTTCGAAGAACATCTGGAGGCATTCTGTAATCTGTGGACCTTCAGAGTGTTGAAGAAACAGGGAAATTGCATCGGTATTGAATACAACGGGCATCGTGGGGCTTTTATTCCATGGGAGTAATGTCTCAAACTGTCTATGCTTTGATCGATTCCTGGGAGACCAGTAGTAGGTTTCGAAGCACATCTGGAGGTATTCTGTAATCTGTGGTCCTTCAGAGTGTTGATGAAACACAGATATTGCATCGGTATTGAATACAACAGGCACCATGGGGCTTTTATTCTATGGGAGTAATGTCTCAAACTGTCTATGCTTTGATCGATTCCTGGGAGACCAGTAGTAGTTTTCGAAGAACATCTGGAGGCAGTCTGTAATCTGTGGACCTTAAGAGTGTTGAATAAACAGGGAAATTGCATCGGTATTGAATACAACAGGCATCGTGGGGCTTTTATTCCATGGGAGTAATGTCTCAAACTGTCTATGCTTTGATCGATTCCTGGGAGACCAGTAGTAGGTTTCGAAGCACATCTGGAGGTATTCTGTAATCTGTGGTCCTTCAGAGTGTTGATGAAACACAGATATTGCATCGGTATTGAATACAACAGGCACCATGGGGCTTTTATTCTATGGGAGTAATGTCTCAAACTGTCTATGCTTTGATCGATTCCTGGGAGACCAGTAGTAGTTTTCGAAGAACATCTGGAGGTATTCTGTAATCTGTGGACCTTCAGAGTGTTGAAGAAACAGGGAAATTGCATCGGTATTGAATACAACAGGCATCGTGGGGCTTTTATTCCATGGGAGTAATGTCTCAAACTGTCTATGCTTTGATCGATTCCTGGGAGACCAGTAGTAGGTTTCGAAGCACATCTGGAGGTATTCTGTAATCTGTGGTCCTTCAGAGTGTTGATGAAACACAGATATTGCATCGGTATTGAATACAACAGGCACCATGGGGCTTTTATTCTATGGGAGTAATGTCTCAAACTGTCTATGCTTTGATCGATTCCTGGGAGACCAGTAGTAGTTTTCGAAGAACATCTGGAGGCATTCTGTAATCTGTGGACCTTCAGAGTGTTGAAGAAACAGGGAAATTGCATCGGTATTGAATACAACAGGCATCGTGGGGCTTTTATTCCATGGGAGTAATGTCTCAAACTGTCTATGCTTTGATCGATTCCTGGGAGACCAGTAGTAGTTTTCGAAGAACATCTGGAGGCATTCTGTAATCTGTGGACCTTCAGAGTGTTGAAGAAACAGGGAAATTGCATCGGTATTGAATACAACGGGCATCGTGGGGCTTTTATTCCATGGGAGTAATGTCTCAAACTGTCTATGCTTTGATCGATTCCTGGGAAACCAGTAGTAGGTTTCGAAGCACATCTGGAGGTATTCTGTAATCTGTGGTCCTTCAGAGTGTTGATGAAACACAGATATTGCATCGGTATTGAATACAACAGGCACCATGGGGCTTTTATTCTATGGGAGTAATGTCTCAAACTGTCTATGCTTTGATCGATTCCTGGGAGACCAGTAGTAGTTTTCGAAGAACATCTGGAGGCATTCTGTAATCTGTGGACCTTCAGAGTGTTGAAGAAACAGGGAAATTGCATCGGTATTGAATACAACAGGCATCGTGGGGCTTTTATTCCATGGGAGTAATGTCTCAAACTGTCTATGCTTTGATCGATTCCTGGGAAACCAGTAGTAGGTTTCGAAGCACATCTGGAGGTATTCTGTAATCTGTGGTCCTTCAGAGTGTTGATGAAACACAGATATTGCATCGGTATTGAATACAACGGGCATCGTGGGGCTTTTATTCTATGGGAGTAATGTCTCAAACTGTCTATGCTTTGATCGATTCCTGGGAGACCAGTAGTAGTTTTCGAAGAACATCTGGAGGCAGTCTGTAATCTGTGGACCTTAAGAGTGTTGAATAAACAGGGAAATTGCATCGGTATTGAATACAACGGGCATCGTGGGGCTTTTATTCCATGGGAGTAATGTCTCAAACTGTCTATGCTTTGATCGATTCCTGGGAGACCAGTAGTAGTTTTCGAAGAACATCTGGAGGCATTCTGTAATCTGTGGACCTTCAGAGTGTTGAAGAAACAGGGAAATTGCATCGATATTGAATACAACGGGCATCGTGGGGCTTTTATTCCATGGGAGTAATGTCTCAAACTGTCTATGCTTTGATCGATTCCTGGGAGACCAGTAGCAGTTTTCGAAGAACATCTGGAGGCATTCTGTAATCTGTGGACCTTCAGAGTGTTGAAGAAACAGGGAAATTGCATCGGTATTGAATACAACGGGCATCGTGGGGCTTTTATTCCATGGGAGTAATGTCTCAAACTGTCTATGCTTTGATCGATTCCTGGGAGACCAGTAGTAGTTTTCGAGGAACATCTGGAGGCATTCTGTAATCTGTGGACCTTCAGAGTGTTGAAGAAACAGGGAAATTGCATCGGTATTGAATACAACGGGCATCGTGGGGTTTTGTTCCATGGGAGTAATGTCTCAAACTGTCTATGCTTTGATCGATTCCTGGGAGACCAGTAGTAGTTTTCGAAGAACATCTGGAGGCATTCTGTAATCTGTGGACCTTCAGAGTGTTGAAGAAACAGGGAAATTGCATCGGTATTGAATACAACGGGCATCGTGGGGCTTTTATTCCATGGGAGTAATGTCTCAAACTGTCTATGCTTTGATCGATTCCTGGGAAACCAGTAGTAGTTTTCCAAGCACATCTGGAGGCATTCTGTAACCTGTGGACCTTCAGAGTGTTGAAGAAACAGGGAAATTGCATCGGTATTGAATACAACGGGCATCGTGGGGCTTTTATTCCATGGGAGTAATGTCTCAAACTGTCTATGCTTTGATCGATTCCTGGGAAACCAGTAGTAGGTTTCGAAGCACATCTGGAGGTATTCTGTAATCTGTGGTCCTTCAGAGTGTTGATGAAACACAGATATTGCATCGGTATTGAATTCAACAGGCACCATGGGGCTTTTATTCTATGGGAGTAATGTCTCAAACTGTCTATGCTTTGATCGATTCCTGGGAGACCAGTAGTAGTTTTCGAAGAACATCTGGAGGCATTCTGTAATCTGTGGACCTTCAGAGTGTTGAAGAAACAGGGAAATTGCATCGGTATTGAATACAACAGGCATCGTGGGGCTTTTATTCCATGGGAGTAATGTCTCAAACTGTCTATGCTTTGATCGATTCCTGGGAAACCAGTAGTAGGTTTCGAAGAACATCTGGAGGTATTCTGTAATCTGTGGTCCTTCAGAGTGTTGATGAAACACAGATATTGCATCGGTATTGAATACAACGGGCATCGTGGGGCTTTTATTCTATGGGAGTAATGTCTCAAACTGTCTATGCTTTGATCGATTCCTGGGAGACCAGTAGTAGTTTTCGAAGAACATATGGAGGCATTCTGTAATCTGTGGACCTTCAGAGTGTTGACGAAACAGGGAAATTGCATCGGTATTGAATACAACGGGCATCGTGGTGCTTTTATTCCATGGGAGTAATGTCTCAAACTGTCTATGCTTTGATCGATTCCTGGGAAACCAGTAGTAGGTTTCGAAGCACATTTGGAGGTATTCTGTAATCTGTGGTCCTTCAGAGTGTTGATGAAACACAGATATTGCATCGGTATTGAATACAACAGGCACCATGGGGCTTTTATTCTATGGGAGTAATGTCTCAAACTGTCTATGCTTTGATCGATTCCTGGGAGACCAGTAGTAGTTTTCGAAGAACATCTGGAGGCATTCTGTAATCTGTGGACCTTCAGAGTGTTGAAGAAACAGGGAAATTGCATCGGTATTGAATACAACGGGCATCGTGGGGCTTTTATTCCATGGGAGTAATGTCTCAAACTGTCTATGCTTTGATCGATTCCTGGGAGACCAGTAGTAGTTTTCGAAGTACATCTGGAGGCATTCTGTAATCTGTGGACCTTCAGAGTGTTGAAGAAACAGGGAAATTGCATCGGTATTGAATACAACAGGCATCGTGGGGCTTTTATTCCATGGGAGTAATGTCTCAAACTGTCTATGCTTTGATCGATTCCTGGGAAACCAGTAGTAGGTTTCGAAGCACACCTGGAGGTATTCTGTAATCTGTGGTCCTTCAGAGTGTTGATGAAACACAGATATTGCATCGGTATTGAATACAACAGGCACCATGGGGCTTTTATTCTATGGGAGTAATGTCTCAAACTGTCTATGCTTTGATCGATTCCTGGGAGACCAGTAGTAGTTTTCGAAGAACATCTGGAGGCATTCTGTAATCTGTGGACCTTCAGAGTGTTGAAGAAACAGGGAAATTGCATCGGTATTGAATACAACGGGCATCGTGGGGCTTTTATTCCATGGGAGTAATGTCTCAAACTGTCTATGCTTTGATCGATTCCTGGGAGACCAGTAGTAGTTTTCGAAGAACATCTGGAAGCATTCTGTAATCTGTGGACCTTCAGAGTGTTGAAGAAACAGGGAAATTGCATCGGTATTGAATACAACGGGCATCGTGGGGCTTTTATTCCATGGGAGTAATGTCTCAAACTGTCTATGCTTTGATCGATTCCTGGGAGACCAGTAGTAGTTTTCGAAGAACATCTGGAGGCATTCTGTAATCTGTGGACCTTCAGAGTGTTGAAGAAACAGGGAAATTGCATCGGTATTGAATACAACGGGCATCGTGGGGCTTTTATTCCATGGGAGTAATGTCTCAAACTGTCTATGCTTTGATCGATTCCTGGGAGACCAGTAGTAGTTTTCGAAGAACATCTGGAGGCATTCTGTAATCTGTGGACCTTCAGAGTGTTGAAGAAACAGGGAAATTGCATCGGTATTGAATACAACGGGCATCGTGGGGCTTTTATTCCATGGGAGTAATGTCTCAAACTGTCTATGCTTTGATCGATTCCTGGGAAACCAGTAGTAGGTTTCGAAGCACATCTGGAGGTATTCTGTAATCTGTGGTCCTTCAGAGTGTTGAAGAAACAGGGAAATTGCATCGGTATTGAATACAACGGGCATCGTGGTGCTTTTATTCCATGGGAGTAATGTCTCAAACTGTCTATGCTTTGATCGATTCCTGGGAAACCAGTAGTAGGTTTCGAAGCACATTTGGAGGTATTCTGTAATCTGTGGTCCTTCAGAGTGTTGATGAAACACAGATATTGCATCGGTATTGAATACAACGGGCATCGTGGGGCTTTTATTCCATGGGAGTAATGTCTCAAACTGTCTATGCTTTGATCGATTCCTGGGAGACCAGTAGTAGTTTTCGAAGAACATCTGGAGGCATTCTGTAATCTGTGGACCTTCAGAGTGTTGAAGAAACAGGGAAATTGCATCGGTATTGAATACAACGGGCATCGTGGGGCTTTTATTCCATGGGAGTAATGTCTCAAACTGTCTATGCTTTGATCGATTCCTGGGAGACCAGTAGTAGTTTTCGAAGAACATCTGGAGGCATTCTGTAATCTGTGGACCTTCAGAGTGTTGAAGAAACAGGGAAATTGCATCGGTATTGAATACAACGGGCATCGTGGGGCTTTTATTCCATGGGAGTAATGTCTCAAACTGTCTATGCTTTGATCGATTCCTGGGAGACCAGTAGTAGTTTTCGAAGAACATATGGAGGCATTCTGTAATCTGTGGACCTTCAGAGTGTTGAAGAAACAGGGAAATTGCATCGGTATTGAATACAACGGGCATCGTGGTGCTTTTATTCCATGGGAGTAATGTCTCAAACTGTCTATGCTTTGATCGATTCCTGGGAAACCAGTAGTAGGTTTCGAAGCACATTTGGAGGTATTCTGTAATCTGTGGTCCTTCAGAGTGTTGATGAAACACAGATATTGCATCGGTATTGAATACAACAGGCACCATGGGGCTTTTATTCTATGGGAGTAATGTCTCAAACTGTCTATGCTTTGATCGATTCCTGGGAGACCAGTAGTAGTTTTCGAAGAACATCTGGAGGCATTCTGTAATCTGTGGACCTTCAGAGTGTTGAAGAAACAGGGAAATTGCATCGGTATTGAATACAACGGGCATCGTGGGGCTTTTATTCCATGGGAGTAATGTCTCAAACTGTCTATGCTTTGATCGATTCCTGGGAGACCAGTAGTAGTTTTCGAAGTACATCTGGAGGCATTCTGTAATCTGTGGACCTTCAGAGTGTTGAAGAAACAGGGAAATTGCATCGGTATTGAATACAACAGGCATCGTGGGGCTTTTATTCCATGGGAGTAATGTCTCAAACTGTCTATGCTTTGATCGATTCCTGGGAAACCAGTAGTAGGTTTCGAAGCACACCTGGAGGTATTCTGTAATCTGTGGTCCTTCAGAGTGTTGATGAAACACAGATATTGCATCGGTATTGAATACAACAGGCACCATGGGGCTTTTATTCTATGGGAGTAATGTCTCAAACTGTCTATGCTTTGATCGATTCCTGGGAGACCAGTAGTAGTTTTCGAAGAACATCTGGAGGCATTCTGTAATCTGTGGACCTTCAGAGTGTTGAAGAAACAGGGAAATTGCATCGGTATTGAATACAACGGGCATCGTGGGGCTTTTATTCCATGGGAGTAATGTCTCAAACTGTCTATGCTTTGATCGATTCCTGGGAGACCAGTAGTAGTTTTCGAAGAACATCTGGAAGCATTCTGTAATCTGTGGACCTTCAGAGTGTTGAAGAAACAGGGAAATTGCATCGGTATTGAATACAACGGGCATCGTGGGGCTTTTATTCCATGGGAGTAATGTCTCAAACTGTCTATGCTTTGATCGATTCCTGGGAGACCAGTAGTAGTTTTCGAAGAACATCTGGAGGCATTCTGTAATCTGTGGACCTTCAGAGTGTTGAAGAAACAGGGAAATTGCATCGGTATTGAATACAACGGGCATCGTGGGGCTTTTATTCCATGGGAGTAATGTCTCAAACTGTCTATGCTTTGATCGATTCCTGGGAGACCAGTAGTAGTTTTCGAAGAACATCTGGAGGCATTCTGTAATCTGTGGACCTTCAGAGTGTTGAAGAAACAGGGAAATTGCATCGGTATTGAATACAACGGGCATCGTGGGGCTTTTATTCCATGGGAGTAATGTCTCAAACTGTCTATGCTTTGATCGATTCCTGGGAAACCAGTAGTAGGTTTCGAAGCACATCTGGAGGTATTCTGTAATCTGTGGTCCTTCAGAGTGTTGATGAAACACAGATATTGCATCGGTATTGAATACAACGGCCATCGTGGGGCTTTTATTCCATGGGAGTAATGTCTCAAACTGTCTATGCTTTGATCGATTCCTGGGAAACCAGTAGTAGTTTTCCAAGCACATCTGGAGGCATTCTGTAATCTGTGGACCTTCAGAGTGTTGAAGAAACAGGGAAATTGCATCGGTATTGAATACAAAGGGCATCGTGGGGCTTTTATTCCATGGGAGTAATGTCTCAAACTGTCTATGCTTTGATCGATTCCTGGGAAACCAGTAGTAGGTTTCGAAGCACATCTGGAGGTATTCTGTAATCTGTGGTCCTTCAGAGTGTTGATGAAACACAGATATTGCATCGGTATTGAATACAACAGGCACCATGGGGCTTTTATTCTATGGGAGTAATGTCTCAAACTGTCTATGCTTTGATCGATTCCTGGGAGACCAATAGTAGTTTTCGAAGAACATCTGGAGGCATTCTGTAATCTGTGGACCTTCAGAGTGTTGAAGAAACAGGGCAATAGCATCGGTATTGAATACAACGGGCACCGTGGGGCTTTTATTCCATGGGAGTAATGTCTCAAGCTGTCTATGCTTTGATCGATTCCTGGGAAACCAGTAGTAGGTTTCGAAGCACATCTGGAGGTATTCTGTAATCTGTGGTCCTTCAGAGTGTTGATGAAACACAGATATTGCATCGGTATTGAATACAACAGGCACCATGGGGCTTTTATTCTATGGGAGTAATGTCTCAAACTGTCTATGCTTTGATCGATTCCTGGGAGACCAGTAGTAGTTTTCGAAGAACATCTGGAGGCATTCTGTAATCTGTGGACCTTCAGAGTGTTGAAGAAACAGGGATATTGCATCGGTATTGAATACAACGGGCATCGTGGGGCTTTTATTCCATGGGAGTAATGTCTCAAACTGTCTATGCTTTGATCGATTCCTGGGAGACCAGTAGTAGTTTTCGAAGAACATCTGGAGGCATTCTGTAATCTGTGGACCTTCAGAGTGTTGAAGAAACAGTGAAATTGCATCGGTATTGAATACAACGGGCATCGTGGGGCTTTTATTCCATGGGAGTAATGTCTCAAACTGTCTATGCTTTGATCGATTCCTGGGAGACCAGTAGCAGTTTTCGAAGAACATCTGGAGGCATTCTGTAATCTGTGGACCTTCAGAGTGTTGAAGAAACAGGGCAATTGCATCGGTATTGAATACAACGGGCATCGTGGGGCTTTTATTCCATGGGAGTAATGTCTCAAGCTGTCTATGCTTTGATCGATTCCTGGGAAACCAGTAGTAGGTTTCGAAGCACATCTGGAGGTATTCTGTAATCTGTGGTCCTTCAGAGTGTTGATGAAACACAGATATTGCATCGGTATTGAATACAACAGGCACCATGGGGCTTTTATTCTATGGGAGTAATGTCTCAAACTGTCTATGCTTTGATCGATTCCTGGGAGACCAGTAGTAGTTTTCGAAGAACATCTGGAGGCATTCTGTAATCTGTGGACCTTCAGAGTGTTGAAGAAACAGGGAAATTGCATCGGTATTGAATACAACGGGTATCGTGGGGCTTTTATTCCATGGGAGTAATGTCTCAAACTGTCTATGCTTTGATCGATTCCTGGGAAACCAGTAGTAGGTTTCGAAGCACATCTGGAGGTATTCTGTAATCTGTGGACCTTCAGAGTGTTGATGAAACACAGATATTGCATCGGTATTGAATACAACGGGCATCGTGGGGCTTGTATTCCATGGGAGTAATGTCTCAAACTGTCTATGCTTTGATCGATTCCTGGGAAACCAGTAGTAGGTTTCGAAGCACATCTGGAGGTATTCTGTAATCTGTGGTCCTTCAGAGTGTTGATGATACACAGATATTGCATCGGTATTGAATACAACAGGCATCATGGGGCTTTTATTCCATGGGAGTAATGTCTCAAACTGTCTATGCTTTGATCGATTCCTGGGAAACCAGTAGTAGGTTTCGAAGCTCATCTGGAGGTATTCTGTAATCTGTGGTCCTTCAGAGTGTTGATGAAACACAGATATTGCATCGGTATTGAATACAAAAGGCACCATGGGGCTTTTATTCTATGGGAGTAATGTCTCAAACTGTCTATGCTTTGATCGATTCCTGGGAGACCAGTAGTAGTTTTCGAAGCACATCTGGAGGCATTCTGTAATCTGTGGACCATCAGAGTGTTGATGAAACACAGATATTGCATCGGTATTGAATACAACAGGCACCATGGGGCTTTTATTCCATGGGAGTAATGTCTCAAACTGTCTATGCTTTGATCGATTCCTGGGAGACCAGTAGTAGGTTTCGAAGCACATCTGGAGGCATTCTGTAATCTGTGGACCTTCAGAGTGTTGAAGAAACAGGGAAATTGCATCGGTATTGAACACAACAGGCATCGTGGGGCTTTTATTCCATGAGAGTAATGTCTCAAGCTGTCTATGCTTTGATCGATTCCTGGGAAACCAGTAGTAGGTTTCGAAGCACATCTGGAGGTATTCTGTAATCTGTGGTCCTTCAGAGTGTTGATGAAACACAGATATTGCATCGGTATTGAATACAACAGGCACCATGGGGCTTTTATTCTATGGGAGTAATGTCTCAAACTGTCTATGCTTTGATCGATTCCTGGGAGACCAGTAGTAGTTTTCGAAGAACATCTGGAGGCATTCTGTAATCTGTGGACCTTCAGAGTGTTGAAGAAACAGGGCAATTGCATCGGTATTGAATACAACGGGCATCGTGGGGCTTTTATTCCATGGGAGTAATGTCTCAAGCTGTCTATGCTTTGATCGATTCCTGGGAAACCAGTAGTAGGTTTCGAAGCACATCTGGAGGTATTCTGTAATCTGTGGTCCTTCAGAGTGTTGATGAAACACAGATATTGCATCGGTATTGAATACGATAGGCACCATGGGGCTTTTATTCTATGGGAGTAATGTCTCAAACTGTCTATGCTTTGATCGATTCCTGGGAGACCAGTAGTAGTTTTCGAAGAACATCTGGAGGCATTCTGTAATCTGTGGACCTTCAGAGTGTTGAAGAAACAGGGAAATTGCATCGGTATTGAATACAACAGGCATCGTGGGGCTTTTATTCCATGGGAGTAATGTCTCAAACTGTCTATGCTTTGATCGATTCCTGGGAAACCAGTAGTAGGTTTCGAAGCACATCTGGAGGTACTCTGTAATCTGTGGTCCTTCAGAGTGTTGATGAAACACAGATATTGCATCGGTATTGAATACAAAAGGCACCATGGGGCTTTTATTCTATGGGAGTAATGTCTCAAACTGTCTATGCTTTGATCGATTCCTGGGAGACCAGTAGTAGTTTTCGAAGCACATCTGGAGGCATTCTGTAATCTGTGGACCATCAGAGTGTTGATGAAACACAGATATTGCATCGGTATTGAATACAACAGGCACCATGGGGCTTTTATTCCATGGGAGTAATGTCTCAAACTGTCTATGCTTTGATCGATTCCTGGGAGACCAGTAGTAGTTTTCGAAGAACATCTGGAGGCATTCTGTAATCTGTGGACCTTCAGAGTGTTGAAGAAACAGGGAAATTGCATCGGTATTGAATACAACGGGCATCGTGGGGCTTTTATTCCATGGGAGTAATGTCTCAAACTGTCTATGCTTTGATCGATTCCTGGGAAACCAGTAGTAGGTTTCGAAGCACATCTGGAGGTATTCTGTAGTGTGTGGTCCTTCAGAGTGTTGATGAAACACAGATATTGCATCGGTATTGAATACAACAGGCACCATGGGGCTTTTATTCCATGGGAGTAATGTCTCAAACTGTCTATGCTTTGATCGATTCCTGGGAGACCAGTAGTAGTTTTCGAAGAACATCTGGAGGCATTCTGTAATCTGTGGACCTTCAGAGTGTTGAAGAAACAGGGAAATTGCATCGGTATTGAATACAACGGGCATCGTGGGGCTTTTATTCCATGGGAGTAATGTCTCAAACTGTCTATGCTTTGATCGATTCCTGGGAGACCAGTAGTAGTTTTCGAGGAACATCTGGAGGCATTCTGTAATCTGTGGACCTTCAGAGTGTTGAAGAAACAGGGAAATTGCATCGGTATTGAATACAACGGGCATCGTGGGGCTTTTATTCCATGGGAGTAATGTCTCAAACTGTCTATGCTTTGATCGATTCCTGGGAAACCAGTAGTAGGTTTCGAAGCACATCTGGAGGTATTCTGTAATCTGTGGTCCTTCAGAGTGTTGATGAAACACAGATATTGCATCGGTATTGAATACAACAGGCACCATGGGGCTTTTATTCTATGCGAGTAATGTCTCAAACTGTCTATGCTTTGATCGATTCCTGGGAGACCAGTAGTAGTTATCGAAGAACATCTGGAGGCATTCTGTAATCTGTGGACCTTCAGAGTGTTGAAGAAACAGGGAAATTGCATCGGTATTGAATACAACGGGCATCGTGGGGCTTTTATTCCATGGGAGTAATGTCTCAAACTGTCTATGCTTTGATCGATTCCTGGGAAACCAGTAGTAGGTTTCGAAGCACATCTGGAGGTATTCTGTAATCTGTGGTCCTTCAGAGTGTTGATGAAACACAGATATTGCATCGGTATTGAATACAACGGGCATCGTGGGGCTTTTATTCCATGGGAGTAATGTCTCAAACTGTCTATGCTTTGATCGATTCCTGGGAGACCAGTAGTAGTTTTCGAAGAACATCTGGAGGCATTCTGTAATCTGTGGACCTTCAGAGTGTTGAAGAAACAGGGAAATTGCATCGGTATTGAATACAACGGGCATCGTGGGGCTTTTATTCCATGGGAGTAATGTCTCAAACTGTCTATGCTTTGATCGATTCCTGGGAAACCAGTAGTAGGTTTCGAAGCACATCTGGAGGTATTCTGTAGTGTGTGGTCCTTCAGAGTGTTGATGAAACACAGATATTGCATCGGTATTGAATACAACAGGCACCATGGGGCTTTTATTCCATGGGAGTAATGTCTCAAACTGTCTATGCTTTGATCGATTCCTGGGAGACCAGTAGTAGTTTTCGAAGAACATCTGGAGGCATTCTGTAATCTGTGGACCTTCAGAGTGTTGAAGAAACAGGGAAATTGCATCGGTATTGAATACAACGGGCATCGTGGGGCTTTTATTCCATGGGAGTAATGTCTCAAACTGTCTATGCTTTGATCGATTCCTGGGAGACCAGTAGTAGTTTTCGAGGAACATCTGGAGGCATTCTGTAATCTGTGGACCTTCAGAGTGTTGAAGAAACAGGGAAATTGCATCGGTATTGAATACAACGGGCATCGTGGGGCTTTTATTCCATGGGAGTAATGTCTCAAACTGTCTATGCTTTGATCGATTCCTGGGAAACCAGTAGTAGGTTTCGAAGCACATCTGGAGGTATTCTGTAATCTGTGGTCCTTCAGAGTGTTGATGAAACACAGATATTGCATCGGTATTGAATACAACAGGCACCATGGGGCTTTTATTCTATGCGAGTAATGTCTCAAACTGTCTATGCTTTGATCGATTCCTGGGAGACCAGTAGTAGTTATCGAAGAACATCTGGAGGCATTCTGTAATCTGTGGACCTTCAGAGTGTTGAAGAAACAGGGAAATTGCATCGGTATTGAATACAACGGGCATCGTGGGGCTTTTATTCCATGGGAGTAATGTCTCAAACTGTCTATGCTTTGATCGATTCCTGGGAAACCAGTAGTAGGTTTCGAAGCACATCTGGAGGTATTCTGTAATCTGTGGTCCTTCAGAGTGTTGATGAAACACAGATATTGCATCGGTATTGAATACAACGGGCATCGTGGGGCTTTTATTCCATGGGAGTAATGTCTCAAACTGTCTATGCTTTGATCGATTCCTGGGAAACCAGTAGTAGGTTTCGAAGCACATCTGGAGGTATTCTGTAATCTGTGGTCCTTCAGAGTGTTGACGATACACAGATATTGCATCGGTATTGAATACAACAGGCATCATGGGGCTTTTATTCCATGGGAGTAATGTCTCAAACTGTCTATGCTTTGATCGATTCCTGGGAAACCAGTAGTAGGTTTCGAAGCACATCTGGAGGTATTCTGTAATCTGTGGTCCTTCAGAGTGTTGATGAAACACAGATATTGCATCGGTATTGAATACAACAGGCACCATGGGGCTTTTATTCTATGGGAGTAATGTCTCAAACTGTCTATGCTTTGATCGATTCCTGGGAGACCAGTAGTAGTTTTCGAAGCACATCTGGAGGCATTCTGTAAACTGTGGACCATCAGTGTGTTGATGAAACACAGATATTGCATCGGTATTGAATACAACAGGCACCATGGGGCTTTTATTCCATGGGAGTAATGTCTCAAACTGTCTATGCTTTGATCGATTCCTGGGAGACCAGTAGTAGGTTTCGAAGCACATCTGGAGGCATTCTGTAATCTGTGGACCTTCAGAGTGTTGAAGAAATAGGGAAATTGCATCGGTATTGAACACAACAGGCATCGTGGGGCTTTTATTCCATGAGAGTAATGTCTCAAACTGTCTATGCTTTGATCGATTCCTGGGAAACCAGTAGTAGGTTTCGAAGCACATCTGGAGGTATTCTGTAGTCTGTGGTCCTTCAGAGTGTTGATGAAACACAGATATTGAATCGGTATTGAATACAACAGGCACCATGGGGCTTTTATTCCATGGGAGTAATGTCTCAAACTGTCTATGCTTTGATCGATTCCTGGGAAACCAGTAGTAGGTTTCGAAGCACATCTGGAGATATTCTGTAATCTGTGGTCCATCAGAGTGTTGATGAAACACAGATATTGCTTCGGTATTCAATACAACAGGCACCATGGGGCTTTTATTCCATGGGAGTAATGTCTCAAACTGTCTACGCTTTCATCGATTCCTGGGTGACATGTAGTAATTTTCGAAGCACATATGGAGGCATTCTTTTATCTGTGGACCTTCAGAGTGTTGATGAAACACAGAAATTGCATCGGTATTGAATACAACAGGCATCGTGGGGCTTTTATTCCATGGGAGTAACGTCTCAAACTGTCTATGCTTTGATCGATTCCTGGGAAACCAGTAGTAGGTTTCGAAGCACATCTGGAGGTATTCTGTAATCTGTGGTCCTTCAGAGTGTTGATGAAACACAGATATTGCATCGGTATTGAATACAACAGGCACCACTGGGCTTTTATTCCATGGGAGTAATGTCTCAAACTGTCTACGCTTTCATCGATTCCTGGGAGACAAGTAGTAGTTTTCGAAGCACATGTGGAGGCATTCTATAATCTGTGGACCTTCAGAGTGTTGAAGAAACAGGGAAATTGCATCGGTATTGAATACAACAGGCATCGTGGGGCTTTTATTCCATGGGAGTAATGTCTCAAACTGTCTATGCTTTGATCGATTCCTGGGAAATCAGTAGTAGGTTTCGAAGCACATCTGGAGGTATTCTGTAATCTGTGGTCCTTCAGAGTGTTGATGAAGCACAGATATTGCGTCGGTATGGAATACAACAGGCACCATGGGGCTTTTATTCCATGGGAGTAATGTCTCAAACTGTCTATGCTTTGATCGATTCCTGGGAGACCAGTAGTAGTTTTCGAAGCACATCTGGAGGCATTCTGTAATCTGTGGACCTTCAGAGTGTTGATGAAACTCAGATATTGCATCGGTATTGAATACAACAGGCACCATGGGGCTTTTATTCTATGGGAGTAATGTCTCAAACTGTCTATGCTTTGATAGATTCCTGGGAGACCAGTAGTAGTTTTCGAAGCACATCTGGAGGCATTCTGTAATCTGTGGACCTTCAGAGTGTTGAAGAAACACAGATTTTGCATTGGTATTGAATACAACAGGCATCGATGGGCTTTTATTCCATGGGAGTAATGTCTCAAACTGTCTATGCTTTGATCGATTCCTGGGAAACCAGTAGTAGGTTTCGAAGCACATCTGGAGGTATTCTGTAATCTGTGGTCCTTCAGAGTGTTGATGAAACACAGATATTGCATCGGTATTGAATACAACATTCACCATGGGGCTTTTATTCTATGGGAGTAATGTCTCAAACTGTCTATGCTTTGATCGATTCCTGGGAGACCAGTAGTAGTTTTCGAAGCACATCTGGAGGCATTCTGTAATCTGTGGACCTTCAGAGTGTTGATGAAACACAGATATTGCATCGGAACTGAATAGAACAGGCACCATGGGGCTTTTATTAAATGGGAGTAAAGTCTCAAACTGTCTATGCTTTGAACGATTCCTGGGAGACCAGTAGTAGCTTTCGAAGCACATCTGGAGGCATTCTGTAATCTGTGGACCTTCAGAGTGTTGAAGAAACAGGGAAATTGCATCGGTATTGAATACAACGGGTATCGTGGGGCTTTTATTAAATGGGAGTAATGTCTCAAACTTTCTATGCTTTGATCGATTCCTGGGAAACCAGTAGTAGGTTTCGAAGCACATCTGGAGGTATTCTGTAATCTGTGGTCCTTCAGAGTGTTGATGAAACACAGATATTGCATCGGTATTGAATACAACAGGCATCATGGGGCTTTTATTCCATGGGAGTAATGTCTCAAACTGTCTATGCTTTGATCGATTCCTGGGAAACCAGTAGTAGGTTTAGAAGCACATCTGGAGGTATTCTGTAATATGTGGTCCTTGAGAGTGTTGATGAAACACAGATATTGCATCGGTATTGAATACAACAGGCACTACGGAGCATTTATTCCATGGGAGTAATGTCTCAAACTGTCTACGCTTTCATCGATTCCTGGGTGACAAGTAGTAATTTTCGAAGCACATATGGAGGCATTCTGTTATCTGTGGACCTTCAAAGTGTTGATGAAACACAGATATTGCATCGGTATTGAATACAACAGGCATCGTGGGGCTTTTATTCCATGGGAGTAACGTCACAAACTGTCTGTGCTTTGATCGATTCCTGGGAAACCAGTAGTAGGTTTCGAAGCACATCTGGAGGTATTCTGTAATCTGTGGTCCTTCAGAGTGTTGATGAAACACAGATATTGCATCGGTATTGAATACAACAGGCACCACGGGGCTTTTATTCCATGGGAGTAATGTCTCAAACTGTCTACGCTTTCATCGATTCCTGGGAGACAAGTAGTAGTTTTCGAAGCACATGTGGAGGCATTCTATAATCTGTGGACCTTCAGAGTGTTGAAGAAACAGGGAAATTGCATCGGTATTGAATACAACAGGGATCGTAGGGCTTTTATTCCATGGGAGTAATGTCTCAAACTGTCTATGTTTTGATCGATTCCTGGGAAATCAGTAGTAGGTTTCGAAGCACATCTGGAGGTATTCTGTAATCTGTGGTCCTTCAGAGTGTTGATGAAGCACAGATATTGCGTCGGTATGGAATACAACAGGCACCATGGGGCTTTTATTCCATGGGAGTAATGTCTCAAACTGTTTATGCTTTGATCGATTCCTGGGAGACCAGTAGTAGTTTTCGAAGCACATCTGGAGGAATTCTGTAATCAGTGGACCTTCAGAGTGTTGATGAAACTCAGATATTGCATCGGTATTGAATACAACAGGCACCATAGGGATTTTATTCTACGGGAGTAATGTCTCAAACTGTCTATGCTTTGATAGATTCCTGGGAAACCAGTAGTAGGTTTCGAAGCACATCTGGAGGCATTCTGTAATCTGTGGACCTTCAGAGTGTTGAAGAAACAGGGAAATTGCATCGGTATTGAATACAACATGCATCGTGGGGCTTTTATTCCATGGGAGTAATGTCTCAAACTGTCTATGCTTTGATCGATTCCTGGGAAATCAGTAGTAGGTTTCGAAGCACATCTGGAGGTTTTCTGTAATCTGTGGTCCTTCAGAGTGTTGATGAAGCACAGATATTGCGTCGGTATGGAATAGAACAGGCACCATGGGGCTTTTATTCCATGGGAGTAATGTCTCAAACTGTCTATGCTTTGATCGATTCCTGGGAGACCAGTAGTAGTTTCCGAAGCACATCAGGAGGCATTCTGTAATCTGTGGACCTTCACAGTGTTGATGAAACACAGATATTGCATCGGTATTGAATACAACAGGCACCATGGGGCTTTTATTCCATGGGAGTAGTGTATAAAACTGTCTATGCTTTGATCGATTCCTGGGAGACCAGTAGTAGATTTCGAAGCACATCAGGAGGCATTCTGTAATCTGTGGACCTTCAGAGTGTTGAAGAAACAGGGAAATTGCATCGGTATTGAATACAACAGGCATCGTGGGGCTTTTATTCCATGGGAGTAATGTCTCAAACTGTCTATGCTTTGATCGATTCCTGGGAAACCAGTAGTAGGTTCGAAGCACATTTGGAGGTATTCTGTAATCTGTGGTCCTTCAGAGTGTTGATGAAACACAGATATTGAATCGGTATTGAATACAACAGACACCATCTGGCTTTTATTCCATGGGAGTAATGTCTCAAACTGTCTATGCTTTGATCGATTCCTGGGAGACCAGTAGTAGTTTTCGAAGCACATCTGGAGGCATTCTGTAATCTGTGGACCTTCAGAGTGTTGATGAAACACAGATATTGCATCGGTATTGAATACAACAGGCACCATGGGGCTTTTATTCCATGGGAGTAATGTCTCAAACTGTCTACGCTTTCATCGATTCCTGGGAGACCAGTAGTAGTTTTCGAAGCACATGTGGAGGCATTCTGTAATCTGTGGACCTTCAGAGTGTTGAAGAAACTGGGAAATTGCATCGGTATTGAATACAACAGGCATCGTGGGGCTTTTATTCCATGGGAGTAATGTCTCAAACTGTCTATGCTTTCATCGATTCCTGGGAAACCAGTAGTAGGTTTCGAAGCACATCTGGAGGTATTCTGTAATCTGAGGTCCTTCAGAGTGTTGATGAAACACAGATATTGCATCGGTATTGAATACAACAGGCACCATGGGGCTTTTATTCCATGGGAGTAATGTCTCAAACTGTCTATGCTTTGATCGATTCCTGGGAAACCAGTAGTAGGTTTAGAAGCACATCTGGAGGTATTCTGTAATCTGTGGTCCATCAGATTGTTGATGAAACACAGATATTGCTTCGGTATTCTATACAACAGGCACCATGGGGCTTTTATTCCATGGGAGTAATGTCTCAAACTGTCTACGCTTTCATCGATTCCTGGGACACAAGTAGTAGTTTTCGAAGCACATATGGAGGCATTCTGTTATCTGTGGACCTTCAGAGTGTTAATGAAACACAGATATTGCATCGGTATTGAATACAACAGGCATCGTGGGGCTTTTATTCCATGGGAGTAATGTCTCAAACTGTCTATGCTTTGATCGATTCCTGGGAAACCAGTAGTAGGTTTCGAAGCACATCTGGAGGTATTCTGTAATCTGTGGTCATTCAGAGTGTTGATGACACACAGATATTGCATCGGTATTGAAAACAACAGGCACCACGGGTCTTTTATTCCATGGGAGTAATGTCTCAAACTGTCTACGCTTTCATCGATTCCTGGGAGACAAGTAGTAGTTTTCGAAGCACATCTGGAGGCATTCTGTAATCTGTGGACCTTCAGAGTGTTGATGAAACACAGATATTGCACCGGTATTGAATACAACAGGCACCATGGGGCTTTTATTCCATGGGAGTAATGTCTCAAACTGTCTATGCTTTGATCGATTCCTGGGAGACCAGTAGTAGATTTCGAAGCACATCAGGAGGCATTCTGTAATCTGTGGACCTTCAGAGTGTTGAAGAAACAGGGAAATTGCATCGGTATTGAATACAACAGGCATCGTGGGGCTTTTATTCCATGGGAGTAATGTCTCAAACTGTCTATGCTTTGATCGATTCCTGGGAAACCAGTAGTAGGTTCGAAGCACATTTGGAGGTATTCTGTAATCTGTGGTCCTTCAGAGTGTTGATGAAACACAGATATTGAATCGGTATTGAATACAACAGACACCATCTGGCTTTTATTCCATGGGAGTAATGTCTCAAACTGTCTATGCTTTGATCGATTCCTGGGAGACCAGTAGTAGTTTTCGAAGCACATCTGGAGGCATTCTGTAATCTGTGGACCTTCAGAGTGTTGATGAAACACAGATATTGCATCGGTATTGAATACAACAGGCACCATGGGGCTTTTATTCCATGGGAGTAATGTCTCAAACTGTCTACGCTTTCATCGATTCCTGGGAGACCAGTAGTAGTTTTCGAAGCACATGTGGAGGCATTCTGTAATCTGTGGACCTTCAGAGTGTTGAAGAAACTGGGAAATTGCATCGGTATTGAATACAACAGGCATCGTGGGGCTTTTATTCCATGGGAGTAATGTCTCAAACTGTCTATGCTTTCATCGATTCCTGGGAAACCAGTAGTAGCTTTCGAAGCACATCTGGAGGTATTCTGTAATCTGAGGTCCTTCAGAGTGTTGATGAAACACAGATATTGCATCGGTATTGAATACAACAGGCACCATGGGGCTTTTATTCCATGGGAGTAATGTCTCAAACTGTCTATGCTTTGATCGATTCCTGGGAAACCAGTAGTAGGTTTAGAAGCACATCTGGAGGTATTCTGTAATCTGTGGTCGATCAGATTGTTGATGAAACACAGATATTGCTTCGGTATTCTATACAACAGGCACCATGGGGCTTTTATTCCATGGGAGTAATGTCTCAAACTGTCTACGCTTTCATCGATTCCTGGGACACAAGTAGTAGTTTTCGAAGCACATATGGAGGCATTCTGTTATCTGTGGACCTTCAGAGTGTTAATGAAACACAGATATTGCATCGGTATTGAATACAACAGGCATCGTGGGGCTTTTATTCCATGGGAGTAATGTCTCAAACTGTCTATGCTTTGATCGATTCCTGGGAAACCAGTAGTAGGTTTCGAAGCACATCTGGAGGTATTCTGTAATCTGTGGTCATTCAGAGTGTTGATGACACACAGATATTGCATCGGTATTGAAAACAACAGGCACCACGGGTCTTTTATTCCATGGGAGTAATGTCTCAAACTGTCTACGCTTTCATCGATTCCTGGGAGACAAGTAGTAGTTTTCGAAGCACATCTGGAGGCATTCTGTAATCTGTGGACCTTCAGAGTGTTGATGAAACACAGATATTGCACCGGTATTGAATACAACAGGCACCATGGGGCTTTTATTCCATGGGAGTAATGTCTCAAACTGTCTATGCTTTGATCGATTCCTGGGGGACCAGTAGTAGTTTTCGAGCACATCTGGAGGCATTCTGTAATCTGTGGACCTTCAGAGTGTTAATGAAACACAGATATTGCATCGGTATTGTATACAACAGGCACCATGGGGCTTTTATTCCATGGGAGTAATGTCTCAAACTGTCTATGCTTTGATCGATTCCTGGGAGACCAGTAGTAGTTGTCGAAGCACATCTGGAGGCATTCTGTAATCTGTGGACCTTCAGAGTGTTGAAGAAACAGGGAAATTGCAATGGTATTGAATACAACAGGCATCGTGGGGCTTTCATTCCATGGGAGTAATGTCTCAAACTGTCTATGCTTTGATCGATTCCTGGGAAACCAGTAGTAGGTTTCGAAGCACATCTGGAGGTATTCTGTAATCTGTAATCCTTCAGAGTCTTGATGAAACACAGATATTGCACCGGTATTGAATACAACAGGCACCATGCGGCTTTTATTCCATGGGAGTAATGTCTCAAACTGTCTATGCTTTGATCGATTCCTGGGAGACCAGTAGTAGTTTTCGAAGCACATCTGGAGGCATTCTGTAATCTGTGGACCTTCAGAGTGTTGATGAAACACAGATATTGCATCGGTATTGAATACAACAGGCACCATGGGGCTTTTATTCCATGGGAGTAATGTCTCAAACTGTCTATGCTTTGATCGATTCCTGGGAGATCAGTAGTAGTTTTCGAAGCACATCTGGAGGCATTCTGTAATCTGTGGACCTTCAGAGTGTTGAAGAAACAGGGAAATTGCATCGGTATGGAATACAACAGGCATCGTGGGGCTTTTATTCCATGGGAGTAATGTCTCAAACTGTCTATGCTTTGATCGATTCCTGGGAAACCAGTAATAGTTTTCGAAGCACATCTGGTGGTATTCTGTAATCTGTGGTCCTTCAGAGTGTTGATGAAACACAGATATTGCATCGGTATTGAATACAACAGGCACCATGGGGCTTTTATTCCATGGGAGTAATGTCTCAAACCGTCTATGCTTTGATCGATTCCTGGGAAACCAGTAGTAGGTTTAGAAGCACATCTGGAGGCATTCTGTAATCTGTGGACCTTCAGAGTGTTGATGAAACACAGATATTGCATCGGTATTGAATACAACAGGCACCATGGGGCTTTTATTCCATGGGAGTAGTGTCTCAAACTGTCTATGCTTTGATCGATTCCTGGGAGACCAGTAGTAGTTTTCGAAGCACATCTGGAGGCATTCTGTAATCTGTGGACCCTCAGAGTGTTGATGAAACACAGATATTGCATCGGTATTGAATACAACATTCACCATGTGGCTTTTATTTTATGGGAGTAATGTCTCAAACTGTCTATGCTTTGATCGATTCCTGGGAGACCAGTAGTAGTTCTCGAAGCACATCTGGAGGCATTCTGTAATCTGTGGACCTTCAGAGTGTTGAAGAAACAGGGAAATTGGATCGGTATTGAACACAACAGGCATCGTGGGGCTTTTATTCCATGGGAGTAATGTCTCAAACTGTCTATGCTTTGATCGATTCCTGGGAAACCAGTAGTAGGTTTAGAAGCACATCTGGAGGTATTCTGTAATCTGTGGTCCATCAGAGTGTTGAAGAAACAGAGAAATTGCTTCGGTATTCAATACTACAGGCACCATGGGGCTTTTATTCCATGGGAGTAATGTCTCAAACTGTCTACGCTTTCATCGATTCCTGGGAGACAAGTAGTAGTTTTCGAAGCACATCTGGAGGCATTCTGTAATCTGTGGACCTTCAGAGTGTTGATGAAACACAGATATTGCATCGGTATTGAATACAACAGGCACCATGGGGCTTTTATTCCATGGGAGTAGTGTCTCAAACTGTCTATGCTTTGATCGATTCCTGGGAGACCAGTAGTAGTTTTCGAAGCACATCTGGAGGCATTCTGTTATCTGTGGACCTTCAGAGTGTTAATGAAACACAGATATTGCATCGGTATTGTATACAACAGGCACCATGGGGCTTTTATTCCATGGGAGTAATGTCTCAAACTGTCTATGCTTTGATCGATTCCTGGGAGACCAGTAGTAGTTGTCGAAGCACATCTGGAGGCATTCTGTAATCTGTGGACCTTCAGAGTGTTGAAGAAACAGGGAAATTGCAATGGTATTGAATACAACAGGCATCGTGGGGCTTTTATTCCATGGGAGTAATGTCTCAAACTGTCTATGCTTTGATCGATTCCTGGGAAACCAGTAGTAGGTTTCGAAGCACATCTTTAGGTATTCTGTAATCTGTAATCCTTCAGTGTCTTGATGAGACACAGATATTGCATCGGTATTGAATACAACAGGCACCATGCGGCTTTTATTCCATGGGAGTAATGTCTCAAACTGTCTATGCTTTGATCGATTCCTGGGAGACCAGTAGTAGTTTTCGAAGCTCATCTGGAGGCATTCTGTAATCTGTGGACCTTCAGAGTGTTGATGAAACACAGATATTGCATCGGTATTGAATACAACAGGCACCATGGGGCTTTTATTCCATGGGAGTAATGTCTCAAACTGTCTATGCTTTGATCGATTCCTGGGAGATCAGTAGTAGTTTTCGAAGCACATCTGGAGGCATTCTGTAATCTGGTGACCTTCAGAGTGTTGAAGAAACAGGGAAATTGCATCGGTATGGAATACAACAGGCATCGTGGGGCTTTTATTCCATGGGAGTAATGTCTCAAACTGCCTATGCTTTGATCGATTCCTGGGAAACCAGTAATAGTTTTCGAAGCACATCTGGTGGTATTCTGTAATCTGTGGTCCTTCAGAGTGTTGATGAAACACAGATATTGCATCGGTATTGAATACAACAGGCACCATGGGGCTTTTATTCCATGGGAGTAATGTCTCAAACTGTCTATGCTTTGATCGATTCCTGGGAAACCAGTAGTAGGTTTAGAAGCACATCTGGAGGCATTCTGTAATCTGTGGACCTTCAGAGTGTTGATGAAACACAGATATTGCATCGGTATTGAATACAACAGGCACCATGGGGCTTTTATTCCATGGGAGTAGTGTCTCAAACTGTCTATGCTTTGATCGATTCCTGGGAGACCAGTAGTAGTTTTCGAAGCACATCTGGAGGCATTCTGTAATCTGTGGACCCTCAGAGTGTTGATGAAACACAGATATTGCATCGGTATTGAATACAACATTCACCATGTGGCTTTTATTTTATGGGAGTAATGTCTCAAACTGTCTATGCTTTGATCGATTCCTGGGAGACCAGTAGTAGTTCTCGAAGCACATCTGGAGGCATTCTGTAATCTGTGGACCTTCAGAGTGTTGA
Organism: Schistocerca gregaria; assembly: GCF_023897955.1. NCBI lineage: Eukaryota > Metazoa > Arthropoda > Insecta > Orthoptera > Acrididae > Schistocerca > Schistocerca gregaria. The sequence continues at coordinate 6,444,558 of NW_026061730.1, forward strand.
AGAAACAGGGAAATTGGATCGGTATTGAACACAACAGGCATCGTGGGGCTTTTATTCCATGGGAGTAATGTCTCAAACTGTCTATGCTTTGATCGATTCCTGGGAAACCAGTAGTAGGTTTAGAAGCACATCTGGAGGTATTCTGTAATCTGTGGTCCATCAGAGTGTTGATGAAACAGAGATATTGCTTCGGTATTCAATACAACATGCACCATGGGGCTTTTATTCCATGGGAGTAATGTCTCAAACTGTGTATGGTATGATCGATTCCTGGGAAACCAGTAGTAAGTTTAGAAGCACATCTGGAGGTATTCTGTATTCTGTGGTCCATCAGAGTGTTGATGAAACACAGATATTGCTTCGGTATTCAATACAACAGGCACCATAGGGCTTTTATTCCATGGGAGTAATGTCTCAAACTGTCTACGCTTTGATCGATTCCTGGGAGACAAGTAGTAGTTTTCGAAGCACATATGGAGGCATTCTGTTATCTGTGGACCTTCAGAGTGTTGATGAAACACAGATATTGCATCGGTATTGAATACAACAAACATCGTGGGGCTTTTATTCCATGGGAGGAATGTCTCAAACTGACTATGCTTTGATCGATTCCTGGGAGACAAGTAGTAGTTTTCGAAGCACATCTGGAGGCATTCTGTAATCTGTGGACCTTCAGAGTGTTGAAGAAACAGGGAAATTTCATCGGTATTGAATACAACAGGCACCATGGGGCTTTTATTCCACGGGAGTAATGTCTCAAACTGTCTATGCTTTGATCGATTCCTGGGGGACAAGTAGTAGTTTTCGAGCACATCTGGAGGCATTTTGTAATCTGTGGACCTTCAGAGTGTTGAAGAAACAGGGAAATTGCATCGGTATTGAATACAACAGGCATCGTGGGGCTTTTATTCCATGGGAGTAATATCTCAAACTGTCTATGCTTTCATCGATTCCTGGGAGACCAGTGGTAGTTTTCGAAGCACATCTGGAGGCATTCTGTAATCTGTGGACCTTCAGAGTGTTGACGAAACAGGGAAATTGCATCGGTATTGAATACAACAGGCACCATATGGCTTTTATTCCATAGGAGTAATGTCTCAAACTGTCTATGCTATGATCGATTCCTGGGAAACCAGTAGTAGGTTTCGAAGCACATCTGGAGGTATTCTGTAATCTGTGGTCCTTCAGAGTGTTGATGAAACACAGATATTTCATCGGTATTGAATACAACAGGCACCATGTGGCTTTTATTCCATGGGAATAATGTCTCAAACTGTCTACGCTTTCATCGATTCCTGGGAGACAAGTAGTAGTTTTCGAAGCACATATGGAGGCATTCTGTTATATGTGGACCTTCAGAGTGTTGAAGAAACAGGGAAGTTGCATCGGTATTGAATACAACAGGCACCATGGGGCTTTTATTCCATGGGAGTAATGTCTCAAACTGTCTATGCTTTAATCGATTCCTGGGAGACAAGTAGTAGTTTTCGAAGCACATATGGAGGCATTCTGTTATCTGTGGACCTTCAGAGTGTTGAAGAAACAGGGAAATTGCATCGGTATTGAATACAACAAGCATCGTGGGGCTTTTATTCCATGGGAGTAATGTCTCAAACTGTCTATGCTTTGATCGATTCCTGGGAAACCAGTAGTAGGTCTCGAAGCACATCTGGAGGTATTCTGTAATCAGTGGTCCTTCAGAGTGTTGATGAAACACAGATATTGCATCGGTATTGAATACAACAGGCGCCATGGGGCTTTTATTCCATGGGAGTAATGTCTCAAACTGTCTATGCTTTGATCGATTCCTGGGAAACCAGTAGTAGCTTTCGAAGCACATCTGGAGGCATTCTGTAATCTGTGGACCTTCAGATTGTTGATGAAACACAGATATTGCATCGGTATTGAATACAACAGGCACCATGGGGCTTTTATTCCATGGGAGTAGTGTCTCAAACTGTCTATGCTTTGATCGATTCCTGGGAGACCAGTAGTAGTTTTCGAAGCACATCTGGAGGCATTCTGTTATCTGTGGACCTTCAGAGTGTAGAAGAAACTGGGAAATTGCATCGGTATTGAATACAACAGGCATCGTGGGGCTTTTATTCCATGGAAGTAATGTCTCAAACTGTCTATGCTTTGATCGATTCCTGGGAAACCAGTAGTAGGTATCGAAGCACATCTGGAGGTATTCTGTAACCTGTGGTAATTCAGAGTGTTGAAGAAACAGGGAAATAGCATCGGTATTGAATACAACAGGCATCGTGGGGCTTTTATTCCATGGAAGTAATGTCTCAAACTGTCTATGCTTTGATCGATTCCTGGGAAACCAGTAGTAGGTTTCGAAGCACATCTGGAGGTATTCTGTAATCTGTGGTCCTTCAGAGTGTTGATGAAACACAGATATTGCATCGGTATTGAATACAACAGGCACCATGGGGCTTTTATTCCATGGGAGTAACGTCTCAAACTGTCTATGCTTTGATCGATTCCTGGGAAACCAGTGTAGGTTTCGAAGCACATCTGGAGGTATTCTGTAATCTGTGGTCCTTCAGATTGTTGAAGAAACAGGGAAATTGCATCGGTATTGAATACAACAGGCATCGTGGGGCTTTTATTCCATGGGAGTAATGACTCTCACTGTCTATGCTTTGATCGATTCCTGGGAAACCAGTAGTAGGTTTCGAAGCACATATGGAGGGATTCTGTAATCTGTGGTCCTTCAGAGTGTTGATGAAACACTTTTATTGCATCGGTATTGAATACAACAGGCACCATGGGGCTTTTATTCCATGGGAGTAATGTCTCAAACTGTCTATGCTTTGATCGATTCCTGGGAGACCAGTAGTAGTTTTCGAAGCACATCTGGAGGCATTCTGTTATCTGTGGACCTTCAGAGTGCTAATGAAACACAGATATTGCATCGGTATTGAATACAACAGGCACCATGGGGCTTTTATTCCATGGGAGTAAGGTCTCAAACAGTCTATGCTTTGATCGATTCCTGGGAAACCAGTAGTAGGTTTCGAAGCACATCTGGAGGTATTCTGTAATCTGTGGTCCTTCAGAGTGTTGAAAAAACAGGGAAATAGCATCGGTATTGAATACAACAGGCATCGTGGGGCTTTTATTCCATGGAAGTAATGTTCCAAACTGTCTATGCTTTGATCGATTCCTGGGAAACCAGTAGTAGGTTTCGAAGCACATCTGGAGGTATTCTGTAATCTGTGGTCCTTCAGAGTGTTGATGAAACACAGATATTGCATCGGTATTGAATACAACAGGCACCATGGGGCTTTTATTCCATGGGAGTAGTGTCTCAAACTGTCTATGCTTTGATCGATTCCTGGGAAACCAGTAATAGTTTTCGAAGCACATCTGGTGGTATTCTGTAATCTGTGGTCCTTCAGAGTGTTGATGAAACACAGATATTGCATCGGTATTGAATACAACAGGCACCATGAGGCTTTTATTCCATGGGAGTAATGTCTCAAACCGTCTATGCTTTGATCGATTCCTGGGAAACCAGTAGTAGGTTTAGAAGCACATCTGGAGGCATTCTGTAATCTGTGGACCTTCAGAGTGTTGATGAAACACAGATATTGCATCGGTATTGAATACAACAGGCACCATGGGGCTTTTATTCCATGGGAGTAGTGTCTCAAACTGTCTATGCTTTGATCGATTCCTGGGAGACCAGTAGTAGTTTTCGAAGCACATCTGGAGGCATTCTGTAATCTGTGGACCCTCAGAGTGTTGATGAAACACAGATATTGCATCGGTATTGAATACAACATTCACCATGTGGCTTTTATTTTATGGGAGTAATGTCTCAAACTGTCTATGCTTTGATCGATTCCTGGGAGACCAGTAGTAGTTCTCGAAGCACATCTGGAGGCATTCTGTAATCTGTGGACCTTCAGAGTGTTGAAGAAACAGGGAAATTGGATCGGTATTGAACACAACAGGCATCGTGGGGCTTTTATTCCATGGGAGTAATGTCTCAAACTGTCTATGCTTTGATCGATTCCTGGGAAACCAGTAGTAGGTTTAGAAGCACATCTGGAGGTATTCTGTAATCTGTGGTCCATCAGAGTGTTGATGAAACAGAGAAATTGCTTCGGTATTCAATACTACAGGCACCATGGGGCTTTTATTCCATGGGAGTAATGTCTCAAACTGTCTACGCTTTCATCGATTCCTGGGAGACAAGTAGTAGTTTTCGAAGCACATCTGGAGGCATTCTGTAATCTGTGGACCTTCAGAGTGTTGATGAAACACAGATATTGCATCGGTATTGAATACAACAGGCACCATGGGGCTTTTATTCCATGGGAGTAGTGTCTCAAACTGTCTATGCTTTGATCGATTCCTGGGAGACCAGTAGTAGTTTTCGAAGCACATCTGGAGGCATTCTGTTATCTGTGGACCTTCAGAGTGTTAATGAAACAAAGATATTGCATCGGTATTGTATACAACAGGCACCATGGGGCTTTTATTCCATGGGAGTAATGTCTCAAACTGTCTATGCTTTGATCGATTCCTGGGAGACCAGTAGTAGTTGTCGAAGCACATCTGGAGGCATTCTGTAATCTGTGGACCTTCAGAGTGTTGAAGAAACAGGGAAATTGCAATGGTATTGAATACAACAGGCATCGTGGGGCTTTTATTCCATGGGAGTAATGTCTCAAACTGTCTATGCTTTGATCGATTCCTGGGAAACCAGTAGTAGGTTTCGAAGCACATCTGGAGGTATTCTGTAATCTGTAATCCTTCAGTGTCTTGATGAGACACAGATATTGCATCGGTATTGAATACAACAGGCACCATGCGGCTTTTATTCCATGGGAGTAATGTCTCAAACTGTCTATGCTTTGATCGATTCCTGGGAGACCAGTAGTAGTTTTCGAAGCTCATCTGGAGGCATTCTGTAATCTGTGGACCTTCAGAGTGTTGATGAAACACAGATATTGCATCGGTATTGAATACAACAGGCACCATGGGGCTTTTATTCCATGGGAGTAATGTCTCAAACTGTCTATGCTTTGATCGATTCCTGGGAGATCAGTAGTAGTTTTCGAAGCACATCTGGAGGCATTCTGTAATCTGTGGACCTTCAGAGTGTTGAAGAAACAGGGAAATTGCATCGGTATGGAATACAACAGGCATCGTGGGGCTTTTATTCCATGGGAGTAATGTCTCAAACTGTCTATGCTTTGATCGATTCCTGGGAAACCAGTAATAGTTTTCGAAGCACATCTGGTGGTATTCTGTAATCTGTGGTCCTTCAGAGTGTTGATGAAACACAGATATTGCATCGGTATTGAATACAACAGGCACCATGGGGCTTTTATTCCATGGGAGTAATGTCTCAAACTGTCTATGCTTTGATCGATTCCTGGGAAACCAGTAGTAGGTTTAGAAGCACATCTGGAGGCATTCTGTAATCTGTGGACCTTCAGAGTGTTGATGAAACACAGATATTGCATCGGTATTGAATACAACAGGCACCATGGGGCTTTTATTCCATGGGAGTAGTGTCTCAAACTGTCTATGCTTTGATCGATTCCTGGGAGACCAGTAGTAGTTTTCGAAGCACATCTGGAGGCATTCTGTAATCTGTGGACCCTCAGAGTGTTGATGAAACACAGATATTGCATCGGTATTGAATACAACATTCACCATGTGGCTTTTATTTTATGGGAGTAATGTCTCAAACTGTCTATGCTTTGATCGATTCCTGGGAGACCAGTAGTAGTTCTCGAAGCACATCTGGAGGCATTCTGTAATCTGTGGACCTTCAGAGTGTTGAAGAAACAGGGAAATTGGATCGGTATTGAACACAACAGGCATCGTGGGGCTTTTATTCCATGGGAGTAATGTCTCAAACTGTCTATGCTTTGATCGATTCCTGGGAAACCAGTAGTAGGTTTAGAAGCACATCTGGAGGTATTCTGTAATCTGTGGTCCATCAGAGTGTTGATGAAACAGAGATATTGCTTCGGTATTCAATACAACAGGCACCATGGGGCTTTTATTCCATGGGAGTAATGTCTCAAACTGTCTACGCTTTCATCGATTCCTGGGAGACCAGTAGTAGTTTTCGAAGCACATGTGGAGGCATTCTGTAATCTGTGGACCTTCAGAGTGTTGAAGAAACAGGGAAATTGCATCGGTATTGAACACAACAGGCATCGTGGGGGTTTTATTCCATGGGAGTAATGTCTCAAACTGTCTATGCTTTGATCGATTCCTGGGAAACATGTAGTAGGTTTCGAAGCACTTCCGGAGGTATTCTGTAATCTGTGGTCCTTCAGAGTGTTGATGAAACACAGATATTGCATCGGTATTGAATACAACATGCACCATGGGGCTTTTATTCCATGGGAGTAATGTCTCAAACTGTGTATGGTATGATCGATTCCTGGGAAACCAGTAGTAAGTTTAGAAGCACATCTGGAGGTATTCTGTATTCTGTGGTCCATCAGAGTGTTGATGAAACACAGATATTGCTTCGGTATTCAATACAACAGGCACCATAGGGCTTTTATTCCATGGGAGTAATGTCTCAAACTGTCTACGCTTTGATCGATTCCTGGGAGACAAGTAGTAGTTTTCGAAGCACATATGGAGGCATTCTGTTATCTGTGGACCTTCAGAGTGTTGATGAAACACAGATATTGCATCGGTATTGAATACAACAAACATCGTGGGGCTTTTATTCCATGGGAGGAATGTCTCAAACTGTCTATGCTTTGATCGATTCCTGGGAGACAAGTAGTAGTTTTCGAAGCACATCTGGAGGCATTCTGTAATCTGTGGACCTTCAGAGTGTTGAAGAAACAGGGAAATTTCATCGGTATTGAATACAACAGGCACCATGGGGCTTTTATTCCACGGGAGTAATGTCTCAAACTGTCTATGCTTTGATCGATTCCTGGGGGACAAGTAGTAGTTTTCGAGCACATCTGGAGGCATTTTGTAATCTGTGGACCTTCAGAGTGTTGAAGAAACAGGGAAATTGCATCGGTATTGAATACAACAGGCATCGTGGGGCTTTTATTCCATGGGAGTAATATCTCAAACTGTCTATGCTTTCATCGATTCCTGGGAGACCAGTGGTAGTTTTCGAAGCACATCTGGAGGCATTCTGTAATCTGTGGACCTTCAGAGTGTTGACGAAACAGGGAAATTGCATCGGTATTGAATACAACAGGCACCATGGGGCTTTTATTCCATAGGAGTAATGTCTCAAACTGTCTATGCTATGATCGATTCCTGGGAAACCAGTAGTAGGTTTCGAAGCACATCTGGAGGTATTCTGTAATCTGTGGTCCTTCAGAGTGTTGATGAAACACAGATATTTCATCGGTATTGAATACAACAGGCACCATGTGGCTTTTATTCCATGGGAGTAATGTCTCAAACTGTCTACGCTTTCATCGATTCCTGGGAGACAAGTAGTAGTTTTCGAAGCACATATGGAGGCATTCTGTTATATGTGGACCTTCAGAGTGTTGAAGAAACAGGGAAGTTGCATCGGTATTGAATACAACAGGCACCATGGGGCTTTTATTCCATGGGAGTAATGTCTCAAACTGTCTATGCTTTAATCGATTCCTGGGAGACAAGTAGTAGTTTTCGAAGCACATATGGAGGCATTCTGTTATCTGTGGACCTTCAGAGTGTTGAAGAAACAGGGAAATTGCATCGGTATTGAATACAACAAGCATCGTGGGGCTTTTATTCCATGGGAGTAATGTCTCAAACTGTCTATGCTTTGATCGATTCCTGGGAAACCAGTAGTATGTCTCGAAGCACATCTGGAGGTATTCTGTAATTAGTGGTCCTTCAGAGTGTTGATGAAACACAGATATTGCATCGGTATTGAATACAACAGGCGCCATGGGGCTTTTATTCCATGGGAGTAATGTCTCAAACTGTCTATGCTTTGATCGATTCCTGGGAAACCAGTAGTAGCTTTCGAAGCACATCTGGAGGCATTCTGTAATCTGTGGACCTTCAGATTGTTGATGAAACACAGATATTGCATCGGTATTGAATACAACAGGCACCATGGGGCTTTTATTCCATGGGAGTAGTGTCTCAAACTGTCTATGCTTTGATCGATTCCTGGGAGACCAGTAGTAGTTTTCGAAGCACATCTGGAGGCATTCTGTTATCTGTGGACCTTCAGAGTGTTGAAGAAACTGGGAAATTGCATCGGTATTGAATACAACAGGCATCGTGGGGCTTTTATTCCATGGAAGTAATGTCTCAAACTGTCTATGCTTTGATCGATTCCTGGGAAACCAGTAGTAGGTATCGAAGCACATCTGGAGGTATTCTGTAACCTGTGGTAATTCAGAGTGTTGAAGAAACAGGGAAATAGCATCGGTATTGAATACAACAGGCATCGTGGGGCTTTTATTCCATGGAAGTAATGTCTCAAACTGTCTATGCTTTGATCGATTCCTGGGAAACCAGTAGTAGGTTTCGAAGCACATCTGGAGGTATTCTGTAATCTGTGGTCCTTCAGAGTGTTGATGAAACACAGATATTGCATCGGTATTGAATACAACAGGCACCATGGGGCTTTTATTCCATGGGAGTAACGTCTCAAACTGTCTATGCTTTGATCGATTCCTGGGAAACCAGTGTAGGTTTCGAAGCACATCTGGAGGTATTCTGTAATCTGTGGTCCTTCAGATTGTTGAAGGAACAGGGAAATTGCATCGGTATTGAATACAACAGGCATCGTGGGGCTTTTATTCCATGGGAGTAATGACTCTCACTGTCTATGCTTTGATCGATTCCTGGGAAACCAGTAGTAGGTTTCGAAGCACATATGGAGGGATTCTGTAATCTGTGGTCCTTCAGAGTGTTGATGAAACACTTTTATTGCATCGGTATTGAATACAACAGGCACCATGGGGCTTTTATTCCATGGGAGTAATGTCTCAAACTGTCTATGCTTTGATCGATTCCTGGGAGACCAGTAGTAGTTTTCGAAGCACATCTGGAGGCATTCTGTTATCTGTGGACCTTCAGAGTGCTAATGAAACACAGATATTGCATCGGTATTGAATACAACAGGCACCATGGGGCTTTTATTCCATGGGAGTAAGGTCTCAAACAGTCTATGCTTTGATCGATTCCTGGGAAACCAGTAGTAGGTTTCGAAGCACATCTGGAGGTATTCTGTAATCTGTGGTCCTTCAGAGTGTTGAAAAAACAGGGAAATAGCATCGGTATTGAATACAACAGGCATCGTGGGGCTTTTATTCCATGGAAGTAATGTTCCAAACTGTCTATGCTTTGATCGATTCCTGGGAAACCAGTAGTAGGTTTCGAAGCACATCTGGAGGTATTCTGTAATCTGTGGTCCTTCAAAGTGTTGATGAAACACAGATATTGCATCGGTATTGAATACAACAGGCACCATGGGGCTTTTATTCCATGGGAGTAATGTCTCAAACTGTGTATGGTATGATCGATTCCTGGGAAACCAGTAGTAAGTTTAGAAGCACATCTGGAGGTATTCTGTATTCTGTGGTCCATCAGAGTGTTGATGAAACACAGATATTGCTTCGGTATTCAATACAACAGGCACCATGGGGCTTTTATTCCATGGGAGTAATGTCTCAAACTGTCTACGCTTTGATCGATTCCTGGGAGACAAGTAGTAGTTTTCGAAGCACATATGGGGGCATTCTGTTATCTGTGGACCTTCAGAGTGTTGATGAAACACAGATATTGCATCGGTATTGAATACAACAAACATCGTGGGGCTTTTATTCCATGGGAGGAATGTCTCAAACTGTCTATGCTTTGATCGATTCCTGGGGGACCAGTAGTAGTTTTCGAGCACATCTGGAGTCATTTTGTAATCTGTGGACCTTCAGAGTGTTGAAGAAACAGGGAAATTGCATCGGTATTGAATACAACAGGCATCGTGGGGCTTTTATTCCATGGGAGTAATATCTCAAACTGTCTATGCTTTCATCGATTCCTGGGAGACCAGTGGTAGTTTTCGAAGCACATCTGGAGGCATTCTGTAAACTGTGGACCTTCAGAGTGTTGACGAAACAGGGAAATTGCATCGGTATTGAATACAACAGGCACCATGAGGCTTTTATTCCATGGGAGTAATGTCTCAAACTGTCTATGCTATGATCGATTCCTGGGAAACCAGTAGTAGGTTTCGAAGCACATCTGGAGGTATTCTGTAATCTGTGGTCCTTCAGAGTGTTGATGAAAAACAGATATTTCATCGGTATTGAATGCAACAGGCACCATGTGACTTTTATTCCATGGGAGTAATGTCTCAAACTGTCTACGCTTTCATCGATTCCTGGGAGACAAGTAGTAGTTTTCGAAGCACATATGGAGGCATTCTGTTATATGTGGACCTTCAGAGTGTTGAAGAAACAGGGAAGTTGCATCGGTATTGAATACAACAGGCACCATGGGGCTTTTATTCCATGGGAGTAATGTCTCAAACTGTCTATGCTTTAATCGATTCCTGGAAGACAAGTAGTAGTTTTCGAAGCACATATGGAGGCATTCTGTTATCTGTGGACCTTCAGAGTGTTGAAGAAACAGGGAAATTGCATCGGTATTGAATACAACAAGCATCGTGGGGCTTTTATTCCATGGGAGTAATGTCTCAAACTGTCTATGCTTTGATCGATTCCTGGGAAACCAGTAGTAGGTCTCGAAGCACATCTGGAGGTATTCTGTAATCAGTGGTCCTTCAGAGTGTTGATGAAACACAGATATTGCATCGGTATTGAATACAACAGGCGCCATGGGGCTTTTATTCCATGGGAGTAATGTCTCAAACTGTCTATGCTTTGATCGATTCCTGGGAAACCAGTAGTAGCTTTCGAAGCACATCTGGAGGCATTCTGTAATCTGTGGACCTTCAGATTGTTGATGAAACACAGATATTGCATCGGTATTGAATACAACAGGCACCATGGAGCTTTTATTCCATGGGAGTAGTGTCTCAAACTGTCTATGCTTTGATCGATTCCTGGGAGACCAGTAGTAGTTTTCGAAGCACATCTGGAGGCATTCTGTTATCTGTGGACCTTCAGAGTGTTGAAGAAACTGGGAAATAGCATCGGTATTGAATACAACAGGCATCGTGGGGCTTTTATTCCATGGAAGTAATGTCTCAAACTGTCTATGCTTTGATCGATTCCTGGGAAACCAGTAGTAGGTATCGAAGCACATCTGGAGGTATTCTGTAACCTGTGGTAATTCAGAGTGTTGAAGAAACAGGGAAATAGCATCGGTATTGAATACAACAGGCATCGTGGGGCTTTTATTCCATGGAAGTAATGTCTCAAACTGTCTATGCTTTGATCGATTCCTGGGAAACCAGTAGTAGGTTTCGAAGCACATCTGGAGGTATTCTGTAATCTGTGGTCCTTCAGAGTGTTGATGAAACACAGATATTGCATCGGTATTGAATACAACAGGCACCATGGGGCTTTTATTCCATGGGAGTAATGTCTCAAACTGTCTATGCTTTGATCGATTCCTGGGAAACCAGTGTAGGTTTCGAAGCACATCTGGAGGTATTCTGTAATCTGTGGTCCTTCAGATTGTTGAAGAAACAGGGCAATTGCATCGGTATTGAATACAACAGGCATCGTGGGGCTTTTATTCCATGGGAGTAATGACTCTCACTGTCTATGCTTTGATCGATTCCTGGGAAACCAGTAGTAGGTTTCGAAGCACATCTGGAGGGATTCTGTAATCTGTGGTCCTTCAGAGTGTTGATGAAACACTGATATTGCATCGGTATTGAATACAACAGGCACCATGGGGCTTTTATTCCATGGGAGTAATGTCTCAAACTGTCTATGCTTTGATCGATTCCTGGGAGACCAGTAGTAGTTTTCGAAGCACATCTGGAGGCATTCTGTTATCTTTGGACCTTCAGAGTGCTAATGAAACACAGATATTGCATCGGTATTGAATACAACAGGCACCATGGGGCTTTTATTCCATGGGAGTAAGGTCTCAAACAGTCTATGCTTTGATCGATTCCTGGGAAACCAGTAGTAGGTTTCGAAGCACATCTGGAGGTATTCTGTAATCTGTGGTCCTTCAGAGTGTTGAAAAAACAGGGAAATAGCATCGGTATTGAATACAACAGGCATCGTGGGGCTTTTATTCCATGGAAGTAATGTCTCAAACTGTCTATGCTTTGATCGATTCCTGGGAACCAGTAGTAGGTTTCGAAGCACATCAGGAGGTATTCTGTAATCTGTGGTCCTTCAGAGTGTTGATGAAACACAGATATTGCATCGGTATTGAATACAACAGGCACCATGGGGCTTTTATTTCATGGGAGTAATGTCTCAAACTGTCTATGCTTTGATCGATTCCTGGGAAACCAGTGTAGGTTTCGAAGCACATCTGGAGGTATTCTGTAATCTGTGGTCCTTCAGAGTGTTGATGAAACACAGATATTGCATCGGTATTGAATACAACAGGCACCATGGGGCTTTTATTCCATGGGAGTAATGTCTCAAACTGTCTACACTTTCATCGATTCCTGGGAGACAAGTAGTAGTTTTCGAAGCACATCTGGAGGCATTCTGTAATCTGTGGACCTTCAGATTGTTGAAGAAACAGGGAAATTGCATAGGTATTGAATACAACAAGCATCGTGGGGATTTTATTCCATGGGAGTAATGACTCTCACTGTCTATGCTTTGATCGATTCCTGGGAAACCAGTAGTAGGTTTCGAAGCACATCTGGAGGGATTCTGTAATCTGTGGTCCTTCAGAGTGTTGATGAAACACAGATATTGCATCGGTATTGAATACAACAGGCACCATGGGGCTTTTATTCCATGGGAGTAATGTTTCAAACTGTCTATGCTTTGATCGATTCCTGGGAAACCAGTAGTAGGTTTCGAAGCACATCTGGAGGTATTCTGTAATCTGTGGTCCTTCAGAGTGTTGATGAAACACAGATATTGCATCGGTATTGAATACAACAGGCACCATGGGGCTTTTATTCCATGGGAGTAATGTCTCAAACTGTCTATGCTTTGATCGATTCCTGGGAAACCAGTAGTAGGTTTAGAAGCACATCTGGAGGCTGTCTGTAATCTGTGGTCCATCAGAGTGTTGATGAAACAGAGATATTGCTTCGGTATTCAATACAACAGGCACCATAGGGCTTTTATTCCATGGGAGTAATGTCTCAAACTGTCTACGCTTTCATCGATTCCTGGGAGACAAGTAGTAGTTTTCGAAGCACATATGGAGGCATTCTGTTATCTGTGGACCTTCAGAGTGTTGATGAAACACAGATATTGCATCGGTATTGAATACAACAGGCATCGTGGGGCTTTTATTCCATGGGAGTAATGTCTCAAACTGTCTATGCTTTGATCGATTCCTGGGAAATCAGTAGTAGTTTTCGAAGCACATCTGGAGGCATTCTGTAATCTGTGGTACTTCAGAGTGTTGATGAAACACAGATATTGCATCGGTATTGAATACAACATGCACCATGGGGTTTTTATTACATGGGAGTAATGTCTCAAACTGTCTACGTTTTCATTGATTCCTGGGAGACCAGTAGTAGCTTTCGAAGCACATGTGGAGGCATTCTGTAATCTGTGGACCTTCAGAGTGTTGAAGAAACAGGAAAATTGCATCGGTATTGAACACAACATGCATCGTGGGGCTTTTATTCCATGGGAGTAATGTCTCAAACTGTCTATGCTTTGATCGATTCCTGGGAAACATGTAGTAGGTTTCGAAGCACTTCCGGAGGTATTCTGTAATCTGTGGTCCTTCAGAGTGTTGATGAAACACAGATATTGCATCGGTATTGAATACAACAGGCACCATGGGGCTTTTATTCCATGGGAGTAATGTCTCAAACTGTGTATGGTTTGATCGATTCCTGGGAAACCAGTAGTAAGTTTAGAAGCACATCTGGAGGTATTCTGTATTCTGTGGTCCATCAGAGTGTTGATGAAACACAGATATTGCTTCGGTATTCAATACAACAGGCACCATAGGGCTTTTATTCCATGGGAGTAATGTCTCAAACTGTCTACGCTTTGATCGATTCCTGGGAGACAAGTAGTAGTTTTCGAAGCACATATGGAGGAATTCTGTTATCTGTGGACCTTCATAGTGTTGATGAAACACAGATATTGCATCGGTATTGAATACAACAAACATCGTGGGGCTTTTATTCCATGGGAGGAATGTCTCAAACTGTCTATGCTTTGATCGATTCCTGGGAGACAAGTAGTAGTTTTCGAAGCACATCTGGAGGCATTCTGTAATCTGTGGACCTTCAGATTGTTGAAGAAACAGGGAAATTGCATAGGTATTGAATACAACAAGCATCGTGGGGATTTTATTCCATGGGAGTAATGACTCTCACTGTCTATGCTTTGATCGATTCCTGGGAAACCAGTAGTAGGTTTCGAAGCACATCTGGAGGGATTCTGTAATCTGTGGTCCTTCAGAGTGTTGATGAAACACAGATATTGCATCGGTATTGAATACAACAGGCACCATGGGGCTTTTATTCCATGGGAGTAATGTCTCAAACTGTCTATGCTTTGATCGATTCCTGGGAAACCAGTAGTAGGTTTCGAAGCACATCTGGAGGTATTCTGTAATCTGTGGTCCTTCAGAGTGTTGATGAAACACAGATATTGCATCGGTATTGAATACAACAGGCACCATGGGGCTTTTATTCCATGGGAGTAATGTCTCAAACTGTCTATGCTTTGATCGATTCCTGGGAAACCAGTAGTAGGTTTAGAAGCACATCTGGAGGCTGTCTGTAATCTGTGGTCCATCAGAGTGTTGATGAAACAGAGATATTGCTTCGGTATTCAATACAACAGGCACCATAGGGCTTTTATTCCATGGGAGTAATGTCTCAAACTGTCTACGCTTTCATCGATTCCTGGGAGACAAGTAGTAGTTTTCGAAGCACATATGGAGGCATTCTGTTATCTGTGGACCTTCAGAGTGTTGATGAAACACAGATATTGCATCGGTATTGAATACAACAGGCATCGTGGGGCTTTTATTCCATGGGAGTAATGTCTCAAACTGTCTATGCTTTGATCGATTCCTGGGAAATCAGTAGTAGTTTTCGAAGCACATCTGGAGGCATTCTGTAATCTGTGGTACTTCAGAGTGTTGATGAAACACAGATATTGCATCGGTATTGAATACAACATGCACCATGGGGTTTTTATTACATGGGAGTAATGTCTCAAACTGTCTACGTTTTCATCGATTCCTGGGAGACCAGTAGTAGCTTTCGAAGCACATGTGGAGGCATTCTGTAATCTGTGGACCTTCAGAGTGTTGAAGAAATAGGAAAATTGCATCGGTATTGAACACAACATGCATCGTGGGGCTTTTATTCCATGGGAGTAATGTCTCAAACTGTCTATGCTTTGATCGATTCCTGGGAAACATGTAGTAGGTTTCGAAGCACTTCCGGAGGTATTCTGTAATCTGTGGTCCTTCAGAGTGTTGATGAAACACAGATATTGCATCGGTATTGAATACAACAGGCACCATGGGGCTTTTATTCCATGGGAGTAATGTCTCAAACTGTGTATGGTTTGATCGATTCCTGGGAAACCAGTAGTAAGTTTAGAAGCACATCTGGAGGTATTCTGTATTCTGTGGTCCATCAGAGTGTTGATGAAACACAGATATTGCTTCGGTATTCAATACAACAGGCACCATAGGGCTTTTATTCCATGGGAGTAATGTCTCAAACTGTCTACGCTTTGATCGATTCCTGGGAGACAAGTAGTAGTTTTCGAAGCACATATGGAGGAATTCTGTTATCTGTGGACCTTCATAGTGTTGATGAAACACAGATATTGCATCGGTATTGAATACAACAAACATCGTGGGGCTTTTATTCCATGGGAGGAATGTCTCAAACTGTCTATGCTTTGATCGATTCCTGGGAGACAAGTAGTAGTTTTCGAAGCACATCTGGAGGCATTCTGTAATCTGTGGACCTTCAGAGTGTTGAAGAAACAGGGAAATTGCATCGGTATTGAATACAACAGGCACCATGGGGCTTTTATTCCATGGGAGTAATGTCTCAAACTGTCTATGCTATGATCGATTCCTGGAAAACCAGTAGTAGGTTTCGAAGCACATCTGGAGGTATTCTGTAATCTGTGGTCCTTCAGAGTGTTGATGAAACACAGATATTTCATCGGTATTGACTACAACAGGCACCATGGGGCTTTTATTCCATGGGAGTAATGTCTCAAACTGTCTACGCTTTCATCGATTCCTGGGAGACATGTAGTAGTTTTCGAAGCACATATGGAGGCATTCTGTTATATGTGGACCTTCAGAGTGTTGAAGAAACAGGGAAGTTGCATCGGTATTGAATACAACAGGCACCATGGGGCTTTTATTCCATGGGAGTAATGTCTCAAACTGTCTATGATTTAATAGATTCCTGGGAGACAAGTAGTAGTTTTCGAAGCACATATGGAGGCATTCTGTTATCTGTGGACCTTCAGAGTGTTGAAGAAACAGGGAAATTGCATCGGTATTGAATACAACAAGCATCGTGGGGCTTTTATTCCATGGGAGTAATGTCTCAAACTGTCTATGCTTTGATCGATTCCTGGGAAACCAGTAGTAGGTTTCGAAGCACATCTGGAGGTATTCTGTAATCTGTGGTCCTTCAGAGTGTTGATGAAACACAGATATTGCATCGGTATTGAATACAACAGTCGCCATGGGGCTTTTATTCCATGGGAGTAATGTCTCAAACTGTCTATGCTTTGATCGATTCCTGGGAAACCAGTAGTAGCTTTCGAAGCACATCTGGAGGCATTCTGTAATCTGTGGACCTTCAGAGTGTTGATGAAACACAGATATTGCATCGGTATTGAATACAACAGGCACCATGGGGCTTTTATTCCATGGGAGTAGTGTCTCAAACTGTCTATGCTTTGATCGATTCCTGGGAGACCAGTAGTAGTTTTCGAAGCACATCTGGAGGCATTCTGTTATCTGTGGACCTTCAGAGTGCTAATGAAACACAGATATTGCATCGGTATTGAATACAACAGGCACCATGGGGCTTTTATTCCATGGGAGTAATGTCTCAATCTGTCTATGCTTTGATCGATTCCTGGGAGACCAGTAGTAGTTTTCGAAGCACATCTGGAGGCATTCTGTAATCTGTGGACATTCAGAGTGTTGAAGAAACTGGGAAATTGCATCGGTATTGAATACAACAGGCATCGTGGGGCTTTTATTCCATGGAAGTAATGTCTCAAACTGTCTATGCTTTGATCGATTCCTGGGAAACCAGTAGTAGGTTTCGAAGCACATCTGGAGGTATTCTGTAATCTGTGGTCCTTCAGAGTGTTGAAGAAACAGGGAAATAGCATCGGTATTGAATACAACAGGCATCGTGGGGCTTTTATTCCATGGAAGTAATGTCTCAAACTGTCTATGCTTTGATCGATTCCTGGGAAACCAGTAGTAGGTTTCGTAGCACATCTGGAGGTATTCTGTAATCTGTGGTCCCTCAGAGTGTTGATGAAACACAGATATTGCATCGGTATTGAATACAACAGGCACCATGGGGCTTTTATTCCATGGGAGTAATGTCTCAAACTGTCTATGCTTTGATCGATTCCTGGGAAACCAGTGTAGGTTTCGAAGCACATCTGGAGGTATTCTGTAATCTGTGGTCCTTCAGAGTGTTGATGAAACACAGATATTGCATCGGTATTGAATACAACAGGCACCATGGGGCTTTTATTCCATGGGAGTAATGTCTCAAACTGTCTACGCTTTCATCGATTCCCGGGAGACAAGTAGTAGTTTTCGAAGCACATCTGGAGGCATTCTGTAATCTGTGGACCTTCAGATTGTTGAAGAAACAGGGAAATTGCATCGGTATTGAATACAACAGGCATCGTGGGGCTTTTATTCCATGGGAGTAATGACTTTCAGTGTCTATGCTTTGATCGATTCCTGGGAAACCAGTAGTAGGTTTCGAAGCACATCTGGAGGGATTCTGTAATCTGTGGTCCTTCAGAGTGTTGATGAAACACAGATATTGAATCGGTATTGAATACAACAGGCACCATGGGGCTTTTATTCCATGGGAGTAATGTCTCAAACTGTCTATGCTTTGATCGATTCCTGGGAGACCAGTAGTAGTTTTCGAAGCACATCTGGAGGCATTCTGTTATCTGTGGACCTTCAGAGTGCTAATGAAACACAGATATTGCATCGATATTGAATACAACAGGCACCATGGGGCTTTTATTCCATGAGAGTAAGGTCTCAAACAGTCTATGCTTTGATCGATTCCTGGGAAACCAGTAGTAGGTTTCGAAGCACATCTGGAGGTATTCTGTAATCTGTGGTCCTTCAGAGTGTTGAAGAAACAGGGAAATAGCATCGGTATTGAATACAACAGGCATCGTGGGGCTTTTATTCCATGGAAGTAATGTCTCAAACTGTCTATGCTTTGATCGATTCCTGGGATACCAGTAGTAGGTTTCGAAGCACATCTTTAGGTATTCTGTAATCTGTGGTCCTTCAAAGTGTTGATGAAACACAGATATTGCATCGGTATTGAATACAACAGGCACCATGGGGCTTTTATTCCATGGGAGTAATGTCTCAAACTGTCTATGCTTTGATCGATTCCTGGGAAACCAGTGTAGGTTTCGAATCACATCTGGAGGTATTCTGTAATCCGTGGTCCTTCAGAGTGTTGATGAAACACAGATATTGCATCGGTATTGAATACAACAGGCACCATGGGGCTTTTATTCCATGGGAGTAATGTCTCAAACTGTCTACGCTTTCATCGATTCCTGGGAGACAAGTAGTTGTTTTCGAAGCACATCTGGAGGCATTCTGTAATCTGTGGACCTTCAGATTGTTGAAGAAACAGGGAAATTGCATCGGTATTGAATACAACAGGCATCGTGGGGCTTTTATTCCATGGGAGTAATGACTCTCACTGTCTATGCTTTGATCGATTCCTGGGAAACCAGTAGTAGGTTTCGAAGCACATCTGGAGGGATTCTGTAATCTGTGGTCCTTCAGAGTGTTGATGAAACACAGATATTGCATCGGTATTGAATACAACGGGCACCATGCGGCTTTTATTCCATGGGAGTAATGTCTCAAACTGTCTATGCTTTGATCGATTCGTGGGAGACCAGTAGTAGTTTTCAAAGCACATCTGGAGGCATTCTGTAATCTGTGGACCTTCAGAGTGTTGAAGAAACAGGGAAATTGCATCGGTATTGAATACAACAGGCATCGTGGTGCTTTTATTCCATGGAAGTAATGTCTCAAACTGTCTATGCTTTGATCGATTCCTGTGAGACCAGTAGTAGGTTTCGTAGCACATCTGGAGGTATTCTGTAATCTGTGGTCCTTCAGAGTGTTGATGAAACACAGATATTGCATCGGTATTGAATACAACAGGCACCATGGGGCTTTTATTCCATGGGAGTAATGTCTCAAACTGTCTATGCTTTGATCGATTCCTGGGAGACCAGTAGTAGTTTTCGAAGCACATCTGGAGGCATTCTGTAATCTGTGGACATTCAGAGTGTTGAAGAAACTGGGAAATTGCATCGGTATTGAATACAACAGGCATCGTGGGGCTTTTATTCCATGGAAGTAATGTCTCAAACTGTCTATGCTTTGATCGATTCCTGGGAAACCAGTAGTAGGTTTCGAAGCACATCTGGAGGTATTCTGTAATCTGTGGTCCTTCAGAGTGTTGAAGAAACAGGGAAATAGCATCGGTATTGAATACAACAGGCACCATGGGGCTTTTATTCCATGGGAGTAATGTCTCAAACTGTCTATGCTTTGATCGATTCCTGGGAAACCAGTGTAGGTTTCGAAGCACATCTGGAGGTATTCTGTAATCTGTGGTCCTTCAGAGTGTTGATGAAACACAGATATTGCATCGGTATTGAATACAACAGGCACCATGGGGCTTTTATTCCATGGGAGTAATGTCTCAAACTGTCTACGCTTTCATCGATTCCTGGGAGACAAGTAGTAGTTTTCGAAGCACATCTGGAGGCATTCTGTAATCTGTGGACCTTCAGATTGTTGAAGAAATAGGGAAATTGCATCGGTATTGAATACAACAGGCATCGTGGGGCTTTTATTCCATGGGAGTAATGACTTTCAGTGTCTATGCTTTGATCGATTCCTGGGAAACCAGTAGTAGGTTTCGAAGCACATCTGGAGGGATTCTGTAATCTGTGGTCCTTCAGAGTGTTGATGAAACACAGATATTGAATCGGTATTGAATACAACAGGCACCATGGGGCTTTTATTCCATGGGAGTAATGTCTCAAACTGTCTATGCTTTGATCGATTCCTGGGAGACCAGTAGTAGTTTTCGAAGCACATCTGGAGGCATTCTGTAATCTGTGGACATTCAGAGTGTTGAAGAAACTGGGAAATTGCATCGGTATTGAATACAACAGGCATCGTGGGGCTTTTATTCCATGGAAGTAATGTCTCAAACTGTCTATGCTTTGATCGATTCCTGGGAAACCAGTAGTAGGTTTCGAAGCACATCTGGAGGTATTCTGTAATCTGTGGTCCTTCAGAGTGTTGAAGAAACAGGGAAATAGCATCGGTATTGAATACAACAGGCATCGTGGGGCTTTTATTCCATGGAAGTAATGTCTCAAACTGTCTATGTTTTGATCGATTCCTGGGAAACCAGTAGTAGGTTTCGTAGCACATCTGGAGGTATTCTGTAATCTGTGGTCCTTCAGAGTGTTGAAGAAACAGGGAAATAGCATCGGTATTGAATACAACAGGCACCATGGGCCTTTTATTCCATGGGAGTAATGTCTCAAACTGTCTATGCTTTGATCGATTCCTGGGAAACCAGTGTAGGTTTCGAAGCACATCTGGAGGTATTCTGTAATCTGTGGTCCTTCAGAGTGTTGATGAAACACAGATATTGCATCGGTATTGAATACAACAGGCACCATGGGGCTTTTATTCCATGGGAGTAATGTCTCAAACTGTCTACGCTTTCATCGATTCCTGGGAGACAAGTAGTAGTTTTCGAAGCACATCTGGAGGCATTCTGTAATCTGTGGACCTTCAGATTGTTGAAGAAACAGGGAAATTGCATCGGTATTGAATACAACAGGCATCGTGGGGCTTTTATTCCATGGGAGTAATGACTCTCACTGTCTATGCTTTGATCGATTCCTGGGAAACCAGTAGTAGGTTTCGAAACACATCTGGAGGGATTCTGTAATCTGTGGTCCTTCAGAGTGTTGATGAAAGACAGATATTGAATCGGTATTGAATACAACAGGCACCATGGGGCTTTTATTCCATGGGAGTAATGTCTCAAACAGTCTATGCTTTGATCGATTCGTGGGAGACCAGTAGTAGTTTTCGAAGCACATCTGGAGGTATTCTGTAATCTGTGGTCCTTCAGAGTGTTGAAGAAACAGGGAAATAGCATCGGTATTGAATACAACAGGCATCGTGGGGCTTTTATTCCATGGAAGTAATGTCTCAAACTGTCTATGCTTTGATCGATTCCTGGGAAACCAGTAGTAGGTTTAATAGCACATCTGGAGGTATTCTGTAATCTGTGGTCCTTCAGAGTGTTGATGAAACACAGATATTGCATCGGTATTGAATACAACAGGCACCATGGGGCTTTTATTCCATGGGAGTAATGTCTCAAACTGTCTATGCTTTGATCGATTCCTGGGAAACCAGTGTAGGTTTCGAAGCACATCTGGAGGTATTCTGTAATCTGTGGTCCTTCAGAGTGTTGATGAAACACAGATATTGCATCGGTATTGAATACAACAGGCACCATGGGGCTTTTATTCCATGGGAGTAATGTCTCAAACTGTCTACGCTTTCATCGATTCCTGGGAGACAAGTAGTAGTTTTCGAAGCACATCTGGAGGCATTCTGTAATCTGTGGACCTTCAGATTGTTGAAGAAACAGGGAAATTGCATCGGTATTGAATACAACAGGCATCGTGGGGCCTTTATTCCATGGGAGTAATGACTCTCACTGTCTATGCTTTGATCGATTCCTGGGAAACCAGTAGTAGGTTTCGAAGCACATCTGGAGGGATTCTGTAATCTGTGGTCCTTCAGAGTGTTGATGAAACACAGATATTGCATCGGTATTGAATACAACAGGCACCATGGGCTTTTATTCCATGGGAGTAATGTCTCAAACTGTCTATGCTTTGATCGATTCCTGGGAGACCAGTAGTAGTTTTCGAAGCACATCTGGAGGCATTCTGTAATCTGTGGACCTTCAGAGTGTTGATGAAACACAGATATTGCATCGGTATTGAATACAACGGGCACCATGCGGCTTTTATTCCATGGGAGTAATATCTCAAACTGTCTATGCTTTGATTGATTCGTGGAGACCAGTAGTAGTTTTCGAAGCACATCTGGAGGCATTCTGTAATCTGTGGTCCTTCAGAGTGTTGATGAAACACAGATATTGCATCGGTATTGAATACAACAGGCACCATGGGGCTTTTATTCCATGGGAGTAATGTCTCAAACTGTCTATGCTTTGATCGATTCCTGGGAGACCAGTAGTAGTTTTCGAAGCACATCTGGAGGCATTCTGTAATCCGTGGTCCTTCAGAGTGTTGATGAAACACAGATATTGCATCGGTATTGAATACAACAGGCATCGTGGGGCTTTTATTCCATGGGAGTAATGACTCTCACTGTCTATGCTTTGATCGATTCCTGGGAAACCAGTAGTAGGTTTCGAAGCACATCTGGAGGGATTCTGTAATCTGTGGTCCTTCAGAGTGTTGATGAAACACAGATATTGCATCGGTATTGAATACAACAGGCACCATGGGGCTTTTATTCCATGGGAGTAATGTCTCAAACTGTCTATGCTTTGATCGATTCGTGGGAGACCAGTAGTAGTTTTCGAAGCACATCTGGAGGCACTCTGTAATCTGTGGACCTTCAGAGTGTTGAAGAAACAGGGAAATTGCATCGGTTTTGAATACAACAGGCATCGTGGAGCTTTTATTCCATGGGAGTAATGTCTCAAACTGTCTACGCTTTCATAGATTCCTGGGAGACAAGTAGTAGTTTTCGAAGCACATCTGGAGGCATTCTGTAATCTGTGGTCCTTCAGAGTGTTGATGAAACACAGATATTGCATCGGTATTGAATACAACAGGCACCATGGGGCTTTTATTCCATGGGAGTAATGTCTCAAACTGTCTATGCTTTGATCGATTCCTGGGAGACCAGTAGTAGTTTTCGAAGCACATCTGGAGGCATTCTGTAATCTGTGGACCTTCAGAGTGTTGATGAAACACAGATATTGCATCGGTATTGAATACAACGGGCACCATGCGGCTTTTATTCCATGGGAGTAATATCTCAAACTGTCTATGCTTTGATCGATTCGTGGAGACCAGTAGTAGTTTTCGAAGCACATCTGGAGGCATTCTGTAATCTGTGGTCCTTCAGAGTGTTGATGAAACACAGATATTGCATCGGTATTGAATACAACAGGCACCATGGGGCTTTTATTCCATGGGAGTAATGTCTCAAACTGTCTATGCTTTGATCGATTCCTGGGAGACCAGTAGTAGTTTTCGAAGCACATCTGGAGGCATTCTGTAATCTGTGGTCCTTCAGAGTGTTGATGAAACACAGATATTGCATCGGTATTGAATACAACAGGCATCGTGGGGCTTTTATTCCATGGGAGTAATGACTCTCACTGTCTATGCTTTGATCGATTCCTGGGAAACCAGTAGTAGGTTTCGAAGCACATCTGGAGGGATTCTGTAATCTGTGGTCCTTCAGAGTGTTGATGAAACACAGATATTGCATCGGTATTGAATACAACAGGCACCATGGGGCTTTTATTCCATGGGAGTAATGTCTCAAACTGTCTATGCTTTGATCGATTCGTGGGAGACTAGTAGTAGTTTTCGAAGCACATCTGGAGGCACTCTGTAATCTGTGGACCTTCAGAGTGTTGAAGAAACAGGGAAATTGCATCGGTTTTGAATACAACAGGCATCGTGGGGCTTTTATTCCATGGGAGTAATGTCTCAAACTGTCTACGCTTTCATAGATTCCTGGGAGACAAGTAGTAGTTTTTGAAGCACATCTGGAGGCATTCTGTAATCTGTGGTCCTTCAGAGTGTTGATGAAACACAGATATTGCATCGGTATTGAATACAACAAGCACCATGGGGCTTTTATTCCATGGGAGTAATGTCTCAAACTGTCTACGCTTTCATCGATTCCTGGGAGACAAGTAGTAGATTTCGAAGCACATCTGGAGGCATTCTGTAATCTGTGGACCTTCAGATTGTTGAAGAAACAGGGAAATTGCATCGGTATTGAATACAACAGGCATCGTGGGGCTTTTATTCCATGGGAGTAATGACTCTCACTGTCTATGCTTTGATCGATTCCTGGGAAACCAGTAGTAGGTTTCGAAGCACATCTGGAGGGATTCTGTAATCTGTGGTCCTTCAGAGTGTTGATGAAACACAGATATTGCATCGGTATTGTATACAACAGGCACCATGGGGCTTTTATTCCATGGGAGTAATGTCTCAAACTGTCTATGCTTTGATCGATTCCTGGGAGATCAGTAGTAGTTTTCGAAGCACATCTGGAGGCATTCTGTAATCTGTGGACCTTCAGAGTGTTGATGAAACACAGATATTGCATCGGTATTGAATACAACGGGCACCATGCGGCTTTTATTCCATGGGAGTAATGTCTCAAACTGTCTATGCTTTGATCGATTCGTGGGAGACCAGTAGTAGTTTTCGAAGCACATCTGGAGGCATTCTGTAATCTGTGGTCCTTCAGAGTGTTGATGAAACACAGATATTGCATCGGTATTGAATACAACAGGCACCATGGGGCTTTTATTCCATGGGGGTAATGTCTCAAACTGTCTATGCTTTGATCGATTCCTGGGAGACCAGTAGTAGTTTTCGAAACACATCTCGAGGCATTCTGTAATCTGTGGTCCTTCAGAGTGTTGATGAAACACAGATATTGCATCGGTATTGAATACAACAGGCATCGTGGGGCTTTTATTCCATGGGAGTAATGACTCTCACTGTCTGTGCTTTGATCGATTCCTGGGAAACCAGTAGTAGGTTTCGAAGCACATCTGGAGGGATTCTGTAATCTGTGGTCCTTCAGAGTGTTGATGAAACACAGATATTGCATCGGTATTGAATACAACAGGCACCATGGGGCTTTTATTCCATGGGAGTAATGTCTCAAACTGTCTATGCTTTGATCGATTCGTGGGAGACCAGTAGTAGTTTTCGAAGCACATCTGGAGGCACTCTGTAATCTGTGGACCTTCAGAGTGTTGAAGAAACAGGGAAATTGCATCGGTTTTGAATACAACAGGCATCGTGGAGCTTTTATTCCATGGGAGTAATGTCTCAAACTGTCTACGCTTTCATAGATTCCTGGGAGACAAGTAGTAGTTTTCGAAGCACATCTGGAGGCATTCTGTAATCTGTGGTCCTTCAGAGTGTTGATGAAACACAGATATTGCATCGGTATTGAATACAACAGGCACCATGGGGCTTTTATTCCATGGGAGTAATGTCTCAAACTGTCTATGCTTTGATCGATTCCTGGGAGACCAGTAGTAGTTTTCGAAGCACATCTGGAGGCATTCTGTAATCTGTGGACCTTCAGAGTGTTGATGAAACACAGATATTGCATCGGTATTGAATACAACGGGCACCATGCGGCTTTTATTCCATGGGAGTAATATCTCAAACTGTCTATGCTTTGATCGATTCGTGGAGACCAGTAGTAGTTTTCGAAGCACATCTGGAGGCATTCTGTAATCTGTGGTCCTTCAGAGTGTTGATGAAACACAGATATTGCATCGGTATTGAATACAACAGGCACCATGGGGCTTTTATTCCATGGGAGTAATGTCTCAAACTGTCTATGCTTTGATCGATTCCTGGGAGACCAGTAGTAGTTTTCGAAGCACATCTGGAGGCATTCTGTAATCTGTGGTCCTTCAGAGTGTTGATGAAACACAGATATTGCATCGGTATTGAATACAACAGGCATCGTGGGGCTTTTATTCCATGGGAGTAATGACTCTCACTGTCTATGCTTTGATCGATTCCTGGGAAACCAGTAGTAGGTTTCGAAGCACATCTGGAGGGATTCTGTAATCTGTGGTCCTTCAGAGTGTTGATGAAACACAGATATTGCATCGGTATTGAATACAACAGGCACCATGGGGCTTTTATTCCATGGGAGTAATGTCTCAAACTGTCTATGCTTTGATCGATTCGTGGGAGACTAGTAGTAGTTTTCGAAGCACATCTGGAGGCACTCTGTAATCTGTGGACCTTCAGAGTGTTGAAGAAACAGGGAAATTGCATCGGTTTTGAATACAACAGGCATCGTGGGGCTTTTATTCCATGGGAGTAATGTCTCAAACTGTCTACGCTTTCATAGATTCCTGGGAGACAAGTAGTAGTTTTTGAAGCACATCTGGAGGCATTCTGTAATCTGTGGTCCTTCAGAGTGTTGATGAAACACAGATATTGCATCGGTATTGAATACAACAAGCACCATGGGGCTTTTATTCCATGGGAGTAATGTCTCAAACTGTCTACGCTTTCATCGATTCCTGGGAGACAAGTAGTAGATTTCGAAGCACATCTGGAGGCATTCTGTAATCTGTGGACCTTCAGATTGTTGAAGAAACAGGGAAATTGCATCGGTATTGAATACAACAGGCATCGTGGGGCTTTTATTCCATGGGAGTAATGACTCTCACTGTCTATGCTTTGATCGATTCCTGGGAAACCAGTAGTAGGTTTCGAAGCACATCTGGAGGGATTCTGTAATCTGTGGTCCTTCAGAGTGTTGATGAAACACAGATATTGCATCGGTATTGTATACAACAGGCACCATGGGGCTTTTATTCCATGGGAGTAATGTCTCAAACTGTCTATGCTTTGATCGATTCCTGGGAGATCAGTAGTAGTTTTCGAAGCACATCTGGAGGCATTCTGTAATCTGTGGACCTTCAGAGTGTTGATGAAACACAGATATTGCATCGGTATTGAATACAACGGGCACCATGCGGCTTTTATTCCATGGGAGTAATGTCTCAAACTGTCTATGCTTTGATCGATTCGTGGGAGACCAGTAGTAGTTTTCGAAGCACATCTGGAGGCATTCTGTAATCTGTGGTCCTTCAGAGTGTTGATGAAACACAGATATTGCATCGGTATTGAATACAACAGGCACCATGGGGCTTTTATTCCATGGGGGTAATGTCTCAAACTGTCTATGCTTTGATCGATTCCTGGGAGACCAGTAGTAGTTTTCGAAACACATCTCGAGGCATTCTGTAATCTGTGGTCCTTCAGAGTGTTGATGAAACACAGATATTGCATCGGTATTGAATACAACAGGCATCGTGGGGCTTTTATTCCATGGGAGTAATGACTCTCACTGTCTGTGCTTTGATCGATTCCTGGGAAACCAGTAGTAGGTTTCGAAGCACATCTGGAGGGATTCTGTAATCTGTGGTCCTTCAGAGTGTTGATGAAACACAGATATTGCATCGGTATTGAATACAACAGGCACCATGGGGCTTTTATTCCATGGGAGTAATGTCTCAAACTGTCTATGCTTTGATCGATTCGTGGGAGACCAGTAGTAGTTTTCGAAGCACATCTGGAGGCATTCTGTAGTCTGTGGACCTTCAGAGTGTTGAAGAAACAGGGAAATTGCATCGGTATTGAATACAACAGGCATCGTGGGGCTTTTATTCCATGGGAGTAATGTCTCAAACTGTTTACGCTTTCATAGATTCCTGGGAGACAAGTAGTAGTTTTCGAAGCACATCTGGAGGCATTCTGTAATCTGTGGACCTTCAGATTGTTGAAGAAACAGGGAAATTGCATCGGTATTGAATACAACAGGCATCGTGGGGCTTTTATTCCATGGGAGTAATGACTCGCACTGTCTATGCTTTGATCGATTCCTGGGAAACCAGTAATAGGTTTCGAAGCACATCTGGAGGGATTCTGTAATCTGTGGTCCTTCAGAGTGTTGATGAAACACAGATATTGCATCGGTATTGAATACAACAGGCACCTTGGGGCTTTTATTCCATGGGAGTAATGTCTCAAACTGTCTATGCTTTGATCGATTCCTGGGAGACCAGTAGTAGTTTTCGAAGCACATCTGGAGGCATTCTGTAATCTGTGGACCTTCAGAGTGTTGAAGAAACAGGGAAATTGCATCGGTATTGAATACAACAGGCAACGTGGGGCTTTTATTCCATGGGAGTAATGTCTCAAACTGTCTATGCTTTGATCGATTCCTGGGAAACCAGTAGTAGGTTTCGAAGTACATCTGGAGGTATTCTGTAATCTGTGGTCCTTCAGAGTGTTGATGAAACACATATATTGCATCGGTATTGAATACAAAAGGCACCATGGAGCTTTTATTCCATGGGAGTAATGTCTCATACTGTCTATGCTTTCATCGATTCCTGGGAGACAAGTAGTAGTTTTCGAAGCACATATGGAGGCATTCTGTTATCTGCGGACCTTCAGAGTGTTGAAGAAACAGGGAAATTGCATCGGTATTGAATACAACAGGCATCGTGGGGCTTTTATTCCATAGGAGTAATGTCTCAAACTGTCTATGCTTTGATCGATTCTTGGGAGACCAGTAGTAGTTTTCGAAGCACATCTGGAGGCATTCTGTAATCTGTGGAGCTTCAGAGTGTTGAAGAAACAGGGAAATTGCATCGGTATTGAATACAACAGGCATCGTGGGGCTTTTATTCCATGGGAGTAATGTCTCAAACTGTCTATGCTTTGATCGATTCCTGTGAAACCAGTAGTAGGTTTCGAAGCACATCTGGAGGTATTCTGTAATCTGTGGTCCTTCAGAGTGTTGATGAAACACAGATATTGCATCGGTATTGAATACAACAGGCACCATGGGGCTTTTATTCCATGGGAGTAATGTCTTAAACTGTCTCTGCTTTGATCGATTCCTGGGAGACCAGTAGTAGTTTTCGAAGCACATCTGGAGGCATTCTGTAATCTGTGGACCTTCAGAGTGTGGAAGAAACAGGGAAATTGCATCGGTATTGAATACAACAGGCATCGTGAGGCTTTTATTTCATGGGAGTAATGTCTCAAACTGTCTATGCTATGATCGATTCCTGGGAAACCAGTAGTAGGTTTCGAAGTACATCTGGAGGTATTCTGTAATCTGTGGTCCTTCAGAGTGTTGATGAAACACATATATTGCATCGGTATTGAATACAAAAGGCACCATGGAGCTTTTATTCCATGGGAGTAATGTCTCATACTGTCTATGCTTTCATCGATTCCTGGGAGACAAGTAGTAGTTTTCGAAGCACATATGGAGGCATTCTGTTATCTGCGGACCTTCAGAGTGTTGAAGAAACAGGGAAATTGCATCGGTATTGAATACAACAGGCATCGTGGGGCTTTTATTCCATAGGAGTAATGTCTCAAACTGTCTATGCTTTGATCGATTCCTGGGAAACCAGTAGTAGGTCTCGAAGCACATCTGGAGGTATTCTGTAATCTGTGGTCCTTCAGAGTGTTGATGAAACACAGATATTGCATCGGTATTGAATACAACAGGCATCGTGGGGCTTTTATTCCATGGGAGTAATGACTCTCACTGTCTATGCTTTGATCGATTCCTGGGAAACCAGTAGTAGGTTTCGAAGCACATCTGGAGGGATTCTGTAATCTGTGGTCCTTCACAGTGTTGATGAAACACAGATATTGCATCGGTATTGAATACAACAGGCATCGTGGGGCTTTTATTCCATGGGAGTAATGACTCTCACTGTCTATGCTTTGATCGATTCCTGGGAAACCAGTAGTAGGTTTCGAAGCACATCTGGAGGGATTCTGTAATCTGTGGACCTTCAGAGTGTTGAAGAAACAGGGAAATAGCATCGGTATTGAATACAACAGGCGTCGTGGGGCTTTTATTCCATGGAAGTAATGTCTCAAACTGTCTATGCTTTGATCGATTCCTGGGAAACCAGTAGTAGGTTTCGTAGCACATCTGGAGGTATTCTGTAATCTGTGGTCCTTCAGAGTGTTGATGAAACACAGATATTGCATCGGTATTGAATACAACAGGCACCATGGGGCTTTTATTCCATGGGAGTAATGTCTCAAACTGTCTATGCTTTGATCGATTCCTGGGAAACCAGTGTAGGTTTCGAAGCACATCTGGAGGTATTCTGTAATCTGTGGTCCTTCAGAGTGTTGATGAAACACAGATATTGCATCGGTATTGAATACAACAGGCACCATGGGGCTTTTATTCCATGGGAGTAATGTCTCAAACTGTCTACGCTTTCATCGATTCCTGGGAGACAAGTAGTAGTTTTCGAAGCACATCTGGAGGCATTCTGTAATCTGTGGACCTTCAGATTGTTGAAGAAACAGGGAAATTGCATCGGTATTGAATACAACAGGCATCGTGGGGCTTTTATTCCATGGGAGTAATGACTCAAACAGTCTATGCTTTGATCGATTCCTGGGAAACCAGTAGTAGGTTTCGAAGCACATCTGGAGGGATTCTGTAATCTGTGGTCCTTCAGAGTGTTGATGAAACACAGATATTGCATCGGTATTGAATACAACAGGCACCATGGGGCTTTTATTCCATGGGAGTAATGTCTCAAACTGTCTATGCTTTGATCGATTCCTGGGAGACCAGTAGTAGTTTTCGAAGCACATCTGGAGGCATTCTGTAATCTGAGGACCTTCAGAGTGTTGATGAAACACTGATATTGCATCGGTATTGAATACAACGGGCACCATGCGGCTTTTATTCCATGGGAGTAATGTCTCAAACTGTCTATGCTTTGATCGATTCGTTGGATACCAGTAGTAGTTTTCGAAGCACATCTGGAGGCATTCTGTAATTTGTGGTCCTTCAGAGTGTTGATGAAACACAGATATTGCATCGGTATTGAATACAACAGGCACCATGGGGCTTTTATTCCATGGGAGTAATGTCTCAAATTGTCTATGCTTTGATCGATTCCTGGGAGACCAGTAGTAGTTTTCGAAGCACATCTGGAGGCATTCTGTAATCTGTGGTCCTTCAGAGTGTTGATGAAACACAGATATTGCATCGGTATTGAATACAACAGGCATCGTGGGGCTTTTATTCCATGGGAGTAATGACTCTCACTGTCTATGCTTTGATCGATTCCAGGGAAACCAGTAGTAGGTTTCGAAGCACATCTGGAGGGATTCTGTCATCTGTGGTCCTTCAGAGTGTTGATGAAACACAGATATTGCATCGGTATTGAATACAACAGGCACCATGGGGCTTTTATTCCATGGGAGTAATGTCTCAAACTGTCTATGCTTTGATCGATTCGTGGGAGACCAGTAGTAGTTTTCGAAGCACATCTGGAGGCATTCTGTAATCTGTGGACCTTCAGAGTGTTGAAGAAACAGGGAAATTGCATCGGTATTGAATACAACAGGCATCGTGGGGCTTTTATTCCATGGGAGTAATGTCTCAAACTGTCTACGCTTTCATAGATTCCTGGGAGACAAGTAGTAGTTTTCGAAGCACATCTGGAGGCATTCTGTAATCTGTGGACCTTCAGATTGTTGAAGAAACAGGGAAATTGCATCGGTATTGAATACAACAGGCATCGTGGGGCTTTTATTCCATGGGAGTAATGACTCTCACTGTCTATGCTTTGATCGATTCCTGGGAAACCAGTAGTAGGTTTCGAAGCACATCTGGAGGGATTCTGTAATCTGTGGTCCTTCAGAGTGTTGATGAAACACAGATATTGCATCGGTATTGAATACAACAGGCACCATGGGGCTTTTATTCCATGGGAGTAATGTCTCAAACTGTCTATGCTTTGATCGATTCCTGGGAGACCAGTAGTAGTTTTCGAAGCACATCTGGAGGCATTCTGTAATCTGTGGACCTTCAGAGTGTTGAAGAAACAGGGAAATTGCATCGGTATTGAATACAACAGGCATCGTGGGGCTTTTATTCCATGGGAGTAATGTCTCAAACTGTCTATGCTTTGATCGATTCTTGGGAGACCAGTAGTAGTTTTCGAAGCACATCTGGAGGCATTCTGTAATCTGTGGACCTTCAGAGTGTTGAAGAAACAGGGAAATTGCATCGGTATTGAATACAACAGGCATCGTGGGGATTTTATTCCATGGGAGTAATGTCTCAAACTGTCTATGCTTTGATCGATTCCTGTGAAACCAGTAGTAGGTTTCGAAGCACATCTGGAGGTATTCTGTAATCTGTGGTCCTTCAGAGTGTTGATGAAACACAGATATTGCATCGGTATTGAATACAACAGGCACCATGGGGCTTTTATTCCATGGGAGTAATGTCTTAAACTGTCTCTGCTTTGATCGATTCCTGGGAGACCAGTAGTAGTTTTCGAAGCACATCTGGAGGCATTCTGTAATCTGTGGACCTTCAGAGTGTGGAAGAAACAGGGAAATTGCATCGGTATTGAATACAACAGGCATCGTGAGGATTTTATTTCATGGGAGTAATGTCTCAAACTGTCTATGCTATGATCGATTCCTGGGAAACCAGTAGTAGGTTTCGAAGTACATCTGGAGGTATTCTGTAATCTGTGGTCCTTCAGAGTGTTGATGAAACACATATATTGCATCGGTATTGAATACAAAAGGCACCATGGAGCTTTTATTCCATGGGAGTAATGTCTCATACTGTCTATGCTTTCATCGATTCCTGGGAGACAAGTAGTAGTTTTCGAAGCACATATGGAGGCATTCTGTTATCTGCGGACCTTCAGAGTGTTGAAGAAACAGGGAAATTGCATCGGTATTGAATACAACAGGCATCGTGGGGCTTTTATTCCATAGGAGTAATGTCTCAAACTGTCTATGCTTTGATCGATTCCTGGGAAACCAGTAGTAGGTCTCGAAGCACATCTGGAGGTATTCTGTAATCTGTGGTCCTTCAGAGTGTTGATGAAACACAGATATTGCATCGGTATTGAATACAACAGGCATCGTGGGGCTTTTATTCCATGGGAGTAATGACTCTCACTGTCTATGCTTTGATCGATTCCTGGGAAACCAGTAGTAGGTTTCGAAGCACATCTGGAGGGATTCTGTAATCTGTGGTCCTTCACAGTGTTGATGAAACACAGATATTGCATCGGTATTGAATACAACAGGCATCGTGGGGCTTTTATTCCATGGGAGTAATGACTCTCACTGTCTATGCTTTGATCGATTCCTGGGAAACCAGTAGTAGGTTTCGAAGCACATCTGGAGGGATTCTGTAATCTGTGGACCTTCAGAGTGTTGAAGAAACAGGGAAATAGCATCGGTATTGAATACAACAGGCGTCGTGGGGCTTTTATTCCATGGACGTAATGTCTCAAACTGTCTATGCTTTGATCGATTCCTGGGAAACCAGTAGTAGGTTTCGTAGCACATCTGGAGGTATTCTGTAATCTGTGGTCCTTCAGAGTGTTGATGAAACACAGATATTGCATCGGTATTGAATACAACAGGCACCATGGGGCTTTTATTCCATGGGAGTAATGTCTCAAACTGTCTATGCTTTGATCGATTCCTGGGAAACCAGTGTAGGTTTCGAAGCACATCTGGAGGTATTCTGTAATCTGTGGTCCTTCAGAGTGTTGATGAAACACAGATATTGCATCGGTATTGAATACAACAGGCACCATGGGGCTTTTATTCCATGGGAGTAATGTCTCAAACTGTCTACGCTTTCATCGATTCCTGGGAGACAAGTAGTAGTTTTCGAAGCACATCTGGAGGCATTCTGTAATCTGTGGACCTTCAGATTGTTGAAGAAACAGGGAAATTGCATCGGTATTGAATACAACAGGCAACGTGGGGCTTTTATTCCATGGGAGTAATGACTCAAACAGTCTATGCTTTGATCGATTCCTGGGAAACCAGTAGTAGGTTTCGAAGCACATCTGGAGGGATTCTGTAATCTGTGGTCCTTCAGAGTGTTGATGAAACACAGATATTGCATCGGTATTGAATACAACAGGCACCATGGGGCTTTTATTCCATGGGAGTAATGTCTCAAACTGTCTATGCTTTGATCGATTCCTGGGAGACCAGTAGTAGTTTTCGAAGCACATCTGGAGGCATTCTGTAATCTGTGGACCTTCAGAGTGTTGATGAAACACTGATATTGCATCGGTATTGAATACAACGGGCACCATGCGGCTTTTATTCCATGGGAGTAATGTCTCAAACTGTCTATGCTTTGATCGATTCGTTGGAGACCAGTAGTAGTTTTCGAAGCACATCTGGAGGCATTCTGTAATTTGTGGTCCTTCAGAGTGTTGATGAAACACAGATATTGCATCGGTATTGAATACAACAGGCACCATGGGGCTTTTATTTCATGGGAGTAATGTCTCAAATTGTCTATGCTTTGATCGATTCCTGGGCGACTAGTAGTAGTTTTCGAAGCACATCTGGAGGCATTCTGTAATCTGTGGTCCTTCAGAGTGTTGATGAAACACAGATATTGCATCGGTATTGAATACAACAGGCATCGTGGGGCTTTTATTCCATGGGAGTAATGACTCTCACTGTCTATGCTTTGATCGATTCCAGGGAAACCAGTAGTAGGTTTCGAAGCACATCTGGAGTGATTCTGTAATCTGTGGTCCTTCAGAGTGTTGATGAAACACAGATATTGCATCGGTATTGAATACAACAGGCACCATGGGGCTTTTATTCCATGGGAGTAATGTCTCAAACTGTCTATGCTCTGATCGATTCGTGGGAGACCAGTAGTAGTTTTCGAAGCACATCTGGAGGCATTCTGTAATCTGTGGACCTTCAGAGTGTTGAAGAAACAGGGAAATTGCATCGGTATTGAATACAACAGGCATCGTGGGGCTTTTATTCCATGGGAGTATTGTCTCAAACTGTCTACGCTTTCATAGATTCCTGGGAGACAAGTAGTAGTTTTCGAAGCACATCTGGAGGCATTCTGTAATCTGTGGACCTTCAGATTGTTGAAGAAACAGGGAAATTGCATCGGTATTGAATACAACAGGCATCGTGGGGCTTTTATTCCATGGGAGTAATGACTCTCACTGTCTATGCTTTGATCGATTCCTGGGAAACCAGTAGTAGGTTTCGAAGCACATCTGGAGGGATTCTGTAATCTGTGGTCCTTCAGAGTGTTGATGAAACACAGATATTGCATCGGTATTGAATACAACAGGTACCTTGGGGCTTTTATTCCATGGGAGTAATGTCTCAAACTGTCTATGCTTTGATCGATTCCTGGGAGACCAGTAGTAGTTTTCGAAGCACATCTGGAGGCATTCTGTAATCTGTGGACCTTCAGAGTGTTGATGAAACACAGATATTGCATCGGTATTGAATACAACAGGCATCGTGGGGCTTTTATTCCATGGGAGTAATGACTCTCACTGTCTATGCTTTGATCGATTCCTGGGAAACCAGTAGTAGGTTTCGAAGCACATCTGGAGGGATTCTGTAATCTGTGGACCATCAGAGTGTTGAAGAAACAGGGAAATAGCATCGGTATTGAATACAACAGGCATCGTGGGGCTTTTATTCCATGGAAGTAATGTCTCAAACTGTCTATGCTTTGATCGATTCCTGGGAAACCAGTAGTAGGTCTCGAAGCACATCTGGAGGTATTCTGTAATCTGTGGTCCTTCAGAGTGTTGATGAAACACAGATATTGCATCGGTATTGAATACAACAGGCACCATGGGGCTTTTATTCCATGGGAGTAATGTCTCAAACTGTCTATGCTTTGATCGATTCCTGGGAAACCAGTGTAGGTTTCGAAGCACATCTGGAGGTATTCTGTAATCTGTGGTCCTTCAGAGTGTTGATGAAACACAGATATTGCATCGGTATTGAATACAACAGGCACCATGGGGCTTTTATTCCATGGGAGTAATGTCTCAAACTGTCTACGCTTTCATCGATTCCTTGGAGACAAGTAGTAGTTTTCGAAGCACATCTGGAGGCATTCTGTAATCTGTGGACCTTCAGAGTGTTGAAGAAACAGGGAAATTGCATCGGTATTGAATACAACAGGCATCGTGGGGCTTTTATTCCATGGGGGTAATGTCTCAAACTGTCTATGCTTTGATCGATTCCTGTGAAACCAGTAGTAGGTTTCGAAGCACATCTGGAGGTATTCTGTAATCTGTGGTCCTTCAGAGTGTTGATGAAACACAGATATTGCATCGGTATTGAATACAACAGGCACCATGGGGCTTTTATTCCATGGGAGTAATGTCTTAAACTGTCTCTGCTTTGATCGATTCCGGGGAGACCAGTAGTAGTTTTCGAAGCACATCTGGAGGCATTCTGTAATCTGTGGACCTTCAGAGTGTGGAAGAAACAGGGAAATTGCATCGGTATTGAATACAACAGGCATCGTGAGGCTTTTATTTCATGGGAGTAATGTCTCAAACTGTCTATGCTATGATCGATTCCTGGGAAACCAGTAGCAGGTTTCGAAGTACATCTGGAGGTATTCTGTAATCTGTGGTCCTTCAGAGTGTTGATGAAACACATATATTGCATCGGTATTGAATACAAAAGGCACCATGGGGCTTTTATTCCATGGGAGTAATGTCTCATACTGTCTATGCTTTCATCGATTCCTGGGAGACAAGTAGTAGTTTTCGAAGCACATATGGAGGCATTCTGTTATCTGCGGACCTTCAGAGTGTTGAAGAAACAGGGAAATTGCATCGGTATTGAATACAACAGGCATCGTGGGGCTTTTATTCCATAGGAGTAATGTCTCAAACTGTCTATGCTTTGATCGATTCCTGGGAAACCAGTAGTAGGTCTCGAAGCACATCTGGAGGTATTCTGTAATCTGTGGTCCTTCAGAGTGTTGATGAAACACAGATATTGCATCGGTATTGAATACAACAGGCATCGTGGGGCTTTTATTCCATGGGAGTAATGACTCTCACTGTCTATGCTTTGATCGATTCCTGGGAAACCAGTAGTAGGTTTCGAAGCACATCTGGAGGGATTCTGTAATCTGTGGACCTTCAGAGTGTTGAAGAAACAGGGAAATAGCATCGGTATTGAATACAACAGGCGTCGTGGGGCTGTTATTCCATGGAAGTAATGTCTCAAACTGTCTATGCTTTGATCGATTCCTGGGAAACCAGTAGTAGGTTTCGTAGCACATCTGGAGGTATTCTGTAATCTGTGGTCCTTCAGAGTGTTGATGAAACACAGATATTGCATCGGTATTGAATACAACAGGCACCATGGGGCTTTTATTCCATGGGAGTAATGTCTCAAACTGTCTATGCTTTGATCGATTCCTGGGAAACCAGTAGTAGGTTTCGTAGCACATCTGGAGGTATTCTGTAATCTGTGGTCCTTCAGAGTGTTGATGAAACACAGATATTGCATCGGTATTGAATACAACAGGCACCATGGGGCTTTTATTCCATGGGAGTAATGTCTCAAACTGTCTATGCTTTGATCGATTCCTGGGAAACCAGTGTAGGTTTCGAAGCACATCTGGAGGTATTCTGTAATCTGTGGTCCTTCAGAGTGTTGATGAAACACAGATATTGCATCGGTATTGAATACAACAGGCACCATGGGGCATCTATTCCATGGGAGTAATGTCTCAAACTGTCTACGCTTTCATCGATTCCTGGGAGACAAGTAGTAGTTTTCGAAGCACATCTGGAGGCATTCTGTAATCTGTGGACCTTCAGATTGTTGAAGAAACAGGGAAATTGCATCGGTATTGAATACAACAGGCATCGTGGGGCTTTTATTCCATGGGAGTAATGACTCAAACAGTCTATGCTTTGATCGATTCCTGGGAAACCAGTAGTAGGTTTCGAAGCACATCTGGAGGGATTCTGTAATCTGTGGTCCTTCAGAGTGTTGATGAAACACAGATATTGCATCGGTATTGAATACAACAGGCACCATGGGGCTTTTATTCCATGGGAGTAATGTCTCAAACTGTCTATGCTTTGATCGATTCCTGGGAGACCAGTAGTAGTTTTCGAAGCACATCTGGAGGCATTCTATAATCTGTGGACCTTCAGAGTGTTGATGAAACACTGATATTGCATCGGTATTGAATACAACGGGCACCATGCGGCTTTTATTCCATGGGAGTAATGTCTCAAACTGTCTATGCTTTGATCGATTCGTTGGAGACCAGTAGTAGTTTTCGAAGCACATCTGGAGGGATTCTGTAATCTGTGGTGCTTCAGAGTGTTGATGAAACACTGATATTGCATCGGTATTGAATACAACAGGCACCATGGGGCTTTTATTCCATGGGAGTAATGTCTCAAACTGTCTATGCTTTGATCGATTCGTGGGAGACCAGTAGTAGTTTTCGAAGCACATCTGGAGGCATTCTGTAATCTGTGGACCTTCAGAGTGTTGAAGAAACAGGGAAATTGCATCGGTATTGAATACAACAGGCATCGTAGGGCTTTTATTCCATGGGAGTATTGTCTCAAACTGTCTACGCTTTCATAGATTCCTGGGAGACAAGTAGTAGTTTTCGAAGCACATCTGGAGGCATTCTGTAATCTGTGGACCTTCAGATTGTTGAAGAAACAGGGAAATTGCATCGGTATTGAATACAACAGGCATCGTGGGGCTTTTATTCCATGGGAGTAATGACTCTCACTGTCTATGCTTTGATCGATTCCTGGGAAACCAGTAGTAGGTTTCGAAGCACATCTGGAGGGATTCTGTAATCTGTGGTCCTTCAGAGTGTTGATGAAACACAGATATTGCATCGGTATTGAATACAACAGGTACCTTGGGGCTTTTATTCCATGGGAGTAATGTCTCAAACTGTCTATGCTTTGATCGATTCCTGGGAGACCAGTAGTAGTTTTCGAAGCACATCTGGAGGCATTCTGTAATCTGTGGACCTTCAGAGTGTTGATGAAACACAGATATTGCATCGGTATTGAATACAACAGGCATCGTGGGGCTTTTATTCCATGGGAGTAATGACTCTCACTGTCTATGCTTTGATCGATTCCTGGGAAACCAGTAGTAGGTTTCGAAGCACATCTGGAGGGATTCTGTAATCTGTGGACCTTCAGAGTGTTGAAGAAACAGGGAAATAGCATCGGTATTGAATACAACAGGCGTCGTGGGGCTGTTATTCCATGGAAGTAATGTCTCAAACTGTCTATGCTTTGATCGATTAATGGGAAACCAGTAGTAGGTTTCGTAGCACATATGGAGGTATTCTGTAATCTGTGGTCCTTCAGAGTGTTGATGAAACACAGATATTGCATCGGTATTGAATACAACAGGCACCATGGGGCTTTTATTCCATGGGAGTAATGTCTCAAACTGTCTATGCTTTGATCGATTCCTGGGAAACCAGTGTAGGTTTCGAAGCACATCTGGAGGTATTCTGTAATCTGTGGTCCTTCAGAGTGTTGATGAAACACAGATATTGCATCGGTATTGAATACAACAGGCACCATGGGGCTTTTATTCCATGGGAGTAATGTCTCAAACTGTCTACGCTTTCATCGATTCCTGGGAGACAAGTAGTAGTTTTCGAAGCACATCTGGAGGCATTCTGTAATCTGTGGACCTTCAGATTGTTGAAGAAACAGGGAAATTGCATCGGTATTGAATACAACAGGCATCGTGGGGCTTTTATTCCATGGGAGTAATGACTCAAACAGTCTATGCTTTGATCGATTCCTGGGAAACCAGTAGTAGGTTTCGAAGCACATCTGGAGGGATTCTGTAATCTGTGGTCCTTCAGAGTGTTGATGAAACACAGATATTGCATCGGTATTGAATACAACAGGCACCATGGGGCTTTTATTCCATGGGAGTAATGTCTCAAACTGTCTATGCTTTGATCGATTCCTGGGAGACCAGTAGTAGTTTTCGAAGCACATCTGGAGGCATTCTATAATCTGTGGACCTTCAGAGTGTTGATGAAACACTGATATTGCATCGGTATTGAATACAACGGGCACCATGCGGCTTTTATTCCATGGGAGTAATGTCTCAAACTGTCTATGCTTTGATCGATTCGTTGGAGACCAGTAGTAGTTTTCGAAGCACATCTGGAGGCATTCTGTAATCTGTGGTCCTTCAGAGTGTTGATGAAACACAGATATTGCATCGGTATTGAATACAACAGGCACCATGGGGCTTTTATTCCATGGGAGTAATGTCTCAAATTGTCTATGCTTTGATCGATTCCTGGGAGACCAGTAGTAATTTTCGAAGCACATCTGGAGGCATTCTGTAATCTGTGGTCCTTCAGAGTGTTGATGAAACACAGATATTGCATCGGTATTGAATACAACAGGCATCGTGGGGCTTTTATTCCATGGGAGTAATGACTCTCACTGTCTATGCTTTGATCGATTCCAGGGAAACCAGTAGTAGGTTTCGAAGCACATCTGGAGGGATTCTGTAATCTGTGGTCCTTCAGAGTGTTGATGAAACACAGATATTGCATCGGTATTGAATACAACAGGCACCATGGGGCTTTTATTCCATGGGAGTAATGTCTCAAACTGTCTATGCTTTGATCGATTCGTGGGAGACCAGTAGTAGTTTTCGAAGCACATCTGGAGGCATTCTGTAATCTGTGGACCTTCAGAGTGTTGAAGAAACAGGGAAATAGCATCGGTATTGAATACAACAGGCGTCGTGGGGCTTTTATTCCATGGAAGTAATGTCTCAAACTGTCTATGCTTTGATCGATTCCTGGGAAACCAGTAGTAGGTTTCGTAGCACATCTGGAGGTATTCTGTAATCTGTGGTCCTTCAGAGTGTTGATGAAACACAGATATTGCATCGGTATTGAATACAACAGGCACCATGGGGCTTTTATTCCATGGGAGTAATGTCTCAAACTGTCTATGCTTTGATCGATTCCTGGGAAACCAGTGTAGGTTTCGAAGCACATCTGGAGGTATTCTGTAATCTGTGGTCCTTCAGAGTGTTGATGAAACACAGATATTGCATCGGTATTGAATACAACAGGCACCATGGGGCTTTTATTCCATGGGAGTAATGTCTCAAACTGTCTACGCTTTCATCGATTCCTGGGAGACAAGTAGTAGTTTTCGAAGCACATCTGGAGGCATTCTGTAATCTGTGGACCTTCAGATTGTTGAAGAAACAGGGAAATTGCATCGGTATTGAATACAACAGGCATCGTGGGGCTTTTATTCCATGGGAGTAATGACTCAAACAGTCTATGCTTTGATCGATTCCTGGGAAACCAGTAGTAGGTTTCGAAGCACATCTGGAGGGATTCTGTAATCTGTGGTCCTTCAGAGTGTTGATGAAACACAGATATTGCATCGGTATTGAATACAACAGGCACCATGGGGCTTTTATTCCATGGGAGTAATGTCTCAAACTGTCTATGCTTTGATCGATTCCTGGGAGACCAGTAGTAGTTTTCGAAGCACATCTGGAGGCATTCTGTAATCTGTGGACCTTCAGAGTGTTGATGAAACACTGATATTGCATCGGTATTGAATACAACGGGCACCATGCGGCTTTTATTCCATGGGAGTAATGTCTCAAACTGTCTATGCTTTGATCGATTCGTTGGAGACCAGTAGTAGTTTTCGAAGCACATCTGGAGGCATTCTGTAATCTGTGGTCCTTCAGAGTGTTGATGAAACACAGATATTGCATCGGTATTGAATACAACAGGCACCATGGGGCTTTTATTCCATGGGAGTAATGTCTCAAATTGTCTATGCTTTGATCGATTCCTGGGAGACCAGTAGTAGTTTTCGAAGCACATCTGGAGGCATTCTGTAATCTGTGGTCCTTCAGAGTGTTGATGAAACACAGATATTGCATCGGTATTGAATACAACAGGCATCGTGGGGCTTTTATTCCATGGGAGTAATGACTCTCACTGTCTATGCTTTGATCGATTCCAGGGAAACCAGTAGTAGGTTTCGAAGCACATCTGGAGGGATTCTGTAATCTGTGGTCCTTCAGAGTGTTGATGAAACACAGATATTGCATCGGTATTGAATACAACAGGCACCATGGGGCTTTTATTCCATGGGAGTAATGTCTCAAACTGTCTATGCTTTGATCGATTCGTGGGAGACCAGTAGTAGTTTTCGAAGCACATCTGGAGGCATTCTGTAATCTGTGGACCTTCAGAGTGTTGAAGAAACAGGGAAATAGCATCGGTATTGAATACAACAGGCGTCGTGGGGCTTTTATTCCATGGAAGTAATGTCTCAAACTGTCTATGCTTTGATCGATTCCTGGGAAACCAGTAGTAGGTTTCGTAGCACATCTGGAGGTATTCTGTAATCTGTGGTCCTTCAGAGTGTTGATGAAACACAGATATTGCATCGGTATTGAATACAACAGGCACCATGGGGCTTTTATTCCATGGGAGTAATGTCTCAAACTGTCTATGCTTTGATCGATTCGTGGGAGACCAGTAGTAGTTTTCGAAGCACATCTGGAGGCATTCTGTAATCTGTGGACCTTCAGAGTGTTGAAGAAACAGGGAAATAGCATCGGTATTGAATACAACAGGCATCGTGGGGCTTTTATTCCATGGGAGTAATGACTCAAACAGTCTATGCTTTGATCGATTCCTGGGAAACCAGTAGTAGGTTTCGAAGCACATCTGGAGGGATTCTGTAATCTGTGGTCCTTCAGAGTGTTGATGAAACACAGATATTGCATCGGTATTGAATACAACAGGCACCATGGGGCTTTTATTCCATGGGAGTAATGTCTCAAACTGTCTATGCTTTGATCGATTCCTGGGAGACCAGTAGTAGTTTTCGAAGCACATCTGGAGGCATTCTGTAATCTGTGGACCTTCAGAGTGTTGATGAAACACTGATATTGCATCGGTATTGAATACAACGGGCACCATGCGGCTTTTATTCCATGGGAGTAATGTCTCAAACTGTCTATGCTTTGATCGATTCGTTGGAGACCAGTAGTAGTTTTCGAAGCACATCTGGAGGCATTCTGTAATCTGTGGTCCTTCAGAGTGTTGATGAAACACAGATATTGCATCGGTATTGAATACAACAGGCACCATGGGGCTTTTATTCCATGGGAGTAATGTCTCAAATTGTCTATGCTTTGATCGATTCCTGGGAGACCAGTAGTAGTTTTCGAAGCACATCTGGAGGCATTCTGTAATCTGTGGTCCTTCAGAGTGTTGATGAAACACAGATATTGCATCGGTATTGAATACAACAGGCATCGTGGGGCTTTTATTCCATGGGAGTAATGACTCTCACTGTC
Source organism: Schistocerca gregaria (assembly GCF_023897955.1). Lineage (NCBI taxonomy): Eukaryota > Metazoa > Arthropoda > Insecta > Orthoptera > Acrididae > Schistocerca > Schistocerca gregaria. The sequence goes on from NW_026061730.1 coordinate 6,488,051, forward strand.
TATGCTTTGATCGATTCCAGGGAAACCAGTAGTAGGTTTCGAAGCACATCTGGAGGGATTCTGTAATCTGTGGTCCTTCAGAGTGTTGATGAAACACAGATATTGCATCGGTATTGAATACAACAGGCACCATGGGGCTTTTATTCCATGGGAGTAATGTCTCAAACTGTCTATGCTTTGATCGATTCGTGGGAGACCAGTAGTAGTTTTCGAAGCACATCTGGAGGCATTCTGTAATCTGTGGACCTTCAGAGTGTTGAAGAAACAGGGAAATTGCATCGGTATTGAATACAACAGGCATCGTGGGGCTTTTATTCCATGGGAGTATTGTCTCAAACTGTCTACGCTTTCATAGATTCCTGGGAGACAAGTAGTAGTTTTCGAAGCACATCTGGAGGCATTCTGTAATCTGTGGACCTTCAGATTGTTGAAGAAACAGGGAAATTGCATCGGTATTGAATACAACAGGCATCGTGGGGCTTTTATTCCATGGGAGTAATGACTCTCACTGTCTATGCTTTGATCGATTCCTGGGAAACCAGTAGTAGGTTTCGAAGCACATCTGGAGGGATTCTGTAATCTGTGGACCTTCAGAGTGTTGAAGAAACAGGGAAATAGCATCGGTATTGAATACAACAGGCGTCGTGGGGCTGTTATTCCATGGAAGTAATGTCTCAAACTGTCTATGCTTTGATCGATTCCTGGGAAACCAGTAGTAGGTTTCGTAGCACATCTGGAGGTATTCTGTAATCTGTGGTCCTTCAGAGTGTTGATGAAACACAGATATTGCATCGGTATTGAATACAACAGGCACCATGGGGCTTTTATTCCATGGGAGTAATGTCTCAAACTGTCTATGCTTTGATCGATTCCTGGGAAACCAGTGTAGGTTTCGAAGCACATCTGGAGGTATTCTGTAATCTGTGGTCCTTCAGAGTGTTGATGAAACACAGATATTGCATCGGTATTGAATACAACAGGCACCATGGGGCTTTTATTCCATGGGAGTAATGTCTCAAACTGTCTACGCTTTCATCGATTCCTGGGAGACAAGTAGTAGTTTTCGAAGCACATCTGGAGGCATTCTGTAATCTGTGGACCTTCAGATTGTTGAAGAAACAGGTAAATTGCATCGGTATTGAATACAACAGGCATCGTGGGGCTTTTATTCCATGGGAGTAATGACTCAAACAGTCTATGCTTTGATCGATTCCTGGGAAACCAGTAGTAGGTTTCGAAGCACATCTGGAGGGATTCTGTAATCTGTGGTCCTTCAGAGTGTTGATGAAACACAGATATTGCATCGGTATTGAATACAACAGGCACCATGGGGCTTTTATTCCATGGGAGTAATGTCTCAAACTGTCTATGCTTTGATCGATTCCTGGGAGACCAGTAGTAGTTTTCGAAGCACATCTGGAGGCATTCTGTAATCTGTGGACCTTCAGAGTGTTGATGAAACACTGATATTGCATCGGTATTGAATACAACGGGCACCATGCGGCTTTTATTCCATGGGAGTAATGTCTCAAACTGTCTATGCTTTGATCGATTCGTTGGAGACCAGTAGTAGTTTTCGAAGCACATCTGGAGGCATTCTGTAATCTGTGGTCCTTCAGAGTGTTGATGAAACACAGATATTGCATCGGTATTGAATACAACAGGCACCATGGGGCTTTTATTCCATGGGAGTAATGTCTCAAATTGTCTATGCTTTGATCGATTCCTGGGAGACCAGTAGTAGTTTTCGAAGCACATCTGTAGGCATTCTGTAATCTGTGGTCCTTCAGAGTGTTGATGAAACACAGATATTGCATCGGTATTGAATACAACAGGCATCGTGGGGCTTTTATTCCATGGGAGTAATGACTCTCACTGTCTATGCTTTGATCGATTCCAGGGAAACCAGTAGTAGGTTTCGAAGCACATCTGGAGGGATTCTGTAATCTGTGGTCCTTCAGAGTGTTGATGAAACACAGATATTGCATCGGTATTGAATACAACAGGCACCATGGGGCTTTTATTCCATGGGAGTAATGTCTCAAACTGTCTATGCTTTGATCGATTCGTGGGAGACCAGTAGTAGTTTTCGAAGCACATCTGGAGGCATTCTGTAATCTGTGGACCTTCAGAGTGTTGAAGAAACAGGGAAATAGCATCGGTATTGAATACAACAGGCGTCGTGGGGCTTTTATTCCATGGAAGTAATGTCTCAAACTGTCTATGCTTTGATCGATTCCTGGGAAACCAGTAGTAGGTTTCGTAGCACATCTGGAGGTATTCTGTAATCTGTGGTCCTTCAGAGTGTTGATGAAACACAGATATTGCATCGGTATTGAATACGACAGGCACCATGGGGCTTTTATTCCATGGGAGTAATGTCTCAAACTGTCTATGCTTTGATCGATTCCTGGGAAACCAGTGTAGGTTTCGAAGCACATCTGGAGGTATTCTGTAATCTGTGGTCCTTCAGAGTGTTGATGAAACACAGATATTGCATCGGTATTGAATACAACAGGCACCATGGGGCTTTTATTCCATGGGAGTAATGTCTCAAACTGTCTACGCTTTCATCGATTCCTGGGAGACAAGTAGTAGTTTTCGAAGCACATCTGGAGGCATTCTGTAATCTGTGGACATTCAGATTGTTGAAGAAACAGGGAAATTGCATCGGTATTGAATACAACAGGCATCGTGGGGCTTTTATTCCATGGGAGTAATGACTCAAACAGTCTATGCTTTGATCGATTCCTGGGAAACCAGTAGTAGGTTTCGAAGCACATCTGGAGGGATTCTGTAATCTGTGGTCCTTCACAGTGTTGATGAAACACTGATATTGCATCGGTATTGAATACAACGGGCACCATGCGGCTTTTATTCCATGGGAGTAATGTCTCAAACTGTCTACGCTTTCATCGATTCGTTGGAGACCAGTAGTAGTTTTCGAAGCACATCTGGAGGCATTCTGTAATCTGTGGTCCTTCAGAGTGTTGATGAAACACAGATATTGCATCGGTATTGAATACAACAGGCACCATGGGGCTTTTATTCCATGGGAGTAATGTCTCAAACTGTCTTTGCTTTGATCGATTCCTGGGAGACCAGTAGTAGTTTTCGAAGCACATCTGGAGGCATTCTGTAATCTGTGGACCTTCAGAGTGTTGATGAAACACTGATATTGCATCGGTATTGAATACAACGGGCACCATGCGGCTTTTATTCCATGGGAGTAATGTCTCAAACTGTCTATGCTTTGATCGATTCGTTGGAGACCAGTAGTAGTTTTCGAAGCACATCTGGAGGCATTCTGTAATCTGTGGTCCTTCAGAGTGTTGATGAAACACAGATATTGCATCGGTATTGAATACAACAGGCACCATGGGGCTTTTATTCCATGGGAGTAATGTCTCAAATTGTCTATGCTTTGATCGATTCCTGGGAGACCAGTAGTAGTTTTCGAAGCACATCTGGAGGCATTCTGTAATCTGTGGTCCTTCAGAGTGTTGATGAAACACAGATATTGCATCGGTATTGAATACAACAGGCATCGTGGGGCTTTTATTCCATGGGAGTAATGACTCTCACTGTCTATGCTTTGATCGATTCCAGGGAAACCAGTAGTAGGTTTCGAAGCACATCTGGAGGGATTCTGTAATCTGTGGTCCTTCAGAGTGTTGATGAAACACAGATATTGCATCGGTATTGAATACAACAGGCACCATGGGGCTTTTATTCCATGGGAGTAATGTCTCAAACTGTCTACGCTTTCATCGATTCCTGGGAGACAAGTAGTAGTTTTCGAAGCACATCTGGAGGCATTCTGTAATCTGTGGACCTTCAGATTGTTGAAGAAACAGGTAAATTGCATCGGTATTGAATACAACAGGCATCGTGGGGCTTTTATTCCATGGGAGTAATGACTCAAACAGTCTATGCTTTGATCGATTCCTGGGAAACCAGTAGTAGGTTTCGAAGCACATCTGGAGGGATTCTGTAATCTGTGGTCCTTCAGAGTGTTGATGAAACACAGATATTGCATCGGTATTGAATACAACAGGCACCATGGGGCTTTTATTCCATGGGAGTAATGTCTCAAACTGTCTAAGCTTTGATCGATTCCGGGGAGACCAGTAGTAGTTTTCGAAGCACATCTGGAGGCATTCTGTAATCTGTGGACCTTCAGAGTGTTGATGAAACACTGATATTGCATCGGTATTGAATACAACGGGCACCATGCGGCTTTTATTCCATGGGAGTAATGTCTCAAACTGTCTATGCTTTGATCGATTCGTTGGAGACCAGTAGTAGTTTTCGAAGCACATCTGGAGGCATTCTGTAATCTGTGGTCCTTCAGAGTGTTGATGAAACACAGATATTGCATCGGTATTGAATACAACGGGCACCATGCGGCTTTTATTCCATGGGAGTAATGTCTCAAACTGTCTATGCTTTGATCGATTCGTTGGAGACCAGTAGTAGTTTTCGAAGCACATCTGGAGGCATTCTGTAATCTGTGGTCCTTCAGAGTGTTGATGAAACACAGATATTGCATCGGTATTGAATACAACAGGCACCATGGGGCTTTTATTCCATGGGAGTAATGTCTCAAATTGTCTATGCTTTGATCGATTCCTGGGAGACCAGTAGTAGTTTTCGAAGCACATCTGGAGGCATTCTGTAATCTGTGGTCCTTCAGAGTGTTGATGAAACACAGATATTGCATCGGTATTGAATACAACAGGCATCGTGGGGCTTTTATTCCATGGGAGTAATGACTCTCACTGTCTATGCTTTGATCGATTCCAGGGAAACCAGTAGTAGGTTTCGAAGCACATCTGGAGGGATTCTGTAATCTGTGGTCCTTCAGAGTGTTGATGAAACACAGATATTGCATCGGTATTGAATACAACAGGCACCATGGGGCTTTTATTCCATTTGAGTAATGTCTCAAACTGTCTATGCTTTGATCGATTCGTGGGAGACCAGTAGTAGTTTTCGAAGCACATCTGGAGGCATTCTGTAATCTGTGGACCTTCAGAGTGTTGAAGAAACAGGGAAATTGCATCGGTATTGAATACAACAGGCATCGTGGGGCTTTTATTCCATGGGAGTATTGTCTCAAACTGTCTACGCTTTCATAGATTCCTGGGAGACAAGTAGTAGTTTTCGAAGCACATCTGGAGGCATTCTGTAATCTGTGGACCTTCAGATTGTTGAAGAAACAGGGAAATTGCATCGGTATTGAATACAACAGGCATCGTGGGGCTTTTATTCCATGGGAGTAATGACTCTCACTGTCTATGCTTTGATCGATTCCTGGGAAACCAGTAGTAGGTTTCGAAGCACATCTGGAGGGATTCTGTAATCTGTGGTCCTTCAGAGTGTTGATGAAACACAGATATTGCATCGGTATTGAATACAACAGGTACCTTGGGGCTTTTATTCCATGGGAGTAATGTCTCAAACTGTCTATGCTTTGATCGATTCCTGGGAGACCAGTAGTAGTTTTCGAAGCACATCTGGAGGCATTCTGTAATCTGTGGACCTTCAGAGTGTTGATGAAACACAGATATTGCATCGGTATTGAATACAACAGGCATCGTGGGGCTTTTATTCTATGGGAGTAATGACTCTCACTGTCTATGCTTTGATCGATTCCTGGGAAACCAGTAGTAGGTTTCGAAGCACATCTGGAGGGATTCTGTAATCTGTGGACCTTCAGAGTGTTGAAGAAACAGGGAAATAGCATCGGTATTGAATACAACAGGCATCGTGGGGCTTTTATTCCATGGAAGTAATGTCTCAAACTGTCTATGCTTTGATCGATTCCTGGGAAACCAGTAGTAGGTTTCGTAGCACATCTGGAGGTATTCTGTAATCTGTGGTCCTTCAGAGTGTTGATGAAACACAGATATTGCATCGGTATTGAATACAACAGGCACCATGGGGCTTTTATTCCATGGGAGTAATGTCTCAAACTGTCTATGCTTTGATCGATTCCTGGGAAACCAGTGTAGGTTTCGAAGCACATCTGGAGGTATTCTGTAATCTGTGGTCCTTCAGAGTGTTGATGAAACACAGATATTGCATCGGTATTGAATACAACAGGCACCATGGGGCTTTTATTCCATGGGAGTAATGTCTCAAACTGTCTATGCTTTGATCGATTCCTGGGAAACCAGTGTAGGTTTCGAAGTACATCTGGAGGTATTCTGTAATCTGTGGTCCTTCAGAGTGTTGATGAAACACAGATATTGCATCGGTATTGAATACAACAGGCACCATGGGGCTTTTATTCCATGGGAGTAATGTCTCAAACTGTCTACGCTTTCATCGATTCCTGGGAGACAAGTAGTAGTATTCGAAGCACATCTGGAGGCATTCTGTAATCTGTGGACCTTCAGATTGTTGAAGAAACAGGGAAATTGCATCGGTATTGAATACAACAGGCATCGTGGGGCTTTTATTCCATGGGAGTAATGACTCAAACAGTCTATGCTTTGATCGATTCCTGGGAAACCAGTAGTAGGTTTCGAAGCACATCTGGAGGGATTCTGTAATCTGTGGTCCTTCAGAGTGTTGATGAAACACAGATATTGCATCGGTATTGAATACAACAGGCACCATGGGGCTTTTATTCCATGGGAGTAATGTCTCAAACTGTCTATGCTTTGATCGATTCCTGGGAGACCAGTAGTAGTTTTCGAAGCACATCTGGAGGCATTCTGTAATCTGTGGACCTTCAGAGTGTTGATGAAACACTGATATTGCATCGGTATTGAATACAACGGGCACCATGCGGCTTTTATTCCATGGGAGTAATGTCTCAAACTGTCTATGCTTTGATCGATTCGTTGGAGACCAGTAGTAGTTTTCGAAGCACATCTGGAGGCATTCTGTAATTTGTGGTCCTTCAGAGTGTTGATGAAACACAGATATTGCATCGGTATTGAATACAACAGGCACCATGGGGCTTTTATTCCATGGGAGTAATGTCTCAAATTGTCTATGCTTTGATCGATTCCTGGGAGACCAGTAGTAGTTTTCGAAGCACATCTGGAGGCATTCTGTAATCTGTGGTCCTTCAGAGTGTTGATGAAACACAGATATTGCATCGGTATTGAATACAACAGGCATCGTGGGGCTTTTATTCCATGGGAGTAATGACTCTCACTGTCTATGCTTTGATCGATTCCAGGGAAACCAGTAGTAGGTTTCGAAGCACATCTGGAGGGATTCTGTAATCTGTGGTCCTTCAGAGTGTTGATGAAACACAGATATTGCATCGGTATTGAATACAACAGGCACCATGGGGCTTTTATTCCATGGGAGTAATGTCTCAAACTGTCTATGCTTTGATCGATTCGTGGGAGACCAGTAGTAGTTTTCGAAGCACATCTGGAGGCATTCTGTAATCTGTGGACCTTCAGAGTGTTGAAGAAACAGGGAAATTGCATCGGTATTGAATACAACAGGCATCGTGGGGCTTTTATTCCATGGGAGTATTGTCTCAAACTGTCTACGCTTTCATAGATTCCTGGGAGACAAGTAGTAGTTTTCGAAGCACATCTGGAGGCATTCTGTAATCTGTGGACCTTCAGATTGTTGAAGAAACAGGGAAATTGCATCGGTATTGAATACAACAGGCATCGTGGGGCTTTTATTCCATGGGAGTAATGACTCTCACTGTCTATGCTTTGATCGATTCCTGGGAAACCAGTAGTAGGTTTCGAAGCACATCTGGAGGGATTCTGTAATCTGTGGTCCTTCAGAGTGTTGATGAAACACAGATATTGCATCGGTATTGAATACAACAGGTACCTTGGGGCTTTTATTCCATGGGAGTAATGTCTCAAACTGTCTATGCTTTGATCGATTCCTGGGAGACCAGTAGTAGTTTTCGAAGCACATCTGGAGGCATTCTGTAATCTGTGGACCTTCAGAGTGTTGATGAAACACAGATATTGCATCGGTATTGAATACAACAGGCATCGCGGGGCTTTTATTCCATGGGAGTAATGACTCTCACTGTCTATGCTTTGATCGATTCCTGGGAAACCAGTAGTAGGTTTCGAAGCACATCTGGAGGGATTCTGTAATCTGTGGACCTTCAGAGTGTTGAAGAAACAGGGAAATAGCATCGGTATTGAATACAACAGGCATCGTGGGGCTTTTATTCCATGGAAGTAATGTCTCAAACTGTCTATGCTTTGATCGATTCCTGGGAAACCAGTAGTAGGTTTCGTAGCACATCTGGAGGTATTCTGTAATCTGTGGTCCTTCAGAGTGTTGATGAAACACAGATATTGCATCGGTATTGAATACAACAGGCACCATGGGGCTTTTATTCCATGGGAGTAATGTCTCAAACTGTCTATGCTTTGATCGATTCCTGGGAAACCAGTGTAGGTTTCGAAGCACATCTCTAGGTATTCTGTAATCTGTGGTCCTTCAGAGTGTTGATGAAACACAGATATTGCATCGGTATTGAATACAACAGGCACCATGGGGCTTTTATTCCATGGGAGTAATGTCTCAAACTGTCTACGCTTTCATCGATTCCTGGGAGACAAGTAGTAGTTTTCGAAGCACATCTGGAGGCATTCTGTAATCTGTGGACCTTCAGAGTGTTGAAGAAACAGGGAAATAGCATCGGTATTGAATACAACAGGCATCGTGGGGCTTTTATTCCATGGAAGTAATGTCTCAAACTGTCTATGCTTTGATCGATTCCTGGGAAACCAGTAGTAGGTTTCGTAGCACATCTGGAGGTATTCTGTAATCTGTGGTCCTTCAGAGTGTTGATGAAACACAGATATTGCATCGGTATTGAATACAACAGGCACCATGGGGCTTTTATTCCATGGGAGTAATGTCTCAAACTGTCTATGCTTTGATCGATTCCTGGGAAACCAGTGTAGGTTTCGAAGCACATCTGGAGGTATTCTGTAATCTGTGGTCCTTCAGAGTGTTGATGAAACACAGATATTGCATCGGTATTGAATACAACAGGCACCATGGGGCTTTTATTCCATGGGAGTAATGTCTCAAACTGTCTACGCTTTCATCGATTCCTGGGAGACAAGTAGTAGTTTTCGAAGCACATCTGGAGGCATTCTGTAATCTGTGGACCTTCAGATTGTTGAAGAAACAGGGAAATTGCATCGGTATTGAATACAACAGGCATCGTGGGGCTTTTATTCCATGGGAGTAATGACTCAAACAGTCTATGCTTTGATCGATTCCTGGGAAACCAGTAGTAGGTTTCGAAGCACATCTGGAGGGATTCTGTAATCTGTGGTCCTTCAGAGTGTTGATGAAACACAGATATTGCATCGGTATTGAATACAACAGGCACCATGGGGCTTTTATTCCATGGGAGTAATGTCTCAAACTGTCTATGCTTTGATCGATTCCTGGGAGACCAGTAGTAGTTTTCGAAGCACATCTGGAGGCATTCTGTAATCTGTGGACCTTCAGAGTGTTGATGAAACACTGATATTGCATCGGTATTGAATACAACGGGCACCATGCGGCTTTTATTCCATGGGAGTAATGTCTCAAACTGTCTATGCTTTGATCGATTCGTTGGAGACCAGTAGTAGTTTTCGAAGCACATCTGGAGGCATTCTGTAATCTGTGGTCCTTCAGAGTGTTGATGAAACACAGATATTGCATCGGTATTGAATACAACAGGCACCATGGGGCTTTTATTCCATGGGAGTAATGTCTCAAATTGTCTATGCTTTGATCGATTCCTGGGAGACCAGTAGTAGTTTTCGAAGCACATCTGGAGGCATTCTGTAATCTGTGGTCCTTCAGAGTGTTGATGAAACACAGATATTGCATCGGTATTGAATACAACAGGCATCGTGGGGCTTTTATTCCATGGGAGTAATGACTCTCACTGTCTATGCTTTGATCGATTCCAGGGAAACCAGTAGTAGGTTTCGAAGCACATCTGGAGGGATTCTGTAATCTGTGGTCCTTCAGAGTGTTGATGAAACACAGATATTGCATCGGTATTGAATACAACAGGCACCATGGGGCTTTTATTCCATGGGAGTAATGTCTCAAACTGTCTATGCTTTGATCGATTCGTGGGAGACCAGTAGTAGTTTTCGAAGCACATCTGGAGGCATTCTGTAATCTGTGGACCTTCAGAGTGTTGAAGAAACAGGGAAATTGCATCGGTATTGAATACAACAGGCATCGTGGGGCTTTTATTCCATGGGAGTATTGTCTCAAACTGTCTACGCTTTCATAGATTCCTGGGAGACAAGTAGTAGTTTTCGAAGCACATCTGGAGGCATTCTGTAATCTGTGGACCTTCAGATTGTTGAAGAAACAGGGAAATTGCATCGGTATTGAATACAACAGGCATCGTGGGGCTTTTATTCCATGGGAGTAATGACTCTCACTGTCTATGCTTTGATCTATTCCTGGGAAACCAGTAGTAGGTTTCGAAGCACATCTGGAGGGATTCTGTAATCTGTGGTCCTTCAGAGTGTTGATGAAACACAGATATTGCATCGGTATTGAATACAACAGGTACCTTGGGGCTTTTATTCCATGGGAGTAATGTCTCACACTGTCTATGCTTTGATCGATTCCTGGGAGACCAGTAGTAGTTTTCGAAGCACATCTGGAGGCATTCTGTAATCTGTGGACCTTCAGAGTGTTGATGAAACACAGATATTGCATCGGTATTGAATACAACAGGCATCGTGGGGCTTTTATTCCATGGGAGTAATGACTCTCACTGTCTATGCTTTGATCGATTCCTGGGAAACCAGTAGTAGGTTTCGAAGCACATCTGGAGGGATTCTGTAATCTGTGGACCTTCAGAGTGTTGAAGAAACAGGGAAATAGCATCGGTATTGAATACAACAGGCATCGTGGGGCTTTTATTCCATGGAAGTAATGTCTCAAACTGTCTATGCTTTGATCGATTCCTGGGAAACCAGTAGTAGGTTTCGTAGCACATCTGGAGGTATTCTGTAATCTGTGGTCCTTCAGAGTGTTGATGAAACACAGATATTGCATCGGTATTGAATACAACAGGCACCATGGGGCTTTTATTCCATGGGAGTAATGTCTCAAACTGTCTATGCTTTGATCGATTCCTGGGAAACCAGTGTAGGTTTCGAAGCACATCTGGAGGTATTCTGTAATCTGTGGTCCTTCAGAGTGTTGATGAAACACAGATATTGCATCGGTATTGAATACAACAGGCACCATGGGGCTTTTATTCCATGGGAGTAATGTCTCAAACTGTCTACGCTTTCATCGATTCCTGGGAGACAAGTAGTAGTTTTCGAAGCACATCTGGAGGCATTCTGTAATCTGTGGACCATCAGATTGTTGAAGAAACAGGGAAATTGCATCGGTATTGAATACAACAGGCATCGTGGGGCTTTTATTCCATGGGAGTAATGACTCAAACTGTCTATGCTTTGATCGATTCCTGGGAAACCAGTAGTAGGTTTCGAAGCACATCTGGAGGGACTCTGTAATCTGTGGTCCTTCAGAGTGTTGATGAAACACAGATATTGCATCGGTATTGAATACAACAGGCACCATGGGACTTTTATTCCATGGGAGTAATGTCTCAAACTGTCTATGCTTTGATCGATTCCTGGGAGACCAGTAGTAGTTTTCGAAGCACATCTGGAGGCATTCTGTAATCTGTGGACCTTCAGAGTGTTGATGAAACGCAGATATTGCATCGGTATTGAATACAACGGGCACCATGCGGCTTTTATTCCATGGGAGTAATGTCTCAAACTGTCTATGCTTTGATCGATTCCTGGGAGACCAGTAGTAGTTTTCGAAGCACATCTGGAGGCATTCTGTAATCTGTGGACCTTCAGATTGTTGAAGAAACAGGGAAATTGCATCGGTATTGAATACAACAGGCATCGTGGGGCTTTTATTCCATGGGAGTAATGACTCTCACTGTCTATGCTTTGATCGATTCCTGGGAAACCAGTAGTAGGTTTCGAAGCACATCTGGAGGGATTCTGTAATCTGTGGTCCTTCAGAGTGTTGATGAAACACAGATATTGCATCGGTATTGAATACAACAGGCACCATGGGGCTTTTATTCCATGGGAGTAATGTCTCAAACTGTCTATGCTTTGATCGATTCGTGGGAGACCAGTAGTAGTTTTCGAAGCACATCTGGAGGCATTCTGTAATCTGTGGACCTTCAGAGTGTTGAAGAAACAGGGAAATTGCATCGGTATTGAATACAACAGGCATCGTGGGGCTTTTATTCCATGGGAGTAATGTCTCAAACTGTCTACGCTTTCATAGATTCCTGGGAGACAAGTAGTAGTTTTCGAAGCACAGCTGGAGGCATTCTGTAATCTGTGGACCTTCAGATTGTTGAAGAAACAGGGAAATTGCATCGGTATTGAATACAACAGGCATCGTGGAGCTTTTATTCCATGGGAGTAATGACTCTCACTGTCTATGCTTTGATCGATTCCTGGGAAACCAGTGTAGGTTTCGAAGCACATCTGGAGGGATTCTGTAATCTGTGGTCCTTCAGAGTGTTGATGAAACACAGATATTGCATCGGTATTGAATACAACAGGCACCTTGGGGCTTTTATTCCATGGGAGTAATGTCTCAAACTGTCTATGCTTTGATCGATTCTTGGGAGACCAGTAGTAGTTTTCGAAGCACATCTGGAGGCATTCTGTAATCTGTGGACCTTCAGAGTGTTGACGAAACAGGGAAATTGCATCGGTATTGAATACAACAGGCACCGTGGGGCTTTTATTCCATGGGAGTAATGTCTCAAACTGTCTATGCTTTGATCGATTCCTGTGAAACCAGTAGTAGGTTTCGAAGAACATCTGGAGGTATTTTGTAATCTGTGGTCCTTCAGAGTGTTGATGAAACACAGATATTGCATCGGTATTGAATACAACAGGCACCATGGGGCTTTTATTCCATGGGAGTAATGTCTCATACTGTCTATGCTTTCATCGATTCCTGGGAGACAAGTAGTAGATTTCGAAGCACATATGGAGGCATTCTGTTATCTGCGGACCTTCAGAGTGTTGAAGAAACAGGGAATTTGCATCGGTATTGAATACAACAGGCATCGTGGGGCTTTTATTCCATAGGAGTAATGTCTCAAACTGTCTATGCTTTGATCGATTCCTGGGAAACCAGTAGTAGGTCTCGAAGCACATCTGGAGGTATTCTGTAATCTGTGGTCCTTCAGAGTGTTGATGAAACACAGATATTGCATCGGTATTGAATACAACAGGCGCCATGGTGCTTTTATTCCATGGGAGTAATGTCTCAAACTGTCTATGCTTTGATCGATTCCTGGGAAACCAGTAGTAGTTTTCGAAGCATATCTGGAGGCATTCTGTAATCTGTGGACCTTCAGAGTGTTGATGAAACACAGATATTGCATCGGTATTGAATACAACAGGCACCATGGGGCTTTTATTCCATTGGAGAAATGTCTCAAACTGTCTATGCTTTGATCGATTCCTGGGACACCAGTAGTAGTTTTCGAAGCACATCTGGAGGCATTCTGTAATCTGTGGACCTTCAGAGTGTTGATGAAACACAGATATTGCATCGGTATTGAATACAACGGGCACCATGCGGCTTTTATTCCATGGGAGTAATGTCTCAAACTGTCTATGCTTTGATCGATTCGTGGGAGACCAGTAGTAGGTTTCGAAGCACATCTGGAGGGATTCTGTAATCTGTGGTCCTTCAGAGTGTTGAAGAAACAGGGAAATTGCATCGGTATTGAATACAACAGGCATCGTGGGGCTTTTATTCCATGGGAGTAATGTCTAAAACTGTCTATGCTTTGATCGATTCCTGGGAGACCAGTAGTAGTTTTCGAAGCACATCTGGAGGCATTCTGTAATCTGTGGACCTTCAGAGTGTTGATGAAACACAGATATTGCATCGGTATTGAATACAACGGGCACCATGCGGCTTTTATTCCATGGGAGTAATGTCTCAAACTGTCTATGCTTTGATCGATTCCTGGGAGACCAGTAGTAGTTTTCGAAGCACATCTGGAGGCATTCTGTAATCTGTGGACCTTCAGAGTGTTGATGAAACGCAGATATTGCATCGGTATTGAATACAACGGGCACCATGCGGCTTTTATTCCATGGGAGTAATGTCTCAAACTGTCTATGCTTTGATCGATTCGTGGGAGACCAGTAGTAGTTTTCGAAGCACATCTGGAGGCATTCTGTAATCTGTGGACCTTCAGAGTGTTGAAGAAACAGGGAAATTGCATCGGTATTGAATACAACAGGCATCGTGGGGCTTTTATTCCATGGGAGTAATGTCTCAAACTGTCTACGCTTTCATAGATTCCTGGGAGACAAGTAGTAGTTTTCGAAGCACAGCTGGAGGCATTCTGTAATCTGTGGACCTTCAGATTGTTGAAGAAACAGGGAAATTGCATCGGTATTGAATACAACAGGCATCGTGGAGCTTTTATTCCATGGGAGTAATGACTCTCACTGTCTATGCTTTGATCGATTCCTGGGAAACCAGTGTAGGTTTCGAAGCACATCTGGAGGGATTCTGTAATCTGTGGTCCTTCAGAGTGTTGATGAAACACAGATATTGCATCGGTATTGAATACAACAGGCACCTTGGGGCTTTTATTCCATGGGAGTAATGTCTCAAACTGTCTATGCTTTGATCGATTCTTGGGAGACCAGTAGTAGTTTTCGAAGCACATCTGGAGGCATTCTGTAATCTGTGGACCTTCAGAGTGTTGACGAAACAGGGAAATTGCATCGGTATTGAATACAACAGGCACCGTGGGGCTTTTATTCCATGGGAGTAATGTCTCAAACTGTCTATGCTTTGATCGATTCCTGTGAAACCAGTAGTAGGTTTCGAAGAACATCTGGAGGTATTTTGTAATCTGTGGTCCTTCAGAGTGTTGATGAAACACAGATATTGCATCGGTATTGAATACAACAGGCACCATGGGGCTTTTATTCCATGGGAGTAATGTCTCATACTGTCTATGCTTTCATCGATTCCTGGGAGACAAGTAGTAGATTTCGAAGCACATATGGAGGCATTCTGTTATCTGCGGACCTTCAGAGTGTTGAAGAAACAGGGAATTTGCATCGGTATTGAATACAACAGGCATCGTGGGGCTTTTATTCCATAGGAGTAATGTCTCAAACTGTCTATGCTTTGATCGATTCCTGGGAAACCAGTAGTAGGACTCGAAGCACATCTGGAGGTATTCTGTAATCTGTGGTCCTTCAGAGTGTTGATGAAACACAGATATTGCATCGGTATTGAATACAACAGGCGCCATGGTGCTTTTATTCCATGGGAGTAATGTCTCAAACTGTCTATGCTTTGATCGATTCCTGGGAAACCAGTAGTAGTTTTCGAAGCATATCTGGAGGCATTCTGTAATCTGTGGACCTTCAGAGTGTTGATGAAACACAGATATTGCATCGGTATTGAATACAACAGGCACCATGGGGCTTTTATTCCATTGGAGAAATGTCTCAAACTGTCTATGCTTTGATCGATTCCTGGGACACCAGTAGTAGTTTTCGAAGCACATCTGGAGGCATTCTGTAATCTGTGGACCTTCAGAGTGTTGATGAAACACAGATATTGCATCGGTATTGAATACAACGGGCACCATGCGGCTTTTATTCCATGGGAGTAATGTCTCAAACTGTCTATGCTTTGATCGATTCGTGGGAGACCAGTAGTAGGTTTCGAAGCACATCTGGAGGGATTCTGTAATCTGTGGTCCTTCAGAGTGTTGAAGAAACAGGGAAATTGCATCGGTATTGAATACAACAGGCATCGTGGGGCTTTTATTCCATGGGAGTAATGTCTCAAACTGTCTACGCTTTCATAGATTCCTGGGAGACAAGTAGTAGTTTTCGAAGCACATCTGGAGGCATTCTGTAATCTGTGGACCTTCAGATTGTTGAAGAAACAGGGAAATTGCATCGGTATTGAATACAACAGGCATCGTGGGGCTTTTATTCCATGGGAGTAATGACTCTCACTGTCTATGCTTTGATCGATTCCTGGGAAACCAGTAGTAGGTTTCGAAGCACATCTGGAGGGATTCTGTAATCTGTGGTCCTTCAGAGTGTTGATGAAACACAGATATTGCATCGGTATTGAATACAACAGGCACCTTGGGGCTTTTATTCCATGGGAGTAATGTCTCAAACTGTCTATGCTTTGATCGATTCCTGGGAGACCAGTAGTGGTTTTCGAAGCACATCTGGAGGCATTCTGTAATCTGTGGACCTTCAGAGTGTTGATGAAACACAGATATTGCATCGGTATTGAATACAACGGGCACCATGCGGCTTTTATTCCATGGGAGTAATGTCTCAAACTGTCTATGCTTTGATCGATTCGTGGGAGACCAGTAGTAGTTTTCAAAGCACATCTGGAGGCATTCTGTAATCTGTGGACCTTCAGAGTGTTGAAGAAACAGGGAAATTGCATCGGTATTGAATACAACAGGCATCGTGGGGCTTTTATTCCATGGAAGTAATGTCTCAAACTGTCTATGCTTTGATCGATTCCTGGGAAACCAGTAGTAGGTTTCGAAGCACATCTGGATGTATACTGTAATCTGTGGTCCTTCAGAGTGTTGAAGAAACAGGGAAATAGCATCGGTATTGAATACAACAGGCATCGTTAGGCTTTTATTCCATGGAAGTAATGTCTCAAACTGTCTATGCTTTGATCGATTCCTGGGAAACCAGTAGTAGGTTTCGTAGCACATCTGGAGGTATTCTGTAATCTGTGGTCCTTCAGAGTGTTGATAAAACACAGATATTGCATCGGTATTGAATACAACAGGCACCATGGGCCTTTTATTCCATGGGAGTAATGTCTCAAACTGTCTATGCTTTGATCGATTCCTGGGAAACCAGTGTAGGTTTCGAAGCACATCTGGAGGTATTCTGTAATCTGTGGTCCTTCAGAGTGTTGATGAAACACAGATATTGCATCGGTATTGAATACAAAAGGCACCATGGGGCTTTTATTCCATGGGAGTAATGTCTCAAACTGTCTACGCTTTCATCGATTCCTGGGAGACAAGTAGTAGTTTTCGAAGCACATCTGGAGGCATTCTGTAATCCGTGGACCTTCAGATTGTTGAAGAAACAGGGAAATTGCATCGGTATTGAATACAACAGGCATCGTGGGGCTTTTATTCCATGGGAGTAATGACTCTCACTGTCTATGCTTTGATCGATTCCTGGGAAACCAGTAGTAGGTTTCGAAGCACATCTGGAGGGATTCTGTAATCTGTGGTCCTTCAGAGTGTTGATGAAACACAGATATTGAATCGGTATTGAATACAACAGGCACCATGGGGCTTTTATTCCATGGGAGTAATGTCTCAAACAGTCTATGCTTTGATCGATTCGTGGGAGACCAGTAGTAGTTTTCGAAGCACATCTGGAGGTATTCTGTAATCTGTGGTCCTTCAGAGTGTTGAAGAAACAGGGAAATAGCATCGGTATTGAATACAACAGGCATCGTGGGGCTTTTATTCCATGGAAGTAATGTCTCAAACTGTCTATGCTTTGATCGATTCCTGGGAAACCAGTAGTAGGTATCGTAGCACATCTGGAGGTATTCTGTAATCTGCGGTCCTTCAGAGTGTTGATGAAACACAGATATTGCATCGGTATTGAATACAACAGGCACCATGGGGCTTTTATTCCATGGGAGTAATGTCTCAAACTGTCTATGCTTTGATCGATTCCTGGGAAACCAGTGTAGATTTCGAAGCACATCTGGAGGGATTCTGTAATCTGTGGTCCTTCAGAGTGTTGATGAAACACAGATATTGCATCGGTATTGAATACAACAGGCACCATGGGGTTTTTATTCCATGGGAGTAATGTCTCAAACTGTCTACGCTTTCATCGATTGCTGGGAGACAAGTAGTAGTTTTCGAAGCACATCTGGAGGCATTCTGTAATCTGTGGACCTTCAGATTGTTGAAAAAACAGGGAAATTGCATCGGTATTGAATACAACAGGCATCGTGGGGCTTTTATTCCATGGGAGTAATGACTCTCACTGTCTATGCTTTGATCGATTCCTGGGAAACCAGTAGTAGGTTTCGAAGCACATCTGGAGGGATTCTGTAATCTGTGGTCCTTCAGAGTGTTGATGAAACACAGATATTGCATCGGTATTGAATACAACAGGCACCATGGGGCTTTTATTACATGGGAGTAATGTCTGAAACTGTCTATGCTTTGATCGATTCCTGGGAGGCCAGTAGTAGTTTTCGAAGCACATCTGGAGGCATTCTGTAATCTGTGGACCTTCAGAGTGTTGATGAAACACAGATATTGCATCGGTATTGAATACAACGGGCACCATGCGGCTTTTATTCCATGGGAGTAATGTCTCAAACTGTCTATGCTTTGATCGATTCGTGGGAGACCAGTAGTAGTTTTCGAAGCACATGTGGAGGCATTCTGTAATCTGTGGTCCTTCAGAGTGTTGATGAAACACAGATATTGCATCGGTATTGAATACAACAGGCACCATGGGGCTTTTATTCCATGGGAGTAATGTCTCAAACTGTCTATGCTTTGATCGATTCCTGGGAGACCGGTAGTAGTTTTCGAAGCACATCTGGAGGCATTCTGTAATCTGTGGTCCTTCAGAGTGTTGATGAAACACAGATATTGCATCGGTATTGAATACAACAGGCATCGTGGGGCTTTTATTCCATGGGAGTAATGACTCTCACTGTCTATGCTTTGATCGATTCCTGGGAAACCAGTAGTAGGTTTCGAAGCACATCTGGAGGGATTCTGTAATCTGTGGTCCTTCAGAGTGTTGATGAAACACAGATATTGCATCGGTATTGAATACAACAGGCACCATGGGGCTTTTATTCCATGGGAGTAATGTCTCAAACTGTCTATGCTTTGATCGATTCGTGGGAGACCAGTAGTAGTTTTCGAAGCACATCTGGAGGCATTCTGTAATCTGTGGACCTTCAGAGTGTTGAAGAAACAGGGAAATTGCATCGGTATTGAATACAACAGGCATCGTGGGGCTTTTATTCCATGGGAGTAATGTCTCAAACTGTCTACTCTTTCATAGATTCCTGGGAGACAAGTAGTAGTTTTCGAAGCACATCTGGAGGCATTCTGTAATCTGTGGACCTTCAGTTTGTTGAAGAAACAGGGAAATTGCATCGGTATTGAATACAACAGGCATCGTGGGGCTTTTATTCCATGGGAGTAATGACTCTCACTGTCTATGCTTTGATCGATTCCTGGGAAACCAGTAGTAAGTTTCGAAGCACATCTGGAGGGATTCTGTATTCTGTGGTCCTTCAGAGTGTTGATGAAACACAGATATTGCATCGGTATTGAATACAACAGGCACCTTGGGGCTTTTATTCCATGGGAGTAATGTCTCAAACTGTCTATGCTTTGATCGATTCCTGGGAGACCAGTAGTAGTTTTCGAAGCACATCTGGAGGCATTCTGTAATCTGCGGTCCTTCAGAGTGTTGATGAAACACAGATATTGCATCGGTATTGAATACAACGGGCACCATGCGGCTTTTATTCCATGGGAGTAATGTCTCAAACTGTCTATGCTTTGATCGATTCGTGGGAGACCAGTAGTAGTTTTCGAAGCACATCTGGAGGCATTCTGTAATCTGTGGTCCTTCAGAGTGTTGATGAAACACAGATATTGCATCGGTATTGAATACAACAGGCACCATGGGGCTTTTATTCCATGGGAGTAATGTCTCAAACTGTCTATGCTTTGATCGATTCCTGGGAGACCAGTAGTAGTTTTCGAAGCACATCTGGAGGCATTCTGTAATCTGTGGTCCTTCAGAGTGTTGATGAAAAACAGATATTGCATCGGTATTGAATACAACAGGCATCGTGGGGCTTTTATTCCATGGGAGTAATGACTCTCACTGTCTATGCTTTGATCGATTCCTGGGAAACCAGTAGTAGGTTTCGAAGCACATCTGGAGGGATTCTGTAATCTGTGGTCCTTCAGAGTGTTGATGAAACACAGATATTGCATCGGTATTGAATACAACAGGCACCATGGGGCTTTTATTCCATGGGAGTAATGTCTCAAACTGTCTATGCTTTGATCGATTCGTGGGAGACCAGTAGTAGTTTTCGAAGCACATCTGGAGGCATTCTGTAATCTGTGGACCTTCAGAGTGTTGAAGAAACAGGGAAATTGCATCGGTATTGAATACAACAGGCATCGTGGGGCTTTTATTCCATGGGAGTAATGTCTCAAACTGTCTACGCTTTCATAGATTCCTGGGAGACAAGTAGTAGTTTTCGAAGCACATCTGGAGGCATTCTGTAATCTGTGGACCTTCAGATTGTTGAAGAAACAGGGAAATTGCATCGGTATTGAATACAACAGGCATCGTGGGGCTTTTATTCCATGGGAGTAATGACTCTCACTGTCTATGCTTTGATCGATTCCTGGGAAACCAGTAGTAGGTTTCGAAGCACATCTGGAGGGATTCTGTAATCTGTGGTCCTTCAGAGTGTTGATGAAACACAGATATTGCATCGGTATTGAATACAACAGGCGCCATGGGGCTTTTATTCCATGGGAGTAATGTCTCAAACTGTCTATGCTTTGATCGATTCCTGGGAGACCAGTAGTAGTTTTCGAAGCACATCTGGAGGCATTCTGTAATCTGTGGACCTTCAGAGTGTTGATGAAACGCAGATATTGCATCGGTATTGAATACAACGGGCACCATGCGGCTTTTATTCCATGGGAGTAATGTCTCAAACTGTCTATGTTTGATCGATTCCTGGGAGACCAGTAATAGTTTTTGAAGCACATCTGGAGGCATTCTGTAATCTGTGGACCTTCAGATTGTTGAAGAAACAGGGAAATTGCATCGGTATTGAATACAACAGGCATCGTGGGGCTTTTATTCCATGGGAGTAATGACTCTCACTGTCTATGCTTTGATCGATTCCTGGGAAACCAGTAGTAGGTTTCGAAGCACATCTGGAGGGATTCTGTAATCTGTGGTCCTTCAGAGTGTTGATGAAACACAGATATTGCATCGGTATTGAATACAACAGGCACCATGGGGCTTTTATTCCATGGGAGTAATGTCTCAAACTGTCTATGCTTTGATCGATTCGTGGGAGACCAGTAGTAGTTTTCGAAGCACATCTGGAGGCATTCTGTAAACTGTGGACCTTCAGAGTGTTGAAGAAACAGGGAAATTGCATCGGTATTGAATACAACAGGCATCGTGGGGCTTTTATTCCATGGGAGTAATGTCTCAAACTGTCTACGCTTTCATAGATTCCTGGGAGACAAGTAGTAGTTTTCGAAGCACATCTGGAGGCATTCTGTAATCTGTGGACCTTCAGATTGTTGAAGAAACAGGGAAATTGCATCGGTATTGAATACAACAGGCATCGTGGGGCTTTTATTCCATGGGAGTAATGACTCTCACTGTCTATGCTTTGATCGATTCCTGGGAAACCAGTAGTAGGTTTCGAAGCACATCTGGAGGGATTCTGTAATCTGTGGTCCTTCAAAGTGTTGATGAAACACAGATATTGCATCGGTATTGAATACAACAGGCACCTTGGGGCTTTTATTCCATGGGAGTAATGTCTCAAACTGTCTATGCTTTGATCGATTCCTGGGAGACCAGTAGTAGTTTTCGAAGCACATCTGGAGGCATTCTGTAATCTGTGGACCTTCAGAGTGTTGATGAAACGCAGATATTGCATCGGTATTGAATACAACGGGCACCATGCGGCTTTTATTCCATGGGAGTAATGTCTCAAACTGTCTATGCTTTGATCGATTCGTGGGAGACCAGTAGAAGTTTTCGAAGCACATCTGGAGGCATTCTGTAATCTGTGGACCTTCAGAGTGTTGAAGAAACAGGGAAATTGCATCGGTATTGAATACAACAGGCATCGTGGGGCTTTTATTCCATGGGAGTAATGTCTCAAACTGTCTACGCTTTCATAGATTCCTGGGAGACAAGTAGTAGTTTTCGAAGCACATCTGGAGGCATTCTGTAATCTGTGGACCATCAGATTGTTGAAGAAACAGGGAAATTGCATCGGTATTGAATACAACAGGAATCGTGGGGCTTTTATTCCATGGGAGTAATGACTCTCACTGTCTATGCTTTGATCGATTCCTGGGAAACCAGTAGTAGGTTTCGAAGCACATCTGGAGGGATTCTGTAATCTGTGGTCCTTCAGAGTGTTGATGAAACACAGATATTGCATCGGTATTGAATACAACAGGCACCATGGGGCTTTTATTCCATGGGAGTAATGTCTCAAACTGTCTATGCTTTGATCGATTCCTGGGAGACCAGTAGTAGTTTTCGAAGCACATCTGGAGGCATTCTGTAATCTGTGGACCTTCAGAGTGTTGATGAAACACAGATATTGCATCGGTATTGAATACAACGGGCACCATGCGGCTTTTATTCCATGGGAGTAATGTCTCAAACTGTCTATGCTTTGATCGATTCGTGGGAGACCAGTAGTAGTTTTCGAAGCACATCTGGAGGCATTCTGTAATCTGTGGACCTTCAGAGTGTTGAAGAAACAGGGAAATTGCATCGGTATTGAATACAACAGGCATCGTGGGGCTTTTATTCCATGGGAGTAATGTCTCAAACTGTCTACGCTTTCATAGATTCCTGGGAGACAAGTAGTAGTTTTCGAAGCACATCTGGAGGCATTCTGTAATCTGTGGTCCTTCAGAGTGTTGATGAAACACAGATATTGCATCGGTATTGAATACAAAAGGCACCATGGGGCTTTTATTCCATGGGAGTAATGTCTCAAACTGTCTTTCCTTTGATCGATTCCTGGGAAACCAGTAGTAGGTTTCGAAGCACATCTGGAGGTATTCTGTAATCTGTGGTCCTTCAGAGTGTTGATGAAACACAGATATTGCATCGGTATTGAATACAACAGGCGCCATGGGGCTTTTATTCCATGGGAGTAATGTCTCAAACTGTCTATGCTTTGATCGATTCCTGGGAAACCAGTAGTAGGTCTCGAAGCACATCTGGAGGTATTCTGTAATCTGTGGGCCTTCAGAGTGTTGATGAAACACAGACATTGCATCGGTATTGAATACAACAGGCGCCATGGTGCTTTTATTCCATGGGAGTAATGTCTCAAACTGTCTACGCTTTCATAGATTCCTGGGAGACAAGTAGTAGTTTTCGAAGCACATCCGGAGGCA
This sequence comes from Schistocerca gregaria, assembly GCF_023897955.1. Classification (NCBI taxonomy): domain Eukaryota; kingdom Metazoa; phylum Arthropoda; class Insecta; order Orthoptera; family Acrididae; genus Schistocerca; species Schistocerca gregaria. Next base: position 6,511,353 of record NW_026061730.1, read on the forward strand.
TTCTGTAATCTGTGTACCTTCAGATTGTTGAAGAAACAGGGAAATTGCATCGGTATTGAATACAACAGGCATCGTGGGGCTTTTATTCCATGGGAGTAATGACTCTCACTGTCTATGCTTTGATCGATTCCTGGGAAACCAGTAGTAGGTTTCGAAGCACATCTGGAGGGATTCTGTAATCTGTGGTCCTTCAGAGTGTTGATGAAACACAGATATTGCATCGGTATTGAATACAACAGGCACCATGGGGCTTTTATTCCATGGGAGTAATGTCTCAAACTGTCTATGCTTTGATCGATTCGTGGGAGACCAGTAGTAGTTTTCGAAGCACATCTGGAGGCATTCTGTAAACTGTGGACCTTCAGAGTGTTGAAGAAACAGGGAAATTGCATCGGTATTGAATACAACAGGCATCGTGGGGCTTTTATTCCATGGGAGTAATGTCTCAAACTGTCTACGCTTTCATAGATTCCTGGGAGACAAGTAGTAGTTTTCGAAGCACATCTGGAGGCATTCTGTAATCTGTGGACCTTCAGATTGTTGAAGAAACAGGGAAATTGCATCGGTATTGAATACAACAGGCATCGTGGGGCTTTTATTCCATGGGAGTAATGACTCTCACTGTCTATGCTTTGATCGATTCCTGGGAAACCAGTAGTAGGTTTCGAAGCACATCTGGAGGGATTCTGTAATCTGTGGTCCTTCAAAGTGTTGATGAAACACAGATATTGCATCGGTATTGAATACAACAGGCACCTTGGGGCTTTTATTCCATGGGAGTAATGTCTCAAACTGTCTATGCTTTGATCGATTCCTGGGAGACCAGTAGTAGTTTTCGAAGCACATCTGGAGGCATTCTGTAATCTGTGGACCTTCAGAGTGTTGATGAAACGCAGATATTGCATCGGTATTGAATACAACGGGCACCATGCGGCTTTTATTCCATGGGAGTAATGTCTCAAACTGTCTATGCTTTGATCGATTCGTGGGAGACCAGTAGAAGTTTTCGAAGCACATCTGGAGGCATTCTGTAATCTGTGGACCTTCAGAGTGTTGAAGAAACAGGGAAATTGCATCGGTATTGAATACAACAGGCATCGTGGGGCTTTTATTCCATGGGAGTAATGTCTCAAACTGTCTACGCTTTCATAGATTCCTGGGAGACAAGTAGTAGTTTTCGAAGCACATCTGGAGGCATTCTGTAATCTGTGGACCATCAGATTGTTGAAGAAACAGGGAAATTGCATCGGTATTGAATACAACAGGCATCGTGGGGCTTTTATTCCATGGGAGTAATGACTCTCACTGTCTATGCTTTGATCGATTCCTGGGAAACCAGTAGTAGGTTTCGAAGCACATCTGGAGGGATTCTGTAATCTGTGGTCCTTCAGAGTGTTGATGAAACACAGATATTGCATCGGTATTGAATATAACAGGCACCATGGGGCTTTTATTCCATGGGAGTAATGTCTCAAACTGTCTATGCTTTGATCGATTCCTGGGAGACCAGTAGTAGTTTTCGAAGCACATCTGGAGGCATTCTGTAATCTGTGGACCTTCAGAGTGTTGATGAAACACAGATATTGCATCGGTATTGAATACAACGGGCACCATGCGGCTTTTATTCCATGGGAGTAATGTCTCAAATTGTCTATGCTTTGATCGATTCGTCGGAGACCAGTAGTAGTTTTCGAAGCACATCTGGAGGCATTCTGTAATCTGTGGACCTTCAGAGTGTTGAAGAAACAGGGAAATTGCATCGGTATTGAATACAACAGGCATCGTGGGGCTTTTATTCCATGGGAGTAATGTCTCAAACTGTCTACGCTTTCATAGATTCCTGGGAGACAAGTAGTAGTTTTCGAAGCACATCTGGAGGCATTCTGTAATCTGTGGTCCTTCAGAGTGTTGATGAAACACAGATATTGCATCGGTATTGAATACAAAAGGCACCATGGGGCTTTTATTCCATGGGAGTAATGACTCTCACTGTCTATGCTTTGATCGATTCCTGGGAAACCAGTAGTAGGTTTCGAAGCACATCTGGAGGCATTCTGTAATCTGTGGTCCTTCAGAGTGTTGATGAAACACAGATATTGCATCGGTATTGAATACAACAGGCACCATGGGGCTTTTATTCCATGGGAGTAATGTCTCAAACTGTCTATGCTTTGATCGATTCCTGGGAGACCAGTAGTAGTTTTCGAAGCACATCTGGAGGCATTCTGTAATCTGTGGACCTTCAGAGTGTTGATGAAACACAAATATTGCATCGGTATTGAATACAACGGGCACCATGCGGCTTTTATTCCATGGGAGTAATGTCTCAAACTGTCTATGCTTTGATCGATTCGTGGGAGACCAGTAGTAGTTTTCGAAGCACATCTGGAGGCTTTCTGTAATCTGTGGACCTTCAGAGTGTTGAAGAAACAGGGAAATTGCATCGGTATTGAATACAACAGGCATCGTGGGGCTTTTATTCCATGGGAGTAATGTCTCAAACTGTCTATGCTTTGATCGATTCCTGTGAAACCAGTAGTAGGTTTCCAAGCACATCTGGAGGTATTCTGTAATCTGTGGTCCTTTAGAGTGTTGATGAAACACAGATATTGCGTCGGTATTGAATACAACAGGCACCATTGGGCTTTTATTCCATGGGAGTAATGTCTTAAACTGTCTCTGCTTTGATCGATTCCTGGGAGACCAGTAGTAGTTTTCGAAGCACATCTGGAGCCATTCTGTAATCTGTGGACCTTCAGAGTGTGGAAGAAACAGGGAAATTGCATCGGTATTGAATACAACAGGCATCGTGAGGCTTTTATTTCATGGGAGTAATGTCTCAAACTGTCTATGCTATGATCGATTCCTGGGAAACCAGTAGTAGGTTTCGAAGTACATCTGGAGGTATTCTGTAATCTGCGGTCCTTCAGAGTGTTGATGAAACACATATATTGCATCGGTATTGAATACAAAAGGCTCCATGGGGCTTTTATTCCATGGGAGTAATGTCTCATACTGTCTATGCTTTCATCGATTCCTGGGAGACAAGTAGTAGTTTTCGAAGCACATATGGAGGCATTCTGTTATCTGCGGACCTTCAGAGTGTTGAAGAAACAGGGAAATTGCATCGGTATTGAATACAACAGGCATCGTGGGGCTTTTATTCCATAGGAGTAATGTCTCAAAATGTCTATGCTTTGATCGATTCCTGGGAAACCAGTAGTAGGTCTCGAAGCACATCTGGAGGCATTCTGTAATCTGTGGTCCTTCAGAGTGTTGATGAAACAAAGATATTGCATCGGTATTGAATACAACAGGCGCCATGGTGCTTTTATTCCATGGGAGTAATGTCTCAAACTGTCTATGCTTTGATCGATTCCTGGGAAACCAGTAGTAGTTTTCGAAGCATATCTGGAGGCATCATGTAATCTGTGGACCTTCAGAGTGTTGATGAAACACAGATATTGCATCGGTATTGAATACAACAGGCACCATGGGGCTTTTATTCCATGGGAGTAGTGTCTCAAACTGTCTATGCTTTGATCGATTCCTGGGAGACCAGTAGTAGTTTTCGAAGCACATCTGGAGGCATTCTGTTATCTGTGGACCTTCAGAGTGTTAATGAAACACAGATATTGCATCGGTATTGAATACAACAGGCACCATGGGGCTTTTATTCCATGGGAGTAATGTCTCAAACTGTCTATGCTTCGATCGATTCCTGGGAGACCAGTAGTAGTTTTCGAAGCACATCTGGAGGCATTCTGTAATCTGTGGACCTTCAGAGTGTTGAAGAAACAGGGAAATTGCATCGGTATTGAATACAACAGGCATCGTGGGGCTTTTATTCCTTAGGAGTAATGTCTCAAAATGTCTATGCTTTGATCGATTCCTGGGAAACCAGTAGTAGGTCTCGAAGCACATCTGGAGGTATTCTGTAATCTGTGGTCCTTCAGAGTGTTGATGAAACACAGATATTGCATCGGTATTGAATACAACAGGCGCCATGGTGCTTTTATTCCATGGGAGTAATGTCTCAAACTGTCTATGCTTTGATCGATTCCTGGGAAACCAGTAGTAGTTTTCGAAACATATCTGGAGGCATCATGTAATCTGTGGACCTTCAGAGTGTTGATGAAACACAGATATTGCATCGGTATTGAATACAACAGGCACCATGGGGCTTTTATTCCATGGGAGTAGTGTCTCAAACTGTCTATGCTTTGATCGATTCCTGGGAGACCAGTAGTAGTTTTCGAAGCACATCTGGAGGCATTCTGTTATCTGTGGACCTTCAGAGTGTTAATGAAACACAGATATTGCATCGGTATTGAATACAACAGGCACCATGGGGCTTTTATTCCATGGGAGTAATGTCTCAAACTGTCTATGCTTCGATCGATTCCTGGGAGACCAGTAGTAGTTTTCGAAGCACATCTGGAGGCATTCTGTAATCTGTGGACCTTCAGAGTGTTGAAGAAACAGGGAAATTGCATCGGTATTGAATACAACAGGCATCGTGGGGCTTTTATTCCATGGGAGTAATGTCTCAAACTGTCTACGCTTTCATAGATTCCTGGGAGACAAGTAGTAGTTTTCGAAGCACATCTGGAGGCATTCTGTAATCTGTGGTCCTTCAGAGTGTTGATGAAACACAGATATTGCATCGGTATTGAATACAAAAGGCACCATGGGGCTTTTATTCCATGGGAGTAATGACTCTCACTGTCTATGCTTTGATCGATTCCTGGGAAACCAGTAGTAGGTTTCGAAGCACATCTGGAGGCATTCTGTAATCTGTGGTCCTTCAGAGTGTTGATGAAACACAGATATTGCATCGGTATTGAATACAACAGGCACCATGGGGCTTTTATTCCATGGGAGTAATGTCTCAAACTGTCTATGCTTTGATCGATTCCTGGGAGACCAGTAGTAGTTTTCGAAGCACATCTGGAGGCATTCTGTAATCTGTGGACCTTCAGAGTGTTGATGAAACACAAATATTGCATCGGTATTGAATACAACGGGCACCATGCGGCTTTTATTCCATGGGAGTAATGTCTCAAACTGTCTATGCTTTGATCGATTCGTGGGAGACCAGTAGTAGTTTTCGAAGCACATCTGGAGGCTTTCTGTAATCTGTGGACCTTCAGAGTGTTGAAGAAACAGGGAAATTGCATCGGTATTGAATACAACAGGCATCGTGGGGCTTTTATTCCATGGGAGTAATGTCTCAAACTGTCTATGCTTTGATCGATTCCTGTGAAACCAGTAGTAGGTTTCCAAGCACATCTGGAGGTATTCTGTAATCTGTGGTCCTTTAGAGTGTTGATGAAACACAGATATTGCATCGGTATTGAATACAACAGGCACCATGGGGCTTTTATTCCATGGGAGTAATGTCTTAAACTGTCTCTGCTTTGATCGATTCCTGGGAGACCAGTAGTAGTTTTCGAAGCACATCTGGAGCCATTCTGTAATCTGTGGACCTTCAGAGTGTGGAAGAAACAGGGAAATTGCATCGGTATTGAATACAACAGGCATCGTGAGGCTTTTATTTCATGGGAGTAATGTCTCAAACTGTCTATGCTATGATCGATTCCTGGGAAACCAGTAGTAAGTTTCGAAGTACATCTGGAGGTATTCTGTAATCTGCGGTCCTTCAGAGTGTTGATGAAACACATATATTGCATCGGTATTGAATACAAAAGGCTCCATGGGGCTTTTATTCCATGGGAGTAATGTCTCATACTGTCTATGCTTTCATCGATTCCTGGGAGACAAGTAGTAGTTTTCGAAGCACATATGGAGGCATTCTGTTATCTGCGGACCTTCAGAGTGTTGAAGAAACAGGGAAATTGCATCGGTATTGAATACAACAGGCATCGTGGGGCTTTTATTCCATAGGAGTAATGTCTCAAAATGTCTATGCTTTGATCGATTCCTGGGAAACCAGTAGTAGGTCTCGAAGCACATCTGGAGGCATTCTGTAATCTGTGGTCCTTCAGAGTGTTGATGAAACAAAGATATTGCATCGGTATTGAATACAACAGGCGCCATGGTGCTTTTATTCCATGGGAGTAATGTCTCAAACTGTCTATGCTTTGATCGATTCCTGGGAAACCAGTAGTAGTTTTCGAAGCATATCTGGAGGCATCATGTAATCTGTGGACCTTCAGAGTGTTGATGAAACACAGATATTGCATCGGTATTGAATACAACAGGCACCATGGGGCTTTTATTCCATGGGAGTAGTGTCTCAAACTGTCTATGCTTTGATCGATTCCTGGGAGACCAGTAGTAGTTTTCGAAGCACATCTGGAGGCATTCTGTTATCTGTGGACCTTCAGAGTGTTAATGAAACACAGATATTGCATCGGTATTGAATACAACAGGCACCATGGGGCTTTTATTCCATGGGAGTAATGTCTCAAACTGTCTATGCTTCGATCGATTCCTGGGAGACCAGTAGTAGTTTTCGAAGCACATCTGGAGGCATTCTGTAATCTGTGGACCTTCAGAGTGTTGAAGAAACAGGGAAATTGCATCGGTATTGAATACAACAGGCATCGTGGGGCTTTTATTCCTTAGGAGTAATGTCTCAAAATGTCTATGCTTTGATCGATTCCTGGGAAACCAGTAGTAGGTCTCGAAGCACATCTGGAGGTATTCTGTAATCTGTGGTCCTTCAGAGTGTTGATGAAACACAGATATTGCATCGGTATTGAATACAACAGGCGCCATGGTGCTTTTATTCCATGGGAGTAATGTCTCAAACTGTCTATGCTTTGATCGATTCCTGGGAAACCAGTAGTAGTTTTCGAAGCATATCTGGAGGCATCATGTAATCTGTGGACCTTCAGAGTGTTGATGAAACACAGATATTGCATCGGTATTGAATACAACAGGCACCATGGGGCTTTTATTCCATGGGAGTAGTGTCTCAAACTGTCTATGCTTTGATCGATTCCTGGGAGACCAGTAGTAGTTTTCGAAGCACATCTGGAGGCATTCTGTTATCTGTGGACATTCAGAGTGTTAATGAAACACAGATATTGCATCGGTATTGAATACAACAGGCACCATGGGGCTTTTATTCCATGGGAGTAATGTCTCAAACTGTCTATGCTTCGATCGATTCCTGGGAGACCAGTAGTAGTTTTCGAAGCACATCTGGAGGCATTCTGTAATCTGTGGACCTTCAGAGTGTTGAAGAAACAGGGAAATTGCATCGGTATTGAATACAACAGGCATCGTGGGGCTTTTATTCCATGGGAGTAAGGTCTCAAACAGTCTATGCTTTGATCGATTCCTCGGAAACCAGTAGTAGGTTTCGAAGCACATCTGGAGGTATTCTGTAATCTGTGGTCGTTCAGAGAGTTGAAGAAACAGCGAAATAGCATCGGTATTGAATACAACAGGCATCGTGGGGCTTTTATTCCATGGAAGTAATGTCTCAAACTGTCTATGCTTTCATCGTTTCCTGGGAAACCAGTAGTAGGTTTCGAAGCACATCTGGAGGTATTCTGTAATCTGTGGTCCTTCAGAGTGTTGATGAAACACAGATATTGCATCGGTATTGAATACAACAGGCACCATGGGGCTTTTATTCCATGGGAGTAATGTCTCAAACTGTCTATGCTTTGATCGATTCCTGGGAAACCAGTGTAGGTTTCGAAGTACATCTGGAGGTATTCTGTAATCTGTGGTCCTTCAGAGTGTTGATGAAACACAGATATTGCATCGGTATTGAATACAACAGGCACCATGGGGCTTTTATTCCATGGGAGTAATGTCTCAAACTGTCTACGCTTTCATCGATTCCTGGGAGACAAGTAGTAGTTTTCGAAGCACATCTGGAGGCATTCTGTAATCTGTGGACCTTCAGATTGTTGAAGAAACAGGGAAATTGTATCGGTATTGAATACAACAGGCATCGTGGGGCTTTTATTCCATGGGAGTAATGTCTCAAACTGTCTATGCTTTGATCGATTCCTGGGAAACCAGTAGTAGGTTTCGAAGCACATCTGGAGGGATTCGGTAATCTGTGGTCCTTCAGAGTGTTGATGAAACACAGATATTGCATCAGTATTGAATACAACAGGCACCATGGGGCTTTTATTCCATGGGAGTAATGTCTCAAACTGTCTAAGCTTTGATCGATTCCTGGGAGTCCAGTAGTAGTTTTCGAAGCACATCTGGAGGCATTCTGTAATCTGTGGACCATCAGAGTGTTGAAGAAACAGGGAAATTGCATCGGTATTGAATACAACAGGCATCGTGGGCTTTTATTCCATGGGAGTAATGTCTCAAACTGTCTATGCTTTGATCGATTCGTGGGGAACCAGTAGTAGGTTTCGAAGCACATCTGGAGGTATTCTGTAATCTGTGGTCCTTCAAAGTGTTGATGAAACACAGATATTGCATCGGTATTGAATACAACAGGCACCATGGGGCTTTTATTCCATGGGAGTAATGTCTCAAACTGTCTATGCTTTGATCGATTCCTGGGAAACCAGTGTAGGTTTCGAAGCACATCTGGAGGTATTCTGTAATGTGTGGTCCTTCAGAGTGTTGATGAAACACAGATATTGCATCGGTATTGAATACAACAGGCACCATGGGGCTTTTATTCCATGGGAGTAATGTGTCAAACTGTCTACGCTTTCATCGATTCCTGGGAGACAAGCAGTAGTTTTCGAAGCACATCTGGAGGCATTCTGTAATCTGTGGACCTTCAGATTGTTGAAGAAACAGGGAAATAGCATCGGTATTGAATACAACAGGCATCGTGGGGCTTTTATTCCATGGGAGTAATGACTCTCACTGTCTATGCTTTGATCGATTCCTGGGAAACCAGTAGTAGGTTTCGAAGCACATCTGGAGGGATTCTGTAATCTGTGGTCCTTCAGAGTGTTGATGAAACACAGATATTGTATCGGTATTGAATACAACAGGCACCATGGGGCTTTTATTCCATGGGAGTAATGTCTCAAACTGTCTATGCTTTGATCGATTCCTGGGAGACCAGTAGTAGTTTTCGAAGCACATCTGGAGGCATTCTGTAATCTGTGGACCTTCAGAGTGTTGATGAAACACAGATATTGCATCGGTATTGAATACAACGGGCACCATGCGGCTTTTATTCCATGGGAGTAATGTCTCAAATTGTCTATGCTTTGATCGATTCCTGGGAGACCAGTAGTAGTTTTCGAAGCACATCTGGAGGCATTCTGTAATATGTGGACCTTCAGAGTGTTGATGAAACAAAGATATTGCATCGGTATTGAATACAACAGGCGCCATGGTGCTTTTATTCCATGGGAGTAATGTCTCAAACTGTCTATGCTTTCATCGATTCCTGGGAGACAAGTAGTAGTTTTCGAAGCACATATGGAGGCATTCTGTTATCTGCGGACCTTCAGAGTGTTGAAGAAACAGGGAAATTGCATCGGTATTGAATACAACAGGCATCGTGGGGCTTTTATTCCATAGGAGTAATGTCTCAAAATGTCTATGCTTTGATCGATTCCTGGGAAACCAGTAGTAGGTCTCGAAGCACATCTGGAGGCATTCTGTAATCTGTGGTCCTTCAGAGTGTTGATGAAACAAAGATATTGCATCGGTATTGAATACAACAGGCGCCATGGTGCTTTTATTCCATGGGAGTAATGTCTCAAACTGTCTATGCTTTGATCGATTCCTGGGAAACCAGTAGTAGTTTTCGAAGCATATCTGGAGGCATCATGTAATCTGTGGACCTTCAGAGTGTTGATGAAACACAGATATTGCATCGGTATTGAATACAACAGGCACCATGGGGCTTTTATTCCATGGGAGTAGTGTCTCAAACTGTCTATGCTTTGATCGATTCCTGGGAGACCAGTAGTAGTTTTCGAAGCACATCTGGAGGCATTCTGTTATCTGTGGACCTTCAGAGTGTTAATGAAACACAGATATTGCATCGGTATTGAATACAACAGGCACCATGGGGCTTTTATTCCATGGGAGTAATGTCTCAAACTGTCTATGCTTCGATCGATTCCTGGGAGACCAGTAGTAGTTTTCGAAGCACATCTGGAGGCATTCTGTAATCTGTGGACCTTCAGAGTGTTGAAGAAACAGGGAAATTGCATCGGTATTGAATACAACAGGCATCGTGGGGCTTTTATTCCTTAGGAGTAATGTCTCAAAATGTCTATGCTTTGATCGATTCCTGGGAAACCAGTAGTAGGTCTCGAAGCACATCTGGAGGTATTCTGTAATCTGTGGTCCTTCAGAGTGTTGATGAAACACAGATATTGCATCGGTATTGAATACAACAGGCGCCATGGTGCTTTTATTCCATGGGAGTAATGTCTCAAACTGTCTATGCTTTGATCGATTCCTGGGAAACCAGTAGTAGTTTTCGAAGCATATCTGGAGGCATCATGTAATCTGTGGACCTTCAGAGTGTTGATGAAACACAGATATTGCATCGGTATTGAATACAACAGTCACCATGGGGCTTTTATTCCATGGGAGTAGTGTCTCAAACTGTCTATGCTTTGATCGATTCCTGGGAGACCAGTAGTAGTTTTCGAAGCACATCTGGAGGCATTCTGTTATCTGTGGACATTCAGAGTGTTAATGAAACACAGATATTGCATCGGTATTGAATACAACAGGCACTATGGGGCTTTTATTCCATGGGAGTAATGTCTCAAACTGTCTATGCTTCGATCGATTCCTGGGAGACCAGTAGTAGTTTTCGAAGCACATCTGGAGGCATTCTGTAATCTGTGGACCTTCAGAGTGTTGAAGAAACAGGGAAATTGCATCGGTATTGAATACAACAGGCATCGTGGGGCTTTTATTCCATGGGAGTAAGGTCTCAAACAGTCTATGCTTTGATCGATTCCTCGGAAACCAGTAGTAGGTTTCGAAGCACATCTGGAGGTATTCTGTAATCTGTGGTCGTTCAGAGAGTTGAAGAAACAGCGAAATAGCATCGGTATTGAATACAACAGGCATCGTGGGGCTTTTATTCCATGGAAGTAATGTCTCAAACTGTCTATGCTTTCATCGTTTCCTGGGAAACCAGTAGTAGGTTTCGAAGCACATCTGGAGGTATTCTGTAATCTGTGGTCCTTCAGAGTGTTGATGAAACACAGATATTGCATCGGTATTGAATACAACAGGCACCATGGGGCTTTTATTCCATGGGAGTAATGTCTCAAACTGTCTATGCTTTGATCGATTCCTGGGAAACCAGTGTAGGTTTCGAAGCACATCTGGAGGTATTCTGTAATCTGTGGTCCTTCAGAGTGTTGATGAAACACAGATATTGCATCGGTATTGAATACAACAGGCACCATGGGGCTTTTATTCCATGGGAGTAATGTCTCAAACTGTCTACGCTTTCATCGATTCCTGGGAGACAAGTAGTAGTTTTCGAAGCACATCTGGAGGCATTCTGTAATCTGTGGACCTTCAGATTGTTGAAGAAACAGGGAAATTGTATCGGTATTGAATACAACAGGCATCGTGGGGCTTTTATTCCATGGGAGTAATGTCTCAAACTGTCTATGCTTTGATCGATTCCTGGGAAACCAGTAGTAGGTTTCGAAGCACATCTGGAGGGATTCGGTAATCTGTGGTCCTTCAGAGTGTTGATGAAACACAGATATTGCATCAGTATTGAATACAACAGGCACCATGGGGCTTTTATTCCATGGGAGTAATGTCTCAAACTGTCTAAGCTTTGATCGATTCCTGGGAGTCCAGTAGTAGTTTTCGAAGCACATCTGGAGGCATTCTGTAATCTGTGGACCTTCAGAGTGTTGAAGAAACAGGGAAATTGCATCGGTATTGAATACAACAGGCATCGTGGGCTTTTATTCCATGGGAGTAATGTCTCAAACTGTCTATGCTTTGATCGATTCGTGGGGAACCAGTAGTAGGTTTCGAAGCACATCTGGAGGTATTCTGTAATCTGTGGTCCTTCAAAGTGTTGATGAAACACAGATATTGCATCGGTATTGAATACAACAGGCACCATGGGGCTTTTATTCCATGGGAGTAATGTCTCAAACTGTCTATGCTTTGATCGATTCCTGGGAAACCAGTGTAGGTTTCGAAGCACATCTGGAGGTATTCTGTAATGTGTGGTCCTTCAGAGTGTTGATGAAACACAGATATTGCATCGGTATTGAATACAACAGGCACCATGGGGCTTTTATTCCATGGGAGTAATGTGTCAAACTGTCTACGCTTTCATCGATTCCTGGGAGACAAGCAGTAGTTTTCGAAGCACATCTGGAGGCATTCTGTAATCTGTGGACCTTCAGATTGTTGAAGAAACAGGGAAATAGCATCGGTATTGAATACAACAGGCATCGTGGGGCTTTTATTCCATGGGAGTAATGACTCTCACTGTCTATGCTTTGATCGATTCCTGGGAAACCAGTAGTAGGTTTCGAAGCACATCTGGAGGGATTCTGTAATCTGTGGTCCTTCAGAGTGTTGATGAAACACAGATATTGCATCGGTATTGAATACAACAGGCACCATGGGGCTTTTATTCCATGGGAGTAATGTCTCAAACTGTCTATGCTTTGATCGATTCCTGGGAGACCAGTAGTAGTTTTCGAAGCACATCTGGAGGCATTCTGTAATCTGTGGACCTTCAGAGTGTTGATGAAACACAGATATTGCATCGGTATTGAATACAACGGGCACCATGCGGCTTTTATTCCATGGGAGTAATGTCTCAAATTGTCTATGCTTTGATCGATTCCTGGGAGACCAGTAGTAGTTTTCGAAGCACATCTGGAGGCATTCTGTAATCTGTGGACCTTCAGAGTGTTGAAGAAACAGGGAAATTGCATCGGTATTGAATACAACAGGCATCGTGGGGCTTTTATTCCATGGGAGTAATGTCTCAAACTGTCTATGCTTTGATCGATTCCTGTGAAACCAGTAGTAGGTTTCGAAGCACATCTGGAGGTATTCTGTAATCTGTGGTCCTTCAGAGTGTTGATGAAACACAGATATTGCATCGGTATTGAATACAACAGGCACCATGGGGCTTTTATTCCATGGGAGTAATGTCTTAAACTGTCTATGATTTGATCGATCCCTGGGAGACCAGTAGTAGTTTTCGAAGCACATCTGGAGGCATTCTGTAATCTGTGGACCCTCAGAGTGTTGATGAAACACAGATATTGCATCGGTATTGAATACAACATGCACCATGGGGCTTTTATTCCATGGGAGTAATGTCTCAAACTGTCTATGCTTTGATCGATTCCTGGGAGACCAGTAGTAGTTTTCGAAGCACATCTGGAGGCATTCTGTAATCTGTGGACCTTCAGAGTGTGGAAGAAACAGGGAAATTAAATCGGTATTGAATACAACAGGCATCGTGGGGCTTTTATTCCATGGGAGTAATGTCTCAAACTGTCTATGCTATGATCGATTCCTGGGAAACCAGTAGTAGGTTTCGAAGTACATCTGGAGGTATTCTGTAATCTGTGGTCCTTCAGAGTGTTGATGAAACACAGATATTGCATCGGTATTGAATACAAAAGGCACCATGGGGCTTTTATTCCATGGGAGTAATGTCTCAAACTGTCTATGCTTTCATCGATTCCTGGGAGACAAGTAGTAGTTTTCGAAGCACATATGGAGGCATTCTGTTATCTGTGGACCTTCAGAGTGTTGAAGAAACATGGAAATTGCATCGGTATTGAATACAACAGGCATGGTGGGGCTTTTATTCCATGGGAGTAATGTCTCAAACTGTCTATGCTTTGATCGATTCTTGGGAAACCGGTAGTAGGACTCGAAGCACATCTGGAGGTATTCTGTAATCTGTGGTCCTTCAGAGTGTTGATGAAACACAGATATTGCATCGGTATTGAATACAACAGGCGCCATGGGGCTTTTATTCCATGGGAGTAATGTCTCAAACTGTCTATGCTTTGATCGATTCCTGGGAAACCAGTAGTAGTTTTCGAAGCACATCTATAGGCATTCTGTAATCTGTGGACCTTCAGAGTGTTGATGAAACACAGATATTGCATCGGTATTGAATACAACAGGCACCATGGGGCTTTTATTCCATGGGAGTAGTGTCTCAAACTGTCTATGCTTTGATCGATTCCTGGGAGACCAGTAGTAGTTTTCGAAGCACATCTGGAGGCATTCTGTTATCTGTGGACCTTCAGAGTGTTAATGAAACACAGATATTGCATCGGTATTGAATACAACAGGCACCATGGGGCTTTTAGTCCATGGGAGTAATGTCTCAAACTGTCTATGCTTTGATCGATTCCTGGGAGAGCAGTAGTAGTTTTCGAAGCACATCTGGAGGCATTCTGTAATCTGTGGACCTTCAGAGTGTTGAAGAAACAGGGAAATTGCATCGGTATTGAATACAACAGGCATCGTGGGGCTTTTATTCCATGGGAGTAAGGTCTCAAACAGTCTATGCTTTGATCGATTCCTGGGAAACCAGTAGTAGGTTTCGAAGCACATCTGGAGTTATTCTGTAATCTGTGGTCATTCAGAGTGTTGAAGAAACAGGGAAATAGCATCGGTATTGAATACAACAGGCATCGTGGGGCTTTTATTCCATGGAAGTAATGTCTCAAACTGTCTATGCTTTGATCGATTCCTGGAAAACCAGTAGTAGGTTTCGAAGCACATCTGGAGGTATTCTGTTATCTGTGGTCCTTCAGAGTGTTGATGAAACACAGATATTGCATCGGTATTGAATACAACAGGCACCATGGGGCTTTTATTCCATGGGAGTAATGTCTCAAACTGTCTATGCTTTGATCGATTCCTGGGAAAGCAGTGTAGGTTTCGAAGCACATCTGGAGGTATTCTGTAATCTGTGGTCCTTCAGAGTGTTGATGAAACACAGATATTGCATCGGAATTGAATACAACAGGCACCATGGGGCTTTTATTCCATGGGAGTAATGTCTTAAACTGTCTATGATTTGATCGATCCCTGGGAGACCAGTAGTAGTTTTCGAAGCACATCTGGAGGCATTCTGTAATCTGTGGACCCTCAGAGTGTTGATGAAACACAGATATTGCATCGGTATTGAATACAACATGCACCATGGGGCTTTTATTCCATGGGAGTAATGTCTCAAACTGTCTATGCTTTGATCGATTCCTGGGAGACCAGTAGTAGTTTTCGAAGCACATCTGGAGGCATTCTGTAATCTGTGGACCTTCAGAGTGTGGAAGAAACAGGGAAATTAAATCGGTATTGAATACAACAGGCATCGTGGGGCTTTTATTCCATGGGAGTAATGTCTCAAACTGTCTATGCTATGATCGATTCCTGGGAAACCAGTAGTAGGTTTCGAAGTACATCTGGAGGTATTCTGTAATCTGTGGTCCTTCAGAGTGTTGATGAAACACAGATATTGCATCGGTATTGAATACAAAAGGCACCATGGGGCTTTTATTCCATGGGAGTAATGTCTCAAACTGTCTATGCTTTCATCGATTCCTGGGAGACAAGTAGTAGTTTTCGAAGCACATATGGAGGCATTCTGTTATCTGTGGACCTTCAGAGTGTTGAAGAAACATGGAAATTGCATCGGTATTGAATACAACAGGCATGGTGGGGCTTTTATTCCATGGGAGTAATGTCTCAAACTGTCTATGCTTTGATCGATTCTTGGGAAACCGGTAGTAGGACTCGAAGCACATCTGGAGGTATTCTGTAATCTGTGGTCCTTCAGAGTGTTGATGAAACACAGATATTGCATCGGTATTGAATACAACAGGCGCCATGGGGCTTTTATTCCATGGGAGTAATGTCTCAAACTGTCTATGCTTTGATCGATTCCTGGGAAACCAGTAGTAGTTTTCGAAGCACATCTATAGGCATTCTGTAATCTGTGGACCTTCAGAGTGTTGATGAAACACAGATATTGCATCGGTATTGAATACAACAGGCACCATGGGGCTTTTATTCCATGGGAGTAGTGTCTCAAACTGTCTATGCTTTGATCGATTCCTGGGAGACCAGTAGTAGTTTTCGAAGCACATCTGGAGGCATTCTGTTATCTGTGGACCTTCAGAGTGTTAATGAAACACAGATATTGCATCGGTATTGAATACAACAGGCACCATGGGGCTTTTAGTCCATGGGAGTAATGTCTCAAACTGTCTATGCTTTGATCGATTCCTGGGAGAGCAGTAGTAGTTTTCGAAGCACATCTGGAGGCATTCTGTAATCTGTGGACCTTCAGAGTGTTGAAGAAACAGGGAAATTGCATCGGTATTGAATACAACAGGCATCGTGGGGCTTTTATTCCATGGGAGTAAGGTCTCAAACAGTCTATGCTTTGATCGATTCCTGGGAAACCAGTAGTAGGTTTCGAAGCACATCTGGAGTTATTCTGTAATCTGTGGTCATTCAGAGTGTTGAAGAAACAGGGAAATAGCATCGGTATTGAATACAACAGGCATCGTGGGGCTTTTATTCCATGGAAGTAATGTCTCAAACTGTCTATGCTTTGATCGATTCCTGGAAAACCAGTAGTAGGTTTCGAAGCACATCTGGAGGTATTCTGTTATCTGTGGTCCTTCAGAGTGTTGATGAAACACAGATATTGCATCGGTATTGAATACAACAGGCACCATGGGGCTTTTATTCCATGGGAGTAATGTCTCAAACTGTCTATGCTTTGATCGATTCCTGGGAAAGCAGTGTAGGTTTCGAAGCACATCTGGAGGTATTCTGTAATCTGTGGTCCTTCAGAGTGTTGATGAAACACAGATATTGCATCGGAATTGAATACAACAGGCACCATGGGGCTTTTATTCCATGGGAGTAATGTCTCAAACTGTCTACGCTTTCATCGATTCCTGGGAGACAAGTAGTAGTTTTCGAAGCACATCTGGAGGCATTCTGTAATCTGTGGACCTTCAGATTGTTGAAGAAACAGGGAAATTGCATCGGTATTGAATACAACAGGCATCGTGGGGCTTTTATTCCATGGGAGTAATGACTCTCACTGTCTATGCTTTGATCGATTCCTGGGAAACCAGTAGTAGGTTTCGAAGCACATCTGGAGGGATTCTGTAATCTGTGGTCCATCAGAGTGTTGATGAAACACAGATATTGCATCGGTATTGAATACAACGGGCACCATGCGGCTTTTATTCCATGGGAGTAATGTCTCAAACTGTCTATGCTTTGATCGATTCCTGGGAGACCAGTAGTAGTTTTCGAAGCACATCTGGAGGCATTCTGTAATCTATGGACCTTCAGAGTGTTGAAGAAACAGGGAAATTGCATCGGTATTGAATACAACAGGCATCGAGGGGCTTTTATTCCATGGGAGAAATGTCTCAAACTGTCTATGCTTTGATCGATTCCTGGGAAACCAGTAGTAGGTTTCGAAGCACATCTGGAGGTATTCTGTAATCTGTGGTCCTTCAGAGTGTTGATGAAACACAGATATTGCATCGGTATTGAATACAACAGGCACCATGGGGCTTTTATTCCATGGGAGTAATGTCTTAAACTGTCTATGCTTTGATTGATTCCTGGGAGGCCAGTAGTAGTTTTCGAAGCACATCTGGAGGCATTCTGTAATCTGTGGACCTTCAGAGTGTTGATGAATCACAGATATTGCATCGGTATTGAATACAACGGGCACCATGCGGCTTTTATTCCATGGGAGTAATGTCTCAAACTGTCTATGCTGTGATCGATTCCTGGGAGACCAGTAGTAGTTTTCGAAGCACATCTGGAGGCATTCTGTAATCTGTGGACCTTCAGAGTGTTGAAGAAACAGGGAAATTGCATCGGTATTGAATACAACAGGCATCGTGGGGCTTTTATTCCATGGGAGTAATGTCTCAAACTGTCTATGCTTTGATCGATTCCTGTGAAACCAGTAGTAGGTTTCGAAACACATCTGGAGGTATTCTGTAATCTGTGGTCCTTCAGAGTGTTGATGAAACACAGATATTGCATCGGTATTGAATACAACAGGTACCATGGGGCTTTTATTCCATGGGAGTAATGTCTTAAACTGTCTATGGTTTGATCGATTCCTGGGAGGCCAGTAGTAGTTTTCGGAGCACATCTGGAGGCATTCTGTAATCAGTGGACCCTCAGAGTGTTGATGAAACACAGATATTGCATCGGTATTGAATACAACATGCACCTTGGGGCTTTTATTCCATGGGAGTAATGTCTCAAACTGTCTATGCTTTGATCGATTCCTGGGAGACCAGTATTAGTTCTCGAAGCACATCTGGAGGCATTCTGTAATCTGTGGACCTTCAGAGTGTGGAAGAAACAGGGAAGTTTTATCGGTATTGAATACAACAGGCATCGTGGGGCTTTTATTCCATGGGAGTAATGTCTCAATCTGTCTATGCTATGATCGATTTCTGGGAAACCAGTAGTAGGTTCCGAAGTACATCTGGAGGTATTCTGTAATCTGTGGACCTTCAGAGTGTTGATGAAACACAGATATTGCATCGGTATTGAATACAACAGGCACCATGGGGCTTTTATTCCATGGGAGTAAGGTCTCAACCTGTCTATGCTTTGATCGATTCCTGGGAGACCAGTAGTAGTTTTCGAAGCACATCAGGAGGCATTCTGTTATCTGTGGACCTTCAGAGTGTTAATGAAACACAGATATTGCATCGGTATTGAATACAACAGGCACCATGGGGCTTTTATTCCATGGGAGTAATGTCTCAAACTGTCTATGCTTTGATCGATTCCTGGGAGACCAGTAGTAGTTTTCGAAGCACATCTGGAGGTATTCTGTAATCTGTGGTCCTTCAGAGTGTTGATGAAACACAGATATTGCATCGGTATTGAATACAACAGGCACCATGGGGCTTTTATTCCATGGGAGTAATGTCTCAAACTGTCTACGCTTTCATCGATTCCTGGGAGACAAGTAGTAGTTTTCGAAGCACATCTGGAGGCATTCTGTAATCTGTGGACCTTCAGATTGTTGAAGAAACAGGGAAATTGCATCGGTATTGAATACAACAGGCATCGTGGGGCTTTTATTCCATGGGAGTAATGACTCTCACTGTCTATGCTTTAATCGGTTCCTGGGAAACCAGTAGTAGGTTTCGAAGCACATCTGGAGGTATTCTGTAATCTGTGGTCCTTCAGAGTGTTGATGAAACACAGATATTGCATCGGTATTGAATACAACAGGCACCATGGGGCTTTTATTCCATGGGAGTAATGTCTCAAACTGTCTGTGCTTTGATCGATTCCTGGGAGACCAGTAGTAGTTTTCGAAGCACATCTGGAGGTATTCTGTAATCTGTGGTCCTTCAGAGTGTTGATGAAACACAGATATTGCATCGGTATTGAATACAACAGGCACCATGGGGCTTTTATTCCATGGGAGTAATGTCTCAAACTGTCTACGCTTTCATCGATTCCTGGCAGACAAGTAGTAGTTTTCGAAGCACATCTGGAGGCATTCTGTAATCTGTGGACCTTCAGATTGTTGAAAAAACAGGGAAATTGCATCGGTATTGAATACAACAGGCATCGTGGGGCTTTTATTCCATGGGAGTAATGACTCTCACTGTCTACGCTTTGATCGATTCCTGGGAAACCAGTAGTAGGTTTCGAAGCACATCTGGAGGGATTCTGTAATCTGTGGTCCTTCAGAGTGTTGATGAAACACAGATATTGCATCGGTATTGAATACAACAGGCACCATGGGGCTTTTATTCCATGGGAGTAATGTCTCAAACTGTCTGTGCTTTGATCGATTCCTGGGAGACCAGTAGTAGTTTTCGAAGCACATCTGGAGGCATTCTGTAATCTGTGGACCTTCAGATTGTTGAAGAAACAGGGAAATTGCATCGGTATTGAATACAACAGGCATCGTGGGGCTTTTATTCCATGGGAGTAATGACTCTCACTGTCTATGCTTTGATCGATTCTTGGGAGACCAGTAGTAGTTTTCGAAGCACATCTGGGGGCATTCTGTAATCTGTGGACCTTCAGATTGTTGAAGAAACAGGGAAATTGCATCGGTATTGAATACAACAAGCATCGTGGGGCTTTTATTCCATGGGAGTAATGTCTCAAACTGTCTATGCTGTGATCAATTCCTGGGAGACCAGTAGTAGTTTTCGAAGCACATCTGGAGGCATTCTGTAATCTATGGACCTTCAGAGTGTTGAAGAAACAGGGAAATTGCATCGGTATTGAATACAACAGGCATCGTGGGGCTTTTATTCCATGGGAGTAATGTCTCAAACTGTCTATGCTTTGATCGATTCCTGGGAAACCAGTAGTAGGTTTCGAAGCACATCTGGAGGTATTCTGTAATCTGTGGTCCTTCAGAGTGTTGATGAAACACAGATATTGCATCGGTATTGAATACAACAGGAACCATGGGGCTTTTATTCCATGGGAGTAATGTCTTAAACTGTCTATGCTTTGATTGATTCCTGGGAGACCAGTAGTAGTTTTCGAAGCACATCTGGAGGCATTCTGTAATCTGTGGACCTTCAGAGTGTTGATGAATCACAGATATTGCATCGGTATTGAATACAACGGGCACCATGCGGCTTTTATTCCATGGGAGTAATGTCTCAAACTGTCTATGCTTTGATCGATTCCTGGGAGACCAGTAGTAGTTTTCGAAGCACATCTGGAGGCATTCTGTAATCTGTGGACCTTCAGAGTGTTGAAGAAACAGGGAAATTTTATCGGTATTGAATACAACAGGCATCGTGGGGCTTTTATTCCATGGGAGTAATGTCTCAAACTGTCTATGCTTTGATCGATTCCTGTGAAACCAGTAGTAGGTTTCGAAACACATCTGGAGGTATTCTGTAATCTGTGGTCCTTCAGAGTGTTGATGAAACACAGATATTGCATCGGTATTGAATACAACAGGCACCATGGGGCTTTTATTCCATGGGAGTAATGTCTTAAACTGTCTATGCTTTGATCGATTCCTGGGAGGCCAGTAGTAGTTTTCGAAGCACATCTGGAGGCATTCTGTAATCTGTGGACCCTCAGAGTGTTGATGAAACACAGATACTGCATCGGTATTGAATACAACATGCACCATGTGGCTTTTATTCCATGGGAGTAATGTCTCAAACTGTCTATGCTTTGATCGATTCCTGGGAGACCAGTAGTAGTTTTCGAAGCACATCTGGAGGCATTCTGTAATCTGTGGACCTTCAGAGTGTGGAAGAAACAGGGAAATTTTATCGGTATTGAATACAACAGGCATCGTGGGGCTTTTATTCCATGGGAGTAATGACTCTCACTGTCTATGCTTTGATCGATTCCTGGGAAACCAGTAGTAGGTTTCGAAGCACATCTGGAGGGATTCTGTAATCTGTGGTCCTTCAGAGTGTTGATGAAACACAGATATTGCATCGGTATTGAATACAACAGGCACCATGGGGCTTTTATTCCATGGGAGTAATGTCTCAAACTGTCTGTGCTTTGATCGATTCCTGGGAGACCAGTAGTAGTTTTCGAAGCACATCTGGAGGCATTCTGTAATCTGTGGACCTTCAGATTGTTGAAGAAACAGGGAAATTGCATCGGTATTGAATACAACAGGCATCGTGGGGCTTTTATTCCATGGGAGTAATGACTCTCACTGTCTATGCTTTGATCGATTCTTGGGAGTCCAGTAGTAGTTTTCGAAGCACATCTGGGGGCATTCTGTAATCTGTGGACCTTCAGATTGTTGAAGAAACAGGGAAATTGCATCGGTATTGAATACAACAAGCATCGTGGGGCTTTTATTCCATGGGAGTAATGTCTCAAACTGTCTATGCTGTGATCAATTCCTGGGAGACCAGTAGTAGTTTTCGAAGCACATCTGGAGGCATTCTGTAATCTATGGACCTTCAGAGTGTTGAAGAAACAGGGAAATTGCATCGGTATTGAATACAACAGGCATCGTGGGGCTTTTATTCCATGGGAGTAATGTCTCAAACTGTCTATGCTTTGATCGATTCCTGGGAAACCAGTAGTAGGTTTCGAAGCACATCTGGAGGTATTCTGTAATCTGTGGTCCTTCAGAGTGTTGATGAAACACAGATATTGCATCGGTATTGAATACAACAGGAACCATGGGGCTTTTATTCCATGGGAGTAATGTCTTAAACTGTCTATGCTTTGATTGATTCCTGGGAGACCAGTAGTAGTTTTCGAAGCACATCTGGAGGCATTCTGTAATCTGTGGACCTTCAGAGTGTTGATGAATCACAGATATTGCATCGGTATTGAATACAACGGGCACCATGCGGCTTTTATTCCATGGGAGTAATGTCTCAAACTGTCTATGCTTTGATCGATTCCTGGGAGACCAGTAGTAGTTTTCGAAGCACATCTGGAGGCATTCTGTAATCTGTGGACCTTCAGAGTGTTGAAGAAACAGGGAAATTGCATCGGTATTGAATACAACAGGCATCGTGGGGCTTTTATTCCATGGGAGGAATGTCTCAAACTGTCTATGCTTTGATCGATTCCTGTGAAACCAGTAGTAGGTTTCGAAACACATCTGGAGGTATTCTGTAATCTGTGGTCCTTCAGAGTGTTGATGAAACACAGATATTGCATCGGTATTGAATACAACAGGCACCATGGGGCTTTTATTCCATGGGAGTAATGTCTTAAACTGTCTATGCTTTGATCGATTCCTGGGAGGCCAGTAGTAGTTTTCGAAGCACATCTGGAGGCATTCTGTAATCTGTGGACCCTCAGAGTGTTGATGAAACACAGATACTGCATCGGTATTGAATACAACATGCACCATGTGGCTTTTATTCCATGGGAGTAATGTCTCAAACTGTCTATGCTTTGGTCGATTCCTGGGAGACCAGTAGTAGTTTTCGAAGCACATCTGGAGGCATTCTGTAATCTGTGGACCTTCAGAGTGTGGAAGAAACAGGGAAATTTTATCGGTATTGAATACAACAGGCATCGTGGGGCTTTTATTCCATGGGAGTAATGTCTCAAACTGTCTATGCTTTGATCGATTCCTGGGAAACCAGTAGTAGGTCTCGAAGCACATCTGGAGGTATTCTGTAATCTGTGGACCTTCAGAGTGTTGATGAAACACAGATATTGCATCGGTATTGAATACAACAGGCACCATGGGGCTTTTATTCCATGGGAGTAGTGTCTCAAACTGTCTATGCTTTGATCGATTCCTGGGAGACCAGTAGTAGTTTTCGAAGCACATATGGAGGCATTCTGTTATCTGTGGACCTTCAGAGTGTTAATGAAACACAGATATTGCATCGGTATTGAATACAACAGGCACCATGGGGCTTTTATTCCATGGGAGTAATGTCTCAAACTGTCTATGCTTTGATCGATTCCTGGGAAACCAGTAGTAGGTTTCGAAGCACATCTGGAGGGATTCTGTAATCTGTGGTCCTTCAGAGTGTTGATGAAACACAGATATTGCATCGGTATTGAATACAACAGGCACCATGGGGCTTTTATTCCATGGGAGTAATGTCTCAAACTGTCTGTGCTTTGATCGATTCCTGGGAGACCAGTAGTAGTTTTCGAAGCACATCTGGAGGCATTCTGTAATCTGTGGACCTTCAGATTGTTGAAGAAACAGGGAAATTGCATCGGTATTGAATACAACAGGCATCGTGGGGCTTTTATTCCATGGGAGTAATGACTCTCACTGTCTATGCTTTGATCGATTCTTGGGAGACCAGTAGTAGTTTTCGAAGCACATCTGGGGGCATTCTGTAATCTGTGGACCTTCAGATTGTTGAAGAAACAGGGAAATTGCATCGGTATTGAATACAACAAGCATCGTGGGGCTTTTATTCCATGGGAGTAATGTCTCAAACTGTCTATGCTGTGATCAATTCCTGGGAGACCAGTAGTAGTTTTTGAAGCACATCTGGAGGCATTCTGTAATCTATGGACCTTCAGAGTGTTGAAGAAACAGGGAAATTGCATCGGTATTGAATACAACAGGCATCGTGGGGCTTTTATTCCATGGGAGTAATGTCTCAAACTGTCTATGCTTTGATCGATTCCTGGGAAACCAGTAGTAGGTTTCGAAGCACATCTGGAGGTATTCTGTAATCTGTGGTCCTTCAGAGTGTTGATGAAACACAGATATTGCATCGGTATTGAATACAACAGGAACCATGGGGCTTTTATTCCATGGGAGTAATGTCTTAAACTGTCTATGCTTTGATTGATTCCTGGGAGACCAGTAGTAGTTTTCGAAGCACATCTGGAGGCATTCTGTAATCTGTGGACCTTCAGAGTGTTGATGAATCACAGATATTGCATCGGTATTGAATACAACGGGCACCATGCGGCTTTTATTCCATGGGAGTAATGTCTCAAACTGTCTATGCTTTGATCGATTCCTGGGAGACCAGTAGTAGTTTTCGAAGCACATCTGGAGGCATTCTGTAATCTGTGGACCTTCAGAGTGTTGAAGAAACAGGGAAATTTTATCGGTATTGAATACAACAGGCATCGTGGGGCTTTTATTCCATGGGAGTAATGTCTCAAACTGTCTATGCTTTGATCGATTCCTGTGAAACCAGTAGTAGGTTTCGAAACACATCTGGAGGTATTCTGTAATCTGTGGTCCTTCAGAGTGTTGATGAAACACAGATATTGCATCGGTATTGAATACAACAGGCACCATGGGGCTTTTATTCCATGGGAGTAATGTCTCAAATTGTCTATGCTTTGATCGATTCCTGTGAAACCAGTAGTAGGTTTCGAAACACATCTGGAGGTATTCTGTAATCTGTGGTCCTTCAGAGTGTTGATGAAACACAGATATTGCATCGGTATTGAATACAACAGGCACCATGGGGCTTTTATTCCATGGGAGTAATGTCTTAAACTGTCTATGCTTTGATCGATTCCTGGGAGGCCAGTAGTAGTTTTCGAAGCACATCTGGAGGCATTCTGTAATCTGTGGACCTTCAGAGTGTGGAAGAAACAGGGAAATTTTATCGGTATTGAATACAACAGGCATCGTGGGGCTTTTATTCCATGGGAGTAATGACTCTCACTGTCTATGCTTTGATCGATTCCTGGGAAACCAGTAGTAGGTTTCGAAGCACATCTGGAGGGATTCTGTAATCTGTGGTCCTTCAGAGTGTTGATGAAACACAGATATTGCATCGGTATTGAATACAACAGGCACCATGGGGCTTTTATTCCATGGGAGTAATGTCTCAAACTGTCTGTGCTTTGATCGATTCCTGGGAGACCAGTAGTAGTTTTCGAAGCACATCTGGAGGCATTCTGTAATCTGTGGACCTTCAGATTGTTGAAGAAACAGGGAAATTGCATCGGTATTGAATACAACAGGCATCGTGGGGCTTTTATTCCATGGGAGTAATGACTCTCACTGTCTATGCTTTGATCGATTCTTGGGAGTCCAGTAGTAGTTTTCGAAGCACATCTGGGGGCATTCTGTAATCTGTGGACCTTCAGATTGTTGAAGAAACAGGGAAATTGCATCGGTATTGAATACAACAAGCATCGTGGGGCTTTTATTCCATGGGAGTAATGTCTCAAACTGTCTATGCTGTGATCAATTCCTGGGAGACCAGTAGTAGTTTTCGAAGCACATCTGGAGGCATTCTGTAATCTATGGACCTTCAGAGTGTTGAAGAAACAGGGAAATTGCATCGGTATTGAATACAACAGGCATCGTGGGGCTTTTATTCCATGGGAGTAATGTCTCAAACTGTCTAAGCTTTGATCGATTCCTGGGAAACCAGTAGTAGGTTTCGAAGCACATCTGGAGGTATTCTGTAATCTGTGGTCCTTCAGAGTGTTGATGAAACACAGATATTGCATCGGTATTGAATACAACAGGAACCATGGGGCTTTTATTCCATGGGAGTAATGTCTTAAACTGTCTATGCTTTGATTGATTCCTGGGAGACCAGTAGTAGTTTTCGAAGCACATCTGGAGGCATTCTGTAATCTGTGGACCTTCAGAGTGTTGATGAATCACAGATATTGCATCGGTATTGAATACAACGGGCACCATGCGGCTTTTATTCCATGGGAGTAATGTCTCAAACTGTCTATGCTTTGATCGATTCCTGGGAGACCAGTAGTAGTTTTCGAAGCACATCTGGAGGCATTCTGTAATCTGTGGACCTTCAGAGTGTTGAAGAAACAGGGAAATTGCATCGGTATTGAATACAACAGGCATCGTGGGGCTTTTATTCCATGGGAGGAATGTCTCAAACTGTCTATGCTTTGATCGATTCCTGTGAAACCAGTAGTAGGTTTCGAAACACATCTGGAGGTATTCTGTAATCTGTGGTCCTTCAGAGTGTTGATGAAACACAGATATTGCATCGGTATTGAATACAACAGGCACCATGGGGCTTTTATTCCATGGGAGTAATGTCTTAAACTGTCTATGCTTTGATCGATTCCTGGGAGGCCAGTAGTAGTTTTCGAAGCACATCTGGAGGCATTCTGTAATCTGTGGACCCTCAGAGTGTTGATGAAACACAGATACTGCATCGGTATTGAATACAACATGCACCATGTGGCTTTTATTCCATGGGAGTAATGTCTCAAACTGTCTATGCTTTGATCGATTCCTGGGAGACCAGTAGTAGTTTTCGAAGCACATCTGGAGGCATTCTGTAATCTGTGGACCTTCAGAGTGTGGAAGAAACAGGGAAATTTTATCGGTATTGAATACAACAGGCATCGTGGGGCTTTTATTCCATGGGAGTAATGTCTCAAACTGTCTATGCTTTGATCGATTCCTGGGAAACCAGTAGTAGGTCTCGAAGCACATCTGGAGGTATTCTGTAATCTGTGGACCTTCAGAGTGTTGATGAAACACAGATATTGCATCGGTATTGAATACAACAGGCACCATGGGGCTTTTATTCCATGGGAGTAGTGTCTCAAACTGTCTATGCTTTGATCGATTCCTGGGAGACCAGTAGTAGTTTTCGAAGCACATATGGAGGCATTCTGTTATCTGTGGACCTTCAGAGTGTTAATGAAACACAGATATTGCATCGGTATTGAATACAACAGGCACCATGGGGCTTTTATTCCATGGGAGTAATGTCTCAAACTGTCTATGCTTTGATCGATTCCTGGGAGACCAGTAGTAGTTTTCGAAGCACATCTGGAGGTATTCTGTAATCTGTGGTCCTTCAGAGTGTTGATGAAACACAGATATTGCATCGGTATTGAATACAACAGGCACCATGGGGCTTTTATTCCATGGGAGTAATGTCTCAAACTGTCTACGCATTCATCGATTCCTGGGAGACAAGTAGTAGTTTTCGAAGCACATCTGGAGGCATTCTGTAATCTGTGGACCTTCAGATTGTTGAAGAAACAGGGAAATTGCATCGGTATTGAATACAACAGGCATCGTGGGGCTTTTATTCCATGGGAGTAATGACTCTCACTGTCTATGCTTTGATCGATTCCTAGGAAACCAGTAGTAGGTTTCGAAGCACATCTGGAGGGATTCTGTAATCTGTGGTCCTTCAGAGTGTTGATGAAACACAGATATTGCATCGGTATTGAATACAACAGGCACCATGGGGCTTTTATTCCATGGAAGTAATGTCTCAAACTGTCTATGGTTTGATCGATTCCTGGGAAACCAGTAGTAGGTTTCGAAGCACATCTGGAGGTATTCTGTAATCTGTGGTCCTTCAGAGTGTTGATGAAACACAGATATTGCATCGGTATTGAATACAACAGGCACCATGGGGCTTTTATTCCATGGGAGTAATGTCTCAAACTGTCTATGCTTTGATCGATTCCTGGGAAACCAGTGTAGGTTTCGAAGCACATCTGGAGGTATTCTGTAATCTGTCGTCCTTCAGAGTGTTGATGAAACACAGATATTGCATCGGTATTGAATACAACAGGCACCATGGGGCTTTTATTCCATGGGAGTAATGTCTCAAACTGTCTACGCTTTCATCGATTCCTGGGAGACAAGTAGTAGTTTTCGAAGCACATCTGGAGGCATTCTGTAATCTGTGGACCTTCAGATTGTTGAAGAAACAGGGAAATTGCATCGGTATTGAATACAACAGGCATTGTGGGGCTTTTATTCCATGGGAGTAATGACTCTCACTGTCTATGCTTTGATCGATTCCTGGGAAACCAGTAGTAGGTTTCGAAGCACATCTGGAGGGATTCTGTAATCTGTGGTCCTTCAGAGTGTTGATGACACACAGATATTGCATCGGTATTGAATACAAAAGGCACCATGGGGCTCTTATTCCATGGGAGTAATGTCTCAAACTGTCTATGCTTTCATCGATTCCTGGGAGACAAGTAGTAGTTTTCGAAGCACATATGGAGGCATTCTGTTATCTGTGGACCTTCAGAGTGTTGAAGAAACAGGGAAATTGCATCGGTATTGAATACAACAAGCATCGTGGGGCTTTTATTCCATGGGAGTAATGTCTCAAACTGTCTATGCTTTGATCGATTCCTGGGAAACCAGTAGTAGGTCTCGAAGCAAATCTGGAGGTATTCTGTAATCTGTGGACCTTCAGAGTGATGATGAAACACAGATATTGCATCGGTATTGAATACAACAGGCACCATGGGGCTTTTATTCCATGGGAGTAGTGTCTCAAACTGTCTATGCTTTGATCGATTCCTGGGAGACCAGTAGTAGTTTTCGAAGCACATCTGGAGGCATTCTGTTATCTGTGGACCTTCAGAGTGTTAATGAAACACAGATATTGCATCGGTATTGAATACAACAGGCACCATGGGGCTTTTATTCCATGGGAGTAATGTCTCAAACTGTCTATGCTTTGATCGATTCCTGGGAGACCAGTAGTAGTTTTCGAAGCACATCTGGAGGTATTCTGTAATCTGTGGACCTTCAGAGTGTTGATGAAACACAGATATTGCATCGGTATTGAATACAACAGGCACCATGGGGCTTTTATTCCATGGGAGTAATGTCTCAAACTGTCTACGCATTCATCGATTCCTGGGAGACAAGTAGTAGATTTCGAAGCACATCTGGAGGCATTCTGTAATCTGTGGACCTTCAGATTGTTGAAGAAACAGGGAAATTGCATCGGTATTGAATACAACAGGCATCGTGGGGCTTTTATTCCATGGGAGTAATGACTCTCACTGTCTATGCTTTGATCGATTCCTGGGAAACCAGTAGTAGGTTTCGAAGCACATCTGGAGGGATTCTGTAATCTGTGGTCCTTCAGAGTGTTGATGAAACACAGATATTGCATCGGTATTGAATACAACAGGCACCATGGGGCTTTTATTCCATGGAAGTAATGTCTCAAACTGTCTATGGTTTGATCGATTCCTGGGAAACCAGTAGTAGGTTTCGAAGCACATCTGGAGGTATTCTGTAATCTGTGGTCCTTCAGAGTGTTGATGAAACACAGATATTGCATCGGTATTGAATACAACAGGCACCATGGGGCTTTTATTCCATGGGAGTAATGTCTCAAACTGTCTATGCTTTGATCGATTCCTGGGAAACCAGTGTAGGTTTCGAAGCACATCTGGAGGTATTCTGTAATCTGTCGTCCTTCAGAGTGTTGATGAAACACAGATATTGCATCGGTATTGAATACAACAGGCACCATGGGGCTTTTATTCCATGGGAGTAATGTCTCAAACTGTCTATGCTTTGATCGATTCCTGGGAGACCAGTAGTAGTTTTCGAAGCACATCTGGAGGTATTCTGTAATCTGTGGTCCTTCAGAGTGTTGATGAAACACAGATATTGCATCGGTATTGAATACAACAGGCACCATGGGGCTTTTATTCCATGGGAGTAATGTCTCAAACTGTCTACGCATTCATCGATTCCTGGGAGACAAGTAGTAGTTTTCGAAGCACATCTGGAGGCATTCTGTAATCTGTGGACCTTCAGATTGTTGAAGAAACAGGGAAATTGCATCGGTATTGAATACAACAGGCATCGTGGGGCTTTTATTCCATGGGAGTAATGACTCTCACTGTCTATGCTTTGATCGATTCCTGGGAAACCAGTAGTAGGTTTCGAAGCACATCTGGAGGGATTCTGTAATCTGTGGTCCTTCAGAGTGTTGATGAAACACAGATATTGCATCGGTATTGAATACAACAGGCACCATGGGGCTTTTATTCCATGGAAGTAATGTCTCAAACTGTCTATGGTTTGATCGATTCCTGGGAAACCAGTAGTAGGTTTCGAAGCACATCTGGAGGTATTCTGTAATCTGTGGTCCTTCAGAGTGTTGATGAAACACAGATATTGCATCGGTATTGAATACAACAGGCACCATGGGGCTTTTATTCTATGGGAGTAATGTCTCAAACTGTCTATGCTTTGATCGATTCCTGGGAAACCAGTGTAGGTTTCGAAGCACATCTGGAGGTATTCTGTAATCTGTGGTCCTTCAGAGTGTTGATGAAACACAGATATTGCATCGGTATTGAATACAACAGGAACCATGGGGCTTTTATTCCATGGGAGTAATGTCTTAAACTGTCTATGCTTTGATTGATTCCTGGGAGACCAGTAGTAGTTTTCGAAGCACATCTGGAGGCATTCTGTAATCTGTGGACCTTCAGAGTGTTGATGAATCACAGATATTGCATCGGTATTGAATACAACGGGCACCATGCGGCTTTTATTCCATGGGAGTAATGTCTCAAACTGTCTATGCTTTGATCGATTCCTGGGAGACCAGTAGTAGTTTTCGAAGCACATCTGGAGGCATTCTGTAATCTGTGGACCTTCAGAGTGTTGAAGAAACAGGGAAATTGCATCGGTATTGAATACAACAGGCATCGTGGGGCTTTTATTCCATGGGAGGAATGTCTCAAACTGTCTATGCTTTGATCGATTCCTGTGAAACCAGTAGTAGATTTCGAAACACATCTGGAGGTATTCTGTAATCTGTGGTCCTTCAGAGTGTTGATGAAACACAGATATTGCATCGGTATTGAATACAACAGGCACCATGGGGCTTTTATTCCATGGGAGTAATGTCTTAAACTGTCTATGCTTTGATCGATTCCTGGGAGGCCAGTAGTAGTTTTCGAAGCACATCTGGAGGCATTCTGTAATCTGTGGACCCTCAGAGTGTTGATGAAACACAGATACTGCATCGGTATTGAATACAACATGCACCATGTGGCTTTTATTCCATGGGAGTAATGTCTCAAACTGTCTATGCTTTGATCGATTCCTGGAAGACCAGTAGTAGTTTTCGAAGCACATCTGGAGGCATTCTGTAATCTGTGGACCTTCAGAGTGTGGAAGAAACAGGGAAATTTTATCGGTATTGAATACAACAGGCATCGTGGGGCTTTTATTCCATGGGAGTAATGTCTCAAACTGTCTATGCTTTGATCGATTCCTGGGAAACCAGTAGTAGGTCTCGAAGCACATCTGGAGGTATTCTGTAATCTGTGGACCTTCAGAGTGTTGATGAAACACAGATATTGCATCGGTATTGAATACAACAGGCACCATGGGGCTTTTATTCCATGGGAGTAGTGTCTCAAACTGTCTATGCTTTGATCGATTCCTGGGAGACCAGTAGTAGTTTTCGAAGCACATATGGAGGCATTCTGTTATCTGTGGACCTTCAGAGTGTTAATGAAACACAGATATTGCATCGGTATTGAATACAACAGGCACCATGGGGCTTTTATTCCATGGGAGTAATGTCTCAAACTGTCTATGCTTTGATCGATTCCTGGGAGACCAGTAGTAGTTTTCGAAGCACATCTGGAGGTATTCTGTAATCTGTGGTCCTTCAGAGTGTTGATGAAACACAGATATTGCATCGGTATTGAATACAACAGGCACCATGGGGCTTTTATTCCATGGGAGTAATGTCTCAAACTGTCTACGCATTCATCGATTCCTGGGAGACAAGTAGTAGTTTTCGAAGCACATCTGGAGGCATTCTGTAATCTGTGGACCTTCAGATTGTTGAAGAAACAGGGAAATTGCATCGGTATTGAATACAACAGGCATCGTGGGGCTTTTATTCCATGGGAGTAATGACTCTCACTGTCTATGCTTTGATCGATTCCTGGGAAACCAGTAGTAGGTTTCGAAGCACATCTGGAGGGATTCTGTAATCTGTGGTCCTTCAGAGTGTTGATGAAACACAGATATTGCATCGGTATTGAATACAACGGGCACCATGGGGCTTTTATTCCATGGAAGTAATGTCTCAAACTGTCTATGGTTTGATCGATTCCTGGGAAACCAGTAGTAGGTTTCGAAGCACATCTGGAGGTATTCTGTAATCTGTGGTCCTTCAGAGTGTTGATGAAACACAGATATTGCATCGGTATTGAATACAACAGGCACCATGGGGCTTTTATTCCATGGGAGTAATGTCTCAAACTGTCTATGCTTTGATCGATTCCTGGGAAACCAGTGTAGGTTTCGAAGCACATCTGGAGGTATTCTGTAATCTGTCGTCCTTCAGAGTGTTGATGAAACACAGATATTGCATCGGTATTGAATACAACAGGCACCATGGGGCTTTTATTCCATGGGAGTAATGTCTCAAACTGTCTACGCTTTCATCGATTCCTGGGAGACAAGTAGTAGTTTTCGAAGCACATCTGGAGGCATTCTGTAATCTGTGGACCTTCAGATTGTTGAAGAAACAGGGAAATTGCATCGGTATTGAATACAACAGGCATTGTGGGGCTTTTATTCCATGGGAGTAATGACTCTCACTGTCTATGCTTTGATCGATTCCTGGGAAACCAGTAGTAGGTTTCGAAGCACATCTGGAGGGATTCTGTAATCTGTGGTCCTTCAGAGTGTTGATGACACACAGATATTGCATCGGTATTGAATACAAAAGGCACCATGGGGCTCTTATTCCATGGGAGTAATGTCTCAAACTGTCTATGCTTTCATCGATTCCTGGGAGACAAGTAGTAGTTTTCGAAGCACATATGGAGGCATTCTGTTATCTGTGGACCTTCAGAGTGTTGAAGAAACAGGGAAATTGCATCGGTATTGAATACAACAAGCATCGTGGGGCTTTTATTCCATGGGAGTAATGTCTCAAACTGTCTATGCTTTGATCGATTCCTGGGAAACCAGTAGTAGGTCTCGAAGCAAATCTGGAGGTATTCTGTAATCTGTGGACCTTCAGAGTGATGATGAAACACAGATATTGCATCGGTATTGAATACAACAGGCACCATGGGGCTTTTATTCCATGGGAGTAGTGTCTCAAACTGTCTATGCTTTGATCGATTCCTGGGAGACCAGTAGTAGTTTTCGAAGCACATCTGGAGGCATTCTGTTATCTGTGGACCTTCAGAGTGTTAATGAAACACAGATATTGCATCGGTATTGAATACAACAGGCACCATGGGGCTTTTATTCCATGGGAGTAATGTCTCAAACTGTCTATGCTTTGATCGATTCCTGGGAGACCAGTAGTAGTTTTCGAAGCACATCTGGAGGTATTCTGTAATCTGTGGACCTTCAGAGTGTTGATGAAACACAGATATTGCATCGGTATTGAATACAACAGGCACCATGGGGCTTTTATTCCATGGGAGTAATGTCTCAAACTGTCTACGCATTCATCGATTCCTGGGAGACAAGTAGTAGATTTCGAAGCACATCTGGAGGCATTCTGTAATCTGTGGACCTTCAGATTGTTGAAGAAACAGGGAAATTGCATCGGTATTGAATACAACAGGCATCGTGGGGCTTTTATTCCATGGGAGTAATGACTCTCACTGTCTATGCTTTGATCGATTCCTGGGAAACCAGTAGTAGGTTTCGAAGCACATCTGGAGGGATTCTGTAATCTGTGGTCCTTCAGAGTGTTGATGAAACACAGATATTGCATCGGTATTGAATACAACAGGCACCATGGGGCTTTTATTCCATGGAAGTAATGTCTCAAACTGTCTATGGTTTGATCGATTCCTGGGAAACCAGTAGTAGGTTTCGAAGCACATCTGGAGGTATTCTGTAATCTGTGGTCCTTCAGAGTGTTGATGAAACACAGATATTGCATCGGTATTGAATACAACAGGCACCATGGGGCTTTTATTCCATGGGAGTAATGTCTCAAACTGTCTATGCTTTGATCGATTCCTGGGAAACCAGTGTAGGTTTCGAAGCACATCTGGAGGTATTCTGTAATCTGTCGTCCTTCAGAGTGTTGATGAAACACAGATATTGCATCGGTATTGAATACAACAGGCACCATGGGGCTTTTATTCCATGGGAGTAATGTCTCAAACTGTCTATGCTTTGATCGATTCCTGGGAGACCAGTAGTAGTTTTCGAAGCACATCTGGAGGTATTCTGTAATCTGTGGTCCTTCAGAGTGTTGATGAAACACAGATATTGCATCGGTATTGAATACAACAGGCACCATGGGGCTTTTATTCCATGGGAGTAATGTCTCAAACTGTCTACGCATTCATCGATTCCTGGGAGACAAGTAGTAGTTTTCGAAGCACATCTGGAGGCATTCTGTAATCTGTGGACCTTCAGATTGTTGAAGAAACAGGGAAATTGCATCGGTATTGAATACAACAGGCATCGTGGGGCTTTTATTCCATGGGAGTAATGACTCTCACTGTCTATGCTTTGATCGATTCCTGGGAAACCAGTAGTAGGTTTCGAAGCACATCTGGAGGGATTCTGTAATCTGTGGTCCTTCAGAGTGTTGATGAAACACAGATATTGCATCGGTATTGAATACAACAGGCACCATGGGGCTTTTATTCCATGGAAGTAATGTCTCAAACTGTCTATGGTTTGATCGATTCCTGGGAAACCAGTAGTAGGTTTCGAAGCACATCTGGAGGTATTCTGTAATCTGTGATCCTTCAGAGTGTTGATGAAACACAGATATTGCATCGGTATTGAATACAACAGGCACCATGGGGCTTTTATTCTATGGGAGTAATGTCTCAAACTGTCTATGCTTTGATCGATTCCTGGGAAACCAGTGTAGGTTTCGAAGCACATCTGGAGGTATTCTGTAATCTGTCGTCCTTCAGAGTGTTGATGAAACACAGATATTGCATCGGTATTGAATACAACAGGCACCATGGGGCTTTTATTCCATGGGAGTAATGTCTCAAACTGTCTACGCTTTCATCGATTCCTGGGAGACAAGTAGTAGTTTTCGAAGCACTTCTGGAGGCATTCTGTAATCTGTGGACCTTCAGATTGTTGAAGAAACAGGGAAATTGCATCGGTATTGAATACAACAGGCATTGTGGGGCTTTTATTCCATGGGAGTAATGACTCTCACTGTCTATGCTTTGATCGATTCCTGGGAAACCAGTAGTAGGTTTCGAAGCACATCTGGAGGGATTCTGTAATCTGTGGTCCTTCAGAGTGTTGATGAAACACAGATATTGCATCGGTATTGAATACAAAAGGCACCATGGGGCTTTTATTCCATGGGAGTAATGTCTCAAACTGTCTATGCTTTCATCGATTCCTGGGAGACAAGTAGTAGTTTTCGAAGCACATATGGAGGCATTCTGTTATCTGTGGACCTTCAGAGTGTTGAAGAAACAGGGAAATTGCATCGGTATTGAATACAACAGGCATCGTGGGGCTTTTATTCCATGGGAGTAATGTCTCAAACTGTCTATGCTTTGATCGATTCCTGGGAAACCAGTAGTAGGTCTCGAAGCACATCTGGAGGTATTCTGTAATCTGTGGACCTTCAGAGTGTTGATGAAACACAGATATTGCATCGGTATTGAATACAACAGGCACCATGGGGCTTTTATTCCATGGGAGTAGTGTCTCAAACTGTCTATGCTTTGATCGATTCCTGGGAGACCAGTAGTAGTTTTCGAAGCACATCTGGAGGCATTCTGTTATCTGTGGACCTTCAGAGTGTTAATGAAACACAGATATTGCATCGGTATTGAATACAACAGGCACCATGGGGCTTTTATTCCATGGGAGTAATGTCTCAATCTGTCTATGCTTTGATCGATTCCTGGGAGACCAGTAGTAGTTTTCGAAGCACATCTGGAGGTATTCTGTAATCTGTGGTCCTTCAGAGTGTTGATGAAACACAGATATTGCATCGGTATTGAATACAACATGCTCCATGGGGCTTTTAATCCATGGGAGTAATGTCTCAAACTGTCTACGCATTCATCGATTCCTGGGAGACAAGTAGTAGTTTTCGAAGCACATCTGGGGCATTCTGTAATCTGTGCAACTTCAGAGTGTGGAAGAAACAGGGAAATTTTATCGGTATTGAATACAACAGGCATCGTGGGGCTTTTATTCCATGGGAGTAATGTCTCAAACTGTCTATGCTTTGATCGATTCCTGGGAAACCAGTAGTAGGTCTCGAAGCACATCTGGAGGTATTCTGTAATCTGTGGACCTTCAGAGTGTTGATGAAACACAGATATTGCATCGGTATTGAATACAACAGGCACCATGGGGCTTTTATTCCATGGGAGTAGTGTCTCAAACTGTCTATGCTTTGATCGATTCCTGGGAGACCAGTAGTAGTTTTCGAAGCACATCTGGAGGCATTCTGTTATCTGTGGACCTTCAGAGTGTTAATGAAACACAGATATTGCATCGGTATTGAATACAACAGGCACCATGGGGCTTTTATTCCATGGGAGTAATGTCTCAAACTGTCTATGCTTTGATCGATTCCTGGCAGACCAGTAGTAGTTTTCGAAGCACATCTGGAGGTATTCTGTAATCTGTGGTCCTTCAGAGTGTTGATGAAACACAGATATTGCATCGGTATTGAATACAACAGGCACCATGGGGCTTTTATTCCATGGGAGAAATGTCTCAAACTGTCTACGCATTCATCGATTCCTGGGAGACAAGTAGTAGTTTTCGAAGCACATCTGGAGGCATTCTGTAATGTGTGGACCTTCAGATTGTTGAAGAAACAGGGAAATTGCATCGGTATTGAATACAACAGGCATCGTGGGGCTTTTATTCCATGGGAGTAATGACTCTCACTGTCTATGCTTTGATCGATTCCTGGGAAACCAGTAGTCGGTTTCGAAGCACATCTGGAGGGATTCTGTAATCTGTGGTCCTTCAGAGTGTTGATGAAACACAGATATTGCATCGGTATTGAATACAACAGGCACCATGGGGCTTTTATTCCATGGAAGTAATGTCTCAAACTGTCTATGGTTTGATCGATTCCTGGGAAACCAGTAGTAGGTTTCGAAGCACATCTGGAGGTATTCTGTAATCTGTGGTCCTTCAGAGTGTTGATGAAACACAGATATTGCATCGGTATTGAATACAACAGGCACCATGGGGCCTTTATTCCATGGGAGTAATGTCTCAAACTGTCTATGCTTTGATCGATTCCTGGGAAACCAATGTAGGTTTCGAAGCACATCTGGAGGTATTCTGTAATCTGTCGTCCTTCAGAGTGTTGATGAAACACAGATATTGCATCGGTATTGAATACAACAGGCACCATGGGGCTTTTATTCCATGGGAGTAATGTCTCAAACTGTCTACGCTTTCATCGATTCCTGGGAGACAAGTAGTAGTTTTCGAAGCACATCTGGAGGCATTCTGTAATCTGTGGACCTTCAGATTGTTGAAGAAACAGGGAAATTGCATCGGTATTGAATACAACAGGCATTGTGGGGCTTTTATTCCATGGGAGTAATGACTCTCACTGTCTATGCTTTGATCGATTCCTGGGAAACCAGTAGTAGGTTTCGAAGCACATCTGGAGGGATTCTGTAATCTGTGGTCCTTCAGAGTGTTGATGAAACACAGATATTGCATCGGTATTGAATACAATAGGCACCATGGGGCTTTTATTCCATGGGAGTAATGTCTCAAACTGTCTATGCTTTCATCGATTCCTGGGAGACAAGTAGTAGTTTTCGAAGCACATATGGAGGCATTCTGTTATCTGTGGACCTTCAGAGTGTTGAAGAAACAGGGGAATTGCATCGGTATTGAATACAACAAGCATCGTGGGGCTTTTATTCCATGGGAGTAATGTCTCAAACTGTCTATGCTTTGGTCGATTCCTGGGAAACCAGTAGTAGGTCTCGAAGCACATCTGGAGGTATTCTGTAATCTGTGGACCTTCAGAGTGTTGATGAAACACAGATATTGCATCGGTATTGAATACAACAGGCACCATGGGGCTTTTATTCCATGGGAGTAGTGTCTCAAACTGTCTATGCTTTCATCGATTCCTGGGAGACCAGTAGTAGTTTTCGAAGCACATCTGGAGGCATTTTGTTATCTGTGGACCTTCAGAGTGTTAATGAAACACAGATATTGCATCGGTATTGAATACAACAGGCACCATGGGGCTTTTATTCCATGGGAGTAATGTCTCAAACTGTCTATGCTTTGATCGATTCCTGGGAGACCAGTAGTAGTTTTCGAAGCACATCTGGAGGTATTCTGTAATCTGTGGTCCTTCAGAGTGTTGATGAAACACAGATATTGCATCGGTATTGAATACAACAGGCACCATGGGGCTTTTATTCCATGGGAGTAATGTCTCAAACTGTCTACGCATTCATCGATTCCTGGGAGACAAGTAGTAGTTTTCGAAGCACATCTGGAGGCATTCTGTAATCTGTGGACCTTCAGATTGTTGAAGAAACAGGGAAATTGCATCGGTATTGAATACAACAGGCATCGTGGGGCTTTTATTCCATGGGAGTAATGACTCTCACTGTCTATGCTTTGATCGATTCCTGGGAAACCAGTAGTAGGTTTCGAAGCACATCTGGAGGGATTCTGTAATCTGTGATCCTTCAGAGTGTTGATGAAACACAGATATTGCATCGGTATTGAATACAACAGGCACCATGGGGCTTTTATTCCATGGAAGTAATGTCTCAAACTGTCTATGGTTTGATCGATTCCTGGGAAACCAGTAGTAGGTTTCGAAGCACATCTGGAGGTATTCTGTAATCTGTGGTCCTTCAGAGTGTTGATGAAACACAGATATTGCATCGGTATTGAATACAACAGGCACCATGGGGCTTTTATTCCATGGGAGTAATGTCTCAAACTGTCTATGCTTTGATCGATTCCTGGGAAACCAGTGTAGGTTTCGAAGCACATCTGGAGGTATTCTGTAATCTGTCGTCCTTCAGAGTGTTGATGAAATACAGATATTGCATCGGTATTGAATACAACAGGCACCATGGGGCTTTTATTCCATGGGAGTAATGTCTCAAACTGTCCACGCTTTCATCGATTCCTGGGAGACAAGTAGTAGTTTTCGAAGCACATCTGGAGGCATTCTGTAATCTGTGGACCTTCAGATTGTTGAAGAAACAGGGAAATTGCATCGGTATTGAATACAACAGGCATTGTGGGGCTTTTATTCCATGGGAGTAATGATTCTCACTGTCTATGCTTTGATCGATTCCTGGGAAACCAGTAGTAGGTTTCGAAGCACATCTGGAGGGATTCTGTAATCTGTGGTCCTTCAGAGTGTTGATGAAACACAGATATTGCATCGGTATTGAATACAACAGGCACCATGGGGCTTTTATTCCATGGGAGTAATGTCTCAAACTGTCTATGCTTTGATCGATTCCTGGGAGACCAGTAGTAGTTTTCGAAGCACATCTGGAGGCATTCTGTAATCTGTGGACCTTCAGAGTGTTGAAGAAACAGGGAAATTGCATCGGTATTGAATACAACAGGCATCATGGGGCTTTTATTCCATGGGAGTAATGACTCTCACTGTCTATGTTTTGATCGATTCCTGGGAAACCAGTAGTAGGTTTCGAAGCACATCTGGAGGCATTCTGTAATCTGTGGTCCTTCAGAGTGTTGATGAAACACAGATATTGCATCGGTATTGAATACAACGGGCACCATGGGGCTTTTATTCCATGGGAGTAATGTCTCAAACTGTCTATGCTATGATCGATTACTGGGAAACCAGTAGTAGGTTTCGAAGTACATCTGGAGGTATTCTGTAATCTGTGGACCTTCAGAGTGTTGATGAAACACAGATATTGCATCGGTATTGAATACAACAGGCACCATGGGGCTTTTATTCCATGGGAGTAATGTCTCAAACTGTCTATGCTTTGATCGATTCCTGGGAAACCAGTGTAGGTTTCGAAGCACATATGGAGGTATTCTGTAATCTGTGGTCCTTCAGAGTGTTGATGAAACACAGATATTGCATCGGTATTGAATACAACAGGCACCATGGGGCTTTTATTCCATGGGAGTAATGTCTCAAACTGTCTACGCTTTCATCGATTCCTGGCAGACAAGTAGTAGTTTTCGAAGCACATCTGGAGGCATTCTGTAATCTGTGGACCTTCAGATTGTTGAAGAAACAGGGAAATTGCATCGGTATTGAATACAACAGCCATCGTGGGGCTTTTATTCCATGGGAGTAATGACTCTCACTGTCTATGCTTTGATCGATTCCTGGGAAACCAGTAGTAGGTTTCGAAGCACATCTGGAGGGATTCTGTAATCTGTGGTCCTTCAGAGTGTTGATGAAACACAGATATTGCATCGGTATTGAATACAACAGGCACCATGGGGCTTTTATTCCATGGGAGTAATGTCTCAAACTGTCTATGCTTTGATCGATTCCTGGGAGACCAGTAGTAGGTTTCGAAGCACATCTGGAGGCATTCTGTAATCTGTGGTCCTTCAGAGTGTTGATGAAACACAGATATTGCATCGGTATTGAATACAACAGGCACCATGGGGCTTTTATTCCATGGGAGTAATGTCTCAAACTGTCTACGCTTTCATCGATTCCTGGGAGACAAGTAGTAGTTTTCGAAGCACATCTGGAGGCATTCTGTAATCTGTGGACCTTCAGATTGTTGAAGAAACAGGGAAATTGCATCGGTATTGAATACAACAGGCACCATGGGGCTTTTATTCCATGGGAGTAATGTCTCAAACTGTCTACGCATTCATCGATTCCTGGGAGACAAGTAGTAGTTTTCGAAGCACATCTGGAGGCATTCTGTAATCTGTGGACCTTCAGATTGTTGAAGAAACAGGGAAATTGCATCGGTATTGAATACAACAGGCATCGTGGGGCTTTTATTCCATGGGAGTAATGACTCTCACTGTCTATGCTTTGATCGATTCCTGGGAAACCAGTAGTAGGTTTCGAAGCACATCTGGAGGGATTCTGTAATCTGTGATCCTTCAGAGTGTTGATGAAACACAGATATTGCATCGGTATTGAATACAACAGGCACCATGGGGCTTTTATTCCATGGAAGTAATGTCTCAAACTGTCTATGGTTTGATCGATTCCTGGGAAACCAGTAGTAGGTTTCGAAGCACATCTGGAGGTATTCTGTAATCTGTGGTCCTTCAGAGTGTTGATGAAACACAGATATTGCATCGGTATTGAATACAACAGGCACCATGGGGCTTTTATTCCATGGGAGTAATGTCTCAAACTGTCTATGCTTTGATCGATTCCTGGGCAACCAGTAGTAGGTTTCGAAGCACATCTGGAGGGATTCTGTAATCTGTGGTCCTTCAGAGTGTTGATGAAACACAGATATTGCATCGGTATTGAATACAACAGGCACCATGGGGCTTTTATTCCATGGGAGTAATGTCTCAAACTGTCTATGCTTTCATCGATTCCTGGGAGACAAGTAGTAGTTTTCGAAGCACATCTGGAGGCATTCTGTAATCTGTGGACCTTCAGATTGTTGAAGAAACAGGGAAATTGCATCGGTATTGAATACAACAGCCATCGTGGGGCTTTTATTCCATGGGAGTAATGACTCTCACTGTCTATGCTTTGATCGATTCCTGGGAAACCAGTAGTAGGTTTCGAAGCACATCTGGAGTTATTCTGTAATCTGTGGTCCTTCAGAGTGTTGAAGAAACAGGGAAATAGCATCGGTATTGAATACAACAGGCATCGTGGGGCTTTTATTCCATGGAAGTAATGTCTCAAACTGTCTATGCTATGATCGATTCCTGGGAAACCAGTAGTAGGTTTCGAAGTACATCTGGAGGTATTCTGTAATCTGTGGACCTTCAGAGTGTTGATGAAACACAGATATTGCATCGGTATTGAATACAACAGGCACCATGGGGCTTTTATTCCATGGGAGTAATGTCTCAAACTGTCTATGCTTTGATCGATTCCTGGGAAACCAGTGTAGGTTTCGAAGCACATATGGAGGTATTCTGTAATCTGTGGTCCTTCAGAGTGTTGATGAAACACAGATATTGCATCGGTATTGAATACAACAGGCACCATGGGGCTTTTATTCCATGGGAGTAATGTCTCAAACTGTCTACGCATTCATCGATTCCTGGGAGACAAGTAGTAGTTTTCGAAGCACATCTGGAGGCATTCTGTAATCTGTGGACCTTCAGATTGTTGAAGAAACAGGGAAATTGCATCGGTATTGAATACAACAGCCATCGTGGGGCTTTTATTCCATGGGAGTAATGACTCTCACTGTCTATGCTTTGATCGATTCCTGGGAAACCAGTAGTAGGTTTCGAAGCACATCTGGAGGGATTCTGTAATCTGTGGTCCTTCAGAGTGTTGATGAAACACAGATATTGCATCGGTATTGAATACAACGGGCACCATGCGGCTTTTATTCCATGGGAGTAATGTCTCAAACTGTCTATGCTTTGATCGATTCCTGGGAGACCAGTAGTAGTTTTCGAAGCACATCTGGAGGTATTCGTAAATCTGTGGACCTTCAGAGTGTTGAAGAAACAGGGAAATTGCATCGGTATTGAATACAACAGGCATCGTGGGGCTTTTATTCCATGGAAGTAATGTCTCAAACTGTCTATGCTTTGATCGATTCCTGGGAGACCAGTAGTAGTTTTCGAAGCACATCTGGAGGCATTCTGTAATCTATGGACCTTCAGAGTGTTGAAGAAACAGGGAAATTGCATCGGTATTGAATACAACAGGCATCGTGGGGCTTTTATTCCATGGGAGTAATGTCTCAAATTGACTATGCTTTGATCGATTCCTGGGAAACCAGTAGTAGGTTTCGAAGCACATCTGGAGGTATTCTGTAATCTGTGGTCCTTCAGAGTGTTGATGAAACACAGATATTGCATCGGTATTGAATACAACAGGCACCATGGGTCTTTTATTCCATGGGAGTAATGTCTTAAACTGTCTATGCTTTGATTGAATCCTGGGAGACCAGTAGTAGTTTTCGTAGCACATCTGGAGGCATTCTGTAATCTGTGGACCTTCAGAGTGTTGATGAGTCACAGATATTAAATCGGTATTGAATACAACGGGCACCATGCGGCTTTTATTCCATGGGAGTAATGTCTCAAACTGTCTATGCTTTGATCGATTCCTGTGAAACCAGTATTAGGTTTCGAAACACATCTGGAGGTATTCTGTAATCTGTGGTCCTTCAGAGTGTTGATGAAACACAGATATTGCATCGGTATTAAATACAAAAGGCACCATGGGGCTTTTATTCCATGGGAGTAATGTCTCAAACTGTCTATGCTTTCATCGATTCCTGGGAGACAAGTAGTAGTTTTCGAAGCACATATGGAGGCATTCTGTTATCTGTGGACCTTC
Source organism: Schistocerca gregaria (assembly GCF_023897955.1). Lineage (NCBI taxonomy): Eukaryota > Metazoa > Arthropoda > Insecta > Orthoptera > Acrididae > Schistocerca > Schistocerca gregaria. The sequence goes on from NW_026061730.1 coordinate 6,554,960, forward strand.
AGAGTGTTGAAGAAACAGGGAAATTGCATCGGTATTGAATACAGCAAGCATCGTGGGGCTTTTATTCCATGGGAGTAATGTCTCAAACTGTCTATGCTTTGATAGATTCCTGGGAAACCAGTAGTAGGTCTCGAAGCACATCTGGAGGTATTCTGTAATCTGTGGACCTTCAGAGTGTTGATGAAACACAGATATTGCATCGGTATTGAATACAACAGGCACCATGGGGCTTTTATTCCATGGGAGTAGTGTCTCAAACTGTCTATGCTTTGATCGATTCCTGGGAGACCAGTAGTAGTTTTCGAAGCACATCTGGAGGTATTCTGTAATCTGTGGTCCTTCAGAGTGTTGATGAAACACAGATATTGCATCGGTATTGAATACAACAGGCACCATGGGGCTTTTATTCCATGGGAGTAATGTCTCAAACTGTCTACGCTTTCATCGATTCCTGGGAAACCAGTAGTAGGTTTCGAAGCACATCTGGAGGCATTCTGTAATCTGTGGACCTTCAGATTGTTGAAGAAACAGGGAAATTGCATCGGTATTGAATACAACAGGCATCGTAGGGCTTTTATTCCATAGGAGTAATGTCTCAAACTGTCTATGCTTTGATCGATTCCTGGGAAACCAGTAGTAGATTTCGAAGCACATCTGGAGGTATTCTGTAATCTGTGGTCCTTCAGAGTGTTGATGAAACACAGATATTGCATCGGTATTGAATACAACAGGCACCATGGGGCTTTTATTCCATGGGAGTAATGTCTTAAACTGTCTATGTTTTGATCGATTCCTGGGAGGCCAGTAGTAGTTTTCGAAGCACATCTGGAGGCATTCTGTAATCTGTGGACCTTCAGAGTGTGGAAGAAACAGGGAAATTTTATCGGTATTGAATACAACAGGCATCGTGGGGCTTTTATTCCATGGGAGTAATGTCTCAAACTGTCTATGCTATGATCGATTCCTGGGAAACCAGTAGTAGGTTTCGAAGTACATCTGGAGGTATTCTGTAATCTGTGGTCCTTCAGAGTGTTGATGAAACACAGATATTGCATCGGTATTGAATACAAAAGGCACCATCTGGCTTTTATTCCATGGGAGTAATGTCTCAAACTGTCTATGCTTTCATCGGTTCCTGGGAGACAAGTAGTAGTTTTCGAAGCACATATGGAGGCATTCTGTTATCTGTGGACCTTCAGAGTGTTGAAGAAACAGGGAAATTGCATCGGTATTGAATACAACAAGCATCGTGGGGCTTTTATTCCATGGGAGTAATGTCTCAAACTGTCTATGCTTTGATCGATTCCTGGGAAACCAGTAGTAGGTCTCGAAGCACATCTGGAGGTATTCTGTAATCTGTGGACCTTCATAGTGTTGATGAAACACAGATATTGCATCGGTATTGAATACAACAGGCATCGTGGGGCTTTTATTCCATGGAAGTAATGTCTCAAACTGTCTATGCTATGATCGATTCCTGGGAAACCAGTAGTAGGTTTCGAAGTACATCTGGAGGTATTCTGTAATCTGTGGACCTTCAGAGTGTTGATGAAACACAGATATTGCATCGGTATTGAATACAACAGGCACCATGGGGCTTTTATTCCATGGGAGTAATGTCTCAAACTGTCTATGCTTTGATCGATTCCTGGGAAACCAGTGTAGGTTTCGAAGCACATATGGAGGTATTCTGTAATCTGTGGTCCTTCAGAGTGTTGATGAAACACAGATATTGCATCGGTATTGAATACAACAGGCACCATGGGGCTTTTATTCCATGGGAGTAATGTCTCAAACTGTCTACGCATTCATCGATTCCTGGGAGACAAGTAGTAGTTTTCGAAGCACATCTGGAGGCATTCTGTAATCTGTGGACCTTCAGATTGTTGAAGAAACAGGGAAATTGCATCGGTATTGAATACAACAGCCATCGTGGGGCTTTTATTCCATGGGAGTAATGACTCTCACTGTCTATGCTTTGATCGATTCCTGGGAAACCAGTAGTAGGTTTCGAAGCACATCTGGAGGGATTCTGTAATCTGTGGTCCTTCAGAGTGTTGATGAAACACAGATATTGCATCGGTATTGAATACAACGGGCACCATGCGGCTTTTATTCCATGGGAGTAATGTCTCAAACTGTCTATGCTTTGATCGATTCCTGGGAGACCAGTAGTAGTTTTCGAAGCACATCTGGAGGTATTCTTAAATCTGTGGACCTTCAGAGTGTTGAAGAAACAGGGAAATTGCATCGGTATTGAATACAACAGGCATCGTGGGGCTTTTATTCCATGGGAGTAATGTCTCAAACTGTCTATGCTTTGATCGATTCCTGGGAGACCAGTAGTAGTTTTCGAAGCACATCTGGAGGCATTCTGTAATCTATGGACCTTCAGAGTGTTGAAGAAACAGGGAAATTGCATCGGTATTGAATACAACAGGCATCGTGGGGCTTTTATTCCATGGGAGTAATGTCTCAAATTGACTATGCTTTGATCGATTCCTGGGAAACCAGTAGTAGGTTTCGAAGCACATCTGGAGGTATTCTGTAATCTGTGGTCCTTCAGAGTGTTGATGAAACACAGATATTGCATCGGTATTGAATACAACAGGCACCATGGGTGTTTTATTCCATGGGAGTAATGTCTTAAACTGTCTATGCTTTGATTGAATCCTGGGAGACCAGTAGTAGTTTTCGAAGCACATCTGGAGGCATTCTGTAATCTGTGGACCTTCAGAGTGTTGATGAGTCACAGATATTAAATCGGTATTGAATACAACGGGCACCATGCGGCTTTTATTCCATGGGAGTAATGTCTCAAACTGTCTATGCTTTGATCGATTCCTGTGAAACCAGTATTAGGTTTCGAAACACATCTGGAGGTATTCTGTAATCTGTGGTCCTTCAGAGTGTTGATGAAACACAGATATTGCATTGGTATTAAATACAAAAGGCACCATGGGGCTTTTATTCCATGGGAGTAATGTCTCAAACTGTCTATGCTTTCATCGATTCCTGGGAGACAAGTAGTAGTTTTCGAAGCACATATGGAGGCATTCTGTTATCTGTGGACCTTCAGAGTGTTGAAGAAACAGGGAAATTGCATCGGTATTGAATACAACAAGCATCGTGGGGCTTTTATTCCATGGGAGTAATGTCTCAAACTGTCTATGCTTTGATAGATTCCTGGGAAACCAGTAGTAGGTCTCGAAGCACATCTGGAGGTATTCTGTAATCTGTGGACCTTCAGAGTGTTGATGAAACACAGATATTGCATCGGTATTGAATACAACAGGCACCATGGGGCTTTTATTCCATGGGAGTAGTGTCTCAAACTGTCTATGCTTTGATCGATTCCTGGGAGACCAGTAGTAGTTTCCGAAGCACATCTGGAGGTATTCTGTAATCTGTGGTCCTTCAGAGTGTTGATGAAACACAGATATTGCATCGGTATTGAATACAACAGGCACCATGGGGCTTTTATTCCATGGGAGTAATGTCTCAAACTGTCTACGCTTTCATCGATTCCTGGGAAACCAGTAGTAGGTTTCGAAGCACATCTGGAGGCATTCTGTAATCTGTGGACCTTCAGATTGTTGAAGAAACAGGGAAATTGCATCGGTATTGAATACAACAGGCATCGTAGGGCTTTTATTCCATAGGAGTAATGTCTCAAACTGTCTATGCTTTGATCGATTCCTGGGAAACCAGTAGTAGATTTCGAAGCACATCTGGAGGTATTCTGTAATCTGTGGTCCTTCAGAGTGTTGATGAAACACAGATATTGCATCGGTATTGAATACAACAGGCACCATGGGGCTTTTATTCCATGGGAGTAATGTCTTAAACTGTCTATGTTTTGATCGATTCCTGGGAGGCCAGTAGTAGCTTCGAAGCACATCTGGAGGCATTCTGTAATCTGTGGACCTTCAGAGTGTGGAAGAAACAGGGAAATTTTATCGGTATTGAATACAACAGGCATCGTGGGGCTTTTATTCCATGGGAGTAATGTCTCAAACTGTCTATGCTATGATCGATTCCTGGGAAACCAGTAGTAGGTTTCGAAGTACATCTGGAGGTATTCTGTAATCTGTGGTCCTTCAGAGTGTTGATGAAACACAGATATTGCATCGGTATTGAATACAAAAGGCACCATCTGGCTTTTATTCCATGGGAGTAATGTCTCAAACTGTCTATGCTTTCATCGGTTCCTGGGAGACAAGTAGTAGTTTTCGAAGCACATATGGAGGCATTCTGTTATCTGTGGACCATCAGAGTGTTGAAGAAACAGGGAAATTGCATCGGTATTGAATACAACAAGCATCGTGGGGCTTTTATTCCGTGGGAGTAATGTCTCAAACTGTCTATGCTTTGATCGATTCCTGGGAAACCAGTAGTAGGTCTCGAAGCACATCTGGAGGTATTCTGTAATCTGTGGACCTTCATAGTGTTGATGAAACACAGATATTGCATCGGTATTGAATACAACAGGCACCATGGGGCTTTTATTCCATGGGAGTAATGTCTCAAACTGTCTATGCTTTGATCGATTCCTGGGAGACCAGTAGTAGTTTTCGAAGCACATCTGGAGGCATTCTGTTATCTGTGGACCTTCAGAGTGTTAATGAAACACAGATATTGCATCGGTATTGAATACAACAGGCACCATGGGGCTTTTATTCCATGGGAGTAATGTCTCAAACTGTCTATGCTTTGATCGATTCCTGGGAGACCAGTTGCAGTTTTCGAAGCACATCTGGAGGCATTCTGTAATCTGTGGACCTTCAGAGTGTTGAAGAAACAGGGAAATTGCATCGGTATTGAATACAACAGGCATCGTGGGGCTTTTATTCCATGGGAGTAAGGTCTCAAACAGTCTATGATTTGATCGATTCCTGGGAAACCAGTAGTAGGTTTCGAAGCACATCTGGAGGTATTCTGTAATCTGTGGTCCTTCAGAGTGTTGAAGAAACAGGGAAATAGCATCGGTATTGAATACAACAGGCATCGTGGGGCTTTTATTCCACGGAAGTAATGTATCAAACTGTCTATGCTTTGATCGATTCCTGGGAGACCAGTAGTAGGTATCGAAGCACATCTGGAGGCATTCTGTAATCTGTGGACCTTCAGAGTGTTGATGAAACACAGATATTGCATCGGTATTGAATACAACGGGCACCATGCGGCTTTTATTCCATGGGAGTAATGTCTCAAACTGTCTATGCTTTGATCGATTCCTGGGAGACCAGTAGTAGTTTACGAAGCACATCTGGAGGCATTCTGTAATCTGTGGACCTTCAGAGTGTTGAAGAAACAGGGAAATTGCATCGGTATTGAATACAACAGGCATCGTGGGGCTTTTATTCCATGGGAGTAATGTCTCAAACTGTCTATGCTTTGATCGATTCCTGGGAGACCAGTAGTAGTTTACGAAGCACATCTGGAGGCATTCTGTAATCTGTGGACCTTCAGAGTGTTGAAGAAACAGGGAAATTGCATCGGTATTGAATACAACAGGCATCGTGGGGCTTTTATTCCATGGGAGTAATGTCGCAAACTGTCTATGCTATGACCGATTCCTGGGAAACCAGTAGTAGGTTTCGAAGTACATCTGGAGGTATTCTGTAAACTGTGGTCCTTCAGAGTGTTGATGAAACACAGATATTGCATCGGTATTGAATACAAAAGGCACCATGGGGCTTTTATTCCATGGGAGTAATGTCTCAAACTGTCTATGCTTTGATCGATTCCTGGGAGACCAGTAATAGTTTACGAAGCACATCTGGAGGCATTCTGTAATCTGTGGACCTTCAGAGTGTTGAAGAAACAGGGAAAATGCATCGGTATTGAATACAACAGGCATCGTGGGGCTTTTATTCCATGGGAGTAATGTCTCAAACTGTCTATGCTTTGATCGATTCCTGGGAAACCACTAGTAGGTTTCGAAGCACATCTGGAGGTATTCTGTAATCTGTGGTCCATCAGAGTGTTGATGAAACACAGATATTGCATCGGTATTGAATACAACAGGCACCATGGGGCTTTTATTCCATGGGAGTAATGTCTTAAACTGTCTATGGTTTAATTGATTCCTGGGAGACCAGTAGTAGTTTTCGAAGCACATCTGGAGACATTCTGTAATCTGTGGACCTTCAGAGTGTGGAAGAAACAGGGAAATTTTATCGGTATTGAATACAACAGGCATCGTGGGGCTTTTATTCCATGGGAGTAATGTCTCAAACTGTCTATGCTATGATCGATTCCTGTGAAACCAGTAGTAGGTTTCGAAACACATCTGGAGGTATTCTGAAATCTGTGGTCCTTCAGAGTGTTGATGAAACACAGATATTGCATCGGTATTGAATACAACAGGCACCATGGGGCTTTTATTCCATGGGAGTAATGTCTTAAACTGTCTATGCTTTGATCGATTCCTGGGAGACCAGTAGTAGTTTTCGAAGCACATCTGGAGGTATTCTGTAATCTGTGGTCCTTCAGAGTGTTGATGAAACACAGATATTGCATCGGTATTGAATACAACAGGCACCATGGGGCTTTTATTCCATGGGAGTAATGTCTCAAACTGTCTACGCTTTCATCGAATCCTGGGAAACCAGTAGTAGGTTTCGAAGCACATCTGGAGGCATTCTGTAATCTGTGGACCTTCAGATTGTTGAAGAAACAGGGAAATTGCATCGGTATTGAATACAACAGGCATCGTGGGGCTTTTATTCCATAGGAGTAATGTCTCAAACTGTCTATGCTTTGATCGATTCCTGGGAAATCAGTAGTAGGTTTCGAAGCACATCTGGAGGTATTCTGTAATCTGTGGTCCTTCAGAGTGTTGATGAAACACAGATATTGCATCGGTATTGAATACAACAGGCACCATGGGGCTTTTATTCCATGGGAGTAATGTCTTAAACTGTCTATGGTTTGATTGATTCCTGGGAGACCAGTAGTAGTTTTCGAAGCACATCTGGAGGCATTCTGTAATCTGTGGACCTTCAGAGTGTTGATGAATCACAGATAGTGCATCGGTATTGAATACAACGGGCACCATGTGGCTTTTATTCCATGGGAGTAATGTCTCAAACTGTCTATGCTTTGATCGATTCCTGGGAGACCAGTAGTAGTTTTCGAAGCACATCTGGAGGCATTCTGTAATCTGTGGACCTTCAGAGTGTTGAAGAAACACAGATATTGCATCGGTATTGAATGCATCGGTATTGAATACAACAGGCATCGTGGGGCTTTTATTCCATGGGAGTAATGTCTTAAACTGTCTATGCTTTGATCGATTCCTGTGAAACCAGTAGTAGGTTTCGAAACACATCTGGAGGTATTCTGAAATCTGTGGTCCTTTAGAGTGTTGATGAAACACAGATATTGCATCGGTATTGAATACAACAGGCACCATGGGGCTTTTATTCCATGGGAGTAATGTCTTAAACTGTCTATGTTTTGATCGATTCCTGGGAGGCCAGTAGTAGTTTTCGAAGCACATCTGGAGGCATTCTGTAATCTGTGGACCTTCAGAGTGTGGAAGAAACAGGGAAATTTTATCGGTATTGAATACAACAGGCATCGTGGGGCTTTTATTCCATGGGATTAATGTCTCAAACTGTCTATGCTATGATCGATTCCTGTGAAACCAGTAGTAGGTTTCGAAACACATCTGGAGGTATTCTGAAATCTGTGGTCCTTCAGAGTGTTGATGAAACACAGATATTGCATCGGTATTGAATACAACAGGCACCATGGGGCTTTTATTTCATGGGAGTAATGTCTTAAACTGTCTATGCTTTGATCGATTCCTGGGAGACCAGTAGTAGTTTTCGAAGCACATCTGGAGGTATTCTGTAATCTGTGGTCCTTCAGAGTGTTGATGAAACACAGATATTGCATCGGTATTGAATACAACAGGCACCATAGGGCTTTTATTCCATGGGAGTAATGTCTCAAACTGTCTACGCTTTCATCGAATCCTGGGAAACCAGTAGTAGGTTTCGAAGCACATCTGGAGGCATTCTGTAATCTGTGGACCTTCAGATTGTTGAAGAAACAGGGAAATTGCATCGGTATTGAATACAACAGGCACCATGGGGCTTTTATTCCATGGGAGTAATGTCTTAAACTGTCTATGGTTTGATTGATTCCTGGGAGACCAGTAGTAGTTTTCGAAGCACATCTGGAGGCATTCTGTAATCTGTGGACCTTCAGAGTGTTGATGAATCACAGATAGTGCATCGGTATTGAATACAACGGGCACCATGTGGCTTTTATTCCATGGGAGTAATGTCTCAAACTGTCTATGCTTTGATCGATTCCTGGGAGACCAGTAGTAGTTTTCGAAGCACATCTGGAGGCATTCTGTAATCTGTGGACCTTCAGAGTGTTGAAGAAACACAGATATTGCATCGGTATTGAATGCATCGGTATTGAATACAACAGGCATCGTGGGGCTTTTATTCCATGGGAGTAATGTCTTAAACTGTCTATGCTTTGATCGATTCCTGTGAAACCAGTAGTAGGTTTCGAAACACATCTGGAGGTATTCTGAAATCTGTGGTCCTTCAGAGTGTTGATGAAACACAGATATTGCATCGGTATTGAATACAACAGGCACCATGGGCTTTTATTCCATGGGAGTAATGTCTTAAACTGTCTATGTTTTGATCTATTCCTGGGAGGCCAGTAGTAGTTTTCGAAGCACATCTGGAGGCATTCTGTAATCTGTGGACCTTCAGAGTGTGGAAGAAACAGGGAAATTTTATCGGTATTGAATACAACAGGCATCGTGGGGCTTTTATTCCATGGGAGTAATGTCTCAAACTGTCTATGCTTTCATCGATTCCTGGGAGACAAGTAGTAGTTTTCGAAGCACATATGGAGGCATTCTGTTATCTGTGGACCTTCAGAGTGTTGAAGAAACAGGGAAATTGCATCGGTATTGAATACAACAAGCATCGTGGGGCTTTTATTCCATGGGAGTAATGTCTCAAACTGTCTATGCTTTGATCGATTCCTGGGAAACCAGTAGTAGGTCTCGAAGCACATCTGGAGGTATTCTGTAATCTGTGGACCTTCATAGTGTTGATGAAACACAGATATTGCATCAGTATTGAATACAACAGGCACCATGGGGCTTTTATTCCATGGGAGTAATGTCTCAAACTGTCTATGCTTTGATCGATTCCTGGGAGACCAGTAGTAGTTTTCGAAGCACATCTGGAGGCATTCTGTTATCTGTGGACCTTCAGAGTGTTAATGAAACACAGATATTGCATCGGTATTGAATACAACAGGCACCATGGGGCTTTTATTCCATGGGAGTAATGTCTCAAACTGTCTATGCTTTGATCGATTCCTGGGAGACCAGTTGCAGTTTTCGAAGCACATCTGGAGGCATTCTGTAATCTGTGGACCTTCAGAGTGTTGAAGAAACAGGGAAATTGCATCGGTATTGAATACAACAGGCATCGTGGGGCTTTTATTCCATGGGAGTAAGGTCTCAAACAGTCTATGATTTGATCGATTCCTGGGAAACCAGTAGTAGGTTTCGAAGCACATCTTGAGGTATTCTGTAATCTGTGGTCCTTCAGAGTGTTGAAGAAACAGGGAAATAGCATCGGTATTGAATACAACAGGCATCGTGGGGCTTTTATTCCATGGAAGTAATGTCTCAAACTGTCTATGCTTTGATCGATTCCTAGGAGACCAGTAGTAGGTATCGAAGCACATCTGGAGGCATTCTGTAATCTGTGGACCTTCAGAGTGTTGATGAAACACAGATATTGCATCGGTATTGAATACAACGGGCACCATGCGGCTTTTATTCCATGGGAGTAATGTCTCAAACTGTCTATGCTTTGATCGATTCCTGGGAGACCAGTAGTAGTTTACGAAGCACATCTGGAGGCATTCTGTAATCTGTGGACCTTCAGAGTGTCGAAGAAACAGGGAAATTGCATCGGTATTGAATACAACAGGCATCGTGGGGCTTTTATTCCATGGGAGTAATGACTCAAACTGTCTATGCTTTGATCGATTCCTGGGAGACCAGTAGTAGTTTACGAAGCACATCTGGAGGCATTCTGTAATCTGTGGACCTTAAGAGTGTTGAAGAAACAGGGAAATTGCATCGGTATTGAATACAACAGGCACCATGGGGCTTTTATTCCATGGGAGTAATGTCTCAAACTGTCTATGCTTTGATCGATTCCTGGGAGACCAGTAGTAGTTTACGAAGCACACCTGGAGGCATTCTGTAAACTGTGGAACTTCAGAGTGTTGAAGAAACAGGGAAATTGCATCGGTATTGAATACAACAGGCATCGGGGGCTTTTATTCCATGGGAGTAATGTCTCAAACTGTCTATGCTTTGATCGATTCCTGGGAGACCAGTAGTAGTTTACGAAGCACATCTGGAGGCATTCTGTAATCTGTGGACCTTCAGAGTGTTGAAGAAACAGGGAAATTGCATCGGTATTGAATACAACAGGCATCGTGGGGCTTTTATTCCATGGGAGTAATGTCTCAAACTGTCTATGCTATGACCGATTCCTGGGAAACCAGTGGTAGGTTTCGAAGTACATCTGGAGGTATTCTGTAATCTGTGGTCCTTCAGAGTGTTGATGAAACACAGATATTGCATCGGTATTGAATACAAAAGGCACCATGGGGCTTTTATTCCATGGGAGTAATGTCTCAAACTGTCTACGCTTTCATCGATTCCTGGGAGACAAGTAGTAGTTTTCGAAGCACATATGGAGGCATTCTGTTATATGTGGACCTTCAGAGTGCTGAAGAAACAGGGAAATATCATCGGTATTGAATACAACAGGCACCATGGGGCTTTTATTCCATGGGAGTAATGTCTCAAACTGTCTATGCTTTCATCGAATCCTGGGAGACAAGTAGTAGTTTTCGAAGCAAATATGGAGGCATTCTGTTATCTGTGGACCTTCAGAGAGTTGTAGAAACAGGGAAATTGCATCGTTATTGAATACAACAGGCATCGTGGTGCTTTTATTCCATGGGAGTAATGTCTCAAACTGTCTATGCTTTGATCGATTCCTGGGAAACCACTAGTAGGTTTCGAAGCACATCTGGAGGTATTCTGTAATCTGTGGTACTTCAGAGTGCTGATGAAACACAGATATAGCATCGGTATTGAATACAACATGCACCATGGGGCTTTTATTCCATGGGAGTAATGTCTCAAACTGTCTATGCTTTGATCGATTCCTGGGAAACCAGTAGTAGGTTTCGAAGCACATCTGGAGGTATTCTGTAATCTGTGGTCCATCAGAGTGTTGATGAAACACAGATATTGCATCGGTATTGAATACAAGAGGCACCACGGGGCTTTTATTCCATGGGAGTAATGTCTCAAACTGTCTATGCTTTGATCGATTCCTGGGAGACCAGTTGCAGTTTTCGAAGCACATCTGGAGGCATTCTGTAATCTGTGGACCTTCAGAGAGTTGAAGAAACAGGGAAATTGCATCGGTATTGAATACAACAGGCATCGTGGGGCTTTTATTCCATGGGAGTAAGGTCTCAAACAGTCTATGATTTGATCGATTCCTGGGAAACCAGTAGTAGGTTTCGAAGCACATCTTGAGGTATTCTGTAATCTGTGGTCCTTCAGAGTGTTGAAGAAACAGGGAAATAGCATCGGTATTGAATACAACAGGCATCGTGGGGCTTTTATTCCATGGGAGTAAGGTCTCAAACAGTCTATGATTTGATCGATTCCTGGGAAACCAGTAGTAGGTTTCGAAGCACATCTTGAGGTATTCTGTAATCTGTGGTCCTTCAGAGTGTTGAAGAAACAGGGAAATAGCATCGGTATTGAATACAACAGGCATCGTGGGGCTTTTATTCCATGGGAGTAATGTCTCAAACTGTCTATGCTTTCATCGATTCCTGGGAGACAAGTAGTAGTTTTCGAAGCACATATGGAGGCATTCTGTTATCTGTGGACCTTCAGAGTGTTGAAGAAACAGGGAAATTGCATCGGTATTGAATACAACAAGCATCGTGGGGCTTTTATTCCATGGGAGTAATGTCTCAAACTGTCTATGCTTTGATCGATTCCTGGGAAACGAGTAGTAGGTCTCGAAGCACATCTGGAGGTATTCTGTAATCTGTGGACCTTCATAGTGTTGATGAAACACAGATATTGCATCGGTATTGAATACAACAGGCACCATGGGGCTTTTATTCCATGGGAGTAATGTCTCAAACTGTCTATGCTTTGATCGATTCCTGGGAGACCAGTAGTAGTTTTCGAAGCACATCTGGAGGCATTCTGTTATCTGTGGACCTTCAGAGTGTTAATGAAACACAGATATTGCATCGGTATTGAATACAACAGGCACCATGGGGCTTTTATTCCATGGGAGTAATGTCTCAAACTGTCTATGCTTTGATCGATTCCTGGGAGACCAGTTGCAGTTTTCGAAGCACATCTGGAGGCATTCTGTAATCTGTGGACCTTCAGAGTGTTGAAGAAACAGGGAAATTGCATCGGTATTGAATACAACAGGCATCGTGGGGCTTTTATTCCATGGGAGTAAGGTCTCAAACAGTCTATGATTTGATCGATTCCTGGGAAACCAGTAGTAGGTTTCGAAGCACATCTTGAGGTATTCTGTAATCTGTGGTCCTTCAGAGTGTTGAAGAAACAGGGAAATAGCATCGGTATTGAATACAACAGGCATCGTGGGGCTTTTATTCCATGGAAGTAATGTCTCAAACTGTCTATGCTTTGATCGATTCCTAGGAGACCAGTAGTAGGTATCGAAGGACATCTGGAGGCATTCTGTAATCTGTGGACCTTCAGAGTGTTGATGAAACACAGATATTGCATCGGTATTGAATACAACGGGCACCATGCGGCTTTTATTCCATGGGAGTAATGTCTCAAACTGTCTATGCTTTGATCGATTCCTGGGAGACCAGTAGTAGTTTACGAAGCACATCTGGAGGCATTCTGTAATCTGTGGACCTTCAGAGTGTCGAAGAAACAGGGAAATTGCATCGGTATTGAATACAACAGGCATCGTGGGGCTTTTATTCCATGGGAGTAATGTCTCAAACTGTCTATGCTATGATCGATTCCTGGGAGACCAGTAGTAGTTTACGAAGCACATCTGGAGGCATTCTGTAATCTGTGGACCTTAAGAGTGTTGAAGAAACAGGGAAATTGCATCGGTATTGAATACAACAGGCACCATGGGGCTTTTATTCCATGGGAGTAATGTCTCAAACTGTCTATGCTTTGATCGATTCCTGGGAGACCAGTAGTAGTTTACGAAGCACACCTGGAGGCATTCTGTAATCTGTGGACCTTCAGAGTGTTGAAGAAACAGGGAAATTGCATCGGTATTGAATACAACAGGCATCGGGGGGCTTTTATTCCATGGGAGTAATGTCTCAAACTGTCTATGCTTTGATCGATTCCTGGGAGACCAGTAGTAGTTTACGAAGCACATCTGGAGGCATTCTGTAATCTGTGGACCTTCAGAGTGTTGAAGAAACAGGGAAATTGCATCGGTATTGAATACAACAGGCATCGTGGGGCTTTTATTCCATGGGAGTATGGTCTCAAACTGTCTATGCTATGACCGATTCCTGGGAAACCAGTGGTAGGTTTCGAAGTACATCTGGAGGTATTCTGTAATCTGTGGTCCTTCAGAGTGTTGATGAAACACAAATATTGCATCGGTATTGAATACAAAAGGCACCATGGGGCTTTTATTCCATGGGAGTAATGTCTCAAACTGTCTACGCTTTCATCGATTCCTGGGAGACAAGTAGTAGTTTTCGAAGCACATATGGAGGCATTCTGTTATATGTGGACCTTCAGAGTGCTGAAGAAACAGGGAAATATCATCGGTATTGAATACAACAGGCACCATGGGGCTTTTATTCCATGGGAGTAATGTCTCAAACTGTCTATGCTTTCATCGAATCCTGGGAGACAAGTAGTAGTTTTCGAAGCAAATATGGAGGCATTCTGTTATCTGTGGACCTTCAGAGAGTTGTAGAAACAGGGAAATTGCATCGTTATTGAATACAACAGGCATCGTGGTGCTTTTATTCCATGGGAGTAATGTCTCAAACTGTCTATGCTTTGATCGATTCCTGGGAAACCACTAGTAGGTTTCGAAGCACATCTGGAGGTATTCTGTAATCTGTGGTACTTCAGAGTGCTGATGAAACACAGATATAGCATCGGTATTGAATACAACATGCACCATGGGGCTTTTATTCCATGGGAGTAATGTCTCAAACTGTCTATGCTTTGATCGATTCCTGGGAAACCAGTAGTAGGTTTCGAAGCACATCTGGAGGTATTCTGTAATCTGTGGTACATCAGAGTGTTGATGAAACACAGATATTGCATCGGTATTGAATACAAGAGGCACCACGGGCTTTTATTCCATGGGAGTAATGTCTCAAACTGTCTATGCTTTGATCGATTCCTGGGAGACCAGTAGTAGTTTTCGAAGCACATCTGGAGGCATTCTGTAAACTGTGGACCTTCAGAGTGTTGAAGAAACAGGGAAATTGCATCGGTATTGAACACAACAGGCATCGTGGGGCTTTTATTCTATGGGAGTAATGTCTCAAACTGTTTATGCTTTGATCGATTCCTGGGAAACATGTAGTAGGTTTCGAAGCACATCTGGAGGTATTCTGTAATCTGTGGACCTTCAGAGTGTTGATGAAACACAGATATTGCATCGGAATTGAATAGAACAGGCACCATGGGCTTTTAATCCATGGGAGTAATGTCTCAAACTGTCTACGCTTTCATCGATTCCTGGGAGACAAGTAGTAGTTTTCGAAGCACATCTGGAGGCATTCTGTAATCTGTGGTACTTCAGAGTGTTGATGAAACACAGATATAGCATCGGTATTGAATACAACATGCACCATGGGGCTTTTATTCCATGGGAGTAATGTCTCAAACTGTCTATGCTTTGATCGATTCCTGGGAGACCAGTAGTAGTTTTCGAAGCACATCTGGAGGCATTCTGTAATCTGTGGACTTTCAGAGTGTTGAAGAAACAGGGAAATTGCATCGGTATTGAATACAACAGGCTTCGTGGGGCTTTTATTCCATGGGAGTAATGTCTCAAACTGTCTATGCTATGACCGATTCCTGGGAAACCAGTAGTAGGTTTCGAAGTACATCTGGAGGTATTCTGTAATCTGTGGTCCTTCAGAGTGTTGATGAAACACAGATATTGCATCGGTATTGAATACAAAAGGCACCATGGGGCTTTTATTCCATGGGAGTAATGTCTCAAACTGTCTACGCTTTCATCGATTCCTGGGAGACAAGTAGTAGTTTTCGTAGCACATCTGGAGGCATTCTGTAATCTGTGGACCTTCAGAGTGTTGAAGAAACAGGGAATTGCATCGGTATTGAATACAACAGGCACCATGGGGCTTTTATTCCATGGGAGTGATGTCTTAAACTGTCTATGCTTTGATCGATTCCTGGGAGACCAGTAGTAGTTATCGAAGCACATCTGGAGGCATTCTGTAATCTGTGGACCTTCAGAGTGTTGATGAAACACAGATATTGCATCGGTATTGAATACAAGAGGCACCACGGGCTTTTATTCCATGGGAGTAATGTCTCAAACTGTCTACGTTTTCATCGATTCCTGGGAGACAAGTAGTAGTTTTCGAAGCACATCTGGAGGCATTCTGTAATCTGTGGACCTTCAGAGTGTTGAAGAAACAGGGAAATTGCATCGGTATTGAATACAACAGGCACCATGGGGCTTTCATTCCATGGGACTAATGTGTCAAACTGGCTATGCTTTGATCGAATCCTGGGAAACCAGTAGTAGGTTTCGAAGCACATCTGAAGGTATTCCGTAATCTGTGGTCCTTCAGAGTGTTGATGAAACACAGATATTGCATCGGTATTGAATACAACAGGCACCATGGGGCTTTTATTCCATGGGAGTAATGTCTTAAACTGTCTATGGTTTGATTGATTCCTGGGAGACCAGTAGTAGTTTTCGAAGCACATCTGGAGGCATTCTGTAATCTGTGGACCTTCAGAGTGTTGATGAATCACAGATATTGCATCGGTATTGAATACAACGGGCAGCATGTGGCTTTTATTCCATGGGAGTAATGTCTCAAACTGTCTATGCTTTGATCGATTCCTGGGAGGCCAGTAGTAGTTTTCGAAGCACATCTGGAGGCATTCTGTAATCTGTGGACCTTCAGAGTGTTGAAGAAACACAGATATTGCATCGGTATTGAATACAACAGGCATCGTGGGGCTTTTATTCCATGGGAGTAATGTCTCAAACTGTCTATGCTTTGATCGATTCCTGTGAAACCAGTAGTAGGTTTCGAAACACATCTGGAGGTATTCTGAAATCTGTGGTCCTTCAGAGTGTTGATGAAACACAGATATTGCATCGGTATTGAATACAACAGGCACCATGGGGCTTTTATTCCATGGGAGTAATGTCTTAAACTGTCTATGTTTTGATCGATTCCTGGGAGGCCAGTAGTAGTTTTCGAAGCACATCTGGAGGCATTCTGTAATCTGTGGACCTTCAGAGTGTGGAAGAAACAGGGAAATTTTATCGGTATTGAATACAACAGGCATCGTGGGGCTTTTATTCCATGGGAGTAATGTCTCAAACTGTCTATGCTATGATCGATTCCTGGGAAACCAGTAGTAGGTTTCGAAGTACATCTGGAGGTATTCTGTAATCTGTGGTCCTTCAGAGTGTTGATGAAACACAGATATTGCATCGGTATTGAATACAAAAGGCACCATGGGGCTTTTATTCCATGGGAGTAATGTCTCAAACTGTCTATGCTTTCATCGATTCCTGGGAGACAAGTAGTAGTTTTCGAAGCACATATGGAGGCATTCTGTTATCTGTGGACCTTCAGAGTGTTGAAGAAACAGGGAAATTGCATCGGTATTGAATACAACAAGCATCGTGGGGCTTTTATTCCATGGGAGTAATGTCTCAAACTGTCTATGCTTTGATCGATTCCTGGGAAACCAGTAGTAGGTCTCGAAGCACATCTGGACTTATTCTGTAATCTGTGGACCTTCATAGTGTTGATGAAACACAGATATTGCATCGGTATTGAATACAACAGGCACCATGGGGCTTTTATTCCATGGGAGTAATGTCTCAAACTGTCTATGCTTTGATCGATTCCTGGGAGACCAGTAGTAGTTTTCGAAGCACATCTGGAGGCATTCTGTAATCTGTGGACCTTCAGAGTGTTAATGAAACACAGATATTGCATCGGTATTGAATACAACAGGCACCATGGGGCTTTTATTCCATGGGAGTAATGTCTCAAACTGTCTATGCTTTGATCGATTCCTGGGAGACCAGTTGCAGTTTTCGAAGCACATCTGGAGGCATTCTGTAATCTGTGGACCTTCAGAGTGTTGAAGAAACAGGGTAATTGCATCGGTATTGAATACAACAGGCATCGTGGGGCTTTTATTCCATGGGAGTAAGGTCTCAAACAGTCTATGATTTGATCGATTCCTGGGAAACCAGTAGTAGGTTTCGAAGCACATCTGGAGGTATTCTGTAATCTGTGGTCCTTCAGAGAGTTGAAGAAACAGGGAAATAGCATCGGTATTGAATACAACAGGCATCGTGGGGCTTTTATTCCATGGAAGTAATGTCTCAAACAGTCTATGCTTTGATCGATTCCTGGGAGACCAGTAGTAGGTATCGAAGAACATCTGGATGTATTCTGTAATCTGTGGACCTTCAGAGTGTTGAAGAAACAGGGAAATTGCTTCGGTATTGAATACAACAGGCATCGTGGGGCTTTTATTCCATGGGAGTAATGTCTCAAACTGTCTATGCTTTGATCGATTCCTGGGAGACCAGTAGTAGTTTACGAAGCACATCTGGAGGCATTCTGTAATCTGTGGACCTTCAGAGTGTTGAAGAAACAGGGAAATTGCATCGGTATTGAATACAACAGGCATCGTGGGGCTTTTATTCCATGGGAGTAATGTCTCAAACTGTCTATGCTATGACCGATTCCTGGGAAACCAGTAGTAGGTTTCGAAGTACATCTGGAGGTATTCTGTAATCTGTGGTCCTTCAGAGTGTTGATGAAACACAGATATTGCATCGGTATTGAATACAAAAGGCACCATGTGGCTTTTATTCCATGGGAGTAATGTCTCAAACTGTCTACGCTTTCATCGATTCCTGGGAGACAAGTAGTAGTTTTCGAAGCACATATGGAGGCATTCTGTTATATGTGGACCTTCAGAGTGCTGAAGAAACAGGGAAATATCATCGGTATTGAATACAACAGGCACCATGGGGCTTTTATTCCATGGGAGTAATGTCTCAAACTGTCTTTGCTTTCATCGAAACCTGGGAGTCAAGTAGTAGTTTTCGAAGCAAATATGGAGGCATTCTGTTATCTGTGGACCTTCAGAGTGTTGAAGAAACAGGGAAATTGCATCGTTATTGAATACAACAGGCATCGTGGTGCTTTTATTCCATGGAAGTAATGTCTCAAACTGTCTATGCTTTGATCGATTCCTGGGAAACCACTAGTAGGTTTCGAAGCACATCTGGAGGTGTTCTGTAATCTGTGGTACTTCAGAGTGCTGATGAAACACAGATATAGCATCGGTATTGAATACAACATGCACCATGGGGCTTTTATTCCATGGGAGTAATGTCTCAAACTGTCTATGCTTTGATCGATTCCTGGGAAACCAGTAGTAGGTTTCGAAGCACATCTGGAGGTATTCTGTAATCTGTGGTCCATCAGAGTGTTGATGAAACACAGATATTGCATCGGTATTGAATACAACAGGCACCATGGGGCTTTTATTCCATGGGAGTAATGTCTTAAACTGTCTATGCTTTGATCGATTCCTGGGAGACCAGTAGTAGTTTTCGAAGCACATCTGGACGCATTCTGTAATCTGTGGACCTTCAGAGTGTTGATGAAACACAGATATTGCATCGGTATTGAATACAAGAGGCACCACGGGCTTTTATTCCATGGGAGTAATGTCTCAAACTGTCTATGCTTTGATCGATTCCTGGGAGACCAGTAGTAGTTTTCGAAGCACATCTGGAGGCATTCTGTAATCTGTGGACCTTCAGAGTGTTGATGAAACACAGATATTGCATCGGAATTGAATAGAACAGGCACCATGGGCTTTTATTCCATGGGAGTAATGTCTCAAACTGTCTATGCTTTGATCGATTCCTGGGAGACCAGTAGTAGTTTTCGAAGCACATCTGGAGGCATTCTGTAATCTGTGGACCTTCAGAGTGTTGAAGAAACAGGGAAATTGCATCGTTATTGAATACAACAGGCATCGTGGTGCTTTTATTCCATGGGAGTAATGTCTCAAACTGTCTATGCTTTGATCGATTCCTGGGAAACCACTAGTAGGTTTCGAAGCACATCTGGAGGTATTCTGTAATCTGTGGTACTTCAGAGTGTTGATGAAACACAGATATAGCATCGGTATTGAATACAACATGCACCATGGGGCTTTTATTCCATGGGAGTAATGTCTCAAACTGTCTATGCTTTGATCGATTCCTGGGAGACCAGTAGTAGTTTTCGAAGCACATCTGGAGGCATTCTGTAATCTGTGGACCTTCAGAGTGTTGAAGAAACAGGGATATTGCATCGGTATTGAATACAACAGGCTTCGTGGGGCTTTTATTCCATGGGAGTAATGTCTCAAACTGTCTATGCTATGACCGAGTCCTGGGAAACCAGTAGTAGGTTTCGAAGTACATCTGGAGGTATTCTGTAATCTGTGGTCCTTCAGAGTGTTGATGAAACACAGATATTGCATCGGTATTGAATACAAAAGGCACCATGGGGCTTTTATTCCATGGGAGTAATGTCTCAAACTGTCTACGCTTTCATCGATTCCTGGGAGACAAGTAGTAGTTTTCGAAGCACATCTGGAGGCATTCTGTAATCTGTGGACCTTCAGAGTGTTGAAGAAACAGGGAATTGGATCGGTATTGAATACAACAGGCACCATGGGGCTTTTATTCCATGGGAGTGATGTGTTAAACTGTCTATGCTTTGATCGATTCCTGGGAGACCAGTAGTAGTTTTCGAAGCACATCTGGAGGCATTCTGTAATCTGTGGACCTTCAGAGTGTTGATGAAACACAGATATTGCATCGGTATTGAATACAAGAGGCACCACGGGCTTTTATTCCATGGGAGTAATGTCTCAAACTGTCTACGCTTTCATCGATTCCTGGGAGACAAGTAGTAGTTTTCGAAGCACATCTGGAGGCATTCTGTAATCTGTGGACCTTCAGAGTGTTGAAGAAACAGGGAAATTGCATCGGTATTGAATACTACAGGCACCATGTGGCTTTCATTCCATGGGACTAATGTGTCAAACTGTCTATGCTTTGATCGAATCCTGGGAAACCAGTAGTAGGTTTCGAAGCACATCTGAAGGTATTCCGTAATCTGTGGTCCTTCAGAGTGTTGATGAAACACAGATATTGCATCGGTATTGAATACAACAGGCATCTTGGGCTTTTATTCCATGGGAGTAATGTCTCAAACTGTCTATGCTTTGATCGATTCCTGGGAGACCAGTAGTAGTTTTCGAAGCACATCTGGAGGCATTCTGTAGTCTGTGGACCTTCAGAGTGTTGAAGAAACAGGAAAATTGCATCGGTATTGAATACAACAGGTATCGTGGTGCTTTTATTCCATGGGAGTAATGTCTCAAACTGTCTATGCTATGATCGATTCCTGGGAAACCAGTAGTAGGTTTCGAAGTACATCTGGAGGTATTCTGTAATCTGTGGTCCTTCAGAGTGTTGATGAAACACAGATATTGCATCGGTATTGAATACAAAAGGCACCATGGCGCTTTTATTCCATGGGAGTAATGTCTCAAACTGTCTTTGCTTTGATCGATTCCTGGGAAACCAGTAGTAGGTTTCGAAGCACATCTGGAGGTATTCTGTAATCTGTGGTCCTTCAGAGTGTTGATGAAACACAGATATTGCATCGGTATTGAATACAACACGCACCATGGGGCTTTTATTCCATGGGAGTAGTGTCTCAAACTGTCTATGCTTTGATCGATTCCTGGGAGACCAGTAGTAGTTTTCGAAGCACATCTGGAGGCATTCTGTTATCTGTGGACCTTCAGAGTGTTAATGAAACACAGATATTGCATCGGTATTGAATACAACAGGCACCATGGGGCTTTTATTCCATGGGAGTAATGTCTCAAACTGTCTATGCTTTGATCGATTCCTGGGAGACCAGTAGTAGTTTTCGAAGCACATCTGGAGGCATTCTGTAATCTGTGAACCTTCAGAGTGTTGAAGAAACAGGGAAATTGCAATGGTATTGAATACAACAGGCATCGTGGGGCTTTTATTCCATGGGAGTAATGTCTCAAACTGTCTATGCTTTGATCGATTCCTGGGAAACCAGTAGTAGTTTTCGAAGCACATCTGGAGGCATTCTGTAATCTGTGGACCTTCAGAGTGTTGATGAAACACAGATATTGCATCGGTATTGAATACAACAGGCACCATGGGGCTTTTATTCCATGGGAGTAGTGTCTTAAACTGTCTATGCTTTGATCGATTCCTGGGAGACCAGTAGTAGTTTTCGAAGCACATCTGGAGGCATTCTGTTATCTGTGGACCTTCAGAGTGTTAATGAAACACAGATATTGCATCGGTATTGAATACAACAGGCATCGTGGGGCTTTTATTCCATGGGAGTAATGGTTCAAACTGTATGCTTTGATCGATTCCTGGGAGACCAGTAGTAGTTTTCGAAGCACATCTGGAGGCATTCTGTAATCTGTGGACCTTCAGAGTGTTGAAGAAACAGGGAAATAGCATCGGTATTGAATACAACAGGCATCGTGGGGCTTTTATTCCATGGGAGTAATGTCTCAAACTGTCTATGCTTTGATCGATTCCTGGGAAACCAGTAGTAGGTTTCGAAGCACATCTGGAGGTATTCTGTAATCTGTGGTCCTTCAGAGTGTTGAAGAAACAGGGAAATAGCATCGGTATTGAATACAACAGGCATCGTGGGGCTTTTATTCCATGGAAGTAATGTTTCAAACTGACTATGCTTTGATCGATTCCTGGGAAACCAGTAGTAGGTTTCGAGGCACATCTGGAGGGATACTGTTATCTGTGGTCCTTCAGAGTGTTGATGAAACACAGATATTGCATCGGTATTGAATACAACAGGCACCATGGGGCTTTTATTCCATGGGAGTAATGTCTCAAACTGTCTATGCTTTGATCGATTCCTGGGAGACCAGTAGTAGGTATCGAAGCACATCTGGAGGCATTCTGTAATCTGTGGACCTTCAGAGTGTTGATGAAACACAGATATTGCATCGGTATTGAATACAACGGGCACCATGCGGCTTTTATTCCATGGGAGTAATATCTCAAACTGTCTATGCTTTGATCGATTCCTGGGAGACCAGTAGTAGTTTTCGAAGCACATCTGGAGGCATTCTGTAATCTGTGGACCTTCAGAGTGTTGAAGAAACAGGGAAATTGCATCGGTATTGAATACAACAGGCATCGTGGGGCTTTTATTCCATGGGAGTAATGTCTCAAACTGTCTATGCTATGACCGATTCCTGGGAAACCAGTAGTAGGTTTCGAAGTACATCTGGAGGTATTCTGTAATCTTTGGTCCTTCAGAGTGTTGATGAAACACAGATATTGCATCGGTATTGAATACAAAAGGCACCATGGGGCTTTTATTCCATGGGAGTAATGTCTCAAACTGTCTACGCTTTCATCGATTCCTGGGAGACAAGTAGTAGTTTTCGAAGCACATATGGAGGCATTCTGTAATATGTGGACCTTCAGAGTGCTGAAGAAACAGGGAAATATCATCGGTATTGAATACAACAGGCACCATGGGGCTTTTATTCCATGGGAGTAATGTCTCAAACTGTCTATGCTTTCATCGAATCCTGGGAGACAAGTAGTAGTTTTCGAAGCAAATATGGAGGCATTCTGTTATCTGTGGACTTTCAGAGTGTTGAAGAAACAGGGAAATTGCATCGTTATTGAATACAACAGGCATCGTGGTGCTTTTATTCCATGGGAGTAATGTCTCAAACTGTCTATGCTTTGATCGATTCCTGGGAAACCACTAGTAGGTTTCGAAGCACATCTGGAGGTATTCTGTAATCTGTGGTACTTCAGAGTGTTGATGAAACACAGATATAGCTTCGGTATTGAATACAACATGCACCATGGGGCTTTTATTCCATGGGAGTAATGTCTCAAACTGACTATGCTTTGATCGATTCCTGGGAAACCAGTAGTAGTTTTCGAAGCACATCTGGAGGCATTCCGTAATCTGTGGACCTTCAGAGTGTTGATGAAACACAGATATTGCATCGGAATTGAATAGAACAGGCACCATGGGCTTTTATTCCATGGGAGTAATGTCTCAAACTGTCTATGCTTTGATCGATTCCTGGGAGACCAGTAGTAGTTTTCGAAGCACATCTGGAGGCATTCTGTAATCTGTGGACCTTCAGAGTGTTGATAAAACACAGATATTGCATCGGAATTGAATAGAACAGGCGCCATGGGCTTTTAATCCACGGGAGTAATGTCTCAAACTGTCTACGCTTTCATCGATTCCTGGGAGACAAGTAGTAGTTTTCGAAGCACTTCTGGAGGCATTCTGTAATCTGTGGACCTTCAGAGTGTTGAAGAAACAGGGAAATTGCATCGTTATTGAATACAACAGGCATCGTGGTGCTTTTACTCCAAGGGAGTAATGTCTCAAACTGTCTATGCTTTGATCGATTCCTGGGAAACCACTAGTAGCTTTCGAAGCACATCTGGAGGCATTCTGTAATCTGTGGTACTTCAGAGTGTTGATGAAACACAGATATAGCATCGGTATTGAATACAACATGCACCATGGGGCTTTTATTCCATGGGAGTAATGTCTCAAACTGTCTATGCTTTGATCGATTCCTGGGAGACCAGTAGTAGTTTTCGAAGCACATCTGGAGGCATTCTGTAATCTGTGGACCTTCAGTGTGTTGAAGAAACAGGGAAATTGCATCGGTATTGAATACAACAGGCTTCGTGGGGCTTTTATTCCATGGGAGTAATGTCTCAAACTGTCTATGCTATGACCGATTCCTGGGAAACCAGTAGTAGGTTTCGAAGTACATCTGGAGGTATTCTGTAATCTGTGGTCCTTCAGAGTGTTGATGAAACACAGATATTGCATCGGTATTGAATACAAAAGGCACCATGGCGCTTTTATTCCATGGGAGTAATGTCTCAAACTGTCTTAGCTTTGATCGATTCCTGGGAAACCAGTAGTAGGTTTCGAAGCACATCTGGAGGTATTCTGTAATCTGTGGTCCTTCAGAGTGTTGATGAAACACAGATATTGCATCGGTATTGAATACAACAGGCGCCATGGGGCTTTTATTCCATGGGAGTAATGTCTCAAACTGTCTATGCTTTGATCGATTCCTGGGAGACCAGTAGTAGTTTTCGAAGCACATCTGGAGGCATTCTGTAATCTGTGGACCTTCAGAGTGTTGATGAAACACAGATATTGCATCGGTATTGAATAAAACAGGCACCATGGGGCTTTTATTCCATGGGAGTAATGTCTCAAACTGTCTATGCTTTGATCGATTCCTGGGAGACCAGCAGTAGTTGTCGAAGCACATCTGGAGGCATTCTGTAATCTGTGGACCTTCAGAGTGTTGAAGAAACAGGGAAATTGCAATGGTATTGAATACAACAGGCATCGTGGGGCTTTTATTCCATGGGAGTAATGTCTCAAACTGTATATGCTTTGATCGATTCCTGGGAAACCAGTAGTAGGTTTCGAAGCACATCT
Organism: Schistocerca gregaria; assembly: GCF_023897955.1. NCBI lineage: Eukaryota > Metazoa > Arthropoda > Insecta > Orthoptera > Acrididae > Schistocerca > Schistocerca gregaria. Next base: position 6,579,911 of record NW_026061730.1, read on the forward strand.
GGAGGTATTCTGTAATCTGTGGTCCTTCAGAGTGTTGATGAGACACAGATATTGCATCGGTATTGAATACAACAGGCACCATGCGGCTTTTATTCCATGGGAGTAATGTCTCAAACTGTCTATGCTTTGATCGATTCCTGGGAGATCAGTAGTAGTTTTCGAAGCACATCTGGAGGCATTCTGTAATCTGTGGACCTTCAGAGTGTTGACGAAACAGGGAAATTGCATCGGTATTGAATACAACAGGCATCGTGGGGCTTTTATTCCATGGGAGTAATGGTTCAAACTGTATGCTTTGATCGATTCCTGGGAGACCAGTAGTAGTTTTCGAAGCACATCTGGAGGCATTCTGTAATCTGTGGACCTTCAGAGTGTTGAAGAAACAGGGAAATAGCATCGGTATTGAATACAACAGGCATCGTGGGGCTTTTATTCCATGGGAGTAATGTCTCAAACTGTCTATGCTTTGATCGATTCCTGGGAAACCAGTAGTAGGTTTAGAAGCACATCTGGAGGCATTCTGTAATCTGTGGACCTTCAGAGTGTTGATGAAACACAGATATTGCATAGGTATTGAATACAACAGGCAACATGGGGCTTTTATTCCATGGGAGTAGTGTCTCAAACTGTCTATGCTTTGATCGATTCCTGGGAGACCAGTAGTAGTTTTCGAAGCACATCTGGAGGCATTCTGTAATCTGTGGACCTTCAGAGTGTTGATGAAACACAGATATTGCATCGGTATTGAATACAACAGGCACCATGGGGCTTTTATTCCATGGGAGTAATGTCTCAAACTGTCTATGCTTTGATCGATTCCTGGGAGACCAGTAGTAGTTCTCGAAGCACATCTGGAGGCATTCTGTAAACTGTGGACCTTCAGAGTGTTGAAGAAACAGGGAAATTGCATCGGTATTGAACACAACAGGCATCGTGGGGCTTTTATTCTATGGGAGTAATGTCTCAAACTGTTTATGCTTTGATCGATTCCTGGGAAACATGTAGTAGGTTTCGAAGCACATCTGGAGGTATTCTGTAATCTGTGGTCCTTCAGAGTGTTGATGAAACACAGATATTGCATCGGTATTGAATACAACAGGCACCATGGGGCTTTTATTCCATGGGAGTAATGTCTCAAACTGTCTATGCTTTGATCGATTCCTGGGAGACAAGTAGTAGTTTTTGAAGCACATCTGGAGGCACTCTGTAATCTGTGGACCTTCAGATTGTTGAAGAAACAGGGAAATTGCATCGGTATTGAAAACAACAGGCACCATGGGGCTTTTATTCCATGGGAGTAATGTCTCAAACTGTCTATGCTTTGATCGATTCCTGGGAAACCAGTAGTAGGTTTCGAAGCACATCTGGAGGGATTCTGTAATCTGTGGTCCTTCAGAGTGTTGATGAAACACAGATATTGTATCGGTATTGAATACAACAGGCACCATGGGGCTTTTATTCCATGGGAGTAATGTCTCAAACTGTCTATGCTTTGATCGATTCCTGGGAGACCAGTAGTAGTTTTCGAAGCACATCTGGAGGCATTCTGTAATCTGTGGACCTTCAGAGTGTTGATGAAACACAGATATCGCATCGGTATTGAATACAACGGGCACCATGCGGCTTTTATTCCATGTGAGTAATGTCTCAAACTGTCTATGCTTTGATCGATTACTGGGAAATCAGTAGTAGGTTTCGAAGCACATCTGGAGGTATTCTCTAATCTGTGGTCCTTCAGAGTGTTGATTAAACACAGATATTGCGTCGGTATGGAATACAACAGGCACCATGGGGCTTTTTTCCATGGGAGTAATGTCTCAAACTGTCTATGTCTTTGATCGATTCCTGGGAGACCAGTAGTAGTTTTCGAAGCACATCTGGAGGCATTCTGTAATCTGTGGACCTTCAGAGTGTTGATGAAACACAGATATTGCATCGGTATTGAATACAACAGCCACCATGGGGCTTTTATTCCATGGGAGTAGTGTCTCAAACTGGCTATGCTTTGATCGATTCCTGGGAGACCAGTAGTAGTTTTCGAAGCTCATCTGGAGGCATTCTGTAATCTGTGGAACTTCAGAGTGTTGATGAAACACAGATATTGCGTCGGTATGGAATACAACAGGCACCATGGGGCTTTTATTCCATGGGAGTAATGTCTCAAACTGTCTATGCTTTGATCGATTCCTGGGAAACCAGTAGTAGGTTTCGAAGCACATCTGGAGGTATTCTGTAATCTGTGGTCCTTCAGAGTGTTGATGGAACACAGATATTGCGTCGGTATGGAATACAACAGGCACCATGGGGCTTTTATTCCATGGGAGTAATGTCTCAAACTGTCTATGCTTTGATCGATTCCTGGGAAACCAGTAGTAGTTTTCGAAGCACATCTGGAGGCATTCTGTAATCTGTGGACCTTCAGAGTGTTGATGAAAAACAGATATTGCATCGGTATTGGATACAACAGCCACCATGGGGCTTTTATTCCATGGGAGTAATGTCTCAAACTGTCTATGCTTTGATCGATTCCTGGGAGACCAGTAGTAGTTTTCGAAGCACATCTGGAGGCATTCTGTAATCTGTGGACCTTCAGAGTGTTGAAGAAACAGGGAAATTGCATCGGTATTGAATACAACAGGCATCGTGGGGCTTTTATTCCATGGGAGTAATGTCTCAAACTGTCTATGCTTTGATCGATTCCTGGGAAACCAGTGTAGGTTTCGAAGCACATCTGGCGGTATTCTGTAATCTGTGGTCCTTCAGAGTGTTGATGAAACACAGATATTGCATCGGTATTGAATTAAACAGGCACCACTGTTCATTCATTCCATGGGAGTAATGTCTCAAACTGTCTACGCTTTCATCGATTCCTGGGAGACAAGTAGTAGTTCTCGAAGCACATCTGGAGGCATTCTGTAATCTGTGGACCTTCAGAGTGTTGATGAAACACAGATATTGCATCGGTATTGAATACAACATGCACCATGGGGCTTTTATTCCATGGGAGTAATGTCTCAAACTGTCTACGCTTTCATTGATTCCTGGGAGACCAGTAGTAGTTTTCGAAGCACATCTGGAGGCATTCTGTAATCTGTGGACCTTCAGAGTGTTGAAGAAACAGGGAAATTGCATCGGTATTGAACACAACAGGCATCGTGGGGCTTTTATTCCATGGGAGTAATGTCTCAAACTGTCTATGCTTTGATCGATTCCTGGGAAACATGTAGTATGTTTCAAAGCACTTCCGGAGGTATTCTGTAATCTGTGGACCTTCAGAGTGTTGATGAAACACAGATATTGCATCGGTATTGAATACAACAAACATCGTGGGGCTTTTATTCCATGGGAGTAATGTCTCAAACTGTCTATGCTTTGATCGATTCCTGGGAGACAAGTAGTAGTTTTCGAAGCACATCTGGAGGCATTCTGTAATCTGTGGACCTTCAGAGTGTTGAAGAAACAGGGAAATTTCATCGGTATTGAATACAACAGGCACCATGGGGCTTTTATTCCATGGGAGTAATGTCTCAAACTGTCTATGTTTTGATCGATTCCTGGGGGACCAGTAGTAGTTTTCGAGCACATCTGGAGGCATTCTGTAATCTGTGGACCTTCAGAGTGTTGAAGAAACAGGGAAATTGCATCGGTATTGAATACAACAGGCATCGTGGGGCTTTTATTCCATGGGAGTAATGTCTCAAACTGTCTATGCTTTGATCGATTCCTGGGAAACCAGTAGTAGGTTTCGAAGCACATCTGGAGGTATTCTGTAATCTGTGGTCCTTCAGAGTGTTGATGAAACACAGATATTGCATCGGTATTGAATTAAACAGACACCACGGGGCATTCATTCCATGGGAGTAATGTCTCAAACTGTCTACGCTTTCATCGATTCCTGGGAGACAAGTAGTAGTTCTCGAAGCACATCTGGAGGCATTCTGTAATCTGTGGACCCTCAGAGTGTTGATGAAACACAGATATTGCATCGGTATTGAATACAACAGGCACCATAGGGCTTTTATTCCGTGGGAGTAATGTCTCAAACTGTCTATGCTTTGATCGATTCCTGGGAAACCAGTAGTAGGTTTCGAAGCACATCTGGAGGTATTCTGTAATCTGTGGTCCTTCAGAGTGTTGATGAAACACAGATATTGCATCGGTATTGAATACAACAGGCACCACGGGGCATTCATTCCATGGGAGTAATGTCTCAAACTGTCTACGCTTTCATCGATTCCTGGGAGACAAGTAGTAGTTTTCGAAGCACATCTGGAGGCATTCTGTAATCTGTGGACCCTCAGAGTGTTGATGAAACACAGATATTGCATCGGTATTGAATACAACATGCACCATGGGGCTTTTATTCCATGGGAGTAATGTCTCAAACTGTCTACGCTTTCATCGATTCCTGGGAGACCAGTAGTAGTTTTCGAAGCACATCTGGAGGCATTCTGTAACCTGTGGACCTTCAGAGTGTTGAAGAAATAGGGAAATTGCATCGGTATTGAACACAACAGGCATCGTGTGGCTTTTATTCCATGGGAGTAATGTCTCAAACTGTCTATGCTTTGATCGATTGCTGGGAAACATGTAGTAGGTTTCGAAGCACTTCCGGAGGTATTCTGTAATCTGTGGACCTTCAGAGTGTTGATGAAACACAGATATTGCATCGGTATTGAATACAACATACATCGTGGGGCTTTTATTCCATGGGAGTAATGTCTCAAACTGTCTATGCTTTGATCGATTCCTGGGAGACAAGTAGTAGTTTTCGAAGCACATCTGGAGGCATTCTGTAATCTGTGGACCTTCAGAGTGTTGAAGAAACAGGGAAATTTCATCGGTATTGAATACAACAGGCACCAAGGGGCTTTTATTCCATGGGAGTAATGTCTCAAACTGTCTATGCTTTGATCGATTCCTGGGGGACCAGTAGTAGTTTTCGAGCACATCTGGAGGCATTTTGTAATCTGTGGACCTTCAGAGTGCTGAAGAAACAGGGAAATTGCATCGGTATTGAATACAACAGGCATCGTGGGGCTTTTATTCCATGGGAGTAATGTCTCAAACTGTCTATGCTTTCATCGATTCCTGGGAGACCAGTAGTAGTTTTCGAAGCACATCTGGAGGCATTCTGTAATCTGTGGACCTTCAGAGTGTTGACGAAACAGGGAAATTGCATCGGTATTGTATACAACAGGCACCATGGGGCTTTTATTCCATGGGAGTAATGTCTCAAACTGTCTATGCTATGATCGATTCCTGGGAAACCAGTAGTAGGTTTCGAAGCACATCTGGAGGTATTCTGTAATCTGTGGTCCTTCAGAGTGTTGATGAAACACAGATATTTCATCGGTATTGAATACAACAGGCACCATGGGGCTTTTATTCCATGGGAGTAATGTCTCAAACTGTCTACGCTTTCATCGATTCCTGGCAGACAAGTAGTAGTTTTCGAAGCACATATGGAGGCATTCTGTTATCTGTGGACCTTCAGAGTGTTGAAAAAACAGGGAAATTGCATCGGTATTGAATTCAACAAGCATCGTCTGGCTTTTATTCCATGGGAGTAATGTCTCAAATTGTCTATGCTTTGATCGATTCCTGGAAAACCAGTAGTAGGTCTCGAAGCACATCTGTAGGTATTCTGTAATCTGTGGTCCTTCAGAGTGTTGATGAAACACAGATATTGCATCGGTATTGAATACAACAGGCGCCATGGGGCTTTTATTCCATGGGAGTAATGTCTCAAACTGTCTATGCTTTGATCGATTCCTGGGAAACCAGTAGTAGTTTTCGAAGAACATCTGGAGGCATTCTGTAATCTGTGGACCTTCAGAGTGTTGATGAAACACAGATATTGCATCGGTATTGAATACAACAGGCACCATGGGGCTTTTATTCCATGGGAGTAGTGTCTCAAACTGTTTATGCTTTGATCGATTCCTGGGAGACCAGTAGTAGTTTTCGAAGCACATCTGGAGGCATTCTGTTATCTGTGGACCTTCAGAGTGTTAATGAAACACAGATATTGCATCGGTATTGAATACAACAGGCACCATGGGGCTTTTATTCCATGGGAGTAATGTCTCAAACTGTCTATGCTTTGATCGATTCCTGGGAGACCAGTAGTAGTTTTCGGAGCACATCTGGAGGCATTCTGTAATCTGTGGACCTTCAGAGTGTTGAAGAAACAGGGAAATTGCATCGGTATTGAATACAACAGGCATCGTGGGGCTTTTATTCCATGGGAGTAAGGTCTCAAACAGTCTATGCTTTGATCGATTCCTGGGAAACCAGTAGTAGGTTTCGAAGCACATCTGGAGGTATTCTGTAATCTGTGGACCTTCAGAGTGTTGAAGAAACAGGGAAATAGCATCGGTATTGAATACAACAGGCATCGTGGGGCTTTTATTCCATGGAAGTAATGTCTCAAACTGTCTATGCTTTGATCGATTCCTGGGAAACCAGTAGTAGGTTTCGAAGCACATCTGGAGGTATTCTGTAATCTGTGGTCCTTCAGAGTGTTGATGAAACACAGATATTACATCGGTATTGAATACAACAGGCACCATGGGGCTTTTATTCCATGGGAGTAATGTCTCAAACTGTCTATGCCTTGATCGATTCCTGGGAAACCAGTGTAGGTTTCGAAGCACATCTGGAGGTATTCTGTAATCTGTGGTCCTTCAGAGTGTTGATGAAACACAGATATTGCATCGGTTTTGAATACAACAGGCACCATGGGGCTTTTATTCCATGGGAGTAATGTCTCAAACTGTCTACGCTTTCATCGATTCCTGGGAGACAAGTAGTAGTTTTCGAAGCACATCTGGAGGCATTCTGTAATCTGTGGACCTTCAGATTGTTGAAGAAACAGGGAAATTGCATCGGTATTGAATACAACAGGCATCGTGGGTCTTTTATTCCATGGGAGTAATGACTCTCACTGTCTATGCTTTGATCGATTCCTGGGAAACCAGTAGTAGGTTTCGAAGCACATCTGGAGGGATTCTGTAATCTGTGGTCCTTCAGAGTGTTGATGAAACACAGATATTGTATCGGTATTGAATACAACAGGCACCATGGGGCTTTTATTCCATGGGAGTAATGTCTCAAACTGTTTATGTTTTGATCGATCCCTGGGAGACCAGTGGTAGTTTTCGAAGCACATCTGGAGGCATTCTGTAATCTGTGGACCTTCAGAGTGTTGATGAAACACAGATATTGCATCGGTATTGAATACAACAGGCACCATGGGGCTTTTATTCCATGGGAGTAATGTCTCAAACTGTCTATGCTTTGATCGATTCCTGGGAAACCAGTGTAGGTTTCGAAGCACAACTGGAGGTATTCTGTAATCTGTGGTCCTTCAGAGTGTTGATGAAACACAGATATTGCATCGGTATTGAATACAACAGGCACCATGGGGCTTTTATTCCATGGGAGTAATGTCTCAAACTGTCTGTGCTTTCATCGATTCCTGGAGACAAGTAGTAGTTTTCGAAGCACATCTGGAGGCATTCTGTAATCTGTGGACCTTCAGATTGTTGAAGAAACAGGGAAATTGCATCGGTATTGAATACAACAGGCACCGTGGGGCTTTTATTCCATGGGAGTAATGACTCTCACTGTCTATGCTTTGATCGATTCCTGGGAAACCAGTAGTAGGTTTCGAAGCACATCTGGAGGTATTCTGTAATCTGTGGTCCTTCAGAGTGTTGATGAAACACAGATATTGCATCGGTATTGAATACAACTGGCACCATGGGGCTTTTATTCCATGGGAGTAATGTCTCAAACTGTCTATGCTTTGATCGATTCCTGGGAGACCAGTAGTAGTTTTTGAAGCACATCTGGAGGCATACTGTAATCTATGGACCTTCAGAGTGTTGAAGAAACAGGGAAATTGCATCGGTATTGAATACAACAGGCATCGTGGGGCTTTTATTCCATGGGAGTAATGTCTCAAACTGTCTATGCTATGATCGATTCCTGGGAAACCAGTAGTAGGTTTCGAAGCACATCTGGAGGTATTCTGTAATCTGTGGTCCTTCAGAGTGTTGATGAAACACAGATATTGCATCGGTATTGAATACAACAGGCACCATGGGGCTTTTATTCTATGGGAGTAATGTCTCAAACTGTCTATGCTTTGATTGATTCCTGGGAGACCAGTAGTAGTTTTCGAAGCACATCTGGAGGCATTCTGTAATCTGTGGACCTTCAGAGTGTTGATGAATCACAGATATTGCATCGGTATTGATTACAACGGGCAACATGCGGATTTTATTCCATGGGAGTAATGTCTCAAACTGTCTATGCTTTGATCGATTCCTGGGAGACCAGTAGTAGTTTTCGAAGCACATCTGGAGGCATTCTGTAATCTGTGGACCTTCAGAGTGTTGAAGAAACAGGGAAATTTCATCGGTATTGAATACAACAGGCATCGTGGGGCTTTTATTCCATGGGAGTAAAGTCTCAAACAGTCTATGCTTTGATCGATTCCTGGGAAACCAGTAGTAGGTTTCGAAGCACATCTGGAGGTATTCTGTAATCTGTGGTCCTTCAGAGTGTTGAAGAAACAGGGAAATAGCATCGGTATTGAATACAACAGGCATCGTGGGGCTTTTATTCCATGGAAGTAATGTCTCAAACTGTCTGCGCTTTGATCGATTCCTGGGAAACCAGTAGTAGGTTTCGAAGCACATCTGGAGGTATTCTGTAATCTGTGGTCCTTCAGAGTGTTGATGAAACACAGATATTGCATCGGTATTGAATACAACAGGCACCATGGGGCTTTTATTCCATGGGAGTAATGTCTCAAACTGTCTATGCTTTGATCGATTCCTGGGAAACCAGTGTAGGTTTCGAAGCACAACTGGAGGTATTCTGTAATCTGTGGTCCTTCAGAGTGTTGATGAAACACAGATATTGCATCGGTATTGAATACAACAGGCACCATGGGGCTTTTATTCCATGGGAGTAATGTCTCAAACTGTCTGTGCTTTCATCGATTCCTGGAGACAAGTAGTAGTTTTCGAAGCACATCTGGAGGCATTCTGTAATCTGTGGACCTTCAGATTGTTGAAGAAACAGAGAAATTGCATCGGTATTGAATACAACAGGCATCGTGGGGCTTTTATTCCATGGGAGTAATGACCCTCACTGTCTATGCTTTGATCGATTCCTGGGAAACCAGTAGTAGGTTTCGAAGCACATCTGGAGGTATTCTGTAATCTGTGGTCCTTCAGAGTGTTGATGAAACACAGATATTGCATCGGTATTGAATACAACAGGCACCATGGGGCTTGTATTCCATGGGAGTAATGTCTTAAACTGTCTATGCTTTGATTGATTCCTGGAAGACCAGTAGTAGTTTTCGAAGCACATCTTTAGGCATTCTGTAATCTGTGGACCTTCAGAGTTTTGATGAATCACAGATATTGCATCGGTATTGAATACAACGGGCAACATGCGGCTTTTATTCCATGGGAGTAATGTCTCAAACTGTCTATGCTTTGATCGATTCCTGGGAGATCAGTAGTAGTTTTCGAAGCACATCTGGAGGCATTCTGTAATCTGTGGACCTTCAGAGTGTTGAAGAAACAGGGAAATTGCATCGGTATTGAATACAACAGGCATCGTGGGGCTTTTATTCCATGGGAGTAATGTCTCAAACTGTCTATGCTTTGATCGATTTTTGTGAAACCAGTAGTAGGTTTCGAAGCACATCTGGAGGTATTCTGTAATCTGTGGCCCTTCAGAGTGTTGATGAAACACAGAAATTGCATCGGTATTGAATACAACAGGCATCGTGGGGCTTTTATTCCATGGGAGTAATGTGTCATACTGTCTATGGTTTGATCGATTCCTGGGAAACCAGTAGTAGGTTTCGAAGCACATCTGGAGGTATTCTGTAATCTGTGGTCCTTCAGAGTGTTGATGAAACACAGATATTGCATCGGTATTGAATACAACAGGCACCATGGGGCTTTTATTCCATGGGAGTAATGTCTCGAATTGTCTATGCTTTGATCGATTCCTGGGAGACCAGTAGTAGTTTTCGAAGCACATCTGGAGGCATTCTGTAATCTGTGGACCTTCAGAGTGTTGATGAAACACAGATATTGCATCGGTATTGAATACAACATGCACCATGGGGCTTTTATTCCATGGGACTAATGTCTCAAACTGTCTATGTTTGATCGATTCCTGGGAGACCAGTAGTAGTTTTCGAAGCACATCTGGAGGTATTCTGTAATCTGTGGTCCTTCAGAGTGTTGATGAAACACAGATATTGCATCGGTATTGAATACAACAGGCATCGTGGGGCTTTTATTCCATGGGAGTAATGTCTCAAACTGTCTATGCTTTGATCGATTCCTGGGAAACCAGTAGTAGGTTTCGAAGCACATCTGGAGGTATTCTGTAATCTGTGGTCCTTCAGAGTGTTGATGAAACACAGATATTGCATCGGTATTGAATACAACAGGCACCATGCGGCTTTAATTCCATGGGTGTAATGTCTCAAACTGTCTGTGCTTTGATCGATTCCTGGGAGACCAGTAGTAGTTTTCGAAGCACATCTGGAGGCATTCTGTAATCTGTGGACTTTCAGAGTGTTGCGGAAACAGGGAAATTGCATCGGTATTGAATACAACACTCATCGTGGGGCTTTTATTCCATGGGAGTAATGTCTTAAACTGCCTATGGTATGATCGATTCCTGGGAAACCAGTAGTAGGTTTCGAAGTACATCTGGAGGTATTTTGTAATCTGTGGTCCTTCAGAGTGTTGATGAAACACAGATATTGCATCGGTATTGAATACAAAAGGCACCATGGGGCTTTTATTCCATGGGAGTAATGTCTCAAACTGTCTATGCTTTGATCGATTCCTGGGAAACCAGTAGTAATTTTCGAAGCACATCTGGTGGCATTCTGTAAACTGTGGACCTTCAGAGTGTTGATGAAACACAGATATTGCATCGGTATTGAATACAACCCGCACCGTGGAGCTTTTATTCCATGGGAGTAGTGTATCAAACTGTCTATGCTTTGATCGATTCCTGGGAGACAAGTAGTAGTTTTCGAAGCACATCTGGAGGCATTCTGTAATCTGTGGACCTTCAGAGTGTTGATGAAACACAGATATTGCATCGGTATTGATTACAACATTCACAGTGGGGCTTTTATTCCATGGGAGTAATGTCTCAAACTGTCTATGCTTTGATCGATTCCTGGGAGACAAGTAGTAGTTTTCGAAGCACATCTGGAGGCATTCTGTAATCTGTGGACCTTCAGAGTGTTGATGAAACACAGATATTGCATCGGTATTGAATACAACAGGCACAATGGAGCTTTTATTCCATGGGAGTAATGTCTCAAACTGTCTATGCTTTGATCGATTCCTGGGAGACCAGGAGTAGTTTTCGAAGAACATCTGGAGGCATTCTGTAATCTGTGGACCTTCAGAGTGTTGAAGAAACAGGGAAATTGCATCGGTATTGAATACAACAGGCATCGTCTGGCTTTTATTCCATGGGATTAATGTCTCAAACTGTCTATGCTTTGACCGATTCCTGGGAAACCAGTAGTAGGTTTCGAAGCACATCTGGAGGTATTCTGTAATCTGTGGTCCTTCAGAGTGTTGATGAAACACAGATATTGCATCGGTATTGAATACAACAGGCATCGCCTGGCTTTTATTCCATGGGAGTAATGTCTCAAACTGTCTATGCTTTGATCGATTCCTGGGAGACCAGTAGTAGTTTTCGAAGCACATCTGGAGGCATTCTGTAATCTGTGGACCTTCAGAGTGTTGATGAAACACAGATATTGCATCGGTATTGAATACAACAGGCACAATGGGGCTTTTATTCCATGGGAGTAATGTCTCAAACTGTCTATGCTTTGATCGATTCCGGGGAGACCAGTAGTAGGTTTCGAAGTACATCTGGAGGTATTCTGTAATCTGTGGTCCTTCAGAGTGTTGATGAAACACAGATATTGCATCGGTATTGAATACAAAAGGCACCATGGGGCTTTTATTCCATGGGAGTAATGTCTCAAACTGTCTATGCTCTCATCGATTCCTGGGAGACAAGTAGTAGTTTTCGAAGCACATATGGAGGCATTCTGTTATATGTGGACCTTCAGAGTGTTGAAGAAACAGGGAAATTGCATCGGTATTGAATACAACAGGCACCATGGGGCTTTTATTCCATGGGAGTAATGTCTCAAACTGTCTATGCTTCCATCGATTTCTGGGACACAAGTAGTAGTTTTCGAAGCAAATATGGAGGCATTCTGTTATCTGTGGACCTTCAGAGTGTTGAAGAAACAGGGAAATTTCATCGGTATTGAATACAACAGGCATCGTGGGGCTTTTATTCCATGGGACTAATGTCTCAAACTGTCTATTCTTTGATCGATTCCTGGGAAACCAGTAGTAGGTTTCGAAGCACATCTGGAGGTATTCTGTAATCTGTGGTCCTTCAGAGTGTTGATGAAACTCAGATATTGCATCGGTATTGAATACAACAGGCATCGTGGGGCTTTTATTCCATGGGAGTAATGTCTCAAACTGTCTATGCTATGATCGATTCCTGGGAAACCAGTAGTAGGTTTCGAAGCACATCTGGAGGTATTCTGTAATCTGTGGTCCTTCAGAGTGTTGATGAAACACAGATATTGCATCGGTATTGAATACAACAGGCACCGTGGGGCTTTTATTCCATGGGAGTAATGTCTCAAACCGTCTTTGCTTTGATCGATTCCTGGGAAACCAGTAGTAGTTTTTGAAGCACATGTGGAGGCATTCTGTAATCTGTGGACCTTCAGAGTGTTGATGAAACACAGAAATTGCATCGGTATTGAATACAACAGGCACCGTGGGGCTTTTATTCCATGGGAGTAGTGTATCAAACTGTGTATGCTTTGATCGATTCCTGGGAGACCAGTAGTAGTTTTCGAAGCACATCTGGAGGCATTCTGTAATCTGTGGACCTTCAGAGTGTTGATGAAACACAGATATTGCATCGGTATTGAATACAACAGGCACAAAGGGTCTTTTATTCCATGGGAGTAATGTCTCAAACTGTCTATGCTTTGATCGATTCCTGGGAGACCAGTAGTAGTTTTCGAAGCACATCTGGAGGCATTCTGTAATCTGTGGACCCTCAGAGTGTTGAAGAAACAGGGAACTTGCATCGGTATTGAATACAACAGGCATCGTGGGGCTGTTATTCCATGGGAGTAATGTCTCAAACTGTCTATGCTATGATCGATTCCTGGGAAACCAGTAGTAGGTTTCGAAGCACATCTGGAGGTATTCTGTAATCTGTGGTCCTTCTTAGTGTTGATGAAACACAGATATTGCATCGGTATTCAATACAACAGGCACCATGGGGCTTTTATTCCATGGGAGTAATGTCTCAAACTGTCTACGCTTTCATCGATTCCTGGGAGACAAGTAGTAGTTTTCGAAGCACATATGGAGGCATTCTGTTATATGTGGACCTTCAGAGTGTTGAAGAAACAGGGAAATTGCATCGGTATTGAATACAACAGGCACCATGGGGCTTTTATTCCATGGGAGTAATGTCTCAAACTGTCTATGCTTTGATCGATTCCTGGGAGACCAGTAGTAGTTTTCGAAGCACATCTGGAGGCATTCTGTAATCTGTGGACCTTCAGAGTGTTGAAGAAAAAGGGAAATTGCATCGGTATTGAATACAACAGGCATCGTGGGGCTCTTATTCCATGGGAGTAATGTCTCAAATTTGTCTATGCTTTGATCGATTCCTGGGAAACCAGTAGTCGGTTTCGAAGCACATCTGGAGGTATTCTGTAATCTGTGGTCCTTCAGAATGTCGATGAAACACAGATATTGCATCGGTAATGAATACAACAGGCACCACGGGGCTTATATTCCATGGGAGTAATGTCTCAAACTGTCTACGCTTTCATCGATTCCTGGGAGACAAGTAGTAGTTTTCGAAGCACATCTGGAGGCATTCATTAATCTGTGGACCTTCAGAGTGTTGAAGAAACAGGGAAATTGCATCGGTATTGAATACAAAAGGCACCATGGGGCTTTTATTATATGGGAGTAATGTCTCAAACTGTCTATGCTTTGATCGATTCCTGGGAGACCAGTAGTAGTTTTCGAAGCACATCTGGAGGCATTCTGTAATCTGTGGACCTTCAGAGTGTTGATGAAACACAGATATTGCATCGGTATTGAATACAACATGCAAATGGTGCTTTTATTATATGGGAGTAATGTCTCAAACTGTCTATGCTTTGATCGATTCCGGGGAGACCAGTAGTAGGTTTCGAAGTACATCTGGAGGTATTCTGTAATCTGTGGTCCTTCAGAGTGTTGATGAAACACAGATATTGCATCGGTATTGAATACAAAAGGCACCATGGGGCTTTTATTCCATGGGAGTAATGTCTCAAACTGTCTATGCTTTCATCGATTCCTGGGAGACAAGTAGTAGTTATCGAAGCACATATGGAGGCATTCTGTTATATGTGGACCTTCTGAGTGTTGAAGAAACAGGGAAATTGCATCGGTATTGAATACAACAGGCACCATGGGGCTTTTATTCCATGGGAGTAATGTCTCAAACTGTCTATGCTTTCATCGATTTCTGGGACTCAAGTAGTAGTTTTCGAAGCAAATATGGAGGCATTCTGTTATCTGTGGACCTTCAGAGTGTTGAAGAAACAGGGAAATTTCATCGGTATTGAATACAACAGGCATCGTGGGGCTTTTATTCCATGGGACTAATGTCTCAAACTGTCTATGCTTTGATCGATTCCTGGGAAACCAGTAGTAGGTTTCGAAGCACATCTGGAGGTAATCTGTAATCTGTGGTCCTTCAGAGTGTTGATGAAACTCAGATATTGCATCGGTATTGAATACAACAGGCATCGTGGGGCTTTTATTCCATGGGAGTAATGTCTCAAACTGTCTATGTTATGATCGATTCCTGGGAAACCAGTAGTAGGTTTCGAAGCACATCTGGAGGTATTCTGTAATCTGTGGTCCTTCAGAGTGTTGATGAAACACAGATATTGCATCGGTATTGAATACAACAGGCACCATGGGGCTTTTATTCCATGGGAGTAATGTCTCAAACTGTCTATGCTTTGATCGATTCCTGGGAAACCAGTAGTAGCTTTCGAAGCACATCTGGAGGCATTCTGTAATCTGTGGACCTTCAGAGTGTTGATGAAACACAGATATTGCATCGGTATTGAATACAACAGGCACGGTGGGGCTTTTATTCCATGGGAGTAGTGTATCAAACTGTGTATGCTTTGATCGATTCCTGGGAGACCAGTAGTAGTTTTCGAAGCACATCTGGAGGAATTCTGTAATCTGTGGACCTTCAGAGTGTTGATGAAACACAGATATTGCATCGGTATTGAATACAACAGGCACAATAGGGCTTTTATTCCATGGGAGTAATGTCTCAAACTGTCTATGCTTTGATCGATTCCGGGGAGACCAGTAGTAGTTTTCGAAGCACATCTGGAGGCATTCTGTAATCTGTGGACCTTCAGAGTGTTGAAGAAACAGGGAAATTGCATCGGTATTGAATACAACAGGCATCGTGGGGCTTTTATTCCATGGGAGTAATGTCTCAAACTGTCTATGCTTTGATCGATTCCTGGGAAACCAGTAGTAGGTTTCGAAGCACATCTGGAGGTATTCTGTAATTTGTGGTCCGTCAGAGTGTTGAAGAAACAGGGAAATTGCATCGGTATTGAATACAACAGGCATCGTGGGGCTTTTATTCCATGGGAGTAATGTGTCAAACTGTCTATGCTTTGAACGATTCCTGGGAAACCAGTAGTAGGTTTCGAAGCACATCTGGAGGTGTTCTGTAATCTGTGGTCCTTCAGAGTGTTGATGAAACACAGATATTGCATCGGTATTGAATACAACAGGCGCCATGGGGCTTTTATTCCATGGGAGTAATGTCTCAAACTGTCTATGCTTTGATCGATTCCTGGGAGACCAGTAGTAGTTTTCGAAGCACATCTGGAGGCATTCTGTAATCTGTGGACCTTCAGAGTGTTGATGAAACACAGATATTGCATCGGTACTGAATACAACATGCACCATGGGGCTTTTATTCCATGGGAGTAATGTCTTAAACTGTCTATGCTTTGATCGATTCCTGGGAGACCAGTAGTAGTTTTCGAAGCACATCTGGAGGTATTCTGTAATCTGTGGTCCTTCAGAGTGTTGATGAAACACAGATATTGCATCGGTATTGAATACAACAGGCATCGTGGGGCTTTTATTCCATGGGAGTAATGTCTCAAACTGTCTATGCTTTGATCGATTCCTGGGAAACCAGTAGTAGGTTTCGAAGCACATCTGGAGGTATTCTGTAATCTGTGGTCCTTCAGAGTGTTGATGAAACACAGATATTGCATCGGTATTGAATACAACAGGCACCATGGGGCTTTTATTCCATGGGAGTAATGTCTTAAACTGTCTGTGCTTTGATCGATTCCTGGGAGACCAGTAGTAGTTTTCGAAGCACATCTGGAGGCATTCTGTAATCTGTGGACTTTCAGAGTGTTGCAGAAACAGGGAAATTGCATCGGTATTGAATACAACAGGCATCGTGGGGCTTTTATTCCATGGGAGTAATGTCTCAAACTGTCTATGCTATGATCGATTCCTGGGAAACCAGTAGTAGGTTTCAAAGTACATCTGGAGGTATTCTGTAATCTGTGGTCCTTCAGAGTGTTGATGAAACACAGATATTGCATCGGTATTGAATACAACAGGCACCATGGGGCTTTTATTCCATGGGAGTAATGTTTTAAACTGTCTATGCTTTGATCGATTCCTGGGAAACCAGTAGTAATTTTCGAAGCACATCTGGAGGCATTCTGTAATCTGTGGACCTTCAGAGTGTTGATGAAACACAGATATTGCATCGGTATTGAATACAACAGGCGCCATGGGGCTTTTATTCCATGGGAGTAATGTCTCAAACTGTCTATGCTTTGATCGATTCCTGGGAGACCAGTAGTAGTTTTCGAAGCACATCTGGAGGCATTCTGTAATCTGTGGACCTTCAGAGTGTTGATGAAACACAGATATTTCATCGGTACTGAATACAACATGCACCATGGGGCTTTTATTCCATGGGAGTAATGTCTTAAACTGTCTATGCTTTGAGCGATTCCTGGGAGACCAGTAGTAGTTTTCGAAGCACATCTGGAGGTATTCTGTAATCTGTGGTCCTTCAGAGTGTTGATGAAACACAGATATTGCATCGGTATTGAATACAACAGGCATCGTGGGGCTTTTATTCCATGGGAGTAATGTCTCAAACTGTCTATGTTTTGATCGATTCCTGGGAAACCAGTAGTAGGTTTCGAAGCACATCTGGAGGTATTCTGTAATCTGTGGTCCTTCAGAGT
The DNA here is from genome assembly GCF_023897955.1 of Schistocerca gregaria. Taxonomy (NCBI): domain Eukaryota; kingdom Metazoa; phylum Arthropoda; class Insecta; order Orthoptera; family Acrididae; genus Schistocerca; species Schistocerca gregaria. The sequence continues at coordinate 6,597,375 of NW_026061730.1, forward strand.
GTTGATGAAACACAGATATTGCATCGGTATTGAATACAACAGGCACCATGGGGCTTTTATTCCATGGGAGTAATGTCTCAAACTGTCTGTGCTTTGATCGATTCCTGGGAGACCAGTAGTAGTTTTCGAAGCACATCTGGAGGCATTCTGTAATCTGTGGACTTTCAGAGTTTTGCAGAAACAGGGAAACTGCATCGGTATTGAATACAACAGGCATCGTGGGGCTTTTATTCCATGGGAGTAATGTCTCAAACTGTCTATGCTATGATCGATTCCTGGGAAACCAGTAGTAGGTTTCGAAGTACATCTGGAGGTATTCTGTAATCTGTGGTCCTTCAGAGTGTTGATGAGACACAGATATTGCATCGGTATTGAATACAACAGGCACCATGGGGCTTTTATTCCATGGGAGTAATGTTTTAAACTGTCTATGCTTTGATCGATTCCTGGGAAACCAGTAGTAATTTTCGAAGCACATCTGGAGGCATTCTGTAATCTGTGGACCTTCAGAGTGTTGATGAAACACAGATATTGCATCGGTATTGAATACAACCGGCACCGTGGAGCTTTTATTCCATGGGAGTAGTGTATCAAACTGTCTATGCTTTGATCGATTCCTGGGAGACCAGTAGTAGTTTTCGAAGCTCATCTGGAGGCATTCTGTAATCTGTGGACCTTCAGAGTGTTGATGAAACACAGATATTGCATCGGTATTGAATACAACAGGCACAATGGGGATTTTATTCCATGGGAGTAATGTTTTAAACTGTCTATGCTTTGATCGATTCCTGGGAGACCAGTAGTAGTTTTCGAAGCACATCTGGAGGCATTCTGTAATCTGTGGACCTTCACAGTGTTGAAGAAACAGGGAAATTGCATCGGTATTGAATACAACAGGCATCGTGGGGCTTTTATTCCATGGGAGTAATGTCTCAAACTGTCTATGCTTTGATCGATTCCTGGGAAACCAGAAGTAGTTTTCGAAGCACATCTGGAGGCATTCTGTAATCTGTCGACCTTCAGAGTGTTGATGAAACACAGATGTGGTATCGGTATTGAATACAAAAGGCACCGTGGGGCATTTATTCCATGGGAGTAGTGTCTCAAACTGTCTATGCTTTGATCGATTCCTGGGAGACCAGTAGTAGTTTTCGAAGCACATCTGGAGGCATTCTGTAATCTGTGGACCTTCCGAGTGTTGATGAAACACAGATATTGCATCGGTATTGAATACAACAGGCACAATGGAGCTTTTATTCCATGGGAGTAATGTCTCAAACTGTCTATGCTTTGATCGATTCCTGGGAGACCAGGAGTAGTTTTCGAAGAACATCTGGAGGCATTCTGTAATCTGTGGACCTTCAGAGTGTTGAAGAAACAGGGAAATTGCATCGGTATTGAATACAACAGGCATCGCCTGGCTTTTATTCCATGGGAGTAAAGTCTCAAACTGTCTATGCTTTGACCGATTCCTGGGAAACCAGTAGTAGGTTTCGAAGCACATCTTTAGGTATTCTGTAATCTGTGGTCCTTCAGAGTGTTGATGAAACACAGATATTGCATCGGTATTGAATACAACAGGCACCATGGGGCTTTTATTCCATGGGAGTAATGTCTCAAACTTTCTATGCTTTGATCGATTCCTGGGAGACCAGTAGTAGTTTTCGAAGCACATCTGGAGGCATTCTGTAATCTGTGGACCTTCAGAGTGTTGATGAAACACAGATATTGCATCGGTATTGAATACAACAGGCACAATGGGCATTTATTCCATGGGAGTAATGTCTCAAACTGTCTATGCTTTGATCAATTCCGGGGAGACCAGTAGTAGGTTTCGAAGTACATCTGGAGGTATTCTGTAATCTGTGGTCCTTCAGAGTGTTGACGAAACACAGATATTGCATCGGTATTGAATACAAAAGGCACCATGGGGCTTATATTCCATGGGAGTAATGTCTCAAACTGTCTATGCTTTCATCGATTCCTGGGAGACAAGTAGTAGTTTTCGAAGCACATATGGAGGCATTCTGTTATATGTGGACCTTCAGAGTGTTGAAGAAACAGGGAAATTGCATCGGTATTGAATACAACAGGCACCATGGGGCTTTTATTCCATGGGAGTAATGTCTCAAACTGTCTATGCTTCCATCGATTTCTGGGACACAAGTAGTAGTTTTCGAAGCAAATATGGAGGCATTCTGTTATCTGTGGACCTTAAGAGTGTTGAAGAAACAGGGAAATTTCATCGGTATTGAATACAACAGGCATCGTGGGGCTTTTATTCCATGGGACTAATGTCTCAAACTGTCTATGCTTTGATCGATTCCTGGGCAACCAGTAGTAGGTTTCGAAGCACATCTGGAGGTATTCTGTAATCTGTGGTCCTTCAGAGTGTTGATGAAACACAGATATTGCATCGGTATTGAATACAACAGGCACCATGGGGCTTTTATTCCATGGGAGTAATGTCTCAAACTGTCTGTGCTTTGATCGATTCCTGGGAGACCAGTAGTAGTTTTCGAAGCACATCTGGAGGCATTCTGTAATCTGTGGACTTTCAGAGTGTTGCAGAAACAGGGAAATTGCATCGGTATTGAATACAACAGGCATCGTGGGGCTTTTATTCCATGGGAGTAATGTCTGAAACTGTCTATGCTATGATCGATTCCTGGGAAACCAGTAGTAGGTTTCGAAGTACATCTGGAGGTATTCTGTAATCTGTGGTCCTTCAGAGTGTTGATGAAACACAGATATTGCATCGGTATTGAATACAACAGGCACCATGGGGCTTTTATTCCATGGGAGTAATGTCTCAAACTGTCTATGCTTTGATCGATTCCTGGGAAACCAGTAGTAATTTTCGAAGCACATCTGGAGGCATTCTGTAATCTGTGGACCATCAGAGTGTTGATGAAACACAGATATTGCATCGGTATTGAATACAACCGGCACCGTGGAGCTTTTATTCAATGGGAGTAGTGTATCAAACTGTCTATGCTTTGATCGATTCGTGGGAGACCAGTAGTAGTTTTCGAAGCACATCTGGAGGCATTCTGTAATCTGTGGACCTTCAGAGTGTTGATGAAACACAGATATTGCATCGGTATTGAATACAACAGGCACAATGGGGATTTTATTCCATGAGAGTAATGTCTCAAACTGTCTATGCTTTGATCGATTCCTGCACGACCAGTAGTAGTTTTCGAAGCACATCTGGAGGCATTCTGTAATCTGTGGACCTTCAGAGTGTTGAAGAAACAGGGAAATTGCATCGGTATTGAATACAACAGGCATCGTGGGGCTTTTATTCCATGGGAGTAATGTCTCAAACTGTCTATGCTTTGATCGATTCCTGGGAAACCAGAAGTAGTTTTCGAAGCACATCTGGAGGCATTCTGTAATCTGTCGACCTTCAGAGTGTTGATGAAACACAGATGTGGTATCGGTATTGAATACAAAAGGCACCGTGGGGCTTTTATTCCATGGGAGTAGTGTCTCAAACTGTCTATGCTTTGATCGATTCCTGGGAGACCAGTAGTAGTTTACGAAGCACATCTGGAGGCATTCTGTAATCTGTGGACCTTCCGAGTGTTGATGAAACACAGATATTGCATCGGTATTGAATACAACAGGCACAATGGAGCTTTTATTCCATGGGAGTAATGTCTCAAACTGTCTATGCTTTGATCGATTCCTGGGAGACCAGGAGTAGTTTTCGAAGAACATCTGGAGGCATTCTGTAATCTGTGGACCTTCAGAGTGTTGAAGAAGCAGGGAAATTGCATCGGTATTGAATACAACAGGCATCGCCTGGCTTTTATTCCATGGGAGTAATGTCTCAAACTGTCTATGCTTTGACCGATTCCTGGGAAACCAGTAGTAGGTTTCGAAGCACATCTGGAGGTATTCTGTAATCTGTGGTCCTTCAGAGTGTTGATGAAACACAGATATTGCATCGGTATTGAATACAACAGGCACCATGGGGCTTTTATTCCATGGGAGTAATGTCTCAAACTTTCTATGCTTTGATCGATTCCTGGGAGACCAGTAGTAGTTTTCGAAGCACATCTGGAGGCATTCTGTAATCTGTGGACCTTCAGAGTGTTGATGAAACACAGATATTGCATCGGTATTGAATACAACAGGCACAATGGGCATTTATTCCATGGGAGTAATGTCTCAAACTGTCTATGCTTTGATCGATTCCGGGGAGACCAGTAGTAGGTTTCGAAGTACATCTGGAGGTATTCTGTAATCTGTGGTCCTTCAGAGTGTTGATGAAACACAGATATTGCATCGGTATTGAATACAAAAGGCACCATGGGGCTTATATTCCATGGGAGTAATGTCTCAAACTGTCTATGCTTTCATCGATTCCTGGGAGACATGTAGTAGTTTTCGAAGCACATATGGAGGCATTCTGTTATATGTGGACCTTCAGAGTGTTGAAGAAACAGGGAAATTGCATCGGTATTGAATACAACAGGCACCATGGGGCTTTTATTCCATGGGAGTAATGTCTCAAACTGTCTATGCTTTCATCGATTTCTGGGACACAAGTAGTAGTTTTCGAAGCAAATATGGAGGCATTCTGTTATCTGTGGACCTTAAGAGTGTTGAAGAAACAGGGAAATTTCATCGGTATTGAATACAACAGGCATCGTGGGGCTTTTATTCCATGGGACTAATGTCTCAAACTGTCTATGCTTTGATCGATTCCTGGGAAACCAGTAGTAGGTTTCGAAGCACATCTGGAAGTATTCTGTAATCTGTGGTCCTTCAGAGTGTTGATGAAACTCAGATATTGCATCGGTATTGAATACAACAGGCATCGTGGGGCTTATATTCCATGGGAGTAATGTCTCAAACTGTCTATGCTATGATCGATTCCTGGGAAACCAGTAGTAGGTTTCGAAGCACATCTGGAGGTATTCTGTGGTCCTTCAGAGTGTTGATGAAACACAGATATTGCATCGGTATTGAATACAACAGGCACCGTGGGGCTTTTATTCCATGGGAGTAATGTCTCAAACTGTCTTTGCTTTGATCGATTCCTGGGAAACCAGTAGTAGTTTTCGAAGCACATCTGGAGGCATTCTGTAATCTGTGGACCTTCAGAGTGTTGATGAAACACAGATATTGCATCGGTATTGAATACAACAGGCACCGTGGGGCTTTTATTCCATGGGAGTAGTGTATCAAACTGTCTATGCTTTGATCGATTCCTGTGAAACCAGTAGTAGTTTTCGAAGCGCATCTGGAGGCATTCTGTAATCTGTGGACCTTCAGAGTGTTGATGAAACACAGATATTGCATCGGTATTGAATACAACAGGCACAATGGGTCTTTTATTCCATGGGAGTAATGTCTCAAACTGTCTATGCTTTGATCGATTCCTGGGAGACCAGTAGTAGTTTTCGAAGCACATCTGGAGGCATTCTGTAATCTGTGGACCTTCAGAGTGTTGAAGAAACAGGGAAATTGCATCCGTATTGAATACAACAGGCATCATGGGGCTGTTATTCCATGGGAGTAATGTCTCAAACTGTCTATGCTATGATCGATTCCTGGGAAACCAGTAGTAGGTTTCGAAGCACATCTGGAGGTATTCTGTAATCTGTGGTCCTTCAGAGTGTTGATGAAACTCAGATATTGCATCGGTATTCAATACAACAGGCACCATGGGGCTTTTATTCCATGGGTGTAATGTCTCAAACTGTCTACGCTTTCATCGATTCCTGGGAGACAAGTAGTAGTTTTCGAAGCACATATGGAGGCATTCTGTTATATGTGGACCTTCAGAGTGTTGAAGAAACAGGGAAATTGCATCGGTATTGAATACAACAGGCGCCATGGGGCTTTTATTCCATGGGAGTAATGTCTCAAACTGTCTATGCTTTGATCGATTCCTGGGAGACCAGTAGTAGTTTTCGAAGCACATCTGGAGGCATTCTGTAATCTGTGGACCTTCAGAGTGTTGAAGAAACAGGGAAATTGCATCGGTATTGAATACAACAGGCATCGTGGGGCTTTTATTCCATGGGAGTAATGTCTCAAACTGTCTATGCTTTGATCGATTCCTGGGAAACCAGTAGTCGGTTTCGAAGCACATCTGGAGGTATTCTGTAATCTGTGGTCCTTCAGAATGTTGATGAAACACAGATATTGCATCGGTATTGAATACAACAGGCACAATGGGGCTTTAATTCCATGGGAGTAATGTCTCAAACTGTCTATGCTTTGATCGATTCCGGGGAGACCAGTAGTAGGTTTCGAGGCACATCTCGAGGTATTCTGTAATCTGTGGTCCTTCAGAGTGTTGATGAAACACAAATATTGCATCGGTATTGAATACAAAAGGCACCATGGGGCTTATATTCCATGGGAGTAATGTCTCAAACTGTCTATGCTTTCATCGATTCCTGGGAGACATGTAGTAGTTTTCGAAGCACATATGGAGGCATTCTGTTATATGTGGACCTTCAGAGTGTTGAAGAAACAGGGAAATTGCATCGGTATTGAATACAACAGGCACCATGGGGCTTTTATTCCATGGGAGTAATGTCTCAAACTGTCTATGCTTTCATCGATTTCTGGGACACAAGTAGTAGTTTTCGAAGCAAATATGGAGGCATTCTGTTATCTGTGGACCTTAAGAGTGTTGAAGAAACAGGGAAATTTCATCGGTATTGAATACAACAGGCATCGTGGGGCTTTTATTCCATGGGACTAATGTCTCAAACTGTCTATGCTTTGATCGATTCCTGGGAAACCAGTAGTAGGTTTCGAAGCACATCTGGAAGTATTCTGTAATCTGTGGTCCTTCAGAGTGTTGATGAAACTCAGATATTGCATCGGTATTGAATACAACAGGCATCGTGGGGCTTATATTCCATGGGAGTAATGTCTCAAACTGTCTATGCTATGATCGATTCCTGGGAAACCAGTAGTAGGTTTCGAAGCACATCTGGAGGTATTCTGTGGTCCTTCAGAGTGTTGATGAAACACAGATATTGCATCGGTATTGAATACAACAGGCACCGTGGGGCTTTTATTCCATGGGAGTAATGTCTCAAACTGTCTTTGCTTTGATCGATTCCTGGGAAACCAGTAGTAGTTTTCGAAGCACATCTGGAGGCATTCTGTAATCTGTGGACCTTCAGAGTGTTGATGAAACACAGATATTGCATCGGTATTGAATACAACAGGCACCGTGGGGCTTTTATTCCATGGGAGTAGTGTATCAAACTGTCTATGCTTTGATCGATTCCTGTGAAACCAGTAGTAGTTTTCGAAGCGCATCTGGAGGCATTCTGTAATCTGTGGACCTTCAGAGTGTTGATGAAACACAGATATTGCATCGGTATTGAATACAACAGGCACAATGGGTCTTTTATTCCATGGGAGTAATGTCTCAAACTGTCTATGCTTTGATCGATTCCTGGGAGACCAGTAGTAGTTTTCGAAGCACATCTGGAGGCATTCTGTAATCTGTGGACCTTCAGAGTGTTGAAGAAACAGGGAAATTGCATCCGTATTGAATACAACAGGCATCATGGGGCTGTTATTCCATGGGAGTAATGTCTCAAACTGTCTATGCTATGATCGATTCCTGGGAAACCAGTAGTAGGTTTCGAAGCACATCTGGAGGTATTCTGTAATCTGTGGTCCTTCAGAGTGTTGATGAAACTCAGATATTGCATCGGTATTCAATACAACAGGCACCATGGGGCTTTTATTCCATGGGTGTAATGTCTCAAACTGTCTACGCTTTCATCGATTCCTGGGAGACAAGTAGTAGTTTTCGAAGCACATATGGAGGCATTCTGTTATATGTGGACCTTCAGAGTGTTGAAGAAACAGGGAAATTGCATCGGTATTGAATACAACAGGCGCCATGGGGCTTTTATTCCATGGGAGTAATGTCTCAAACTGTCTATGCTTTGATCGATTCCTGGGAGACCAGTAGTAGTTTTCGAAGCACATCTGGAGGCATTCTGTAATCTGTGGACCTTCAGAGTGTTGAAGAAACAGGGAAATTGCATCGGTATTGAATACAACAGGCATCGTGGGGCTTTTATTCCATGGGAGTAATGTCTCAAACTGTCTATGCTTTGATCGATTCCTGGGAAACCAGTAGTCGGTTTCGAAGCACATCTGGAGGTATTCTGTAATCTGTGGTCCTTCAGAATGTTGATGAAACACAGATATTGCATCGGTATTGAATACAACAGGCACAATGGGGCTTTAATTCCATGGGAGTAATGTCTCAAACTGTCTATGCTTTGATCGATTCCGGGGAGACCAGTAGTAGGTTTCGAGGCACATCTCGAGGTATTCTGTAATCTGTGGTCCTTCAGAGTGTTGATGAAACACAAATATTGCATCGGTATTGAATACAAAAGGCACCATGGGGCTTTTATTCCATGGGAGTAATGTCTCAAACTGTCTATGCTTTCATCGATTCCTGGGAGACAAGTAGTAGTTTTCGAAGCACATATGGAGGCATTCTGTTATATGTGGACCTTCAAAGTGTTGAAGAAACAGGGAAATTGCATCGGTATTGAATACAACAGGCACCATGGGGCTTTTATTCCATGGGAGTAATGTCTCAAACTGTCTATGCTTTCATCGATTTGTGGGACACAAGTAGTATTTTTCGAAGCAAATATGGAGGCATTCTGTTATCTGTGGACCTTCAGAGTGTTGAAGAAACACAGATATTGCATCGGTATTGAATACAACAGGCACAATGGGGCTTTTATTCCATGGGACTAATGTCTCAAACTGTCTATGCTTTGATCGATTCCTGGGAAACCAGTAGTAGGTTTCGAAGCACATCTGGAGGTATTCTGTAATCTGTGGTCCTTCAGAGTGTTGATGAAACACAGATATTGCATCGGTATTGAATACAACAGGCACCGTGGGGCTTTTATTCCATGGGAGTAATGTCTCAAACTGTCTATGCTTTGATCGATTCCTGGGAAACCAGTAGTAGTTTTCGAACCACATCTGGAGGCATTCTGTAATCTGTGGACCTTTAGAGTGTTGATGAAACACAGATATTGCATCGGTATTGCATACAACAGGCACCGTGGTGCTTTTATTCCATGGGAGTAGTGTATCAAACTGTCTATGCTTTGATCGATTCCTGGGAGACAAGTAGTAGTTTTCGAAGCACATCTGGAGGCATTCTGTAATCTGTGGACCTTCAGAGTGTTGATGAAACACAGATATTGCATCGGTATTGAATACAAAAGGCACAATGGGTCTTTTATTCCATGGGAGTAATGTCTCAAACTGTCTATGCTTTGATCGATTCCTGGGAGACCAGTAGTAGTTTTCGAAGCACATCTGGAGGCATTCTGTAATCTGTGGACCTTCAGAGTGTTGATGAAACACAGATATTGCATCGGTATTGAATACAACAGGCACCGTGGGGCTTTTATTCCATGGGAGTAGTGTATCAAACTGTCTATGATTTGATCGATTCCTGGGAGACCAGTAGTAGTTTTCGAAGCACATCTGGAGGCATTCTGTAATCTGTGGACCTTCAGAGTGTTGATGAAACACAGATATTGCATCGGTATTGAATACAACAGGCACAATGGGTCATTTATTCCATGTTAGTAATGTCTCAAACTGTCTAAGCTTTGATCGATTCCTGGGAGACCAGTAGTCGGTTTTGAAGCACATCTGGAGGCATTCTGTAATCTGTGGACCTTCAGAGTGTTGAAGAAACAGGGAAATTGCATCGGTATTGAATACAACAGGCACCGTGGGGCTTTTATTCCATGGGAGTAGTGTATCAAACTGTCTATGCTTTGATCGATTCCTGGGAGACCAGTAGTAGTTTTCGAAGCACATCTGGAGGCATTCTGTAATCTGTGGAACTTCAGAGTGTTGATGAAACACAGATATTGCATCGGTATTGAATACAACAGGCACAATGGGTCTTTTATTCCATGGGAGTAATGTCTCAAACTGTCTATGCCTTGATAGATTCCTGGGAGACCAGTAGTAGTTTTCGAAGCACATCTGGAGGCATTCTGTAATCTGTGGACCTTCAGAGTGTTGAAGAAACAGGGAAATTGCATCGGTATTGAATACAACAGGCATCGTGGGGCTGTTATTCCATGGGAGTAATGTCTCAAACTGCCTATGCTATGATCGATTCCTGGGAAACCAGTAGTAGGTTTCGAAGCACATCTGGAGGTATTCTGTAATCTGTGGTCCTTCAGAGTGTTGATGAAACACAGATATTGCATCGGTATTCAATACAACAGGCACCATGGGGCTTTTATTCCATGGGAGTAATGTCTCAAACTGTCTACGCTTTCATCGGTTCCTGGGAGACAAGTAGTAGTTTTCGAAGCACATATGGAGGCATTCTGTTATATGTGGTCCTTCAGAGTGTTGAAGAAACAGGGAAATTGCATCGGTATTGAATACAACAGGCACCATGGGGCTTTTATTCCATGGGAGTAATGTCTCAAACTGTCTATGATCGATTCCTGGGAGACCAGTAGTAGTTTTCGAAGCACATCTGGAGGCATTCTGTAATCTGTGGACGTTCAGAGTGTTGAAGAAACAGGGAAATTGCATCGGTATTGAATACAACAGGCATCGTGGGCTTTTATTCCATGGGAGTAATGTCTCAAACTGTCTATGCTTTGATCGATTCCTGGGAAACCAGTAGTCGGTTTCGAAGCACATCTGGAGGTATTCTGTAATCTGTGGTCCTTCAGAATGTTGATGAAACACAGATATTGCATCTGTATTGAATACAAAAGGCACCACGGGGCTTATATTCCATGGGAGTAATGTCTCAAACTGTCTACGCTTTCATCGATTCCTGGGAGACAAGTAGTAGTTTTCGAAGCACATCTGGAGGCATTCATTAATCTGTGGACCTTCAGAGTGTTGAAGAAACAGGGAAATTGCATCGGTATTGAATACAACAGGCATCGTGGGGCTTTTATTCCATGGGAGTAATGTCTCAAACTGTCTATGCTTTGATCGAATCCTGGGAAACAAGTAGTAGGTTTCAAAGCACATCTGGAGGTATTCTGTAATCTGTGGTCCTTCAGAGTGTTGATGAAACACAGATATTGCATCGGTATTGAATACAACAGGCACCATGGGGCTTTTATTCCATGGGAGTAATGTCTCAAACTGTCTATGCTTTGATCGATTCCTGGGAAACCAGTAGTAATTTTCGAAGCACATCTGGAGGCATTCTGTAATCTGTGGACCTTCAGAGTGTTGATGAAAGACAGATATTGCATCGGTATTGAATACAACAGGCACCATGGGGCTTTTATTCCATGGGAGTAGTCTCTCAAATTGTCTATGCTTTGATCGATTCCTGGGAGACCAGTAGTAGTTTTCGAACCACATCTGGAGGCATTCTGTAATCTGTGGACCTTCAGAGTGTTGAAGAAACTCAGATATTGCATCGGTATTGAATACAACAGGCATCGTGGGGCTTTTATTCCATGGGAGTAATGTCTCAAACAGTCTATGCTATGATCGATTCCTGGGAAACCCGTAGTAGGTTTCGAAGTACTTCTGGAGGTATTCTGTAATCTGTGGTCCTTCTGAGTGTTGAAGAAACACAGATATTGCATCGGTATTGAATACAAAAGGCACCATGGGGCTTTTATTCCATGGGAGTAATGTCTCAAACTGTCTATGCTTTCATCGATTCCTGGGAGACAAATAGTAGTTTTCGAAGCACATATGGAGGCATTCTGTTATATGTGGACCTTCAGAGTGTTGAAGAAACAGGGAAATTGCATTGGTATTGAATACAACAGGCACCATGGGGCTTTTATTCCATGGGAGTAATGTCTCAAGCTGTCTATGCTTTCATCGATTTCTGGGACACAAGTAGTAGTTTTCGAAGCACATATGGAGGCATTCTGTTATCTGTATACCTTCAGAGTGTTGAAGAAACAGGGAAATTTCATCGGTATTGAATACAACAGGCATCGTGGGGCTTTTATTCCATGGGACTAATGTCTCAAACTGTCTATGCTTTGATCGATTCCTGGGAAACCAGTAGTAGGTTTCGAAGCACATCTGGAGGCATTCTGTAATCTGTGGTCCTTCAGAGTGTTGATGAAACTCAGATATTGCATCGGTATTGAATACAACAGGCATCGTGGATCTTTTATTCCATGGGAGTAATGTCTCAAACTGTCTATGCTATGATCGATTCCTGGGAAACCAGTAGTAGGTTTCGAAGCACATCTGGAGGTATTCTGTAATCTGTGGTCCTTCAGAGTGTTGATGAAACACAGATATTGCATCGGTATTGAATAAAACAGGCACCATGGGGCTTTTATTCCATGGGAGTAATGTCTCAAACTGTCTATGCTTTGATCGATTCCTGGGAAACCAGTAGTAGTTTTCGAAGCACATCTGGAGGCATTCTGTAATCTGTGGACCTTCAGAGTGTTGATGAAACACAGATATTGCATCGGTATTGAATACAACAGGCACCGTGCGGCTTTTATTCCATGGAAGTAGTGTATCAAACTGTCTATGCTTAGATCGATTCCTGGGAGACCAGTAGTAGTTTTCGAAGCACATCTGGAGGCATTCTGTAATCTGTGGACCTTCAGAGTGTTGATGAAACACAGATATTGCATCGGTATTGAATACAACAGGCACAATGGGTCTTTTATTCCATGGGAGTAATGTCTCAAACTGTCTATGCTTTGATCGATTCCTGGGAGACCAGTAGTAGTTTTCGAAGCACATCTGGAGGCATTCTGTAATCTGTGGACCTTCAGAGTGTTGAAGAAACAGGGAAATTGCATCGGTATTGAATACAACAGGCATCGTGAGGCTGTTATTCCGTGGGAGTAATGTCTCAAACTGTCTATGCTATGATCGATTCCTGGGAAACCAGTAGTAGATGTCGAAGCACATCTGGAGGTATTCTGTAATCTGTGGTCCTTCAGAGTGTTGATGAAACACAGATATTGCATCGGTATTCAATACAACAGGCACCATGGGGCTTTTATTCCATGGGAGTAATGTCTCAAACTGTATACGCTTTCATCGATTCCTGGGAGACAAGTAGTAGTTTTCGAAGCACATATGGAGGCATTCTGTTATATGTGGACCTTCAGAGTGTTGAAGAAACAGGGAAATTGCATCGGTATTGAATACAACAGGCACCATGGGGCTTTTATTCCATGGGAGTAATGTCTCAAACTGTCTATGCTTTGATCGATTCCTGGGAGACCAGTAGTAGTTTTCGAAGCACATCTGGAGGCATTCTGTAATCTGTGGACCTTCAGAGTGTTGAAGAAACAGGGAAATTGCATCGGTATTGAATACAACAGGCATCGTGGGGCTTTTATTCCATGGGAGTAATGTGTCAAACTGTCTATGCTTTGATCGATTCCTGGGAAACCAGTAGTCGGTTTCGAAGCACATCTGGAGGTATTCTGTAATCTGTGGTCCTTCAGAATGTTGATGAAACACTGATATTGCATCGGTATTGAATACAATAGGCACCACGGGGCTTATATTCCATGGGAGTAATGTCTCAAACTGTCTATGCTTTGATCGATTCCTGGGAGACCAGTAGTAGTTTTCGAAGCACATCTGGAGGCATTCTGTAATCTGTGGACCTTCAGAGTGTTGAAGAAACAGGGAAATTGCATCGGTATTGAATACAACAGGCACCATGGGGCTTTTATTCCATGGGAGTAATGTCTCAAACTGTCTATGATCGATTCCTGGGAGACCAGTAGTAGTTTTCGAAGCACATCTGGAGGCATTCTGTAATCTGTGGACCTTCAGAGTGTTGAAGAAACAGGGAAATTGCATCGGTATTGAATACAACAGGCATCGTGGGGCTTTTATTCCATGGGAGTAATGTCTCAAACTGTCTATGCTTTGATCGATTCCTGGGAAACCAGTAGTAGGTTTCGAAGCACATCTGGAGGTATTCTGTAATCTGTGGACCTTCAGAGTGTTGATGAAACACAGATCTTGCATCGGTATTGAATACAACAGGAACAATGGGGCTTTTATTCCATGGGAGTAATGTCTCAAACTGTCTATGCTTTGATCCATTCCGGGGAGACCAGTAGTAGGTTTCTAAGTACATCTGGAGGTATTCTGTAATCTGTGGTCCTTCAGAGTGTTGATGAAACACAGATATTGCATCGGTATTGAATACAAAAGGCACCATGGGGCTTTTATTCCATGGGAGTAATGTCTCAAACTGTCTATGCTTTCATCGATTCCTGGGAGACAAGTAGTAGTTTTCGAAGCACATATGGAGGCATTCTGTTATATGTGGACCTTCAGAGTGTTGAAGAAACAGGGATATTGCATCGGTATTGAATACAACAGGCACCATGGGGCTTTTATTCCATGGGAGAAATGTCTCAAACTGTCTATGCGTTCATCGATTTCTGGGACACAAGTAGTAGTTTTCGAAGCAAATATGGAGGCATTCTGTTATCTGTGGACCTTCAGAGTGTTGAAGAAACAGGGAAATTTCATCGGTATTGAATACAACAGGCATCGTGGGGCTTTTATTCCACGGGACTAATGTCTCAAACTGTCTATGCTTTGATCGATTCCTGGGAAACCAGTAGTAGTTTTCGAAGCACATCTGGAGGCATTCTGTAATCTGTGGACCTTCAGAGTGTTGATGAAACACAGATATTGCATCGGTATTGAATACAACAGGCACCGTGGGGCTTTTATTCCATGGGAGTAGTGTATCAAACTGTCTATGCTTTGATCGATTCCTGGGAGACCAGTAGTAGATTTCGAAGCACATCTGGAGGCATTCTGTAATCTGTGGACCTTCAGAGTGTTGATGAAACACAGATATTGCATCGGTATTGAATACAACAGGCACAATGGGTCTTTTATTCCATGGGAGTAATGTCTCAAACTGTCTATGCTTTGATCGATTCCTGGGAGATCAGTAGTAGTTTTCGAAGCACATCTGGAGGCATTCTGTAATCTGTGGACCTTCAGAGTGTTGAAGAAACAGGGAAATTGCATCGGTATTGAATACAACAGGCATCGCCTGGCTTTTATTCCATGGGAGTAATGTCTCAAACTGTCTATGCTATGATCGATTCCTGGGAAACCAGTAGTCGGTTTCGAAGCACATCTGGAGGCATTCTGTAATCTGTGGACCTTCAGAGTGTTGATGAAACACAGATATTGCATCGGTATTGAATACAACAGGCACAATGGGTCTTTTATTCCATGGGAGTAATGTCTCAAACTGTCTATGCTTTGATCGATTCCTGGGAGATCAGTAGTAGTTTTCGAAGCACATCTGGATTCATTCTGTAATCTGTGGACCTTCAGAGTGTTGAAGAAACAGGGAAATTGCATCGGTATTGAATACAACAGGCATCGTGGGGCTTTTATTCCACGGGACTAATGTCTCAAACTGTCTATGCTTTGATCGATTCCTGGGAAACCAGTAGTAGTTTTCGAAGCACATCTGGAGGCATTCTGTAATCTGTGGACCTTCAGAGTGTTGATGAAACACAGATATTGCATCGGTATTGAATACAACAGGCACCGTGGGGCTTTTATTCCATGGGAGTAGTGTATCAAACTGTCTATGCTTTGATCGATTCCTGGGAGACCAGTAGTAGATTTCGAAGCACATCTGGAGGCATTCTGTAATCTGTGGACCTTCAGAGTGTTGATGAAACACAGATATTGCATCGGTATTGAATACAACAGGCACAATGGGTCTTTTATTCCATGGGAGTAATGTCTCAAACTGTCTATGCTTTGATCGATTCCTGGGAGATCAGTAGTAGTTTTCGAAGCACATCTGGAGGCATTCTGTAATCTGTGGACATTCAGAGTGTTGAAGAAACAGGGAAATTGCATCGGTATTGAATACAACAGGCATCGCCTGGCTTTTATTCCATGGGAGTAATGTCTCAAACTGTCTATGCTATGATCGATTCCTGGGAAACCAGTAGTCGGTTTCGAAGCACATCTGGAGTTATTCTGTAATCTGTGGTCCTTCAGAGTGTTGATGAAACACAGATATTGCATCGGTATTCAATACAACAGGCACCATGGGGTTTTATTCCATCGGAGTAATGTCTCAAACTGTCTACGCTTTCATCGATTCCTGGGAGACAAGTAGTAGTTTTCGAAGCACATATGGAGGCATTCTGTTATATGTGGACCTTCAGAGTGTTGAAGAAACAGGGAAATTGCATCGGTATTGAATACAACAGGCACCATGGGGCTTTTATTCCATGGGAGTAATGTCTCATACTGTCTATGATCGATTCGGGGAGACCAGTAGTAGTTTTCGAAGCACATCTGGAGTCATTCTGTAATCTGTGGACCTTCAGAGTGTTGAAGAAACAGGGAAATTGCATCGGTATTGAATACAACAGGCATCGTGGGGCTTCTATTCCATGGGAGTAATGTCTCAAACTGTCTATGCTTTGATCGATTCCTGGGAAACCAGTAGTCGGTTTCGATGCACATCTGGAGGTATTCTGTAATCTGTGGTCCTTCAGAATGTTGATGAAACACAGATATTGCATCGGTATTGAATACAACAGGCACCACGGGGCTTATATTCCATGGGAGTAATGTCTCAAACTGTCTACGCTTTCATCGATTCCTGGGAGACAAGTAGTAGTTTTCGAAGCACATCTGGAGGCATTCATTAATCTGTGGACCTTCAGAGTGTTGAAGAAACAGGGAAATTGCATCGGTATTGAATACAACAGGCATCGTGGGGCTTTTATTCCATGGGAGTAATGTCTCAAACTGTCTATGCTTTGATCGATTCCTGGGAAACCAGTAGTAGGTTTCGAAGCACATCTGGAGGTATTCTGTAATCTGTGGTCCTTCAGAGTGTTGAAGAAACAGGGAAATTGCATCGGTATTGAATACAACAGGCATCGTGGGGCTTTTATTCCATGGGAGTAATGTCTCAAACTGTCTATGCTATGATCGATTCCTGGGAAACCAGTAGTAGGTTTCGAAGTACATCTGGAGGTATTCTGTAATCTGTGGTCCTTCTGAGTGTTGAAGAAACACAGATATTGCATCGGTATTGAATACAAAAGGCACCATGGGGCTTTTATTCCATGGGAGTAATGTCTCAAACTGTCTATGCTTTCATCGATTCCTGGGAGACAAGTAGTAGTTTTCGAAGCACATATGGAGGCATTCTGTTATATGTAGACCTTCAGAGTGTTGAAGAAACAGGGAAATTGCATCGGTATTGAATACAACAGGCACCATGGGGCTTTTATTCCATGGGAGTAATGTCTCAAACTGTCTATGCTTTCATCGATTTCTGGGACACAAGTAGTAGTTTTCGAAGCACATATGGAGGCATTCTGTTATCTGTGGACCTTCAGAGTGTTGAAGAAACAGGGAAATTTCATCGGTATTGAATACAACAGCCATCGTGGGGCTTTTATTCCATGGGACTAATGTCTCAAACTGTCTATGCTTTGATCGATTCCTGGGAAACCAGTAGTAGGTTTTGAAGCACATCTGGAGGTATTCTGTAATCTGTGGTCCTTCAGAGTGTTGATGAAACTCAGATATTGCATCGGTATTGAATACAACAGGCATCATGGGGCTTTTATTCCATGGGAGTAATGTCTCAAACTGTCTATGCTTTGATCGATTCCTGGGAAACCAGTAGTAGTTTTCGAAGCACATCTGGAGGCATTCTGTAATCTGTGGACCTTCAGAGGGTTGATGAAACACAGATATTGCATCGGTATTGAATACAACAGGCACCGTGGGGCTTTTATTCCATGGGAGTAGTGTATCAAACATTCTATGCTTTGATCGATTCCTGGGAGACCAGTAGTAGTTTTCGAAGCACATCTGGAGGCATTCTGTAATCTGTGGACCTTCAGAGTGTTGACGAAACACAGATATTGCATCGGTATTAAATACAACAGGCACAATGAGTCCTTTATTCCATGGGAGTAATGTCTCAAACTGTCTATGCTTTGATCGATTCCTGGGAGACCAGTGGTAGTTTTCGAAGCACATCTGGAGGCATTCTGTAATCTGTGGACCTTCAGAGTGTTGAAGAAACAGGGAAATTGCATCGGTATTGAATACAACAGGCATCGTGGGGCTGTTATTCCATGCGAGTAATGTCTCAAACTGTCTATGCTATGATCGATTCCTGGGAAACCAGTAGTAGGTTTCGAAGCACATCTGGAGGTATTCTGTAATCTGTGGTCCTTCAGAGTGTTGATGAAACACAGATATTGCATCGGTATTGAATACAACAGGCACCATGGGGCTTTTATTCCATGGGAGTAATGTCTCAAACTGTCTATGCTTTGATCGATTCCTGGGAAACCAGTAGTAATTTTCGAAGCACATCTGGAGGCATTCTGTAAACTGTGGACCTTCAGAGTGTTGATGAAAGACAGATATTGCATCGGTATTGAATACAACAGGCACCATGGGGCTTTTATTCCATGGGAGTAGTGTCTCAAATTGTCTATGCTTTGATCGATTCCTGGGAGTCCAGTAGTAGTTTTCGAAGCACATCTGGAGGCATTCTGTAATCTGTGGACCTTCAGAGTGTTGAAGAAACAGGGAAATTGCATCGGTATTGAATACAACAGGCATCGTGGGGCTTTTATTCCATGGGAGTAATGTCTCAAACTGTGTATGCTTTGATCGATTCCTGGGAAACCAGTAGTAGGTTTCGAAGCACATCTGGAGGTATTCTGTAATCTGTGGACCTTCAGAGTGTTGATGAAACACAGATCTTGCATCGGTATTGAATACAACAGGCACAATGGGGCTTTTATTCCATGGGAGTAATGTCTCAAACTGTCTATGCTTTGATCGATTCCGGGGAGACCAGTACTAGGTTTCGAAGCACATCTCGAGGTATTCTGTAATCTGTGGTCCTTCAGAGTGTTGATGAAACACAGATATTGCATCGGTATTGAATACAAAAGGCACCATGGGGCTTTAATTCCATGGGAGTAATGTCTCAAACTGTCTATGCTTTCATCGATTCCTGGGAGACAAGTAGTAGTTTTCGAAGCACATATGGAGGCATTCTGTTATATGTGGACCTTCAGAGTGTTGAAGAAACAGGGAAATTGCATCGGTATTGAATACAACAGGCACCATGGGGCTTTTATTCCATGGGAGTAATGTCTCAAACTGTCTATGCTTTCATCGATTTCTGGGACACAAGTAGTAGTTTTCGAAGCAAATATGGAGGCATTCTGTAATCTGTGGACCTTCAGAGTGTTGATGAAACACAGATTTTGCATCGCTATTGAATACAACAGGCACCATGGGGCTTTTATTCCATGGGAGTAATGTCTCAAACTGTTTATGATCGATTCCTGGGAGACCAGTAGTAGTTTTCGAAGCACATCTGGAGTCATTCTGTAATCTGTGGACCTTCAGAGTGTTGAAGAAACAGGGAAATTGCATCGGTATTGAATACAACAGGCATCGTGGGGCTTCTATTCCATGGGAGTAATGTCTCAAACTGTCTATGCTTTGATCGATTCCTGGGAAACCAGTAGTCGGTTTCGAAGCACATCTGGAGGTATTCTGTAATCTGTGGTCCTTCAGAATGTTGATGAAACACAGATATTGCATCGGTATTGAATACAACAGGCACCACGGGGCTTATATTCCATGGGAGTAATGTCTCAATCTGTCTACGCTTTCATCGATTCCTGGGAGACAAGTAGTAGTTTTCGAAGCACATCTGGAGGCATTCATTAATCTGTGGACCTTCAGAGTGTTGAAGAAACAGGGAAATTGCATCGGTATTGAATACAACAGGCATCGTAGGGCTTTTATTCCATGGGAGTAATGTCTCAAACTGTCTATGCTTTGATCGATTCCTGGGAAACCAGTAGTAGGTTTAGAAGCACATCTGGAGGTATTCTGTAATCTGTGGTCCTTCAGAGTGTTGATGAAACTCAGATATTGCATCGGTATTGAATACAACAGGCATCGTGGGTCTTTTATTCCATGGGAGTAATGTCTCAAACTGTCTATGCTATGATCGATTCCTGGGAAACCAGTAGTAGGTTTCGAAGTACATCTGGAGGTATTCTGTAATCTGTGGTTCTTCTGAGTGTTGAAGAAACACAGATATTGCATCGGTATTGAATACAAAAGGCACCATGGGGCTTTTATTCAATGGGAGTAATGTCTCAAACTGTCTATGCTTTCATCGATTCCTGGGAGACAAGTAGTAGTTTTCGAAGCACATATGGAGGCATTGTGTTATATGTGGACCTTCAGAGTGTTGAAGAAACAGGGAAATTGCATCGGTATTGAATACAACAGGCACCATGGGGCTTTTATTCCATGGGAGTAATGTCTCAAACTGTCTATGCTTTCATCGATTTCTGGGACACAAGTAGTAGTTTTCGAAGCACATATGGAGTCATTCTGTTATCTGTGGACCTTCAGAGTGTTGAAGAAACAGGGAAATTTCATCGGTATTGAATACAACAGCCATCGTGGGGCTTTTATTCCATGGGACTAATGTCTCAAACTGTCTATGCTTTGATCGATTCCTGGGAAGCCAGTAGTAGGTTTCGAAGCACATCTGTTGGTATTCTGTAATCTGTGGTCCTTCAGAGTGTTGATGAAACTCAGATATTGCATCGGTATTGAATACAACAGGCATCATGGGGATTTTATTCCATGGGAGTAATGTCTCAAACTGTCTATGCTTTGATCGATTCCTGGGAAACCAGTAGTAGTTTTCGAAGCACATCTGGAGGCATTCTGTAATCTGTGGACCTTCAGAGTGTTGATGAAACACAGATATTGCATCGGTATTGAATACAACAGGCACCATGGGGCTTTTATTCCATCGGAGTAGTGTATCAAACTTTCTATGCTTTGATCGATTCCTGGGAGACCAGTAGTAGTTTTCGAAGCACATCTGGAGGCATTCTGTAATCTGTGGACCTTCAGAGTGTTGATGAAACACAGATATTGCATCGGTATTGAATACAACAGGCACAATGGGTCCTTTATTCCATGGGAGTAATGTCTCAAACTGTCTATGCTTTTATCTATTCCTGGGAGACCAGTAGTAGTTTTCGAAGCACATCTGGAGGCATTCTGTAATCTGTGGACCTTCAGAGTGTTGAAGAAACAGGGAAATTGCATCGGTATTGAATACAACAGGCATCGTGGGGCTGTTATTCCATGGGAGTAATGTCTCAAACTGTCTATGCTATGATCGATTCCTGGGAAACCAGTAGTAGGTTTCGAAGCACATCTGGAGGTATTCTGTAATCTGTGGTCCTTCAGAGTGTTGATGAAACACAGATATTGCATCGGTATTGAATACAACAGGCACCATGGGGCTTTTATTCCATGGGAGTAATGTCTCAAACTGTCTACGCTTTCATCGATTCCTGGGAGACAAGTAGTAGTTTTCGAAGCACATATGGAGGCATTCTGTTATATGTGGACCTTCAGAGTGTTGAAGAAACAGGGAAATTGCATCGGTATTGAATACAACAGGCACCATGGGGCTTTTATTCCATGGGAGTAATGTCTCAAACTGTCTATGCTTTGATCGATTCCTGGGAGACCAGTAGTAGTTTTCGAAGCACATCTGGAGGCATTCTGTAATCTGTGGACCTTCAGAGTGTTGAAGAAACAGGGAAATTGCATCGGTATTGAATACAACAGGCATCGTGGGGCTTTTATTCCATGGGAGTAATGTGTCAAACTGTCTATGCTTTGATCGATTCCTGGGAAACCAGTAGTCGGTTTCGAAGCACATCTGGAGGTATTCTGTAATCTGTGGTCCTTCAGAATGTTGATGAAACACAGATATTGCATCGGTATTGAATACAATAGGCACCACGGGGCTTATATTCCATGGGAGTAATGTCTCAAACTGTCTATGCTTTGATCGATTCCTGGGAGACCAGTAGTAGTTTTCGAAGCACATCTGGAGGCATTCTGTAATCTGTGGACCTTCAGAGTGTTGAAGAAACAGGGAAATTGCATCGGTATTGAATACAACAGCCATCGTGGGGCTTTTATTCCATGGGAGTAATGTCTCAAACTGTCTATGCTTTGATCAATTCCTTTGAAACCAGTAGTAGGTTTCGAAGCACATCTGGAGGTATTCTGTAATCTGTGGTCCTTCAGAGTGTTGATGAAACTCAGATATTGCATCGGTATTGAATACAACAGGCATCGTGGGGCTTTTATTCCATGGGAGGTAGGTCTCAAACTGTCTATGCTATGATCGATTCCTGGGAAACCAGTAGTAGGTTTCGAAGTACATCTGGAGGTATTCTGTAATCTGTGGTCCTTCTGAGTGTTGAAGGAACACAGATATTGCATCGGTATTGAATACAAAAGGCACCATGGGGCTTTTATTCCATGGGAGTAATGTCTCAAACTGTCTATGCTTTCATCGATTCCTGGGAGACAAGTAGTAGTTTTCGAAGCACATATGGAGGCATTCTGTTATATGTGGACCTTCAGAGTGTTGAAGAAACAGGGAAATTGCATCGGTATTGAATACAACAGGCACCATGGGGCTTTTATTCCATGGGAGTAATGTCTCAAACTGTCTATGCTTTCATCGATTTCTGGGACACAAGTAGTAGTTTTCGAAGCACATATGGAGGCATTCTGTTATCTGTGGACCTTCAGAGTGTTGAAGAAACAGGGAAATTTCATCGGTATTGAATACAACAGGCATCGTGGGGCTTTTATTCCATGGGAGTAATGTCTCAAACTGTCTATGCTTTGATCGATTCCTGTGAAACCAGTAGTAGTTTTCGAAGCACATCTGGAGGCATTCTGTAATCTGTGGACCTTCAGAGTGTTGATGAAACACAGATATTGCATCGGTATTGAATACAACAGGCACCGTGGGGCTTTTATTCCATGGGAGTAGTGTATCAAACTGTCTATGATTTGATCGATTCCTGGGAGACCAGTAGTAGTTTTCGAAGCATATCTGGAGGCATTCTGTAATCTGTGGACCTTCAGAGTGTTGATGAAACACAGATATTGCATCGGTATTGAATACAACAGGCACAATGGGTCTTTTATTCCATGGGAGTAATGTCTCAAACTGTCTATGCCTTGATAGATTCCTGGGAGACCAGTAGTAGTTTTCGAAGCACATCTGGAGGCATTCTGTAATCTGTGGACCTTCAGAGTGTTGAAGAAACAGGGAAATTGCATCGGTATTGAATACAACAGGCATCGTGGGGCTGTTATTCCATGGGAGTAATGTCTCAAACTGTCTATTCTATGATCGATTCCTGGGAAACCAGTAGTAGGTTTCGAAGCACATCTGGAGGTATTCTGTAATCTGTGGTCCTTCAGAGTGTTGAAGAAACAGGGAAATTGCATCGGTATTGAATACAACAGGCATCGTGGGGCTTTTATTCCATGGGAGTAATGTCTCAAACTGTCTATGCTTTGATGGATCCTGGGAAACCAGTAGTAGTTTTCGAAGCACATCTGGAGGCATTCTGTAATCTGTGGACCTTCAGAGTGTTGAAGAAACAGGGAAATTGCATCGGTATTGAATACAACAGGCATCGTGGGGCTTTTATTCCATGGGAGTAATGTGTCAAACTGTCTATGCTTTGATCGATTCCTGGGAAACCAGTAGTCGGTTTCGAAGCACATCTGGAGGTATTCTGTAATCTGTGGTCCTTCAGAATGTTGATGAAACACAGATATTGCATCGGTGTTGAATACAATAGGCACCACGGGGCTTATATTCCATGGGAGTAATGTCTCGAACTGTCTATGCTTTGATCGATTCCTGGGAGACCAGTAGTAGTTTTCGAAGCACATCTGGAGGCATTCTATAATCTGTGGACCTTCAGAGTGTTGAAGAAACAGGGAAATTGCATCGGTATTGAATACAACAGGCACGTGGGGCTTTTATTCCATGGGAGTAATGTCTCAAACTGTCTATGCTATGATCGATTCCTGGGAAACCAGTAGTAGGTTTCGAAGTACATCTGGAGGTATTCTGTAATCTGCGGTACTTCAGAGTGTTGATGAAACACAGATATTGCATCGGTATTGAATACAAAAGGCACCATGGGGCTTTTATTCCATGGGAGTAATGTCTCAAACTGTCTATGCTTTCATCGATTCCTGGGAGACAAGTAGTAGTTTTCGAAGCACATATGGAGGCATTCTGTTATATGTGGACCTTCAGAGTGTTGAAGAAACAGGGAAATTCCTACGGTATTGAATACAACAGGCACCATGGGGCTTTTATTCCATGGGAGTAATGTCTCAAACTGTCTATGCTTTCATCGATTTCTGGGACACAAGTAGTAGTTTTCGAAGCAAATATGGAGGCATTCTGTTATCTGTGGACCTTCAGAGTGTTGAAGAAACAGGGAAATTTCATCGGTATTGAATACAACAGGCATCGTGGGGCTTTTATTCCATGGGACTAATGTCTGAAACTGTCTATGCTTTGATCGATTCCTGGGAAACCAGTAGTAGGTTTCGAAGCACATCTGGAGGTATTCTGTAATCTGTGGTACTTCAGAGTGTTGATGAAACTCAGATATTGCATCGGTATTGAATACAACAGGCATCGTGGGGCTTTTATTCCATGGGAGTAATGTCTCAAACTGTCTATGCTATGATCGATTCCTGGGAAACCAGTAGTAGGTTTCGAAGCACATCTGGAGGTATTCTGTAATCTGTGGTCCTTCAGAGTGTTGATGAAACACAGATATTGCATCGGTATTGAATACAACAGGCACCATGGGGCTTTTATTCCATGGGAGTAATGTCTCAAACTGTCTATGCTTTGATCGATTCCTGGGAAACCAGTAGTAGTTTTCGAAGCACATCTGGAGGCATTCTGTAATCTGTGGACCTTCAGAGTGTTGATGAAACACAGATATTGCATCGGTATTGAATACAACAGGCACAATGGGTCTTTTATTCCATGGCATGGGAGTAATGTCTCAAACTGTCTATGCTTTGATCGATTCCTGGGAGACCAGTAGTAGTTTTCGAAGCACATCTGGAGGCATTATGTAATCTGTGGACCTTCAGAGTGTTGAAGAAACAGGGAAATTGTATCGGTATTGAATACAACAGGCATCGTGGGGCTGTTATTCCATGGGAGTAATGTCTCAAACTGTCTATGCTATGATCGATTCCTGGGAAACCAGTAGTAGGTTTCGAAGCACATCTGGAGGTATTCTGTAATCTGTGGACCTTCAGAGTGTTGAAGAAACAGGGAAATTGTATCGGTATTGAATACAACAGGCATCGTGGGGCTGTTATTCCATGGGAGTAATGTCTCAAACTGTCTATGCTATGATCGATTCCTGGGAAACCAGTAGTAGGTTTCGAAGCACATATGGAGGCATTCTGTTATATGTGGACCTTCAGAGTGTTGAAGAAACAGGGAAATTGCATCGGTATTGAATACAATAGGCACCATGGGGCTTTTATTCCATGGGAGTAATGTCTCAAACTGTCTATGCTTTGATCGATTCCTGGGAGACCAGTAGTAGTTTTCGAAGCACATCTGGAGGCATTCTGTAATCTGTGGACCTTCAGAGTGTTGAAGAAACAGGGAAATTGCATCGGTATTGAATACAACAGGCATCGTGGGGCTTTTATTCCATGAGAGTAATGTGTCAAACTGTCTATGCTTTGATCGATTCCTGGGAAACCAATAGTCGCTTTCGAAGCACATCTGGAGGTAATCTGTAATCTGTGGTCCTTCAGAATGTTGATGAAACACAGATATTGCATCGGTATTGAATACAACAGGCACCACGGGGCTTATATTCCATGGGAGTAATGTCTCACTCAAACTGTCTATGCTATGATCGATTCCTGGGAAACCAGTAGTAGGTTTCGAAGCACATCTGGAGGTATTCTGTAATCTGTGGTCCTTCAGAGTGTTGATGAAACAAAGATATTGCATCGGTATTGAATACAACAGGCACCATGGGGCTTTTATTCCATGGGAGCAATGTCTCAAACTGTCTATGCTTTGATCGATTCCTGGGAAACCAGTAGTAGTTTTCGAAGCACATCTGGAGGCATTCTGTAATCTGTGGACCTTCAGAGTGTTGAAGAAACATGTAAATTGCATCGGTATTGAATACAACAGGCATCGTGGGGCTTTTATTCCATGGGAGTAATGTCTCAAACTGTCTATGCTTTGATCGATTCCTGGGAAACCAGTAGTAGGTTTCGAAGCACATCTGGAGGTATTCTGTAATCTGTGGTCCTTCAGAGTGTTGATGAAACACAGATATTGCATCGGTATTGAATACAACAGGCACCATGGGGCTTTTATTCCATGGGAGTAATGTCTCAAACTGTCTACGCTTTCATCGATTCCTGGGAGACAAGTAGTAGTTTTGGAAGCACATATGGAGGCATTCTGTTATATGTGGACCTTCAGAATGTTGACGAAACAGGGAAATTGCATCGGTATTGAATACAACAGTCATCGTGGGGCTTTTATTCCATGGGAGTAATGTCTCAAACTGTCTATGCTTTGATCGATTCCTGGGAAACCAGTAGTAGGTTTCGAAGCACATCTGGAGGTAATCTGTAATCTGTGGTCCTTCAGAGTGTTGATGAAACACAGATATTGCATCGGTATTGAATACAACAGGCACCATGGGGCTTTTATTCCATGGGAGTAATGTCTCAAACTGTCTATGCTTTGATCGATTCCTGGGAAACCAGTAGTAGGTTTCGAAGCAAATCTGGAGTTATTCTGTAATCTGTGGTCCTTCAGAGTGTTGATGAAACACAGATATTGCATCGGTATTGAATACAACAGGCACCACGGGGCTTTTATTCCATGGGAGTAATGTCTCAAACTGTCTACGCTTTCATCGATTCTTGGGAGACAAGTAGTAGTTTTCGAAGCACATCTGGAGGCATTCTGTAATATGTGGACCTTCAGAGTGTTGAAGAAACAGGGAAATTGCATCGGTATTGAATACAACAGGCATCGTGGGGCTTTTATTCCATGGGAGTAATGTCTCAAAATGTCTATGCTTTGATCGATTCCTGGGAAACCAGTAATAGGTTTCAAAGCACATCTGGAGGTATTCTGTAATCTGTGGTCCTTCAGAGTGTTGATGAAACACAGATATTGCATCGGTATTGAATACAACAGGCACCATGGGGCTTTTATTCCATGGGAGTAATGTCTCAAACTGTCTATGCTTTCATCGTTTCCTGGGAAACCAGTAGTAGTTTTCGAATCACATCTGGAGGCATTCTGTAATCTGTGGACCTTCAGAGTGTTGATGAAACACAGATATTGCATCGGTATTGAATACAACAGGCACCATGGGGCTTTTATTCCACGGGAGTAATGTCTCAAACTGTCTATGGTTTGATCGATTCCTGCTAAACCAGTAGTAGGTTTAGAAGCACATCTGGAGGTATTCTGTAATCTGTGGTCTATCAGAGTGTTGATGAAACACAGATATTGCTTCGGTATTCAATACAACAGGCACCATAGGGCTTTTATTCCATGGGAGTAATGTCTCAAACTGTCTACGCTTTCATCGATTCCTGGGAGACAAGTAGTAGTTTTCGAAGCACATATGGAGGCATTCTGTAATCTGTGGACCTTCAGAGTGTTGATGAAACACAGATATTGCATCGGTATTGAATACAACAGGCACCATGGGGCTTTTATTCCATGGGAGTAATGTCTCAAACTGTCTATGCTTTGATCGATTCCTGGGAGACAAGTAGTAGTTTTCGAAGCACATCTGGAGGCATTCTGTAATCCGTGGACCTTCAGAGTGTTGAAGAAACAGGGAAATTGCATCGGTATTGAATACAACAGGCACCATGGGGCTTTTATTCCATGGGAGTAATGTCTCAAACTGTCTATGCTTTGATCGATTCCTGGGGGACCAGTAGTAGTTTTCGAGCACATCTGGAGGCATTCTGTAATCTGTGGACCTTCAGAGTGTTGAAGAAACAGGGAAATTGCATCGGTATTGAATACAACAGGCATCGTGGGGCTTTTATTCCATGGGAGTAATGTCTCAAACTGTCTATGATTTCATCGATTCCTGGGAGACCAGTAGTAGTTTTCGAAGCACATCTGGAGGCATTCTGTAATATGTGGACCTTCAGAGTGTTGACGAAACAGGGAAATTGCATCGGTATTGAATACAACAGTCATCGTGGGGCTTTTATTCCATGGGAGTAATGTCTCAAACTGTCTATGCTTTGATCGATTCCTGGGAAACCAGTAGTAGGTTTCGAAGCACATGTGGAGGTATTCTGTAATCTGTGGTCCTTTAGAGTGTTGATGAAACACAGATATTGCATCGGTATTGAATACAACAGGCACCATGGGGCTTTTATTCCATGGGAGTAATGTCTCAAACTGTCTATGCTTTGATCGATTCCTGGGAAACCCTTAGTAGTTTTCGAAGCACATCTGGAGGCATTCTGTAATATGTGGACCTTCAGAGTGTTGAAGAAACAGGGAAATTGCATCGGTATTGAATACAACAGGCATCGTGGGGCTTTTATTCCATGGGAGTAATGTCTCAAAATGTCTATGCTTTGATCGATTCCTGGGAAACCAGTAATAGGTTTCAAAGCACATGTGGAGGTATTCTGTAATCTGTGGTCCTTCAGAGTGTTGATGAAACACAGATATTGCATCGGTATTGAATACAACAGGCACCATGGGGCTTTTATTCCATGGGAGTAATGTCTCAAACTGTCTATGCTTTGATCGATTCCTGGGAAACCAGTAGCAGTTTTCGAAGCACATCTGGAGGCATTCTGTAATCTGTGGACCTTCAGAGTGTTGATGAAACACAGATATTGCATCGGTATTGAATACAACAGGCACCATGGGGCTTTTATTCCACGGGAGTAATGTCTCAAACTGTCTATGGTTTGATCGACTCCTGGGAAACCAGTAGTAGGTTTAGAAGCACATCTGGAGGTATTCTGTAATCTGTGGTCCATCAGAGTGTTGATGAAACACAGATATTGCTTCGGTATTCAATACAACAGGCACCATAGGGCTTTTATTCCATGGGAGTAATGTCTCAAAATGTCTATGCTTTGATCGATTCCTGGGAGACAAGTAGTAGTTTTCGAAGCACATCTGGAGGCATTCTGTAATCTGTGGACCTTCAGAGTGTTGAAGAAACAGGGAAATTGCATCGGTATTGAATACAACAGGCACCATGGGGCTTTTATTCCATGGGAGTAATGTCTCAAACTGTCTACGCTTTCATCGATTCCTAGGAGACAAGTAGTAGTTTTCGAAGCACATATGGAGGCATTCTGTTATCTGTGGACCTTCAGAGTGTTGACGAAACAGGGAAATTGCATCGGTATTGAATACAACAGTCATCGTGGGGCTTTTATTCCATGGGAGTAATGTCTCAAACTGTCTATGCTTTGATCGATTCCTGGGAAACCAGCAGTAGGTTTCGAAGCACATCTGGAGGTATTCTGTAATCTGTGGTCCTTCAGAGTGTTGATGAAACACAGATATTGCATCGGTATTGAATACAACAGGCACCATGGGGCTTTTATTCCATGGGAGTAATCTCTCAAACTGTCTATGCTTTGATCGATTCCTGGGAAACCCTTAGTAGCTTTCGAAGCACATCTGGAGGCATTCTGTAATATGTGGACCTTCAGAGTGTTGAAGAAACAGGGAAATTGCATCGGTATTGAATACAACAGGCATCGTGGGGCTTTTATTCCATGGGAGTAATGTCTCAAAATGTCTATGCTTTGATCGATTCCTGGGAAACCAGTAATAGGTTTCAAAGCACATCTGGAGGTATTCTGTAATCTGTTGTCCTTCAGAGTGTTGATGAAACACAGATATTGCATCGGTATTGAATACAACAGGCACCATGGGGCTTTTATTCCATGGGAGTAATGTCTCAAACTGTCTATGCTTTGATCGATTCCTGGGAAACCAGTAGCAGTTTTCGAAGCACATCTGGAGGCATTCTGTAATCTGTGGACCTTCAGAGTGTTGATGAAACAGAGATATTGCATCGGTATTGAATACAACAGGCACCATGGGGCTTTTATTCCACGGGAGTAATGTCTCAAACTGTCTATGGTTTGATCGACTCCTGGGAAACCAGTAGTAGGTTTAGAAGCACATCTGGAGGTAATCTGTAATCTGTGGTCCATCAGAGTGTTGATGAAACACAGATATTGCTTCGGTATTCAATACAACAGGCACCATAGGGCTTTTATTCCATGGGAGTAATGTCTCAAACTGTCTACGCTTTCATCGATTCCTAGGAGACAAGTAGTAGTTTTGGAAGCACATATGGAGGCATTCTGTTATCTGTGGACCTTCAGAGTGTTGACGAAACAGGGAAATTGCATCGGTATTGAATACAACAGTCATCGTGGGGCTTTTATTCCATGGGAGTAATGTCTCAAACTGTCTATGCTTTGATCGATTCCTGGGAAACCAGCAGTAGGTTTCGAAGCACATCTGGAGGTATTCTGTAATCTGTGGTCCTTCAGAGTGTTGATGAAACACAGATATTGCATCGGTATTGAATACAACAGGCACCATGGGGCTTTTATTCCATGGGAGTAATGCTCAAACTGTCTATGCTTTGATCGATTCCTGGGTAACCAGTAGTAGGTTTCGAAGCACATCTGGACGTATTCTGTAATCTGTGGTCCTTCAGAGTGTTGATGAAACACAGATATTGCATCGGTATTGAATACAACAGGCACCACGGGGCTTTTATTCGATGGGAGTAATGTCTCAAACTGTCTACGCTTTCATCGATTCTTGGGAGACAAGTAGTAGTTTTCGAAGCACATCTGGAGGCATTCTGTAATATGTGGACCTTCAGAGTGTTGAAGAAACAGGGAAATTGCATCGGTATTGAATACAACTGGCATCGTGGGGCTTTTATTCCATGGGAGTAATGTCTCAAAATGTCTATGCTTTCATCGATTCCTGGGAAACCAGTAGTAGGTTTCGAAGCACATCTGGAGGTATTCTGTAATCTGTGGTCCTTCAGAGTGTTGATGAAACACAGATATTGCATCGGTATTGAATACAACAGGCACCATGGGGCTTTTATTCCATGGGAGTAATGTCTCAAACTGTCTACGCTTTCATCGATTCCTGGGAGACAAGTAGTAGTTTTGGAAGCACATATGGAGGCATTCTGTTATATGTGGACCTTCAGAGTGTTGACGAAACAGGGAAATTGCATCGGTATTGAATACAACAGGCATCGTGGGGCTTTTATTCCATGGGAGTAATGTCTCAAACTGTCTATGCTTTCATCGATTCCTGGGAGACCAGTAGTAGTTTTCGAAGCACATCTGGTGGCATTCTGTAATCTGTGGACCTTCAGAGTGTTGACGAAACAGGGAAATTGCATCGGTATTGAATACAACAGTCATCGTGGGGCTTTTATTCCATGGGAGTAATGTCTCAAACTGTCTATGCTTTGATCGATTCCTGGGAAACCAGTAGTAGGTTTCGAAGCACATCTGGAGGTAGTCTGTAATCTGTGGTCCTTCAGAGTGTTGATGAAACACAGATATTGCATCGGTATTGAATACAACAGGCACCATGGGGCTTTTATTCCATGGGAGTAATGTCTCAAACTGTCTATGCTTTGATCGATTCCTGGGAAA
The DNA here is from genome assembly GCF_023897955.1 of Schistocerca gregaria. Classification (NCBI taxonomy): domain Eukaryota; kingdom Metazoa; phylum Arthropoda; class Insecta; order Orthoptera; family Acrididae; genus Schistocerca; species Schistocerca gregaria. The sequence continues at coordinate 6,629,088 of NW_026061730.1, forward strand.
CCAGTAGTAGGTTTCGAAGCACATCTGGAGGTATTCTGTAATCTGTGGTCCTTCAGAGTGTTGATGAAACACAGATATTGCATCGGTATTGAATACAACAGGCACCACGGGGCTTTTATTCCATGGGAGTAATGTCTCAAACTGTCTACGCTCTCATCGATTCTTGGGAGACAAGTAGTAGTTTTCGAAGCACATCTGGAGGCATTCTGTAATATGTGGACCTTCAGAGTGTTGAAGAAACAGGGAAATTGCATCGGTATTGAATACAACAGGCATCGTGGGGCTTTTATTCCATGGGAGTAATGTCTCAAAATGTCTATGCTTTGATCGATTCCTGGGAAACCAGTAATAGGTTTCAAAGCACATCTGGAGGTATTCTGTAATCTGTGGTCCTTCAGAGTGTTGATGAAACACAGATATTGCATCGGTATTGAATACAACAGGCACCATGGGGCTTTTATTCCATGGGAGTAATGTCTCAAACTGTCTATGCTTTGATCGATTCCTGGGAAACCAGTAGCAGTTTTCGAAGCACATCTGGAGGCATTCTGTAATCTGTGGACCTTCAGAGTGTTGATGAAACACAGATATTGCATCGGTATTGAATACAACAGGCACCATGGGGCTTTTATTCCACGGGAGTAATGTCTCAAACTGTCTATGGTTTGATCGATTCCTGGGAAACCAGTAGTAGGTTTAAAAGCACGTCTGGAGGTATTCTGTAATCTGTGGTCCATCAGAGTGTTGATGAAACACAGATATTGCTTCGGTATTCAATTCAACAGGCACTATCGGGCTTTTATTCCATGGGAGTAATGTCTCAAACTGTCTACGCTTTCATCGATTCCTGGGAGACAAGTAGTAGTTTTCGAAGCACATATGGAGGCATTCTGTTATCTGTGGACCTTCAGAGTGTTGACGAAACAGGGAAATTGCATCGGTATTGAATACAACAGTCATCGTGGGGCTTTTATTCCATGGGAGTAATGTCTCAAACTGTCTATGCTTTGATCGATTCCTGGGAAACCAGTAGTAGGTTTCGAAGCACATCTGGAGGTATTCTGTAATCTGTGGTCCTTCAGAGTGTTGATGAAACACAGATATTGGATCGGTATTGAATACAACAGGCACCACGGGGCTTTTATTTCATGGGAGTAATGTCTCAAACTGTCTACGCTTTCATCGATTCTTGGGAGACAAGTAGTAGTTTTCGAAGCACATCTGGAGGCATTCTGTAATATGTGGACCTTCAGAGTGTTGAAGAAACAGGGAAATTGCATCGGTATTGAATACAACAGGCATCGTGGGGCTTTTATTCCATGGGAGTAATGTCTCAAACTGTCTATGCTTTGATCGATTCCTGGGAAACCAGTAGTAGGTTTCGAAGCACATCTGGAGGTATTCTGTAATCTGTGGTCCTTCAGAGTGTTGATGAAACACAGATATTGCATCGGTATCGAATACAACAGGCACCATGGGGCTTTTATTCCATGGGAGTAATGTCTCAAACTGTCTATGCTTTGATCGATTCCTGGGAAACCAGTAGTAGGTTTCGAAGCACATCTGGAGGTATTCTGTAATCTGTGGTCCTTCAGAGTGTTGATGAAACACAGATATTGCATCGGTATTGAATACAACAGGCACCACGGGGCTTTTATTCCATGGGAGTAATGTCTCAAACTGTCTACGCTTTCATCGATTCTTGGGAGACAAGTAGTAGTTTTCGAAGCACATCTGGAGGCATTCTGTAATATGTGGACTTTCAGAGTGTTGAAGAAACAGGGAAATTGCATCGGTATTGAATACAACTGGCATCGTGGGGCTTTTATTCCATGGGAGTAATGTCTCAAAATGTCTATGCTTTGATCGATTCCTGGGAAACCAGTAATAGGTTTCAAAGCACATCTGGAGGTATTCTGTAATCTGTGGTCCTTCAGAGTGTTGATGAAACACAGATATTGCATCGGTATTGAATACAACAGGCACCATGGGGCTTTTATTCCATGGGAGTAATGTCTCAAACTGTCTATGTTTGATCGATTCCTGGGAAACCAGTAGTAGTTTTCGAAGCACATCTGGAGGCATTCTGTAATCTGTGGACCTTCAGAGTGTTGATGAAACACAGATATTGCATCGGTATTGAATACAACAGGCACCATGGGGCTTTTATTCCATGGGAGTAATGTCTCAAACTGTCTATGCTTTGATCGATTCCTGGGAAACCAGTAGCAGTTTTCGAAGCACATCTGGAGGCATTCTGTAATCTGTGGACCTTCAGAGTGTTGATGAAACACAGATATTGCATCGGTATTGAATACAACAGGCACCATGGGGCTTTTATTCCACGGGAGTAATGTCTCAAACTGTCTATGGTTTGATCGATTCCTGGGAAACCAGTAGTAGGTTTAGAAGCACGTCTGGAGGTATTCTGTAATCTGTGGTCCATCAGAGTGTTGATGAAACACAGATATTGCTTCGGTATTCAATACAACAGGCACTATCGGGCTTTTATTCCATGGGAGTAATGTCTCAAACTGTCTACGCTTTCATCGATTCCTGGGAGACAAGTAGTAGTTTTCGAAGCACATATGGAGGCATTCTGTTATCTGTGGACCTTCAGAGTGTTGACGAAACAGGGAAATTGCATCGGTATTGAATACAACAGTCATCGTGGGGCTTTTATTCCATGGGAGTAATGTCTCAAACTGTCTATGCTTTGATCGATTCCTGGGAAACCAGTAGTAGATTTCGAAGCACATCTGGAGGTATTCTGTAATCTGTGGTCCTTCAGAGTGTTGATGAAACACAGATATTGGATCGGTATTGAATACAACAGGCACCACGGGGCTTTTATTTCATGGGAGTAATGTCTCAAACTGTCTACGCTTTCATCGATTCTTGGGAGACAAGTAGTAGCTTTCGAAGCACATCTGGAGGCATTCTGTAATATGTGGACCTTCAGAGTGTTGAAGAAACAGGGAAATTGCATCGGTATTGAATACAACAGGCATCGTGGGGCTTTTATTCCATGGGAGTAATGTCTCAAACTGTCTATGCTTTGATCGATTCCTGGGAAACCAGTAGTAGGTTTCGAAGCACATCTGGAGGTATTCTGTAATCTGTGGTCCTTCAGAGTGTTGATGAAACACAGATATTGCATCGGTATCGAATACAACAGGCACCATGGGGCTTTTATTCCATGGGAGTAATGTCTCAAACTGTCTATGCTTTGATCGATTCCTGGGAAACCAGTAGTAGGTTTCGAAGCACATCTGGAGGTATTCTGTAATCTGTGGTCCTTCAGAGTGTTGATGAAACACAGATATTGCATCGGTATTGAATACAACAGGCACCACGGGGCTTTTATTCCATGGGAGTAATGTCTCAAACTGTCTACGCTTTCATCGATTCTTGGGAGACAAGTAGTAGTTTTCGAAGCACATCTGGAGGCATTCTGTAATATGTGGACTTTCAGAGTGTTGAAGAAACAGGGAAATTGCATCGGTATTGAATACAACTGGCATCGTGGGGCTTTTATTCCATGGGAGTAATGTCTCAAAATGTCTATGCTTTGATCGATTCCTGGGAAACCAGTAATAGGTTTCAAAGCACATCTGGAGGTATTCTGTAATCTGTGGTCCTTCAGAGTGTTGATGAAACACAGATATTGCATCGGTATTGAATACAACAGGCACCATGGGGCTTTTATTCCATGGGAGTAATGTCTCAAACTGTCTATGTTTGATCGATTCCTGGGAAACCAGTAGTAGTTTTCGAAGCACATCTGGAGGCATTCTGTAATCTGTGGACCTTCAGAGTGTTGATGAAACACAGATATTGCATCGGTATTGAATACAACAGGCACCATGGGGCTTTTATTCCACGGGAGTAATGTCTCAAACTGTCTATGGTTTGATCGATTCCTGGGAAACCAGTAGTAGGTTTAGAAGCACATCTGGAGGTATTCTGTATTCTGTGGTCCATCAGAGTGTTGATGAAACACAGATATTGCTTCGGTATTCAATACAACAGGCACCATAGGGCTTTAACTCCATGGGAGTAATGTCTCAAACTGTCTACGATTTCATCGACTCCTGGGAGACAAGTAGTAATTTTCGAAGCACATATGGAGGCATTCTGTTATCTGTGGACCTTCAGAGTGTTGACGAAACAGGGAAATTGCATCGGTATTGAATACAACAGTCATCGTGGGGCTTTTATTCCATGGGAGTAATGTCTCAAACTGTCTATGCTTTGATCGATTCCTGGGAAACCAGTAGTAGGTTTCGAAGCACATCTGGAGGTATTCTGTAATCTGTGGTCCTTCAGAGTGTTGATGAAACACAGATATTGCATCGGTATTGAATACAATAGGCAATATGGTGCTTTTATTCCATGGGAGTAATGTCTCAAACTGTCTATGCTTTCATCGATTTCTGGGAGACAAGTAGTAGTTTTCGAAGCACATATGGAGGCATTCTGTTATCTGAGGACCTTCAGAGTGTTGAAGAAACAGGGAAATTGCATCGGTATTGAATACAATAGTCATCGTGTTGCTTTTATTCCATGGGAGTAATGTCTCAAACTGTCTATGCTTTGATCAATTCCTGGGAGACCAGTAGTAGGTTTCGATGCACATCTGGAGGTATTCTGTAATCTGTGGTGCTTCAGAGTGTTGATGAAACACAGATATTGCATCGGTATTGAATACAACAGTCATCGTGGGGCTTTTATTCCATGGGAGTAATGTCTCAAACTGTCTATGCTTTGATCGATTCCTGGGAAACCAGTAGTAGGTTTCGAAGCACATCTGGAGGTATTCTGTAATCTGTGGTCCTTCAGAGTGTTGATGAAACACAGATATTGCATCGGTATTGAATACAACAGGCAATATGGTGCTTTTATTCCATGGGAGTAATATCTCAAACTGTCTATGCTTTCATCGATTTCTGGGAGACAAGTAGTAGTTTTCGAAGCACATATGGAGGCATTCTGTTATCTGTGGACCTTCAGAGTGTTGACGAAACAGGGAAATTGCATCGGTATTGAATACAACAGTCATCGTGGGGCTTTTATTCCATGGGAGTAATGTCTCAAACTGTCTATGCTTTGTTCGATTCCTGGGACACCAGTAGTAGGTTTCGAAGCACATCTGGAGGTATTCTGTAATCTGTGGTCCTTCAGAGTGTTGATGAAACACAGATATTGCATCGGTATTGAATACAACAGGCACCATGGGGCTTTTATTCCATGGGAGTAATGTCTCAAACTGTCTATGCTTTGATCGATTCCTGGGAAACCAGTAGTAGGTTTCGAAGCACATCTGGAGGTATTCTGTAATCTGTGGTCCTTCAGAGTGTTGATGAAACACAGATGTTGCATCGGTATTGAATACAACAGGCACCACGGGGCTTTTATTCCATGGGAGTAATGTCTCAAACTGTCTACGCTTTCATCGATTCTTGGGAGACAAGTAGTAATTTTCGAAGCACATCTGGAGGCATTCTGTAATATGTGGACCTTCAGAGTGTTGAAGAAACAGGGAAATTGCATCGGTATTGAATACAACAGGCATCGTGGGGCTTTTATTCCATGGGAGTAATGTCTCAAAATGTCTATGCTTTCATCGATTCCTGGGAAACCAGTAGTAGGTTTCGAAGCACATCTGGAGGTATTCTGTAATCTGTGGTCCTTCAGAGTGTTGATGAAACACAGATATTGCATCGGTATTGAATACAACAGGCACCATGGGGCTTTTATTCCATGGGAGTAATGTCTCAAACTGTCTACGCTTTCATCGATTCCTGGGAGAGAAGTAGTAGTTTTGGAAGCACATATGGGGGCATTCTGTTATATGTGGACCTTCAGAGTGTTGACGAAACAGGGAAATTGCATCGGTATTGAATACAACAGTCATCGTGGGGCTTTTACTCCATGGGAGTAATGTCTCAAACTGTCTATGCTTTGATCGATTCCTGGGAAACCAGTAGTAGGTTTCGAAGCACATCTGGAGGTATTCTGTAATCTGTGGTCCTTCAGAGTGTTGATGAAACACAGATATTGCATCGGTATTGAATACAACAGGCACCATGGGGCTTTTATTCCATGGGAGTAATGTCTCAAACTGTCTATACTTTGATCGATTCCTGGGAAACCAGTTGTAGGTTTCGAAGCACATCTGGAGGTATTCTGTAATCTGTGGTTCTTCAGAGTGATGATGAAACACAGATATTGCATCGGTATTGAATATACAGGCACCACGGGGCTTTTATTCCATGGGAGTAATGTCTCAAACTGTCTACGCTTTCATCGATTCTTGGGAGACAAGTAGTAGTTTTCGAAGCACATGGAGGCATTCTGTAATATGTGGACCTTCAGAGTGTTGAAGAAACAGGGAAATTGCATCGGTATTGAATACAACTGGAATCGTGGGGCTTTTATTCCATGGGAGTAATGTCTCAAAATGTCTATGCTTTGATCGATTCCTGGGAAACCAGTAATAGGTTTCAAAGCACATCTGGAGGTATTCTGTAATCTGTGGTCCTTCAGAGTGTTGATGAAACACAGATATTGCATCGGTATTGAATACAACAGGCACCATGGGGCTTTTATTCCATGGGAGTAATGTCTCAAACTGTCTATGCTTTGATCGATTCCTGGGAAACCAGTAGTAGTTTTCGAAGCACATCTGGAGGCATTCTGTAATCTGTGGACCTTCAGAGTGTTGATGAAACACAGATATTGCATCGGTATTGAATACAACAGGCACCATGGGGCTTTTATTCCATGGGAGTAATGTCTCAAACTGTCTATGGTTTGATCGATTCCTGGGAAACCAGTAGTAGGTTTAGAAGCACATCTGGAGGCATTCTGTAATATGTGGACCTTCAGAGTGTTGATGAAACACAGATATTGCATCGGTATTGAATACAACAGGCACCATGGGGCTTTTATTCCATGGGAGTAATGTCTCAAACTGTCTATGCTTTGATCGATTCCTGGGAAACCAGTAGTAGTTTTCGAAGCACATCTGGAGGCATTCTGTAATCTGTGGACCTTCAGAGTGTTGATGAAACACAGATATTGCATCGGTATTGAATACAACAGGCATCATGTGGCTTTTATTCCATGGGAGTAATGTCTCAAACTGTCCATGCTTTGATCGATTCCTGGGGGACCAGTAGTAGTTATCGAGCACATCTGGAGGCATTCTGTAATCTGTGGACCTTCAGAGTGTTGAAGAAACAGGGAAATTGCATTGGTATTGAATACAACAGGCATCGTGGGGCTTTTATTCCATGGGAGTAATGTCTCAAACTGTCTATGCTTTGATCGATTCCTGGGAGACAAGTAGTAGTTTTCGAAGCACATCTGGAGGCATTCTGTAATCTGTGGACCTTCAGAGTGTTGAAGAAACAGGGAAATTGCATCGGTATTGAATACAACAGGCAACATGGGGCTTTTATTCCATGGGAGTAATGTCTCAAATTGTCCATGCTTTGATCGATTCCTGGGGGACCAGTAGTAGTTTTCGAGCACATCTGGAGGCATTCTGTAATCTGTGGACCTTCAGAGTGTTGAAGAAACAGGGAAATTGCATCGGTATTGAATACAACAGGCATCGTGGGGCTTTTATTCCATGGGAGTAATGTCTCAAACTGTCTATGCTTTCATCGATTCCTGGGAGACCAGTAGTAGTTTTCGAAGCACATCTGGAGGCATTCTGTAATCTGTGGACCTTCAGAGTGTTCAACAAACAGGGAAATTGCATCGGTATTGAATACAACAGGCATCGTGGGGCTTTTACTCCATGGGAGTAATGTCTCATACTGTCTATGCTATTATCGATTCCTGGGAAACCAGTAGTAGGTTTCGAAGCACATCTGGAGGTATTCTGTAATCTTTGGTCCTTCAGAGTGTTGATGAAACACAGATATTGCATCGGTATTGAAAACAACAGGCACCATGGGGCTTTTATTCCATGGGAGTATTGTCTCAAACTGTCTATGCTCTCATCGATTCCTGGGAGACCAGTAGTAGGTTTCGAAGCACATATGGAGGCATTCTGTTATCTGTGGACCTTCAGAGTGTTGATGAAACACAGATATTGCATCGGTATTGAATACAACAGGCATGGTGGGGCTTTTATTCCATGGGAGTAATGTCTCAAACTGTCTATGCTTTGATCGATTCCTGGGAGACAAGTAGTAGTTTTCGAAGCACATCTGGAGGCATTCTGTAATCTGTGGACCTTCAGAGTGTTGAAGAAACAGGGAAATTGCATCGGTATTGAATACAACAGGCACCATGGGGCTTTTATTCCATGGGAGTAATGTCTCAAACTGTCTATGCTTTGATCGATTCCTGGGGGACCAGTAGTAGTTTTCGAGCACATCTGGAGGCATTCTGTAATCTGTGGACCTTCAGAGTGTTGAAGAAACAGGGAAATTGCATCGGTATTGAATACAACAGGCATCGTGGGGCTTTTATTCCATGGGAGTAATGTCTCAAACTGTCTATGCTTTCATCGATTCCTGGGAGACCAGTAGTAGTTTTCGAAGCACATCTGGAGGCATTCTGTAATCTGTGGACCTTCAGAGTGTTGATGAAACACAGATATTGCATCGGTATTGAATACAACAGGCACCATGGGGCTTTAATTCCATGGGAGTAATGTCTCAAACTGTCTATGCTTTGATCTATTCCTGGGAAACCGGTAGTAGGTTTCGAAGCACATCTGGAGGTATTCTGTAATCTTTGGTCCTTCAGAGTGTTGATGAAACACAGATATTGCATCGGTATTGAATACAACAGGCACCACGGGGCTTTTATTCCATGGGAGTAATGTCTCAAACTGTCTACGCTTTCATCGATTCTTGGAGACAAGTAGTAGTTTTCGAAGCACATCTGGAGGCATTCTGTAATCTGTGGACCTTCAGAGTGTTGAAGGAACAGGGAAATTGCATCGGTATTGAATACAACAGGCATCGTGGGGCTTTTATTCCATGGGAGTAATGTCTCAAACTGTCTATGCTTTGATCGATTCCTGGGAAACCAGTAGTAGGTTTCAAAACACATCTGGAGGTATTCTGTAATCTGTGGTCCTTCGCAGTGTTGATGAAACACAGATATTGCATCGGTATTGAATACAACAGGCACCATGGGGCTTTTATTCCATGGGAGTAATGTCTCAAACTGTCTATGCTTTGATCGATTCCTGGGAAACCAGTAGTAGGTTTCGTAGCACATCTGGAGGTATTCTGTAAACTGTGGTCCTTCAGAGTGTTGATGGAACACAGATATTGCATCGGTATTGAATACAACAGGCACCACGGGGCTTTTATTCCATGGGAGTAATGTCTCAAACTGTCTACGCTTTCATCGATTCTTGGAGACAAGTAGTAGTTTTCGAAGCACATCTGGAGGCATTCTGTAATCTGTGGACCTTCAGAGTGTTGAAGAAACAGGGAAATTCATCGGTATTGAATACAACAGGCACCACGGGGCTTTTATTCCATGGGAGTAATGTCTCAAACTGTCTACGCTTTCATCGATTCTTGGAGACAAGTAGTAGTTTTCGAAGCACATCTGGAGGCATTCTGTAATCTGTGGACCTTCAGAGTGTTGATGAAACACAGATATTGCATCGGTATTGAATACAACAGGCACCATGGGGCTTTTATTCCATGGGAGTAATGTCTCAAACTGTCTATGCTTTGATCAATTCCTGGGAAACCAGTAGTAGTTTTCGAAGCACATCTGGAGGCATTCTGTAATCTGTGGACCTTCAGAGTGTTGAAGAAAAAAGGAAATTGCATCGGTATTGAATACAACAGTCATCGTGGGGCTTTTATTCCATGGGAGTAATGTCTCAAACTGTCTATGCTTTGATCGATTCCTGGGAAACCAGTAGTAGGTTTCGAAGCACATCTGGAGGTATTCTGTAATCTGTGGTCCTTCAGAGTGTTGATGAAACACAGATATTGCATCGGTATTGAATACAACAGTCACCATAGGGCTTTTATTCCATGGGAGTAATTTCTCAAACTGTCTATGCTTTAATCGATTCCTGGGAAACCAGTAGTAGGTTTCGAAGCACATCTGGAGGTATTCTGTAATCTGTGGTCCTTCAGAGTGTTGATGAAAAACAGATATTGCATCGGTATTGAACACAACAGGCAGAATGGTGCTTTTATTCCATGGGAGTAATGTCTCAAACTGTCTACGCTTTCATCGATTTCTGGGAAACAAGTAGTAGTTTTCGAAGCACATATGGAGGCATTCTGTTATCTGTGGACCTTCAGAGTGTTGAAGAAACAGGGAAATTGCATCGGTATCGAATACAATAGTCATCGTGGGGCTTTTATTCCATGGGAGTAATGTCTCAAACTGTCTATGATTTGATCAATTCCTGGGAGACCAGTAGTAGGTTTCGAAGCACATCTGGAGGTATTCTGTAATCTGTGGTCCTTCAGAGTGTTGATGAAAGACAGATATTGCATCGGTATTGAATACAACAGGCAATATGGTGCTTTTATTCCATGGGAGTAATGTCTCAAACTGTCTATGCTTTCATCGATTTCTGGGAGACCAGTAGTAATTTTCGAAGCACATATGGAGGCATTGTGTAATCTGTGGACCTTCAGAGTGTTGATGAAACACAGATATTGCATCGGTATTGAATACAACAGGCACCATGGGGCTTTTATTCCATGGGAGTAATGTCTCAAACTGTCTATGCTTTGATCGATTCCTGGGGGACCAGTAGTAGTTTTCGAGCACATCTGGAGGCATTCTGTAATCTGTGGACCTTCAGAGTGTTGAAGAAACAGGGAAATTGCATCGGTATTGAATACAACAGGCACCATGGGGCTTTTATTCCATGGGAGTAATGTCTCAAACTGTCTATGCTTTGAACGATTCCTGGGAAACCAGTAGTAGGTTTCGAAGCACATCTGGAGGTATTCTGTAAACTGTGGTCCTTCAGAGTGTTGATGGAACACAGATATTGCATCGGTATTGAATACAACAGGCACAACGGGGCTTTTATTCCATGGGAGTAATGTCTCAAACTGTCTACGCTTTCATCGATTCTTGGAGACAAGTAGTAGTTTTCGAAGCACATCTGGAGGCATTCTGTAATCTGTGGACCTTCAGAGTGTTGAAGAAACAGGGAAATTGCATCGGTATTGAATACAACAGGCACCACGGGGCTTTTATTCCATGGGAGTAATGTCTCAAACTGTCTACGCTTTCATCGATTCTTGGAGACAAGTAGTAGTTTTCGAAGCACATCTGGAGGCATTCTGTAATCTGTGGACCTTCAGAGTGTTGATGAAACACAGATATTGCATCGGTATTGAATACAACAGGCACCATGGGTCTTTTATTCCATGGGAGTAATGTCTCAAACTGTCTATGCTTTGATCAATTCCTGGGAAACCAGTAGTAGTTTTCGAAGCACATCTGGAGGCATTCTGTAATCTGTGGACCTTCAGAGTGTTGAAGAAAAAAGGAAATTGCAACGGTATTGAATACAACAGTCATCGTGGGGCTTTTATTCCATGGGAGTAATGTCTCAAACTGTCTATGCTTTGATCGATTCCTGGGAAACCAGTAGTAGGTTTCGAAGCACATCTGGAGGTATTCTGTAATCTGTGGTCCTTCAGAGTGTTGATGAAACACAGATATTGCATCGGTATTGAATACAACAGTCACCATAGGGCTTTTATTCCATGGGAGTAATTTCTCAAACTGTCTATGCTTTAATCGATTCCTGGGAAACCAGTAGTAGGTTTCGAAGCACATCTGGAGGTATTCTGTAATCTGTGGTCCTTCAGAGTGTTGATGAAAAACAGATATTGCATCGGTATTGAATACAACAGGCAGAATGGTGCTTTTATTCCATGGGAGTAATGTCTCAAACTGTCTACGCTTTCATCGATTTCTGGGAGACAAGTAGTAGTTTTCGAAGCACATATGGAGGCATTCTGTTATCTGTGGACCTTCAGAGTGTTGAAGAAACAGGGAAATTGCATCGGTATTGAATACAATAGACATCGTGGGGCTTTTATTCCATGGGAGTAATGTCTCAAACTGTCTATGCTTTGATCAATTCCTGGGAGACCAGTAGTAGGTTTCGAAGCACATCTGGAGGTATTCTGTAGTCTGTGGTCCTTCAGAGTGTTGATGAAACACAGATATTGCATCGGTATTGAATACAACAGGCAATATGGTGCTTTTATTCCATGGGAGTAATGTCTCAAACTGTCTATGCTTTCATCGATTTCTGGGAGACAAGTAGTAATTTTCGAAGCACATATGGAGGCATTGTGTAATCTGTGGACCTTCAGAGTGTTGATGAAACACAGATATTGCATCGGTATTGAATACAACAGGCACCATGGGGCTTTTATTCCAAGGGAGTAATGTCTCAAACTGTCTATGCTTTGATCGATTCCTGGGAGACAAGTAGTAGTTTTCGAAGCACATCTGGAGACATTCTGTAATCTGTGGACCTTCAGAGTATTGAAGAAACAGGGAAATTGCATCGGTATTGAATACAACTGGCATCGTGGGGCTTTTATTCCATGGGAGTAATGTCTCAAACTGTCTATGCTTTGATCAATTCCTGGGAGACCAGTAGTAGGTTTCGAAGCACATCTGGAGGTATTCTGTAATCTGTGGTCCTTCAGAGTGTTGATGAAATACAGATATTGCATCGGTATTGAATACAACAGGCACCATGGTGCTTTTATTCCATGGGAGTAGTGTCTCAAACTGTCTATGCTTTGATCGATTCCTGGGAGACCAGTAGTAGTTTTCGATGCACATCTAGAGGCATTCTGTTATCTGTGGACCTTCAGATTGTTGAAGAAACAGGGAAATTGCATCGGTATTGAATACAACAGTCATCGTGGGGCTTTTATTCCATGGGAGTAATGTCTCAAACTGTCTATGCTTTGATCGATTCCTGGGAAACCAGTAGTGGGTTTCAAAACACATCTGGAGGTATTCTGTAATCTGTGGTCCTTCAGAGTGTTGATGAAAAACAGATATTGCATCGGTATTGAACACAACAGGCAGAATGGTGCTTTTATTCCATGGGAGTAATGTCTCAAACTGTCTACGCTTTCATCGATTTCTGGGAGACAAGTAGTAGTTTTCGAAGCACATATGGAGGCATTCTGTTATCTGTGGACCTTCAGAGTGTTGATGAAACACAGATATTGCATCGGTATTGAATACAACAGGCACCATGGGGCTTTTATTCCATGGGAGTAATGTCTCAAACTGTCCATGCTTTGATCGATTCCTGGGGGACCAGTAGTAGTTATCGAGCACATCTGGAGGCATTCTGTAATCTGTGGACCTTCAGAGTGTTGAAGAAACAGGGAAATTGCATTGGTATTGAATACAACAGGCATCGTGGGGCTTTTATTCCATGGGAGTAATGTCTCAAACTGTCTATGCTTTGATCGATTCCTGGGAGACAAGTAGTAGTTTTTTAAGCACATCTGGAGGCATTCTGTAATCTGTGGACCTTCAGAGTGTTGAAGAAACAGGGAAATTGCATCGGTATTGAATACAACAGGCAACATGGGGCTTTTATTCCATGGGAGTAATGTCTCAAACTGTCCATGCTTTGATCGATTCCTGGGGGACCAGTAGTAGTTTTCGAGCACATCTGGAGGCATTCTGTAATCTGTGGACCTTCAGAGTGTTGAAGAAACAGGGAAATTGCATCGGTATTGAATACAACAGGCATCGTGGGGCTTTTATTCCATGGGAGTAATGTCTCAAACTGTCTATGCTTTCATCGATTCCTGGGAGACCAGTAGCAGTTTTCGAAGCACATCTGGAGGCATTCTGTAATCTGTGGACCTTCAGAGTGTTGAACAAACAGGGAAATTGCATCGGTATTGAATACAACAGGCATCGTGGGGCTTTTATTCCATGGGAGTAATGTCTCATACTGTCTATGCTATTATCGATTCCTGGGAAACCAGTAGTAGGTTTCGAAGCACATCTGGAGGTATTCTGTAATCTTTGGTCCTTCAGAGTGTTGATGAAACACAGATATTGCATCGGTATTGAAAACAACAGGCACCATGGGGCTTTTATTCCATGGGAGTATTGTCTCAAACTGACTATGCTTTCATCGATTCCTGGGAGACCAGTAGTAGTTTTCGAAGCACATATGGAGGCATTCTGTTATCTGTGGACCTTCAGAGTGTTGATGTAACACAGATATTGCATCGGTATTGAATACAACAGGCATGGTGGGGCTTTTATTCCATGGGAGTAATGTCTCAAACTGTCTATGCTTTGATCGATTCCTGGGAGACAAGTAGTAGTTTTCGAAGCACATCTGGAGGCATTCTGTAATCTGTGGACCTTCAGAGTGTTGATGAAACAGGGAAATTGCATCGGTATTGAATACAACAGGCACCATGGGGCTTTTATTCCATGGGAGTAATGTCTCAAACTGTCTATGCTTTGATCGATTCCTGGGGGACCAGTAGTAGTTTTCGAGCACATCTGGAGGCATTCTGTAATCTGTGGACCTTCAGAGTGTTGAAGAAACAGGGAAATTGCATCGGTATTGAATACAACAGGCATCGTGGGGCTTTTATTCCATGGGAGTAATGTCTCAAACTGTCTATGCTTTCATCGATTCCTGGGAGACCAGTAGTAGTTTTCGAAGCACATCTGGAGGCATTCTGTAATCTGTGGACCTTCAGAGTGTTGATGAAACACAGGTATTGCATCGGTATTGAATACAACAGGCACCATGGGGCTTTAATTCCATGGGAGTAATGTCTCAAACTGTCTATGCTTAGATCTATTCCTGGGAAACCGGTAGTAGGTTTCGAAGCACATCTGGAGGTATTTTGTAAACTTTGGTCCTTCAGAGTGTTGATGAAACACAGATATTGCATCGGTATTGAATACAACAGGCACCACGGGGCTTTTATTCCATGGGAGTAATGTCTCAAACTGTCTACGCTTTCATCGATTCTTGGAGACAATAAGTAGTTTTCGAAGCACATCTGGAGGCATTCTGTAATCTGTGGACCTTCAGAGTGTTGAAGAAACAGGGAAATTGCATCGGTATTGAATACAACAGGCACCACGGGGCTTTTATTCCATGGGAGTAATGTCTCAAACTGTCTACGATTTCATCGATTCTTGGAGACAAGTAGTAGTTTTCGAAGCACATCTGGAGGCATTCTGTAATCTGTGGACCTTCAGAGTGTTGATGAAACACAGATATTGCATCGGTATTGAATACAACAGGCACCATGGGGCTTTTATTCCATGGGAGTAATGTCTCAAACTGTCTATGCTTTGATCAATTATTGGGAAACCAGTAGTAGTTTTCGAAGCACATCTGGAGGCATTCTGTAATCTGTGGACCTTCAGAGTGTTGAAGAAAAAAGGAAATTGCATCGGTATTGAATACAACAGTCATCGTGGGGCTTTTATTCCATGGGAGCAATGTCTCAAACTGTCTATGCTTTGATCGATTCCTGGGAAACCAGTAGTAGGTTTCGAAGCACATCTGGAGGTATTCTGTAATCTGTGGTCCTTCAGAGTGTTGATGAAACACAGATATTGCATCGGTATTGAATACAACAGTCACCATAGGGCTTTTATTCCATGGGAGTAATTTCTCAAACTGTCTATGCTTTAATCGATTCCTGGGAAACCAGTAGTAGGTTTCGAAGCACATCTGGAGGTATTCTGTAATCTGTGGTCCTTCAGAGTGTTGATGAAAAACAGATATTGCATCGGTATTGAACACAACAGGCAGAATGGTGCTTTTATTCCATGGGAGTAATGTCTCAAACTGTCTACGCTTTCATCGATTTCTGGGAGACAAGTAGTAGTTTTCGAAGCACATATGGAGGCATTCTGTTATCTGTGGACCTTCAGAGTGTTGAAGAAACAGGGAAATTGCATCGGTATTGAATACAATAGTCATCGTGGGTCTTTTATTCCATGGGAGTAATGTCTCAAACTGTCTATGCTTTGATCAATTCCTGGGAGACCAGTAGTAGGTTTCGAAGCACATCTGGAGGTATTCTGTAATCTGTGGTCCTTCAGAGTGTTGATGAAACACATATATTGCATCGGTATTGAATACAACAGGCAATATGGTGCTTTTATTCCATGGGAGTAATGTCTCAAACTGTCTATGCTTTCATCGATTTCTGGGAGACAAGTAGTAATTTTCGAAGCACATATGGAGGCATTGTGTAATCTGTGGACCTTCAGAGTGTTGATGAAACACAGATATTGCATCGGTAATGAATACAACAGGCACCATGGGGCTTTTATTCCATGGGAGTAATGTCTCAAACTGTCTATGCTTTGATCGATTCCTGGGAGACAAGTAGTAGTTTTCGAAGCACATCTGGAGACATTCTGTAATCTGTGGACCTTCAGAGTATTGAAGAAACAGGGAAATTGCATCGGTATTGAATACAACTGGCATCGTGGGGCTTTTATTCCATGGGAGTAATGTCTCAAACTGTCTATGTTTTGATCAATTCCTGGGAGACCAGTAGTAGGTTTCGAAGCACATCTGGAGGTATTCTGTAATCTGTGGTCCTTCAGAGTTTTGATGAAATACAGATATTGCATCGGTATTGAATACAACAGGCATCGTGGGGCTTTTATTCCATGGGAGTAGTGTCTCAAACTGTCTATGCTTTCATCGATTCCTGGGAGACCAGTAGTAGTTTTCGAAGCACATCTGGAGGCATTCTGTAATCTGTGGACCTTCAGAGTGTTGACGAAACAGGGAAATTGCATCGGTATTGAATACAACAGGCACCATGGGGCTTTTATTCCATGGGAGTAATGTCTCAAACTGTCTATGCTTTGATCAATTCCTGGGAGACCAGTAGTAGGTTTCGAAGCACATCTGGAGGTATTCTGTAATCTGTGGTCCTTCAGAGTGATGATGAAACACAGATATTGCATCGGTATTGAATACAACAGGCAATATGGTGCTTTTTTTCCATGGGAGTAATGTCTCAAACTGTCTATGCTTTCATCGATTTCTGGGAGACAAGTAGTAATTTTCGAAGCACATATGGAGGCATTGTGTAATCTGTGGACCTTCAGAGTGTTGATGAAACACAGATATTGCATCGGTATTGAATAAAACAGGCACCATGGGGCTTTTATTCCATGGGAGTAATGTCTCAAACTGTCTATGCTTTGATCGATTCCTGGGAGACAAGTAGTAGTTTTCGAAGCACATCTGGAGACATTCTGTAATCTGTGGACCTTCAGAGTATTGAAGAAACAGGGAAATTGCATCGGTATTGAATACAACTGGCATCGTGGGGCTTTTATTCCATGGGAGTAATGTCTCAAACTGTCTATGCTTTGATCGATTCCTGGGAAACCAGTAGTGGGTTTCAAAACACATCTGGAGGTATTCTGTAATCTGTGGTCCTTCACAGTGTTGATGAAACACAGATATTGCATCGGTATTGAATACAACAGGCACCACGTGGCTTTTATTCCATGGGAGTAATGTCTCAAACTGTCTACGCTTTCATCGATTCTTGGAGACAAGTAGTAGTTTTCGAAGCACATCTGGAGGCATTCTGTAATCTGTGGACCTTCAGAGTGTTGATGAAACACAGATATTGCATCGGTATTGAATACAACAGGCACCATGGGGCTTTTATTCCATGGGAGTAATGTCTCAAACTGTCTATGCTTTCATCGATTCCTGGGAGACCAGTAGCAGTTTTCGAAGCACATCTGGAGGCATTCTGTAATCTGTGGACCTTCAGAGTGTTGAACAAACAGGGAAATTGCATCGGTATTGAATACAACAGGCATCGTGGGGCTTTTATTCCATGGGAGTAATGTCTCATACTGTCTATGCTATTATCGATTCCTGGGAAACCAGTAGTAGGTTTCGAAGCACATCTGGAGGTATTCTGTAATCTTTGGTCCTTCAGAGTGTTGATGAAACACAGATATTGCATCGGTATTGAAAACAACAGGCACCATGGGGCTTTTATTCCATGGGAGTATTGTCTCAAACTGTCTATGCTTTCATCGATTCCTGGGAGACCAGTAGTAGTTTTCGAAGCACATATGGAGGCATTCTGTTATCTGTGGACCTTCAGAGTGTTGATGTAACACAGATATTGCATCGGTATTGAATACAACAGGCATGGTGGGGCTTTTATTCCATGGGAGTAATGTCTCAAACTGTCTATGCTTTGATCGATTCCTGGGAGACAAGTAGTAGTTTTCGAAGCACATCTGGAGGCATTCTGTAATCTGTGGACCTTCAGAGTGTTGAAGAAACAGGGAAATTGCATCGGTATTGAATACAACAGGCACCATGGGGCTTTTATTCCATGGGAGTAATGTCTCAAACTGTCTATGCTTTGATCGATTCCTGGGGGACCAGTAGTAGTTTTCGAGCACATCTGGAGGCATTCTGTAATCTGTGGACCTTCAGAGTGTTGAAGAAACAGGGAAATTGCATCGGTATTGAATACAACAGGCATCGTGGGGCTTTTATTCCATGGGAGTAATGTCTCAAACTGTCTATGCTTTCATCGATTCCTGGGAGACCAGTAGTAGTTTTCGAAGCACATCTGGAGGCATTCTGTAATCTGTGGACCTTCAGAGTGTTGATGAAACACAGGTATTGCATCGGTATTGAATACAACAGGCACCATGGGGCTTTAATTCCATGGGAGTAATGTCTCAAACTGTCTATGCTTTGATCTATTCCTGGGAAACCGGTAGTAGGTTTCGAAGCACATCTGGAGGTATTCTGTAATCTTTGGTCCTTCAGAGTGTTGATGAAACACAGATATTGCATCGGTATTGAATACAACAGGCACCACGGGGCTTTTATTCCATGGGAGTAATGTCTCAAACTGTCTACGCTTTCATCGATTCTTGGAGACAAGTAGTAGTTTTCGAAGCACATCTGGAGGCATTCTGTAATCTGTGGACCTTCAGAGTGTTGAAGAAACAGGGAAATTGCATCGGTATTGAATACAACAGGCACCACGGGGCTTTTATTCCATGGGAGTAATGTCTCAAACTGTCTACGCTTTCATCGATTCTTGGAGACAAGTAGTAGTTTTCGAAGCACATCTGGAGGCATTCTGTAATCTGTGGACCTTCAGAGTGTTGATGAAACACAGATATTGCATCGGTATTGAATACAACAGGCACCATGGGGCTTTTATTCCATGGGAGTAATGTCTCAAACTGTCTATGCTTTGATCAATTATTGGGAAACCAGTAGTAGTTTTCGAAGCACATCTGGAGGCATTCTGTAATCTGTGGACCTTCAGAGTGTTGAAGAAAAAAGGAAATTGCATCGGTATTGAATACAACAGTCATCGTGGGGCTTTTATTCCATGGGAGTAATGTCTCAAACTGTCTATGCTTTGATCGATTCCTGGGAAACCAGTAGTAGGTTTCGAAGCACATCTGGAGGTATTCTGTAATCTGTGGTCCTTCAGAGTGTTGATGAAACACAGATATTGCATCGGTATTGAATACAACAGTCACCATAGGGCTTTTATTCCATGGGAGTAATTTCTCAAACTGTCTATGCTTTAATCGATTCCTGGGAAACCAGTAGTAGGTTTCGAAGCACATCTGGAGGTATTCTGTAATCTGTGGTCCTTCAGAGTGTTGATGAAAAACAGATATTGCATCGGTATTGAACACAACAGGCAGAATGGTGCTTTTATTCCATGGGAGTAATGTCTCAAACTGTCTACGCTTTCATCGATTTCTGGGAGACAAGTAGTAGTTTTCGAAGCACATATGGAGGCATTCTGTTATCTGTCGACCTTCAGAGTGTTGAAGAAACAGGGAAATTGCATCGGTATTGAATACAATAGTCATCGTGGGTCTTTTATTCCATGGGAGTAATTTCTCAAACTGTCTATGCTTTAATCGATTCCTGGGAAACCAGTAGTAGGTTTCGAAGCACATCTGGAGGTATTCTGTAATCTGTGGTCCTTCAGAGTGTTGATGAAACACAGATATTGCATCGGTATTGAATACAACAGGCACCATGGGGCTTTTATTCCATGGGAGTAATGTCTCAAACTGTCTATGCTTTGATCGATTCCTGGGAGACAAGTAGTAGTTTTCGAAGCACATCTGGAGACATTCTGTAATCTGTGGACCTTCAGAGTATTGAAGAAACAGGGAAATTGCATCGGTATTGAATACAACTGGCATCGTGGGGCTTTTATTCCATGGGAGTAATGTCTCAAACTGTCTATGTTTTGATCAATTCCTGGGAGACCAGTAGTAGGTTTCGAAGCACATCTGGAGGTATTCTGTAATCTGTGGTCCTTCAGAGTGTTGATGAAATACAGATATTGCATCGGTATTGAATACAACAGGCACTATGGTGCTTTTATTCCATGGGAGTA
This sequence comes from Schistocerca gregaria, assembly GCF_023897955.1. Taxonomy (NCBI): domain Eukaryota; kingdom Metazoa; phylum Arthropoda; class Insecta; order Orthoptera; family Acrididae; genus Schistocerca; species Schistocerca gregaria. Next base: position 6,649,544 of record NW_026061730.1, read on the forward strand.
GTGTCTCAAACTGTCTATGCTTTGATCGATTCCTGGGAGACCAGTAGTAGTTTTCGAAGCACATCTAGAGGCATTCTGTTATCTGTGGACCTTCAGAGTGTTGAAGAAACAGGGAAATTGCATCGGTATTGAATACAACAGTCATCGTGGGGCTTTTATTCCATGGGAGTAATGTCTCAAACTGTCTATGCTTTGATCGATTCCTGGGAAACCAGTAGTGGGTTTCAAAACACATCTGGAGGTATTCTGTAATCTGTGGTCCTTCACAGTGTTGATGAAACACAGATATTGCATCGGTATTGAATACAACAGGCACCACGTGGCTTTTATTCCATGGGAGTAATGTCTCAAACTGTCTACGCTTTCATCGATTCTTGGAGACAAGTAGTAGTTTTCGTAGCACATCTGGAGGCATTCTGTAATCTGTGGACCTTCAGAGTGTTGATGAAACACAGATATTGCATCGGTATTGAATACAACAGGCACCATGGGGCTTTTATTCCATGGGAGTAATGTCTCAAACTGTCTATGCTTTGATCGAATCCTGGGAAACCAGTAGTAGTTTTCGAAGCACATCTGGAGGCATTCTGTAATCTGTGGACCTTCAGAGTGTTGAAGAAAAAAGGAAATTGCATCGGTATTGAATACAACAGTCATCGTGGGGCTTTTATTCCATGGGAGTAATGTCTCAAACTGTCCATGCTTTGATCGATTCCTGGGTTACCAGTAGTAGTTTTCGAGCACATCTGGAGGCATTCTGTAATCTGTGGACCTTCAGAGTGTTGAAGAAACAGGGAAATTGCATCGGTATTGAATACAACAGGCATCGTGGGGCTTTTATTCCATGGGAGTAATGTCTCAAACTGTCTATGCTTTGATCGATTCCTGGGAGACAAGTAGTAGTTTTCGAAGCACATCTGGAGGCATTCTGTAATCTGTGGACCTTCAGAGTGTTGAAGAAGCAGGGAAATTGCATCGGTATTGAATACAACAGGCACCATGGGGCTTTTATTCCATGGGAGTAATGTCTCAAACTGTCCATGCTTTGATCGATTCCTGGGGGACCAGTAGTAGTTTTCGAGCACATCTGGAGGCATTCTGTAATCTGTGGACCTTCAGAGTGTTGAAGAAACAGGGAAATTGCATCGGTATTGAATACAACAGGCATCGTGGGGCTTTTATTCCATGGGAGTAATGTCTCAAACTGTCTATGCTTTCATCGATTCCTGGGAGACCAGTAGTAGTTTTCGAAGCACATCTGGAGGCATTCTGTAATCTGTGGACCTTCAGAGTGTTGACGAAACAGGGAAATTGCATCGGTATTGAATACAACAGGCACCATGGGGCTTTTATTCCATGGGAGTAATGTCTCAAACTGTCTATGCTTTGATCAATTCCTGGGAGACCAGTAGTAGGTTTCGAAGCACATCTGGAGGTATTCTGTAATCTGTGGTCCTTCAGAGTGATGATGAAACACAGATATTGCATCGGTATTGAATACAACAGGCAATATGGTGCTTTTATTCCATGGGAGTAATGTCTCAAACTGTCTATGCTTTCATCGATTTCTGGGAGACAAGTAGTAATTTTCGAAGCACATATGGAGGCATTGTGTAATCTGTGGACCTTCAGAGTGTTGATGAAACACAGATATTGCATCGGTATTGAATACAACAGGCACCATGGGGCTTTTATTCCATGGGAGTAATGTCTCAAACTGTCTATGCTTTGATCGATTCCTGGGAGACAAGTAGTAGTTTTCGAAGCACATCTGGAGACATTCTGTAATCTGTGGACCTTCAGAGTATTGAAGAAACAGGGAAATTGCATCGGTATTGAATACAACTGGCATCGTGGGGCTTTTATTCCATGGGAGTAATGTCTCAAACTGTCTATGCTTTGATCGATTCCTGGGAAACCAGTAGTGGGTTTCAAAACACATCTGGAGGTATTCTGTAATCTGTGGTCCTTCACAGTGTTGATGAAACACAGATATTGCATCGGTATTGAATACAACAGGCACCACGTGGCTTTTATTCCATGGGAGTAATGTCTCAAACTGTCTACGCTTTCATCGATTCTTGGAGACAAGTAGTAGTTTTCGAAGCACATCTGGAGGCATTCTGTAATCTGTGGACCTTCAGAGTGTTGATGAAACACAGATATTGCATCGGTATTGAATACAACAGGCACCATGGGGCTTTTATTCCATGGGAGTAATGTCTCAAACTGTCTATGCTTTGATCGATTCCTGGGAAACCAGTAGTAGTTTTCGAAGCACATCTGGAGGCATTCTGTAATCTGTGGACCTTCAGAGTGTTGAAGAAAAAAGGAAATTGCATCGGTATTGAATACAACAGTCATCGTGGGGCTTTTATTCCATGGGAGTAATGTCTCAAACTGTCCATGCTTTGATCGATTCCTGGGGGACCAGTAGTAGTTTTCAAGCACATCTGGAGGCATTCTGTAATCTGTGGACCTTCAGAGTGTTGAAGAAACAGGGAAATTGCATCGGTATTGAATACAACAGGCATCGTGGGGCTTTTATTCCATGGGAGTAATGTCTCAAACTGTCTATGCTTTCATCGATTCCTGGGAGACCAGTAGTAGTTTTCGAAGCACATCTGGAGGCATTCTGTAATCTGTGGACCTTCAGAGTGTTGACGAAACAGGGAAATTGCATCGGTATTGAATACAACAGGCACCATGGGGATTTTATTCCATGGGAGTAATGTCTCAAACTGTCTATGCTTTGATCTATCCCTGGGAAACCGGTAGTAGGTTTCGAAGCACATCTGGAGGTATTCTGTAATCTGTGGTCCTTCAGAGTGTTGATGAAACACAGATATTGCATCGGTATTAAATACAACAGGCACCACGGGGCTTTTATTCCATGGGGGTAATGTCTCAAACTGTCTATGCTTTGATCGATTCCTGGGAGACCAGTAGTAGTTTTCGAAGCACATCTGGAGGCATTCTGTAATCTGTGGACCTTCAGAGTGTTGAACAAACAGGGAAATTGCATCGGTATTGAATACAACAGGCATCGTGGGGCTTTTATTCCATGGGAGTAATGTCTCATACTGTCTATGCTATTATCGATTCCTGGGAAACCAGTAGTAGGTTTCGAAGCACATCTGGAGGTATTCTGTAATCTTTGGTCCTTCAGAGTGTTGATGAAACACAGATATTGCATCGGTATTGAATACAACAGGCACCATGGGGCTTTTATTCCATGGGAGTATTGTCTCAAACTGTCTATGCTTTCATCGATTCCTGGGAGACCAGTAGTAGTTTTCGAAGCACATATGGGGGCATTCTGTTATCTGTGGACCTTCAGAGTGTTGATGAAACACAGATATTGCATCGGTATTGAATACAACAGGCATGGTGGGGCTTTTATTCCATGGGAGTAATGTCTCAAATTGTCTATGCTTCGATCGATTCCTGGGGGACCAGTAGTAGTTTTCGAGCACATCTGGAGGCATTCTGTAATCTGTGGACCTTCAGAGTGTTGAAGAAACAGGGAAATTGCATCGGTATTGAATACAACAGGCATCGTGGGGCTTTTATTCCATGGGAGTAATGTCTCAAACTGTCTATGCTTTCATCGATTCCTGGGAGACCAGTAGTAGTTTTCGAAGCACATCTGGAGACATTCTGTAATCTGTGGACCTTCAGAGTGTTGATGAAACAGGGAAATTGCATCGGTATTGAATACAACAGGCACCATGGGGCTTTAATTCCATGGGAGTAATGTCTCAAACTGTCTATGCTTTGATCTATTCCTGGGAAACCGGTAGTAGGTTTCGAAGCACATCTGGAGGTATTCTGTAATCTGTGGTCCTTCAGAATGTTGATGAAACACAGATATTGCATCGGTATTAAATACAACAGGCACCACGGGGCTTTTATTCCATGGGAGTAATGTCTCAAACTGTCTATGCTTTGATCGATTCCTGGGAGACCAGTAGTAGTTTTCGAAGCACATCTGGAGGCATTCTGTAACCTGTGGACCTTCAGAGTGTTGAACAAACAGGGAAATTGTATCGGTATTGAATACAACAGGCTTCGTGGGGCTTTTATTCCATGGGAGTAATGTCTCATTCTGTCTATGCTATGATCGATTCCTGGGAAACCAGTAGTAGGTTTCGAAGCACATCTGGAGGTATTCTGTAATCTGTGGTCCTTCAGAGTGTTGATGAAACACAGATATTGCATCGGTATTGAATACAACAGGCACCATGGGGCTTTTATTCCATGGGAGTAATGTCTCAAACTGTCTATGCTTTGATCGATTCCTGGGATACCAGTAGTAGGTTTCGAAGCACATCTGGAGGCATTCTGTAATCTGTGGACCTTCAGAGTGTTGATGAAACAGAGATATTGCATCGGTATTGAATACAACAGGCACCATGGGGCTTTTATTCCATGGGAGTAATGTCTCAAACTGTCTATGCTTTGATCAATTCCTGGGAAACCAGTAGTAGTTTTCGAAGCACATCTGGAGGCATTCTGTAATCTGTGGACCTTCAGAGTGTTGAAGAAAAAAGGAAATTGCATCGGTATTGAATACAACAGTCATCGTGGGGCTTTTATTCCATGGGAGTAATGTCTCAAACTGTCTATGCTTTGGTCGATTCCTGGGAAACCAGTAGTAGGTTTCGAAGCACATCTGGAGGTATTCTGTAATCTGTGGTCCTTCAGAGTGTTGATGAAACACTGATATTGCATCGGTATTGAATACAACAGTCACCATAGGGCTTTTATTCCATGGGAGTAATTTCTCAAACTGTCTATGCTTTAATCGATTTCTGGGAAACCAGTAGTAGGTTTCGAAGCACATCTGGAGGTATTCTGTAATCTGTGGTCCTTCAGAGTGTTGATGAAAAACAGATATTGCATCGGTATTGAACACAACAGGCAGAATGGTGCTTTTATTCCATGGGAGTAATGTCTCAAACTGTCTACGCTTTCATCGATTTCTGGGAGACAAGTAGTAGTTTTCGAAGCACATATGGAGGCATTCTGTTATCTGTGGACCTTCAGAGTGTTGAAGAAACAGGGAAATTGCATCGGAATTGAATACAATAGTCATCGTGGGGCTTTTATTCCATGGGAGTAATGTCTCAAACTGTCTATGCTTTGATCAATTCCTGGGAGACCAGTAGTAGGTTTCGAAGCACATCTGGAGGTATTCTGTAATCTGTGGTCCTTCAGAGTGTTGATGAAAGACAGATATTGCATCGGTATTGAATACAACAGGCAATATGGTGCTTTTATTCCATGGGAGTAATGTCTCAAACTGTCTATGCTTTCATCGATTTCTGGGAGACAAGTAGTAATTTTCGAAGCACATATGGAGGCATTGTGTAATCTGTGGACCTTCAGAGTGTTGATGAAACACAGATATTGCATCGGTATTGAATACAACAGGCACCATGGGGCTTTTATTCCATGGGAGTAATGTCTCAAACTGTCTATGCTTTGATCGATTCCTGGGAGACAAGTAGTAGTTTTCGAAGCACATCTGGAGACATTCTGTAATCTGTGGACCTTCAGAGTATTGAAGAAACAGGGAAATTGCATCGGTATTGAATACAACTGGCATCGTGGGGCTTTTATTCCATGGGAGTAATGTCTCAAACTGTCTATGCTTTGATCAATTCCTGGGAGACCAGTAGTAGTTTTCGAAGCACATCTGGAGGTATTCTGTAATCTGTGGTCCTTCAGAGTGTTGATGAAATACAGATATTGCATCGGTATTGAATACAACAGGCACCATGGTGCTTTTATTCCATGGGAGTAGTGTCTCAAACTGTCTATGCTTTGATCGATTCCTGGGAGACCAGTAGTAGTTTTCGAAGCACATCTAGAGGCATTCTGTTATCTGTGGACCTTCAGATTGTTGAAGAAACAAGGAAATTGCATCGGTATTGAATACAACAGTCATCGTGGGGCTTTTATTCCATGGGAGTAATGTCTCAAACTGTCTATGCTTTGATCGATTCCTGGGAAACCAGTAGTGGGTTTCAAAACACATCTGGAGGTATTCTGTAATCTGTGGTCCTTCACAGTGTTGATGAAACCAGATATTGCATCGGTATTGAATACAACAGGCACCACGTGGCTTTTATTCCATGGGAGTAATGTCTCAAACTGTCTACGCTTTCATCGATTCTTGGAGACAAGTAGTAGTTTTCGAAGCACATCTGGAGGCATTCTGTAATCTGTGGACCTTCAGAGTGTTGATGAAACACAGATATTGCATCGGTATTGAATACAACAGGCACCATGGGGCTTTTATTCCATTGGAGTAATGTCTCAAACTGTCTATGCTTTGATCGATTCCTGGGGGACCAGTAGTAGATTTCGAAGCACATATGGGGGCATTCTGTTATCTGTGGACCTTCAGAGTGTTGAAGAAAAAAGGAAATTGCATCGGTATTGAATACAACAGTCATCGTGGGGCTTTTATTCCATGGGAGTAATGTCTCAAACTGTCCATGCTTTGATCGATTCCTGGGGGACCAGTAGTAGTTTTCGAGCACATCTGGAGGCATTCTGTAATCTGTGGACCTTCAGAGTGTTGAAGAAACAGGGAAATTGCATCGGTATTGAATACAACAGGCATCGTGGGGCTTTTATTCCATGGGAGTAATGTCTCAAACTGTCTATGCTTTGATCGATTCCTGGGAGACAAGTAGTAGTTTTCGAAGCACATCTGGAGGCATTCTGTAATCTGTGGACCTTCAGAGTGTTGAAGAAACAGGGAAATTGCATCGGTATTGAATACAACAGGCACCATGGGGCTTTTATTCCATGGGAGTAATGTCTCAAACTGTCCATGCTTTGATCGATTCCTGGGGGACCAGTAGTAGTTTTCGAGCACATCTGGAGGCATTCTGTAATCTGTGGACCTTCAGAGTGTTGAAGAAACAGGGAAATTGCATCGGTATTGAATACAACAGGCATCGTGGGGCTTTTATTCCATGGGAGTAATGTCTCAAACTGTCTATGCTTTCATCGATTCCTGGGAGACCAGTAGTAGTTTTCGAAGCACATCTGGAGGCATTCTGTAATCTGTGGACCTTCAGAGTGTTGACGAAACAGGGAAATTGCATCGGTATTGAATACAACAGGCACCATGGGGCTTTTATTCCATGGGAGTAATGTCTCAAACTGTCTATGCTTTGATCTATCCCTGGGAAACCGGTAGTAGGTTTCGAAGTACATCTGGAGGTATTCTGTAATCTGTGGTCCTTCAGAGTGTTGATGAAACACAGATATTGCATCGGTATTAAATACAACAGGCACCACGGGGCTTTTATTCCATGGGGGTAATATCTCAAACTGTCTATGCTTTGATCGATTCCTGGGAGACCAGTAGTAGTTTTCGAAGCACATCTGGAGGCATTCTGTAATCTGTGGACCTTCAGAGTGTTGAACAAACAGGGAAATTGCATCGGTATTGAATACAACAGGCATCGTGGGGCTTTTATTCCATGGGAGTAATGTCTCATACTGTCTATGCTATTATCGATTCCTGGGAAACCAGTAGTAGGTTTCGAAGCACATCTGGAGGTATTCTGTAATCTTTGGTCCTTCAGAGTGTTGATGAAACACAGATATTGCATCAGTATTGAATACAACAGGCACCATGGGGCTTTTATTCCATGGGAGTATTGTCTCAAACTGTCTATGCTTTCATCGATTCCTGGGAGACCAGTAGTAGTTTTCGAAGCACATATGGGGGCATTCTGTTATCTGTGGACCTTCAGAGTGTTGATGAAACACAGATATTGCATCGGTATTAAATACAACAGGCACCACGGGGCTTTTATTCCATGGGGGTAATGTCTCAAACTGTCTATGCTTTGATCGATTCCTGGGAGACCAGTAGTAGTTTTCGAAGCACATCCGGAGGCATTCTGTAATCTGTGGACCTTCAGAGTGTTGAACAAACAGGGAAATTGCATCGGTATTGAATACAACAGGCATCGTGGGGCTTTTATTCCATGGGAGTAATGTCTCATACTGTCTATGCTATTATCGATTCCTGGGAAACCAGTAGTAGGTTTCGAAGCACATCTGGAGGTATTCTGTAATCTTTGGTCCTTCAGAGTGTTGATGAAACACAGATATTGCATCGGTATTGAATACAACAGGCACCATGGGGCTTTTATTCCATGGGAGTATTGTCTCAAACTGTCTATGCATTCATCGATTCCTGGGAGACCAGTAGTAGTTTTCGAAGCACATATGGGGGCATTCTGTTATCTGTGGACCTTCAGAGTGTTGATGAAACACAGATATTGCATCGGTATTGAATACAACAGGCATGGTGGGGCTTTTATTCCATGGGAGTAATGTCTCAAATTGTCTATGCTTCGATCGATTCCTGGGGGACCAGTAGTAGTTTTCGAGCACATCTGGAGGCATTCTGTAATCTGTGGACCTTCAGAGTGTTGAAGAAACAGGGAAATTGCATCGGTATTGAATACAACAGGCATCGTGGGGCTTTTATTCCATGGGAGTAATGTCTCAAACTGTCTATGCTTTCATCGATTCCTGGGAGACCAGTAGTAGTTTTCGAAGCACATCTGGAGACATTCTGTAATCTGTGGACCTTCAGAGTGTTGATGAAACAGGGAAATTGCATCGGTATTGAATACAACAGGCACCATGGGGCTTTAATTCCATGGGAGTAATGTCTCAAACTGTCTATGCTTTGATCTATTCCTGGGAAACCGGTAGTAGGTTTCGAAGCACATCTGGAGGTATTCTGTAATCTGTGGTCCTTCAGAATGTTGATGAAACACAGATATTGCATCGGTATTAAATACAACAGGCACCACGGGGCTTTTATTCCATGGGAGTAATGTCTCAAACTGTCTATGCTTTGATCGATTCCTGGGAGACCAGTAGTAGTTTTCGAAGCACATCTGGAAGCATTCTGTAACCTGTGGACCTTCAGAGTGTTGAACAAACAGGGAAATTGTATCGGTATTGAATACAACAGGCTTCGTGGGGCTTTTATTCCATGGGAGTAATGTCTCATTCTGTCTATGCTATGATCGATTCCTGGGAAACCAGTAGTAGGTTTCGAAGCACATCTGGAGGTATTCTGTAATCTGTGGTCCTTCAGAGTGTTGATGAAACACAGATATTGCATCGGTATTGAATACAACAGGCACCATGGGGCTTTTATTCCATGGGAGTAATGTCTCAAACTGTCTATGCTTTGATCGATTCCTGGGATACCAGTAGTAGTTTTCGAAGCACATCTGGAGGCATTCTGTAATCTGTGGACCTTCAGAGTGTTGATGAAACACAGATATTGCATCGGTATTGAATACAACAGGCACCATGGGGCTTTTATTCCATGGGAGTAATGTCTCAAACTGTCTATGCTTTGATCGATTCCTGGGAGACCAGTAGTAGTTTTCGAAGCACATCTGGAGACATTCTGTAATCTGTGGACCTTCAGAGTGTTGATGAAACAGGGAAATTGCATCGGTATTGAATACAACAGGCACCATGGGGCTTTAATTCCATGGGAGTAATGTCTCAAACTGTCTATGCTTTGATCTATTCCTGGGAAACCGGTAGTAGGTTTCGAAGCACATCTGGAGGTATTCTGTAATCTGTGGTCCTTCAGAGTGTTGATGAAAAACAGATATTGCATCGGTATTGAACACAACAGGCAGAATGGTGCTTTTATTCCATGGGAGTAATGTCTCAAACTGTCTACGCTTTCATCGATTTCTGGGAGACAAGTAGTAGTTTTCGAAGCACATATGGAGGCATTCTGTTATCTGTGGACCTTCAGAGTGTTGAAGAAACAGGGAAATTGCATCGGTATTGAATACAATAGTCATCGTGGGGCTTTTATTCCATGGGAGTAATGTCTCAAACTGTCTATGCTTTGATCAATTCCTGGGAGACCAGTAGTAGGTTTCGAAGCACATCTGGAGGTATTCTGTAATCTGTGGTCCTTCAGAGTGTTGATGAAAAACAGATATTGCATCGGTATTGAATACAACAGGCAATATGGTGCTTTTATTCCATGGGAGTAATGTCTCAAACTGTCTATGCTTTCATCGATTTCTGGGAGACAAGTAGTAATTTTCGAAGCACATATGGAGGCATTGTGTAATCTGTGGACCTTCAGAGTGTTGATGAAACACAGATATTGCATCGGTATTGAATACAACAGGCACCATGGGGCTTTTATTCCATGGGAGTAATGTCTCAAACTGTCTATGCTTTGATCGATTCCTGGGAGACAAGTAGTAGTTTTCGAAGCACATCTGGAGACATTCTGTAATCTGTGGACCTTCAGAGTATTGAAGAAACAGGGAAATTGCATCGGTATTGAATACAACTGGCATCGTGGGGCTTTTATTCCATGGGAGTAATGTCTCAAACTGTCTATGCTTTGATCAATTCCTGGGAGACCAGTAGTAGGTTTCGAAGCACATCTGGAGGTATTCTGTAATCTGTGGTCCTTCAGAGTGTTGATGAAATACAGATATTGCATCGGTATTGAATACAACAGGCACCATGGTGCTTTTATTCCATGGGAGTAGTGTCTCAAACTGTCTATGCTTTGATCGATTCCTGGGAGACCAGTAGTAGTTTTCGAAGCACATCTAGAGGCATTCTGTTATCTGTGGACCTTCAGATTGTTGAAGAAACAGGGAAATTGCATCGGTATTGAATACAACAGTCATCGTGGGGCTTTTATTCCATGGGAGTAATGTCTCAAACTGTCTATGCTTTGATCGATTCCTGGGAAACCAGTAGTGGGTTTCAAAACACATCTGGAGGTATTCTGTAATCTGTGGTCCTTCACAGTGTTGATGAAACACAGATATTGCATCGGTATTGAATACAACAGGCACCACGTGGCTTTTATTCCATGGGAGTAATGTCTCAAACTGTCTACGCTTTCATCGATTCTTGGAGACAAGTAGTAGTTTTCGAAGCACATCTGGAGGCATTCTGTAATCTGTGGACCTTCAGAGTGTTGATGAAACACAGATATTGCATCGGTATTGAATACAACAGGCACCATGTGGCTTTTATTCCATTGGAGTAATGTCTCAAACTGTCTATGCTTTGATCGATTCCTGGGAAACCAGTAGTAGTTTTCGAAGCACATCTGGAGGCATTCTGTAATCTGTGGACCTTCAGAGTGTTGAAGAAAAAAGGAAATTGTATCGGTATTGAATACAACAGTCATCGTGGGGCTTTTATTCCATGGGAGTAATGTCTCAAACTGTCCATGCTTTGATCGATTCCTGGGGGACCAGTAGTAGTTTTCGAGCACATCTGGAGGCATTCTGTAATCTGTGGACCTTCAGAGTGTTGAAGAAACAGGGAAATTGCATCGGTATTGAATACAACAGGCATCGTGGGGCTTTTATTCCATGGGAGTAATGTCTCAAACTTTCTATGCTTTGATCGATTCCTGGGAGACAAGTAGTAGTTTTCGAAGCACATCTGGAGGCATTCTGTAATCTGTGGACCTTCAGAGTGTTGAAGAAACAGGGAAATTGCATCGGTATTGAATACAACAGGCACCATGGGGCTTTTATTCCATGGGAGTAATGTCTCAAACTGTCCATGCTTTGATCGATTCCTGGGGGACCAGTAGTAGTTTTCGAGCACATCTGGAGGCATTCTGTAATCTGTGGACCTTCAGAGTGTTGAAGAAACAGGGAAATTGCATCGGTATTGAATACAACAGGCATCGTGGGGCTTTTATTCCATGGGAGTAATGTCTCAAACTGTCTATGCTTTCATCGATTCCTGGGAGACCAGTAGTAGTTTTCGAAGCACATCTGGAGGCATTCTGTAATCTGTGGACCTTCAGAGTGTTGACGAAACAGGGAAATTGCATCGGTATTGAATACAACAGGCACCATGGGGCTTTTATTCCATGGGAGTAATGTCTCAAACTGTCTATGCTTTGATCTATCCCTGGGAAACCGGTAGTAGGTTTCGAAGCACATCTGGAGGTATTCTGTAATCTGTGGTCCTTCAGAGTGTTGATGAAACACAGATATTGCATCGGTATTAAATACAACAGGCACCACGGGGCTTTTATTCCATGGGGGTAATATCTCAAACTGTCTATGCTTTGATCGATTCCTGGGAGACCAGTAGTAGTTTTCGAAGCACATCTGGAGGCATTCTGTAATCTGTGGACCTTCAGAGTGTTGAAGAAACAGGGAAATTGCATCGGTATTGAATACAACAGGCATCGTGGGGCTTTTATTCCATGGGAGTAATGTCTCATACTGTCTATGCTATTATCGATTCCTGGGAAACCAGTAGTAGGTTTCGAAGCACATCTGGAGGCATTCTGTAATCTGTGGACCTTCAGAGTGTTGACGATACACAGATATTGCATCGGTATTGAATACAACAGGCACCATGCGGCTTTTATTCCATGGGAGTAATGTCTCAAACTGTCTATGCTTTGATCGATTCCTGGGAGACCAGTAGTAGTTTTCGAAGCACATCTGGAGGTATTCTGTAATCTGTGGTCCTTCAGAGTGTTGATGAAACAGGGAAATTGCATCGGTATTGAATACAACAGGCACCATGGGGCTTTAATTCCATGGGAGTAATGTCTCAAACTGTCTATGCTTTGATCTATTCCTGGGAAACCGGTAGTAGGTTTCGAAGCACATCTGGAGGTATTCTGTAATCTGTGGTCCTTCAGAATGTTGATGAAACACAGATATTGCATCGGTATTAAATACAACAGGCACCACGGGGCTTTTATTCCATGGGAGTAATGTCTCAAACTGTCTATGCTTTGATCGATTCCTGGGAGACCAGTAGTAGTTTTCGAAGCACATCTGGAGGCATTCTGTAACCTGTGGACCTTCAGAGTGTTGAACAAACAGGGAAATTGTATCGGTATTGAATACAACAGGCTTCGAGGGGCTTTTATTCCATGGGAGTAATGTCTCATTCTGTCTATGCTATGATCGATTCCTGGGAAACCAGTAGTAGGTTTCGAAGCACATCTGGAGGTATTCTGTAATCTGTGGTCCTTCAGAGTGTTGATGAAACACAGATATTGCATCGGTATTGAATACAACAGGCACCATGGGGCTTTTATTCCATGGGAGTAATGTCTCAAACTGTCTATGCTTTGATCGATTCCTGGGATACCAGTAGTAGTTTTCGAAGCACATCTGGAGGCATTCTGTAATCTGTGGACCTTCAGAGTGTTGATGAAACACAGATATTGCATCGGTATTGAATACAACAGGCACCATGGGGCTTTTATTCCATGGGAGTAATGTCTCAAACTGTCTATGCTTTCATCGATTCCTGGGAGACCAGTAGTAGTTTTCGAAGCACATCTGGAGACATTCTGTAATCTGTGGACCTTCAGAGTGTTGATGAAACAGGGAAATTGCATCGGTATTGAATACAACAGGCACCATGGGGCTTTAATTCCATGGGAGTAATGTCTCAAACTGTCTATGCTTTGATCTATTCCTGGGAAACCGGTAGTAGGTTTCGAAGCACATCTGGAGGTATTCTGTAATCTGTGGTCCTTCAGAGTGTTGATGAAAAACAGATATTGCATCGGTATTGAACACAACAGGCAGAATGGTGCTTTTATTCCATGGGAGTAATGTCTCAAACTGTCTACGCTTTCATCGATTTCTGGGAGACAAGTAGTAGTTTTCGAAGCACATATGGAGGCATTCTGTTATCTGTGGACCTTCAGAGTGTTGAAGAAACAGGGAAATTGCATCGGTATTGAATACAATAGTCATCGTGGGGCTTTTATTCCATGGGAGTAATGTCTCAAACTGTCTATGCTTTGATCAATTCCTGGGAGACCAGTAGTAGGTTTCGAAGCACATCTGGAGGTATTCTGTAATCTGTGGTCCTTCAGAGTGTTGATGAAAAACAGATATTGCATCGGTATTGAATACAACAGGCAATATGGTGCTTTTATTCCATGGGAGTAATGTCTCAAACTGTCTATGCTTTCATCGATTTCTGGGAGACAAGTAGTAATTTTCGAAGCACATATGGAGGCATTGTGTAATCTGTGGACCTTCAGAGTGTTGATGAAACACAGATATTGCATCGGTATTGAATACAACAGGCACCATGGGGCTTTTATTCCATGGGAGTAATGTCTCAAACTGTCTATGCTTTGATCGATTCCTGGGAGACAAGTAGTAGTTTTCGAAGCACATCTGGAGACATTCTGTAATCTGTGGACCTTCAGAGTATTGAAGAAACAGGGAAATTGCATCGGTATTGAATACAACTGGCATCGTGGGGCTTTTATTCCATGGGAGTAATGTCTCAAACTGTCTATGCTTTGATCAATTCCTGGGAGACCAGTAGTAGGTTTCGAAGCACATCTGGAGGTATTCTGTAATCTGTGGTCCTTCAGAGTGTTGATGAAATACAGATATTGCATCGGTATTGAATACAACAGGCACCATGGTGCTTTTATTCCATGGGAGTAGTGTCTCAAACTGTCTATGCTTTGATCGATTCCTGGGAGACCAGTAGTAGTTTTCGAAGCACATCTAGAGGCATTCTGTTATCTGTGGACCTTCAGATTGTTGAAGAAACAGGGAAATTGCATCGGTATTGAATACAACAGTCATCGTGGGGCTTTTATTCCATGGGAGTAATGTCTCAAACTGTCTATGCTTTGATCGATTCCTGGGAAACCAGTAGTGGGTTTCAAAACACATCTGGAGGTATTCTGTAATCTGTGGTCCTTCACAGTGTTGATGAAACACAGATATTGCATCGGTATTGAATACAACAGGCACCACGTGGCTTTTATTCCATGGGAGTAATGTCTCAAACTGTCTACGCTTTCATCGATTCTTGGAGACAAGTAGTAGTTTTCGAAGCACATCTGGAGGCATTCTGTAATCTGTGGACCTTCAGAGTGTTGATGAAACACAGATATTGCATCGGTATTGAATACAACAGGCACCATGTGGCTTTTATTCCATTGGAGTAATGTCTCAAACTGTCTATGCTTTGATCGATTCCTGGGAAACCAGTAGTAGTTTTCGAAGCACATCTGGAGGCATTCTGTAATCTGTGGACCTTCAGAGTGTTGAAGAAAAAAGGAAATTGCATCGGTATTGAATACAACAGTCATCGTGGGGCTTTTATTCCATGGGAGTAATGTCTCAAACTGTCCATGCTTTGATCGATTCCTGGGGGACCAGTAGTAGTTTTCGAGCACATCTGGAGGCATTCTGTAATCTGTGGACCTTCAGAGTGTTGAAGAAACAGGGAAATTGCATCGGTATTGAATACAACAGGCATCGTGGGGCTTTTATTCCATGGGAGTAATGTCTCAAACTTTCTATGCTTTGATCGATTCCTGGGAGACAAGTAGTAGTTTTCGAAGCACATCTGGAGGCATTCTGTAATCTGTGGACCTTCAGAGTGTTGAAGAAACAGGGAAATTGCATCGGTATTGAATACAACAGGCACCATGGGGCTTTTATTCCATGGGAGTAATGTCTCAAACTGTCCATGCTTTGATCGATTCCTGGGGGACCAGTAGTAGTTTTCGAGCACATCTGGAGGCATTCTGTAATCTGTGGACCTTCAGAGTGTTGAAGAAACAGGGAAATTGCATCGGTATTGAATACAACAGGCATCGTGGGGCTTTTATTCCATGGGAGTAATGTCTCAAACTGTCTATGCTTTCATCGATTCCTGGGAGACCAGTAGTAGTTTTCGAAGCACATCTGGAGGCATTCTGTAATCTGTGGACCTTCAGAGTGTTGACGAAACAGGGAAATTGCATCGGTATTGAATACAACAGGCACCATGGGGCTTTTATTCCATGGGAGTAATGTCTCAAACTGTCTATGCTTTGATCTATCCCTGGGAAACCGGTAGTAGGTTTCGAAGCACATCTGGAGGTATTCTGTAATCTGTGGTCCTTCAGAGTGTTGATGAAACACAGATATTGCATCGGTATTAAATACAACAGGCACCACGGGGCTTTTATTCCATGGGGGTAATATCTCAAACTGTCTATGCTTTGATCGATTCCTGGGAGACCAGTAGTAGTTTTCGAAGCACATCTGGAGGCATTCTGTAATCTGTGGACCTTCAGAGTGTTGAACAAACAGGGAAATTGCATCGGTATTGAATACAACAGGCATCGTGGGGCTTTTATTCCATGGGAGTAATGTCTCATACTGTCTATGCTATTATCGATTCCTGGGAAACCAGTAGTAGGTTTCGAAGCACATCTGGAGGTATTCTGTAATCTTTGGTCCTTCAGAGTGTTGATGAAACACAGATATTGCATCGGTATTGAATACAACAGGCACCATGGGGCTTTTATTCCATGGGAGTATTGTCTCAAACTGTCTATGCTTTCATCGATTCCTGGGAGACCAGTAGTAGTTTTCGAAGCACATATGGGGGCATTCTGTTATCTGTGGACCTTCAGAGTGTTGATGAAACACAGATATTGCATCGGTATTAAATACAACAGGCACCACGGGGCTTTTATTCCATGGGGGTAATGTCTCAAACTGTCTATGCTTTGATCGATTCCTGGGAGACCAGTATTAGTTTTCGAAGCACATCTGGAGGCATTCTGTAATCTGTGGACCTTCAGAGTGTTGAACAAACAGGGAAATTGCATCGGTATTGAATACAACAGGCATCGTGGGGCTTTTATTCCATGGGAGTAATGTCTCATACTGTCTATGCTATTATCGATTCCTGGGAAACCAGTAGTAGGTTTCGAAGCACATCTGGAGGTATTCTGTAATCTTTGGTCCTTCAGAGTGTTGATGAAACACAGATATTGCATCGGTATTGAATACAACAGGCACCATGGGGCTTTTATTCCATGGGAGTATTGTCTCAAACTGTCTATGCTTTCATCGATTCCTGGGAGACCAGTAGTAGTTTTCGAAGCACATATGGGGGCATTCTGTTATCTGTGGACCTTCAGAGTGTTGATGAAACACAGATATTGCATCGGTATTAAATACAACAGGCACCACGGGGCTTTTATTCCATGGGGGTAATGTCTCAAACTGTCTATGCTTTGATCGATTCCTGGGAGACCAGTATTAGTTTTCGAAGCACATCTGGAGGCATTCTGTAATCTGTGGACCTTCAGAGTGTTGAACAAACAGGGAAATTGCATCGGTATTGAATACAACAGGCATCGTGGGGCTTTTATTCCATGGGAGTAATGTCTCATACTGTCTATGCTATTATCGATTCCTGGGAAACCAGTAGTAGGTTTCGAAGCACATCTGGAGGTATTCTGTAATCTTTGGTCCTTCAGAGTGTTGATGAAACACAGATATTGCATCGGTATTGAATACAACAGGCACCATGGGGCTTTTATTCCATGGGAGTATTGTCTCAAACTGTCTATGCTTTCATCGATTCCTGGGAGACCAGTAGTAGTTTTCGAGCACATATGGAGGCATTCTGTAATCTGTGGACCTTCAGAGTGTTGAAGAAACAGGGAAATTGCATCGGTATTGAATACAACAGGCATCGTGGGGCTTTTATTCCATGGGAGTAATGTCTCAAACTGTCTATGCTTTCATCGATTCCTGGGAGACCAGTAGTAGTTTTCGAAGCACATCTGGAGACATTCTGTAATCTGTGGACCTTCAGAGTGTTGATGAAACAGGGAAATTGCATCGGTATTGAATACAACAGGCACCATGGGGCTTTAATTCCATGGGAGTAATGTCTCAAACTGTCTATGCTTTGATCTATTCCTGGGAAACCGGTAGTAGGTTTCGAAGCACATCTGGAGGTATTCTGTAATCTGTGGTCCTTCAGAGTGTTGATGAAACAGGGAAATTGCATCGGTATTGAATACAACAGGCACCATGGGGCTTTAATTCCATGGGAGTAATGTCTCAAACTGTCTATGCTTTGATCTATTCCTGGGAAACCGGTAGTAGGTTTCGAAGCACATCTGGAGGCATTCTGTAACCTGTGGACCTTCAGAGTGTTGAACAAACAGGGAAATTGTATCGGTATTGAATACAACAGGCTTCGAGGGGCTTTTATTCCATGGGAGTAATGTCTCATTCTGTCTATGCTATGATCGATTCCTGGGAAACCAGTAGTAGGTTTCGAAGCACATCTGGAGGTATTCTGTAATCTGTGGTCCTTCAGAGTGTTGATGAAACACAGATATTGCATCGGTATTGAATACAACAGGCACCATGGGGCTTTTATTCCATGGGAGTAATGTCTCAAACTGTCTATGCTTTGATCGATTCCTGGGATACCAGTAGTAGTTTTCGAAGCACATCTGGAGGCATTCTGTAATCTGTGGACCTTCAGAGTGTTGATGAAACACAGATATTGCATCGGTATTGAATACAACAGGCACCATGGGGCTTTTATTCCATGGGAGTAATGTCTCAAACTGTCTATGCTTTCATCGATTCCTGGGAGACCAGTAGTAGTTTTCGAAGCACATCTGGAGACATTCTGTAATCTGTGGACCTTCAGAGTGTTGATGAAACAGGGAAATTGCATCGGTATTGAATACAACAGGCACCATGGGGCTTTAATTCCATGGGAGTAATGTCTCAAACTGTCTATGCTTTGATCTATTCCTGGGAAACCGGTAGTAGGTTTCGAAGCACATCTGGAGGTATTCTGTAATCTGTGGTCCTTCAGAGTGTTGATGAAAAACAGATATTGCATCGGTATTGAACACAACAGGCAGAATGGTGCTTTTATTCCATGGGAGTAATGTCTCAAACTGTCTACGCTTTCATCGATTTCTGGGAGACAAGTAGTAGTTTTCGAAGCACATATGGAGGCATTCTGTTATCTGTGGACCTTCAGAGTGTTGAAGAAACAGGGAAATTGCATCGGTATTGAATACAATAGTCATCGTGGGGCTTTTATTCCATGGGAGTAATGTCTCAAACTGTCAATGCTTTGATCAATTCCTGGGAGACCAGTAGTAGGTTTCGAAGCACATCTGGAGGTATTCTGTAATCTGTGGTCCTTCAGAGTGTTGATGAAAAACAGATATTGCATCGGTATTGAATACAACAGGCAATATGGTGCTTTTATTCCATGGGAGTAATGTCTCAAACTGTCTATGCTTTCATCGATTTCTGGGAGACAAGTAGTAATTTTCGAAGCACATATGGAGGCATTGTGTAATCTGTGGACCTTCAGAGTGTTGATGAAACACAGATATTGCATCGGTATTGAATACAACAGGCACCATGGGGCTTTTATTCCATGGGAGTAATGTCTCAAACTGTCTATGCTTTGATCGATTCCTGGGAGACAAGTAGTAGTTTTCGAAGCACATCTGGAGACATTCTGTAATCTGTGGACCTTCAGAGTATTGAAGAAACAGGGAAATTGCATCGGTATTGAATACAACTGGCATCGTGGGGCTTTTATTCCATGGGAGTAATGTCTCAAACTGTCTATGCTTTGATCAATTCCTGGGAGACCAGTAGTAGGTTTCGAAGCACATCTGGAGGTATTCTGTAATCTGTGGTCCTTCAGAGTGTTGATGAAATACAGATATTGCATCGGTATTGAATACAACAGGCACCATGGTGCTTTTATTCCATGGGAGTAGTGTCTCAAACTGTCTATGCTTTGATCGATTCCTGGGAGACCAGTAGTAGTTTTCGAAGCACATCTAGAGGCATTCTGTTATCTGTGGACCTTCAGATTGTTGAACAAACAGGGAAATTGCATCGGTATTGAATACAACAGGCACCATGGGGCTTTAATTCCATGGGAGTAATGTCTCAAACTGTCTATGCTTTGATCTATTCCTGGGAAACCGGTAGTAGGTTTCGAAGCACATCTGGAGGTATTCTGTAATCTGTGGTCCTTCAGAGTGTTGATGAAAAACAGATATTGCATCGGTATTGAACACAACAGGCAGAATGGTGCTTTTATTCCATGGGAGTAATGTCTCAAACTGTCTACGCTTTCATCGATTTCTGGGAGACAAGTAGTAGTTTTCGAAGCACATATGGAGGCATTCTGTTATCTGTGGACCTTCAGAGTGTTGAAGAAACAGGGAAATTGCATCGGTATTGAATACAATAGTCATCGTGGGGCTTTTATTCCATGGGAGTAATGTCTCAAACTGTCTATGCTTTGATCAATTCCTGGGAGACCAGTAGTAGGTTTCGAAGCACATCTGGAGGTATTCTGTAATCTGTGGTCCTTCAGAGTGTTGATGAAAAACAGATATTGCATCGGTATTGAATACAACAGGCAATATGGTGCTTTTATTCCATGGGAGTAATGTCTCAAACTGTCTATGCTTTCATCGATTTCTGGGAGACAAGTAGTAATTTTCGAAGCACATATGGAGGCATTGTGTAATCTGTGGACCTTCAGAGTGTTGATGAAACACAGATATTGCATCGGTATTGAATACAACAGGCACCATGGGGCTTTTATTCCATGGGAGTAATGTCTCAAACTGTCTATGCTTTGATCGATTCCTGGGAGACAAGTAGTAGTTTTCGAAGCACATCTGGAGACATTCTGTAATCTGTGGACCTTCAGAGTATTGAAGAAACAGGGAAATTGCATCGGTATTGAATACAACTGGCATCGTGGGGCTTTTATTCCATGGGAGTAATGTCTCAAACTGTCTATGCTTTGATCAATTCCTGGGAGACCAGTAGTAGGTTTCGAAGCACATCTGGAGGTATTCTGTAATCTGTGGTCCTTCAGAGTGTTGATGAAATACAGATATTGCATCGGTATTGAATACAACAGGCACCATGGTGCTTTTATTCCATGGGAGTAGTGTCTCAAACTGTCTATGCTTTGATCGATTCCTGGGAGACCAGTAGTAGTTTTCGAAGCACATCTAGAGGCATTCTGTTATCTGTGGACCTTCAGATTGTTGAAGAAACAGGGAAATTGCATCGGTATTGAATACAACAGTCATCGTGGGGCTTTTATTCCATGGGAGTAATGTCTCAAACTGTCTATGCTTTGATCGATTCCTGGGAAACCAGTAGTGGGTTTCAAAACACATCTGGAGGTATTCTGTAATCTGTGGTCCTTCACAGTGTTGATGAAACACAGATATTGCATCGGTATTGAATACAACAGGCACCACGTGGCTTTTATTCCATGGGAGTAATGTCTCAAACTGTCTACGCTTTCATCGATTCTTGGAGACAAGTAGTAGTTTTCGAAGCACATCTGGAGGCATTCTGTAATCTGTGGACCTTCAGAGTGTTGATGAAACACAGATATTGCATCGGTATTGAATACAACAGGCACCATGTGGCTTTTATTCCATTGGAGTAATGTCTCAAACTGTCTATGCTTTGATCGATTCCTGGGAAACCAGTAGTAGTTTTCGAAGCAC
Organism: Schistocerca gregaria; assembly: GCF_023897955.1. Lineage (NCBI taxonomy): Eukaryota > Metazoa > Arthropoda > Insecta > Orthoptera > Acrididae > Schistocerca > Schistocerca gregaria. The sequence continues at coordinate 6,670,962 of NW_026061730.1, forward strand.
ATCTGGAGGCATTCTGTAATCTGTGGACCTTCAGAGTGTTGAAGAAAAAAGGAAATTGCATCGGTATTGAATACAACAGTCATCGTGGGGCTTTTATTCCATGGGAGTAATGTCTCAAACTGTCCATGCTTTGATCGATTCCTGGGGGACCAGTAGTAGTTTTCGAGCACATCTGGAGGCATTCTGTAATCTGTGGACCTTCAGAGTGTTGAAGAAACAGGGAAATTGCATCGGTATTGAATACAACAGGCATCGTGGGGCTTTTATTCCATGGGAGTAATGTCTCAAACTTTCTATGCTTTGATCGATTCCTGGGAGACAAGTAGTAGTTTTCGAAGCACATCTGGAGGCATTCTGTAATCTGTGGACCTTCAGAGTGTTGAAGAAACAGGGAAATTGCATCGGTATTGAATACAACAGGCACCATGGGGCTTTTATTCCATGGGAGTAATGTCTCAAACTGTCCATGCTTTGATCGATTCCTGGGGGACCAGTAGTAGTTTTCGAGCACATCTGGAGGCATTCTGTAATCTGTGGACCTTCAGAGTGTTGAAGAAACAGGGAAATTGCATCGGTATTGAATACAACAGGCATCGTGGGGCTTTTATTCCATGGGAGTAATGTCTCAAACTGTCTATGCTTTCATCGATTCCTGGGAGACCAGTAGTAGTTTTCGAAGCACATCTGGAGGCATTCTGTAATCTGTGGACCTTCAGAGTGTTGACGAAACAGGGAAATTGCATCGGTATTGAATACAACAGGCACCATGGGGCTTTTATTCCATGGGAGTAATGTCTCAAACTGTCTATGCTTTGATCTATCCCTGGGAAACCGGTAGTAGGTTTCGAAGCACATCTGGAGGTATTCTGTAATCTGTGGTCCTTCAGAGTGTTGATGAAACACAGATATTGCATCGGTATTAAATACAACAGGCACCACGGGGCTTTTATTCCATGGGGGTAATATCTCAAACTGTCTATGCTTTGATCGATTCCTGGGAGACCAGTAGTAGTTTTCGAAGCACATCTGGAGGCATTCTGTAATCTGTGGACCTTCAGAGTGTTGAACAAACAGGGAAATTGCATCGGTATTGAATACAACAGGCATCGTGGGGCTTTTATTCCATGGGAGTAATGTCTCATACTGTCTATGCTATTATCGATTCCTGGGAAACCAGTAGTAGGTTTCGAAGCACATCTGGAGGTATTCTGTAATCTTTGGTCCTTCAGAGTGTTGATGAAACACAGATATTGCATCGGTATTGAATACAACAGGCACCATGGGGCTTTTATTCCATGGGAGTATTGTCTCAAACTGTCTATGCTTTCATCGATTCCTGGGAGACCAGTAGTAGTTTTCGAAGCACATATGGGGGCATTCTGTTATCTGTGGACCTTCAGAGTGTTGATGAAACACAGATATTGCATCGGTATTAAATACAACAGGCACCACGGGGCTTTTATTCCATGGGGGTAATGTCTCAAACTGTCTATGCTTTGATCGATTCCTGGGAGACCAGTATTAGTTTTCGAAGCACATCTGGAGGCATTCTGTAATCTGTGGACCTTCAGAGTGTTGAACAAACAGGGAAATTGCATCGGTATTGAATACAACAGGCATCGTGGGGCTTTTATTCCATGGGAGTAATGTCTCATACTGTCTATGCTATTATCGATTCCTGGGAAACCAGTAGTAGGTTTCGAAGCACATCTGGAGGTATTCTGTAATCTTTGGTCCTTCAGAGTGTTGATGAAACACAGATATTGCATCGGTATTGAATACAACAGGCACCATGGGGCTTTTATTCCATGGGAGTATTGTCTCAAACTGTCTATGCTTTCATCGATTCCTGGGAGACCAGTAGTAGTTTTCGAAGCACATATGGGGGCATTCTGTTATCTGTGGACCTTCAGAGTGTTGATGAAACACAGATATTGCATCGGTATTAAATACAACAGGCACCACGGGGCTTTTATTCCATGGGGGTAATGTCTCAAACTGTCTATGCTTTGATCGATTCCTGGGAGACCAGTATTAGTTTTCGAAGCACATCTGGAGGCATTCTGTAATCTGTGGACCTTCAGAGTGTTGAACAAACAGGGAAATTGCATCGGTATTGAATACAACAGGCATCGTGGGGCTTTTATTCCATGGGAGTAATGTCTCATACTGTCTATGCTATTATCGATTCCTGGGAAACCAGTAGTAGGTTTCGAAGCACATCTGGAGGTATTCTGTAATCTTTGGTCCTTCAGAGTGTTGATGAAACACAGATATTGCATCGGTATTGAATACAACAGGCACCATGGGGCTTTTATTCCATGGGAGTATTGTCTCAAACTGTCTATGCTTTCATCGATTCCTGGGAGACCAGTAGTAGTTTTCGAGCACATATGGAGGCATTCTGTAATCTGTGGACCTTCAGAGTGTTGAAGAAACAGGGAAATTGCATCGGTATTGAATACAACAGGCATCGTGGGGCTTTTATTCCATGGGAGTAATGTCTCAAACTGTCTATGCTTTCATCGATTCCTGGGAGACCAGTAGTAGTTTTCGAAGCACATCTGGAGACATTCTGTAATCTGTGGACCTTCAGAGTGTTGATGAAACAGGGAAATTGCATCGGTATTGAATACAACAGGCACCATGGGGCTTTAATTCCATGGGAGTAATGTCTCAAACTGTCTATGCTTTGATCTATTCCTGGGAAACCGGTAGTAGGTTTCGAAGCACATCTGGAGGTATTCTGTAATCTGTGGTCCTTCAGAATGTTGATGAAACACAGATATTGCATCGGTATTAAATACAACAGGCACCACGGGGCTTTTATTCCATGGGAGTAATGTCTCAAACTGTCTATGCTTTGATCGATTCCTGGGAGACCAGTAGTAGTTTTCGAAGCACATCTGGAGGCATTCTGTAACCTGTGGACCTTCAGAGTGTTGAACAAACAGGGAAATTGTATCGGTATTGAATACAACAGGCTTCGTGGGGCTTTTATTCCATGGGAGTAATGTCTCATTCTGTCTATGCTATGATCGATTCCTGGGAAACCAGTAGTAGGTTTCGAAGCACATCTGGAGGTATTCTGTAATCTGTGGTCCTTCAGAGTGTTGATGAAACACAGATATTGCATCGGTATTGAATACAACAGGCACCATGGGGCTTCTATTCCATGGGAGTAATGTCTCAAACTGTCTATGCTTTGATCGATTCCTGGGATACCAGTAGTAGTTTTCGAAGCACATCTGGAGGCATTCTGTAATCTGTGGACCTTCAGAGTGTTGATGAAACACAGATATTGCATCGGTATTGAATACAACAGGCACCATGGGGCTTTTATTCCATGGGAGTAATGTCTCAAACAGTCTATGCTTTGATCAATTCCTGGGAAACCAGTAGTAGTTTTCGAAGCACATCTGGAGGCATTCTGTAATCTGTGGACCTTCAGAGTGTTGAAGAAAAAAGGAAATTGCATCAGTATTGAATACAACAGTCATCGTGGGGCTTTTATTCCATGGGAGTAATGTCTCAAACTGTCTATGCTTTGATCGATTCCTGGGAAACCAGTAGTAGGTTTCGAAGCACATCTGGAGGTATTCTGTAATCTGTGGTCCTTCAGAGTGTTGATGAAAAACAGATATTGCATCGGTATTGAACACAACAGGCAGAATGGTGCTTTTATTCCATGGGAGTAATGTCTCAAACTGTCTACGCTTTCATCGATTTCTGGGAGACAAGTAGTAGTTTTCGAAGCACATATGGAGGCATTCTGTTATCTGTGGACCTTCAGAGTGTTGAAGAAACAGGGAAATTGCATCGGTATTGAATACAATAGTCATAGTGGGGCTTTTATTCCATGGGAGTAATGTCTCAAACTGTCTATGCTTTGATCAATTCCTGGGAGACCAGTAGTAGGTTTCGAAGCACATCTGGAGGTATTCTGTAATCTGTGGTCCTTCAGAGTGTTGATGAAAAACAGATATTGCATCGGTATTGAATACAACAGGCAATATGGTGCTTTTATTCCATGGGAGTAATGTCTCAAACTGTCTATGCTTTCATCGATTTCTGGGAGACAAGTAGTAATTTTCGAAGCACATATGGAGGCATTGTGTAATCTGTGGACCTTCAGAGTGTTGATGAAACACAGATATTGCATCGGTATTGAATACAACAGGCACCATGGGGCTTTTATTCCATGGGAGTAATGTCTCAAACTGTCTATGCTTTGATCGATTCCTGGGAGACAAGTAGTAGTTTTCGAAGCACATCTGGAGACATTCTGTAATCTGTGGACCTTCAGAGTATTGAAGAAACAGGGAAATTGCATCGGTATTGAATACAACTGGCATCGTGGGGCTTTTATTCCATGGGAGTAATGTCTCAAACTGTCTATGCTTTGATCAATTCCTGGGAGACCAGTAGTAGGTTTCGAAGCACATCTGGAGGCATTCTGTAACCTGTGGACCTTCAGAGTGTTGAACAAACAGGGAAATTGTATCGGTATTGAATACAACAGGCTTCGTGGGGCTTTTATTCCATGGGAGTAATGTCTCATTCTGTCTATGCTATGATCGATTCCTGGGAAACCAGTAGTAGGTTTCGAAGCACATCTGGAGGTATTCTGTAATCTGTGGTCCTTCAGAGTGTTGATGAAACACAGATATTGCATCGGTATTGAATACAACAGGCACCATGGGGCTTTTATTCCATGGGAGTAATGTCTCAAACTGTCTATGCTTTGATCGATTCCTGGGATACCAGTAGTAGTTTTCGAAGCACATCTGGAGGCATTCTGTAATCTGTGGACCTTCAGAGTGTTGATGAAACACAGATATTGCATCGGTATTGAATACAACAGGCACCATGGGGCTTTTATTCCATGGGAGTAATGTCTCAAACAGTCTATGCTTTGATCAATTCCTGGGAAACCAGTAGTAGTTTTCGAAGCACATCTGGAGGCATTCTGTAATCTGTGGACCTTCAGAGTGTTGAAGAAAAAAGGAAATTGCATCAGTATTGAATACAACAGTCATCGTGGGGCTTTTATTCCATGGGAGTAATGTCTCAAACTGTCTATGCTTTGATCGATTCCTGGGAAACCAGTAGTAGGTTTCGAAGCACATCTGGAGGTATTCTGTAATCTGTGGTCCTTCAGAGTGTTGATGAAAAACAGATATTGCATCGGTATTGAACACAACAGGCAGAATGGTGCTTTTATTCCATGGGAGTAATGTCTCAAACTGTCTACGCTTTCATCGATTTCTGGGAGACAAGTAGTAGTTTTCGAAGCACATATGGAGGCATTCTGTTATCTGTGGACCTTCAGAGTGTTGAAGAAACAGGGAAATTGCATCGGTATTGAATACAATAGTCATAGTGGGGCTTTTATTCCATGGGAGTAATGTCTCAAACTGTCTATGCTTTGATCAATTCCTGGGAGACCAGTAGTAGGTTTCGAAGCACATCTGGAGGTATTCTGTAATCTGTGGTCCTTCAGAGTGTTGATGAAAAACAGATATTGCATCGGTATTGAATACAACAGGCAATATGGTGCTTTTATTCCATGGGAGTAATGTCTCAAACTGTCTATGCTTTCATCGATTTCTGGGAGACAAGTAGTAATTTTCGAAGCACATATGGAGGCATTGTGTAATCTGTGGACCTTCAGAGTGTTGATGAAACACAGATAATGCATCGGTATTGAATACAACAGGCACCATGGGGCTTTTATTCCATGGGAGTAATGTCTCAAACTGTCTATGCTTTGATCGATTCCTGGGAGACAAGTAGTAGTTTTCGAAGCACATCTGGAGACATTCTGTAATCTGTGGACCTTCAGAGTATTGAAGAAACAGGGAAATTGCATCGGTATTGAATACAACTGGCATCGTGGGGCTTTTATTCCATGGGAGTAATGTCTCAAACTGTCTATGCTTTGATCAATTCCTGGGAGACCAGTAGTAGGTTTCGAAGCACATCTGGAGGTATTCTGTAATCTGTGGTCCTTCAGAGTGTTGATGAAATACAGATATTGCATCGGTATTGAATACAACAGGCACCATGGTGCTTTTATTCCATGGGAGTAGTGTCTCAAACTGTCTATGCTTTGATCGATTCCTGGGAGACCAGTAGTAGTTTTCGAAGCACATCTAGAGGCATTCTGTTATCTGTGGACCTTCAGATTGTTGAAGAAACAGGGAAATTGCATCGGTATTGAATACAACAGTCATCGTGGGGCTTTTATTCCATGGGAGTAATGTCTCAAACTGTCTATGCTTTGATCGATTCCTGGGAAACCAGTAGTGGGTTTCAAAACACATCTGGAGGTATTCTGTAATCTGTGGTCCTTCACAGTGTTGATGAAACACAGATATTGCATCGGTATTGAATACAACAGGCACCACGTGGCTTTTATTCCATGGGAGTAATGTCTCAAACTGTCTACGCTTTCATCGATTCTTGGAGACAAGTAGTAGTTTTCGAAGCACATCTGGAGGCATTCTGTAATCTGTGGACCTTCAGAGTGTTGATGAAACACAGATATTGCATCGGTATTGAATACAACAGGCACCATGTGGCTTTTATTCCATTGGAGTAATGTCTCAAACTGTCTATGCTTTGATCGATTCCTGGGAAACCAGTAGTAGTTTTCGAAGCACATCTGGAGGCATTCTGTAATCTGTGGACCTTCAGAGTGTTGAAGAAAAAAGGAAATTGCATCGGTATTGAATACAACAGTCATCGTGGGGCTTTTATTCCATGGGAGTAATGTCTCAAACTGTCCATGCTTTGATCGATTCCTGGGGGACCAGTAGTAGTTTTCGAGCACATCTGGAGGCATTCTGTAATCTGTGGACCTTCAGAGTGTTGAAGAAACAGGGAAATTGCATCGGTATTGAATACAACAGGCATCGTGGGGCTTTTATTCCATGGGAGTAATGTCTCAAACTGTCTATGCTTTCATCGATTCCTGGGAGACCAGTAGTAGTTTTCGAAGCACATCTGGAGGCATTCTGTAATCTGTGGACCTTCAGAGTGTTGACGAAACAGGGAAATTGCATCGGTATTGAATACAACAGGCACCATGGGGCTTTTATTCCATGGGAGTAATGTCTCAAACTGTCTATGCTTTGATCTATCCCTGGGAAACCGGTAGTAGGTTTCGAAGCACATCTGGAGGTATTCTGTAATCTGTGGTCCTTCAGAGTGTTGATGAAACACAGATATTGCATCGGTATTAAATACAACAGGCACCACGGGGCTTTTATTCCATGGGGGTAATATCTCAAACTGTCTATGCTTTGATCGATTCCTGGGAGACCAGTAGTAGTTTTCGAAGCACATCTGGAGGCATTCTGTAATCTGTGGACCTTCAGAGTGTTGAACAAACAGGGAAATTGCATCGGTATTGAATACAACAGGCATCGTGGGGCTTTTATTCCATGGGAGTAATGTCTCATACTGTCTATGCTATTATCGATTCCTGGGAAACCAGTAGTAGGTTTCGAAGCACATCTGGAGGTATTCTGTAATCTTTGGTCCTTCAGAGTGTTGATGAAACACAGATATTGCATCGGTATTGAATACAACAGGCACCATGGGGCTTTTATTCCATGGGAGTATTGTCTCAAACTGTCTATGCTTTCATCGATTCCTGGGAGACCAGTAGTAGTTTTCGAAGCACATATGGGGGCATTCTGTTATCTGTGGACCTTCAGAGTGTTGATGAAACACAGATATTGCATCGGTATTGAATACAACAGGCATGGTGGGGCTTTTATTCCATGGGAGTAATGTCTCAAATTGCCTATGCTTTGATCGATTCCTGGGGGACCAGTAGTAGTTTTCGAGCACATCTGGAGGCATTCTGTAATCTGTGGACCTTCAGAGTGTTGAAGAAACAGGGAAATTGCATCGGTATTGAATACAACAGGCATCGTGGGGCTTTTATTCCATGGGAGTAATGTCTCAAACTGTCTATGCTTTCATCGATTCCTGGGAGACCAGTAGTAGTTTTCGAAGCACATCTGGAGACATTCTGTAATCTGTGGACCTTCAGAGTGTTGATGAAACAGGGAAATTGCATCGGTATTGAATACAACAGGCACCATGGGGCTTTAATTCCATGGGAGTAATGTCTCAAACTGTCTATGCTTTGATCTATTCCTGGGAAACCGGTAGTAGGTTTCGAAGCACATCTGGAGGTATTCTGTAATCTGTGGTCTTTCAGAATGTTGATGAAACACAGATATTGCATCGGTATTAAATACAACAGGCACCACGGGGCTTTTATTCCATGGGAGTAATGTCTCAAACTGTCTATGCTTTGATCGATTCCTGGGAGACCAGTAGTAGTTTTCGAAGCACATCTGGAATCATTCTGTAACCTGTGGACCTTCAGAGTGTTGAACAAACAGGGAAATTGTATCGGTATTGAATACAACAGGCATCGTGGGGCTTTTATTCCATGGGAGTAATGTCTCATTCTGTCTATGCTATGATCGATTCCTGGGAAACCAGTAGTAGGTTTCGAAGCACATCTGGAGGTATTCTGTAATCTGTGGTCCTTCAGAGTGTTGATGAAACACAGATATTGCATCGGTATTGAATACAACAGGCACCATGGGGCTTTTATTCCATGGGAGTAATGTCTCAAACTGTCTATGCTTTGATCGATTCCTGGGATACCAGTAGTAGTTTTCGAAGCACATCTGGAGGCATTGTGTAATCTGTGGACCTTCAGAGTGTTGATGAAACACAGATATTGCATCGGTATTGAATACAACAGGCACCATGGGGCTTTTATTCCATGGGAGTAATTTCTCAAACTGTCTATGCTTTAATCGATTCCTGGGAAACCAGTAGTAGGTTTCGAAGCACATCTGGAGGTATTCTGTAATCTGTGGTCCTTCAGAGTGTTGATGAAAAACAGATATTGCATCGGTATTGAACACAACAGGCAGAATGGTGCTTTTATTCCATGTGAGTAATGTCTCAAACTGTCTACGTTTTCATCGATTTCTGGGAGACAAGTAGTAGTTTTCGAAGCACATATGGAGGCATTCTGTTACCTGTGGACCTTCAGAGCATTGAAGAAACATGGAAATTGCATCGGTATAGAATACAACTGGCAACGTGGGGCTTTTATTCCATGGGAGTAATGTCTCAAACTGTCTATGCTTTGATCGATTCCTGGGAGACCAGTAGTAGTTTTCGAAGCACATATGGAGGCATTCTGTTATCTGTGGACCTTCAGAGTGTTAAAGAAACAGGGAAATTGCATCGGTATTGAATACAACAGGCATCGTGGGGCTTTTATTCAATGGGAGTAATGTCTCAAACTGTCTATGGTTTCATCGATTCCTGGGAGACCAGTAGTAGTTTTCGAAGCACATCTGGAGGCATTCTGTAATCTGTGGACCTTCAGAGTGTTGATGAAACACAGATATTGCATCGGTATTGAATACAACAGGCACCATGGGGCTTTAATTCCATGGGAGTAATGTCTCAAACTGTCTATGCTTTGATCTATTCCTGGGAAACCGGTAGTAGGTTTCGAAGCACATCTGGAGGTATTCTGTAATCTGTGGTCCTTCAGAATGTTGATGAAACACAGATATTGCATCGGTATTAAATACAAATGGCACCACGGGGCTTTTATTCCATGGGAGTAATGTCTCAAACTGTCTATGCTTTGATCGATTCCTGGGAGACGAGTAGTAGTTTTCGAAGCACATCTGGAGGCATTCTGTAACCTGTGGACCTTCAGAGTGTTGAACAAACAGGTAAATTGTATCGGTATTGAATACAACAGGCATCGTGGGGCTTTTATTCCATGGAAGTAATGTCTCATTCTGTCTATGCTATGATCGATTTCTGGGAAACCAGTAGTAGGTTTCGAAGCACATCTGGAGGTATTCTGTAATCTGTGGTCCTTCAGAGTGTTGATGAAACACAGATATTGCATCGGTATTGAATACAACAGGCACCATGGGGCTTTTATTCCATGGGAGTATTGTCTCAAACTGTCTATCCTTTCATCGATTCCTGGGAGACCAGTAGTAGTTTTCGAAGCACATATGGAGGCATTCTGTTATCTGTGGACCGTCAGAGTGTTAAAGAAACAGGGAAATTGCATCGGTATTGAATACAACAGGCATCGTGGGGCTTTTATTCCATGGGAGTAATGTCTCAAACTGTCTATGCTTTGATCGATTCCTGGGAAACCAGTAGTAGGTTTCGAAGCACATCTGGAGGTATTCTGTAAACTGTGGTCCTTCAGAGTGTTGATGAAACACAGATATTGCATCGGTATTGAATACAACAGGCACCACGGGGCTTTTATTCCATGGGAGTAATGTCTCAAACTGTCTACGCTTTCATCGATTCTTGGAGAGAAGTAGTAGTTTTCGAAGCACATCTGGAGGCATTCTGTAATCTGTGGACCTTCAGAGTGTTGAAGAAACAGGGAAATTGCATCGGTATTGAATACAACAGGCATCGTGGGGCTTTAATTCCATGGGAGTAATGTCTCAAACTGTCTATGCTTTGATCTATTCCTGGGAAACCGGTACTAGGTTTCGAAGCACATCTGGAGGTATTCTGTAATCTGTGGTCCTTCAGAATGTTGATGAAACACAGATATTGCATCGGTATTAAATACAACAGGCACCACGGGGCTTTTATTCCATGGGAGTAATGTCTCAAACTGTCTATGCTTTGATCGATTCCTGGGAGACCAGTAGTAGTTTTCGAAGCACATCTGGAGGCATTCTGTAACCTGTTGACCTTCAGAGTGTTGAACAAACAGGGAAATTGTATCGGTATTGAATACAACAGGCATCGTGGGGCCTTTATTCCATGGGAGTAATGTCTCATTCTGTCTATGCTATGATCGATTCCTGGGAAACCAGTAGTAGGTTTCGAAGCACATCTGGAGGTATTCTGTAATCTGTGGTCCTTCAGAGTGTTGATGAAACACAGATATTGCATCGGTATTGAATACAACAGGCACCATGGGGCTTTTATTCCATGGGAGTATTGTCTCAAACTGTCTATGCTTTCATCGATTCCTGGGAGACCAGTAGTAGTTTTCGAAGCACATATGGAGGCATTCTGTTATCTTTGGACCTTCAGAGTGTTAAAGAAACAGGGAAATTGCATCGGTATTGAATACAAGAGGCATCGTGGGGCTTTTATTCCATGGGAGTAATGTCTCAAACTGTCTATGCTTTGATCGATTCCTGGGAAACCAGTAGTAGGTTTCGAAGCACATCTGGAGGTATTCTGTAAACTGTGGTCCTTCAGAGTGTTGATGAAACACAGATATTGCATCGGTATTGAATATAACAGGCACCACGGGGCTTTTATTCCATGGGAGTAATGTCTCAAACTGTCTACGCTTTCATCGATTCTTGGAGACAAGTAGTAGTTTTCGAAGCACATCTGGAGGCATTCTGTAATCTGTGGACCTTCAGAGTGTTGAAGAAACAGGGAAATTGCATCGGTATTGAATACAACAGGCATCGTGGGGCTTTTATTCCATGGGAGTAATGTCTCAGACTGTCTATGCTTTGATCGATTCCTGGGAAACCAGTAGTAGGTTTCAAAACACATCTGGAGGTATTCTGTAATCTGTGGTCCTTCGCAGTGTTGATGAAACACAGATATTGCATCGGTATTGAATACAACAGGCACCATGGGGCTTTTATTCCATGGGAGTAATGTCTCAAACTGTCTATGCTTTGATCGATTCCTGGGAAACCAGTAGTAGGTTTCGAAGCACATCTGGAGGTATTCTGTAAACTGTGGTCCTTCAGAGTGTTGATGAAACACAGATATTGCATCGGTATTGAATACAACAGGCACCACGGGGCTTTTATTCCATGGGAGTAATGTCTCAAACTGTCTACGCTTTCATCGATTCTTGGAGACAAGTAGTAGTTTTCGAAGCACATCTGGAGGCATTCTGTAATCTGTGGACCTTCAGAGTGTTGAAGAAACAGGGAAATTGCATCGGTATTGAATACAACAGGCATCGTGGGGCTTTTATTCCATGGGAGTAATGTCTCAAACTGTCTATGCTTTGATCGATTCCTGGGAAACCAGTAGTAGGTTTCAAAACACATTTGGAGGTATTCTGTAATCTGTGGTCCTTCGCAGTGTTGATGAAACACAGATATTGCATCGGTATTGAATACAACAGGCACCATGGGGCTTTTATTCCATGGGAGTAATGTCTCAAACTGTCTATGCTTTGATCGATTCCTGGGATACCAGTAGTAGTTTTCGAAGCACATCTGGAGGCATTCTGTAATCTGTGGACCTTCAGAGTGTTGATGAAACACAGATATTGCATCGGTATTGAATACAACAGGCACCATGGGGCTTTTATTCCATGGGAGTAATTTCTCAAACTGTCTATGCTTTAATCGATTCCTGGGAAACCAGTAGTAGGTTTCGAAGCACATCTGGAGGTATTCTGTAATCTGTGGTCCTTCAGAGTGTTGATGAAACACAGATATTGCATCGGTATTGAATACAACAGTCACCATGGGGCTTTTATTCCATGGGAGTAATTTCTCAAACTGTCTACGCTTTCATCGATTCTTGGAGACAAGTAGTAGTTTTCGAAGCACATGTGGAGGCATTCTGTAATCTGTGGACCTTCAGAGTGTTGAAGAAACAGGGAAATTGCATCGGTATTGAATACAACAGGCATCGTGGGGCTTTTATTCCATGGGAGTAATGTCTCAAACTGTCTATGCTTTGATCGATTCCTGGGAAACCAGTAGTAGGTTTCGAAGCACATATGGAGGCATTCTGTTATCTGTGGACCTTCAGAGTGTTAAAGAAACAGGGAAATTGCATCGGTATTGAATACAACAGGCATCGTGGGGCTTTTATTCCATGGGAGTAATGTCTCAAACTGTCTATGCTTTGATCGATTCCTATGAAACCAGTAGTAGGTTTCGAAGCACATCTGGAGGTATTCTGTAAACTGTGGTCCTTCAGAGTGTTGATGAAACACAGATATTGCATCGGTATTGAATACAACAGGCACCACGGGGCTTTTATTCCATGGGAGTAATGTCTCAAACTGTCTACGCTTTCATCGATTCTTGGAGACAAGTAGTAGTTTTCGAAGCACATCTGGAGGCATTCTGTAATCTGTGGACCTTCAGAGTGTTGAAGAAACAGGGAAATTGCATCGGTATTGAATACAACAGGCATCGTGGGGCTTTTATTCCATGGGAGTAATGTCTCAAACTGTCTATGCTTTGATCGATTCCTGGGAATCCAGTAGTAGGTTTCAAAACACATCTGGAGGTATTCTGTAATCTGTGGTCCTTCACAGTGTTGATGAAACACAGATATTGCATCGGTATTGAATACAACAGGCACCACGGGGCTTTTATTCCATGGAAGTAATGTCTCAAACTGTCTACGCTTTCATCGATTCTTGGAGACAAGTAGTAGTTTTCGAAGCACATCTGGAGGCATTCTGTAATCTGTGGACCTTCAGAGTGTTGAAGAAACAGGGAAATTGCATCGGTATTGAATACAACAGGCATCGTGGGGCTTCTATTCCATGGGAGTAATGTCTCAAACTGTCTATGCTTTGATCGATTCCTGGGAAACCAGTAGTAGGTTTCAAAACACATCTGGAGGTATTCTGTAATCTGTGGTCCTTCACAGTGTTGATGAAACACAGATATTGCATCGGTATTGAATACAACAGGCACCACGGGGCTTTTATTCCATGGGAGTAATGTCTCAAACTGTCTACGCTTTCATCGATTCTTGGAGACAAGTAGTAGTTTTCGAAGCACATCTGGAGGCATTCTGTAGTCTGTGGACCTTCAGAGTGTTGATGAAACACAGATATTGCATCGGTATTGAATACAACAGGCACCATGGGGCTTTTATTCCATGGGAGTAATGTCTCAAACTGTCTATGCTTTGATCGATTCCTGGGAAACCAGTAGTAGTTTTCGAAGCACATCTGGAGGCATTCTGTAATCTGTGGACCTTCAGAGTGTTGAAGAAAAAAGGAAATTGCATCGGTATTGAATACAACAGTCATCGTGGGGCTTTTATTCCATGGGAGTAATGTCTCAAACTGTCTATGCTTTGATCGATTCCTGGGAAACCAGTAGTAGGTTTCGAAGCACATCTGGAGGTATTCTGTAATCTGTGGTCCTTCAGAGTGTTGATGAAACACAGATATTGCATCGGTATTGAATACAACAGTCACCATGGGGCTTTTATTCCATGGGAGTAATTTCTCAAACTGTCTACGCTTTCATCGATTCTTGGAGACAAGTAGTAGTTTTCGAAGCACATCTGGAGGCATTCTGTAATCTGTGGACCTTCAGAGTGTTGAAGAAACAGGGAAATTGCATCGGTATTGAATACAACAGGCATCGTGGGGCTTTTATTCCATGGGAGTAATGTCTCAAACTGTCTTTGCTTTGATCGATTCCTGGGAAACCAGTAGTAGGTTTCGAAGCACATATGGAGGCATTCTGTTATCTGTGGACCTTCAGAGTGTTAAAGAAACAGGGAAATTGCATCGGTATTGAATACAACAGGCATCGTGGGGCTTTTATTCCATGGGAGTAATGTCTCAAACTGTCTATGCTTTGATCGATTCCTATGAAACCAGTAGTAGGTTTCGAAGCACATCTGGAGGTATTCTGTAAACTGTGGTCCTTCAGAGTGTTGATGAAACACAGATATTGCATCGGTATTGAATACAACAGGCACCACGGGGCTTTTATTCCATGGGAGTAATGTCTCAAACTGTCTACGCTTTCATCGATTCTTGGAGACAAGTAGTAGTTTTCGAAGCACATCTGGAGGCATTCTGTAATCTGTGGACCTTCAGAGTGTTGAAGAAACAGGGAAATTGCATCGGTATTGAATACAACAGGCATCGTGGGGCTTTTATTCCATGGGAGTAATGTCTCAAACTGTCTATGCTTTGATCGATTCCTGGGAATCCAGTAGTAGGTTTCAAAACACATCTGGAGGTATTCTGTAATCTGTGGTCCTTCACAGTGTTGATGAAACACAGATATTGCATCGGTATTGAATACAACAGGCACCACGGGGCTTTTATTCCATGGAAGTAATGTCTCAAACTGTCTACGCTTTCATCGATTCTTGGAGACAAGTAGTAGTTTTCGAAGCACATCTGGAGGCATTCTGTAATCTGTGGACCTTCAGAGTGTTGAAGAAACAGGGAAATTGCATCGGTATTGAATACAACAGGCATCGTGGGGCTTTTATTCCATGGGAGTAATGTCTCAGACTGTCTATGCTTTGATCGATTCCTGGGAAACCAGTAGTAGGTTTCAAAACACATCTGGAGGTATTCTGTAATCTGTGGTCCTTCGCAGTGTTGATGAAACACAGATATTGCATCGGTATTGAATACAACAGGCACCATGGGGCTTTTATTCCATGGGAGTAATGTCTCAAACTGTCTATGCTTTGATCGATTCCTGGGAAACCAGTAGTAGGTTTCGAAGCACATCTGGAGGTATTCTGTAAACTGTGGTCCTTCAGAGTGTTGATGAAACACAGATATTGCATCGGTATTGAATACAACAGGCACCACGGGGCTTTTATTCCATGGGAGTAATGTCTCAAACTGTCTACGCTTTCATCGATTCTTGGAGACAAGTAGTAGTTTTCGAAGCACATCTGGAGGCATTCTGTAATCTGTGGACCTTCAGAGTGTTGAAGAAACAGGGAAATTGCATCGGTATTGAATACAACAGGCATCGTGGGGCTTTTATTCCATGGGAGTAATGTCTCAAACTGTCTATGCTTTGATCGATTCCTGGGAAACCAGTAGTAGGTTTCAAAACACATTTGGAGGTATTCTGTAATCTGTGGTCCTTCGCAGTGTTGATGAAACACAGATATTGCATCGGTATTGAATACAACAGGCACCATGGGGCTTTTATTCCATGGGAGTAATGTCTCAAACTGTCTATGCTTTGATCGATTCCTGGGATACCAGTAGTAGTTTTCGAAGCACATCTGGAGGCATTCTGTAATCTGTGGACCTTCAGAGTGTTGATGAAACACAGATATTGCATCGGTATTGAATACAACAGGCACCATGGGGCTTTTATTCCATGGGAGTAATTTCTCAAACTGTCTATGCTTTAATCGATTCCTGGGAAACCAGTAGTAGGTTTCGAAGCACATCTGGAGGTATTCTGTAATCTGTGGTCCTTCAGAGTGTTGATGAAACACAGATATTGCATCGGTATTGAATACAACAGTCACCATGGGGCTTTTATTCCATGGGAGTAATTTCTCAAACTGTCTACGCTTTCATCGATTCTTGGAGACAAGTAGTAGTTTTCGAAGCACATGTGGAGGCATTCTGTAATCTGTGGACCTTCAGAGTGTTGAAGAAACAGGGAAATTGCATCGGTATTGAATACAACAGGCATCGTGGGGCTTTTATTCCATGGGAGTAATGTCTCAAACTGTCTATGCTTTGATCGATTCCTGGGAAACCAGTAGTAGGTTTCGAAGCACATATGGAGGCATTCTGTTATCTGTGGACCTTCAGAGTGTTAAAGAAACAGGGAAATTGCATCGGTATTGAATACAACAGGCATCGTGGGGCTTTTATTCCATGGGAGTAATGTCTCAAACTGTCTATGCTTTGATCGATTCCTATGAAACCAGTAGTAGGTTTCGAAGCACATCTGGAGGTATTCTGTAAACTGTGGTCCTTCAGAGTGTTGATGAAACACAGATATTGCATCGGTATTGAATACAACAGGCACCACGGGGCTTTTATTCCATGGGAGTAATGTCTCAAACTGTCTACGCTTTCATCGATTCTTGGAGACAAGTAGTAGTTTTCGAAGCACATCTGGAGGCATTCTGTAATCTGTGGACCTTCAGAGTGTTGAAGAAACAGGGAAATTGCATCGGTATTGAATACAACAGGCATCGTGGGGCTTTTATTCCATGGGAGTAATGTCTCAAACTGTCTATGCTTTGATCGATTCCTGGGAATCCAGTAGTAGGTTTCAAAACACATCTGGAGGTATTCTGTAATCTGTGGTCCTTCACAGTGTTGATGAAACACAGATATTGCATCGGTATTGAATACAACAGGCACCACGGGGCTTTTATTCCATGGAAGTAATGTCTCAAACTGTCTACGCTTTCATCGATTCTTGGAGACAAGTAGTAGTTTTCGAAGCACATCTGGAGGCATTCTGTAATCTGTGGACCTTCAGAGTGTTGAAGAAACAGGGAAATTGCATCGGTATTGAATACAACAGGCATCGTGGGGCTTTTATTCCATGGGAGTAATGTCTCAAACTGTCTATGCTTTGATCGATTCCTGGGAAACCAGTAGTAGGTTTCAAAACACATCTGGAGGTATTCTGTAATCTGTGGTCCTTCACAGTGTTGATGAAACACAGATATTGCATCGGTATTGAATACAACAGGCACCACGGGGCTTTTATTCCATGGGAGTAATGTCTCAAACTGTCTACGCTTTCATCGATTCTTGGAGACAAGTAGTAGTTTTCGAAGCACATCTGGAGGCATTCTGTAATCTGTGGACCTTCAGAGTGTTGATGAAACACAGATATTGCATCGGTATTGAATACAACAGGCACCATGGGGCTTTTATTCCATGGGAGTAATGTCTCAAACTGTCTATGCTTTGATCGATTCCTGGGAAACCAGTAGTAGTTTTCGAAGCACATCTGGAGGCATTCTGTAATCTGTGGACCTTCAGAGTGTTGAAGAAAAAAGGAAATTGCATCGGTATTGAATACAACAGTCATCGTGGGGCTTTTATTCCATGGGAGTAATGTCTCAAACTGTCTATGCTTTGATCGATTCCTGGGAAACCAGTAGTAGGTTTCGAAGCACATCTGGAGGTATTCTGTAATCTGTGGTCCTTCAGAGTGTTGATGAAACACAGATATTGCATCGGTATTGAATACAACAGTCACCATGGGGCTTTTATTCCATGGGAGTAATTTCTCAAACTGTCTACGCTTTCATCGATTCTTGGAGACAAGTAGTAGTTTTCGAAGCACATCTGGAGGCATTCTGTAATCTGTGGACCTTCAGAGTGTTAAAGAAACAGGGAAATTGCATCGGTATTGAATACAACAGGCATCGTGGGGCTTTTATTCCATGGGAGTAATGTCTCAAACTGTCTATGCTTTGATCGATTCCTGGGAAACCAGTAGTAGGTTTCGAAGCACATATGGAGGCATTCTGTTATCTGTGGACCTTCAGAGTGTTAAAGAAACAGGGAAATTGCATCGGTATTGAATACAACAGGCATCGTGGGGCTTTTATTCCATGGGAGTAATGTCTCAAACTGTCTATGCTTTGATCGATTCCTATGAAACCAGTAGTAGGTTTCGAAGCACATCTGGAGGTATTCTGTAAACTGTGGTCCTTCAGAGTGTTGATGAAACACAGATATTGCATCGGTATTGAATACAACAGGCACCACGGGGCTTTTATTCCATGGGAGTAATGTCTCAAACTGTCTACGCTTTCATCGATTCTTGGAGACAAGTAGTAGTTTTCGAAGCACATCTGGAGGCATTCTGTAATCTGTGGACCTTCAGAGTGTTGAAGAAACAGGGAAATTGCATCGGTATTGAATACAACAGGCATCGTGGGGCTTTTATTCCATGGGAGTAATGTCTCAAACTGTCTATGCTTTGATCGATTCCTGGGAATCCAGTAGTAGGTTTCAAAACACATCTGGAGGTATTCTGTAATCTGTGGTCCTTCACAGTGTTGATGAAACACAGATATTGCATCGGTATTGAATACAACAGGCACCACGGGGCTTTTATTCCATGGAAGTAATGTCTCAAACTGTCTACGCTTTCATCGATTCTTGGAGACAAGTAGTAGTTTTCGAAGCACATCTGGAGGCATTCTGTAATCTGTGGACCTTCAGAGTGTTGAAGAAACAGGGAAATTGCATCGGTATTGAATACAACAGGCATCGTGGGGCTTTTATTCCATGGGAGTAATGTCTCAAACTGTCTATGCTTTGATCGATTCCTGGGAAACCAGTAGTAGGTTTCAAAACACATCTGGAGGTATTCTGTAATCTGTGGTCCTTCACAGTGTTGATGAAACACAGATATTGCATCGGTATTGAATACAACAGGCACCACGGGGCTTTTATTCCATGGGAGTAATGTCTCAAACTGTCTACGCTTTCATCGATTCTTGGAGACAAGTAGTAGTTTTCGAAGCACATCTGGAGGCATTCTGTAATCTGTGGACCTTCAGAGTGTTGATGAAACACAGGTATTGCATCGGTATTGAATACAACAGGCACCATGGGGCTTTTATTCCATGGGAGTAATGTCTCAAACTGTCTATGCTTTGATCGATTCCTGGGAAACCAGTAGTAGTTTTCGAAGCACATCTGGAGGCATTCTGTAATCTGTGGACCTTCAGAGTGTTGAAGAAAAAAGGAAATTGCATCGGTATGGAATACAACAGTCATCGTGGGGCTTTTATTCCATGGGAGTAATGTCTCAAACTGTCTATGCTTTGATCGATTCCTGGGAAACCAGTAGTAGGTTTCGAAGCACATCTGGAGGTATTCTGTAATCTGTGGTCCTTCAGAGTGTTGATGAAAAACAGATATTGCATCGGTATTGAACACAACAGGCAGAATGGTGCTTTTATTCCATGGGAGTAATGTCTCAAACTGTCTACGCTTTCATCGATTTCTGGAAGACAAGTAGTAGTTTTCGAAGCACATATGGAGGCATTCTGTTATCTGTGGACCTTCAGAGTGTTGAAGAAACAGGGAAATTGCATCGGTATTGAATACAATAGTCATCGTGGGGCTTTTATTCCATGGGAGTAATGTCTCAAACTGTCTATGCTTTGATCAATTCCTGGGAGACCAGTAGTAGTTTTCTAAGCACATCTGGAGGTATTCTGTAATCTGTGGTCCTTCAGAGTGTTGATGAAACACAGATATTGCATCGGTATTGAATACAACAGGCAATATGGTGCTTTTATTCCATGGGAGTAATGTCTCAAACTGTCTACGCTTTCATCGATTTCTGGGAGACAAGTAGTAGTTTTCGAAGCACATATGGAGGCATTGTGTAATCTGTGGACCTTCAGAGTGTTGATGAAACACAGATATTGCATCGGTATTGAATACAACAGGCACCATGGATTTTTTATTCCATGGGAGTAATGTCTCAAACTGTCTATGCTTTCATCGATTCCTGGGAGACAAGTAGTAGTTTTCGAAGCACATCTGGAGGCATTCTGTAATCTGTGGACCTTCAGAGTATTGAAGAAACAGGGAAATTGCATCGGTATTGAATACAACTGGCATCGTGGGGCTTTTATTCCATGGGAGTAATGTCTCAAACTGTCTATGCTTTGATCAATTCCTGGGAGACCAGTAGTAGGTTTCGAAGCACATCTGGAGGTATTCTGTAATCTGTGGTCCTTCAGAGTGTTGATGAAATACAGATATTGCATCGGTATTGAATACAACAGGCACCATGGTGCTTTTATTTCATGGGAGTAGTGTCTCAAACTGTCTATGCTTTGATTTATTCTTGGGAGACCAGTAGTAGTTTTCGAAGCACATCTGGAGGCATTCTGTTATCTGTGGACCTTCAGATTGTTGAAGAAACAGGGAAATTGCATCGGTATTGAATACAACAGTCATCGTGGGGCTTTTATTCCATGGGTGTAATGTCTCAAACTGTCTATGCTTTGATCGATTCCTGGGAAACCAGTAGTAGGTTTCGAAGCACATCTGGAGGTATTCTGTAATCTGTGGTCCATCAGAGTGTTGATGAAACACAGATATTGCATCGGTATTGAATACAACAGGCACCATGGGGCTTTTATTCCATGGGAGTAATTTCTCAAACTGTCTATGCTTTAATCGATTCCTGGGAAACCAGTAGTAGGTTTCGAAGCACATCTGGAGGTATTCTGTAATCTGTGGTCCTTCAGAGTGTTGATGAAAAACAGATATTGCATCGGTATTGAACACAACAGGCAGAATGGTGCTTTTATTCCATGGGAGTAATGTCTCAAACTGTCTACGCTTTCATCGATTTCTGGGAGACAAGTAGTAGTTTTCGAAGCACATATGGAGGCATTCTGTTATCTGTTGACCTTCAGAGTATTGAAGAAACAGGGAAATTGCATCGGTATTGAATACAACTGGCATCGTGGGGCTTTTATTCCATGGGAGTAATGTCTCAAACTGTCTATGCTTTGATCGATTCCTGGGAGACCAGTAGTAGTTTTCGAAGCACATATGGAGGCATTCTGTTATCTGTGGACCTTCAGAGTGTTAAAGACACATGGAAATTGCATCGGTATTGAATACAACAGGCATCGTGGGGCTTTTATTCCATGGGAGTAATGTCTCAAACTGTCTATGCTTTGATCGATTCCTGGGAAACCAGTAGTAGGTTTCGAAGCACATCTGGAGGTATTCTGTAAACTGTGGTCCTTCAGAGTGTTGATGAAACACAGATATTGCATCGGTATTGAATACAACAGGCACCACGGGGCTTTTATTCCATGGGAGTAATGTCTCAAACTGTCTACGCTTTCATCGATTCTTGGAGACAAGTAGTAGTTTTCGAAGCACATCTGGAGGCATTCTGTAATCTGTGGACCTTCAGAGTGTTGAAGAAACAGGGAAATTGCATCGGTATTGAATACAACAGGCATCGTGGGGCTTTTATTCCATGGGAGTAATGTCTCAAACTGTCTATGCTTTGATCGATTCCTGGGAATCCAGTAGTAGGTTTCAAAACACATCTGGAGGTATTCTGTAATCTGTGGTCCTTCACAGTGTTGATGAAACACAGATATTGCATCGGTATTGAATACAACAGGCACCACGGGGCTTTTATTCCATGGAAGTAATGTCTCAAACTGTCTACGCTTTCATCGATTCTTGGAGACAAGTAGTAGTTTTCGAAGCACATCTGGAGGCATTCTGTAATCTGTGGACCTTCAGAGTGTTGAAGAAACAGGGAAATTGCATCGGTATTGAATACAACAGGCATCGTGGGGCTTTTATTCCATGGGAGTAATGTCTCAAACTGTCTATGCTTTGATCGATTCCTGGGAAACCAGTAGTAGGTTTCAAAACACATCTGGAGGTATTCTGTAATCTGTGGTCCTTCAGAGTGTTGATGAAACACAGATATTGCATCGGTATTGAATACAACAGGCACCACGGGGCTTTTATTCCATGGGAGTAATGTCTCAAACTGTCTACGCTTTCATCGATTCTTGGAGACAAGTAGTAGTTTTCGAAGCACATCTGGAGGCATTCTGTAATCTGTGGACCTTCAGAGTGTTGATGAAACACAGGTATTGCATCGGTATTGAATACAACAGGCACCATGGGGCTTTTATTCCATGGGAGTAATGTCTCAAACTGTCTATGCTTTGATCGATTCCTGGGAAACCAGTAGTAGTTTTCGAAGCACATCTGGAGGCATTCTGTAATCTGTGGACCTTCAGAGTGTTGAAGAAAAAAGGAAATTGCATCGGTATGGAATACAACAGTCATCGTGGGGCTTTTATTCCATGGGAGTAATGTCTCAAACTGTCTATGCTTTGATCGATTCCTGGGAAACCAGTAGTAGGTTTCGAAGCACATCTGGAGGTATTCTGTAATCTGTGGTCCTTCAGAGTGTTGATGAAAAACAGATATTGCATCGGTATTGAACACAACAGGCAGAATGGTGCTTTTATTCCATGGGAGTAATGTCTCAAACTGTCTACGCTTTCATCGATTTCTGGAAGACAAGTAGTAGTTTTCGAAGCACATATGGAGGCATTCTGTTATCTGTGGACCTTCAGAGTGTTGAAGAAACAGGGAAATTGCATCGGTATTGAATACAATAGTCATCGTGGGGCTTTTATTCCATGGGAGTAATGTCTCAAACTGTCTATGCTTTGATCAATTCCTGGGAGACCAGTAGTAGTTTTCGAAGCACATCTGGAGGTATTCTGTAATCTGTGGTCCTTCAGAGTGTTGATGAAACACAGATATTGCATCGGTATTGAATACAACAGGCAATATGGTGCTTTTATTCCATGGGAGTAATGTCTCAAACTGTCTACGCTTTCATCGATTTCTGGGAGACAAGTAGTAGTTTTCGAAGCACATATGGAGGCATTGTGTAATCTGTGGACCTTCAGAGTGTTGATGAAACACAGATATTGCATCGGTATTGAATACAACAGGCACCATGGATTTTTTATTCCATGGGAGTAATGTCTCAAACTGTCTATGCTTTCATCGATTCCTGGGAGACAAGTAGTAGTTTTCGAAGCACATCTGGAGGCATTCTGTAATCTGTGGACCTTCAGAGTATTGAAGAAACAGGGAAATTGCATCGGTATTGAATACAACTGGCATCGTGGGGCTTTTATTCCATGGGAGTAATGTCTCAAACTGTCTATGCTTTGATCAATTCCTGGGAGACCAGTAGTAGGTTTCGAAGCACATCTGGAGGTATTCTGTAATCTGTGGTCCTTCAGAGTGTTGATGAAATACAGATATTGCATCGGTATTGAATACAACAGGCACCATGGTGCTTTTATTTCATGGGAGTAGTGTCTCAAACTGTCTATGCTTTGATTTATTCTTGGGAGACCAGTAGTAGTTTTCGAAGCACATCTGGAGGCATTCTGTTATCTGTGGACCTTCAGATTGTTGAAGAAACAGGGAAATTGCATCGGTAT
Source organism: Schistocerca gregaria (assembly GCF_023897955.1). Taxonomy (NCBI): domain Eukaryota; kingdom Metazoa; phylum Arthropoda; class Insecta; order Orthoptera; family Acrididae; genus Schistocerca; species Schistocerca gregaria. The sequence continues at coordinate 6,694,770 of NW_026061730.1, forward strand.
TGAATACAACAGTCATCGTGGGGCTTTTATTCCATGGGAGTAATGTCTCAAACTGTCTATGCTTTGATCGATTCCTGGGAAACCAGTAGTAGGTTTCGAAGCACATCTGGAGGTATTCTGTAATCTGTGGTCCATCAGAGTGTTGATGAAACACAGATATTGCATCGGTATTGAATACAACAGGCACCATGGGGCTTTTATTCCATGGGAGTAATTTCTCAAACTGTCTATGCTTTAATCGATTCCTGGGAAACCAGTAGTAGGTTTCGAAGCACATCTGGAGGTATTCTGTAATCTGTGGTCCTTCAGAGTGTTGATGAAAAACAGATATTGCATCGGTATTGAACACAACAGGCAGAATGGTGCTTTTATTCCATGGGAGTAATGTCTCAAACTGTCTACGCTTTCATCGATTTCTGGGAGACAAGTAGTAGTTTTCGAAGCACATATGGAGGCATTCTGTTATCTGTTGACCTTCAGAGTATTGAAGAAACAGGGAAATTGCATCGGTATTGAATACAACTGGCATCGTGGGGCTTTTATTCCATGGGAGTAATGTCTCAAACTGTCTATGCTTTGATCGATTCCTGGGAGACCAGTAGTAGTTTTCGAAGCACATATGGAGGCATTCTGTTATCTGTGGACCTTCAGAGTGTTAAAGACACATGGAAATTGCATCGGTATTGAATACAACAGGCATCGTGGGGCTTTTATTCCATGGGAGTAATGTCTCAAACTGTCTATGCTTTGATCGATTCCTGGGAAACCAGTAGTAGGTTTCGAAGCACATCTGGAGGTATTCTGTAAACTGTGGTCCTTCAGAGTGTTGATGAAACACAGATATTGCATCGGTGTTGAATACAACAGGCACCACGGGGCTTTTATTCCATGGGAGTAATGTCTCAAACTGTCTACGCTTTCATCGATTCTTGGAGACAAGTAGTAGTTTTCGAAGCACATCTGGAGGCATTCTGTAATCTGTGGACCTTCAGAGTGTTGAAGAAACAGGGAAATTGCATCGGTATTGAATACAACAGGCATCGTGGGGCTTTTATTCCATGGGAGTAATGTCTCAAACTGTCTATGCTTTGATCGATTCCTGGGAAACCAGTAGTAGGTTTCAAAACACATCTGGAGGTATTCTGTAATCTGTGGTCCTTCAGAGTGTTGATGAAACACAGATATTGCATCGGTATTGAATACAAGAGTCACCATGGGGCTTTTATTCCATGGGAGTAATGTCTCAAACTGTCTACGCTTTCATCGATTTCTGGGAGACAAGTAGTAGTTTTCGAAGCACATATGGAGGCATTCTGTTATCTGTGGACCTTCAGAGTGTTGAAGAAACAGGGAAATTGCATCGGTATTGAATACAACAGGCACCACGGGGCTTTTATTCCATGGGAGTAATGTCTCAAACTGTCTATGCTTTGATCGATTCCTGGGAAACCAGTAGTAGGTTTCGAAGCACATCTGGAGGTATTCTGCAATCTGTGGTCCTTCAGAGTGTTGATGAAAAACAGATATTGCATCGGTATTGAACACAACAGGCAGAATGGTGCTTTTATTCCATGGGAGTAATGTCTCAAACTGTCTACGCTTTCATCGATTTCTGGGAAACCAGTAGTAGTTTTCGAAGCACATCTGGAGGTATTCTGTAATCTGTGGTCCTTCACAGTGTTGATGAAACACAGATATTGCATCGGTATTGAATACAACAGGCACCACGGGGCTTTTATTCCATGGGAGTAATGTCTCAAACTGTCTACGCTTTCATCGATTCTTGGAGACAAGTAGTAGTTTTCGAAGCACATCTGGAGGCATTCTGTAATCTGTGGACCTTCAGAGTGTTGATGAAACACAGATATAGCATCGGTATTGAATACAACAGGCACCATGGGGATTTTATTCCATGGGAGTAATGTCTCAAACTGTCTATGCTTTGATCGATTCCTGGGAAAGCAGTAGTAGTTTTCGAAGCACATCTGGAGGCATTCTGTAATCTGTGGACCTTCAGAGTGTTGAAGAAAAAAGGAAATTGCATCGGTATTGAATACAACAGTCATCGTGGGGCTTTTATTCCATGGGAGTAATGTCTCAAACTGTCTATGCTTTGATCAATTCCTGGGAGACCAGTAGTAGGTTTCGAAGCACACCTGGAGGTATTCTGTAATCTGTGGTCCTTCAGAGTGTTGATGAAACACAGATATTGCATCGGTATTGAATACAACAGGCAATATGGTGCTTTTATTCCATGGGAGTAATGTCTCAAACTGTCTACGCTTTCATCGATTTCTGGGAGACAAGTAGTAGTTTTCGAAACACATATGGAGGCATTGTGTAATCTGTGGACCTTCAGAGTGTTGATGAAACACAGATATTGCATCGGTATTGAATACAACAGGCACCATGGGGCTTTTATTCCATGGGAGTAATGTCTCAAACTGTCTATGCTTTCATCGATTCCTGGGAGACAAGTAGTAGTTTTCGAAGCACATCTGGAGGCATTCTGTAATCTGTGGACCTTCAGAGTATTGAAGAAACAGGGAAATTGCATCGGTATTGAATACAAGTGGCATCGTGGGTCTTTTATTCCATGGGAGTAATATCTCAAACTGTCTATGCTTTGATCAATTCCTGGGAGACCAGTAGTAGGTTTCGAAGCACATCTGGAGGTATTCTGTAATCTGTGGTCCTTCAGAGTGTTGATGAAATACAGATATTGCATCGGTATTGAATACAACAGGCACCATGGTGCTTTTATTCCATGGGAGTAGTGTCTCAAACTGTCTATGCTTTGATCAATTCCTGGGAGACCAGTAGTAGTTTTCGAAGCACATCTGGAGGCATTCTGTTATCTGTGGACCTTCAGATTGTTGAAGAAACAGGGAAATTGCATCGGTATTGAATACAACAGTCATCGTGGGGCTTTTATTCCATGGGAGTAATGTCTCAAACTGTCTATGCTTTGATCGAATCCTGGGAAACCAGTAGTAGGTTTCAAAACACATCTGGAGGTATTCTGTAATCTGTGGTCCTTCACAGTGTTGATGAAACACAGATATTGCATCGGTATTGAATACAACAGGCACCACGGGGCTTTTATTCCATGGGAGTAATGTCTCAAACTGTCTACGCTTTCATCGATTCTTGGTGACAAGTAGTAGTTTTCGAAGCACATCTGGAGGCATTCTGTAATCTGTGGACCTTCAGAATGTTGATGAAACACAGATATTGCATCGGTATTGAATACAACAGTCACCATGGGGCTTTTATTCCATGGTAGTAATTTCTCAAACTGTCTATGTTTTAATCGATTCCTGGGAAACCAGTAGTAGGTTTCGAAGCACATCTGGAGGTATTCTGTAATCTGTGGTCCTTCAGAGTGTTGATGAAAAACGGATATTGCATCGGTATTGAACACAACAGGCAGAATGGTGCTTTTATTCCATGGGAGTAATGTCTCAAACTGTCTACGCTTTCATCGATTTCTGGGAGACAAGTAGTAGTTTTCGAAGCACATATGGAGTCATTCTGTTATCTGTGGACCTTCAGAGTGTTGAAGAAACAGGGAAATTGCATCGGTATTGAATACAATAGTCATCGTGGGGCTTTTATTCCATGGGAGTAATGTCTCAAACTGTCTATGTTTGATCAATACCTGGGAGACCAGTAGTAGGTTTCGAAGCACATCTGGAGGTATTCTGTAATCTGTGGTCCTTCAGAGTGTTGATGAAACACAGATATTGCATCGGTATTGAATACAACAGGCACCACGGGGCTTTTATTCCATGGGAGTAATGTCTCAAAGTGTCTACGCTTTCATCGATTCTTGGGGACAAGTAGTAGTTTTCGAAGCACATCTGGAGGTATTCTGTAATCTGTGGTCCTTCACAGTGTTGATGAAACACAGATATTGCATCGGTATTGAATACAACAGGCACCACGGGGCTTTTATTCCATGGGAGTAATGTCTCAAACTGTCTACGCTTTCATCGATTCTTGGAGACAAGTAGTAGTTTTCGAAGCACATCTGGAGGCATTCTGTAATCTGTGGACCTTCAGAGTGTTGATGAAACACAGATATTGCATCGGTATTGAATACAACAGGCACCATGGGGCATTTATTCCATGGGAGTAATGTCTCAAACTGTCTATGCTTTGATCGATTCCTGGGAAACCAGTAGTAGTTTTCGAAGCACATCTGGAGGCATTCTGTAATCTGTGGACCTTCAGAGTGTTGAAGAAAAAAGGAAATTGCATCGGTATTGAATACAACAGTCATCGTGGGGCTTTTATTCCATGGGAGTAATGTCTCAAACTGTCTATGCTTTGATCGATTCCTGGGAAACCAGTAGTAGGTTTCGAAGCACATCTGGAGGTATTCTGTATTCTGTGGTCCTTCAGAGTGTTGATGAAACACAGATATTGCATCGGTATTGAATACAACAGTCACCATGGGGCTTTTATTCCATGGGAGTAATTTCTCAAACTGTCTATGCTTTAATCGATTCCTGGGAAACCAGTAGTAGGTTTCGAAGCACATCTGGAGGTATTCTGTAATCTGTGGTCCTTCAGAGTGTTGATGAAAAACAGATATTGCATCGGTATTGAACACAACAGGCAGAATGGTGCTTTTATTCCATGGGAGTAATGTCTCAAACTGACTACGCTTTCATCGATTTCTGGGAGACAAGTAGTAGTTTTCGAAGCACATATGGAGGCATTCTGTTATCTGTGGACCTTCAGAGTATTGAAGAAACAGGGAAATTGCATCGGTATTGAATACAACTGGCATCGTGGGGCTTTTATTCCATGGGAGTAATGTCTCAAACTGTCTATGCTTTGTTCGATTCCTGGGAGACCAGTAGTAGTTTTCGAAGCACATCTGGAGGCATTCTGTAATCTGTGGAGCTTCAGTGTGTTGAAGAAACAGGGAAATTGCATGGGTATTGAATACAACAGTCATCGTGGGGCTTTTCTTCCATGGGAGTTATGTCTCAAACTGTCTATGCTTTGATCGATTCCTGGGAAACCAGTAGTAGGTTTCGAAGCACATCTGGAGGTATTCTGTAATCTGTGGTCCTTCAGAGTGTTGATGAAACACAGTTATTGCTTCGGTATTAAATACAACAGGCACCACAGGGCTTTTATTCCATGGGAGTAATGTCTCAAACTGTCTACGCTTTCATCAATTAATGGGAGACAAGTACTAGTTTTCGAAGCACATCTGGAGGCATTCTGTAATCTGTGGACCTTCAGAGTGTTGACGAAACAGGGAAATTGCATCGGTATTGAATACAACAGGCATCGTGGGGCTTTTATTCCATGGGAGTAATGTCTCAAACTGTCTATGCTTTGATCGATTCCTGGGAAACCAGTAGTAGGTTTCGAAGCACATCTGGAGGTATTCTGTAATCTGTGGATCTTCAGAGTGTTGATGAAACACAGATATTGCATCGGTATTGAATACAACAGGCACCACGGGGCTTTTATTCCATGGGAGTAATGTCTCAAACTGTCTACGCTTTCATCGATTCCTGGGAGACAAGTAGTAGTTTTCGAAGCACATCTGGCGGCATTCTGTAATCTGTGGACCTTCAGAGTGTTGAAGAAACAGGGAAATTGCATCGGTATTGAATACAACAGGCATCGTGGGGCTTTTATTCCATGGGAGTAATGTCTCAAACTGTCTATGCTTTGATCGATTCCTGGGAAACCAGTAGTAGGTTTCGAAGCACATCTGGAGGTATTCTGTAATCTGTGGTCCTTCAGAGTGTTGATGAAACACAGATATTGCATCGGTATTGAATACAACAGGCATCGTGGGGCTTTTATTCCATGGGAGTAATGTCTCAAACTGTCTATGCTATGATCGATTCCTGGGAAACCAGTAGTAGGTTTCGAAGCACATCTGGAGGTATTCTGTAATCTGTGGTCCTTTAGAGTGTTGATGAAACACAGATATTGCATCGGTATTGAATACAACAGGCACCACGTTCCTTTTATTCCATGTGAGTAATGTCTCAACTGTCTACGCTTTCATCGATTCCTGGGAGACAAGTAGTAGTTTTCGAAGCACATATGGAGGCATTCTGTTATATGCGGACCTTAAGAGTGATGATGAAACACAGATATTGCATCGGTATTGAATACAACAGGCACCATGTGGCTTTTATTCCATGGGAGTAATGTCTCAAACTGTCTATGCTTTTATCGATTCCTGGGAAACCAGTAGTAGGTTTCTAAGCACATCTGGAGGTATTCTGTAATCTGTGGTCCTTCAGAGTGTTGATGAAACACAGATATTGCATTGGTATTGAATACAACAGGCACCACGGGGCCTTTATTCCATGGGAGTAATGTCTCAAACTGTCTACGCTTTCATCGATTCCTGGGAGACAAGTAGTAGTTTTCGAAGCACATCTGGAGGCATTCTGTAATCTGTGGACCTTCAGAGTGTTGAAGAAACAGGGAAATTGCATCGGTATTGAATACAACAGGCATCGTTGGGCTTTTATTCCATGGGAGTAATGTCTCAAACAGTCTATGCTTTGATCGATTCCTGAGAAACCAGTAGTAGGTTTCGAAGCACATCTGGAGGTATTCTGTAATCTGTGGTCCTTCAGAGTGTTGATGAAACACAGATATTGCATCGGTATTGAATACAACAGGCACCATGGGGCTTTTATTCCATGGGAGTAATGTCTCAAACTGTCTATACTTTGATCGATACCTGGGAAACCAGTAGTAGTTTTCGAAGAACATCTGGACGTATTCTGTAATCTGTGGACCTTCAGAATGTTGATGAAACACAGATATTGCATCGGTATTGAATACAACAGGCACCATGGGGATTTTATTCCATGGGAGTAGTGTCTCAAACTGTCTATGCTTTGATCGATTCCTGGGAGACCACTAGTAGTTTTCGAAGCACATCTGGAAGCATTCTGTAATCTGTGGACCTGCAGAGTGTTGAAGAAACAGGGAAATTGAATCGGTATTTATTACAATAGTCATCGTGTTGCTTTTATTCCATGGGAGTAATGTCTCAAACTGTCTATGCTTTGATCAATTCCTGGGAGACCAGTAGTAGGTTTCGATGCACATCTGGAGGTATTCTGTAATCTGTGGTCCTTCAGAGTGTTGATGAAACACAGATATTGCATCGGTATTGAATAGAACAGGCAATATGGTGCTTTTATTCCATGGGAGTAATGTCTCAAACTGTCTACGCTTTCATCGATTTCTGGGAGACAAGTAGTAGTTTTCGAAGCACATATGGAGGTATTCTGTAATCTGTGGTCCTTCAGAGTGTTGATGAAACACAGATATTGCGTCGGTATTGAATACAACAGGCACCATGGGGCTTTTATTCCATGGGAGTAATGTCTCAAACTGTCTATGCTTTGATCGATTCCTGGGAGACAAGTAGTAGTTTTCGAAGCACATCTGGAGGCATTCTGTAATCTGTGGACCTTCAGAGTGTTGAAGAAACAGGGAAATTGCATCGGTTTTGAATACAACAGGCATCGTGGGGCTTTTATTCCATGGGAGTAATGTCTCAAACTGTCTATGCTTTGATCGATTCCTGGGAAACCAGTAGTAGGTTTCGATGCACATCTGGAGGTATTCTGTAATCTGTGGTCCTTCAGAGTGTTGATGAAACACAGATATTGATCCTATATTAAGTACAACAGGCACCATGGGGCTTTTATTCCATGGGAGTAATGTCTCAAACTGTCTATGCTTTGATCGATTCCTGGGAGACAAGTAGTAGTTTTCGAAGCACATCTGGAGGCATTCTGTAATCTGTGGACCTTCAGAGTGTTGAAGAAACAGGGAAATTGCATCGGTTTTGAATACAACAGGCATCGTGGGGCTTTTATTCCATGGGAGTAATGTCTCAAACTGTCTACGCTTTCATCGATTCCTGGGAGACGAGTAGTAGTTTTCGAAGCACATATGGAGGCATTCTGTTATCTGTGGACCTTCAGAGTGTTGATGAAACACAGATATTGCATCGGTATTGAATACAACAGGCACCATGGGGCTTTTATTCCATGGGAGTAATGCCACAAACTGTCTATGCTTTGATCGATCCTGGGAAACCAGTAGTAGGTTTCGAAGCACATCTGGAGGTATTCTGTAATCTGTGGTCCTTCAGAGTGTTGATGAAACACAGATATTGCATCGGTATTGAATACAACAGGCACCATGGGGCTTTTATTCCTTGGGAGTAATGTTTCAAACTGTCTACGCTTTCATCGATTCCTGGGAGACAAGTAGTAGTTTTCGAAGCACATCTGGAGGCATTCTTTAATCTGTGGACCTTCAGAGTGTTGAAGAAACAGGGAAATTGCATCGGTATTGAGTACAATAGGCATCGTGGGGCTTTTATTCCATGGGAGTAATGTCTCAAACTGTCTACGCTTTCATCGATTCCTGGGAGACAAGTAGTAGTTTTCGAAGCACATATGGAGGCATTGTGTTATATGTGGACCTTCAGAGTGTTGAAGAAACAGGGAAATTGCATCGGTATTGAATACAACAGGCATCGTGGGGCTTTTATTTCATGGGAGTAATGTCTCAAACTCTCTATGCTTGATCGTTTCCTATGAAACCAGTAGTACGTTTCGAAGCACATCTGGAGGTATTCTGTAATCTGTGGTCCTTCAGAGTGTTGATGAAACACAGATATTGCATCGGTATTGAATACAACAGGCACCATGGGGCTTTTATTCCATGGGAGTAATGTCTCAAACTGGCTACGCTTTCATCGATTCCTGGGAGACGAGTACTAGTTTTCGAAGCACATATAGAGGCATTCTGTTATCTGTGGACCTTCAGAGTGTTGATGAAACACAGATATTGCATCGGTATTGAATACAACAGGCACCATGGGGCTTTTATTCCATGGGAGTAATGCCTCAAACTGTCTATGCTATGATCGATTCCTGGGAAACCAGTAGTAGGTTTAGAAGCACATCTGGAGGTATTCTGTAATCTGTGGTCCGTCAGAGTGTTGATGAAACACAGATATTGATTGGGTATTGAATACAACAGGCACCATGGGGCTTTTATTCCATGGGAGTGATGTCTCAAACTGTCTACGCTTTCATCGATTCCTGGGAGACAAGTAGTAGTTTTCGAAGCACATATGGAGGCATTCTGTTATATGTGGACCTTCAGAGTGTTAAAGAAACAGGGAAATTGCATCGGTATTGAATACAACAGGCATCGTGGGGCTTTTATTTTATGGGAGTAATGTCTCAAACTCTCTATGCTTGATCGATTCCTGAGAAACCAGTAGTAGGTTTCGAAGCACATCTGGAGGTATTCTGTAATCTGTGGTCCTTCAGAGTGTTGATGAAACACAGATATTGCATCGGTATTGAATACAACAGGCACCATGGGGCTTTTATTCCATGGGAGTAATGTCTCAAACTGTCTATGCTTTGATCGATTCCTGGGAGACCAGTAGCAGTTTTCGAAGCACATCTGGAGGCATTCTGTAATCTGTGGACCTTCAGAGTGTTGATGAAACACAGATATTGCATCGGTATTGAATACAACAGGCACCATGGGGCTTTTATTCCATGGGAGTAATGTCTCAAACTGTCTATGCTTTGATCGATTCCTGGGAAACCAGTAGTAGGTTTCGAAGCGCATCTGGAGGTATTCTGTAATCTGTGGTCCTTCAGAGTGTTGATGAAACACAGATATTGCATCCGTATTGAATACAACAGTCACCATGGGGCTTTTATTCCATGGGAGTAATGTTTCAAACTGTCTACGCTTTCATCGATTCCTGGGAGACAAGTAGTAGTTTTCGAAGCACATCTGGAGGCATTCTTTAATCTGTGGACCTTCAGAGTGTTGAAGAAACAGGGAAATTGCATCGGTATTGAATACAACAGGCATCGTGGGGCTTTTATTTCATGGGAGTAATGTCTCAAACTCTATATGCTTGATCGTTTCCTATGAAACCAGTAGTACGTTTCGAAGCACATCTGGAGGTATTCTGTAATCTGTGGTCCTTCAGAGTGTTGATGAAACACAGATATTGCATCGGTATTGAATACAACAGGCACCATGGGGCTTTTATTCCATGGGAGTAATGTCTCAAACTGTCTACGCTTTCATCGATTCCTGGGAGACGAGTACTAGTTTTCGAAGCACATATGGAGGCATTCTGTTATCTGTGGACCTTCAGAGTGTTGATGAAACACAGATATTGCATCGGTATTGAATACAACAGGCACCATGGGGCTTTTATTCCATGGGAGTAATGCCTCAAACTGTCTATGCTATGATCGATTCCTGGGAAACCAGTAGTAGGTTTAGAAGCACATCTGGAGGTATTCTGTAATCTGTGGTCCTTCAGAGTGTTGAAGAAACAGGGAAATTGCATCGCTATTGAATACAACAGGCACCATGGCGCTTTTATTCCATATGAGTAATGTCTCAAACTGTCTACGCTTCCATCGATTCCTGGGAGACAAGTAGTAGTTTTCGTAGCACATATGGAGGCATTCTGTTATGTGTGGACCTTCAGAGTGTTGAAGAAACAGGGAAATTGCATCGGTGTTGAATACAACAGTCATCGTGGGGCTTTTATTCCATGGGAGTAATGTCTCAAACTGTCTACGCTTTCATCGATTCCTGGGAAACCAGTAGTAGGTTTCGAAGCACATCTGGAGGTATTCTGTAATCTGTGGTCCTTCAGAGTGTTGATGAAACACAGATATTGCATCGGTATTGAATACAACAGGCACCATGGGGCTTTTATTCCATGGGAGTAATGTCTCAAACTGTCTATGCTTTGATCGATTCCTGGGAAACCAGTAGTAGTTTTCGAAGCACATCTGGACGTATTCTGTAATCTGTGGACCTTCAGAATGTTGAAGAAACACAGATATTGCATCGGTATTGAATACAACAGGCACCATGGGGATTTTATTCCATGGGAGTAGTGTCTCAAACTGTCTATGCTTTGATCGATTCCTGGGAGACCAGTAGTAGTTTTCGAAGCACATCTGGAGGCATTCTGTAATCTGTGGACATTCAGAGTGTTGATGAAACACAGATATTGCATCGGTATTGAATAAAAGAGGCACCATGGGACTTTTATTCCGTGGGAGTAATGTCTCAAACTGTCTATGCTTTGATCGATTCCTGGGAGACCAAGTAGTAGTTTTCGAAGCACATCTGGAAGCATTCTGTAATCTGTGGACCTGCAGAGTGTTGAAGAAACAGGGAAATTGAATCGGTATTTATTACAATAGTCATCGTGTTGCTTTTATTCCATGGGAGTAATGTCTCAAACTGTCTATGCTTTGATCAATTCCTGGGAGACCAGTAGTAGGTTTCGATGCACATCTGGAGGTATTCTGTAATCTGTGGTCCTTCAGAGTGTTGATGAAACACAGATATTGCATCGGTATTGAATAGAACAGGCAATATGGTGCTTTTATTCCATGGGAGTAATGTCTCAAACTGTCTACGCTTTCATCGATTTCTGGGAGACAAGTAGTAGTTTTCGAAGCACATATGGAGGTATTCTGTAATCTGTGGTCCTTCAGAGTGTTGATGAAACACAGATATTGCGTCGGTATTGAATACAACAGGCACCATGGGGCTTTTATTCCATGGGAGTAATGTCTCAAACTGTCTATGCTTTGATCGATTCCTGGGAGACAAGTAGTAGTTTTCGAAGCACATCTGGACGCATTCTGTAATCTGTGGACCTTCAGAGTGTTGAAGAAACAGGGAAATTGCATCGGTTTTGAATACAACAGGCATCGTGGGGCTTTTATTCCATGGGAGTAATGTCTCAAACTGTCTATGCTTTGATCGATTCCTGGGAAACCAGTAGTAGGTTTCGATGCACATCTGGAGGTATTCTGTAATCTGTGGTCCTTCAGAGTGTTGATGAAACACAGATATTGATCCTATATTAAGTACAACAGGCACCATGGGGCTTTTATTTCATGGGAGTAATGTTTCAAACTGTCTACGCTTTCATCGATTCCTGGGAGACAAGTAGTAGTTTTCGAAGCACATCTGGAGGCATTCTTTAATCTGTGGACCTTCAGAGTGTTGAAGAAACAGGGAAATTGCATCGGTATTGAGTACAATAGGCATCGTGGGGCTTTTATTCCATGGGAGTAATGTCTCAAACTGTCTACGCTTTCATCGATTCCTGGGAGACAAGTAGTAGTTTTCGAAGCACATATGGAGGCATTGTGTTATATGTGGACCTTCAGAGTGTTGAAGAAACAGGGAAATTGCATCGGTATTGAATACAACAGGCATCGTGGGGCTTTTATTTCATGGGAGTAATGTCTCAAACTCTCTATGCTTGATCGTTTCCTATGAAACCAGTAGTACGTTTCGAAGCACATCTGGAGGTATTCTGTAATCTGTGGTCCTTCAGAGTGTTGATGAAACACAGATATTGCATCGGTATTGAATACAACAGGCACCATGGGGCTTTTATTCCATGGGAGTAATGTCTCAAACTGTCTACGATTTCATCGATTCCTGGGAGACAAGTAGTAGTTTTCGAAGCACATATGGAGGCATTGTGTTATATGTGGACCTTCAGAGTGTTGAAGAAACAGGGAAATTGCATCGGTATTGAATACAACAGGCATCGTGGGGCTTTTATTTCATGGGAGTAATGTCTCAAACTCTCTATGCTTGATCGTTTCCTATGAAACCAGTAGTACGTTTCGAAGCACATCTGGAGGCATTCTGTTATCTGTGGACCTTCAGAGTGTTGATGAAACACAGATATTGCATCGGTATTGAATACAACAGGCACCATGGGGCTTTTATTCCATGGGAGTAATGCCACAAACTGTCTATGCTTTGATCGATCCTGGGAAACCAGTAGTAGGTTTCGAAGCACATCTGGAGGTATTCTGTAATCTGTGGGCCTTCAGAGTGTTGATGAAACACAGATATTGCATCGGTATTGAATACAACAGGCACCATGGGGCTTCTATTCCATGGGAGTAATGTTTCAAACTGTCTACGCTTTCATCGATTCCTGGGAGACAAGTAGTAGTTTTCGAAGCACATCTGGAGGCATTCTTTAATCTGTGGACCTTCAGAGTGTTGAAGAAACAGGGAAATTGCATCGGTATTGAGTACAATAGGCATCGTGGGGCTTTTATTCCATGGGAGTAATGTCTCAAACTGTCTACGCTTTCATCGATTCCTGGGAGACAAGTAGTAGTTTTCGAAGCACATATGGAGGCATTGTGTTATATGTGGACCTTCAGAGTGTTGAAGAAACAGGGAAATTGCATCGGTATTGAATACAACAGGCATCGTGGGGCTTTTATTTCATGGGAGTAATGTCTCAAACTCTCTATGCTTGATCGTTTCCTATGAAACCAGTAGTACGTTTCGAAGCACATCTGGAGGTATTCTGTAATCTGTGGTCCTTCAGAGTGTTGATGAAACACAGATATTGCATCGGTATTGAATACAACAGGCACCATGGGGCTTTTATTCCATGGGAGTAATGTCTCAAACTGTCTACGCTTTCATCGATTCCTGGGAGACGAGTACTAGTTTTCGAAGCACATATAGAGGCATTCTGTTATCTGTGGACCTTCAGAGTGTTGATGAAACACAGATATTGCATCGGTATTGAATACAACAGGCACCATGGGGCTTTTATTCCATGGGAGTAATGCCTCAAACTGTCTATGCTATGATCGATTCCTGGGAAACCAGTAGTAGGTTTAGAAGCACATCTGGAGGTATTCTGTAATCTGTGGTCCGTCAGAGTGTTGATGAAACACAGATATTGCTTGGGTATTGAATACAACAGGCACAATGGGGCTTTTATTCCATGGGAGTGATGTCTCAAACTGTCTACGCTTTCATCGATTCCTGGGAGACAAGTAGTAGTTTTCGAAGCACATATGGAGGCATTCTGTTATATGTGGACCTTCAGAGTGTTAAAGAAACAGGGAAATTGCATCGGTATTGAATACAACAGGCATCGTGGGGCTTTTATTTTATGGGAGTAATGTCTCAAACTCTCTATGCTTGATCGATTCCTGAGAAACCAGTAGTAGGTTTCGAAGCACATCTGGAGGTATTCTGTAATCTGTGGTCCTTCAGAGTGTTGATGAAACACAGATATTGCATCGGTATTGAATACAACAGGCACCATGGGGCTTTTATTCCATGGGAGTAATGTCTCAAACTGTCTATGCTTTGATCGATTCCTGGGAGACCAGTAGCAGTTTTCGAAGCACATCTGGAGGCATTCTGTAATCTGTGGACCTTCAGAGTGTTGATGAAACACAGATATTGCATCGGTATTGAATACAACAGGCACCATGGGGCTTTTATTCCATGGGAGTAATGTCTCAAACTGTCTATGCTTTGATCGATTCCTGGGAAACCAGTAGTAGGTTTCGAAGCGCATCTGGAGGTATTCTGTAATCTGTGGTCCTTCAGAGTGTTGATGAAACACAGATATTGCATCCGTATTGAATACAACAGGCACCATGGGGCTTTTATTCCATGGGAGTAATGTTTCAAACTGTCTACGCTTTCATCGATTCCTGGGAGACAAGTAGTAGTTTTCGAAGCACATCTATAGGCATTCTTTAATCTGTGGACCTTCAGAGTGTTGAAGAAACAGGGAAATTGCATCGGTATTGAATACAACAGGCATCGTGGGGCTTTTATTTCATGGGAGTAATGTCTCAAACTCTATATGCTTGATCGTTTCCTATGAAACCAGTAGTACGTTTCGAAGCACATCTGGAGGTATTCTGTAATCTGTGGTCCTTCAGAGTGTTGATGAAACACAGATATTGCATCGGTATTGAATACAACAGGCACCATGGGGCTTTTATTCCATGGGAGTAATGTCTCAAACTGTTTACGCTTTCATCGATTCCTGGGAGACGAGTACTAGTTTTCGAAGCACATATGGAGGCATTCTGTTATCTGTGGACCTTCAGAGTGTTGATGAAACACAGATATTGCATCGGTATTGAATACAACAGGCACCATGGGGCTTTTATTCCATGGGAGTAATGCCTCAAACTGTCTATGCTATGATCGATTCCTGGGAAACCAGTAGTAGGTTTAGAAGCACATCTGGAGGTATTCTGTAATCTGTGGTCCTTCAGAGTGTTGAAGAAACAGGGAAATTGCATCGCTATTGAATACAACAGGCACCATGGCGCTTTTATTCCATATGAGTAATGTCTCAAACTGTCTACGCTTTCATCGATTCCTGGGAGACAAGTAGTAGTTTTCGTAGCACATATGGAGGCATTCTGTTATGTGTGGACCTTCAGAGTGTTGAAGAAACAGGGAAATTGCATCGGTGTTGAATACAACAGTCATCGTGGGGCTTTTATTCCATGGGAGTAATGTCTCAAACTGTCTACGCTTTCATCGATTCCTGGGAAACCAGTAGTAGGTTTCGAAGCACATCTGGAGGTATTCTGTAATCTGTGGTCCTTCAGAGTGTTGATGAAACACAGATATTGCATCGGTATTGAATACAACAGGCACCATGGGGCTTTTATTCCATGGGAGTAATGTCTCAAACTGTCTATGCTTTGATCGATTCCTGGGAAACGAGTAGTAGTTTTCGAAGCACATCTGGAGGCATTCTGTAATCTGTGGACCTTCAGAGTGTTGATGAAACACAGATATTGCATCGGTATTGAATACAACAGGCACCATGGGGCTTTTATTCCATGGGAGTAGTGTCTCAACCTGTCTATGCTTTGATCGATTCCTGGGAGACCAGTAGTAGTTTTCTAAGCACATCTGGAGGCATTCTGTAATCTGGGGACCTTCAGAGTGTTGATGAAATACAGATATTGCATCGGTATTGAATACAACAGGCACCATGGGGCTTTTATTCGATGGGAGTAATGTCTCAAACTGTCTATGCTTTGATCGATTCCTGGGAAACCAGTAGTAGGTTTCGAAGCACATCTGGAGGTATTCTGTAATCTGTGGTCCTTCAGAGTGTTGAAGAAACAGGGAAATTGCATCGCTATTGAATACAACAGGCACCATGGCGCTTTTATTCCATATGAGTAATGTCTCAAACTGTCTACGCTTTCATCGATTCCTGGGAGACAAGTAGTAGTTTTCGTAGCACATCTGGAGGCATTCTTTAATCTGTGGACCTTCAGAGTGTCGAAGAAACAGGGAAATTGCATCGGTATTGAGTACAATAGGCATCGTGGGGCTTTTATTCCATGGGAGTAATGTCTCAAACTGTCTACGCTTTCATCGATTCCTGGGAGACAAGTAGTAGTTTTCGAAGCACATATGGAGGCATTGTGTTATATGTGGACCTTCAGAGTGTTGAAGAAACAGGGAAATTGCATCGGTATTGAATACAACAGGCATCGTGGGGCTTTTATTTCATGGGAGTAATGTCTCAAACTCTCTATGCTTGATCGTTTCCTATGAAACCAGTAGTACGTTTCGAAGCTCATCTGGAGGTATTCTGTAATCTGTGGTCCTTCAGAGTGTTGATGAAACACAGATATTGCATCGGTATTGAATACAACAGGCACCATGGGGCTTTTATTCCATGGGAGTAATGTCTCAAACTGTCTACGCTTTCATCGATTCCTGGGAGACGAGTACTAGTTTTCGAAGCACATATGGAGGCATTCTGTTATCTGTGGACCTTCAGAGTGTTGATGAAACACAGATATTGCATCGGTATTGAATACAACAGGCACCATGGGGCTTTTATTCCATGGGAGTAATGCCTCAAACTGTCTATGCTATGATCGATTCCTGGGAAACCAGTAGTAGGTTTAGAAGCACATCTGGAGGTATTCTGTAATCTGTGGTCCATCAGAGTGTTGATGAAACACAGATATTGCTTCGGTATTGAATACAACAGGCACCATGGGGCTTTTATTCCATGGGAGTAACGTCTCAAACTGTCTACGCTTTCATCGATTCCTGGGAGACAAGTAGTAGTTTTCGAAGCACATATGGAGGCATTCTGTTATATGTGGACCTTCAGAATGTTGAAGAAACAGGGAAATTGCATCGGTATTGAATACAATAGGCATCGTGGGGCTTTTATTTTATGGGAGTAATGTCTCAAACTCTCTATGCTTGATCGATTCCTGAGAAACCAGTAGTAGGTTTCGAAGCACATCTGGAGGTATTCTGTAATCTGTGGTCCTTCAGAGTGTTGATGAAACACAGATATTGCATCGGTATTGAATACAACAGGCACCATGGGGCTTTTATTCCATGGGAGTAATGTCTCAAACTGTCTATGCTTTGATCGATTCCTGGGAAACCATTAGTAGGTTTCGAAGCACATCTGGAGGTATTCTGTAATCTGTGGTCCTTCAGAGTGTTGAAGAAACAGGGAAAATGCATCGCTATTGAATACAACAGGCACCATGGCGCTTTTATTCCATATGAGTAATGTCTCAAACTGTCTACGCTTTCATCGATTCCTGGGAGACAAGTAGTAGTTTTCGTAGCACATATGGAGGCATTCTGTTATGTGTGGACCTTCAGAGTGTTGAAGAAACAGGGAAATTGCATCGGTGTTGAATACAACAGTCATCGTGGGGCTTTTATTCCATGGGAGTAATGTCTCAAACTGTCTACGCTTTCATCGATTCCTGGGAAACCAGTAGTAGGTTTCGAAGCACATCTGGAGGTATTCTGTAATCTGTGGTCCTTCAGAGTGTTGATGAAACACAGATATTGCATCGGTATTGAATACAACAGGCACCATGGGGCTTTTATTCCATGGGAGTAATGCCTCAAACTGTCTATGCTATGATCGATTCCTGGGAAACCAGTAGTAGGTTTAGAAGCACATCTGGAGGTATTCTGTAATCTGTGGTCCATCAGAGTGTTGATGAAACACAGATATTGCTTCGGTATTGAATACAACAGGCACCATGGGGCTTTTATTCCATGGGAGTAATGTCTCAAACTGTCTACGCTTTCATCGATTCCTGGGAGACAAGTAGTAGTTTTCGAAGCACATATGGAGGCATTCTGTTATATGTGGACCTTCAGAGTGTTGAAGAAACAGGGAAATTGCATCGGTATTGAATACAACAGGCATCGTGGGGCTTTTATTTTATGGGAGTAATGTCTCAAACTCTCTATGCTTGATAGATTCCTGAGAAACCAGTAGTAGTTTTCGAAGCACATCTGGAGGTATTCTGTAATCTGTGGTCCTTCAGAGTGTTGATGAAACACAGATATTGCATTCGTATTGAATACAACAGGCACCATGGGGCTTTTATTCCATGGGAGTAATGTCTCAAACTGTCTATGCTTTGATCGATTCCTGGGAAACCAGTAGTAGGTTTCGAAGCACATCTGGAGGTATTCTGTAATCTGTGGTCCTTCAGAGTGTTGAAGAAACAGGGAAATTGCATCGCTATTGAATACAACAGGCACCATGGCGCTTTTATTCCATATGAGTAATGTCTCAAACTGTCTACGCTTTCATCGATTCCTGGGAGACAAGTAGTAGTTTTCGTAGCACATATGGAGGCATTCTGTTATGTGTGGACCTTCAGAGTGTTGAAGAAACAGGGAAATTGCATCGGTGTTGAATACAACAGTCATCGTGGGGCTTTTATTCCATGGGAGTAATGTCTCAAACTGTCTACGCTTTCATCGATTCCTGGGAAACCAGTAGTAGGTTTCGAAGCACATCTGGAGGTATTCTGTAATCTGTGGTCCTTCAGAGTGTTGATGAAACACAGATATTGCATCGGTATTGAATACAACAGGTACCATGGGGCTTTTATTCCATGGGAGTAATGTCTCAAACTGTCTATGCTTTGATCGATTCCTGGGAAACCAGTAGTAGTTTTCGAAGCACATCTGGAGGCATTCTGTAATCTGTGGACCTTCAGAGTGTTGATGAAACACAGATATTGCATCGGTATTGAATACAACAGGCACCATGGGGCTATTATTCCATGGGAGTAGTGTCTCAACCTGTCTATGCTTTGATCGATTCCTGGGAGACCAGTAGTAGTTTTCTAAGCACATCTGGAGGCATTCTGTAATCTGGGGACCTTCAGAGTGTTGATGAAATACAGATATTGCATCGGTATTGAATACAACAGGCACCATGGGGCTTTTATTCCATGGGAGTAATGTCTCAAACTGTCGATGCTTTGATCGATTCCTGGGATACCAGTAGTAGGTTTCGAAGCACATCTGGAGGTATTCTGTAATCTGTGGTCCGTCAGAGTGTTGATGAAACACAGATATTGCATCGGTACTGAATACAACAGGCACCATGGGGCTTTTATTCCATGGGAGTAATGTCTCAAACTGTCTACGCTTTCATCGATTCCTGGGAGACAAGTAGTAGTTTTCGAAGCACATCTGGAGGCATTCTGTAATCTGTGGACCTTCAGAGTGTTGAAGTAACAGGTAAATTGCATCGGTATTGAATACAACAGGCATCGTGGGGCTTTTATTCCATGGGAGTAATGTCTCAAACTGTCTATGCTTTGATCGATTCCTGGGAAACCAGTAGTAGGTTTCGAAGCACATCTGGAGGTATTCTGTAATCTGTGGTCCTTCAGAGTGTTGATGAAACACAGGTATTGCATCGGTATTGAATACAACAGGCACCATGGGGCTTTTATTCCATGGGAGTAATGTCTCAAACTGTCTACGCTTTCATCGATTCCTGGGAGACAAGTAGTAGTTTTCGAAGCACATATGGAGGCATTCTGTTATCTGTGGACCTTCAGAGTGTTGAAGAAACAGGGAAATTGCATCGGTATTGAATACAACAGTCATCGTGGGGCTTTTATTCCATGGGAGTAATGTCTCAAACTGTCTATGCTTTGATCGATTCCTGGGAAACCAGTAGTAGGTCTCGAAGCACATCTGGAGGTATTCTGTAATCTGTGGTCCTTCAGAGTGTTGATGAAACACAGATATTGCATCGGTATTGAATACAACAGGCACCATGGGGCTTTTATTCCATGGGAGTAATGTCTCAAACTGTCTACGCTTTAATCGATTCCTGGGAGACAAGTAGTAGTTTTTGAAGCACATATGGAGGCATTCTGTTATCTGTGGACCTTCAGAGTGTTGAAGAATCAGGGAAATTACATCGGTATTGAATACAACAGTCATCGTGGGGCTTTTATTCCATGGGAGTAATGTCTCAAACTGTCTATGCTTTGATCGATTCCTGGGAAACCAGTAGTAGGTTTCGAAGCACATCTGGAGGTATTCTGTAATCTGTGGTCCTTCAGAGTGTTGATGAAACACAGATATTGCATCGGTATTGAATACAACAGGCACCATGGGGCTTTTATTCCATGGGAGTAATGTCTCAAACTGTCTACGCATTCATCGATTCCTGGCAGACAAGTAGTAGTTTTCGAAGCACATATGGAGGCATTCTGTTATCTGTGGACCTTCAGAGTGTTGAAGAAACAGGGAAATTGCATCGGTATTGTATACAACAATCATCGTGGGGCTTTTATTACATGGGAGTAATGTCTCAAACTGTCTATGATTTGATCGGTTCCTGGGAAACCAGTAGTAGTTTTCGAAGCACATCTGGAGGCATGCTGTAATCTGTGGACCTTCAGAGTGTTGATGAAACACAGATATTGCATCGGTATTGAATACAACAGGCACCATGGGGCTTTTATTTCATGGGAGTAGTGTCTCAAACTGTCTATGCTTTGATCGATTCCTGGGAGACCAGTAGTAGTTTTCGAAGCACATATGGAGGCATTCTGTTATCTGTGGACCTTCAGAGTGTTGAAGAATCAGGGAAATTACATCGGTATTGAATACAACAGTCATCGTGGGGCTTTTATTCCATGGGAGTAATGTCTCAAACTGTCTATGCTTTCATCGATTCCTGGGAAACCAGTAGTAGGTTTCGAAGCACATCTGGAGGTATTCTGTAATCTGTGGTCCTTCAGAGTGTTGATGAAACACAGATATTGCATCGGTATTGAATACAACAGGCACCATGGGGCTTTTATTCCATGGGAGTAATGTCTCAAACTGTCTACGCATTCATCGATTCCTGGCAGACAAGTAGTAGTTTTCGAAGCACATATGGAGGCATTCTGTTATCTGTGGACCTTCAGAGTGTTGAAGAAACAGGGAAATTGCATCGGTATTGTATACAACAGGCATCGTGGGGCTTTTATTACATGGGAGTAATGTCTCAAACTGTCTATGATTTGATCGGTTCCTGGGAAACCAGTAGTAGGTTTTGAAGCACATCTGGAGGTATTCTGTAATCTGTGGTCCTTCAGAGTGTTGATGAAACACAGATATTGCATCGGTATTGAATACAACAGGCACCATGGGGCTTTTATTCCATGGGAGTAATGTCTCAAACTGTCTATGCTTTGATCGATTCCTGGGAAACCAGTAGTAGGTTTCGAAGCACATCTGGAGGTATTCTGTAATCTGTGGTCCTTCAGAGTGTTGATGAAACACAGATATTGCATCGGTATTGAATACAACAGGCACCATGGGGCTTTTATTCCATGGGAGTAATGTCTCAAACTGTCTACGCATTCATCGATTCCTGGCAGACAAGTAGTAGTTTTCGAAGCACATATGGAGGCATTCTGTTATCTGTGGACCTTCAGAGTGTTGAAGAAACAGGGAAATTGCATCGGTATTGTATACAACAGGCATCGTGGGGCTTTTATTACATGGGAGTAATGTCTCAAACTGTCTATGATTTGATCGGTTCCTGGGAAACCAGTAGTAGGTTTTGAAGCACATCTGGAGGTATTCTGTAATCTGTGGTCCTTCAGAGTGTTGATGAAACACAGATATTGCATCGGTATTGAATACAACAGGCACCATGGGGCTTTTATTCCATGGGAGTAATGTCTCAAACTGTCTATGCTTTGATCGATTCCTGGGAAACCAGTAGTAGTTTTCGAAGCACATCTGGAGGCATGCTGTAATCTGTGGACCTTCAGAGTGTTGATGAAACACAGATATTGCATCGGTATTGAATACAACAGGCACCATGGGGCTTTTATTTCATGGGAGTAGTGTCTCAAACTGTCTATGCTTTGATCGATTCCTGGGAGACCAGTAGTAGATTTCGAAGTACATCTGGAGGCATTCTGTAATCTGTGGACCTTCAGAGTGTTGATGAAACACAGATATTGCATCGGTATTGAATACAACAGGCACCATGGGGCTTTTAATCCATGGGAGTAATGTCTCAAACTGTCTACGCTTTCATCAATTCCTGGGAGACAAGTAGTAGTTTTCGAAGCACATCTGGAGGCATTCTGTAATCTGTGGACCTTCAGAGTGTTGAAGAAACAGGGAAATTGCGTCGGTATTGAATACAACAGGCATCGTGGGGCTTTTATTCCATGGGAGTAATGTCTCAAACTGTCTATGCTTTGATCGATTCCTGGGAAACCAGTAGTAGGTTTCGACGCACATCTGGAGGTATTCTGTAATCTGTGGTCCTTCAGAGTGTTGATGAAACACAGATATTGCATCGGTATTGAATACAACAGGCACCATGGGGCTTTTATTCCATGGGAGTAATGTCTCAATCTGTCTACGCTTTCATCGATTCCTGGGAGACAAGTAGTAGTTTTCGAAGCACATATGGAGGCATTCTGTTATCTGTGGACCTTCAGAGTGTTGAAGAAACAGGGAAATTGCATCGGTATTGAATACAACAGTCATCGTGGGGCTTCTATTCCATGGGAGTAATGTCTCAAACTGTCTATGCTTTGATCGATTCCTGGGAAACCAGTAGTAGGTTTCGAAGCACATCTGGAGGTATTCTGTAATCTGTGGTCCTTCAGAGTGTTGATGAAAGACAGATATTGCATCGGTATTGAATACAACAGGCACCATGGGGCTTTTATTCCATGGGAGTAATGTCTCAAACTGTCTATGCTTTGATCGATTCCTGGGAAACCAGTGGTAGGTTTCGAAACACATCTGGAGGTATTCTGTAATCTGTGGTCCTTCATAGTGTTGATGAAACACAGATATTGCATCGGGATTGAATACAACAGGCACCATGGGGCTTTTATTCCATGGGAGTAACGTCTCAAACTGTCTATGCTTTGATCGATTCCTGGAAAACCAGTAGTAGGTTTCGAAGCACATCTGGAGGTATTCTGTAATCTGTGGTCCTTCAGAGTGTTGATGAAACACAGATATTGCATCGGTATTGAATACAACAGGCACCACGGGGCTTTTATTCCATGGGAGTAATGTCTCAAACTGTCTACGCTTTCATCTATTCCTGGGAGACAAGTAGTAGTTTTCGAAGCACATCTGGAGGCATTCTGTAATCTGCGGACCTTCAGAGTGTTGAAAAATCAGGGAAATTGCATCGGTATTGTATACAACAGGCATCGTGGAGCTTTTATTTCATGGGAGTAATGTCTCAAACTGTCTATGATTTGATCGATTCCTGGTAAACCAGTAGTAGGTTTCGAAGCACATCTGGAGGTATTCTGTAATCTGTGGTCCTTCAGAGTGTTGATGAAACACAGATATTGCATCGGTATTGAATACAACAGGCACCATGGGGCTTTTATTCCATGGGAGTAATGTCTCAAACTGTCTATGCTTTGATCGATTCCTGGGAAACCAGTAGTAGTTTTCTAAGCACATCTGGAGGCATTCTGTAATCTGTGGACCTTCAGAGTGTTGATGAAACACAGATATTGCATAGGTATTGAATACAACAGGCACCATGGGGCTTTTATTCCATGGGAGTAATGTCTCAACGTGTCTATGCTTTGATCGATTCCTGGGAGACCAGTAGTACTTTTCGAAGCACATCTGGAGGCATTCTGTAATCTGAGGACCTTCAGAGTGTTGAAGAAACAGGGAAATTGCATCGGTATTGAATTCAACAGGCACCATGGGGCTTTTATTCCATGGGAGTAATGTCTCAAACTGTCTATGCTTTGATCGATTCCTGGGAAACCAGTAGTAGGTTTCGAAGCACATCTGGAGGTATTCTGTAATCTGTGGTCCATCAGAGTGTTGATGAAACACAGATATTGCTTCGGTATTGAATACAACAGGCACCATGGGGTTTTTATTCCATGGGAGTAATGTCTCAAACTGTCTACGCTTTCATCGATTCCTGGGAGACGAGTAGTAGTTTTCGAAGCACATATGGAGGCATTCTGTTACCTGTGGACCTTCAGAGTGTTGATGAAACACAGATATTGCATCGGTATTGAATACAACAGGCACCATGGGGCTTTTATTCCATGGGAGTAATGCCTCAAACTGTCTATGCTTTGATCGATTCCTGGGAAACCAGTAGTAGGTTTCGAAGCACATCTGGAGGTATTCTGTAATCTGTGGTCCATCAGAGTGTTGATGAAACACAGATATTGCATCGGTATTGAATACAACAGGCACCATGGGGCTTTTATTCCATGGGAGTAATGTCTCAAACTGTCTACGCTTTCATCGATTCCTGGGAGACAAGTAGTAGTTTTCGAAGCACATCTGGAGGCATTCTGTAATCTGTGGACCTTCAGAGTGTTGAAGAAACAGGGAAATTGCATCGGTATTGTATACAACAGGCATCGTGGGGCTTTTATTACATGGGAGTAATGTCTCAAACTGTCTATGATTTGATCGGTTCCTGGGAAACCAGTAGTAGGTTTTGAAGCACATCTGGAGGTATTCTGTAATCTGTGGTCCTTCAGAGTGTTGATGAAACACAGATATTGCATCGGTATTGAATACAACAGGCACCATGGGGCTTTTATTCCATGGGAGTAATGTCTCAAACTGTCTATGCTTTGATCGATTCCTGGGAAACCAGTAGTAGTTTTCGAAGCACATCTGGAGGCATGCTGTAATCTGTGGACCTTCAGAGTGTTGATGAAACACAGATATTGCATCGGTATTGAATACAACAGGCACCATGGGGCTTTTATTTCATGGGAGTAGTGTCTCAAACTGTCTATGCTTTGATCGATTCCTGGGAGACCAGTAGTAGATTTCGAAGTACATCTGGAGGCATTCTGTAATCTGTGGACCTTCAGAGTGTTGATGAAACACAGATATTGCATCGGTATTGAATACAACAGGCACCATGGGGCTTTTATTCCATGGGAGTAATGTCTCAAACTGTCTACGCTTTCATCGATTCCTGGGAGACAAGTAGTAGTTTTCGAAGCACATCTGGAGGCATTCTGTAATCTGTGGACCTTCAGAGTGTTGAAGAAACAGGGAAATTGCATCGGTATTGAATACAACAGGCATCGTGGGGCTTTTATTCCATGGGAGTAATGTCTCAAACTGTCTATGCTTTGATCGATTCCTGGGAAACCAGTAGTAGGTTTCGAAGCACATCTGGAGGTATTCTGTAATCTGTGGTCCTTCAGAGTGTTGATGAAACACAGATATTGCATCGGTATTGAATACAACAGGCACCATGGGGCTTTTATTCCATGGGAGTAATGTCTCAAACTGTCTACGCTTTCATCGATTCCTTGGAGACAAGTAGTAGTTTTCTAAGCACATATGGAGGCATTCTTTTATCTGTGGACCTTCAGAGTGTTGAAGAATCAGGGAAATTACATCGGTATTGAATACAACAGTCATCGTGGGGCTTTTATTCCATGGGAGTAATGTCTCAAACTGTCTATGCTTTG
The DNA here is from genome assembly GCF_023897955.1 of Schistocerca gregaria. Taxonomy (NCBI): domain Eukaryota; kingdom Metazoa; phylum Arthropoda; class Insecta; order Orthoptera; family Acrididae; genus Schistocerca; species Schistocerca gregaria. The sequence goes on from NW_026061730.1 coordinate 6,720,467, forward strand.
ATCGATTCCTGGGAAACCAGTAGTAGGTTTCGAAGCACATCTGGAGGTATTCTGTAATCTGTGGTCCTTCAGAGTGTTGATGAAACACAGATATTGCATCGGTATTGAATACAACAGGCACCATGGGGCTTTTATTCCATGGGAGTAATGTCTCAAACTGTCTACGCATTCATCGATTCCTGGCAGACAAGTAGTAGTTTTCGAAGCACATATGGAGGCATTCTGTTATCTGTGGACCTTCAGAGTGTTGAAGAAACAGGGAAATTGCATCGGTATTGTATACAACAGGCATCGTGGGGCTTTTATTACATGGGAGTAATGTCTCAAACTGTCTATGATTTGATCGGTTCCTGGGAAACCAGTAGTAGGTTTTGAAGCACATCTGGAGGTATTCTGTAATCTGTGGTCCTTCAGAGTGTTGATGAAACACAGATATTGCATCGGTATTGAATACAACAGGCACCATGGGGCTTTTATTCCATGGGAGTAATGTCTCAAACTGTCTATGCTTTGATCGATTCCTGGGAAACCAGTAGTAGTTTTCGAAGCACATCTGGAGGCATGCTGTAATCTGTGGACCTTCAGAGTGTTGATGAAACACAGATATTGCATCGGTATTGAATACAACAGGCACCATGGGGCTTTTATTTCATGGGAGTAGTGTCTCAAACTGTCTATGCTTTGATCGATTCCTGGGAGACCAGTAGTAGATTTCGAAGTACATCTGGAGGCATTCTGTAATCTGTGGACCTTCAGAGTGTTGATGAAACACAGATATTGCATCGGTATTGAATACAACAGGCACCATGGGGCTTTTAATCCATGGGAGTAATGTCTCAAACTGTCTACGCTTTCATCGATTCCTGGGAGACAAGTAGTAGTTTTCGAAGCACATCTGGAGGCATTCTGTAATCTGTGGACCTTCAGAGTGTTGAAGAAACAGGGAAATTGCGTCGGTATTGAATACAACAGGCATCGTGGGGCTTTTATTCCATGGGAGTAATGTCTCAAACTGTCTATGCTTTGATCGATTCCTGGGAAACCAGTAGTAGGTTTCGACGCACATCTGGAGGTATTCTGTAATCTGTGGTCCTTCAGAGTGTTGATGAAACACAGATATTGCATCGGTATTGAATACAACAGGCACCATGGGGCTTTTATTCCATGGGAGTAATGTCTCAATCTGTCTACGCTTTCATCGATTCCTGGGAGACAAGTAGTAGTTTTCGAAGCACATATGGAGGCATTCTGTTATCTGTGGACCTTCAGAGTGTTGAAGAAACAGGGAAATTGCATCGGTATTGAATACAACAGTCATCGTGGGGCTTTTATTCCATGGGAGTAATGTCTCAAACTGTCTATGCTTTGATCGATTCCTGGGAAACCAGTAGTAGGTTTGGAAGCACATCTGGAGGTATTCTGTAATCTGTGGTCCTTCAGAGTGTTGATGAAAAACAGATATTGCATCGGTATTGAATACAACAGGCACCATGGGGCTTTTATTCCATGGGAGTAATGTCTCAAACTGTCTATGCTTTGATCGATTCCTGGGAAACCAGTGGTAGGTTTCGAAACACATCTGGAGGTATTCTGTAATCTGTGGTCCTTCATAGTGTTGATGAAACACAGATATTGCATCGGGATTGAATACAACAGGCACCATGGGGCTTTTATTCCATGGGAGTAACGTCTCAAACTGTCTATGCTTTGATCGATTCCTGGGAAACCAGTAGTAGGTTTCGAAGCACATCTGGAGGTATTCTGTAATCTGTGGTCCTTCAGAGTGTTGATGAAACACAGATATTGCATCGGTATTGAATACAACAGGCACCACGGGGCTTTTATTCCATGGGAGTAATGTCTCAAACTGTCTACGCTTTCATCTATTCCTGGGAGACAAGTAGTAGTTTTCGAAGCACATCTGGAGGCATTCTGTAATCTGTGGACCTTCAGAGTGTTGAAGAAACAGGGAAATTGCATCGGTATTGAATACAACAGGCATCGTGGGGCTTTTATTCCATGGGAGTAATGTCTCAAACTGTCTATGCTTTGATCGATTCCTGGGAAACCAGTAGTAGGTTTCGAAGCACATCTGGAGGTATTCTGTAATCTGTGGTCCTTCAGAGTGTTGATGAAACACAGATATTGCATCGGTATTGAATACAACAGGCACCATGTGGCTTTTATTCCATGGGAGTAATGTCTCAAACTGTCTACGCTTTCGTCGATTCCTGGGAGACAAGTAGTAGTTTTTGAAGCACATATGGAGGCATTCTGTTATCTGTGGACCTTCAGAGTGTTGAAGAATCAGGGAAATTACATCGGTATTGAATACAACAGTCATCGTGGGGCTTTTATTCCATGGGAGTAATGTCTCAAACTGTCTATGCTTTGATCGATTCCTGGGAAACCAGTAGTAGGTTTCGAAGCACATCTGGAGGTATTCTGTAATCTGTGGTCCTTCAGAGTGTTGATGAAACACAGATATTGCATCGGTATTGAATACAACAGGCACCATGGGGCTTTTATTCCATGGGAGTAATGTCTCAAACTGTCTACGCATTCATCGATTCCTGGCAGACAAGTAGTAGTTTTCGAAGCACATATGGAGGCATTCTGTTATCTGTGGACCTTCAGAGTGTTGAAGAAACAGGGAAATTGCATCGGTATTGTATACAACAATCATCGTGGGGCTTTTATTACATGGGAGTAATGTCTCAAACTGTCTATGATTTGATCGGTTCCTGGGAAACCAGTAGTAGGTTTTGAAGCACATCTGGAGGTATTCTGTAATCTGTGGTCCTTCAGAGTGTTGATGAAACACAGATATTGCATCGGTATTGAATACAACAGGCACCATGGGGCTTTTATTCCATGGGAGTAATGTCTCAAACTGTGTATGCTTTGATCGATTCCTGGGAAACCAGTAGTAGTTTTCGAAGCACATCTGGAGGCATGCTGTAATCTGTGGACCTTCAGAGTGTTGATGAAACACAGATATTGCATCGGTATTGAATACAACAGGCACCATGGGGCTTTTATTTCATGGGAGTAGTGTCTCAAACTGTCTATGCTTTGATCGATTCCTGGGAGACCAGTAGTAGATTTCGAAGTACATCTGGAGGCATTCTGTAATCTGTGGACCTTCAGAGTGTTGATGAAACACAGATATTGCATCGGTATTGAATACAACAGGCACCATGGGGCTTTTATTCCATGGGAGTAATGTCTCAAACTGTCTACGCTTTCATCGATTCCTGGGAGACAAGTAGTAGTTTTCGAAGCACATCTGGAGGCATTCTGTAATCTGTGGACCTTCAGAGTGTTGAAGAAACAGGGAAATTGCATCGGTATTGAATACAACAGGCATCGTGGGGCTTTTATTCCGTGGGAGTAATGTCTCAAACTGTCTATGCTTTGATCGATTCCTGGGAAACCAGTAGTAGGTTTCGAAGCACATCTGGAGGTATTCTGTAATCTGTGGTCCTTCAGAGTGTTGATGAAACACAGATATTGCATTGGTATTGAATACAACAGGCACCATGGGGCTTTTATTCCATGGGAGTAATGTCTCAAACTGTCTACGCTTTCATCGATTCCTGGGAGACAATTAGTAGTTTTCGAAGCACATATGGAGGCATTCTGTTATCTGTGGACCTTCAGAGTGTTGAAGAATCAGGGAAATTACATCGGTATTGAATACAACAGTCATCGTGGGGCTTTTATTCCATGGGAGTAATGTCTCAAACTGTCTATGCTTTCATCGATTCCTGGGAAACCAGTAGTAGGTTTCGAAGCACATCTGGAGGTATTCTGTAATCTGTGGTCCTTCAGAGTGTTGATGAAACACAGATATTGCATCGGTATTGAATACAACAGGCACCATGGGGCTTTTATTCCATGGGAGTAATGTCTCAAACTGTCTACGCATTCATCGATTCCTGGCAGACAAGTAGTAGTTTTCGAAGCACATATGGAGGCATTCTGTTATCTGTGGACCTTCAGAGTGTTGAAGAAACAGGGAAATTGCATCGGTATTGTATACAACAGGCATCGTGGGGCTTTTATTACATGGGAGTAATGTCTCAAACTGTCTATGATTTGATCGGTTCCTGGGAAACCAGTAGTAGGTTTTGAAGCACATCTGGAGGTATTCTGTAATCTGTGGTCCTTCAGAGTGTTGATGAAACACAGATATTGCATCGGTATTGAATACAACAGGCACCATGGGGCTTTTATTCCATGGGAGTAATGTCTCAAACTGTCTATGCTTTGATCGATTCCTGGGAAACCAGTAGTAGTTTTCGAAGCACATCTGGAGGCATGCTGTAATCTGTGGACCTTCAGAGTGTTGATGAAACACAGATATTGCATCGGTATTGAATACAACAGGCACCATGGGGCTTTTATTTCATGGGAGTAGTGTCTCAAACTGTCTATGCTTTGATCGATTCCTGGGAGACCAGTAGTAGATTTCGAAGTACATCTGGAGGCATTCTGTAATCTGTGGACCTTCAGAGTGTTGATGAAACACAGATATTGCATCGGTATTGAATACAACAGGCACCATGGGGCTTTTAATCCATGGGAGTAATGTCTCAAACTGTCTACGCTTTCATCGATTCCTGGGAGACAAGTAGTAGTTTTCGAAGCACATCTGGAGGCATTCTGTAAACTGTGGACCTTCAGAGTGTTGAAGAAACAGGGAAATTGCGTCGGTATTGAATACAACAGGCATCGTGGGGCTTTTATTCCATGGGAGTAATGTCTCAAACTGTCTATGCTTTGATCGATTCCTGGGAAACCAGTAGTAGGTTTCGACGCACATCTGGAGGTATTCTGTAATCTGTGGTCCTTCAGAGTGTTGATGAAACACAGATATTGCATCGGTATTGAATACAACAGGCACCATGGGGCTTTTATTCCATGGGAGTAATGTCTCAATCTGTCTACGCTTTCATCGATTCCTGGGAGACAAGTAGTAGTTTTCGAAGCACATATGGAGGCATTCTGTTATCTGTGGACCTTCAGAGTGTTGAAGAAACAGGGAAATTGCATCGGTATTGAATACAACAGTCATCGTGGGGCTTTTATTCCATGGGAGTAATGTCTCAAACTGTCTATGCTTTGATCGATTCCTGGGAAACCAGTAGTAGGTTTGGAAGCACATCTGGAGGTATTCTGTAATCTGTGGTCCTTCAGAGTGTTGATGAAAAACAGATATTGCATCGGTATTGAATACAACAGGCACCATGGGGCTTTTATTCCATGGGAGTAATGTCTCAAACTGTCTATGCTTTGATCGATTCCTGGGAAACCAGTGGTAGGTTTCGAAACACATCTGGAGGTATTCTGTAATCTGTGGTCCTTCATAGTGTTGATGAAACACAGATATTGCATCGGGATTGAATACAACAGGCACCATGGGGCTTTTATTCCATGGGAGTAACGTCTCAAACTGTCTATGCTTTGATCGATTCCTGGGAAACCAGTAGTAGGTTTCGAAGCACATCTGGAGGTATTCTGTAATCTGTGGTCCTTCAGAGTGTTGATGAAACACAGATATTGCATTAGTATTGAATACAACAGGCACCACGGGGCTTTTATTCCATGGGAGTAATGTCTCAAACTGTCTACGCTTTCATCTATTCCTGGGAGACAAGTAGTAGTTTTCGAAGCACATCTGGAGGCATTCTGTAATCTGCGGACCTTCAGAGTGTTGAAAAATCAGGGAAATTGCATCGGTATTGTATACAACAGGCATCGTGGAGCTTTTATTTCATGGGAGTAATGTCTCAAACTGTCTATGATTTGATCGATTCCTGGTAAACCAGTAGTAGGTTTCGAAGCACATCTGGAGGTATTCTGTAATCTGTGGTCCTTCAGAGTGTTGATGAAACACAGATATTGCATCGGTATTGAATACAACAGGCACCATGGGGCTTTTATTCCATGGGAGTAATGTCTCAAACTGTCTATGCTTTGATCGATTCCTGGGAAACCAGTAGTAGTTTTCTAAGCACATCTGGAGGCATTCTGTAATCTGTGGACCTTCAGAGTGTTGATGAAACACAGATATTGCATCGGTATTGAATACAACAGGCACCATGGGGCCTTTATTTCATGGGAGTAATGTCTCAAACTGTCTATGCTTTGTTCGATTCCTGGGAGACCAGAAGTAGTTTTCGAAGCACATCTGGAGGCATTCTGTAATCTGTGGAGCTTCAGTGTGTTGAAGAAACAGGGAAATTGCATGGGTATTGAATACAACAGGCATCGTGGGGCTTTTCTTCCATGGGAGTTATGTCTCAAACTGTCTATGCTTTGATCGATTCCTGGGAAACCAGTAGTAGGTTTCGAATCACATCTGGAGGTATTCTGTAATCTGTGGTCCTTCAGAGTGTTGATGAAACACAGATATTGCATAGGTATTGAATACAACAGGCACCATGGGGCTTTTATTCCATGGGAGTAATGTCTCAACGTGTCTATGCTTTGATCGATTCCTGGGAGACCAGTAGTACTTTTCGAAGCACATCTGGAGGCATTCTGTAATCTGAGGACCTTCAGAGTGTTGAAGAAACAGGGAAATTGCATCGGTATTGAATTCAACAGGCACCATGGGGCTTTTATTCCATGGGAGTAATGTCTCAAACTGTCTATGCTTTGATCGATTCCTGGGAAACCAGTAGTAGGTTTCGAAGCACATCTGGAGGTATTCTGTAATCTGTGGTCCATCAGAGTGTTGATGAAACACAGATATTGCTTCGGTATTGAATACAACAGGCACCATGGGGTTTTTATTCCATGGGAGTAATGTCTCAAACTGTCTACGCTTTCATCGATTCCTGGGAGACGAGTAGTAGTTTTCGAAGCACATATGGAGGCATTCTGTTACCTGTGGACCTTCAGAGTGTTGATGCAACACAGATATTGCATCGGTATTGAATACAACAGGCACCATGGGGCTTTTATTCCATGGGAGTAATGCCTCAAACTGTCTATGCTTTGATCGATTCCTGGGAAACCAGTAGTAGGTTTCGAAGCACATCTGGAGGTATTCTGTAATCTGTGGTCCATCAGAGTGTTGATGAAACACAGATATTGCATCGGTATTGAATACAACAGGCACCATGGGGCTTTTATTCCATGGGAGTAATGTCTCAAACTGTCTACGCTTTCATCGATTCCTGGGAGACAAGTAGTAGTTTTCGAAGCACATCTGGAGGCATTCTGTAATCTGTGGACCTTCAGAGTGTTGAAGAAACAGGGAAATTGCATCGGTATTGTATACAACTGGCATCGTGGGGCTTTTATTACATGGGAGTAATGTCTCAAACTGTCTATGATTTGATCGGTTCCTGGGAAACCAGTAGTAGGTTTTGAAGCACATCTGGAGGTATTCTGTAATCTGTGGTCCTTCAGAGTGTTGATGAAACACAGATATTGCATCGGTATTGAATACAACAGGCACCATGGGGCTTTTATTCCATGGGAGTAATGTCTCAAACTGTCTATGCTTTGATCGATTCCTGGGAAACCAGTAGTAGTTTTCGAAGCACATCTGGAGGCATGCTGTAATCTGTGGACCTTCAGAGTGTTGATGAAACACAGATATTGCATCGGTATTGAATACAACAGGCACCATGGGGCTTTTATTTCATGGGAGTAGTGTCCCAAACTGTCTATGCTTTGATCGATTCCTGGGAGACCAGTAGTAGATTTCGAAGTACATCTGGAGGCATTCTGTAATCTGTGGACCTTCAGAGTGTTGATGAAACACAGATATTGCATCGGTATTGAATACAACAGGCACCATGGGGCTTTTATTCCATGGGAGTAATGTCTCAAACTGTCTACGCTTTCATCGATTCCTGGGAGACAAGTAGTAGTTTTCGAAGCACATCTGGAGGCATTCTGTAATCTGTGGACCTTCAGAGTGTTGAAGAAACAGGGAAATTGCATCGGTATTGAATACAACAGGCATCGTGGGGCTTTTATTCCATGGGAGTAATGTCTCAAACTGTCTATGCTTTGATCGATTCCTGGGAAACCAGTAGTAAGTTTCGAAGCACATCTGGAGGTATTCTGTAATCTGTGGTCCTTCAGAGTGTTGATGAAACACAGATATTGCATCGGTATTGAATACAACAGGCACCATGGGGCTTTTATTCCATGGGAGTAATGTCTCAAACTGTCTACGCTTTCATCGATTCCTGGGAGACAAGTAGTAGTTTTCGAAGCACATATGGAGGCATTCTGTTATCTGTGGACCTTCAGAGTGTTGAAGAATCAGGGAAATTACATCGGTATTGAATACAACAGTCATCGTGGGGCTTTTATTCCATGGGAGTAATGTCTCAAACTGTCTATGCTTTGTTCGATTCCTGGGAAACCAGTAGTAGGTTTCGAAGCACATCTGGAGGTATTCTGTAATCTGTGGTCCTTCAGAGTGTTGATGAAACACAGATATTGCATCGGTATTGAATACAACAGGCACCATGGGGCTTTTATTCCATGGGAGTAATGTCTCAAACTGTCTACGCATTCATCGATTCCTGGCAGACAAGTAGTAGTTTTCGAAGCACATATGGAGGCATTCTGTTATCTGTGGACCTTCAGAGTGTTGAAGAAACAGGGAAATTGCATCGGTATTGTATACAACAGGCATCGTGGGGCTTTTATTACATGGGAGTAATGTCTCAAACTGTCTATGATTTGATCGGTTCCTGGGAAACCAGTAGTAGGTTTTGAAGCACATCTGGAGGTATTCTGTAATCTGTGGTCCTTCAGAGTGTTGATGAAACACAGATATTGCATCGGTATTGAATACAACAGGCACCATGGGGCTTTTATTCCATGGGAGTAATGTCTCAAACTGTCTATGCTTTGATCGATTCCTGGGAAACCAGTAGTAGTTTTCGAAGCACATCTGGAGGCATGCTGTAATCTGTGGACCTTCAGAGTGTTGATGAAACACAGATATTGCATCGGTATTGAATACAACAGGCACCATGGGGCTTTTATTTCATGGGAGTAGTGTCTCAAACTGTCTATGCTTTGATCGATTCCTGGGAGACCACTAGTAGATTTCGAAGTACATCTGGAGGCATTCTGTAATCTGTGGACCTTCAGAGTGTTGATGAAACACAGATATTGCATCGGTATTGAATACAACAGGCACCATGGGGCTTTTAATCCATGGGAGTAATGTCTCAAACTGTCTACGCTTTCATCGATTCCTGGGAGACAAGTAGTAGTTTTCGAAGCACATCTGGAGGCATTCTGTAATCTGTGGACCTTCAGAGTGTTGAAGAAACAGGGAAATTGCGTCGGTATTGAATACAACAGGCATCGTGGGGCTTTTATTCCATGGGAGTAATGTCTCAAACTGTCTATGCTTTGATCGATTCCTGGGAAACCAGTAGTAGGTTTCGACGCACATCTGGAGGTATTCTGTAATCTGTGGTCCTTCAGAGTGTTGATGAAACACAGATATTGCATCGGTATTGAATACAACAGGCACCATGGGGCTTTTATTCCATGGGAGTAATGTCTCAATCTGTCTACGCTTTCATCGATTCCTGGGAGACAAGTAGTAGTTTTCGAAGCACATATGGAGGCATTCTGTTATCTGTGGACCTTCAGAGTGTTGAAGAAACAGGGAAATTGCATCGGTATTGAATACAACAGTCATCGTGGGGCTTTTATTCCATGGGAGTAATGTCTCAAACTGTCTATGCTTTGATCGATTCCTGGGAAACCAGTAGTAGGTTTGGAAGCACATCTGGAGGTATTCTGTAATCTGTGGTCCTTCAGAGTGTTGATGAAAAACAGATATTGCATCGGTATTGAATACAACAGGCACCATGGGGCTTTTATTCCATGGGAGTAATGTCTCAAACTGTCTATGCTTTGATCGATTCCTGGGAAACCAGTGGTAGGTTTCGAAACACATCTGGAGGTATTCTGTAATCTGTGGTCCTTCATAGTGTTGAGGAAACACAGATATTGCATCGGGATTGAATACAACAGGCACCATGGGGCTTTTATTCCATGGGAGTAACGTCTCAAACTGTCTATGCTTTGATCGATTCCTGGGAAACCAGTAGTAGGTTTCGAAGCACATCTGGAGGTATTCTGTAATCTGTGGTCCTTCAGAGTGTTGATGAAACACAGATATTGCATCGGTATTGAATACAACAGGCACCACGGGGCTTTTATTCCATGGGAGTAATGTCTCAAACTGTCTACGCTTTCATCTATTCCTGGGAGACAAGTAGTAGTTTTCGAAGCACATCTGGAGGCATTCTGTAATCTGCGGACCTTCAGAGTGTTGAAAAATCAGGGAAATTGCATCGGTATTGTATACAACAGGCATCGTGGAGCTTTTATTTCATGGGAGTAATGTCTCAAACTGTCTATGATTTGATCGATTCCTGGTAAACCAGTAGTAGGTTTCGAAGCACATCTGGAGGTATTCTGTAATCTGTGGTCCTTCAGAGTGTTGATGAAACACAGATATTGCATCGGTATTGAATACAACAGGCACCATGGGGCTTTTATTCCATGGGAGTAATGTCTCAAACTGTCTATGCTTTGATCGATTCCTGGGAAACCAGTAGTAGTTTTCTAAGCACATCTGGAGGCATTCTGTAATCTGTGGACCTTCAGAGTGTTGATGAAACACAGATATTGCATCGATATTGAATACAACTGGCACCATGGGGCTTTTATTTCATGGGAGTAGTGTCTCAAACTGTCTATGCTTTGATCGATTCCTGGGAGACCAGTAGTAGATTTCGAAGAACATCTGGAGGCATTCTGTAATCTGTGGACCTTCAGAGTGTTGATGAAACACAGATATTGCATCGGTATTGAATACAACAGGCACCATGGGGCCATTATTCCATGGGAGTAATGTCTCAAACTGTCTATGCTTTGTTCGATTCCTGGGAGACCAGAAGTAGTTTTCGAAGCACATCTGGAGGCATTCTGTAATCTGTGGAGCTTCAGTGTGTTGAAGAAACAGGGAAATTGCATGGGTATTGAATACAACAGGCATCGTGGGGCTTTTCTTCCAAGGGAGTTATGTCTCAAACTGTCTATGATTTGATCGATTCCTGGGAAACCAGTAGTAGGTTTCGAATCACATCTGGAGGTATTCTGTAATCTGTGGTCCTTCAGAGTGTTGATGAAACACAGATATTGCATAGGTATTGAATACAACAGGCACCATGGGGCTTTTATTCCATGGGAGTAATGCCTCAAACTGTCTATGCTTTGATCGATTCCTGGGAAACCAGTAGTAGGTTTCGAAGCACATCTGGAGGTATTCTGTAATCTGTGGTCCATCAGAGTGTTGATGAAACACAGATATTGCATCGGTATTGAATACAACAGGCACCATGGGGCTTTTATTCCATGGGAGTAATGTCTCAAACTGTCTACGCTTTCATCGATTCCTGGGAGACAAGTAGTAGTTTTCGAAGCACATCTGGAGGCATTCTGTAATCTGTGGACCTTCAGAGTGTTGAAGAAACAGGGAAATTGCATCGGTATTGTATACAACAGGCATCGTGGGGCTTTTATTACATGGGAGTAATGTCTCAAACTGTCTATGATTTGATCGGTTCCTGGGAAACCAGTAGTAGGTTTTGAAGCACATCTGGAGGTATTCTGTAATCTGTGGTCCTTCAGAGTGTTGATGAAACACAGATATTGCATCGGTATTGAATACAACAGGCACCATGGGGCTTTTATTCCATGGGAGTAATGTCTCAAACTGTCTATGCTTTGATCGATTCCTGGGAAACCAGTAGTAGTTTTCGAAGCACATCTGGAGGCATGCTGTAATCTGTGGACCTTCAGAGTGTTGATGAAACACAGATATTGCATCGGTATTGAATACAACAGGCACCATGGGGCTTTTATTTCATGGGAGTAGTGTCCCAAACTGTCTATGCTTTGATCGATTCCTGGGAGACCAGTAGTAGATTTCGAAGTACATCTGGAGGCATTCTGTAATCTGTGGACCTTCAGAGTGTTGATGAAACACAGATATTGCATCGGTATTGAATACAACAGGCACCATGGGGCTTTTATTCCATGGGAGTAATGTCTCAAACTGTCTACGCTTTCATCGATTCCTGGGAGACAAGTAGTAGTTTTCGAAGCACATCTGGAGGCATTCTGTAATCTGTGGACCTTCAGAGTGTTGAAGAAACAGGGAAATTGCATCGGTATTGAATACAACAGGCATCGTGGGGCTTTTATTCCATGGGAGTAATGTCTCAAACTGTCTATGCTTTGATCGATTCCTGGGAAACCAGTAGTAAGTTTCGAAGCACATCTGGAGGTATTCTGTAATCTGTGGTCCTTCAGAGTGTTGATGAAACACAGATATTGCATCGGTATTGAATACAACAGGCACCATGGGGCTTTTATTCCATGGGAGTAATGTCTCAAACTGTCTACGCTTTCATCGATTCCTGGGAGACAAGTAGTAGTTTTCGAAGCACATATGGAGGCATTCTGTTATCTGTGGACCTTCAGAGTGTTGAAGAATCAGGGAAATTACATCGGTATTGAATACAACAGTCATCGTGGGGCTTTTATTCCATGGGAGTAATGTCTCAAACTGTCTATGCTTTGATCGATTCCTGGGAAACCAGTAGTAGGTTTCGAAGCACATCTGGAGGTATTCTGTAATCTGTGGTCCTTCAGAGTGTTGATGAAACACAGATATTGCATCGGTATTGAATACAACAGGCACCATGGGGCTTTTATTCCATGGGAGTAATGTCTCAAACTGTCTACGCATTCATCGATTCCTGGCAGACAAGTAGTAGTTTTCGAAGCACATATGGAGGCATTCTGTTATCTGTGGACCTTCAGAGTGTTGAAGAAACAGGGAAATTGCATCGGTATTGTATACAACAGGCATCGTGGGGCTTTTATTACATGGGAGTAATGTCTCAAACTGTCTATGATTTGATCGGTTCCTGGGAAACCAGTAGTAGGTTTTGAAGCACATCTGGAGGTATTCTGTAATCTGTGGTCCTTCAGAGTGTTGATGAAACACAGATATTGCATCGGTATTGAATACAACAGGCACCATGGGGCTTTTATTCCATGGGAGTAATGTCTCAAACTGTCTATGCTTTGATCGATTCCTGGGAAACCAGTAGTAGTTTTCGAAGCACATCTGGAGGCATGCTGTAATCTGTGGACCTTCAGAGTGTTGATGAAACACAGATATTGCATCGGTATTGAATACAACAGGCACCATGGGGCTTTTATTTCATGGGAGTAGTGTCTCAAACTGTCTATGCTTTGATCGATTCCTGGGAGACCAGTAGTAGATTTCGAAGTACATCTGGAGGCATTCTGTAATCTGTGGACCTTCAGAGTGTTGATGAAACACAGATATTGCATCGGTATTGAATACAACAGGCACCATGGGGCTTTTAATCCATGGGAGTAATGTCTCAAACTGTCTACGCTTTCATCGATTCCTGGGAGACAAGTAGTAGTTTTCGAAGCACATCTGGAGGCATTCTGTAATCTGTGGACCTTCAGAGTGTTGAAGAAACAGGGAAATTGCGTCGGTATTGAATACAACAGGCATCGTGGGGCTTTTATTCCATGGGAGTAATGTCTCAAACTGTCTATGCTTTGATCGATTCCTGGGAAACCAGTAGTAGGTTTCGACGCACATCTGGAGGTATTCTGTAATCTGTGGTCCTTCAGAGTGTTGATGAAACACAGATATTGCATCGGTATTGAATACAACAGGCACCATGGGGCTTTTATTCCATGGGAGTAATGTCTCAATCTGTCTACGCTTTCATCGATTCCTGGGAGACAAGTAGTAGTTTTCGAAGCACATATGGAGGCATTCTGTTATCTGTGGACCTTCAGAGTGTTGAAGAAACAGGGAAATTGCATCGGTATTGAATACAACAGTCATCGTGGGGCTTTTATTCCATGGGAGTAATGTCTCAAACTGTCTATGCTTTGATCGATTCCTGGGAAACCAGTAGTAGGTTTGGAAGCACATCTGGAGGTATTCTGTAATCTGTGGTCCTTCAGAGTGTTGATGAAAAACAGATATTGCATCGGTATTGAATACAACAGGCACCATGGGGCTTTTATTCCATGGGAGTAATGTCTCAAACTGTCTATGCTTTGATCGATTCCTGGGAAACCAGTGGTAGGTTTCGAAACACATCTGGAGGTATTCTGTAATCTGTGGTCCTTCATAGTGTTGATGAAACACAGATATTGCATCGGGATTGAATACAACAGGCACCATGGGGCTTTTATTCCATGGGAGTAACGTCTCAAACTGTCTATGCTTTGATCGATTCCTGGGAAACCAGTAGTAGGTTTCGAAGCACATCTGGAGGTATTCTGTAATCTGTGGTCCTTCAGAGTGTTGATGAAACACAGATATTGCATCGGTATTGAATACAACAGGCACCACGGGGCTTTTATTCCATGGGAGTAATGTCTCAAACTGTCTACGCTTTCATCTATTCCTGGGAGACAAGTAGTAGTTTTCGAAGCACATCTGGAGGCATTCTGTAATCTGCGGACCTTCAGAGTGTTGAAAAATCAGGGAAATTGCATCGGTATTGTATACAACAGGCATCGTGGAGCTTTTATTTCATGGGAGTAATGTCTCAAACTGTCTATGATTTGATCGATTCCTGGTAAACCAGTAGTAGGTTTCGAAGCACATCTGGAGGTATTCTGTAATCTGTGGTCCTTCAGAGTGTTGATGAAACACAGATATTGCATCGGTATTGAATACAACAGGCACCATGGGGCTTTTATTCCATGGGAGTAATGTCTCAAACTGTCTATGCTTTGATCGATTCCTGGGAAACCAGTAGTAGTTTTCTAAGCACATCTGGAGGCATTCTGTAATCTGTGGACCTTCAGAGTGTTGATGAAACACAGATATTGCATCGATATTGAATACAACTGGCACCATGGGGCTTTTATTTCATGGGAGTAGTGTCTCAAACTGTCTATGCTTTGATCGATTCCTGGGAGACCAGTAGTAGATTTCGAAGAACATCTGGAGGCATTCTGTAATCTGTGGACCTTCAGAGTGTTGATGAAACACAGATATTGCATCGGTATTGAATACAACAGGCACCATGGGGCCATTATTCCATGGGAGTAATGTCTCAAACTGTCTATGCTTTGTTCGATTCCTGGGAGACCAGAAGTAGTTTTCGAAGCACATCTGGAGGCATTCTGTAATCTGTGGAGCTTCAGTGTGTTGAAGAAACAGGGAAATTGCATGGGTATTGAATACAACAGGCATCGTGGGGCTTTTCTTCCAAGGGAGTTATGTCTCAAACTGTCTATGATTTGATCGATTCCTGGGAAACCAGTAGTAGGTTTCGAATCACATCTGGAGGTATTCTGTAATCTGTGGTCCTTCAGAGTGTTGATGAAACACAGATATTGCATAGGTATTGAATACAACAGGCACCATGGGGCTTTTATTCCATGGGAGTAATGTCTCAACGTGTCTATGCTTTGATCGATTCCTGGGAGACCAGTAGTACTTTTCGAAGCACATCTGGAGGCATTCTGTAATCTGAGGACCTTCAGAGTGTTGAAGAAACAGGGAAATTGCATCGGTATTGAATTCAACAGGCACCATGGGGCTTTTATTCCATGGGAGTAATGTCTCAAACTGTCTATGCTTTGATCGATTCCTGGGAAACCAGTAGTAGGTTTCGAAGCACATCTGGAGGTATTCTGTAATCTGTGGTCCATCAGAGTGTTGATGAAACACAGATATTGCTTCGGTATTGAATACAACAGGCACCATGGGGTTTTTATTCCATGGGAGTAATGTCTCAAACTGTCTACGCTTTCATCGATTCCTGGGAGACGAGTAGTAGTTTTCGAAGCACATATGGAGGCATTCTGTTACCTGTGGACCTTCAGAGTGTTGATGAAACACAGATATTGCATCGGTATTGAATACAACAGGCACCATGGGGCTTTTATTCCATGGGAGTAATGCCTCAAACTGTCTATGCTTTGATCGATTCCTGGGAAACCAGTAGTAGGTTTCGAAGCACATCTGGAGGTATTCTGTAATCTGTGGTCCATCAGAGTGTTGATGAAACACAGATATTGCATCGGTATTGAATACAACAGGCACCACGGGGCTTTTATTCCATGGGAGTAATGTCTCAAACTGTCTATGCTTTGATCGATTCCTGGGAAACCAGTAGTAGGTTTCGAAGCACATCTGGAGGTATTCTGTAATCTGTGGTCCTTCAGAGTGTTGATGAAACACAGATATTGCATCGGTATTGAATACAACAGGCACCATGGGGCTTTTATTCCATGGGAGTAATGTCTCAAACTGTCTATGCTTTGATCGATTCCTGGGAAACCAGTAGTAGGTTTCGAAGCACATCTGGAGGTATTCTGTAATCTGTGGTCCTTCAGAGTGTTGATGAAACACAGATATTGCATCGGTATTGAATACAACAGGCACCATGGGGCTTTTATTCCATGGGAGTAATGTCTCAAACTGTTTACGCTTTCATCGATTCCTGGGAGACAAGTAGTAGTTTTCGAAGCACATCTGGAGGTATTCTGTAATCTGTGGTCCTTCAGAGTGTTGATGAAACACAGATATTGCATCGGTATTGAATACAACAGGCACCGTGGGGCTTTTATTCCGTGGGAGTAATGTCTCAAACTGTCTATGCTTTGATCGATTCCTGGGAAACCAGTAGTAGGTTTCGAAGCACATCTGGAGGTATTCTGTAATCTGTGGTCCTTCAGAATGTTGATGAAACACAGATATTGCATCGGTATTGAATACAACAGGCACCATGGGGCTTTTATTCCATGGGAGTAATGTCTCAAACTGTTTACGCTTTCATCGATTCCTGGGAGAGAAGTAGTAGTTTTCGAAGCACATCTGGAGGCATTCTGTAATCTGTGGACCTTCAGAGTGTTGAAGAAACAGGGAAATTGCATCGGTATTGATTACAACAGGCATCGAGGGGCTTTTATTCCATGGGAGTAATGTCTCAAACTGTCTATGCTTTGATCGATTCCTGGGAGACCAGTAGTAGTTTTCGAAGCACATCTGGAGGCATTCTGTAATCTGTGGAGCTTCAGAGTGTTGAAGAAACAAGGAAATTGCATCGGTATTGAATACAACAGGCATCGTAAGGCTTTTATTCCATGGGAGTAATGTCTCAAACTGTCTATGCTTTGATCGATTCCTGGGAGACCAGTAGTAGTTTTCGAAGCACATCTGGAGGCACTCTGTAATCTGTGGTCCTTCAGAGTGTTGATGAAACACAGATATTGCATCGGTATTGAATACAACAGGCACCATGGGGTTTTATTCCATGGGAGTAATGTCTCAAACTGTCTATGCTTTGATCGATTCCTGGGAAACCAGTAGTAGGTTTCGAAGCACATCTGGAGGTATTCTGTAATCTGTGGTCCTTCAGAGTGTTGATGAAACACAGATATTGCATCGGTATTGAATACAACAGGCACCATGGGGCCATTATTCCATGGGAGTAATGTCTCAAACTGTCTATGCTTTGTTCGATTCCTGGGAGACCAGAAGTAGTTTTCGAAGCACATCTGGAGGCATTCTGTAATCTGTGGAGCTTCAGTGTGTTGAAGAAACAGGGAAATTGCATGGGTATTGAATACAACAGGCATCGTGGGGCTTTTCTTCCAAGGGAGTTATGTCTCAAACTGTCTATGATTTGATCGATTCCTGGGAAACCAGTAGTAGGTTTCGAATCACATCTGGAGGTATTCTGTAATCTGTGGTCCTTCAGAGTGTTGATGAAACACAGATATTGCATAGGTATTGAATACAACAGGCACCATGGGGCTTTTATTCCATGGGAGTAATGTCTCAACGTGTCTATGCTTTGATCGATTCCTGGGAGACCAGTAGTACTTTTCGAAGCACATCTGGAGGCATTCTGTAATCTGAGGACCTTCAGAGTGTTGAAGAAACAGGGAAATTGCATCGGTATTGAATTCAACAGGCACCATGGGGCTTTTATTCCATGGGAGTAATGTCTCAAACTGTCTATGCTTTGATCGATTCCTGGGAAACCAGTAGTAGGTTTCGAAGCACATCTGTAGATGTTCTGTAATCTGTGGTCCATCAGAGTGTTGATGAAACACAGATATTGCTTCGGTATTGAATACAACAGGCACCATGGGGTTTTTATTCCATGGGAGTAATGTCTCAAACTGTCTACGCTTTCATCGATTCCTGGGAGACGAGTAGTAGTTTTCGAAGCACATATGGAGGCATTCTGTTACCTGTGGACCTTCAGAGTGTTGATGAAACACAGATATTGCATCGGTATTGAATACAACAGGCACCATGGGGCTTTTATTCCATGGGAGTAATGCCTCAAACTGTCTATGCTTTGATCGATTCCTGGGAAACCAGTAGTAGGTTTCGAAGCACATCTGGAGGTATTCTGTAATCTGTGGTCCATCAGAGTGTTGATGAAACACAGATATTGCATCGGTATTGAATACAACAGGCACCACGGGGCTTTTATTCCATGGGAGTAATGTCTCAAACTGTCTATGCTTTGATCGATTCCTGGGAAACCAGTAGTAGGTTTCGAAGCACATCTGGAGGTATTCTGTAATCTGTGGTCCTTCAGAGTGTTGATGAAACACAGATATTGCATCGGTATTGAATACAACAGGCACCATGGGGCTTTTATTCCATGGGAGTAATGTCTCAAACTGTCTATGCTTTGATCGATTCCTGGGAAACCAGTAGTAGGTTTCGAAGCACATCTGGAGGTATTCTGTAATCTGTGGTCCTTCAGAGTGTTGATGAAACACAGATATTGCATCGGTATTGAATACAACAGGCACCATGGGGCTTTTATTCCATGGGAGTAATGTCTCAAACTGTTTACGCTTTCATCGATTCCTGGGAGACAAGTAGTAGTTTTCGAAACACATATGGAGGCATTCTGTTATCTGTGGACTTTCAGAGTGTTGAAGAAAGAGGAAAATTGCATCGGTATTGAATACAACAGGCACCATGGGGCTTTTATTCCATGGGAGTAATGTCTCAAACTGTCTATGCTTTGATCGATTCCTGGGAAACCAGTAGTAGGTTTCGAAGCACATCTGTAGGTATTCTGTAATCTGTGGTCCTTCAGAGTGTTGATGAAACACAGATATTGCATCGGTATTGAATACAACAGGCACCATGGGGCTTTTATTCCATGGGAGTAATGTCTCAAACTGTCTATGCTTTGATCGATTCCTGGGAAACCAGTAGTAGGTTTCGAAGCACATCTGGAGGTATTCTGTAATCTGTGGTCCTTCAGAGTGTTGATGAAACACAGATATTGCATCGGTATTGAATACAACAGGCACCATGGGGTTTTATTCCATGGGAGTAATGTCTCAAACTGTCTATGCTTTGATCGATTCCTGGGAAACCAGTAGTAGGTTTCGAAGCACATCTGGAGGTATTCTGTAATCTGTGGTCCTTCAGAGTGTTGATGAAAAACAGATATTGCATCGGTATTGAATACAACAGGCACCATGGGGCTTTTATTCCATGGGAGTAATGTCTCAAACTGTTTACGCTTTCATCGATTCCTGGGAGACAAGTAGTAGTTTTCGAAACACATATGGAGGCATTCTGTTAACTGTGGACTTTCAGAGTGTTGAAGAAAGAGGAAAATTGCATCGGTATTGAATACAACAGGCACCATTGGGCTTTTATTCGATGGGAGTAATGTCTCAAACTGTCTATGCTTTGATCGATTCCTGGGAAACCAGTAGTAGGTTTCGAAGCACATCTGGAGGTTTTCTGTAATCTGTGGTCCTTCAGAGTGCTGATGACACACAGATATTGCATCGGTATTGAATACAACAGGCACCATGGGGCTTTTATTCCATGGGAGTAATGTCTCAAACTGTCTACGCTTTCATCGATTCCTGGGAGACAAGTAGTAGTTTTCGAAGCACATATGGAGGCATTCTGTAATCTGTGGACCTTCAGAGTGTTGAAGAAACAGGGAAATTGCATCGGTATTGAATGCAAGAGGCATCGTGGGGCTTTTATTCCATGGGAGTAATGTCTCAAACTGTCTATGCTATGATCGATTCCTGGGAAATCAGTAGTAGGTTTCGAAGCACATATGGAGGTATTCTGTAATCTGTGGTCCTTCAGAGTGTTGATGAAACACAGATATTGCATCGGTATTGAATACATCAGGCACCATTGTGCTTTTATTCCATGGGAGTAATGTCTCAAACTGTCTACGCTATCATCGATTCCTGGGTGACAAGTAGTAGCTTTCGAAGCACATATGGAGGCATTCTGTTATCTGTGGACCTTCAGAGTGTTGAAGAAACAGGGAAATTGCATCGGTATTGAATACAACAGGCATCGTGGGGCTTTTATTCCATGGGAGTAATGTCTCAAACTGTCTATGCTTTGATCGATTCCTGGGAAACCAGTAGTAGGTTTTGAAGCACATCTGAAGGGATTCTGTAATCTGTGGTCCTTCAGGGTGTTGATGAAACACAGATATTGCATCGGTATTGAATACAACAGGCACCATGGGGCTTTTATTCCATGGAAGTAATGTCTCAAACTGTCTATGCTTTGATCGATTCCTGGGAAACCAGTAGTAGGTTTCGAAGCACATATGGAGGTAATCTGTAATCTGTGGTCCTTCAGAGTGTTGATGAAACACAGATATTGCATCGGTATTGAATACAACAGGCACCATGGTGCTTTTATTCCATGGGAGTAATGTCTCAAACTGTCTACGCTTTCATCGATTCCTGGGTGACAAGTAGTAGCTTTCGAAGCACATATGGAGGCATTCTGTTATCTGTGGACCTTCAGAGTGTTGAAGAAACAGGGAAATTGCATGGGTATTGAATACAACAGGCATCGTGGGGCTTTTATTCCATGGGAGTAATGTCTCAAACTGTCTATGCTTTGATCGATTCCTGGGAAACCAGTAGTAGGTTTTGAAGCACATCTGGAGGTATTCTGTAATCTGTGGTCCTTCAGAGTGTTGATGAAACACAGATACTGCATCGGTATTGAATACAACAGGCACCATGGGGCTTTTATTCGATGGGAGTAATGTCTCAAACTGTCTATGCTTTGATCGATTCCTGGGAAACCAGTAGTAGGTTTCGAAGCACATATGGAGGTATTCTGTAATCTGTGGTCCTTCAGAGTGTTGATGAAACACAGATATTGCATCGGTATTGAATACAACAGGCACCATGGTGCTTTTATTCCATGGGAGTAATGTCTCAAACTGTCTACGCTTTAATCGATTCCTGGGTGACAAGTAGTAGCTTTCGAAGCACATATGGAGGCATTCTGTTATCTGTGGACCTTCAGAGTGTTGAAGAATCAGGGAAATTGCATCGGTATTGAATACAACAGGCATCGTGGGGCTTTTATTCCATGGGAGTAATGTCTCAAACTGTCTATGCTTTGATCGATTCCTGGGAAACCAGTAGTAGGTTTCGAAGCACATCTGGAGGCATTCTGTAATCTGTGGACCTTCAGAGTGTTGATGAAACACAGATATTGCATCGATATTGAATACAACAGGCACCATGGGGCCATTATTCCATGGGAGTAATGTCTCAAACTGTCTATGCTTTGTTCGATTCCTGGGAGACCAGAAGTAGTTTTCGAAGCACATCTGGAGGCATTCTGTAATCTGTGGAGCTTCAGTGTGTTGAAGAAACAGGGAAATTGCATGGGTATTGAATACAACAGGCATCGTGGGGCTTTTCTTCCATGGGAGTTATGTCTCAAACTGTCTATGCTTTGATCGATTCCTGGGAAACCAGTAGTGGGTTTCGAATCACATCTGGAGGTATTCTGTAATCTGTGGTCCTTCAGAGTGTTGATGAAACACAGATATTGCATAGGTATTGAATACAACAGGCACCATGGGGCTTTTATTCCATGGGAGTAATGTCTCAACGTGTCTATGCTTTGATCGATTCCTGGGAGACCAGTAGTACTTTTCGAAGCACATCTGGAGGCATTCTGTAATCTGAGGACCTTCAGAGTGTTGAAGAAACAGGGAAATTGCATCGGTATTGAATTCAACAGGCACCATGGGGCGTTTATTCCATGGGAGTAATGTCTCAAACTGTCTATGCTTTGATCGATTCCTGGGAAACCAGTAGTAGGTTTCGAAGCACATCTGGAGGTATTCTGTAATCTGTGGTCCATCAGAGTGTTGATGAAACACAGATATTGCTTCGGTATTGAATACAACAGGCACCATGGGGTTTTTATTCCATGGGAGTAATGTCTCAAACTGTCTACGCTTTCATCGATTCCTGGGAGACGAGTAGTAGTTTTCGAAGCACATATGGAGGCATTCTGTTACCTGTGGACCTTCAGAGTGTTGATGAAACACAGATATTGCATCGGTATTGAATACAACAGGCACCATGGGGCTTTTATTCCATGGGAGTAATGCCTCAAACTGTCTATGCTTTGATCGATTCCTGGGAAACCAGTAGTAGGTTTCGAAGCACATCTGGAGGTATTCTGTAATCTGTGGTCCATCAGAGTGTTGATGAAACACAGATATTGCATCGGTATTGAATACAACAGGCACCACGGGGCTTTTATTCCATGGGAGTAATGTCTCAAACTGTCTATGCTTTGATCGATTCCTGGGAAACCAGTAGTAGGTTTTGAAGCACATCTGGAGGTATTCTGTAATCTGTGGTCCTTCAGAGTGTTGATGAAACACAGATATTGCATCGGTATTGAATACAACAGGCACCATGGGGCTTTTATTCCATGGGAGTAATGTCTCAAACTGTCTATGCTTTGATCGATTCCTGGGAAACCAGTAGTAGGTTTCGAAGCACATCTGGAGGTATTCTGTAATCTGTGGTCCTTCAGAGTGTTGATGAAACACAGATATTGCATCGGTATTGAATACAACAGGCACCATGGGGCTTTTATTCCATGGGAGTAATGTCTCAAACTGTTTACGCTTTCATCGATTCCTGGGAGACAAGTAGTAGTTTTCGAAACACATATGGAGGCATTCTGTTATCTGTGGACTTTCAGAGTGTTGAAGAAAGAGGAAAATTGCATCGGTATTGAATACAACAGGCACCATGGGGCTTTTATTCCATGGGAGTAATGTCTCAAACTGTCTATGCTTTGATCGATTCCTGGGAAACCAGTAGTAGGTTTCGAAGCACATCTGGAGGTATTCTGTAATCTGTGGTCCTTCAGAGTGTTGATGAAACACAGATATTGCATCGGTATTGAATACAACAGGCACCATGGGGCTTTTATTCCATGGGAGTAATGTCTCAAACTGTCTATGCTTTGATCGATTCCTGGGAAACCAGTAGTAGGTTTCGAAGCACATCTGGAGGTATTCTGTAATCTGTGGTCCTTCAGAGTGTTGATGAAACACAGATATTGCATCGGTATTGAATACAACAGGCACCATTGGGCTTTTATTCCATGGGAGTAATGTCTCAAACTGTCTATGCTTTGATCGATTCCTGGGAAACCAGTAGTAGGTTTCGAAGCACATCTGGAGGTATTCTGTAATCTGTGGTCCTTCAGAGTGTTGATGAAACACAGATATTGCATCGGTATTGAATACAACAGGCACCATGGGGCTTTTATTCCATGGGAGTAATGTCTCAAACTGTTTACGCTTTCATCGATTCCTGGGAGAGAAGTAGTAGTTTTCGAAGCACATCTGGAGGCATTCTGTAATCTGTGGACCTTCAGAGTGTTGAAGAAACAGGGAAATTGCATCGGTATTGATTACAACAGGCATCGAGGGGCTTTTATTCCATGGGAGTAATGTCTCAAACTGTCTATGCTTTGATCGATTCCTGGGAGACCAGTAGTAGTTTTCGAAGCACATCTGGAGGCATTCTGTAATCTGTGGAGCTTCAGAGTGTTGAAGAAACAGGGTAATTGCATCGGTATTGAATACAACAGGCATCGTAAGGCTTTTATTCCATGGGAGTAATGTCTCAAACTGTCTATGCTTTGATCGATTCCTGGGAGACCAGTAGTAGTTTTCGAAGCACATCTGGAGGCACTCTGTAATCTGTGGTCCTTCAGAGTGTTGATGAAACACAGATATTGCATCGGTATTGAATACAACAGGCACCATGGGGTTTTATTCCATGGGAGTAATGTCTCAAACTGTCTATGCTTTGATCGATTCCTGGGAAACCAGTAGTAGGTTTCGAAGCACATCTGGAGGTATTCTGTAACCTGTGGTCCTTCAGAGTGTTGATGAAAAACAGATATTGCATCGGTATTGAATACAACAGGCACCATGGGGCTTTTATTCCATGGGAGTAATGTCTCAAACTGTTTACGCTTTCATCGATTCCTGGGAGACAAGTAGTAGGTTTCGAAGCACATCTGGAGGTATTCTGTAATCTGTGGTCCTTCAGAGTGTTGATGAAACACAGATATTGCATCGGTATTGAATACAACAGGCACCATGGGGCTTTTATTCCATGGGAGTAATGTCTCAAACTGTTTACGCTTTCATCGATTCCTGGGAGACAAGTAGTAGTTTTCGAAACACATATGGAGGCATTCTGTTATCTGTGGACTTTCAGAGTGTTGAAGAAAGAGGAAAATTGCATCGGTATTGAATACAACAGGCACCATGGGGCTTTTATTCCATGGGAGTAATGTCTCAAACTGTCTATGCTTTGATCGATTCCTGGGAAACCAGTAGTAGGTTTCGAAGCACATCTGGAGGTATTCTGTAATCTGTGGTCCTTCAGAGTGTTGATGAAACACAGATATTGCATCGGTATTGAATACAACAGGCACCATGGGGCTTTTATTCCATGGGAGTAATGTCTCAAACTGTCTATGCTTTGATCGATTCCTGGGAAACCAGTAGTAGGTTTCGAAGCACATCTGGAGGTATTCTGTAATCTGTGGTCCTTCAGAGTGTTGATGAAACACAGATATTGCATCGGTATTGAATACAACAGGCACCATGGGGTTTTATTCCATGGGAGTAATGTCTCAAACTGTCTATGCTTTGATCGATTCCTGGGAAACCAGTAGTAGGTTTCGAAGCACATCTGGAGGTATTCTGTAATCTGTGGTCCTTCAGAGTGTTGATGAAAAACAGATATTGCATCGGTATTGAATACAACAGGCACCATGGGGCTTTTATTCCATGGGAGTAATGTCTCAAACTGTTTACGCTTTCATCGATTCCTGGGAGACAAGTAGTAGTTTTCGAAACACATATGGAGGCATTCTGTTAACTGTGGACTTTCAGAGTGTTGAAGAAAGAGGAAAATTGCATCGGTATTGAATACAACAGGCACCATTGGGCTTTTATTCGATGGGAGTAATGTCTCAAACTGTCTATGCTTTGATCGATTCCTGGGAAACCAGTAGTAGGTTTCGAAGCACATCTGGAGGTTTTCTGTAATCTGTGGTCCTTCAGAGTGCTGATGACACACAGATATTGCATCGGTATTGAATACAACAGGCACCATGGGGCTTTTATTCCATGGGAGTAATGTCTCAAACTGTCTACGCTTTCATCGATTCCTGGGAGACAAGTAGTAGTTTTCGAAGCACATATGGAGGCATTCTGTAATCTGTGGACCTTCAGAGTGTTGAAGAAACAGGGAAATTGCATCGGTATTGAATGCAAGAGGCATCGTGGGGCTTTTATTCCATGGGAGTAATGTCTCAAACTGTCTATGCTATGATCGATTCCTGGGAAATCAGTAGTAGGTTTCGAAGCACATATGGAGGTATTCTGTAATCTGTGGTCCTTCAGAGTGTTGATGAAACACAGATATTGCATCGGTATTGAATACATCAGGCACCATTGTGCTTTTATTCCATGGGAGTAATGTCTCAAACTGTCTACGCTTTCATCGATTCCTGGGTGACAAGTAGTAGCTTTCGAAGCACATATGGAGGCATTCTGTTATCTGTGGACCTTCAGAGTGTTGAAGAAACAGGGAAATTGCATCGGTATTGAATACAACAGGCATCGTGGGGCTTTTATTCCATGGGAGTAATGTCTCAAACTGTCTATGCTTTGATCGATTCCTGGGAAACCAGTAGTAGGTTTTGAAGCACATCTGAAGGGATTCTGTAATCTGTGGTCCTTCAGGGTGTTGATGAAACACAGACATTGCATCGGTATTGAATACAACAGGCACCATGGGGCTTTTATTCCATGGAAGTAATGTCTCAAACTGTCTATGCTTTGATCGATTCCTGGGAAACCAGTAGTAGGTTTCGAAGCACATATGGAGGTAATCTGTAATCTGTGGTCCTTCAGAGTGTTGATGAAACACAGATATTGCATCGGTATTGAATACAACAGGCACCATGGTGCTTTTATTCCATGGGAGTAATGTCTCAAACTGTCTACGCTTTCATCGATTCCTGGGTGACAAGTAGTAGCTTTCGAAGCACATATGGAGGCATTCTGTTATCTGTGGACCTTCAGAGTGTTGAAGAAACAGGGAAATTGCATGGGTATTGAATACAACAGGCATCGTGGGGCTTTTATTCCATGGGAGTAATGTCTCAAACTGTCTATGCTTTGATCGATTCCTGGGAAACCAGTAGTAGGTTTTGAAGCACATCTGGAGGTATTCTGTAATCTGTGGTCCTTCAGAGTGTTGATGAAACACAGATACTGCATCGGTATTGAATACAACAGGCACCATGGGGCTTTTATTCCATGGGAGTAATGTCTCAAACTGTCTATGTTTTGATCGATTCCTGGGAAACCAGTAGTAGGTTTCGAAGCACATATGGAGGTATTCTGTAATCTGTGGTCCTTCAGAGTGTTGATGAAACACAGATATTGCATCGGTATTGAATACAACAGGCACCATGGTGCTTTTATTCCATGGGAGTAATGTCTCAAACTGTCTACGCTTTCATCGATTCCTGGGTGACAAGTAGTAGCTTTCGAAGCACATATGGAGGCATTCTGTTATCTGTGGACCTTCAGAGTGTTGAAGAATCAGGGAAATTGCATCGGTATTGAATACAACAGGCATCGTGGGGCTTTTATTCCATGGGAGTAATGTCTCAAACTGTCTATGCTTTGATCGATTCCTGGGAAACCAGTAGTAGGTTTCGAAGCACATCTGGAGGCATTCTGTAATCTGTGGACCTTCAGAGTGTTGATGAAACACAGATATTGCATCGATATTGAATACAACAGGCACCATGGGGCCATTATTCCATGGGAGTAATGTCTCAAACTGTCTATGCTTTGTTCGATTCCTGGGAGACCAGAAGTAGTTTTCGAAGCACATCTGGAGGCATTCTGTAATCTGTGGAGCTTCAGTGTGTTGAAGAAACAGGGAAATTGCATGGGTATTGAATACAACAGGCATCGTGGGGCTTTTCTTCCATGGGAGTTATGTCTCAAACTGTCTATGCTTTGATCGATTCCTGGGAAACCAGTAGTGGGTTTCGAATCACATCTGGAGGTATTCTGTAATCTGTGGTCCTTCAGAGTGTTGATGAAACACAGATATTGCATAGGTATTGAATACAACAGGCACCATGGGGCTTTTATTCCATGGGAGTAATGTCTCAACGTGTCTATGCTTTGATCGATTCCTGGGAGACCAGTAGTACTTTTCGAAGCACATCTGGAGGCATTCTGTAATCTGAGGACCTTCAGAGTGTTGAAGAAACAGGGAAATTGCATCGGTATTGAATTCAACAGGCACCATGGGGCTTTTATTCCATGGGAGTAATGTCTCAAACTGTCTATGCTTTGATCGATTCCTGGGAAACCAGTAGTAGGTTTCGAAGCACATCTGGAGGTATTCTGTAATCTGTGGTCCATCAGAGTGTTGATGAAACACAGATATTGCTTCGGTATTGAATACAACAGGCACCATGGGGTTTTTATTCCATGGGAGTAATGTCTCAAACTGTCTACGCTTTCATCGATTCCTGGGAGACGAGTAGTAGTTTTCGAAGCACATATGGAGGCATTCTGTTACCTGTGGACCTTCAGAGTGTTGATGAAACACAGATATTGCATCGGTATTGAATACAACAGGCACCATGGGGCTTTTATTCCATGGGAGTAATGCCTCAAACTGTCTATGCTTTGATCGATTCCTGGGAAACCAGTAGTAGGTTTCGAAGCACATCTGGAGGTATTCTGTAATCTGTGGTCCATCAGAGTGTTGATGAAACACAGATATTGCATCGGTATTGAATACAACAGGCACCACGGGGCTTTTATTCCATGGGAGTAATGTCTCAAACTGTCTATGCTTTGATCGATTCCTGGGAAACCAGTAGTAGGTTTTGAAGCACATCTGGAGGTATTCTGTAATCTGTGGTCCTTCAGAGTGTTGATGAAACACAGATATTGCATCGGTATTGAATACAACAGGCACCATGGGGCTTTTATTCCATGGGAGTAATGTCTCAAACTGTCTATGCTTTGATCGATTCCTGGGAAACCAGTAGTAGGTTTCGAAGCACATCTGGAGGTATTCTGTAATCTGTGGTCCTTCAGAGTGTTGATGAAACACAGATATTGCATCGGTATTGAATACAACAGGCACCATGGGCCTTTTATTCCATGGGAGTAATGTCTCAAACTGTTTACGCTTTCATCGATTCCTGGGAGACAAGTAGTAGTTTTCGAAACACATATGGAGGCATTCTGTTATCTGTGGACTTTCAGAGTGTTGAAGAAAGAGGAAAATTGCATCGGTATTGAATACAACAGGCACCATGGGGCTTTTATTCCATGGGAGTAATGTCTCAAACTGTCTATGCTTTGATCGATTCCTGGGAAACCAGTAGTAGGTTTCGAAGCACATCTGGAGGTATTCTGTAATCTGTGGTCCTTCAGAGTGTTGATGAAACACAGATATTGCATCGGTATTGAATACAACAGGCACCATGGGGCTTTTATTCCATGGGAGTAATGTCTCAAACTGTCTATGCTTTGATCGATTCCTGGGAAACCAGTAGTAGGTTTCGAAGCACATCTGGAGGTATTCTGTAATCTGTGGTACTTCAGAGTGTTGATGAAACACAGATATTGCATCGGTATTGAATACAACAGGCACCATGGGGCTTTTATTCCATGGGAGTAATGTCTCAAACTGTCTATGCTTTGATCGATTCCTGGGAAACCAGTAGTAGGTTTCGAAGCACATCTGGAGGTATTCTGTAATCTGTGGTCCTTCAGAATGTTGATGAAACACAGATATTGCATCGGTATTGAATACAACAGGCACCATGGGGCTTTTATTCCATGGGAGTAATGTCTCAAACTGTTTACGCTTTCATCGATTCCTGGGAGAGAAGTAGTAGTTTTCGAAGCACATCTGGAGGCATTCTGTAATCTGTGGACCTTCAGAGTGTTGAAGAAACAGGGAAATTGCATCGGTATTGATTACAACAGGCATCGAGGGGCTTTTATTCCATGGGAGTAATGTCTCAAACTGTCTATGCTTTGATCGATTCCTGGGAGACCAGTAGTAGTTTTCGAAGCACATCTGGAGGCATTCTGTAATCTGTGGAGCTTCAGAGTGTTGAAGAAACAGGGTAATTGCATCGGTATTGAATACAACAGGCATCGTAAGGCTTTTATTCCATGGGAGTAATGTCTCAAACTGTCTATGCTTTGATCGATTCCTGGGAGACCAGTAGTAGTTTTCGAAGCACATCTGGAGGCACTCTGTAATCTGTGGTCCTTCAGAGTGTTGATGAAACACAGATATTGCATCGGTATTGAATACAACAGGCACCATGGGGTTTTATTCCATGGGAGTAATGTCTCAAACTGTCTATGCTTTGATCGATTCCTGGGAAACCAGTAGTAGGTTTAGAAGCACATCTGGAGGTTTTCTGTAATCTGTGGTCCTTCAGAGTGCTGATGACACACAGATATTGCATCGGTATTGAATACAACAGGCACCATGGGGCTTTTATTCCATGGGAGTAATGTCTCAAACTGTCTACGCTTTCATCGATTCCTGGGAGACAAGTAGTAGTTTTCGAAGCACATATGGAGGCATTCTGTAATCTGTGGACCTTCAGAGTGTTGAAGAAACAGGGAAATTGCATCGGTATTGAATGCAAGAGGCATCGTGGGGCTTTTATTCCATGGGAGTAATGTCTCAAACTGTCTATGCTATGATCGATTCCTGGGAAATCAGTAGTAGGTTTCGAAGCACATATGGAGGTATTCTGTAATCTGTGGTCCTTCAGAGTGTTTATGAAACACAGATATTGCATCGGTATTGAATACATCAGGCACCATTGTGCTTTTATTCCATGGGAGTAATGTCTCAAACTGTCTACGCTTTCATCGATTCCTGGGTGACAAGTAGTAGCTTTCGAAGCACATATGGAGGCATTCTGTTATCTGTGGACCTTCAGAGTGTTGAAGAAACAGGGAAATTGCATCGGTATTGAATACAACAGGCATCGTGGGGCTTTTATTCCATGGGAGTAATGTCTCAAACTGTCTATGCTTTGATCGATTCCTGGGAAACCAGTAGTAGGTTTTGAAGCACATCTGAAGGGATTCTGTAATCTGTGGTCCTTCAGGGTGTTGATGAAACACAGATATTGCATCGGTATTGAATACAACAGGCACCATGGGGCTTTTATTCCATGGGAGTAATGTCTCAAACTGTCTATGCTTTGATCGATTCCTGGGAAACCAGTAGTAGGTTTCGAAGCACATATGGAGGTAATCTGTAATCTGTGGTCCTTCAGAGTGTTGATGAAACACAGATATTGCATCGGTATTGAATACAACAGGCACCATGGTGCTTTTATTCCATGGGAGTAATGTCTCAAACTGTCTACGCTTTCATCGATTTCTGGGTGACAAGTAGTAGCTTTCGAAGCACATATGGAGGCATTCTGTTATCTGTGGACCTTCAGAGTGTTGAAGAAACAGGGAAATTGCATGGGTATTGAATACAACAGGCATCGTGGGGCTTTTATTCCATGGGAGTAATGTCTCAAACTGTCTATGCTTTGATCGATTCCTGGGAAACCAGTAGTAGGTTTTGAAGCACATCTGGAGGTATTCTGTAATCTGTGGTCCTTCAGAGTGTTGATGAAACACAGATACTGCATCGGTATTGAATACAACAGGCACCATGGGGCTTTTATTCGATGGGAGTAATGTCTCAAACTGTCTATGCTTTGATCGATTCCTGGGAAACCAGTAGTAGGTTTCGAAGCACATATGGAGGTATTCTGTAATCTGTGGTCCTTCAGAGTGTTGATGAAACACAGATATTGCATCGGTATTGAATACAACAGGCACCATGGTGCTTTTATTCCATGGGAGTAATGTCTCAAACTGTCTACGCTTTAATCGATTCCTGGGTGACAAGTAGTAGCTTTCGAAGCACATATGGAGGCATTCTGTTATCTGTGGACCTTCAGAGTGTTGAAGAATCAGGGAAATTGCATCGGTATTGAATACAACAGGCATCGTGGGGCTTTTATTCCATGGGAGTAATGTCTCAAACTGTCTATGCTTTGATCGATTCCTGGGAAACCAGTAGTAGGTTTTGAAGCACATCTGGAGGTATTCTGTAATCTGTGGTCCTTCAGAGTGTTGATGAAACACAGATATTGCATCGGTATTGAATACAACAGGCACCATGGGGCTTTTATTCCATGGGAGTAATGTCTCAAACTGTCTACGCTTTCATCGATTTCTGGGTGACAAGTAGTAGCTTTCGAAGCACATATGGAGGCATTCTGTTATCTGTGGACCTTCAGAGTGTTGAAGAAACAGGGAAATTGCATCGGTATTGAATACAACAGGCACCATGGGGCTTTTATTCCATGGGAGTAATGTCTCAAACTGTCTATGCTTTGATCGATTCCTGGGAAACCAGTAGTAGGTTTCGAAGCACATATGGAGGTATTCTGTAATCTGTGGTCCTTCAGAGTGTTGATGAAACACAGATATTGCATCGGTATTGAATACATCAGGCACCATTGTGCTTTTATTCCATGGGAGTAATGTCTCAAACTGTCTACGCTTTCATCGATTCCTGGGTAACAAGTAGTAGCTTTCGAAGCACATATGGAGGCATTCTGTTATCTGTGGACCTTCAGAGTGTTGAAGAAACAGGGAAATTGCATCGGTATTGAATACAACAGGCACCATTGGGCTTTTATTCCATGGGAGTAATGTCTCAAACTGTCTATGCTTTGATCGATTCCTGGGAAACCAGTAGTAGGTTTCGAAGCACATCTGGAGGTATTCTGTAATCTGTGGTCCTTCAGAGTGCTGATGACACACAGATATTGCATCGGTATTGAATACAACAGGCACCATGGGGCTTTTATTCCATGGGAGTAATGTCTCAAACTGTCTACGCTTTCATCGATTCCTGGGAGACAAGTAGTAGTTTTCGAAGCACATATGGAGGCATTCTGTAATCTGTGGACCTTCAGAGTGTTGAAGAAACAGGGAAATTGCATCGGTATTGAATGCAAGAGGCTTCGTGGGGCTTTTATTCCATGGGAGTAATGTCTCAAACTGTCTATGCTATGATCGATTCCTGGGAAATCAGTAGTAGGTTTCGAAGCACATATGGAGGTATTCTGTAATCTGTGGTCCTTCAGAGTGTTGATGAAACACAGATATTGCATCGGTATTGAATACATCAGGCACCATTGTGCTTTTATTCCATGGGAGTAATGTCTCAAACTGTCTACGCTTTCATCGATTCCTGGGTAACAAGTAGTAGCTTTCGAAGCACATATGGAGGCATTCTGTTATCTGTGGAGCTTCAGAGTGTTGAAGAAACAGGGAAATTGCATCGGTATTGAATACAACAGGCATCGTGGGGCTTTTATTCCATGGGAGTAATGTCTCAAACTGTCTATGCTTTGATCGATTCCTGGGAAACCAGTAGTAGGTTTTGAAGCACATCTGAAGGGATTCTGTAATCTGTGGTCCTTCAGGGTGTTGATGAAACACAGATATTGCATCGGTATTGAATACAACAGGCACCATGGGGCTTTTATTCCATGGGAGTAATGTCTCAAACTGTCTATGCTTTGATCGATTCCTGGGAAACCAGTAGTAGGTTTCGAAGCACATATGGAGGTAATCTGTAATCTGTGGTCCTTCAGAGTGTTGATGAAACACAGATATTGCATCGGTATTGAATACAACAGGCACCATGGTGCTTTTATTCCATGGGAGTAATGTCTCAAACTGTCTACGCTTTCATCGATTCCTGGGTGACAAGTAGTAGCTTTCGAAGCACATATGGAGGCATTCTGTTATCTGTGGACCTTCAGAGTGTTGAAGAAACAGGGAAATTGCATGGGTATTGAATACAACAGGCATCGTGGGGCTTTTATTCCATGGGAGTAATGTCTCAAACTGTCTATGCTTTGATCGATTCCTGGGAAACCAGTAGTAGGTTTTGAAGCACATCTGGAGGTATTCTGTAATCTGTGGTCCTTCAGAGTGTTGATGAAACACAGATACTGCATCGGTATTGAATACAACAGGCACCATGGGGCTTTTATTCCATGGGAGTAATGTCTCAAACTGTCTATGCTTTGATCGATTCCTGGGAAACCAGTAGTAGGTTTCGAAGCACATATGGAGGTATTCTGTAATCTGTGGTCCTTCAGAGTGTTGATGAAACACAGATATTGCATCGGTATTGAATACAACAGGCACCATGGTGCTTTTATTCCATGGGAGTAATGTCTCAAACTGTCTACGCTTTAATCGATTCCTGGGTGACAAGTAGTAGCTTTCGAAGCACATATGGAGGCATTCTGTTATCTGTGGACCTTCAGAGTGTTGAAGAATCAGGGAAATTGCATCGGTATTGAATACAACAGGCATCGTGGGGCTTTTATTCCATGGGAGTAATGTCTCAAACTGTCTATGCTTTGATCGATTCCTGGGAAACCAGTAGTAGGTTTTGAAGCACATCTGGAGGTATTCTGTAATCTGTGGTCCTTCAGAGTGTTGATGAAACACAGATATTGCATCGGTATTGAATACAACAGGCACCATGGGGCTTTTATTCCATGGGAGTAATGTCTCAAACTGTCTACGCTTTCATCGATTTCTGGGTGACAAGTAGTAGCTTTCGAAGCACATATGGAGGCATTCTGTTATCTGTGGACCTTCAGAGTGTTGAAGAAACAGGGAAATTGCATCGGTATTGAATACAACAGGCACCATGGGGCTTTTATTCCATGGGAGTAATGTCTCAAACTGTCTATGCTTTGATCGATTCCTGGGAAACCAGTAGTAGGTTTCGAAGCACATATGGAGGTATTCTGTAATCTGTGGTCCTTCAGAGTGTTGATGAAACACAGATATTGCATCGGTATTGAATACAACAGGCACCATGGTGCTTTTATTCCATGGGAGTAATGTCTCAAACTGTCTACGCTTTCATCGATTCCTGGGTGACAAGTAGTAGATTTCGAAGCACATATGGAGGCATTCTGTTATCTGTGGACCTTCAGAGTGTTGAAGAAACAGGGAAATATCATCGGTATTGAATACAACAGGCATCGTGGGGCTTTTATTCCATGGGAGTAATGTCTCAAACTGTCTATGCTTTGATCGATTCCTGGGAAACCAGTAGTAGGTTTTGAAGCACATCTGGAGGTATTCTGTAATCTGTGGTCCTTCAGAGTGTTGATGAAACACAGATATTGCATCGGTATTGAATACAACAGGCACCATGGGGCTTTTATTCCATGGGAGTAATGTCTCAAACTGTCTACGCTTTCATCGATTTCTGGGTGACAAGTAGTAGCTTTCGAAGCACATATGGAGGCATTCTGTTATCTGTGGACCTTCAGAGTGTTGAAGAAACAGGGAAATTGCATCGGTATTGAATACAACAGGCATCGTGGGGCTTTTATTCCATGGGAGTAATGTCTCAAACTGTCTATGCTTTGATCGATTCCTGGGAAACCAGTAGTAGGTTTTGAAGCACATCTGGAGGTATTCTGTAATCTGTGGTCCTTCAGAGTGTTGATGAAACACAGATATTGCATCGGTATTGAATACAACAGGCACCATGGGGCTTTTATTCCATGGGAGTAATGTCTCAAACTGTCTATGCTTTGATCGATTCCTGGGAAACCAGTAGTAGGTTTCGAAGCACATCTGGAGGTATTCTGTAATCTGTGGTCCTTCAGAGTGTTGATGAAACACAGATATTGCATCGGTATTGAATACAACAGCCACCATGGGCCTTTTATTGCATGGGAGTAATGTCTCAAACTGTCTACTCTTTCATCGATTCCTGGGAGACAAGTAGTAGTTTTCGAAGCACATCTGGAGGCATTCTGTAATCTGTGGACCTTCAGAGTGTTGAAGAAACACAGATATTGCATCGGTATTGAATACAACAGGCACCATCGTGCTTTTATTCCATGGGAGTAATGTCTCAAACTGTCTACGCTTTCATCGATTCCTGGGTGACAAGTAGTAGCTTTCGAAGCACATATGGAGGCATTCTGTTATCTGTGGACCTTCAGAGTGTTGAAGAAACAGGGAAATTGCATCGGTATTAAATACAACAGGCATCGTGTGGCTTTTATTCCATGGGAGTAATGTCTCAAACTGTCTATGCTTTGATCGATTCCTGGGAAACCAGTAGTAGGTTTCGAAGCACATCTGGAGGTATTCTGTAATCTGTGGTCCTTCATAGTGTTGATGAAACACAGATATTGCATCGGTATTGAATACAACAGGCACCATGGGGCTTTTATTCCATGGGAGTAATGTCTCAAACTGTCTATGCTTTGATCGATTCCTGGGAAACCAGTAGTAGGTTTCGAAGCACATCTGGAGGTATTCTGTAATCTGTGGTCCTTCAGAATGTTGATGAAACACAGATATTGCATCGGTATTGAATACAACAGGCACCATGGGGCTTTTATTCCATGGGAGTAATGTCTCAAACTGTTTACGCTTTCATCGATTCCTGGGAGAGAAGTAGTAGTTTTCGAAGCACATCTGGAGGCATTCTGTAAACTGTGGACCTTCAGAGTGTTGAAGAAACAGGGAAATTGCATCGGTATTGATTACAACAGGCATCGAGGGGCTTTTATTCCATGGGAGTAATGTCTCAAACTGTCTATGCTTTGATCGATTCCTGGGAGACCAGTAGTAGTTTTCGAAGCACATCTGGAGACATTCTGTAATCTGTGGAGCTTCAGAGTGTTGAAGAAACAGGGAAATTGCATCGGTATTGAATACAACAGGCATCGTAAGGCTTTTATTCCGTGGGTGTAATGTCTCAAACTGTCTATGCTTTGATCGATTCCTGGGAGACCAGTAGTAGTTTTCGAAGCACATCTGGAGGCACTCTGTAATCTGTGGTCCTTCAGAGTGTTGATGAAACACAGATATTGCATCGGTATTGAATACAACAGGCACCATGGGGTTTTATTCCATGGGAGTAATGTCTCAAACTGTCTATGCTTTGATCGATTCCTGGGAAACCAGTAGTAGGTTTCGAAGCACATCTGGAGGTATTCTGTAATCTGTGGTCCTTCAGAGTGTTGATGAAAAACAGATATTGCATCGGTATTGAATACAACAGGCACCATGGGGCTTTTATTCCATGGGAGTAATGTCTCAAACTGTTTACGCTTTCATCGATTCCTGGGAGACAAGTAATAGTTTTCGAAACACATATGGAGGCATTCTGTTATCTGTGGACTTTCAGAGTGTTGAAGAAAGAGGAAAATTGCATCGGTATTGAATACAACAAGCACAATTGGGCTTTTATTCGATGGGAGTAATGTCTCAAACTGTCTATGCTTTGATCGATTCCTGGGAAACCAGTAGTAGGTTTCGAAGCACATCTGGAGGTATTCTGTAATCTGTGGTCCTTCAGAGTGCTGATGACACACAGATATTGCATCGGTATTGAATACAACAGGCACCATGGGGCTTTTATTCCATGGGAGTAATGTCTCAAACTGTCTACGCTTTCATCGATTCCTGGGAGACAAGTAGTAGTTTTCGAAGCACATATGGAGGCATTCTGTAATCTGTGGACCTTCAGAGTGTTGAAGAAACAGGGAAATTGCATCGGTATTGAATGCAAGAGGCATCGTGGGGCTTTTATTCCATGGGAGTAATGTCTCAAACTGTCTATGCTAAGATCGATTCCTGGGAAATCAGTAGTAGGTTTCGAAGCACATATGGAGGTATTCTGTAATCTGTGGTCCTTCAGAGTGTTGATGAAACACAGATATTGCATCGGTATTGAATACAACAGGCACCATTGTGCTTTTATTCCATGGGAGTAATGTCTCAAACTGTCTACGCTTTCATCGATTCCTGGGTGACAAGTAGTAGCTTTCGAAGCACATATGGAGGCATTCTGTTATCTGTGGACCTTCAGAGTGTTGAAGAAACAGGGAAATTGCATCGGTATTGAATACAACAGGCATCGTGGGGCTTTTATTCCATGGGAGTAATGTCTCAAACTGTCTATGCTTTGATCGATTCCTGGGAAACCAGTAGTAGGTTTTGAAGCACATCTGAAGGGATTCTGTAATCTGTGGTCCTTCAGGGTGTTGATGAAACACAGATATTGCATCGGTATTGAATACAACAGGCACCATGGGGCTTTTATTCCATGGGAGTAATGTCTCAAACTGTCTATGCTTTGATCGATTCCTGGGAAACCAGTAGTAGGTTTCGAAGCACATATGGAGGAATTCTGTAATCTGTGGTCCTTCAGAGTGTTGATGAAACACAGATATTGCATCGGTATTGAATACAACAGGCACCATGGTGCTTTTATTCCATGGGAGTAATGTCTCAAACTGTCTACGCTTTCATCGATTCCTGGGTGACAAGTAGTAGCTTTCGAAGCACATATGGAGGCATTCTGTTATCTGTGGACCTTCAGAGTGTTGAAGAAACAGGGAAATTGCATCGGTATTGAATACAACAGGCATCGTGGGGCTTTTATTCCATGGGAGTAATGTCTCAAACTGTCTTTGCTTTGATCGATTCCTGGGAAACCAGTAGTAGGTTTTGAAGCACATCTGGAGGTATTCTGTAATCTGTGGTCCTTCAGAGTGTTGATGAAACACAGATACTGCATCGGTATTGAATACAACAGGCACCATGGGGCTTTTATTCCATGGGAGTAATGTCTCAAACTGTCTATGCTTTGATCGATTCCTGGGAAACCAGTAGTAGGTTTCGAAGCACATCTGGAGACATTCTGTAATCTGTGGTCCTTCAGAGTGTTGAAGAAACAGGGAAATTGCATCGGTATTGAATACAACAGGCATCGTGGGGCTTTTATTCCATGGGAGCAATGTCCCAAATTGTCTATGCTTTGATCGATTCCTGGGAAACCAGTAGTAGGTTTCGAAGCACATCTGGAGGTGTTCTCTAATCTGTGGTCCTTCAGAGTGTTGAAGAAACAGGGAAATTGCATCGCTATTGAATACAACAGGCATCGTGGGGCTTTTATTCCATGGGAGTAATGTCTCAAACTGTCTATGCTTTGATCGATTCCTGGGAAACCAGTAGTAGGTTTCGAAGCACATATGGAGGTATTCTGTAATCTGTGGTTCTTCAGAGTGTTGATGAAACACAGATATTGCATCGGTATTGAATACAACAGGCACCATGGGGCTTTTATTCCATGGGAGTAGTGTCTCAAACTGTCTATGCTTTGATCGATTCCTGGGATACCAGTAGTAGGTTTCGAAGCACATCTGGAGGTATTCTGTAATCTGTGGTCCGTCAGAGTGTTGATGAAACACAGATATTGCATCGGTATTGAATACAGCAGGCACCATGGGGCTTTTATTCCATGGGAGTAATGTCTCAAACTGTCTACGCTTTCATCGATTCCTGGGAGACAAGTAGTAGTTTTCGAAGCACATCTGGAGGCATTCTGTCATCCGTGGAGCTTCAGAGTGTTGAAGAAAAAGGGAAATTGCATCGGTATTGAGTACAACAGGCATCGTGGGGCTTTTATTCCATGGGAGTAATGTCTCTAACTGCCTATGCTTTGATCGATTCCTGGGAAACCAGTAGTAGGTTTCGAAGCACATCTTATGGTATTCTGTAATCTGTGGTCCTTCAAAGTGTCGATGAAACACAGATATTGCATCGGTATTGAATACAACAGGCACCATGGGGCTTTTATTCGATGGGAGTAATGTCTCAAACTGTCTATGCTTTCATCGATTCCTGGGAGACCAGTAGTAGGTTTCGAAGCACATCTGGAGGCATTCTGTAATCTGTGGACCTTCAGAGTGTTGAAGAAACAGGGAAATTGCAACGGTATTGAATACAACAGGCATCGTGGGGCTTTTATTCCATGGGAGTAATGTCTCAAACTGTCTATGCTTTGATCGATTCCTGGGAAACCAGTAGTAGGTTTCGAAGCACATCTGGAGGTATTCTGTAATCTGTGGTCCTTCAGAGTGTTGATGAAACACAGATATTGCATCGGTATTGAATACAACAGGCACCATGGGGCTTTTATTCCATGGGAGTAATGTCTCAAACTGTCTATGCTTTGATCGATTCCTGGGAATCCAGTAGTAGGTTTCGAAGCACATCTGGAGGTATTCTGTAATCTGTGGTCCTTCAGAGTGTTGATGAAACACAGATATTGCATCGGTATCGAATACAACAGGCACCATGGGGCTTTTATTCCATGGGAGTAATGTCTCAAACTGTCTACGCCTTCATCGATTCTTGGGAGACAAGTAGTAGTATTCGAAGCACATCTGGAGGTATTCTGTAATCTGTGGTCCTTCAGAGTGTTGATGAAACACAGATATTGCATCGGTATTGAATACAACAGTCACCATGGTGCTTTTATTCCAGTTGAGTAATGTCTCAAACTGTCTATGCTTTGATCGATTCCTGGGAAACCAGTAGTAGGTTTCGAAGCACATCTGGAGGTGTTCTGTAATCTGTGGTCCTTCAGAGTGTTGAAGAAACAGGGAAATTGCATCGGTATTGAATACAACAGGCATCGTGGGGCTTTTATTCCATGGGAGTAATGTCTCAAACTGTCTATGCTTTGATCGATTCCTGGGAAACCAGTAGTAGGTTTCGAAGCACATATGGAGGTATTCTGTAATCTGTGGTCCTTCAGAGTGTTGATGAAACACAGATATTGCATCGGTATTGAATACAACAGGCACCATGGGGCTTTTATTCCATGGGAGTAATGTCTCAAACTGTCTATGCTTTGATCGATTCCTAGGATACCAGTAGTAGGTTTCGAAGCACATCTGGAGGTATTCTGTAATCTGTGGTCCTTCAGAGTCTTGATGAAACACAGATATTGCATCGGTATTGAATACAACAGGCACCATGGGGCTTTTATTCCATGAGAGTAATGTCTCAAACTGTCTATGCTTTGATCGATTCCTGGGAAACCAGTAGTAGGTTTCGAAGCACGTCTGTATTTATTCTGTAATCTGTGGTCCTTCAGAGTGTTGATGAAACACAGATATTGCATCGGTATTGAATACAACAGGCACCATGGTGCTTTTATTCCAGGGGAGTAATGTCTCAAACTGTCTATGCTTTGATCGATTCCTGAGAAACCAGTAGTAGGTTTCGAAGCACATCTGGAGGTATTCTGTAATCTGTGGTCCTTCAGAGTGTTGATGAAACACAGATATTGCATCGGTATTGAATACAACAGGCAACATGGGGCTTTTATTCCATGGGAGTAATGTCTCAAACTGTCTACGCTTTCATCGATTCCTGGGAAACCAGTAGTAGGTTTCAAAGCACATCTGGAGGTGTTCTGTAATCTGTGGTCCTTCAGAGTGTTGAAGAAACAGGGAAATTGCATCGGTATTGAATACAACAGGCATCGTGGGGCTTTTATTCCATGGGGGTAATGTCTCAAACTGTCTATGCTTTCATCGATTCCTGGGAGACCAGTAGTAGTTTTCGAAGCACATCTGGAGGTATTCTGTAATCAGAGGTCCTTCAGAGTGCTGATGAAACAAAGATATTGCATCGGTATTGAATACAACAGGCACCATGGGGCTTTTATTCCATGGGAGTAATGTCTCAAACTGTCTACGCTTTCATCGATTCCTGGGAGACAAGTAGTAGTTTTCGAAGCACATATGGAGGCATTCTGTAATCTGTGGACATTCAGAGTGTTGAAGAAACAGGGAAATTGCATCGGTATTGAATACAAGAGGCATCGTGGGGCTTTTATTCCATGGGAGTAATGTCTCAAACTGTCTATGCTTTGATCGATTCCTGGGAAACCAGTAGTAGGTTTCGAAGCACATCTGGAGGTATTCTGTAATCTGTGGTCCTTCAGAGTGTTGATGAAACACAGACATTGCATCGGTATTGAACACAACAGGCACCATGGGGCTTTTATTCCATGGGAGTAATGTCTCAAACTGTCTACGCCTTCATCGATTCTTGGGAGACAAGTAGTAGTATTCGAAGCACATCTGGAGGTATTCTGTAATCTGTGGTCCTTCAGAGTGTTGATGAAACACAGATATTGCATCGGTATTGAATACAACAGTCACCATGGTGCTTTTATTCCAGTTGAGTAATGTCTCAAACTGTCTATGCTTTGATCGATTCCTGGGAAACCAGTAGTAGGTTTCGAAGCACATCTGGAGGTGTTCTGTAATCTGTGGTCCTTCAGAGTGTTGAAGAAACAGGGAAATTGCATCGGTATTGAATACAACAGGCATCGTGGGGCTTTTATTCCATGGGAGTAATGTCTCAAACTGTCTATGCTTTGATCGATTCCTGGGAAACCAGTAGTAGGTTTCGAAGCACATATGGAGGTATTCTGTAATCTGTGGTCCTTCAGAGTGTTGATGAAACACAGATATTGCATCGGTATTGAATACAACAGGCACCATGGGGCTTTTATTCCATGGGAGTAATGTCTCAAACTGTCTATGCTTTGATCGATTCCTGGGAATCCAGTAGTAGGTTTCGAAGCACATCTGGAGGTATTCTGTAATCTGTGGTCCTTCAGAGTGTTGATGAAACACAGATATTGCATCGGTATCGAATACAACAGGCACCATGGGGCTTTTATTCCATGGGAGTAATGTCTCAAACTGTCTACGCCTTCATCGATTCTTGGGACACAAGTAGTAGTATTCGAAGCACATCTGGAGGTATTCTGTAATCTGTGGTCCTTCAGAGTGTTGATGAAACACAGATATTGCATCGGTATTGAATACAACAGTCACCATGGTGCTTTTATTCCAGTTGAGTAATGTCTCAAACTGTCTATGCTTTGATCGATTCCTGGGAAACCAGTAGTAGGTTTCGAAGCACATCTGGAGGTGTTCTGTAATCTGTGGTCCTTCAGAGTGTTGAAGAAACAGGGAAATTGCATCGGTATTGAATACAACAGGCATCGTGGGGCTTTTATTCCATGGGAGTAATGTCTCAAACTGTCTATGCTTTGATCGATTCCTGGGAAACCAGTAGTAGGTTTCGAAGCACATATGGAGGTATTCTGTAATCTGTGGTCCTTCAGAGTGTTGATGAAACACAGATATTGCATCGGTATTGAATACAACAGGCACCATGGGGCTTTTATTCCATGGGAGTAATGTCTCAAACTGTCTATGCTTTGATCGATTCCTGGGATACCAGTAGTAGGTTTCGAAGCACATCTGGAGGTATTCTGTAATCTGTGGTCCTTCAGAGTCTTGATGAAGCACAGATATTGCATCGGTATTGAATACAACAGGCACCATGGGGCTTTTATTCCATGAGAGTAATGTCTCAAACTGTCTATGCTTTGATCGATTCCTGGAAAACCAGTAGTAGGTTTCGAAGCACGTCTGGATTTATTCTGTAATCTGTGGTCCTTCAGAGTGTTGATGAAACACAGATATTGCATCGGTATTGAATACAACAGGCACCATGGTGCTTTTATTCCAGGGGAGTAATGTCTCAAACTGTCTATGCTTTGATCGATTCCTGGGAAACCAGTAGTAGGTTTCGAAGCACATCTGGAGGTATTCTGTAATCTGTGGTCCTTCAGAGTGTTGATGAAACACAGATATTGCATCGGTATTGAATACAACAGGCAACATGGGGCTTTTATTCCATGGGAGTAATGTCTCAAACTGTCTACGCTTTCATCGATTCCTGGGAGACAAGTAGTAGTTTTCGAAGCACATCTGGAGGCATTCTGTAATCTGTGGACCTTCAGAGTGTTGAAGAAACAGGGAAATTGCATCGGTAATGAGTACAACAGGCATCGTGTGGCTTTTATTCCATGGGAGTAATGTCTCAAACTGTCTATGCATTGATCGATTCCTGGGAAACCAGTAGTAGGTTTCAAAGCACATCTGGAGGTGTTCTGTAATCTGTGGTCCTTCAGAGTGTTGAAGAAACAGGGAAATTGCATCGGTATTGAATACAACAGGCATCGTGGGGCTTTTATTCCATGGGGGTAATGTCTCAAACTGTCTATGCTTTCATCGATTCCTGGGAGACCAGTAGTAGTTTTCGAAGCACATCTGGAGGTATTCTGTAATCAGAGGTCCTTCAGAGTGCTGATGAAACAAAGATATTGCATCGGTATTGAATACAACAGGCACCATGGGGCTTTTATTCCATGGGAGTAATGTCTCAAACTGTCTACGCTTTCATCGATTCCTGGGAGACAAGTAGTAGATTTCGAAGCACATATGGAGGCATTCTGTAATCTGTGGACATTCAGAGTGTTGAAGAAACAGGGAAATTGCATCGGTATTGAATACAAGAGGCATCGTGGGGCTTTTATTCCATGGGAGTAATGTCTCAAACTGTCTATGCTTTGATCGATTCCTGGGAAACCAGTAGTAGGTTTCGAAGCACATCTGGAGGTATTCTGTAATCTGTGGTCCTTCAGAGTGTTGATGAAACACAGACATTGCATCGGTATTGAACGCAACAGGCACCATGGGGCTTTTATTCCATGGGAGTAATGTCTCAAACTGTCTACGCTTTCATCGATTCCTGGGTGACAAGTAGTAGCTTTCGAACCACATATGGAGGCATTCTGTTATCTGTGGACCTTCAGAGTGTTGAAGAAACAGGGAAATTGCATCGGTATTGAATACAACAGGCATCGTGGGGCTTTTATTCCATGGGAGCAATGTCTCAAACTGTCTATGCTTTGATCGATTCCTGGGAAACCAGTAGTAGGTTTCGAAGC
The DNA here is from genome assembly GCF_023897955.1 of Schistocerca gregaria. NCBI lineage: Eukaryota > Metazoa > Arthropoda > Insecta > Orthoptera > Acrididae > Schistocerca > Schistocerca gregaria. The sequence continues at coordinate 6,764,786 of NW_026061730.1, forward strand.
ACATCTGGAGGTGTTCTGTAATCTGTGGTCCTTCAGAGTGTTGAAGAAACAGGGAAATTGCATCGGTATTGAATACAACAGGCATCGTGGGGCTTTTATTCCATGGGAGTAATGTCTCAAACTGTCTATGCTTTGATCGATTCCTGGGAAACCAGTAGTAGGTTTCGAAGCACATCTGGAGGTATTCTGTAATCTGTGGTCCTTCAGAGTGTTGATGAAACACAGATATTGCATCGGTATTGAATACAACAGGCACCATGGGGCTTTTATTCCATGGGAGTAATGTCTCAAACTGTCTATGCTTTGATCGATTCCTGGGATACTAGTAGTAGGTTTCGAAGCACATCTGGAGGTATTCTGTAATCTGTGGTCCGTCAGAGTGTTGATGAAACACAGATATTGCATCGGTATTGAATACAGCAGGCACCATGGGGCTTTTATTCCATGGGAGTAATGTCTCAAACTGTCTACGCTTTCATCGATTCCTGGGAGACAAGTAGTAGTTTTCGAAGCACATCTGGAGGCATTCTGTCATCTGTGGAGCTTCAGAGTGTTGAAGAAACAGGGAAATTGCATCGGTATTGAGTACAACAGGCATCGTGGGGCTTTTATTCCATGGGAGTAATGTCTCTAACTGCCTATGCTTTGATCGATTCCTGGGAAACCAGTAGTAGGTTTCGAAGCACATCTTATGGTATTCTGTAATCTGTGGTCCTTCAAAGTGTCGATGAAACACAGATATTGCATCGGTATTGAATGCAACAGGCACCAAGGGGCTTTTATTCGATGGGAGTAATGTCTCAAATTGTTTATGCTTTCATCGATTCCTGGGAGACCAGTAGTAGGTTTCGAAGCACATCTGGAGGCATTCTGTAATCTGTGGACCTTCAGAGTGTTGAAGAAACAGGGAAATTGCAACGGTATTGAATACAACAGGCATCGTGGGGCTTTTATTCCATGGGAGTAATGTCTCAAACTGTCTATGCTTTGATCGATTCCTGGGAAACCAGTAGTAGGTTTCGAAGCACATCTGGAGGTATTCTGTAATCTGTGGTCCTTCAGAGTGTTGATGAAACACAGATATTGCATCGGTATTGAATACAACAGGCACCATGGGGCTTTTATTCCATGGGAGTAATGTCTCAAACTGTCTATGCTTTGATCGATTCCTGGGAATCCAGTAGTAGGTTTCGAAGCACATCTGGAGGTATTCTGTAATCTGTGGTCCTTCAGAGTGTTGATGAAACACTGATATTGCATCGGTATCGAATACAACAGGCACCATGGGGCTTTTATTCCATGGGAGTAATGTCTCAAACTGTCTACGAATTCATCGATTCTTGGGAGACAAGTAGTACTATTCGAAGCACATCTGGAGGTATTCTGTAATCTGTGGTCCTTCAGAGTGTTGATGAAACACAGATATTGCATTGGTATTGAATACAACAGTCACCATGGTGCTTTTATTCCAGGGGAGTAATGTCTCAAACTGTCTATGCTTTGATCGATTCCTGGGAAACCAGTAGTAGGTTTCGAAGCACATCTGGAGGTATTCTGTAATCTGTGGTCCTTCAGAGTGTTGATGAAACACAGATATTGCATCGGTATTGAATACAACAGGCAACATGGGGCTTTTATTCCATGGGAGTAATGTCTCAAACTGTCTACGCTTTCATCGATTCCTGGGAGACAAGTAGTAGTTTTCGAAGCACATCTGGAGGCATTCTGTAATCTGTGGACCTTCAGAGTGTTGAAGAAACAGGGAAATTGCATCGGTAATGAGTACAACAGGCATCGTGTGGCTTTTATTCCATGGGAGTAATGTCTCAAACTGTCTATGCATTGATCGATTCCTGGGAAACCAGTAGTAGGTTTCAAAGCACATCTGGAGGTGTTCTGTAATCTGTGGTCCTTCAGAGTGTTGAAGAAACAGGGAAATTGCATCGGTATTGAATACAACAGGCATCGTGGGGCTTTTATTCCATGGGGGTAATGTCTCAAACTGTCTATGCTTTCATCGATTCCTGGGAGACCAGTAGTAGTTTTCGAAGCACATCTGGAGGTATTCTGTAATCAGAGGTCCTTCAGAGTGCTGATGAAACAAAGATATTGCATCGGTATTGAATACAACAGGCACCATGGGGCTTTTATTCCATGGGAGTAATGTCTCAAACTGTCTACGCTTTCATCGATTCCTGGGAGACAAGTAGTAGATTTCGAAGCACATATGGAGGCATTCTGTAATCTGTGGACATTCAGAGTGTTGAAGAAACAGGGAAATTGCATCGGTATTGAATACAAGAGGCATCGTGGGGCTTTTATTCCATGGGAGTAATGTCTCAAACTGTCTATGCTTTGATCGATTCCTGGGAAACCAGTAGTAGGTTTCGAAGCACATCTGGAGGTATTCTGTAATCTGTGGTCCTTCAGAGTGTTGATGAAACACAGACATTGCATCGGTATTGAACGCAACAGGCACCATGGGGCTTTTATTCCATGGGAGTAATGTCTCAAACTGTCTACGCTTTCATCGATTCCTGGGTGACAAGTAGTAGCTTTCGAACCACATATGGAGGCATTCTGTTATCTGTGGACCTTCAGAGTGTTGAAGAAACAGGGAAATTGCATCGGTATTGAATACAACAGGCATCGTGGGGCTTTTATTCCATGGGAGCAATGTCTCAAACTGTCTATGCTTTGATCGATTCCTGGGAAACCAGTAGTAGGTTTCGAAGCACATCTGGAGGTGTTCTGTAATCTGTGGTCCTTCAGAGTGTTGAAGAAACAGGGAAATTGCATCGGTATTGAATACAACAGGCATCGTGGGGCTTTTATTCCATGGGAGTAATGTCTCAAACTGTCTATGCTTTGATCGATTCCTGGGAAACCAGTAGTAGGTTTCGAAGCACATCTGGAGGTATTCTGTAATCTGTGGTCCTTCAGAGTGTTGATGAAACACAGATATTGCATCGGTATTGAATACAACAGGCACCATGGGGCTTTTATTCCATGGGAGTAATGTCTCAAACTGTCTATGCTTTGATCGATTCCTGGGATACTAGTAGTAGGTTTCGAAGCACATCTGGAGGTATTCTGTAATCTGTGGTCCGTCAGAGTGTTGATGAAACACAGATATTGCATCGGTATTGAATACAGCAGGCACCATGGGGCTTTTATTCCATGGGAGTAATGTCTCAAACTGTCTACGCTTTCATCGATTCCTGGGAGACAAGTAGTAGTTTTCGAAGCACATCTGGAGGCATTCTGTCATCTGTGGAGCTTCAGAGTGTTGAAGAAACAGGGAAATTGCATCGGTATTGAGTACAACAGGCATCGTGGGGCTTTTATTCCATGGGAGTAATGTCTCTAACTGCCTATGCTTTGATCGATTCCTGGGAAACCAGTAGTAGGTTTCGAAGCACATCTTATGGTATTCTGTAATCTGTGGTCCTTCAAAGTGTCGATGAAACACAGATATTGCATCGGTATTGAATACAACAGGCACCATGGGGCTTTTATTCGATGGGAGTAATGTCTCAAATTGTCTATGCTTTCATCGATTCCTGGGAGACCAGTAGTAGGTTTCGAAGCACATCTGGAGGCATTCTGTAATCTGTGGACCTTCAGAGTGTTGAAGAAACAGGGAAATTGCAACGGTATTGAATACAACAGGCATCGTGGGGCTTTTATTCCATGGGAGTAATGTCTCAAACTGTCTATGCTTTGATCGATTCCTGGGAAACCAGTAGTAGGTTTCGAAGCACATCTGGAGGTATTCTGTAATCTGTGGTCCTTCAGAGTGTTGATGAAACACAGATATTGCATCGGTATTGAATACAACAGGCACCATGGGGCTTTTATTCCATGGGAGTAATGTCTCAAACTGTCTATGCTTTGATCGATTCCTGGGAATCCAGTAGTAGGTTTCGAAGCACATCTGGAGGTATTCTGTAATCTGTGGTCCTTCAGAGTGTTGATGAAACACTGATATTGCATCGGTATTGAATACAACAGGCACCATGGGGCTTTTATTCCATGGGAGTAATGTCTCAAACTGTCTACGAATTCATCGATTCTTGGGAGACAAGTAGTACTATTCGAAGCACATCTGGAGGTATTCTGTAATCTGTGGTCCTTCAGAGTGTTGATGAAACACAGATATTGCATTGGTATTGAATACAACAGTCACCATGGTGCTTTTATTCCAGGGGAGTAATGTCTCAAACTGTCTATGCTTTGATCGATTCCTGGGAAACCAGTAGTAGGTTTTGAAGCACATATGGAGGTATTCTGTAATCTGTGGTCCTTCAGAGTCTTGATGAAACACAGATATTGCATCGGTATTGAATACAACAGGCACCATGGGGCTTTTATTCCATGAGAGTAATGTCTCAAACTGTCTATGCTTTGATCGATTCCTGGGAAACCAGTAGTAGGTTTCGAAGCACGTCTGGATTTATTCTGTAATCTGTGGTCCTTCAGAGTGTTGATGAAACACAGATATTGCATCGGTATTGAATACAACAGGCACCATGGTGCTTTTATTCCAGGGGAGTAATGTCTCAAACTGTCTATGCTTTGATCGATTCCTGGGAAACCAGTAGTAGGTTTCGAAGCACATCTGGAGGTATTCTGTAATCTGTGGTCCTTCAGAGTGTTGATAAAACACAGATATTGCATCGGTATTGAATACAACAGGCAACATGGGGCTTTTATTCCATGGGAGTAATGTCTCAAACTGTCTACGCTTTCATCGATTCCTGGGAGACAAGTAGTAGTTTTCGAAGCACATCTGGAGGCATTCTGTAATCTGTGGACCTTCAGAGTGTTGAAGAAACAGGGAAATTGCATCGGTATTGAGTACAACAGGCATCGTGTGGCTTTTATTCCATGGGAGTAATGTCTCAAACTGTCTATGCTTTGATCGATTCCTGGGAAACCAGTAGTAGGTTTCGAAGCACATCTGGAGGCATTCTGTTATCTGTGGACCTTCAGAGTGTTGAAGAAACAGGGAAATTGCATCGGTATTGAATACAACAGGCATCGTGGGGCTTTTATTCCATGGGAGTAATGTCTCAAACTGTCTATGCTTTGATCGATTCCTGGGAAACCAGTAGTAGGTTTCGAAGCACATCTGGAGGTATCCTGTAATCTGTGGTCCTTCAGAGTGTTGATGAAACACAGATATTGCATCGGTATTGAATACAACAGGCACCATGGGGCTTTTATTCCATGGGAGTAATGTCTCAAACTGTCTACGCTTTCAACGATTCCTGGGAGACAAGTAGTAGTTTTCGAAGCACATATAGAGGCATTCTGTTATATATGGACCTTCAGAGTGTTGAAGAAACAGGGAAATTGCATCGGTATTGAATACAAAAGGCATCGTGGGGCTTTTATTCCATGGGAGTAATGTCTCAAACTGTTTATGCTTTGATCGATTCCTGGGAAACCAGTACTAGGTTTCGAAGCACATCTAGAGGTATTCTGTAATCTGTGGTCCTTCAGAGTGTTGATGAAACACAGATATTGCATCGGTATTGAATACAACAGGCACCATAGGGCTTTTATTCCATGGGAGTAATGTCTCAAACTGTCTACGCTTTCATCGATTCCTGGGAGACAAGTGGTAGTTTTCGAAGCACATCTGGAGGCATTCTGTAATCTGTGGACCTTCAGAGTGTTGAAGAAACAGGGAAATTGCATCGGTATTGAATACAACAGACATCGTGGGGCTTTTATTCCATGGGAGTAATGTCTCAAACTGTCTATGCTTTGATCGATTCCTGGGAAACCAGTAGTAGGTTTCGAAGCACATCTGGAGGTATTCTGTAAACTGTGGTCCTTCAGATTGTTGATGAAACACAGATATTGCATCGGTATTGAATGCAACAGGCACCATGGGGCTTTTATTCCATGAGAGTAATGTCTCAAACTGTCTACGCTTTCATCGATTATTGGGAGACAAGTAGTAGTTTTCGAAGCACATATAGAGGCATTCTGTTATATATGGACCTTCAGAGTGTTGAAGAAACAGGGAAATTGCATCGGTATTAAATACAACAGGCACCATGGGGCTTTTATTCCATGGGAGTAATGTCTCAAACAGTCTATGCTTTCATCGATTCCTGGAAGACAAGTAGTAGTTTTCGAAGCACTTATGGAGGCATTCTGTTATCTGTGGACCTTCAGAGTGTTGAAGAAACAGGGAAATTGCATCGATATTGAAAACAACAGGCATCGTGGGGCTTTTATTCCATGGGAGTAATGTTTCAAACTGTCTATGCTTTGATCGATTCCTGGGAAACCAGTAGTAGGTTTCGAAGCACATCTGGAGGTGTTCTGTAATCTGTGGTACATCAGAGTGTTGAAGAAACAGGGAAATTGCATCGGTATTGAATACAACAGGCATCGTGGGGCTTCTATTCCATGGGAGTAATGTCTCAAACAGTCTATGCTTTGATTGATTCCTGGGAAACCAGCAGTAGGTTTCAAAGCACATCTGGAGGTATTCTGTAATCTGTGGTCCTTCAGAGTGTTGATGAAACACAGATATTGCATCGGTATTGAATACAATAGCACCATGGGGCTTTTATTCCATGGGAGTAATGTCTCAAACTGTCTATGCTTTGATCGATTCCTGGGAAACCAGTAGTAGGTTTCTAAGCACATCTGGAGGTATTCTGTAATCTGTGGTCCTTCAGAGTGTTGATGAAACAGGGAAATTGCATCGGTATTGAATACAACAGGCACCATGGGGCTTTTATTCCATGGGAGTTATGTCTCAAACTGTCTACGCTTTCATCGATTCCTGGGAGACAAGTAGTAGTTTTCGAAGCACATCTGGAGGCATTCTGTAATCTGTGGACCTTCAGTGTGTTGATGAAACACAGATATTGCATCGGTATTGAATACAACAGTCACCATGGGGCTTTTATTCCATGGGAGTAATGTCTCAAACTGTCTATGCTTTGATCGATTCCTGGGAAACCAGTAGTAGGTTTCTAAGCACATCTGGAGGTATTCTGTAATCTGTGGTCCTTCAGAGTGTTGATGAAACAGAGATATTGCATCCGTATTGAATACAACAGGCACCATGGGGCTTTTATTCCATGGGAGTAAGGTCTCAAACTGTCTACGCTTTCATCGATTCCCGGGAGACAAGTAGTAGTGTCGAAGCACATATGGAGGCATTCTGTTATCTGTGGACCTTCAGAGTGTTGAAGAAACAGGGAAATTGCATCGGTATTGAATACAACAGGCACCATGGGATTTTTATTCGATGGGAGTAATGTCTCAAACTGTCTATGCTTTGATCGATTCCTGGGAGACCAGTAGTAGTTTTCGAAGCACATATGGAGGCATTCTGTTATCTGTGGACCTTCAGAGTGTTGAAGAAACAGGGAAATTGCATCGGTATTGAATACAACAGGCATCGTGGGGCTTTTATTCCATGGGAGTAATGTCTCAAACTGTCTATGCTTTGATCGATTCCTGGGAAACCAGTAGTAGGTTTGGAAGCACATCTGGAGGTATTCTGTAATCTGTGGTCCTTCAGAGTGTTGATGAAACAGAGATATTGCATCGGTATTGAATACAACAGACACCATGGGGCTTTTATTCCATGGGAGTAATGTCTCAACTGTCTATGCTTTGATCGATTCCTGGGAAACCAGTAATAGGTTTCTAAGCACATCTGGAGGTATTCTGTAATCTGTGGTCCTTCAGAGTGTTGATGAAACAGAGATATTGCATCGGTATTGAATACAAAAGGCACCATGGGGCTTTTATTCCATGGGAGTAATGTCTCAAACTGTCTACGCTTTCATCGATTCCTGGGAGACAAGTAGTAGTGTCGAAGCACATATGGAGGCATTCTGTTATCTGTGGACCTTCAGAGTGTTGAAGAAACAGGGAAATTGCATTGGTATTGAATACAACAGGCACCATGGGACTTTTATTCGATGAGAGTAATGTCTCAAACTGTCTATGCTTTGATCGATTCCTGGGAGACCAGTAGTAGTTTTCGAAGCACATATGGAGGCATTCTGTTATCTGTGGACCTTCAGAGTGTTGAAGAAACAGGGAAATTGCATCGGTATTGAATACAACAGGCATCGTGGGGCTTTTATTCCATGGGAGTAATGTCTCAAACTGTCTGTGCTTTGATCGATTCCTGGGAAACCAGTAGTAGGTTTGGAAGCACATCTGGAGGTATTCTGTAATCTGTGGTCCTTCAGAGTGTTGATGAAACACAGATATTGCATCGGTATTGAATACAACAGGCACCATGGGGCTTTTATTCCATGGGAGTAATGTCTCAAACTGTCTATGCTTTGATCGATTCCTGGGAAACCAGTAGTAGGTTTCTAAGCACATCTGGAGGTATTCTGTAATCTGTGGTCCTTCAGAGTGTTGATGAAACAGAGATATTGCATCGGTATTGAATACAACAGGCACCATGGGGCTTTTATTCCATGGGAGTAATGTCTCAAACTGTCTACGCTTTCATCGATTCCTGGGAGACAAGTAGTAGTGTCGAAGCACATATGGAGGCATTCTGTTATCTGTGGACCTTCAGAGTGTTGAAGAAACAGGGAAATTGCATCGGTATTGAATACAACAGGCACCATGGGACTTTTATTCGATGGGAGTAATGTCTCAAACTGTCTATGCTTTGATCGATTCCTGGGAGACCAGAAGTAGTTTTCGAAGCACATATGGAGGCATTCTGTTATCTGTGGACCTTCAGAGTGTTGAAGAGACAGGGAAATTGCATCGGTATTGAATACAACAGGCATCGTGGGGCTTTTATTCCATGGGAGTAATGTCTCAAACTGTCTGTGCTTTGATCGATTCCTGGGAAACCAGTAGTAGGTTTGGAAGCACATCTGGAGGTATTCTGTAATCTGTGGTCCTTCAGAGTGTTGATGAAACACAGATATTGCATCGGTATTGAATACAACAGGCACCATGGGGCTTTTATTCCATGGGAGTAATGTCTCAAACTGTCTATGCTTTGATCGATTCCTGGGAAACCAGTAGTAGGTTTCTAAGCACATCTGGAGGTATTCTGTAATCTGTGGTCCTTCAGAGTGTTGATGAAACAGAGATATTGCATCGGTATTGAATACAACAGGCACCATGGGGCTTTTATTCCATGGGAGTAATGTCTCAAACTGTCTACGCTTTCATCGATTCCTGGGAGACAAGTAGTAGTGTCGAAGCACATATGGAGGCATTCTGTTATCTGTGGACCTTCAGAGTGTTGAAGAAACAGGGAAATTGCATCGGTATTGAATACAACAGGCACCATGGGACTTTTATTCGATGGGAGTAATGTCTCAAACTGTCTATGCTTTGATCGATTCCTGGGAGACCAGTAGTAGTTTTCGAAGCACATATGGAGGCATTCTGTAATCTGTGGTCCTTCAGAGTGTTGATGAAAAACAGATTTTGCATCGGTATTGAATACAACAGGCACCATGGGGCTTTTATTCCATGGGAGTAATGTCTCAAACTGTCTACGTTTTCATCGATTCCTGGGAGACAAGTAGTAGTTTTCGAAGAACATATGGTCGCATTCTGTTATCTGTGGACCTTCAGAGTGTTGAAGAAACAGGGAAATTGCATCGGTATTGAATACAACAGGCATCGTGGGGCTTTTATTCCATGGGAGTAATGTCTCAAACTGTCTATGCTTTGACCGATTCCTGGGAAACCAGTAGTAGGTTTCGAAGCACATCTGGAGGTATTCTGTAATCTGTGGTCCTTCAGAGTGTTGATGAAACACAGATATTGCATCGGTATTGAATACAACAGGCACCATGGGGCTTCTATTCCATGGGAGTAATGTCTCAAACTGTCTATGCTTTCATCGATTCCTGGGAGACAAGTAGTAGTTTTCGAAGCACATATGGAGGTATTCTGTAATCTGTGGTCCTTCAGAGTGTTGATGAAATACAGATATTGCATCGGTATTGAATACAACAGGCACCATGGGGCTTTTATTCAATGGGAGTAATGTCTGAAACTGTCTACGCTTTCATCGATTGCTGGAAGACAAGTAGTAGTTTTCGAAGCACATATGGAGGCATTCTGTTATCTGTGGACCTTCAGAGTGTTGAAGAAACAGGGAAATTGCATCGGTATTGAATACAACAGGCATCGTGGGGCTTTTATTCCATGGGAGTAATGTCTCAAACTGTTTATGCTTTGATCGATTCCTGGGAAACCAGCAGTAGGTTTCGAAGCACATCTAGAGGTATTCTGTAATCTGTGGTCCTTCAGAGTGTTGATGAAACACAGATATTGCATCGGTATTGAATACAACAGGCACCATGGGGATTTTATTCGATGGGAGTAATGTCTCAAACTGTCTATGCTTTCATCGATTCCTGGGACACCAGTAGTAGTTTTCGAAGCACATCTGGAGGCATTCTGTAATCTGTGGACCTTCAGAGTGTTGAAGAAACAGTAAAATTGCATCGGTATTGAATACAATAGGCATCGTGGGGCTTTTATTCCATGGGAGTAATGTCTCAAACTGTCTATGCTTTGATCGATTCCTGGGAAACCAGTAGTATGTTTCGAAGCACATCTAGAGGTATTCTGTAATCTGTGGTCCTTCAGAGTGTTGATGAAACACAGATATTGCATCGGTATTGAATACAACAGGCACCATAGGGCTTTTATTCCATGGGAGTAATGTCTCAAACTGTCTACGCTTTCATCGATTCCTGGGAGACAAGTGGTAGTTTTCGAAGCACATCTGGAGGCATTCTGTAATCTGTGGACCTTCAGAGTGTTGAAGAAACAGGGAAATTGCATCGGTATTGAATACAACAGACATCGTGGGGCTTTTATTCCATGGGAGTAATGTCTCAAACTGTCTATGCTTTGATCGATTCCTGGGAAACCAGTAGTAGGTTTCGAAGCACATCTGGAGGTATTCTGTAAACTGTGGTCCTTCAGAGTGTTGATGAAACACAGATATTGCATCGGTATTGAATGCAACAGGCACCATGGGGCTTTTATTCCATGAGAGTAATGTCTCAAACTGTCTACGCTTTCATCGATTATTGGGAGACAAGTAGTAGTTTTCGAAGCACATATAGAGGCATTCTGTTATATATGGACCTTCAGAGTGTTGAAGAAACAGGGAAATTGCATCGGTATTAAATACAACAGGCACCATGGGGCTTTTATTCCATGGGAGTAATGTCTCAAACAGTCTATGCTTTCATCGATTCCTGGAAGACAAGTAGTAGTTTTCGAAGCACTTATGGAGGCATTCTGTTATCTGTGGACCTTCAGAGTGTTGAAGAAACAGGGTAATTGCATCGATATTGAAAACAACAGGCATCGTGGGGCTTTTATTCCATGGGAGTAATGTTTCAAACTGTCTATGCTTTGATCGATTCCTGGGAAACCAGTAGTAGGTTTCGAAGCACATCTGGAGGTGTTCTGTAATCTGTGGTACATCAGAGTGTTGAAGAAACAGGGAAATTGCATCGGTATTGAATACAACAGGCATCGTGGGGCTTCTATTCCATGGGAGTAATGTCTCAAACAGTCTATGCTTTGATTGATTCCTGGGAAACCAGCAGTAGGTTTCAAAGCACATCTGGAGGTATTCTGTAATCTGTGGTCCTTCAGAGTGTTGATGAAACACAGATATTGCATCGGTATTGAATACAAGAGCACCATGGGGCTTTTATTCCATGGGAGTAATGTCTCAAACTGTCTATGCTTTGATCGATTCCTGGGAAACCAGTAGTAGGTTTCTAAGCACATCTGGAGGTATTCTGTAATCTGTGGTCCTTCAGAGTGTTGATGAAACAGGGAAATTGCATCGGTATTGAATACAACAGGCACCATGGGCTTTTAATCCATGGGAGTTATGTCTCAAACTGTCTACGCTTTCATCGATTCCTGGGAGACAAGTAGTAGTTTTCGAAGCACATCTGGAGGCATTCTGTAATCTGTGGACCTTCAGTGTGTTGATGAAACACAGATATTGCATCGGTATTGAATACAACAGTCACCATGGGGCTTTTATTCCATGGGAGTAATGTCTCAAACTGTCTATGCTTTGATCGATTCCTGGGAAACCAGTAGTAGGTTTCTAAGCACATCTGGAGGTATTCTGTAATCTGTGGTCCTTCAGAGTGTTGATGAAACAGAGATATTGCATCCGTATTGAATACAACAGGCACCATGGGGCTTTTATTCCATGGGAGTAAGGTCTCAAACTGTCTACGCTTTCATCGATTCCCGGGAGACAAGTAGTAGTGTCGAAGCACATATGGAGGCATTCTGTTATCTGTGGACCTCAGAGTGTTGAAGAAACAGGGAAATTGCATCGGTATTGAATACAACAGGCACCATGGGACTTTTATTCGATGGGAGTAATGTCTCAAACTGTCTATGCTTTGATCGATTCCTGGGAGACCAGTAGTAGTTTTCGAAGCACATATGGAGGCATTCTGTTATCTGTGGACCTTCAGAGTGTTGAAGAAACAGGGAAATTGCATCGGTATTGAATACAACAGGCATCGTGGGGCTTTTATTCCATGGGAGTAATGTCTCAAACTGTCTGTGCTTTGATCGATTCCTGGGAAACCAGTAGTAGGTTTGGAAGCACATCTGGAGGTAATCTGTAATCTGTGGTCCTTCAGAGTGTTGATGAAACAGAGATATTGCATCGGTATTGAATACAACAGGCACCATGGGGCTTTTATTCCATGGGAGTAATGTCTCAAACTGTCTACGCTTTCATCGATTCCTGGGAGACAAGTAGTAGTGTCGAAGCACATATGGAGGCATTATGTTATCTGTGGACCTTCAGAGTGTTGAAGAAACAGGGAAATTGCATCGGTATTGAATACAACAGGCACCATGGGACTTTTATTCGATGGGAGTAATGTCTCAAACTGTCTATGCTTTGATCGATTCCTGGGAGACCAGAAGTAGTTTTCGAAGCACATATGGAGGCATTCTGTTATCTGTGGACCTTCAGAGTGTTGAAGAGACAGGGAAATTGCATCGGTATTGAATACAACAGGCATCGTGGGGCTTTTATTCCATGGGAGTAATGTCTCAAACTGTCTGTGCTTTGATCGATTCCTGGGAAACCAGTAGTAGGTTTGGAAGCACATCTGGAGGTATTCTGTAATCTGTGGTCCTTCAGAGTGTTGATGAAACAGAGATATTGCATCGGTATTGAATACAACAGGCACCATGGGGCTTTTATTCCATGGGAGTAATGTCTCAAAGTGTCTACGCTTTCATCGATTCCTGGGAGACAAGTAGTAGTGTCGAAGCACATATGGAGGCATTCTGTTATCTGTGGACCTTCAGAGTGTTGAAGAAACAGGGAAATTGCATCGGTATTGAATACAACAGGCACCATGGGACTTTTATTCGATGGGAGTAATGTCTCAAACTGTCTATGCTTTGATCGATTCCTGGGAAACCAGTAGTAGGTTTGGAAGCACATCTGGAGGTATTCTGTAATCTGTGGTCCTTCAGAGTGTTGATGAAACAGAGATATTGCATCGGTATTGAATACAACAGGCACCATGGGGCTTTTATTCCATGGGAGTAATGTCTCAACTGTCTATGCTTTGATCGATTCCTGGGAAACCAGTAGTAGGTTTCTAAGCACATCTGGAGGTATTCTGTAATCTGTGGTCCTTCAGAGTGTTGATGAAACAGAGATATTGCATCGGTATTGAATACAAAAGGCACCATGGGGCTTTTATTCCATGGGAGTAATGTCTCAAACTGTCTACGCTTTCATCGATTCCTGGGAGACAAGTAGTAGTGTCGAAGCACATATGGAGGCATTCTGTTATCTGTGGACCTTCAGAGTGTTGAAGAAACAGGGAAATTGCATCGGTATTGAATACAACAGGCACCATGGGACTTTTATTCGATGAGAGTAATGTCTCAAACTGTCTATGCTTTGATCGATTCCTGGGAGACCAGTAGTAGTTTTCGAAGCACATATGGAGGCATTCTGTTATCTGTGGACCTTCAGAGTGTTGAAGAAACAGGGAAATTGCATCGGTATTGAATACAACAGGCATCGTGGGGCTTTTATTCCATGGGAGTAATGTCTCAAACTGTCTGTGCTTTGATCGATTCCTGGGAAACCAGTAGTAGGTTTGGAAGCACATCTGGAGGTATTCTGTAATCTGTGGTCCTTCAGAGTGTTGATGAAACACAGATATTGCATCGGTATTGAATACAACAGGCACCATGGGGCTTTTATTCCATGGGAGTAATGTCTCAAACTGTCTATGCTTTGATCGATTCCTGGGAAACCAGTAGTAGGTTTCTAAGCACATCTGGAGGTAATCTGAAATCTGTGGTCCTTCAGAGTGTTGATGAAACAGAGATATTGCATCGGTATTGAATACAACAGGCACCATGGGGCTTTTATTCCATGGGAGTAATGTCTCAAACTGTCTACGCTTTCATCGATTCCTGGGAGACAAGTAGTAGTGTCGAAGCACATATGGAGGCATTATGTTATCTGTGGACCTTCAGAGTGTTGAAGAAACAGGGAAATTGCATCGGTATTGAATACAACAGGCACCATGGGACTTTTATTCGATGGGAGTAATGTCTCAAACTGTCTATGCTTTGATCGATTCCTGGGAGACCAGAAGTAGTTTTCGAAGCACATATGGAGGCATTCTGTTATCTGTGGACCTTCAGAGTGTTGAAGAGACAGGGAAATTGCATCGGTATTGAATACAACAGGCATCGTGGGGCTTTTATTCCATGGGAGTAATGTCTCAAACTGTCTATGCTTTGACCGATTCCTGGGAGACCAGTAGTAGTTTTCGAAGCACATATGGAGGCATTCTGTAATCTGTGGTCCTTCAGAGTGTTGATGAAAAACAGATTTTGCATCGGTATTGAATACAACAGGCACCATGGGGCTTTTATTCCATGGGAGTAATGTCTCAAACTGTCTACGTTTTCATCGATTCCTGGGAGACAAGTAGTAGTTTTCGAAGAACATATGGTCGCATTCTGTTATCTGTGGACCTTCAGAGTGTTGAAGAAACAGGGAAATTGCATCGGTATTGAATACAACAGGCATCGTGGGGCTTTTATTCCATGGGAGTAATGTCTCAAACTGTCTATGCTTTGACCGATTCCTGGGAAACCAGTAGTAGGTTTCGAAGCACATCTGGAGGTATTCTGTAATCTGTGGTCCTTCAGAGTGTTGATGAAACACAGATATTGCATCGGTATTGAATACAACAGGCACCATGGGGATTTTATTCGATGGGAGTAATGTCTCAAACTGTCTATGCTTTCATCGATTCCTGGGACACCAGTAGTAGTTTTCGAAGCACATCTGGAGGCATTCTGTAATCTGTGGACCTTCAGAGTGTTGAAGAAACAGTAAAATTGCATCGGTATTGAATACAATAGGCATCGTGGGGCTTTTATTCCATGGGAGTAATGTCTCAAACTGTCTATGCTTTGATCGATTCCTGGGAAACCAGTAGTATGTTTCGAAGCACATATGGAGGCATTCTGTTATCTGTGGACCTTCAGAGTGTTGAAGAAACAGGGAAATTGCATCGGTATTGAATACAACAGGCACCATGGGGCTTTTATTCGATGGGAGTAATGTCTCAAACTGTCTATGCTTTCATCGATTCCTGGGAGACCAGTAGTAGTTTTCGAAGCACATCTGGAAGCATTCTGTAATCTGTGGACCTTCAGAGTGTTGATGAAACACAGATATTGCATCGGTTTGAATACAACAGACATCGTGGGGCTTTTATTCCATGGGAGTAATGTCTCAAACTGTCTATGCTTTGATCGATTCCTGGGAAACCAGTAGTAGGTTTCGAAGCACATCTGGAGGTATTCTGTAAACTGTGGTCCTTCAGAGTGTTGATGAAACACAGATATTGCATCGGTATTGAATGCAACAGGCACCATGGGGCTTTTATTCCATGGGAGTAATGTCTCAAACTGTCTACGCTTTCATCGATTCCTGGGAGACAAGTAGTAGTTTTCGAAGCACATATAGAGGCATACTGTTATATATGGACCTTCAGAGTGTTGAAGAAACAGGGAAATTGCATCGGTATTGAATACAACAGGCACCATGGGGCTTTTATTCCATGGGAGTAATGTCTCAAACAGTCTATGCTTTCATCGATTCCTGGAAGACAAGTAGTAGTTTTCGAAGCACTTATGGAGGCATTCTGTTATCTGTGGACCTTCAGAGTGTTGAAGAAACAGGGAAATTGCATCGATATTGAATACAACAGGCATCGTGGGGCTTTTATTCCATGGGAGTAATGTCTCAAACTGTCTATGCTTTGATCGATTCCTGGGAAACCAGTAGTAGGTTTCGAAGCACATCTGGAGGTGTTCTGTAATCTGTGGTACATCAGAGTGTTGAAGAAACAGGGAAATTGCATCGGTATTGAATACAACAGGCATCGTGGGGCTTTTATTCCATGGGAGTAATGTCTCAAACTGTCTATGCTTTGATTGATTCCTGGGAAACCAGCAGTAGGTTTCAAAGCACATCTGGAGGCATTCTGTTATCTGTGGACCTTCAGAGTGTTGAAGAAACAGGGAAATTGCATTGGTATTGAATACAACAGGCATCGTGGGGCTTTTATTCCATGGGAGTAATGTCTCAAACTGTCTATGCTTTGATCGATTCCTGGGAGACCAGTAGTAGTTTTCGAAACACATATGGAGGCATTCTGTTATCTGTGGACCTTCAGAGTGTTGAAGAAACAGGGAAATTGCATCGGTATTGAACACAACAGGCACCATGGGGCTTTTATTCCATGGGAGTAATGTCTCAAACTGTCTATGCTTTCATCGATTCCTGGGAGACAAGTAGTAGTTTTCGAAGCACATATGGTGGCATTCAGTTATCTGTGGACCTTCAGAGTGTTGAAGAAACAGGGAAATTGCATCGGTATTGAACACAACAGGCACCATGGGGCTTTTATTCCATGGGAGTAATGTCTCAAACTGTCTATGCTTTGATCGATTCCTGGGAGTCCAGTAGTAGTTTTCGAAGCACATATAGAGGCATTATGTTATATATGGACCTTCAGAGTGTTGAAGAAACAGGGAAATTGCATCGGTATTGAATACAAAAGGCATCGTGGGGCTTTTATTCCATGGGAGTAAAGTCTCAAACTGTTTATGCTTTGATCGATTCCTGGGAAACCAGCAGTAGGTTTCGAAGCACATCTAGAGGTATTCTGTAATCTGTGGTCCTTCAGAGTGTTGATGAAACACAGATATTGCATCGGTATTGAATACAACAGGCACCATGGGGATTTTATTCGATGGGAGTAATGTCTCAAACTGTCTATGCTTTCATCGATTCCTGGGACACCAGTAGTAGTTTTCGAAGCACATCTGGAGGCATTCTGTAATCTGTGGACCTTCAGAGTCTTGAAGAAACAGTAAAATTGCATCGGTATTGAATACAACAGGCATCGTGGGGCTTTTATTCCATGGGAGTAATGTCTCAAACTGTCTATGCTTTGATCGATTCCTGGGAAACCAGTAGTATGTTTCGAAGCACATATGGAGGCATTCTGTTATCTGTGGACCTTCAGAGTGTTGAAGAAACAGGGAAATTGCATCGGTATTGAATACAACAGGCACCATGGGGCTTTTATTCGATGGGAGTAATGTCTCAAACTGTCTATGCTTTCATCGATTCCTGGGAGACCAGTAGTAGTTTTCGAAGCACATCTGGAAGCATTCTGTAATCTGTGGACCTTCAGAGTGTTGATGAAACACAGATATTGCATCGGTTTGAATACAACAGACATCGTGGGGCTTTTATTCCATGGGAGTAATGTCTCAAACTGTCTATGCTTTGATCGATTCCTGGGAAACCAGTAGTAGGTTTTGAAGCACATCTGGAGGTATTCTGTAAACTGTGGTCCTTCAGAGTGTTGATGAAACACAGATATTGCATCGGTATTGAATGCAACAGGCACCATGGGGCTTTTATTCAATGGGAGTAATGTCTTAAACTGTCTACGCTTTCATCGATTCCTGGGAGACAAGTAGTAGTTTTCGAAGCACATATAGAGGCATTCTGTTATATATGGACCTTCAGAGTGTTGAAGAAACAGGGAAATTGCATCGGTATTGAATACAACAGG
The DNA here is from genome assembly GCF_023897955.1 of Schistocerca gregaria. Taxonomy (NCBI): domain Eukaryota; kingdom Metazoa; phylum Arthropoda; class Insecta; order Orthoptera; family Acrididae; genus Schistocerca; species Schistocerca gregaria. The sequence goes on from NW_026061730.1 coordinate 6,782,977, forward strand.
CACCATGGGGCTTTTATTCCATGGGAGTAATGTCTCAAACAGTCTATGCTTTCATCGATTCCTGGAAGACAAGTAGTAGTTTTTGAAGCACTTATGGAGGCATTCTGTTATCTGTGGACCTTCAGAGTGTTGAAGAAACAGGGAAATTGCATCGATATTGAATACAACAGGCATCGTGGGGCTTTTATTCCATGGGAGTAATGTCTCAAACTGTCTATGGTTTGATCGATTCCTGGGAAACCAGTAGTAGGTTTCGAAGCACATCTGGAGGTGTTCTGTAATCTGTGGTACATCAGAGTGTTGAAGAAACAGGGAAATTGCATCGGTATTGAATACAACAGGCATCGTGGGGCTTTTATTCCATGGGAGTAATGTCTCAAACTGTCTATGCTTTGATTGATTCCTGGGAAACCAGCAGTAGGTTTCAAAGCACATCTGGAGGCATTCTGTTATCTGTGGACCTTCAGAGTGTTGAAGAAACAGGGAAATTGCATTGGTATTGAATACAACAGGCATCGTGGGGCTTTTATTCCATGGGAGTAATGTCTCAAACTGTCTATGCTTTGATCGATTCCTGGGAGACCAGTAGTAGTTTTCGAAGCACATATGGAGGCATTCTGTTATCTGTGGACCTTCAGAGTGTTGAAGAAACAGGGAAATTGCATCGGTATTGAACACAACAGGCACCATGGGGCTTTTATTCCATGGGAGTAATGTCTCAAACTGTCTATGCTTTCATCGATTCCTGGGAGACAAGTAGTAGTTTTCGAAGCACATATGGAGGTATTCTGTAATCTGTGGACCTTCAGAGTGTTGAAGAAACAGGGAAATTGCATCTTTATTGAATACAACAGGCACCATGGGGCTTTTATTCCATGGGAGTAATGTCTCAAACTGTCTATTCTTTCATCGATTCCTGGGAGACCAGTAGTAGGTTTCGAAGCACATATGGTGGCATTCAGTTATCTGTGGACCTTCAGAGTGTTGAAGAAACAGGGAAATTGCATCGGTATTGAACACAACAGGCACCATGGGGCTTTTATTCCATGGGAGTAATGTCTCAAACTGTCTATGCTTTGATCGATTCCTGGGAGACTAGTAGTAGTTTTCGAAGCACGTCTGGAGGCATTCTGTAATCTGTGGACCTTCAGAGTGTTGATGAAACAGGGATATTGCATCGGTAGTGAAAACAACATTCATGGTGGGGCTTTTATGCCATGGGAGTAATGTCTCAAACTGTCTATGCTTTGATCGATTCCTGGGAAACCAGTAGTAGGTTTCGAAGCACATCTGGAGGTATTCTGTAATCTGTGGTCCTTCAGAGTGTTGATGAAACACAGATACTGCATCGGTATTGAATACAACAGGCACCATGGGGCTTTTATTCCATGGGAGTAATGTCTCAAACTGTCTACGCTTTCATCGATTCCTGGGAGACAAGTAGTAGTTTTCGAAGCACATATAGAGGCATTATGTTATATATGGACCTTCAGAGTGTTGAAGAAACAGGGAAATTGCATCGGTATTGAATACAAAAGGCATCGTGGGGCTTTTATTCCATGGGAGTAATGTCTCAAACTGTTTATGCTTTGATCGATTCCTGGGAAATCAGCAGTAGGTTTCGAAGCACATCTAGAGGTATTCTGTAATCTGTGGTCCTTCAGAGTGTTGATGAAACACAGATATTGCATCGGTATTGAATACAACAGGCACCATGGGGATTTTATTCGATGGGAGTAATGTCTCAAACTGTCTATGCTTTCATCGATTCCTGGGACACCAGTAGTAGTTTTCGAAGCACATCTGGAGGCATTCTGTAATCTGTGGACCTTCAGAGTGTTGAAGAAACAGTAAAATTGCATCGGTATTGAATACAACAGGCATCGTGGGGCTTTTATTCCATGGGAGTAATGTCTCAAACTGTCTATGCTTTGATCGATTCCTGGGAAACCAGTAGTATGTTTCGAAGCACATATGGAGGCATTCTGTTATCTGTGGACCTTCAGAGTGTTGAAGAAACAGGGAAATTGCATCGGTATTGAATACAACAGGCACCATGGGGCTTTTATTCGATGGGAGTAATGTCTCAAACTGTCTATGCTTTCATCGATTCCTGGGAGACCAGTAGTAGTTTTCGAAGCACATCTGGAAGCATTCTGTAATCTGTGGACCTTCAGAGTGTTGATGAAACACAGATATTGCATCGGTTTGAATACAACAGACATCGTGGGGCTTTTATTCCATGGGAGTAATGTCTCAAACTGTCTATGCTTTGATCGATTCCTGGGAAACCAGTAGTAGGTTTCGAAGCACATCTGGAGGTATTCTGTAAACTGTGGTCCTTCAGAGTGTTGATGAAACACAGATATTGCATCGGTATTGAATGCAACAGGCACCATGGGGCTTTTATTCCATGGGAGTAATGTCTCAAACTGTCTACGCTTTCATCGATTCCTGGGAGACAAGTAGTAGTTTTCGAAGCACATATAGAGGCATTCTGTTATATATGGACCTTCAGAGTGTTGAAGAAACAGGGAAATTGCATCGGTATTGAATACAACAGGCACCATGGGGCTTTTATTCCATGGGAGTAATGTCTCAAACAGTCTATGCCTTCATCGATTCCTGGAAGACAAGTAGTAGTTTTCGAAGCACTTATGGAGGCATTCTGCTATCTGTGGACCTTCAGAGTGTTGAAGAAACAGGGAAATTGCATCGATATTGAATACAACAGGCATCGTGGGGCTTTTATTCCATGGGAGTAATGTCTCAAACTGTCTATGCTTTGATCGATTCCTGGGAAACCAGTAGTAGGTTTCGAAGCACATCTGGAGGTGTTCTGTAATCTGTGGTACATCAGAGTGTTGAAGAAACAGGGAAATTGCATCGGTATTGAATACAACAGGCATCGTGGGGCTTTTATTCCATGGGAGTAATGTCTCAAACTGTCTATGCTTTGATTGATTCCTGGGAAACCAGCAGTAGGTTTCAAAGCACATCTGGAGGTATTCTGTAATCTGTGGTCCTTCAGAGTGTTGATGAAACACAGATATTGCATCGGTATTGAATACAACAGCACCATTGGGCTTTTATTCCATGGGAGTAATGTCTCAAATTGTCTATGCTTTGATCGATTCCTGGGAAACCAGTAGTAGGTTTCTAAGCACATCTGAAGGTATTCTGTAATCTGTGGTCCTTCAGAGTGTTGATGAAACAGGGAAATTGCATCGGTATTGAATACAACAGGCACCATGGGGCTTTCATTCCATGGGAGTAATGTCTCAAACTGTCTACGCTTTCATCGATTCCTGGGAGACAAGTAGTAGTTTTCGAAGCACATATGGTCGCATTCTGTTATCTGTGGACCTTCAGAGTGTTGAAGAAACAGGGAAATTGCATCGGTATTGAATACAACAGGCATCGTGGGGCTTTTATTCCATGGGAGTAATGTCTCAAACTGTCTATGCTTTGACCGATTCCTGGGAAACCAGTAGTAGGTTTCGAAGCACATCTGGAGGTATTCTGTAATCTGTGGTCCTTCAGAGTGTTGATGAAACACAGATATTGCATCGGTATTGAATACAACAGGCACCATGGGGCTTTTATTCCATGGGAGTAATGTCACAAACTGTCTATGCTTTCATCGATTCCTGGGAGACAAGTAGTAGTTTTCGAAGCACATATGGAGGTATTCTGTAATCTGTGGTCCTTCAGAGTGTTGATGAAATACAGATATTGCATCGGTATTGAATACAACAGGCACCATGGGGCTTTTATTCAATGGGAGTAATGTCTGAAACTGTCTACGCTTTCATCGATTGCTGGGAGACAAGTAGTAGTTTTCGAAGCACGTATGGAGGCATTCTGTTATCTGTGGACCTTCAGAGTGTTGAAGAAACAGGGAAATTGCATCGGTATTGAATACAACAGGCATCGTGGGGCTTTTATTCCATGGGAGTAATGTCTCAAACTGTCTGTGCTTTGATCGATTCCTGGGAGACCAGTAGTAGTTTTCGAAGCACATATGGAGGCATTCTGTTATCTGTGGACCTTCAGAGTGTTGAAGAAACAGGGAAATTGCATCGGTTTTGAATACAACAGGCATCGTGGGGCTTTTATTCCATGGGAGTAATGTCTCAAACTGTCTATGCTTTGATCGATTCCTGGGAAACCAGTAGTAGGTTTCGAAGCACATCTGGAGGTATTCTGTAATCTGTGGTCCTTCAGAGTGTTGATGAAACGGAGATATTGCATCGGTATTGAATACAACAGGCACCATGGGGCTTTTATTCCATGGGAGTAATGTCTCAAACTGTCTACGCATTCATCGATTCCTGGCAGACAAGTAGTAGTTTTCGAAGCACATATGGAGGTATTCTGTAATCTGTGGTCCTTCAGAGTGTTGATGAAATACAGATATTGCATCGGTATTGAATACAACAGGCACCATGGGACTTTTATTCAATGGGAGTAATGTCTGAAACTGTCTACGTTTTCATCGATTGCTGGCAGACAAGTAGTAGTTTTCGAAGCACATATGGAGGCATTCTGTTATCTGTGGACCTTCAGAGTGTTGAAGAAACAGGGAAATTGCATCGGTATTGAATACAACAGGCATCGTGGGGATTTTATTCCATGGGAGTAATGTCTCAAACTGTCTATGCTTTGATCGATTCCTTGGAGACCAGTAGTAGTTTTCGAAGCACATATGGAGGCATTCTGTTATCTGTGGACCTTCAGAGTGTTGAAGAAACAGGGAAATTGCATCGGTATTGAACACAACAGGCACCATGGGGCTTTTATTCCATGGGAGTAATGTCTCAAACTGTCTATGCTTTCATCGATTCCTGGGAGACAAGTAGTAGTTTTCGAAGCACATATGGAGGTATTCTGTAATCTGTGGACCTTCAGAGTGTTGAAGAAACAGGGAAATTGCATCTTTATTGAATACAACAGGCACCATGGGGCTTTTATTCCATGGGAGTAATGTCTCAAACTGTCTATTCTTTCATCGATTCCTGGGAGACCAGTAGTAGGTTTCGAAGCACATATGGTGGCATTCAGTTATCTGTGGACCTTCAGAGTGTTGAAGAAACAGGGAAATTGCATCGGTATTGAACACAACAGGCACCATGGGGCTTTTATTCCATGGGAGTAATGTCTCAAACTGTCTATGCTTTGATCGATTCCTGGGAGACCAGTAGTAGTTTTCGAAGCACGTCTGGAGGCATTCTGTAATCTGTGGACCTTCAGAGTGTTGATGAAACAGGGATATTGCATCGGTAGTGAAAACAACATTCATGGTGGGGCTTTTATTCCATGGGAGTAATGTCTCAAACTGTCTATGCTTTGATCGATTCCTGGGAAACCAGTAGTAGGTTTCGAAGCACATCTGGAGGTATTCTGTAATCTGTGGTCCTTCAGAGTGTTGATGAAACACAGATATTGCATCGGTATTGAATACAACAGGCACCATGGGGCTTTTATTCCATGGGAGTAATGTCTCAAACTGTCTACGCTTTCATCGATTCCTGGGAGACAAGTAGTAGTTTTCGAAGCACATATAGAGGCATTATGTTATATATGGACCTTCAGAGTGTTGAAGAAACAGGGAAATTGCATCGGTATTGAATACAAAAGGCATCGTGGGGCTTTTATTCCATGGGAGTAATGTCTCAAACTGTTTATGCTTTGATCGATTCCGGGGAAACCAGCAGTAGGTTTCGAAGCACATCTAGAGGTATTCTGTAATCTGTGGTCCTTCAGAGTGTTGATGAAACACAGATATTGCATCGGTATTGAATACAACAGGCACCATGGGGATTTTATTCGATGGGAGTAATGTCTCAAACTGTCTATGCTTTCATCGATTCGTGGGACACCAGTAGTAGTTTTCGAAGCACATCTGGAGGCATTCTGTAATCTGTGGACCTTCAGAGTGTTGAAGAAACAGTAAAATTGCATCGGTATTGAATACAACAGGCATCGTGGGGCTTTTATTCCATGGGAGTAATGTCTCAAACTGTCTATGCTTTGATCGATTCCTGGGAAACCAGTAGTATGTTTCGAAGCACATATGGAGGCATTCTGTTATCTGTGGACCTTCAGAGTGTTGAAGAAACAGGGAAATAGCATCGGTATTGAATACAACAGGCACCATGGGGCTTTTATTCGATGGGAGTAATGTCTCAAACTGTCTATGCTTTCATCGATTCTTGGGAGACCAGTAGTAGTTTTCGAAGCACATCTGGAAGCATTCTGTAATCTGTGGACCTTCAGAGTGTTGATGAAACACAGATATTGCATCGGTTTGAATACAACAGACATCGTGGGGCTTTTATTCCATGGGAGTAATGTCTCAAACTGTCTATGCTTTGATCGATTCCTGGGAAACCAGTAGTAGGTTTCGAAGCACATCTGGAGGTATTCTGTAAACTGTGGTCCTTCAGAGTGTTGATGAAACACAGATATTGCATCGGTATTGAATGCAACAGGCACCATGGGGCTTTTATTCCATGGGAGTAATGTCTCAAACTGTCTACGCTTTCATCGATTCCTGGGAGACAAGTAGTAGTTTTCGAAGCACATATAGAGGCATTCTGTTATCTGTGGACCTTCAGAGTGTTGAAGAAACAGGGAAATTGCATCGATATTGAATACAACAGGCATCGTGGGGCTTTTATTCCATGGGAGTAATGTCTCAAACTGTCTATGCTTTGATCGATTCCTGGGAAACCAGTAGTAGGTTTCGAAGCACATCTGGAGGTGTTCTGTAATCTGTGGTACATCAGAGTGTTGAAGAAACAGGGAAATTGCATCGGTATTGAATACAACATGCATCGTGGGGCTTTTATTCCATGGGAGTAATGTCTCAAACTGTCTATGCTTTGATTGATTCCTGGGAAACCAGCAGTAGGTTTCAAAGCACATCTGGAGGCATTCTGTTATCTGTGGACCTTCAGAGTGTTGAAGAAACAGGGAAATTGCATCGGTATTGAATACAACAGGCATCGTGGGGCTTTTATTCCATGGGAGTAATGTCTCAAACTGTCTATGCTTTGATCGATTCCTGGGAGACCAGTAGTAGTTTTCGAAGCACATATGGAGGCATTCTGTTATCTGTGGACCTTCAGAGTGTTGAAGAAACAGGGAAATTGCATCGGTATTGAACACAACAGGCACCATGGGGCTTTTATTCCATGGGAGTAATGTCTCAAACTGTCTACGCTTTCATCGATTCCTGGGAGACAAGTAGTAGTTTTCGAAGCACATATAAAGGCATTATGTTATATATGGACCTTCAGAGTGTTGAAGAAACAGGGAAATTGCATCGGTATTGAATACAAAAGGCATCGTGGGGCTTTTATTCCATGGGAGTAATGTCTCAAACTGTTTATGCTTTGATCGATTCCTGGGAAACCAGCAGTAGGTTTCGAAGCACATCTAGAGGTATTCTGTAATCTGTGGTCCTTCAGAGTGTTGATGAAACACAGATATTGCATCGGTATTGAATACAACAGGCACCATGGGGATTTTATTCGATGGGAGTAATGTCTCAAAATGTCTATGCTTTCATCGATTCCTGGGACACCAGTAGTAGTTTTCGAAGCACATCTGGAGGCATTCTGTAATCTGTGGACCTTCAGAGTGTTGAAGAAACAGTAAAATTGCATCGGTATTGAATACAACAGGCATCGTGGGGCTTTTATTCCATGGGAGTAATGTCTCAAACTGTCTATGCTTTGATCGATTCCTGGGAAACCAGTAGTATGTTTCGAAGCACATATGGAGGCATTCTGTTATCTGTGGACCTTCAGAGTGTTGAAGAAACAGGGAAATTGCATCGGTATTGAATACAACAGGCACCATGGGGCTTTTATTCGATGGGAGTAATGTCTCAAACTGTCTATGCTTTCATCGATTCCTGGGAGACCAGTAGTAGTTTTCGAAGCACATCTGGAAGCATTCTGTAATCTGTGGACCTTCAGAGTGTTGATGAAACACAGATATTGCATCGGTTTGAATACAACAGACATCGTGGGGCTTTTATTCCATGGGAGTAATGTCTCAAACTGTCTATGCTTTGATCGATTCCTGGGAAACCAGTAGTAGGTTTCGAAGCACATCTGGAGGTATTCTGTAAACTGTGGTCCTTCAGAGTGTTGATGAAACACAGATAGTGCATCGGTATTGAATGCAACAGGCACCATGGGGCTTTTATTCCATGGGAGTAATGTCTCAAACTGTCTACGCTTTCATCGATTCCTGGGAGACAAGTAGTAGTTTTCGAAGCACATATAGAGGCATTCTGTTATATATGGACCATCAGAGTGTTGAAGAAACAGGGAAATTGCATCGGTATTGAATACAACAGGCACCATGGGGCTTTTATTCCATGGGAGTAATATCTCAAACAGTCTATGCTTTCATCGATTCCTGGAAGACAAGTAGTAGTTTTCGAAGCACTTATGGAGGCATTCTGTTATCTGTGGACCTTCAGAGTGTTGAAGAAACAGGGAAATTGCATCGATATTGAATACAACAGGCATCGTGGGGCTTTTATTCCATGGGAGTAATGTCTCAAACTGTCTATGCTTTGATCGATTCCTGGGAAACCAGTAGTAGGTTTCGAAGCACATCTGTAGGTGTTCTGTAATCTGTGGTACAACAGAGTGTTGAAGAAACAGGGAAATTGCATCGGTATTGAATACAACAGGCATCGTGGGGCTTTTATTCCATGGGAGTAATGTCTCAAACTGTCTATGCTTTGATCGATTCCTTGGAGACCAGTAGTAGTTTTCGAAGCACATATGGAGGCATTCTGTTATCTGTGGACCTTCAGAGTGTTGAAGAAACAGGGAAATTGCATCGGTATTGAACACAACAGGCACCATGGGGCTTTTATTCCATGGGAGTAATGTCTCAAACTGTCTATGCTTTCATCGATTCCTGGGAGACAAGTAGTAGTTTTCGAAGCACATATGGAGGTATTCTGTAATCTGTGGACCTTCAGAGTGTTGAAGAAACAGGGAAATTGCATCTTTATTGAATACAACAGGCACCATGGGGCTTTTATTCCATGGGAGTAATGTCTCAAACTGTCTATTCTTTCATCGATTCCTGGGAGACCAGTAGTAGGTTTCGAAGCACATATGGTGGCATTCAGTTATCTGTGGACCTTCAGAGTGTTGAAGAAACAGGGAAATTGCATCGGTATTGAACACAACAGGCACCATGGGGCTTTTATTCCATGGGAGTAATGTCTCAAACTGTCTATGCTTTGATCGATTCCTGGGAGACCAGTAGTAGTTTTCGAAGCACGTCTGGAGGCATTCTGTAATCTGTGGACCTTCAGAGTGTTGATGAAACAGGGATATTGCATCGGTAGTGAAAACAACATTCATGGTGTGGCTTTTATTCCATGGGAGTAATGTCTCAAACTGTCTATGCTTTGATCGATTCCTGGGAAACCAGTAGTAGGTTTCGAAGCACATCTGGAGGTATTCTGTAATCTGTGGTCCTTCAGAGTGTTGATGAAACACAGATATTGCATCGGTATTGAATACAACAGGCACCATGGGGCTTTTATTCCATGGGAGTAATGTCTCAAACTGTCTACGCTTTCATCGATTCCTGGGAGACAAGTAGTAGTTTTCGAAGCACATATAGAGGCATTATGTTATATATGGACCTTCAGAGTGTTGAAGAAACAGGGAAATTGCATCGGTATTGAATACAAAAGGCATCGTGGGGCTTTTATTCCATGGGAGTAATGTCTCAAACTGTTTATGCTTTGATCGATTCCTGGGAAACCAGCAGTAGGTTTCGAAGCACATCTAGAGGTATTCTGTAATCTGTGGTCCTTCAGAGTGTTGATGAAACACAGAAATTGCATCGGTATTGAATACAACAGGCACCATGGGGATTTTATTCGATGGGAGTAATGTCTCAAACTGTCTATGCTTTCATCGATTCCTGGGACACCAGTAGTAGTTTTCGAAGCACATCTGGAGGCATTCTGTAATCTGTGGACCTTCAGAGTGTTGAAGAAACAGTAAAATTGCATCGGTATTGAATACAACAGGCATCGTGGGGCTTTTATTCCATGGGAGTAATGTCTCAAACTGTCTATGCTTTGATCGATTCCTGGGAAACCAGTAGTATGTTTCGAAGCACATATGGAGGCATTCTGTTATCTGTGGACCTTCAGAGTGTTGAAGAAACTGGGAAATTGCATCGGTATTGAATACAACAGGCACCATGGGGCTTTTATTCGATGGGAGTAATGTCTCAAACTGTCTATGCTTTCATCGATTCCTGGGAGACCAGTAGTAGTTTTCGAAGCACATCTGGAAGCATTCTGTAATCTGTGGACCTTCAGAGTGTTGATGAAACACAGATATTGCATCGGTTTGAATACAACAGACATCGTGGGGCTTTTATTCCATGGGAGTAATGTCTCAAACTGTCTATGCTTTGATCGATTCCTGGGAAACCAGTAGTAGGTTTCGAAGAACATCTGGAGGTATTCTGTAAACTGTGGTCCTTCAGAGTGTTGATGAAACACAGATATTGCATCGGTATTGAATGCAACAGGCACCATGGGGCTTTTATTCCATGGGAGTAATGTCTCAAACTGTCTACGCTTTCATCGATTCCTGGGAGACAAGTAGTAGTTTTCGAAGCACATATAGAGGCATTCTGTTATATATGGACCTTCAGAGTGTTGAAGAAACAGGGAAATTGCATCGGTATTGAATACAACAGGCACCATGGGGCTTTTATTCCATGGGAGTAATGTCTCAAACAGTCTATGCTTTCATCGATTCCTGGAAGACAAGTAGTAGTTTTCGAAGCACTTATGGAGGCATTCTGTTATCTGTGGACCTTCAGAGTGTTGAAGAAACAGGGAAATTGCATCGATATTGAATACAACAGGCATCGTGGGGCTTTTATTCCATGGGAGTAATGTCTCAAACTGTCTATGCTTTGATCGATTCCTGGGAAACCAGTAGTAGGTTTCGAAGCACATCTGGAGGTGTTCTGTAATCTGTGGTACATCAGAGTGTTGAAGAAACAGGGAAATTGCATCGGTATTGAATACAACAGGCATCGTGGGGCTTTTATTCCATGGGAGTAATGTCTCAAACTGTCTATGCTTTGATTGATTCCTGGGAAACCAGCAGTAGGTTTCAAAGCACATCTGGAGGCATTCTGTTATCTGTGGACCTTCAGAGTTCTGAAGAAACAGGGAAATTGCATCTTTATTGAATACAACAGGCACCATGGGGCTTTTATTCCATGGGAGTAATGTCTCAAACTGTCTATTCTTTCATCGATTCCTGGGAGACCAGTAGTAGGTTTCGAAGCACATATGGTGGCATTCAGTTATCTGTGGACCTTCAGAGTGTTGAAGAAACAGGGAAATTGCATCGGTATTGAACACAACAGGCACCATGGGGCTTTTATTCCATGGGAGTAATGTCTCAAACTGTCTATGCTTTGATCGATTCCTGGGAGACCAGTAGTAGTTTTCGAAGCACGTCTTGAGGCATTCTGTAATCTGTGTACCTTCAGAGTGTTGATGAAACAGGGATATTGCATCGGTAGTGAAAACAACATTCGTGTTGGGGCTTTTATTCCATGGGAGTAATGTCTCAAACTGTCTATGCTTTGATCGATTCCTGGGAAACCAGTAGTAGGTTTCGAAGCACATCTGGAGGTATTCTGTAATCTGTGGTCCTTCAGAGTGTTGATGAAACACAGATATTGCATCGGTATTGAATACAACAGGCACCATGGGGCTTTTATTCCATGGGAGTAATGTCTCAAACTGTCTACGCTTTCATCGATTCCTGGGAGACAAGTAGTAGTTTTCGAAGCACATATAGAGGCATTATGTTATATATGGACCTTCAGAGTGTTGAAGAAACAGGGAAATTGCATCGGTATTGAATACAAAAGGCATCGTGGGGCTTTTATTCCATGGGAGTAATGTCTCAAACTGTTTATGCTTTGATCGATTCCTGGGAAACCAGCAGTAGGTTTCGAAGCACATCTAGAGGTATTCTGTAATCTGTGGTCCTTCAGAGTGTTGATGAAACACAGAAATTGCATCGGTATTGAATACAACAGGCACCATGGGGATTTTATTCGATGGGAGTAATGTCTCAAACTGTCTATGCTTTCATCGATTCCTGGGACACCAGTAGTAGTTTTCGAAGCACATCTGGAGGCATTCTGTAATCTGTGGACCTTCAGAGTGTTGAAGAAACAGTAAAATTGCATCGGTATTGAATACAACAGGCATCGTGGGGCTTTTATTCCATGGGAGTAATGTCTCAAACTGTCTATGCTTTGATCGATTCCTGGGAAACCAGTAGTATGTTTCGAAGCACATATGGAGGCATTCTGTTATCTGTGGACCTTCAGAGTGTTGAAGAAACTGGGAAATTGCATCGGTATTGAATACAACAGGCACCATGGGGCTTTTATTCGATGGGAGTAATGTCTCAAACTGTCTATGCTTTCATCGATTCCTGGGAGACCAGTAGTAGTTTTCGAAGCACATCTGGAAGCATTCTGTAATCTGTGGACCTTCAGAGTGTTGATGAAACACAGATATTGCATCGGTTTGAATACAACAGACATCGTGGGGCTTTTATTCCATGGGAGTAATGTCTCAAACTGTCTATGCTTTGATCGATTCCTGGGAAACCAGTAGTAGGTTTCGAAGAACATCTGGAGGTATTCTGTAAACTGTGGTCCTTCAGAGTGTTGATGAAACACAGATATTGCATCGGTATTGAATGCAACAGGCACCATGGGGCTTTTATTCCATGGGAGTAATGTCTCAAACTGTCTACGCTTTCATCGATTCCTGGGAGACAAGTAGTAGTTTTCGAAGCACATATAGAGGCATTCTGTTATATATGGACCTTCAGAGTGTTGAAGAAACAGGGAAATTGCATCGGTATTGAATACAACAGGCACCATGGGGCTTTTATTCCATGGGAGTAATGTCTCAAACAGTCTATGCTTTCATCGATTCCTGGAAGACAAGTAGTAGTGTTCGAAGCACTTATGGAGGCATTCTGTTATCTGTGGACCTTCAGAGTGTTGAAGAAACAGGGAAATTGCATCGATATTGAATACAACAGGCATCGTGGGGCTTTTATTCCATGGGAGTAATGTCTCAAACTGTCTATGCTTTGATCGATTCCTGGGAAACCAGTAGTAGGTTTCGAAGCACATCTGGAGGTGTTCTGTAATCTGTGGTACATCAGAGTGTTGAAGAAACAGGGAAATTGCATCGGTATTGAATACAACAGGCATCGTGGGGCTTTTATTCCATGGGAGTAATGTCTCAAACTGTCTATGCTTTGATTGATTCCTGGGAAACCAGCAGTAGGTTTCAAAGCACATCTGGAGGCATTCTGTTATCTGTGGACCTTCAGAGTTTTGAAGAAACAGGGAAATTGCATCGGTATTGAATACAACAGGCATCGTGGGGCTTTTATTCCATGGGAGTAATGTCTCAAACTGTCTATGCTTTGATCGATTCCTGGGAGACCAGTAGTAGTTTTCGAAGCACATATGGAGGCATTCTGTTATCTGTGGACCTTCAGAGTGTTGAAGAAACAGGGAAATTGCATCGGTATTGAACACAACAGGCACCATGGGGCTTTTATTCAATGGGAGTAATGTCTCAAACTGTCTATGCTTTCATCGATTCCTGGGAGACAAGTAGTAGTTTTCGAAGCACATATGGAGGTATTCTGTAATCTGTGGACCTTCAGAGTGTTGAAGAAACAGGGAAATTGCATCTTTATTGAATACAACAGGCACCATGGGGCTTTTATTCCATGGGAGTAATGTCTCAAACTGTCTATTCTTTCATCGATTCCTGGGAGACCAGTAGTAGGTTTCGAAGCACATATGGTGGCATTCAGTTATCTGTGGACCTTCAGAGTGTTGAAGAAACAGGGAAATTGCATCGGTATTGAACACAACAGGCACCATGGGGCTTTTATTCCATGGGAGTAATGTCTCAAACTGTCTATGCTTTGATCGATTCCTGGGAGACCAGTAGTAGTTTTCGAAGCACGTCTTGAGGCATTCTGTAATCTGTGTACCTTCAGAGTGTTGATGAAACAGGGATATTGCATCGGTAGTGAAAACAACATTCGTGTTGGGGCTTTTATTCCATGGGAGTAATGTCTCAAACTGTCTCTGCTTTGATCGATTCCTGGGAAACCAGTAGTAGGTTTCGAAGCACATCTGGAGGTATTCTGTAATCTGTGGTCCTTCAGAGTGTTGATGAAACACAGATATTGCATCGGTATTGAATACAACAGGCACCATGGGGCTTTTATTCCATGGGAGTAATGTCTCAAACTGTCTACGCTTTCATCGATTCCTGGGAGACAAGTAGTAGTTTTCGAAGCACATATAGAGGCATTATGTTATATATGGACCTTCAGAGTGTTGAAGAAACAGGGAAATTGCATCGGTATTGAATACAAAAGGCATCGTGGGGCTTTTATTCCATGGGAGTAATGTCTCAAACTGTTTATGCTTTGATCGATTCCTGGGAAACCAGCAGTAGGTTTCGAAGCACATCTAGAGGTATTCTGTAATCTGTGGTCCTTCAGAGTGTTGATGAAACACAGATATTGCATCGGTATTGAATACAACAGGCACCATGGGGATTTTATTCGATGGGAGTAATGTCTCAAACTGTCTATGCTTTCATCGATTCCTGGGACACCAGTAGTAGTTTTCGAAGCACATCTGGAGGCATTCTGTAATCTGTGGACCTTCAGAGTGTTGCAGAAACAGTAAAATTGCATCGGTATTGAATACAACAGGCATCGTGGGGCTTTTATTCCATGGGAGTAATGTCTCAAACTGTCTATACTTTGATCGATTCCTGGGAAACCAGTAGTATGTTTCGAAGCACATATGGAGGCATTCTGTTATCTGTGGACCTTCAGAGTGTTGAAGAAACAGGGAAATTGCATCGGTATTGAATACAACAGGCACCATGGGGCTTTTATTCGATGGGAGTAATGTCTCAAACTGTCTATGCTTTCATCGATTCCTGGGAGACCAGTAGTAGTTTTCGAAGCACATCTGGAAGCATTCTGTAATCTGTGGACCTTCAGAGTGTTGATGAAACACAGATATTGCATCGGTTTGAATACAACAGACATCGTGGGGCTTTTATTCCATGGGAGTAATGTCTCAAACTGTCTATGCTTTGATCGATTCCTGGGAAACCAGTAGTAGGTTTCGAAGCACATCTGGAGGTATTCTGTAAACTGTGGTCCTTCAGAGTGTTGATGAAACACAGATATTGCATCGGTATTGAATGCAACAGGCACCATGGGGCTTTTATTCCATGGGAGTAATGTCTCAAACTGTCTACGCATTCATCGATTCCTGGGAGACAAGTAGTAGTTTTCGAAGCACATATAGAGGCATTCTGTTATATATGGACCTTCAGAGTGTTGAAGAAACAGGGAAATTGCATCGGTATTGAATACAACAGGCACCATGGGGCTTTTATTCCATGGGAGTAATGTCTTAAACAGTCTATGCTTTCATCGATTCCTGGAAGACAAGTAGTAGTTTTCGAAGCACTTATGGAAGCATTCTGTTATCTGTGGACCTTCAGAGTGTTGAAGAAACAGGGAAATTGCATCGATATTGAATACAACAGGCATCGTGTGGCTTTTATTCCATGGGAGTAATGTCTCAAACTGTCTATGCTTTGATCGATTCCTGGGAAACCAGTAGTAGGTTTCGAAGCACATCTGGAGGTGTTCTGTAATCTATGGTACATCAGAGTGTTGAAGAAACAGGGAAATTGCATCGGTATTGAATACAACAGGCATCGTGGGACTTTTTTTCCATGGGAGTAATGTCTCAAACTGTCTATGCTTTGATTGATTCCTGGGAAACCAGCAGTAGGTTTCAAAGCACATCTGGAGGTATTCTGTAATCTGTGGTCCTTCAGAGTGCTGATGAAACACAGATATTGCATCGGTATTGAATACAACAGCATCATGGGGCTTTTATTCCATGGGAGTAATGTCTCAAATTGTCTATGCTTTGATCGATTCCTGGGAAACCAGTAGTAGGTTTCTAAGCACATCTGAAGGTATTCTGTAATCTGTGGTCCTTCAGAGTGTTGATGAAACAGGGAAATTGCATCGGTATTGAATACAACAGGCACCATGGGGCTTTCATTCCATGGGAGTAATGTCTCAAACTGTCTACGCTTTCATCGATTCCTGGGAGACAAGTAGTAGTGTCGAAGCACATATGGAGGCATTCTGTTATCTGTGGACCTTCAGAGTGTTGAAGAAACAGGGAAATTGCATCGGTATTGAATACAACAGGCACCATGGGACTTTTATTCGATGGGAGTAATGTCTCAAACTGTCTATGCTTTGATCGATTCCTGGGAGACCAGTAGTAGTTTTCGAAGCACATATGGAGGCATTCTGTTATCTGTGGACCTTCAGAGTGTTGAAGAAACAGGGAAATTGCATCGGTATTGAATACAACAGGCACCATGGGGCTTTTATTCCATGGGAGTAATGTCTCAAACTGTCTACGCTTTCATCGATACCTGGGAGACAAGTAGTAGTGTCGAAGCACATATGGAGGCATTCTGTTGTCTGTGGAGCTTCAGAGTGTTGAAGAAACAGGGAAATTGCATCGGTATTGAATACAACAGGCACCATGGGACTTTTATTCGATGGGAGTAATGTCTCAAACTGTCTATGCTTTGATCGATTCCTGGGAGACCAGTAGTAGTTTTCGAAGCACATATGGAGGCATTCTGTTATCTGTGGACCTTCAGAGTGTTGAAGAAACAGGGAAATTGCATCGGTATTGAATACAACAGGCACCATGGGGCTTTTATTCCATGGGAGTAATGTCTCAAACTGTCTACGTTTTCATCGATTCCTGGGAGACAAGTAGTAGTTTTCGAAGCACATATGGTCGCATTCTGTTATCTGTGGACCTTCAGAGTGTTGAAGAAACAGGGAAATTGCATCGGTATTGAATACAACAGGCACCATGGGACTTTTATTCGATGGGAGTAATGTCTCAAACTGTCTATGCTTTGATCGATTCCTGGGAGACCAGTAGTAGTTTTCGAAGCACATATGGAGGCATTCTGTTATCTGTGGACCTTCAGAGTGTTGAAGAAACAGGGAAATTGCATCGGTATTGAATACAACAGGCACCATGGGGCTTTTATTCCATGCGAGTAATGTCTCAAACTGTCTACGCTTTCATCGATTCCTGGGAGACAAGTAGTAGTGTCGAAACACATATGGAGGCATTCTGTTATCTGTGGACCTTCAGAGTGTTGAAGAAACAGGGAAATTGCATCGGTATTGAATACAACAGGCACCATGGGACTTTTATTCGATGGGAGTAATGTCTCAAACTGTCTATGCTTTGATCGATTCCTGGGAGACCAGTAGTAGTTTTCGAAGCACATATGGAGGCATTCTGTTATCTGTGGACCTTCAGAGTGTTGAAGAAACAGGGAAATTGCATCGGTATTGAATACAACAGGCACCATGGGGCTTTTGATCCATGGGAGTAATGTCTCAAACTGTCTACGTTTTCATCGATCCCTGGGAGACAAGTAGTAGTTTTCGAAGCACATATGGTCGCGTTCTGTTATCTGTGGACCTTCAGAGTGTTGAGGAAACAGGGAAATTGCATCGGTATTGAATACAACAGGCATCGTGGGGCTTTTATTCCATGGGAGTAAAGTCTCAAACTGTCTATGCTTTGATCGATTCCTGGGAAATCAGTAGTAGGTTTCGAAGCACATCTGGAGGTATTCTGTAATCTGTGGTCCTTCAGAGTGTTGATGAAACGGAGATATTGCATCGGTATTGAATGCAACAGGCACCATGGGGCTTTTATTCCATGGGAGTAATGTCTCAAACTGTCTATGCTTTGATCGATTCCTGGGAAACCAGTAGTAGGTTTCGAAGCACATCTGGAGGTATTCTGTGATCTGTGGTCCTTCAGAGTGTTGATGAAACGGAGATATTGCATCGGTATTGAATACAACAGGCACCATGGGGCTTTTATTCCATGGGAGTAATGTCTCAAACTGTCTATGCTTTCATCGATTCCTGGGAGACAAGTAGTAGTTTTCGAAGCACATATGGAGGTATTCTGTAATCTGTGGTCCTTCAGAGTGTTGATGAAATACAGATATTGCATCGGTATTGAATACAACAGGCACCATGGGGCTTTTATTCAATGGGAGTAATGTCTGAAACTGTCTACGCTTTCATCGATTGCTGGGAGACAAGTAGTAGTTTTCGAAGCACATATGGAGGCATTCTGTTATCTGTGGACCTTCAGAGTGTTGAAGAAACAGGGAAATTGCATCGGTATTGAATACAACAGGCATCGTGGGGCTTTTATTCCATGGGAGTAATGTCTCAAACTGTCTATGCTTTGATCGATTCCTGGGAGACCAGTAGTAGTTTTCGAAGCACATATGGAGGCATTCTGTTATCTGTGGACCTTCAGAGTGTTGAAGAAACAGGGAAATTGCATCGGTATTGAACACATCAGGCACCATGGGGCTTTTATTCCATGGGAGTAATGTCTCAAACTGTCTATGCTTTCATCGATTCCTGGGAGACAAGTAGTAGTTTTCGAAGCACATACGGAGGTATTCTGTAATCTGTGGACCTTCAGAGTGTTGAAGAAACAGGGAAATTGCATCTTTATTGAATACAACAGGCACCATGGGGCTTTTATTCCATGGGAGTAATTTCTCAAACTGTCTATTCTTTCATCGATTCCTGGGAGACCAGTAGTAGTTTTCGAAGCACATATGGAGGCATTCTGTTATCTGTGGACCTTCAGAGTGTTAAAGAAACAGGGAAATTGCATCGGTATTGAACACAACAGGCACCATGGGGCTTTTATTCCATGGGAGTAATGTCTCAAACTGTCTATGCTTTCATCGATTCCTGGGAAACCAGTAGTAGTTTTCGAAGCACATATGGAGGTATTCTGTAATCTGTGGACCTTCAGAGTGTTGAAGAAACAGGGAAATTGCATCGGTATTGAATACAACAGGCACCATGGGGCTTTTATTCCATGGGAGTAATGTCTCAAACTGTCTATGCTTTCATCGATTCCTGGGAGACAAGTAGTAGTTTTCAAAGCACATATCGAGGTATTCTGTAATCTGTGGACCTTCAGAGTGTTGAAGAAACAGGGAAATTGCATCGGTATTGAATACAACAGGCATCGTGGGACTTTTATTCCATGCGAGTAATGTCTCAAACTGTCTATGCTTTCATCGATTCCTGGGAGACCAGTAGTAGGTTTCGAAGCACATATGGTGGCATTCAGTTATCTGTGGACCTTCAGAGTGTTGAAGAAACAGGGAAATTGCATCGGTATTGAATACAACAGGCTCCATGGGGCTTTTATTCGATGGGAGTAATGTCTCAAACTGTCTACGCTTTCATCGATTCCTGGGAGACAAGTAGTAGTTTTCGAAGGACATATTGAGTCATTCTGTTATCTGTGGACCTTCAGAGTGTTGAGGAATCAGGGAAATTGCATCGGTATTGAATACAACAGGCAGCGTGGGGCTATTATTCCATGGGAGTAATGTCTCAAACTGTCTATGCTTTGATCGATTCCTGGGCAACCAGTAGTAAGTTTCGAAGCACATCTGGAGGTATTCTGTAATCTGTGGTCCTTCAGAGTGTTGATGAATCACAGATATTGCATCGGTATTGAATACAACAGGCACCATGCGGCTTTTATTCCATGGGAGTAATGTCTCAAACTGTCTACGCTTTCATCGATTCCTGGGAGACAAGTAGTAGTTTTCGAAGCACATATGGAGGCATTCTGTTATCTGTGGACCTTCAGAGTGTTGAAGAAACAGGGAAATTGCATCGGTATTGAATATAACAGGCACCATGGGGCTTTTATTCCATGGGAGTAATGTCTCAAACTGTCTACGCTTTCATCGATTCCTGGGAGACAAGTAGTAGTTTTCGAAGCACATATGGAGGCATTCTGTTATCTGTGGACCTTCAGAGTGTTGAAGAAACAGGGAAAGTGCATCGGTATTGAATACAACAGGCATCGTGGGGCATTTATTCCATGGGAGTAATGTCTCAAACTGTCTAATCTTTCATCGATTCCTGGGAGACCAGTAGTAGGTTTCGAAGCACATATGGAGGCATTCTGTTATCTGTGGACCTTCAGAGTGTTGAAGAAAAAGGGAAATTGCATCGGTATTGAATACAACAGGCATCGTGGGGCTTTTATTCCATGGGAGTAATGTCTCAAACTGTCTATGCTTTGATCGATTCCTACGAGACCAGTAGTAGTTTTCGAAGCACATATGGAGGTATTCTGTAATCTGTGGACCTTCAGAGTGTTGAAGAAACAGGGAAATTGCATCGGTATTGAATACAACAGGCACCATGGGGCTTTTATTCCATGGGAGTAATGTCTCAAACTGTCTATGCTTTCATCGATTCCTGGGAGACAAGTAGTAGTTTTCGAAGCACATATGGAGGTATTCTGTAATCTGTGGACCTTCAGAGTGTTGTAGAAACAGGGAAATTGCATCGGTATTGAATACATAGGCACCATGGTTCTTTTATTCCATGGGAGTAATATCTTTAACTGTCTATGCTTTCATCGATTCCTGGGAAACCAGTAGTAGTTTTCGAAGCACATATGGAGGTATTCTGTAATCTGTGGACCTTCAGAGTGTTGAAGAAACAGGGAAATTGCATCGGTATTGAATACAACAGGCACCATGGGGCTTTTATTCCATGGGAGTAATGTCTCAAACTGTCTATGCTTTCATCGATTCCTGGGAGACAAGTAGTAGTTTTCAAAGCACATATCGAGGTATTCTGTAAACTGTGGACCTTCAGAGTGTTGAAGATACAGGGAAATTGCATCGGTATTGAATACAACAGGCATCGTGGGACTTTTATTCCATGGGAGTAATGTCTCAAACTGTCTATGCTTTCATCGATTCCTGGGAGACCAGTAGTAGGTTTCGAAGCACATATGGTGGCATTCAGTTATCTGTGGACCTTCAGAGTGTACATGAAACAGGGATATTGCATCGGTAGTGAAAACAACAGGCATCGTGGGGCTTTTATTCCATGGGAGTAATGTCTCAAACTGTCTATGCTTTGATCGATTCCTGGGAAACCTGTAGTAGGTTTCGAAGCACATCTGGAGGTATTCTGTAATCTGTGGTCCTTCAGAGTGTTGATGAAACACAGATATTGCATTGGTATTGAATACAACAGGCACCATGGGGCTTTTATTCCATGGGAGTAATGTATCAAACTGTCTACGCTTTCATCTATTCCTGGGAGACAAGTAGTAGTTTTCGAAGCACATATATAGGCATACTGTTATCTGTGGACCTTCAGAGTGTTGAAGAAACAGGGAAATTGCATCGGTATTGAATACAACAGGCTCCATGGGGCTTTTATTCGATGGGAGTAATGTCTCAAACTGTCTACGCTTTCATCGATTCCTGGGAGACAAGTAGTAGTTTTCGAAGGACATATTGAGTCATTCTGTTATCTGTGGACCTTCAGAGTGTTGAGGAATCAGGGAAATTGCATCGGTATTGAATACAACAGGCAGCGTGGGGCTATTATTCCATGGGAGTAATGTCTCAAACTGTCTATGCTTTGATCGATTCCTGGGCAACCAGTAGTAAGTTTCGAAGCACATCTGGAGGTATTCTGTAATCTGTGGTCCTTCAGAGTGTTGATGAATCACAGATATTGCATCGGTATTGAATACAACAGGCACCATGCGGCTTTTATTCCATGGGAGTAATGTCTCAAACTGTCTACGCTTTCATCGATTCCTGGGAGACAAGTAGTAGTTTTCGAAGCACATATGGAGGCATTCTGTTATCTGTGGACCTTCAGAGTGTTGAAGAAACAGGGAAATTGCATCGGTATTGAATACAACAGGCTCCATGGGGCTTTTATTCGATGGGAGTAATGTCTCAAACTGTCTACGCTTTCATCGATTCCTGGGAGACAAGTAGTAGTTTTCGAAGGACATATTGAGTCATTCTGTTATCTGTGGACCTTCAGAGTGTTGAGGAATCAGGGAAATTGCATCGGTATTGAATACAACAGGCAGCGTGGGGCTATTATTCCATGGGAGTAATGTCTCAAACTGTCTATGCTTTGATCGATTCCTGGGCAACCAGTAGTAAGTTTCGAAGCACATCTGGAGGTATTCTGTAATCTGTGGTCCTTCAGAGTGTTGATGAATCACAGATATTGCATCGGTATTGAATACAACAGGCACCATGCGGCTTTTATTCCATGGGAGTAATGTCTCAAACTGTCTACGCTTTCATCGATTCCTGGGAGACAAGTAGTAGTTTTCGAAGCACATATGGAGGCATTCTGTTATCTGTGGACCTTCAGAGTGTTGAAGAAACAGGGAAATTGCATCGGTATTGAATATAACAGGCACCATGGGGCTTTTATTCCATGGGAGTAATGTCTCAAACTGTCTACGCTTTCATCGATTCCTGGGAGACAAGTAGTAGTTTTCGAAGCACATATGGAGGCATTCTGTTATCTGTGGACCTTCAGAGTGTTGAAGAAACAGGGAAAGTGCATCGGTATTGAATACAACAGGCATCGTGGGGCTTTTATTCCATGGGAGTAATGTCTCAAACTGTCTAATCTTTCATCGATTCCTGGGAGACCAGTAGTAGGTTTCGAAGCACATATGGAGGCATTCTGTTATCTGTGGACCTTCAGAGTGTTGAAGAAAAAGGGAAATTGCATCGGTATTGAATACAACAGGCATCGTGGGGCTTTTATTCCATGGGAGTAATGTCTCAAACTGTCTATGCTTTCATCGATTCCTACGAGACCAGTAGTAGTTTTCGAAGCACATATGGAGGTATTCTGTAATCTGTGGACCTTCAGAGTGTTGAAGAAACAGGGAAATTGCATCGGTATTGAATACAACAGGCACCATGGGGCTTTTATTCCATGGGAGTAATGTCTCAAACTGTCTATGCTTTCATCGATTCCTGGGAGACAAGTAGTAGTTTTCGAAGCACATATGGAGGTATTCTGTAATCTGTGGACCTTCAGAGTGTTGAAGAAACAGGGAAATTGCATCGGTATTGAATACATAGGCACCATGGTTCTTTTATTCCATGGGAGTAATATCTCAAACTGTCTATGCTTTGATCGATTCCTGGAAAACCTGTAGTAGGTTTCGAAGCTCATCTGGAGGTATTCTGTAATCTGTGGTCCTTCAGAGTGTTGATGAAACACAGATATTGCATCGGTATTGAATAGAACAGGCACCATGGGGCTTTTATTCCATGGGAGTAATGTCTCAAACTGTCTACGCTTTCATCTATTCCTGGGAGACAAGTAGTAGTTTTCGAAGCACATATATAGGCATACTGTTATCTGTGGACCTTCAGAGTGTTGAAGAAACAGGGAAATTGCATCGGTATTGAATACAACAGGCACCATGGGGCTTTTATTCCATGGGAGTAATGTCTCAAACAGTCTATGCTTTCATCGATTCCTGGAAGACAAGTAGTAGTTTTCGAAGCACATATGGAGGCATTCTGTTATCTGTGGACCTTCAGAGTGTTGAAGAAACAGGGAAATTGCATCGGTATTGAACACAACAGGCACCATGGGGCTTTTATTCCATGGGAGTAATGTCTCAAACTGTCTACGCTTTCATCGATTCCTGGGAGACAAGTAGTAGTTTTCGAAGCACATCTGGAGGTATTCTGTAATCTGTGGTCCTTCAGAGTGTTGATGAAATACAGATATTGCATCGGTATTGAATACAACAGGCACCATGGGGCTTTTATTCAATGGGAGTAATGTCTGAAACTGTCTACGCTTTCATCGATTGCTGGGAGACAAGTAGTAGTTTTCGAAGCACATATGGAGGCATTCTGTTATCTGTGGACCTTCAGAGTGTTGAAGAAACAGGGAAATTGCATCGGTATTGAATACAACAGGCATCGTGGGGCTTTTATTCCATGGGAGTAATGTCTCAAACTGTCTATGCTTTGATCGATTCCTGGGAGACCAGTAGTAAATTTCGAAGCACATATGGAGGCATTCTGTTATCTGTGGACCTTCAGAGTGTTGAAGAAACAGGGAAATTGCATCGGTATTGAACACAACAGGCACCATGGGGCTTTTATTCCATGGGAGTAATGTCTCAAACTGTCTATGCTTTCATCGATTCCTGGGAGACAAGTAGTAGTTTTCGAAGCACATATGGAGGTATCCTGTAATCTGTGGACCTTCGGAGTGTTGAAGAAACAGGGAAATGGCATCTTTATTGCATCCAACAGGCACCATGGGGCTTTTATTCCATGGGAGTAATGTCTAAAACTCTCTATTCTTTCATCGATTCCTGGGAGACCAGTAGTAGTTTTCGAAGCACATATGGAGGCATTCTGTTATCTTTGGACCTTCAGAGTGTTGAAGAAACAGGGAAATTGCATCGGCATTGAACACAACAGGCACCATGGGGCTTTTATTCCATGGGAGTAATGTCTCAAACTGTCTATGCTTTCATCGATTCCTGGGAAACCAGTAGTAGTTTTCGAAGCACATATGGAGGTATTCTGTTATCTGTGGACCTTCAGAGTGTTGAAGAAACAGGGAAATTGCATCGGTATTGAATACAACAGGCACCATGGGGCTTTTATTCCATGGGAGTAATGTCTCAAACTGTCTATGTTTTCATCGATTCCTGGGAGACAAGTAGTAGTTTTCAAAGCACATACAGAGGTATTCTGTAATCTGTGGACCTTCAGAGTGTTGAAGAAACAGGGAAATTGCATCGGTATTGAATACAACAGGCACCATCGGGCTTTTATTCCATGGGAGTAATGTCTCAAACTGTCTCTGCATTCATCGATTCCTACGAGACCAGTAGTAGTTTTCGAACACATATGGAGGTATTCTGTAATCTGTGGACCTTCAGAGTGTTGAAGAAACAGGGAAATTGCATCGGTATTGAATACAACAGGCACCATTGGGCTTTTATTCCATGGGAGTAATGTCTCAAACTGTCTATGCTTTCATCGATTCCTGCGAGACAAGTAGTAGTTTTCGAAGCACATATGGAGGTATTCTGTAATCTGTGGACCTTCAGAGTGTTGAAGAAACAGGGAAATTGCATCGGTATTGAATACATAGGCACCATGGGGCTTTTATTCCATGGGAGTAATGTCTCAAACTGTCTATGATTTGATCGATTCCTGGGAAACCTGTAGTAGGTTTCGAAGCACATCTGTAGGTATTCTGAAATCTGTGGTCCTTCAGAGTGTTGATGAAACACAGATATTGCATCGGTATTGAATAGAACAGGCACCATGGGGCTTTTATTCCATGGGAGTAATGTCTCAAACTGTCTACGCTTTCATCTATTCCTGGGAGACAAGTAGTAGTTTTCGAAGCACATATGTAGGCATACTGTTATCTGTGGACCTTCAGAGTGTTGAAGAAACAGGGAAATTGCATCGGTATTGAATACAACAGGCACCATGGGGCTTTTATTCCATGGGAGTATTGTCTCAAACAGTCTATGCTTTCATCGATTCCTGGAAGACAAGTAGTAGTTTTCGAAGCACATATGGAGGCATTCTGTTATCTGTGGACCTTCAGAGTGTTGAAGAAACAGGGAAATTGCATCGGTATTGAATACAACAGGCATCGTGGGACTTTTATTCCATGGGAGTAATGTCTCAAACTGTCTATGCTTTCATCGATTCCTGGGAGACAAGTAGTAGGTTTCGAAGCACATATGGAGGCATTCAGTTATCTGTGGATCTTCAGAGTATTGAAGAAACAGGGAAATTGCATCGGTATTGAACACAACAGGCACCATGGGGCTTTTATTCCATGGGAGTAATGTCTCAAACTATCTATGCTTTGATCGATTCCTGGGAGACCAGTAGTAGTTTTCGAAGCACGTCTGGAGGCATTCTATAATCTGTGGACCTTCAGAGTGATGAAGAAACAGGGAAATTGCATCCGTAGTGAATACAACAGGCATCGTGGGGCTTTTATTCCATGGGAGTAATGTCTCAAACTGTCTATGCTTTGATCGATTCCTGGGAAACCTGTAGTAGGTTTCGAAGCACATCTGGAGGTATTCTGTAATCTGTGGTCCTTCACAGTGTTGATGAAACACAGATATTGCATCGGTATTGAATAGAACAGGCACCATGGGGATTTTATTCCATGGGAGTAATGTCTCAAACTGTCTACGCTTTCATCTATTCCTGGGAGACAAGTAGTAGCTTTCGAAGCACATATATAGGCATACTGTTATCTGTGGACCTTCAGAGTGTTGAAGAAACAGGGAAATTGCATCGGTATTGAATACAACAGGCTCCATGGGGCTTTTATTCGATGGGAGTAATGTCTCAAACTGTCTACGCTTTCATCGATTCCTGGGAAACAAGTAATAGGTTTCGAAGGACATATGGAGGCATTCTCTTATCTGTGGACCTTCAGAGTGTTGAGGAATCAGGGAAATTGCATCGATATTGAATACAACAGGCAGCGTGGGGCTATTATTCCATGGGAGTAATGTCTCAAACTGTCTATGCTTTGATCGATTCCTGGGCAACCAGTAGTAGGTTTCGAAGCACATCTGGAGGTATTCTGTAATCTGGGGTCCTTCAGAGTGTTGATGAATCACAGATATTGCATCGGTATTGAATACAACAGGCACCATGGGGCTTTTATTCCATGGGAGTAAAGTCTCAAACTGTCTACGCTTTCATCGATTCCTGGGAGACAAGTAGTAGTTTTCGAAGCACATATGGAGACATTCTGTTATCTGTGGACCTTCAGAGTGTTGAAGAAACAGGGAAATTGCATGGATATTGAATACAACAGGCACCATGGGGCTTTTATTCCATGGGAGTAATGTCTCAAACTGTCTACGTTTTCATCGATTCCTGGGAGACAAGTAGTAGTTTTCGAAGCACATATGGAGGCATTCTGTTATCTGTGGTCCTTCAGAGTGTTGAAGAAACAGGGAAAGTGCATCGGTATTGAATACAACAGGCATCGTGGGGCTTTTATTCCATGGGAGTAATGTCTCAAACTGTCTAAGCTTTCATCGATTCCTGGGAGACCAGTAGTAGGTTTCGAAGTACATATGGAGGCATTCTGTTATCTGTGGACCTCCAGAGTGTTGAAGAAACAGGGAAATTGCATCGGTAACGAATACAACAGGCATCGTGGGGCTTTTATTCCATGGGAGTAATGTCTCAAACTGTCTATGCTTTGATCGATTCCTGGGAAACCAGTAGTAGGTTTCTAAGCACATCTGGAGGTGTTCTGTAAACTGTGGTCCTTCAGAGTGTTGAAGAAACAGGGAAATTGCATCGGTATCGAAGACAAGAGGCATCGTGGGGCTTTTATTCCATGGGAGTAATGTCTCAAACTGTCTATGCTTTGATCGATTCCTGGGAAACCAGTAGTAGGTTTCGAAGCACATCTGGAGGCATTCTGTAATCTGTGGTCCATCAGAGTGTTGATGAAACAGAGATATTGCATCGGTATTGAATACAACAGGCACCATGGGGCTTTTTTTCCATGGGAGTAATGTCTCAAACTGTCTATGCTTTCATCGATTCCTGGGAGACAAGTAGTAGTTTTCGAAGCACATATGGAGGTATTCTGTAATCTGTGGACCTTCAGAGTGTTGAAGAAACAGGGAAATTGCATCGTTATTGAATACAACAGGCACCATGGGGCTTTTATTCCATGGGAGTAATGTCTCAAACTGTCTATGCTTTCATCGATTCCTGGGAAACCAGTAGTAGTTTTCGAAGCTCATATGGAGGTATTCTGTAATCTGTGGACCTTCAGAGTGTTGAAGAAACAGGGAAATTGCATCGGTATTGAATACAACAGGCACCATGGGGCTTTTATTCCATGGGAGTAATGTCTCAAACTGTCTATGCCTTCATCGATTCCTACGAGACCAGTAGTAGTTTTCGAAGCACATATGGAGGTATTCTGTAATCTGTGGACCTCCAGAGTGTTGAAGAAACAGGGAAATTGCATCGGTATTGAATACAACAGGCACCATGGGGCTTTTATTCCATGGGAGTAATGTCTCAAACTGTCTATGCTTTGATCGATTCCTGGAAGACAAGTAGTAGTTTTGGAAGCACATCTGGAGGTATTCTGTAATCTGTGGACCTTCAGAGTGTTGAAGAAACAGGGAAATTGCATCGGTATTGAATACATAGGCACCATGGGGCTTTTATTCCATGGGAGTAATGTCTCAAACTGTCTACGCTTTCATCTATTCCTGGGAGACAAGTAGTAGTTTTCGAAGCACATATGTAGGCATACTGTTATCTGTGAACCTTCAGAGTGTTGAAGAAACAGGGAAATTGCATCGGTATTGAATACAACAGGCACCATGGGGCTTTTATTCCATGGGAGTATTGTCTCAAACAGTCTATGCTTTCATCGATTCCTGGAAGACAAGTAGTAGTTTTCGAAGCACATATGGAGGCATTCTGTTATCTGTGGACCTTCAGAGTGTTGAAGAAACAGGGAAATTGCATCGGTATTGAATACAACAGGCATCGTGGGACTTTTATTCCATGGGAGTAATGTCTCAAACTGTCTATGCTTTCATCGATTCCTGGGAGACAAGTAGTAGGTTTCGAAGCACATATGGAGGCATTCAGTTATCTGTGGACCTTCAGAGTATTGAAGAAACAGGGAAATTGCATCGGTATTGAACACAACAGGCACCATGGGGCTTTTATTCCATGGGAGTAATGTCTCAAACTATCTATGCTTTGATCGATTCCTGGGAGACCAGTAGTAGTTTTCGAAGCACGTCTGGAGGCATTCTATAATCTGTGGACCTTCAGAGTGATGAAGAAACAGGGAAATTGCATCCGTAGTGAATACAACAGGCATCGTGGGGCTTTTATTCCATGGGAGTAATGTCTCAAACTGTCTATGCTTTGATCGATTCCTGGGAAACCTGTAGTAGGTTTCGAAGCACATCTGGAGGTATTCTGTAATCTGTGGTCCTTCACAGTGTTGATGAAACACAGATATTGCATCGGTATTGAATAGAACAGGCACCATGGGGATTTTATTCCATGGGAGTAATGTCTCAAACTGTCTACGCTTTCATCTATTCCTGGGAGACAAGTAGTAGTTTTCGAAGCACATATATAGGCATACTGTTATCTGTGGACCTTCAGAGTGTTGAAGAAACAGGGAAATTGCATCGGTATTGAATACAACAGGCTCCATGGGGCTTTTATTCGATGGGAGTAATGTCTCAAACTGTCTACGCTTTCATCGATTCCTGGGAGACAAGTAATAGGTTTCGAAGGACATATGGAGGCATTCTCTTATCTGTGGACCTTCAGAGTGTTGAGGAATCAGGGAAATTGCATCGGTATTGAATACAACAGGCAGCGTGGTCCTATTATTCCATGGGAGTAATGTCTCAAACTGTCTATGCTTTGATCGATTCCTGGGCAACCAGTAGTAGGTTTCGAAGCACATCTGGAGGTATTCTGTAATCTGGGGTCCTTCAGAGTGTTGATGAATCACAGATATTGCATCGGTATTGAATACAACAGGCACCATGGGGCTTTTATTCCATGGGAGTAAAGTCTCAAACTGTCTACGCTTTCATCGATTCCTGGGAGACAAGTAGTAGTTTTCGAAGCACATATGGAGACATTCTGTTATCTGTGGACCTTCAGAGTGTTGAAGAAACAGGGAAATTGCATCGATATTGAATACAACAGGCACCATGGGGCTTTTATTCCATGGGAGTAATGTCTCAAACTGTCTACGCTTTCATCGATTCCTGGGAGACAAGTAGTAGTTTTCGAAGCACATATGGAGGCATTCTGTTATCTGTGGTCCTTCAGAGTGTTGAAGAAACAGGGAAAGTGCATCGGTATTGAATACAACAGGCATCGTGGGGCTTTTATTCCATGGGAGTAATGTCTCAAACTGTCTAAGCTTTCATCGATTCCTGGGAGACCAGTAGTAGGTTTCGAAGCACATATGGAGGCATTCTGTTATCTGTGGACCTTCAGAGTGTTGAAGAAACAGGGAAATTGCATCGGTAACGAATACAACAGGCATCGTGGGGCTTTTATTCCATGGGAGTAATGTCTCAAACTGTCTATGCTTTGATCGATTCCTGGGAAACCAGTAGTAGGTTTCTAAGCTCATCTGGAGGAGTTCTGTAAACTGTGGTCCTTCAGAGTGTTGAAGAAACAGGGAAATTGCATCGGTATCGAAGACAACAGGCATCGTGGGGCTTTTATTCCATGGGAGTAATGTCTCAAACTGTCTATGCTTTGATCGATTCCTGGGAAACCAGTAGTAGGTTTCGAAGCACATCTGGAGGCATTCTGTAATCTGTGGTCCATCAGAGTGTTGATGAAACAGAGATATTGCATCGGTATTGAATACAACAGGCACCATGGGGCTTTTTTTCCATGGGAGTAATGTCTCAAACTGTCTATGCTTTCATCGATTCCTGGGAGACAAGTAGTAGTTTTCGAAGCACATATGGAGGTATTCTGTAATCTGTGGACCTTCAGAGTGTTGAAGAAACAGGGAAATTGCATCGTTATTGAATACAACAGGCACCATGGGGCTTTTATTCCATGGGAGTAATGTCTCAAACTGTCTATGCTTTCATCGATTCCTGGGAAACCAGTAGTAGTTTTCGAAGCTCATATGGAGGTATTCTGTAATCTGTGGACCTTCAGAGTGTTGAAGAAACAGGGAAATTGCATCGGTATTGAATACAACAGGCACCATGGGGCTTTTATTCCATGGGAGTAATGTCTCAAACTGTCTATGCCTTCATCGATTCCTACGAGACCAGTAGTAGTTTTCGAAGCACATATGGAGGTATTCTGTAATCTGTGGACCTCCAGAGTGTTGAAGAAACAGGGAAATTGCATCGGTATTGAATACAACAGGCACCATGGGGCTTTTATTCCATGGGAGTAATGTCTCAAACTGTCTATGCTTTGATCGATTCCTGGAAGACAAGTAGTAGTTTTGGAAGCACATCTGGAGGTATTCTGTAATCTGTGGACCTTCAGAGTGTTGAAGAAACAGGGAAATTGCATCGGTATTGAATACATAGGCACCATGGGGCTTTTATTCCATGGGAGTAATGTCTCAAACTGTCTATGCTTTCATCGATTCCTGGGAGACCAGTAGTAGCTTTCGAACACATATGGAGGCATTCTGATATCTGTGGACCTTCAGAGTGTTGAAGAAACAGGGAAATTGCATCGGTATTGAATACAACAGGCATCGTGGGACTTTTATTCCAGGGGAGTAATGTCTCAAACTGTCTATGCTTTCATCGATTCCTGGGAGACCAGTAGTAGCTTTCGAACACATATGGAGGCATTCTGATATCTGTGGACCTTCAGAGTTTTGAAGAAACAGGGAAATTGCATCGGTATTGAATACAACAGGCATCGTGGGACTTTTATTCCATGGGAGTAATGTCTCAAACTGTCTATGCTTTCATCGATTCCTGGGAGACCAGTAGTAGGTTTCGAAGCACATATGGAGGCATTCTGTTATCTGTGGACCTTCAGAGTGTTGAAGAAACAGGGAAATTGCATCGGTAGTGAATACAACAGGCATCGTGGGGCTTTTATTCCATGGGAGTAATGTCTCAAACTGTCTATGCTTTGATCGATTCCTGGGAAACCTGTAGTAGGTTTCGAAGCACATCTGGAGGTATTCTGTAATCTGTGGTCCTTCAGAGTGTTGAGGAAACACAGATATTGCATCGGTATTGAATTGAACAGGCACCATGGGGCTTTTATTCCATGGGAGTAATGTCTCAAACTGTCTACCCTTTCATCTATTCCTGGGAGACAAGTAGTAGTTTTCGAAGCACAT
This sequence comes from Schistocerca gregaria, assembly GCF_023897955.1. NCBI lineage: Eukaryota > Metazoa > Arthropoda > Insecta > Orthoptera > Acrididae > Schistocerca > Schistocerca gregaria. Next base: position 6,815,028 of record NW_026061730.1, read on the forward strand.
ATGGAGGCATACTGTTATCTGTGGACCTTCAGAGTGTTGAAGAAACAGGGAAATTGCATCGGTATTGAACACAACAGGCACCATGGGGCTGTTATTCCATGGGAGTAATGTCTCAAACTGTCTATGCTTTGATCGATTCCTGGGAGACCAGTAGTAGTTTTCGAAGCACGTCTGGAGGCATTCTGTAATCTGTGGACCTTCAGAGTGTTTAAGAAACAGGGAAATTGCATCGGTAGTGAATACAACAGGCATCGTGGGGCTTTTATTCCATGGGAGTAATGTCTCAAACTGTCTATGCTTTGATCGATTCCTGGGAAACCTGTAGTAGGTTTCGAAGCACATCTGGAGGTATTCTGTAATCTGTGGTCCTTCAGAGTGTTGATGAAACACAGATATTGCATCGGTATTGAATACAACAGGCTCCATGGGGCTTTTATTCCATGGGAGTAATGTCTCAAACTGTCTACGCTTTCATCGATTCCTGGGAGACAAGTAGTAGCTTTCGAACACATATGGAGGCATTCTGATATCTGTGGACCTTCAGAGTGTTGAAGAAACAGGGAAATTGCATCGGTATTGAATACAACAGGCATCGTGGGACTTTTATTCCATGGGAGTAATGTCTCAAACTGTCTAAGCTTTCATCGATTCCTGGGAGACCAGTAGTAGGTTTCGAAGCACATATGGAGGCATTCTGTTATCTGTGGACCTTCAGAGTGTTGAAGAAACAGGGAAATTGCATCGGTAGTGAATACAACAGGCATCGTGGGGCTTTTATTCCATGGGAGTAATGTCTCAAACTGTCTATGCTTTGATCGATTCCTGGGAAACCTGTAGTAGGTTTCGAAGCACATCTGGAGGTATTCTGTAATCTGTGGTCCTTTAGAGTGTTGATGAAACACAGATATTGCATCGGTATTGAATAGAACAGGCACCATGGGGCTTTTATTCCATGGGAGTAATGTCTCAAACTGTCTACCCTTTCATCTATTCCTGGGAGACAAGTAGTAGTTTTCGAAGCACATATGGAGGCATACTGTTATCTGTGGACCTTCAGAGTGTTGAAGAAACAGGGAAATTGCATCGGTATTGAACACAACAGGCACCATGGGGCTGTTATTCCATGGGAGTAATGTCTCAAACTGTCTATGCTTTGATCGATTCCTGGGAGACCAGTAGTAGGTTTCGAAGCACATCTGGAGGTATTCTGTAATCTGTGGTCCTTTAGAGTGTTGATGAAACACAGATATTGCATCGGTATTGAATAGAACAGGCACCATGGGGCTTTTATTCCATGGGAGTAATGTCTCAAACTGTCTATGCTTTCATCGATTCCTGGGAGACCAGTAGTAGGTTTCGAAGCACATATGGAGGCATTCTGTTATCTGTGGACCTTCAGAGTGTTGAAGAAACAGGGAAATTGCATCGGTAGTGAATACAACAGGCATCGTGGGGCTTTTATTCCATGGGAGTAATGTCTCAAACTGTCTATGCTTTGATCGATTCCTGGGAAACCTGTAGTAGGTTTCGAAGCACATCTGGAGGTATTCTGTAATCTGTGGTCTTTCAGAGTGTTGATGAAACACAGATATTGCATCGGTATTGAATAGAACAGGCACCATGGGACTTTTATTCCATGGGAGTAATGTCTCAAACTGTCTACCCTTTCATCTATTCCTGGGAGACAAGTAGTAGTTTTCGAAGCACATATGGAGGCATTCTGTTATCTGTGGACCTTCAGAGTGTTTAAGAAACAGGGAAATTGCATCGGTAGTGAATACAACAGGCATCGTGGTGCTTTTATTCCATGGGAGTAATGTCTCAAACTGTCTATGCTTTGATCGATTCCTGGGAAACCTGTAGTAGGTTTCGAAGCACATCTGGAGGTATTCTGTAATCTGTGGTCCTTCAGAGTGTTGATGAAACACAGATATTGCATCGGTATTGAATACAACAGGCTCCATGGGGCTTTTATTCCATGGGAGTAATGTCTCAAACTGTCTACGCTTTCATCGATTCCTGGGAGACAAGTAGTAGCTTTCGAACACATATGGAGGCATTCTGATATCTGTGGACCTTCAGAGTGTTGAAGAAACAGGGAAATTGCATCGGTATTGAATACAACAGGCATCGTGGGACTTTTATTCCATGGGAGTAATGTCTCAAACTGTCTAAGCTTTCATCGATTCCTGGGAGACCAGTAGTAGGTTTCGAAGCACATATGGAGGCATTCTGTTATCTGTGGACCTTCAGAGTGTTGAAGAAACAGGGAAATTGCATCGGTAGTGAATACAACAGGCATCGTGGGGCTTTTATTCCATGGGAGTAATGTCTCAAACTGTCTATGCTTTGATCGATTCCTGGGAAACCTGTAGTAGGTTTCGAAGCACATCTGGAGGTATTCTGTAATCTGTGGTCCTTCAGAGTGTTGATGAAACACAGATATTGCATCGGTATTGAATAGAACAGGCACCATGGGACTTTTATTCCATGGGAGTAATGTCTCAAACTGTCTACCCTTTCATCTATTCCTGGGAGACAAGTAGTAGTTTTCGAAGCACATATGGAGGCATTCTGTTATCTGTGGACCTTCAGAGCTTTGAAGAAACAGGGAAATTGCATTTGTATTGAATACAACAGGCACCATGGGGCTTTTATTCCATGGGAGTAATGTCTCAAACTGTCTACGCTTTCATCGATTCCTGGGAGACAAGTAGTAGTTTTCGAAGCACATATGGAGGCATTCTTTTATCTGTCTACCTTCAGAGTGTTCAAGAAACAGAGAAATTGCATCGGTATTGAATTCAACAGGCATTGTGGGGCTTTTATTCCATGGGAGTAATGTCTCAAACTTTCTATGCTTTGACCGATTCCTGGGAGACCAGGAGTAGTTTTCGAAGCACATCTGGAGGCATTCTGTAATCTGTGGACCGTCAGAGTGTTGATGAAACACAGATATTGCATCGGTATTGAATACAACAAGCACCATGGGGCTTTTATTCCATGGGAGTAATGTCTCAAAATGTCTACGCTTTCATCGATTCCTGGGAGACAAGTAGTAGTTATCGAAGCACATATGGAGGCATTCTGTTATCTGTGGACCTTCAGAGTGTTGAAGAAACAGGGAAATTGCATCGGTATTGAATACAACAGGCACCATGGGGCTATTATTCCATGAGAGTAATGTCTCAAACTGGCTATGCTTTGATCGATTCCTGGGAAACCTGTAGTAGGTTTCGAAGCACATCTGGAGGCATTCTGTAATCTGTGGTCCTTCAGAGTGTTGATGAAACACAGATATTGCATGGGTATTGAATGCAACAGGCACCATGGGGCTTTTATTCCATGGGAGTAATGTCTCAAACTGTTTACGCTTTCATCGATTCCTTTGAGACAAGTAGTAGTTTTCGAAGCACATATGGAGGCATTCTGTTATCTGTGGACCTTCAGAGTGTTGAAGAAACAGGGAAATTGCATCGGTATTGAATACAACAGGCATCGTGGGGCTTTTATTCCATGGGAGTAATGTCTCAAAGTGTCTATGCTTTGAACGATTCCTGGGAGACCAGTAGTAGTTTTTGAAGCACATCTGGAGGCATTCTGTAATCTGTGGACCTTCAGAGTGTTGATGAAACACAGATATTGCATCGGTATTGAATACAACAGGCACCATGGGGCTTTTATTCCATGGGAGTAATGTTTCAAACTGTCTACGCTTTCATCGATTCCTGGGAGACAAGTAGTAGTTTTCGAAGCACATATGGAGGCATTCTGTTATCTGTGGACCTTCAGAGTGTTGATGAAACACAGATATTGCATCGGTATTGAATACAACAGGCACCATGGGGCTTTAATTCCATGGTAGTAATGTCTCCAACTGTCTATGCTTTGATCGATTCCTGGGAAACCAGTATTAAGTTTCGAAGCACATCTGGAGGTATTCTGTAATTTGTGGTCCTTCAGAGTGTTGATGAAACAGGGAAATTGCATCGGTATTGAATACAACAAGCACCATGGGACTTATATTGCGTGGGAGTAATGTCTCAAACTGTCTACGCTTTGATCGATTTTTTGGAGGATCAATAGTAGTTTTCGAATCACATCTGGAGGCATTCTGTAATCTGTGGACCTTCGGAGTGCTGATGAAACAGGGAAATTGTATCGAGATTTAATACAACATTCACCATGCGCACTTTTCTCCATGGGAGTAATGTCTAATACTGTCTACGCTTTGAACGATTCCTGGGAGACCAGTAGTAGGTTTCGAAGCACATCTGGACGCATTCAGTAATCTGTGGTAATTCAGAGTGTTGATGAAACAGGGAAATTGCATCGGTATTCAATACAACAAGCACCATGGGACTTTTATTTCGTGGGAGTAATGTCTCAAACTGTCTACGCTTTGATCGATTCCTGGAGGATCAATAGTAGTTTTCGAAGCACATCTGGAGGCATTCTGTAATCTGTGGACCATCGGAGTGCTGATGAAACAGGAAAATTGCATCGAGGTTTAATACAACATTCACCATGCACACTTTTCTACATGGGAGTAATGTCTAATACTGTCTACGCTTTGATCGATTCCTGGAAGACCAGTATTAGTTTTCGAAGCACATCTGGAAACATTCTGTAATCTGTGGACCTTCAGAGTGTTGATGAAACACAGATATTGCATCGGTATTGAATACAACAGGCACCATGGGGCTTTTATTCCATGGGAGTAATGTCTCAAACTGTCTATGCTTTCATCGATTCCTGGGAGACAAGTAGTAGTTTTCGAAGCACATATGGAGGCATTCTGTTATCTGTGGACTTTCAGAGTGTTGAAGAAACAGAGAAATTGCATCGGTATTGAATTCAACAAGGAATCGTGGGGCTTTTATTCCATGGGAGTAATGTCTCATGCTGTCTATGCTTTGATCGATTCCTGGGAGACCAGGAGTAGTTTTCGAAGCACATCTGGAGGCATTCTGTAATCTGTGGACCTTCAGAGTGTTGATGAAACACAGATATTGCATCGGTATTGATACAACAGGCACCATGGGGCTTTTATTCCATGGGAGTAATGTTTCAAACTGTCTATGCTTTCATCGCTTCCTGGGAGACAAGTAGTAGTTTTCGAAGCACATATGGAGGCATTCTGTTATCTGTGGACCTTCAGAGTGTCGAAGAAACAGGGAAATTGCATCGGTATTGAATACAACAGGCACCATGGGGCTTTTATTCCATGAGAGTAATGTCTCAAACTGTCTATGCTTTGATCGATTCCTGGGAAACCAGTACTAGGTTTCGAAGCACATCTGGAGGCATTCTGTAATCTGTGGTCCTTCAGAGTGTTGATGAAACACAGATATTGCATCGGTATTGAATACAACAGGCACCATAGGGCTTTTATTCCATGGGAGCAATGTCTCAAACTGTTTACGCTTTCATCGATTCCTTTGAGACAAGTAGTAGTTTTCGAAGCACATATGGAGGCGTTCTGTTATCTGTGGACCTTCAGAGTGTTGAAGAAACAGGGAAATTGCATCGGTATTGAATACAACAGGCTCCATGGGGCTTTTATTCCATGGGAGTAATGTCTCAAACTGTCTACGCTTTCATCGATTCCTGGGAGACAAGTAGTAGTTTTCGAAGGACATATGGAGGCATTCTGTTATCTGTGGGCCTTCAGAGTGTTGAGGATACAGGGAAAGTGCATCGGTATTGAATACAACATGCAGCGTGGGGCTATTATTCCATGGGAGTAATGTCTCAAACTGTCTACGCTTTGATCGATTCCTGGGCAACCAGTAGTAGGTTTCGAAGCACATCTGCAGGTATTCTGTAATCTGTGGTCCTTCAGAGTGTTGATAAAACACAGATATTGCATCGGTATTGAATACAACAGGCACCATGGGGCTTTTATTCCATGGGAGTAATGTCTCAAACTGTCTACGCTTTCATCGATTCCTGGGAGACAAGTAGTAGTTTTCGAAGGACATATGGAGGCATTCTGTTATCTGTGGACCTTCAGAGTGTTGAGGATACAGGGAAAGTGCATCGGTATTGAATACAACATGCAGCGTGGGGCTATTATTCCATGGGAGTAATGTCTCAAACTGTCTACGCTTTGATCGATTCCTGGGCAACCAGTAGTAGGTTTCGAAGCAGATCTGGAGGTATTCTGTAATCTGTGGTCCTTCAGAGTGTTGATAAAACACAGATATTGCATTGGTATTGAATACAACAGGCACCATGGGGCTTTTATTCCATGGGAGTAATGTCTCAAACTGTCTACGCTTTCATCGATTCCTGGGAGACAAGTAGTAGTTTTCGAAGCACATATGGAGGCATTCTGTTATCTGTGGACCTTCAGAGTGTTGAAGAAACAGGGAAAGTGCATCGGTATTGAATACAACAGGCACCATGGGGCTATTATTCCATGAGAGTAATGTCTCAAACTGTCTATGCTATGATCGATTCCTGGGAAACCAGTAGTAGGTTTCGAAGCACATCTGGAGGCATTCTGTAATCTGTGGTCCTTCAGAGTGTTGATGCAACACAGATATTGCATCGGTATTGAATACAACAGGCACCATGGGGCTTTTATTCCATGGGAGTAATGTCTCAAACTGTTTACGCTTTCATCGATTCCTTTGAGACAAGTAGTAGTTTTCGAAGCACATATGGAGGCGTTCTGTTATCTGTGGACCTTCAGAGTGTTGAAGAAGCAGGGAAATTGCATCGGTATTGAATACAACAGGAACCTTTGGCTTTTATTCCATGGGGGGTAATGTCTCAAACTGTCTATGCTTTGATCGATTCCTGGGAGACCAGTAGTAGTTTTCGAAGCACATATGGAGGTATTCTGTAATCTGTGGACCTTCAGAGTGTTGAAGAAACAGGGAAATTGCATCGGTATTGAATACAAGAGGCATCGTGGGGCTTTTATTCCATGGGAGTAATGTCTCAAACTGTCTATGCTTTGATCGATTCCTGGGAGACCAGTAGTAGTTTTCGAAGCACATCTGGAGGCATTCTGTAATCTGTGGACCTTCAGAGTGTTGATGATACACAGATATTGCATCGGTATTGAATACAACAGGCACCATGGGGCTTTTATTCCATGGGAGTAATGTCTCAAACTGTCTACGCTTTCATCGATTCCTGGGAGACAAGTAGTAGTTTTCGAAGCACATATGGAGGCATTCTGTTATCTGTGGACCTTCAGAGTGTTGAAGAAACAGGGAAAGTGCATCGGTATTGAATACAACAGGCATCGTGGGGCTTTTATTCCATGGGAGTAATGTCTCAAACTGTCTATGCTTCGATCGATTCCTGGGAGACCAGTAGTAGTTTTTGAAGCACATCTGGAGGCATTCTGTAATCTGTGGACCTTCAGAGTGTTGATGAAACACAGATATTGCATCAGTATTGAATACAACAGGCACAATGGGGCTTTTATTCCATGGGAGAAATGTCTCAAACTGTCTACGGTTTGATCGATTCCTGGGAGACAAGTAGTAGTTTTCGAAGCACATATGGAGGCATTCTGTTATCTGTGGACCTTCAGAGTGTTGATGAAACACAGATATTGCATCGGTATTGAATACAACATGCACCATGGGGCTTTAATTCCATGGTAGTAATGTCTCAAACTGTCTATGCTTTGATCGATTCCTGGGAAACCAGTATTAAGTTTCGAAGCACATCTGGAGGTGTTCTGTAATCTGTGGTCCTTCAGAGTGTTGATAAAACAGGGAAATTGCATCGGTATTGAATACAACAAGCACCATGGGACTTATATTGCGTGGGAGTAATGTCTCAAACTGTCTACGCTTTGATCGATTTTTTGGAGGATCAATAGTAGTTTTCGAATGACATCTGGAGGCATTCTGTAATCTGTGGACCTTCGGAGTGCTGATGAAACAGGGAAATTGCATCAAGATTTAATACAACATTCACCATGCGCACTTTTCTCCATGGGAGTAATGTCTAATACTGTCTACGCTTTGAACGATTCCTGGGAGACCAGTAGTAGGTTTCGAAGCACATCTGGACGTATTCTGTAATCTGTGGTAATTCAGAGTGTTGATGAAACAGGTCAATTGCATCGGTATTCAATACAACAAGCACCATGGGACTTTTATTGCGTGGGAGTAATGTCTCAAACTGTCTACGCTTTGATCGATTCCTGGAGGATCAATAGTAGTATTCGAATCACATCTGGAGGCATTCTGTAATCTGTGGACCTTCGGAGTGCTGATGAAACAGGGAAATTGCATCGAGATTTAATACAACATTCACCATGCACACTTTTCTCGATGGGAGTAATGTCTAATACTGTCTACGCTTTGATCGATTCCTGGAAGACCAGTAGTAGTTTTCGAAGCACATCTGGAAAAATTCTGTAATCTGTGGACCTTCAGAGTGTTGATGAAACACAGATATTGCATCGGTATTGAATACAACAGGCACCATGGGGCTTTTATTCCATTGGAGTAATGTCTCAAACTGTCTATGCTTTCGTCGATTCCTGGGAGACAAGTAGTAGTTTTCGAAGCACATATGGAGGCATTCTGTTATCTGTGGACCTTCAGAGTGTTGAAGAAACAGAGAAATTGCATCGGTATTGAATTCAACAAGGAATCGTGGGGCTTTTATTCCATGGGAGTAATGTCTCAAACTGTCTATGCTTTCATCGATTCCTGGGAGACAAGTAGTAGTTTTCGAAGCACATATGGAGGCATTCTGTTATCTGTGGACCTTCAGAGTGTTGAAGAAACAGGGAAATTGCATCGGTATTGAATACAACAGGCACCATGGGGCTTTTATTCCATGGGAGTAATGTCTCAAACTGTCTATGCTTTGATCGATTCCTGGGAAACCAGTAGTAGGTTTCGAAGCGCATCTGGAGGCATTCTGTAATCTGTGGTCCTTCAGAGTGTTGATGAAACACAGATATTGCATCGGTATTGAATACAACAGGCACCATGGGGCTTTTATTCCATGGGAGTAATGTCTCAAACTGTCTATGCTTTCATCGATTCCTGGGAGACAAGTAGTAGTTTTCGAAACACATATGGAGGCATTCTGTTATCTGTGGACCTTCAGAGTGTTGAAGAAACAGAGAAATTGCATCGGTATTGAATCCAACAAGGAATCGTAGGGCTTTTATTCCATGGGAGTAATGTCTCATACTGTCTATGCTTTGATCGATTCCTCGGAGACCACGAGTAGTTTTCGAAGCACATCTGGAGGCATTCTGTAATCTGTGGACCTTCAGAGTGTTGATGAAACACAGATATTGCATCGGTATTGAATGCAACAGGCACCATGGGGCTTTTATTCCATGGGAGTAATGTCTCAAACTGTCTACGCTTTCATCAATTCCTGGGAGACAGGTAATAGTTTTCGAAGCACATATGGAGTCATTCTGTTATCTGTGGACCTTCAGAGTGTTGATGAAACACAGCTATTGCATCGGTATTGAATACAACAGGCACCATGGGGCTTTTATTCCATGGTAGTAATGTCTCAAACTGTCTATGCTTTGATCGATTCCTGGGAAACCAGTAGTAAGTTTCGAAGCACATCTGGAGGTATTCTGTAATCTGTGGTCCTTCCTAGTGTTGATGAAACAGGGAAATTGCATCGGTATTGAATACAACAAGCACCATAGGACTTTTATTGCGTGGGAGTAATGTCTCAAACTGTCTACGCTTTGATCGATTCCTGGAGGATCAATAGTAGTTTTCGAATCACATCTGGAGGCATTCTGTAATCTGTGGACCTTCGAAGTGCTGAAGAAACAGGGAAATTGCATCGAGATTTAATACAACATTCACCATGCGCACTTTTCTCCATGGGAGTAATGTCTAATACTGTCTACGCTTTGATCGATTCCTGGGAGACCAGTAGTAGGTTTCGAAGCACATCTGACCGTATTCTGTAATCTGTGGTCCTTCAGAGTGTTGATGAAACAGGGAAATTGCATCGGTATTGAATACAACAGGCACCATGGGGCTTTTATTCCATGGGAGTAATGTCTCAAACTGTCTATGATTTTAACGATTTCTGGGAGACCAGTAGTAGTTTTCGAAGCACATCTGGAGGCATTCTGTAATGTGTGGACGTGCAGAGTGTTGATGTAACACAGATATTGCATCGGTATTGAATACAACCAGCACTATGGGGCTTTTATTCCATGGGAGTAATGTCTCCAACTGTATATGCTTTGATCGATTCCTGGGAGTGCAGTAGTAGTTTTCGAAGCACATCTGGAGGCATTCTGTAATCTGTGTACCTTCAGAGTGTTGATGAAACACAGATATTGACCCGGTACTGAATTCAACAGGCACCAAGGGGCTTTTATTCCATGGGAGTATTATCTCAAACTGTCTATGCTTTGCTCGATTCCTGGGAGACCAGTAGTAGTTTTCGAAGCACATCTGGAGGCATTCTGTAATCCGTGGACCTTCAGAGTTTTGACGAAACAGGGAAATTGCATCGGTTTTGAATACAACAGGCACCATGGGGCTTTTATTCCATGGGAGTAATGTCTCAAACTGTCTATGTTATGATCGATTCCTGGGAGACCAGTAGTAGTTTTCGAAGCACATCTGGAGTCATTCTGTAATCTGTGGACCTACAGAGTGTTGATGAAACACAGATATTGCATCGGTATTGAATACAACAGTTACCATGGGCTTTTATTCCATGGGAGTAATGTCTCAAACTGTCTACGCTTTGATCGATTCCTGGGAGACCAGTAGTAGTTTCCGAAGCACATCTGAAGGCATTGTGTAATCTGTGGACGTTCAGAATGTTGATGAAATTCAGATATTGCATCGGTATTGAATACAACAGGCATCTTCGGGCATTTATTCCATGGAAGTAATGTCTCAAACGGTCTATGATTTGATCAATTCCTGGGAGACCAGTAGTAGTTTTCGAAGCACATCTGGAGGCGTTCTGTAAACTGTGGTCCTTCAGAGTGTTGATGAAACACAGATATTGCATCGGTATTGAATACAACAGGCCCCATGGGATTCTTATTCCATGGTAGTAATGTCTCAAACTGTCTATGCTTTGATCGATTCCTTGGAAACCAATAGTAGTTTCCGAAGCACATCTGGAGGCATTGTGTAATTTGTGGACGTTCAGAGTGTTGATGAAACAGGGAAATTGCATCGTTACTGAATACAAAGAGCACCATGGGGACTTTTATTCCATGGGAGTAATGTCTCAAACTGTCTACTCTTTGATCGATATCTGAGAGACCAGTAGTAGTTTTCGAAGCACATCTGGAATCATTCTGCAATCTGTGGACCTTCAGAGTGTTGATGAAACAGGGAAATTTCATCGGGATTGAATACAACAGGCAGTATGCGGACTTTTCTCCATGGGGGTAATGTGTCAAACTGTCTACGCTTTCATCAATTACTGGGAGATCAGTAGTAGTTTTCGAAGCACATCTGGAGGCATTCTGTAATCCGTGGACCTTCAGAGTTTTGATGAAACAGGGAAATTGCATCGGTATTGAATACAACAGGCACCATGGGGCTTTTATTCCATGGGATTAATGTTCAAACTGTCTATGCTTTGATCGATTCCTTTGAAACCAGTAGTAAGTTTCGAAGCACATATGAAGGCATTCTGTAATCTGTGGACCTTCAGAGTGTTGATGAAACAGGGATGTTGCATCGGTATTGAATACAACAGTCACCATGGTGCTTTTATTCCTTGGGAGAAATGTCTCAAAATGTCTATGCTTTGATCGATTCCTGGGAGACCAGTAGTAGTTTCCGAAGCACATCTGGAGGCATTCTGTAATCTGTGGACCTTCAGATTGTTCATGAAACACAGATATTGCATCAGTATTGAATACTACAGGCACCTTGGGACTGTTATTCCATTGGAGTAATGTCTCAAAATGTCTATGCTTTGATCGATTCCTGGGAGACCTGTAGTAGTTTTCGAAGCACATCTGGAGGCATTCTGTAATCTGTGGACCCTCAGAGTGTTGATGAAACACAGATATTGCATCGGTATTGAATACAACAGACACCATGGGGCTTTTATTCCATGGGAGTAATGTCTCAAACTGTCTATGCTTTGATCGATTCCTGGGAGACAAGTAGTAGTTTTCGAAGCACATATGGAGGCATTCTGTTATCTCTGGACCTTCAGAGTGTTGAAGAAACAGGGAAATTGCATCGGTATTGAATACAACAGGCATCGTGGGGCATTTATTCCATGGGAGTAATGTCTCAAACTGTCTACGCTTTGATCGATTCCTGGGAAACCAGTAGTAGGTTTCGAAGCACTTCTGGAGGTATTCTGTAATCTGTGGTCCTTCAGAGTGTTGATGAATCACGGAAATTGCATCGGTATTGAATACAACAAGCACCATGGGACTTTTATTGCGTGGGAGTAATGTCTCAAACTGTCTACGCTTTGATCGATTCCTGGAGGATCAATAGTAGTTTTCGAATCACATCTGGAGGCATTCTGTAATCTGTGGACCCTCGGAGTGCTGATGAAACAGGGAAATTGCATCGAGATTTAATACAACATTCACCATGCGCACTTTTCTCCATGGGATTAATGTCTAATACTGTCTACGCTTTGATCGATTCCTGGGAGACCAATAGTAGTTTCCGAAGCACATCTGGAGGCATTCTGTAATCTGTGGACGTTCAGAGTGTTGATGAAACACAGATATGGCATCGGTATTGAATACAACAAACACCATGGGGACTTTAATTCTGTGGGAGTAATGTCTCAAACTGTCTATGCTTTCATCGATTCCTGGGAGACCAGTAGTAGTTTTCGAAGCACATCTGGAGGCGTTCTGTAATCTGTGGACCTTCAGAGTGTTGATGAAACACAGATATTGCATCGGAATTGAATACAACGGGCACCATGGGGCTTTTATTCCATGGGAGTAATGTCTCAAAAATTCTATGCTTTGATCGATTCCTGGGAGACCAGTAGTAGTTTTCGAAGCACATTTGGAGGCATTCTGTAATCTGTGGACGTTCAGAGTGTTGATGAAACACAGATATTGCATCGGTATTGAATACAACAGGCACCATGGGGCTTTTATTCCATGGGAGTAATGTCTCAAAATGTCTATGCTTTGATCGATTCCTGGGAGACAAATAGTAGTTTTCGAAGCACATCTGGAGGCATTCTGTAATCTGTGGACGTTCAGAGTGTTGATGAAAGACAGATATGGCATCGGTATTGAATACAACAAGCACCATGGGGACTTTTATTCCGTGGGAGTAATGTCTCAAAATGTCTATGCTTTGATCGATTCCTGGGAGACCAGTAGTAGTTTTCGAAGCACATCTGGAGGCATTCTGTAATCTGTGGACCTTCAGAGTGTTGATGAAACAGAGAAATTGCATCGGTATTGAATACAACAGGCACCATGGGGCTTTTATTCCATGGGAGTAATGTCTCAAAATGTCTATGATTTGATCAATCCTGCGAGACCAGTAGTAGTTTTCGAAGCACATCTGGAGCCATTCTGTAATCTGTGAACCTTCAGAGTGTTGATGAAACACAGATATTGCATCGGTATTGAATACAACAGGCACCATGGGGCTTTTATTCCATGGGAGTAATGTCTCAAACTGTCTATGCTTTGATCGATTCCTGGGAGACAAGTAGTAGTTTTCGAAGCACATATGGAGGCATTCTGTTATCTCTGGACCTTCAGAGTGTTGAAGAAACAGGGAAATTGCATCGGTATTGAATACAACAGGCATCGTGCGGCATTTATTCCATGGGAGTAATGTCTCAAACTGTCTACGCTTTGATCGATTCCTGGGAAACCAATAGTAGGTTTCGAAGCACATCTGGAGGTATTCTGTAATCTGTGGTCCTTCAGAGTGTTGATGAAACAGGGAAATTGCATCGGTATTGAATACAACAGGCACCATGGGGCTTTTATTCCATGGGTGTAATATCTCAAACTGTCTATGCTTTGATCGATTCCTGGGAGACCAGTAGTAGTTTTCGAAGCACATTTGGAGGCATTCTGTAATCCGTGGACCTTCAGAGATTTGATGAAACAGGGAAATTGCATCGGTATTGAATACAACAGGCACCATGGGGCTTTTATTCCATGGGAGTAATGTCTCAAACTGTCTATGCTTTGATCGATTCCTGGGAGACCAGTAGTAGTTTTCGGCGCACATCTGGAGGCATTCTGTAATGTGTGGACGTTCAGAGTGTTGATGAAACTCAGATATTGCATCGGTATTGAATACAACAGGCAAAATGGGGCTTTTATTCCATGGGAGCAATGTCTCAAAATGTCTACGATTTGATCGATTCCTGGGAGACCAGTAGTAGTTTTCGAAGCACATCTGGAGGCGTTCTGTAAACTGTGGTCCTTCAGAGTGTTGATGAAACACAGATATTGCATCGGTATTGAATACAACAGGCACCATGGGATTCTTATTCCATGGGAGTAATGTCTCAAACTGTCTATGCTTTGATCGATTCCTTGGAAACCAACAGTAGTTTCCGAAGCACATCTGGAGGCATTGTGTAATTTGTGGACGTTCAGAGTGTTGATGAAACAGGGAAAGTGCATCGTTACTGAATACAAAGAGCACCATGGGGACTTTTATTCCATGGGAGTAATGTCTCAAACTGTCTACTCTTTGATCGATATCTGAGAGACCAGTAGTAGTTTTCGAAGCACATCTGGAGGCATTCTGCAATCTGTGGACCTTCAGAGTGTTGATGAAACAGGGAAATTTCATCGGGATTGAATACAACAGGCAGTATGCGGACTTTTCTCCATGGGGGTAATGTGTCAAACTGTCTACGCTTTCATCAGTTACTGGGAGATCAGTAGTAGTTTTCGAAGCACATCTGGAGGCATTCTGTAATCCGTGGACCTTCAGAGTTTTGATGAAACAGGGAAATTGCATGGGTATTGAATACAACAGGCACCATGGGGCTTTTATTCCATGGAGTAATGTCTCAAACTGTCTATGGTTTATTCGATTCCTGGGAGGCCAGTAGTAGTTTTCGAAGCACATCTGGAGGCATTCTGTAATCTGTGGACCTTCAGAGTGTTGATGAAGCACAGATATTGCATCGATATTGAATACAACAGACAAAATTGGGCTTTTATTCCATGGGAGTAATGTCGGAAATCTGTATGCTTTGATCGATTCCTGGGAGACCAGTAGTTGTTTTCGAAGCACATCTGGAGGCATTCTGTAATCTGTGGACCCTCAGAGTGTTGATGAAACACAGATATTGCATCGGTATTTAACACAACAGGCACCATGGGGCTTTTATTCCATGGGATTAATGTTCAAACTGTCTATGCTTTGATCGATTCCATTGAAACCAGTAGTAAGTTTCGAAGCACATATGAAGGCATTCTGTAATCTGTGGACCTTCAGAGTGTTGATGAAACAGGGATGTTGCATCGGTATTGAATACAACAGTCACCATTGTGCTTTTATTCCTTGGGAGAAATGTCTCAAAATGTCTATGCTTTGATCGATTCCTGGGAGACCAGTAGTAGTTTTCGAAGCACATCTGGAGGCATTCTGTAATCTGTGGACCTTCAGATTGTTGATGAAACACAGATATTGCATCAGTATTGAATACTACAGGCACCTTGGGACTTTTATTCCATTGGAGTAATGTCTCAAAATGTCTATGCTTTGATCGATTCCTGGGAGACCTGTAGTAGTTTTCGAAGCACATCTGGAGGCATTCTGTAATCTGTGGACCCTCAGAGTGTTGATGAAACACAGATATTGCATCGGTATTGAATACAACAGGCACCATGGGGCTTTTATTCCATGGGAGTAATGTCTCAAACTGTCTATGCTTTGATCGATTCCTGGGAGACAAGTAGTAGTTTTCGAAGCACATATGGAGGCATTCTGTTATCTCTGGACCTTCAGAGTGTTGAAGAAACAGGGAAATTGCATCGGTATTGAATACAACAGGCATCGTGGGGCATTTATTCCATGGGAGTAATGTCTCAAACTGTCTACGCTTTGATCGATTCCTGGGAAACCAGTAGTAGGTTTCGAAGCACATCTGGAGGTATTCTGTAATCTGTGGTCCTTCAGAGTGTTGATGAAACACGGAAATTGCATCGGTATTGAATACAACAAGCACCATGTGACTTTTATTGCGTGGGAGTAATGTCTCAAACTGTCTACGCTTTGATCGATTCCTGGAGGATCAATAGTAGTTTTCGAATCACATCTGGAGGCATTCTGTAATCTGTGGACCTTCGGAGTGCTGATGAAACAGGGAAATTGCATCGAGATTTAATACAACATTCACCATGCGCACTTTTCTCCATGGGATTAATGTCTAATACTGTCTACGCTTTGATCGATTCCTGGGAGACCATTAGTAGTTTCCGAAGCACATCTGGAGGCATTCTGTAATCTGTGGACGTTCAGCGTGTTGATGAAACACAGATATGGCATCGGTATTGAATACAACAAACACCATGGGGACTTTAATTCCGTGGGAGTAATGTCTCAAACTGTCTATGCTTTCATCGATTCCTGGGAGACCAGTAGTAGTTTTCGAAGCACATCTGGAGGCGTTCTGTAATCTGTGGACCTTCAGAGTGTTGATGAAACACAGATATTGCATCGGTATTGAATACAACAGGCACCATGGGGCTTTTATTCCATGGGAGTAATGTCTCAAAAATTCTATGCTTTGATCGATTCCTGGGAGACCAGTAGTAGTTTTCGAAGCACATTTGGAGGCATTCTGTAATCTGTGGACGTTCAGAGTGTTGATGAAACACAGATATTGCATCGGTATTGAATACAACAGGCACCATGGGGCTTTTATTCCATGGGAGTAATGTCTCAAAATGTCTATGCTTTGATCGATTCCTGGGAGACAAATAGTAGTTTCCGAAGCACATCTGGAGGCATTCTGTAATCTGTGGACGTTCAGAGTGTTGATGAAACACAGATATTGCATCGGTATTGAATACAACAGGCACCATGGGGCTTTTATTCCATGGGAGTAATGTCTTAAAATGTCAATGCTTTGATCGATTCCTGGGAGACAAATAGTAGTTTCCGAAGCACATCTGGAGGCATTCTGTAATCTGTGGACGTTCAGAGTGTTGATGAAAGACAGATATGGCATCGGTATTGAATACAACAAGCACCATGGGGACTTTTATTCCGTGGGAGTAATGTCTCAAACTGTCTACGCTATGATCGATTCCTGGGAGACCAGTAGTAGTTTTCGAAGCACATTTGGAGGCATTCTGTAATCCGTGGACCTTCAGAGATTTGATGAAACAGGGAAATTGCATCGGTATTGAATACAACAGGCACCATGTGGCTTTTATTCCATGGGAGTAATGTCTCAAACTGTCTATGCTTTGATCGATTCCTGGGAGACCAGTAGTAGTTTTCGACGCACATCTGGAGGCATTCTGTAATGTGTGGACGTTTAGAGTGTTGATGAAACTCAGATATTGCATCGGTATTGAATACAACAGGCAAAATGGGGCTTTTATTCCATGGGAACAATGTCTCAAAATGTCTACGATTTGATCGATTCCTGGGAGACCATTAGTAGTTTTCGAAGCACATCTGGAGGCATTCTGTAATCTGTGGACCTTCAGAGTGTTGATGAAGCACAGATATTGCATCGGTATTGAATACAACAGACAAAATTGGGCTTTTATTCCATGGGAGTAATGTCGGAAATCTGTATGCTTTGATCGATTCCTGGGAGACCAGTAGTTGTTTTCGAAGCACATCTGGAGGCAGTCTGTAATCTGTGGACCCTCAGAGAGTTGATGAAACACAGATATTGCATCGGTATTTAACACAACAGGCACCATGGGGCTTTTATTCCATGGGATTAATGTTCAAACTGTCTATGCTTTGATCGATTCCTTTGAAACCAGTAGTAAGTTTCGAAGCACATATGAAGGCATTCTGTAATCTGTGGACCTTCAGAGTGTTGATGAAACAGGGATGTTGCATCGGTATTGAATACAACAGTCACCATTGTGCTTTTATTCCTTGGGAGAAATGTCTCAAAATGTCTATGCTTTGATCGATTCCTGGGAGACCAGTAGTAGTTTTCGAAGCACATCTGGAGGCATTCTGTAATCTGTGGACCTTCAGATTGTTGATGAAACACAGATATTGCATCAGTATTGAATACTACAGGCACCTTGGGACTTTTATTCCATTGGAGTAATGTCTCAAAATGTCTATGCTTTGATCGATTCCTGGGAGACCTGTAGTAGTTTTCGAAGCACATCTGGAGGCATTCTGTAATCTGTGGACCCTCAGAGTGTTGATGAAACACAGATATTGCATCGGTATTGAATACAACAGGCACCATGGGGCTTTTATTCCATGGGAGTAATGTCTCAAACTGTGTATGCTTTGATCGATTCCTGGGAGACAAGTAGTTGTTTTCGAAGCACATGTGGAGGCATTCTGTTATCTATGGACCTTCAGAGTGTTGAAGAAACAGGGAAATTGCATCGGTATTGAATACAACAGGCATCGTGGGGCATTTATTCCATGGGAGTAATGTCTCAAACTGTCTACGCTTTGATCGATTCCTGGGAAACCAGTAGTAGGTTTCGAAGCACATCTGGAGGTATTCTGTAATCTGTGGTCCTTCAGAGTGTTGATGAAACACGGAAATTGCATCGGTATTGAATACAACAAGCACCATGGGACTTTTATTGCGTGGGAGTAATTTCTCAAACTGTCTACGCTTTGATCGATTCCTGGAGGATCAATAGTAGTTTTCGAATCACATCTGGAGGCATTCTGTAATCTGTGGACCTTCGGAGTGCTGATGAAACAGGGAAATTGCATCGAGATTTAATACAACATTCACCATGCGCACTTTTCTCCATGGGATTAATGTCTAATACTGTCTACGCTTTGATCGACTCCTGGGAGACCAATAGTAGTTTCCGAAGCACATCTGGAGGCATTCTGTAATCTGTGGACGTTCAGAGTGTTAATGAAACACAGATATGGCATCGGTATTGAATACAACAAACACCATGGGGACTTTAATTCCGTGGGAGTAATGTCTCAAACTGTCTATGCTTTCATCGATTCCTGGGAGACCAGTAGTAGTTTTCGAAGCACATCTGGAGGCGTTCTGTAATCTGTGGACCTTCAGAGTGTTGATGAAACACAGATATTGCATCGGTATTGAATACAACAGGCACCATGGTGCTTTTATTCCATGGGAGTAATGTCTCAAAAATTCTATGCTTTGATCGATTCCTGGGAGACCAGTAGTAGTTTTCGAAGCACATTTGGAGGCATTCTGTAATCTGTGGACGTTCAGAGTGTTGAAACACAGATATTGCATCGGTATTGAATACAACAGGCACCATGGGGCTTTTATTCCATGGGAGTAATGTCTCAAAATGTCTATGCTTTGATCGATTCCTGGGAGACAAATAGTAGTTTCCGAAGCACATCTGGAGGCATTCTGTAATCTGTGGACGTTCAGAGTGTTGATGAAAGACAGATATGGCATCGGTATTGAATACAACAAGCACCATGGGGACTTTTATTCCGTGGGAGTAATGTCTCAAAATGTCTATGCTTTGATCGATTCCTGGGAGACCAGTAGTAGTTTTCGAAGCACATCTGGATTCATTCTGTAATCTGTGGACCTTCAGAGTGTTGATGAAACAGAGAAATTGCATCGGTATTGAATACAACAGGCACCATGGGGCTTTTATTCCATGGGAGTAATGTCTCAAAATGTCTATGCTTTGATCGATTGCTGCGAGACCAGTAGTAGTTTTCGAAGCACATCTGGAGGCATTCTGTAATCTGTGGACCTTCAGAGTGTTGATGAAACACAGATATTGCATCGGTATTGAATACAACAGGCACCATGGGGCTTTTATTCCATGGGAGTAATGTCTCAAACTGTCTATGCTTTGATCGATTCCTGGGAGACAAGTAGTAGTTTTCGAAGCACATATGGAGGCATTCTGTTATCTCTGGACCTTCAGAGTGTTGAAGAAACAGGGAAATTGCATCGATATTGAATACAACAGGCATCGTGGGGCATTTATTCCATGGGAGTAATGTCTCAAACTGTCTACGCTTTGATCGATTCCTGGGAAACCAGTAGTAGGTTTCGAAGCACATCTGGAGGTATTCTGTAATCTGTGGTCCTTCAGAGTGTTGATGAAACAGGGAAATTGCATCGGTATTGAATACAACAGGCAAAATGGGGCTTTTATTCCATGGGAGCAATGTCTCAAAATGTCTACGATTTGATCGATTCCTGGGAGACCAGTAGTAGTTTTCGAAGCACATCTGGAGGCATTCTGTAATCTGTGGACCTTCAGAGTGTTGATGAAACACAGATATTGCATCGGTATTGAATACAACAGGCACTATCGGGCTTTATTCCATGGGCGTAATGTCTCAAACTGTCTATGCTTTGATCGATTCCTGGGAGACCAGTAGTAGTTTTCGAAGCACATCTGGAGGCATTCTGTAATCCGTGGACCTTCAGAGTTTTGATGAAACAGGGAAATTGCATCGGTATTGAATACAACAGTCACCATGGGGCTTTTATTCCATGGGAGTAATGTCTCAAACTCTCTATGCTTTGATCGATTCCTGGGAGACCAGTAGCAGTTTTCAAAGCACATCAGGAGGTATTCTGTAATGTGTGGACGTTCAGAGTGTTGATGAAACTCAGATATTGCATCGGTATTTAACACAACAGGCACCATGGGGCTTTTATTCCATGGGAGTAATGTCTCAAAATCTCTATGCTTCGATCGATTCCTGGGAGACCAGTAGTAGTTTTCGAAGCACATCTGGAGGCATTCTGTAATCTGTGCACCTTCAGGGTGTTGATGAAACACAGATATTGCATCGGTATTTAACACAACAGGCACCATGGGCCTTTTATTCCATGGGAGTAATGTCTCAAACTGTCTTTGCTTTGATCGATTCCTGGGAAACCAGTAGTAGTTTTCGATGCACATATGGAGGCATTCTGTAATCTGTCGACCTTCAGAGTGTTAATGAAACAGGAATATTGCATCGGTATTGAATACAACAGGCACCATGGTGCTTTTATTACTTGGGAGTAATGTCTCAAACTGTCTATGCTTTGATCGATTCCTGGGAGACCAGTAGTAGTTTTTGAAGCACATCTGGAGGCATTCTGTAATCTGTGTACCTTCAGAGTGTTGATGAAACACAGATGTTGCATCGGTATTGAATACAACAGTCACCATTGTGCTTTTATTCCTTGGGAGAAAAGTCTCAAAATGTCTATGCTTTGATCGATTCCTGGGAGACCAGTAGTAGTTTTCGAAGCACATCTGGAGGCATTCTGTAATCTGTGGACCTTCAGATTGTTGATGAAACACAGATATTGCATCAGTATTGAATACTACAGGCACCTTGGGACTTTTATTCCATTGGAGTAATGTCTCAAAATGTCTATGCTTTGATCGATTCCTGGGAGACCTGTAGTAGTTTTCGAAGCACATCTGGAGGCATTCTGTAATCTGTGGACCCTCAGAGTGTTGATGAAACACAGATATTGCATCGGTATTGAATACAACAGGCACCATGGGGCTTTTATTCCATGGGAGTAATGTCTCAAACTGTGTATGCTTTGATCGATTCCTGGGAGACAAGTAGTTGTTTTCGAAGCACATATGGAGGCATTCTGTTATCTCTGGACCTTCAGAGTGTTGAAGAAACAGGGAAATTGCATCGGTATTGAATACAACAGGCATCGTGGGGCATTTATTCCATGGGAGTAATGTCTCAAACTGTCTACGCTTTGATCGATTCCTGGGAAACCAGTAGTAGGTTTCGAAGCACATCTGGAGGTATTCTGTAATCTGTGGTCCTTCAGAGTGTTGATGAAACACGGAAATTGCATCGGTATTGAATACAACAAGCACCATGGGACTTTTATTGCGTGGGAGTAATTTCTCAAACTGTCTACGCTTTGATCGATTCCTGGAGGATCAATAGTAGTTTTCGAATCACATCTGGAGGCATTCTGTAATCTGTGGACCTTCGGAGTGCTGATGAAACAGGGAAATTGCATCGAGATTTAATACAACATTCACCATGCGCACTTTTCTCCATGGGATTAATGTCTAATACTGTCTACGCTTTGATCGACTCCTGGGAGACCAATAGTAGTTTCCGAAGCACATCTGGAGGCATTCTGTAATCTGTGGACGTTCAGAGTGTTAATGAAACACAGATATGGCATCGGTATTGAATACAACAAACACCATGGGGACTTTAATTCCGTGGGAGTAATGTCTCAAACTGTCTATGCTTTCATCGATTCCTGGGAGACCAGTAGTAGTTTTCGAAGCACATCTGGAGGCGTTCTGTAATCTGTGGACCTTCAGAGTGTTGATGAAACATAGATATTGCATCGGTATTGAATACAACAGGCACCATGGTGCTTTTATTCCATGGGAGTAATGTCTCAAAAATTCTATGCTTTGATCGATTCCTGGGAGACCAGTAGTAGTTTTCGAAGCACATTTGGAGGCATTCTGTAATCTGTGGACGTTCAGAGTGTTGAAACACAGATATTGCATCGGTATTGAATACAACAGGCACCATGGGGCTTTTATTCCATGGGAGTAATGTCTCAAAATGTCTATGCTTTGATCGATTCCTGGGAGACAAATAGTAGTTTCCGAAGCACATCTGGAGGCATTCTGTAATCTGTGGACGTTCAGAGTGTTGATGAAAGACAGATATGGCATCGGTATTGAATACAACAAGCACCATGGGGACTTTTATTCCGTGGGAGTAATGTCTCAAAATGTCTATGCTTTGATCGATTCCTGGGAGACCAGTAGTAGTTTTCGAAGCACATCTGGATTCATTCTGTAATCTGTGGACCTTCAGAGTGTTGATGAAACAGAGAAATTGCATCGGTATTGAATACAACAGGCACCATGGGGCTTTTATTCCATGGGAGTAATGTCTCAAAATGTCTATGCTTTGATCGATTGCTGCGAGACCAGTAGTAGTTTTCGAAGCACATCTGGAGGCATTCTGTAATCTGTGGACCTTTAGAGTGTTGATGAAACACAGATATTGCATCGGTATTGAATACAACAGGCACCATGGGGCTTTTATTCCATGGGAGTAATGTCTCAAACTGTCTATGCTTTGATCGATTCCTGGGAGACAAGTAGTAGTTTTCGAAGCACATATGGAGGCATTCTGTTATCTCTGGACCTTCAGAGTGTTGAAGAAACAGGGAAATTGCATCGATATTGAATACAACAGGCATCGTGGGGCATTTATTCCATGGGAGTAATGTCTCAAACTGTCTACGCTTTGATCGATTCCTGGGAAACCAGTAGTAGGTTTCGAAGCACATCTGGAGGTATTCTGTAATCTGTGGTCCTTCAGAGTGTTGATGAAACAGGGAAATTGCATCGGTATTGAATACAAGAGGCAAAATGGGGCTTTTATTCCATGGGAGCAATGTCTCAAAATGTCTACGATTTGATCGATTCCTGGGAGACCAGTAGTAGTTTTCGAAGCACATCTGGAGGCATTCTGTAATCTGTGGACCTTCAGAGTGTTGATGAAACACAGATATTGCATCGGTATTGAATACAACAGGCACTATCGGGCTTTATTCCATGGGCGTAATGTCTCAAACTGTCTATGCTTTGATCGATTCCTGGGAGACCAGTAGTAGTTTTCGAAGCACATCTGGAGGCATTCTGTAATCCGTGGACCTTCAGAGTTTTGATGAAACAGGGAAATTGCATCGGTATTGAATACAACAGTCACCATGGGGCTTTTATTCCATGGGAGTAATGTCTCAAACTCTCTATGCTTTGATCGATTCCTGGGAGACCAGTAGCAGTTTTCAAAGCACATCAGGAGGTATTCTGTAATGTGTGGACGTTCAGAGTGTTGATGAAACTCAGATATTGCATCGGTATTTAACACAACAGGCACCATGGGGCTTTTATTCCATGGGAGTAATGTCTCAAAATCTCTATGATTCGATCGATTCCTGGGAGACCAGTAGTAGTTTTCGAAGCACATCTGGAGGCATTCTGTAATCTGTGCACCTTCAGGGTGTTGATGAAACACAGATATTGCATCGGTATTTAACACAACAGGCACCATGGGCCTTTTATTCCATGGGAGTAATGTCTCAAACTGTCTTTGCTTTGATCGATTCCTGGGAAACCAGTAGTAGTTTTCGATGCACATATGGAGGCATTCTGTAATCTGTCGACCTTCAGAGTGTTAATGAAACAGGAATATTGCATCGGTATTGAATACAACAGGCACCATGGTGCTTTTATTACTTGGGAGTAATGTCTCAAACTGTCTATGCTTTGATCGATTCCTGGGAGACCAGTAGTAAATTTCGAAGCACAACTGGAGGCATTCTGTAATCTGTGGACCTTCGGAGTGCTGATGAATCAGGGAAATTGCATCGAGATTTAATTCAACATTCACCATGCGTACTTTTCTCCATGGGCGTAATGTCTAAAACTGTCTACGCTTTGATCGATTCCTGGGAGACCAATGTTAGTTTCCGAAGCAAATCTGGAGGCATACTGTAATCTGTGGACGTTCAGAGTGTTGATGAAACACAGATATGCCATCGGTATTGAATACAACAAGCACCATGGGGACTTTATTCCATGGGAGTAATGTCCTAATCTGTCTATGCTTTGATCGATACCTGGGAGACCAGTAGTAGTTTTCAAAGCACATCTGGAAGCATTCTGCAATCTGTGTACCTTCAGAGTGTTGATGAAACACAGATATTGCATCGGTATTGAATACAACAAGCCCCATGGTGTTTTATTCCAGGGGAGTAATGTCTCAAACAGTCTATGCTTTGATCGATTCCTGGGAGACCAGTAGGAGTTTTCGAAGCACATCTGGAGGCAATCTGTAATCTGTGGTCCTTCAGAGTGTTGATGAAATATTGAAATTGCATCGGTATTGAATACAACAAGCACCATGGGACTTTTATTCCATGGGAGTAATATCTAAACTGTCTACGCTTTGATCGATTCCTGGGAGACCAATAGTAGTTTTCGAAGTACACCTGGAGGCATTCGGTAATCTGTGGACCTTCAGAGTGTTGATGAAACAGGGAAATTGCATCGAGATTTAATACAACATTCACCATGTGCACTTTTCTCCATGGGAGTAATTTCTCACACTGTCTACGCTTTGATCGATTCCTGGGCGAACAATAGTAGTTTCCGAAGCACATCTGGCGGCATTCTGTAATCTGTGGACGTTCAGAGTGTTGATGAAACACAGATATGGCATCGGTATTGAATACAACAAGCACCATGGGGACTTTTATTCCATGGGAGTAATGTCTCAAACTGTCTACGATTTGATCGATTCCTGGGAGACCAGTAGTAGTTTTCGAAGCACATCTGGAGGCATTCTGTTATCTGTGGACCTTCAGAGTGTTTATGAAGCACAGGTATTGTATCGGTATTGAACACAACAGGCACCATGGGGCTTTTATTCCATGGGAGTAATGTCTCAAACTGTCTATGTTTTGATCGATTCCTGGGAAACCAGTAGTAGTTTCCGAAGCACATCTGGAGGCATTCTGTAATCTGTGGACGTTCAGAGTGTTGATGAAACACAGATATGCCATCGGTATTGAATACAACAAGCACCATGGGGACTTTATCCATGGGAGTAATGTCTCAATCTGTCTATGCTTTGATCGATTCCTGGGAGACCAGGGGTAGTTTTCGAAGCACATCTGGAGGCATTCTGTAATCTGCGTACCTTCAGAGTGTTGATGAAACACATATTTTGACTCGGTACTGAATACAACAGGCACCATGGGGCTTTTATTCCATGAGAGTAATAACTCAAACTGTCTATGCTTTGATCGATTCCTGGGAGACCAATAGTAGTTTCCGAAGCACATCTGGAGGCATTCTGTAAACTGTGGACGTTCAGAGTGTTGACGAAAGACAGATATTGCATCGGTATTGAATACAACAGGCACCATGGGGTTTTATTCCATGGGAGTAATATCTTAAACTGGCTGCGCTTTGATCGATTCCTGGGAGACAAATAGTAGTTTCCGAAGCACATCTGGAGGCATTCTGTAATCTGTGGACGTTCAGAGTGTTGACAAAAGACAGATATTGCATCGGTATTGAATACAACAAACACCATGCAGACTTTTATTCCATGGGAGTAATGTCTCCAATTGTCTACTCTTTGATCGATAACTGGGAGACCAGTAGTAGTTTTCGAAGCACATCTGGAGGCATTCTGTCATCTGTGGACCTTCAGAGTGTTGATGAAACACAGATATTGCATCGGTATTTAATACAACGGGCACCATGGGGCTCTTATTCCATGGGAGTAATGTCTCAAACTGTCTATGCTTTGATCGATTCCTGGGAGACCAGTAGGAGTTTTCGAAGCACATCTGGAGGCAATCTGTAATCTATGGTCCTTCAGGGTGTTGATGAAACTGGGAAATTGCATCGGTATTGAATACAACAAGCACCACGGGACTTTTACTCCATTGGAGTAATGTCTCAAACTGTCTATGCTTTGATCGATTCCTGGAAAACCAGTAGTAGATTTCGAAGCACATCAGGAGGCATTCTGTAATCTGTGAACCTTCAGAGTGTTGATGAAGCACAGATATTGTATCGGTATTGAACACTACAGGCACCATGGTGCTTTTATTCCATGGGAGTAATGTCTCAAACTGTCTATGCTTTGATCGATTCCTGGGAAACCAGTAGTAGTTTTCGAAGCACATCAGGAGGCATTCTGTAATCTGTGGACCTTCAGAGTGTTGATGAAACAGAGAAATTGCGTCAGTATTCAATACAACAAGCACCATGCGGACTTTTCTATATGGGAGTAATGTCTCATACTGACTACGCTTTGATCGATTACTGAGAGACCAGTAGTAGTTTTCGAAGCACATCTGGAGTCATTCTGTAATCTGCGGACATTCAGAGTGCTGATGAAACACAGAAATTGCATCGGGATTGAATACAACAGGCTCCATGCGGACTTTATCTCCATGGGGGTAATGTCTCAAACTGTCTACGCTTTGATCGATACCTGGGAGACCAGTAGTAGTTTTCGAAGCACATCTTTAGGCATTCTGTAACCTACGGACATTCAGAGTGTTGATGAAACAGGGAAACTGCATCGAGATTTAATACAACATTCACCATGCGCCTTTTCCTCCATGGGAGTAATGTCTCACACTGCCTACGCTTTGATCGATTCCTGCGAGAAGAATTATAGTTTCCGAAGGACATCTGGAGGCATTCTGTAATCTGTGGACATTCAGAGTGTTGATGAAACACAGATATGCCATCGGTATTGAATACAACAAGCACCATGGGGACTTTATCCATGGGAGTAATGTCTCAATCTGTCTATGCTTTGATCGATTCCTGGGAGACCAGGGGTAGTTTTCGAAGCACATCTGGAGGCATTCTGTAATCTGCGTACCTTCAGAGTGTTGATGAAACACATATTTTGACTCGGTACTGAATACAACAGGCACCATGGGGCTTTTATTCCATGAGAGTAATAACTCAAACTGTCTATGCTTTGATCGATTCCTGGGAGACCAATAGTAGTTTCCGAAGCACATCTGGAGGCATTCTGTAAACTGTGGACGTTCAGAGTGTTGACGAAAGACAGATATTGCATCGGTATTGAATACAACAGGCACCATGGGGTTTTATTCCATGGGAGTAATATCTTAAACTGTCAGCGCTTTGATCGATTCCTGGGAGACAAATAGTAGTTTCCGAAGCACATCTGGAGGCATTCTGTAATCTGTGGACGTTCAGAGTGTTGACAAAAGACAGATATTGCATCGGTATTGAATACAACAAACACCATGGAGACTTTTATTCCATGGGAGTAATGTCTCCAATTGTCTACTCTTTGATCGATAACTGGGAGACCAGTAGTAGTTTTCGAAGCACATCTGGAGGCATTCTGTCATCTGTGGACCTTCAGAGTGTTGATGAAACACAGATATTGCATCGGTATTTAATACAACGGGCACCATGGGGCTCTTATTCCATGAGAGTAATGTCTCAAACTGTCTATGCTTTGATCGATTCCTGGGAGACCAGTAGGAGTTTTCAAAGCACATCTGGAGGCAATCTGTAATCTATGGTCCTTCAGGGTGTTGATGAAACTGGGAAATTGCATCGGTATTGAATACAACAGGCACCACGGGACTTTTACTCCATTGGAGTAATGTCTCAAACTGTCTATGCTTTGATCGATTCCTGGAAAACCAGTAGTAGATTTCGAAGCACATCAGGAGGCATTCTGTAATCTGTGAACCTTCAGAGTGTTGATGAAGCACAGATATTGTATCGGTATTGAACACTACAGGCACCATGGTGCTTTTATTCCATGGGAGTAATGTCTCAAACTGTCTATGCTTTGATCGATTCCTGGGAAACCAGTAGTAGTTTTCGAAGCACATCAGGAGGCATTCTGTAATCTGTGGACCTTCAGAGTGTTGATGAAACAGAGAAATTGCGTCAGTATTCAATACAACAAGCACCATGCGGACTTTTCTATATGGGAGTAATGTCTCATACTGACTACGCTTTGATCGATTACTGAGAGACCAGTAGTAGTTTTCGAAGCACATCTGGAGTCATTCTGTAATCTGCGGACATTCAGAGTGCTGATGAAACACAGAAATTGCATCGGGATTGAATACAACAGGCTCCATGCGGACTTTATCTCCATGGGGGTAATGTCTCAAACTGTCTCCGCTTAGATCGATTAATGGGAGACCAGTAGTAGTTTTTGAAGCACATCTGGAGGCATTCTGTAATCTGTCGACCTTCAGAGTATTGAAGAAACACAGATATTGCATCGGTATTGAATACAACAGTTACCAAGGGGCTTTTATTCCATGGGAGTAATGTCTCAAACTGTCTATGCTTTGATCGATTCCTGGGAGACAGTAGTAGTTTTCGAAGGATATCTGGAGGCATTCTGCAGTCTGCGGACCTTCAGATTGTTGATGAAATAGGGAAATTGCATCGGTATTGAATACAACATTCACCATGGTGCTTTTATTTCATGGGAGTAATGTCTCAAACTGTCTATGCTTTGATCGATTCTTGGGAAACCGGTAGTAGGTTTCGAAGCACATCTGGTGGCATTCTGTAATCTGTAGACCTTCAGAGTGTTGATGAAACAGGGAAATTGCATCGGTATTGAATACAAAAAGCACCATGGGGCTTTTATTCCATGGGAGTAATGTCTCAAACTGTCTATGGGTTGATCGATTCCTGGGAGATCAGTAGTAGTTTTCGAAGCACATCCGGAGGCATTCTGTAATCTGTGGACCTTCAGAGTGTTGATGGAACACAGAAATTGCATCGGTATTGAATACATAAGGCAATATGGGGCTTTTATTCCATGGGAGTAATGTCTCAAAATGTCTACGCTTTGATCGATTCCTGGGAGACCAGTAGTAGTTTTTGAAGCACATCTGGAGGCATTCTGTAATCTGTCGACCTTCAGAGTATTGAAGAAACACAGATATTGCATCGGTATTGAATACAACAGTTACCAAGGGGCTTTTATTCCATGGGAGTAATGTCTCAAACTGTCTATGCTTTGATCGATTCCTGGGAGACAGTAGTAGTTTTCGAAGGATATCTGGAGGCATTCTGCAATCTGCGGACCTTCAGATTGTTGATGAAATAGGGAAATTGCATCGGTATTGAATACAACATTCAGCCTGGTGCTTTTATTTCATGGGAGTAATGTCTCAAACTGTCAATGGTTTGATCGATTCCTGGGAAGCCAGTATTAGTTTTCGAAGCACATATGGAGGCATTCTGTAATCTGTGGACCTTCAGAGTTTAAATGAAACAGGGATAATTCATCGGTATTGAATACAACAGGCACCATGGTGCCTTTATTCCATGGGAGTAATGTCTCAAAATGTCTATGCTTTGATCGATTCCTGGTAGACCAGTAGTAGTTTTCGAAGCACATCTGGAGGCATTCTGTAATCTGTGGTCCTTCAGAGTGTTGAAGAAACAAGGAAATTGCAACGGTATTGAATACAACAGGCACCATGGTGCTTTTATTCCATGGGAGTAATGTCTCAAACAGTCAATGTTTTGATCGATACCTGGGAGACAAGTAGTAGTTTTCGAAGCACATCTGGAGGTATTCTGTAGTCTGTGGTCCTTCAGACTGTTGATGAAACAGGGAAATTGCATCGGTATTGAATACAACAAGCACCATGGGACTTTTATTGCATGGGAGTAATGTCTCAAACTGTCTACGCCTTGATCTATTCCTGGAAGACCAATAGTAGTTTTCGAAGCACATCTGGGGGCATTCTGTAATCTGTGGACCTTCGGAGTGCTGATGAAACAGAGAAATTGCATCGGTATTGAATACAACAATCATCATGGAGACTTTTATTCCATGGGATTAATGTCTCCAATTGTCTACATTTTGATCGATTTCTGGGAGACCAGTAGTAGTTTTCGAAGCACATCTGGTGGCATTCTGTAATCTGTGGACCTTCAGAGTGTTGATGAAACACAGAAATAGCATCGAAATTGAATACAACAGGCACCATGCGGACTTTTCTCAATGGGAGTAATATCTCAAACTGTCTACGCTGTGATCGATCCCTGGGAGACCAGTAGTAGTTTAGAAAGCACATCAGGATGCATTCTGTAATCTGTAGACCCTCAGAGTGTTAATGAAACAAAGTAATTGCATCGGGATTGAATACAACAGGCACTATGGGGACTTTTCTCCAAGGGGGTAATGTGTCAAACTGTCTACGCTTTCATCAATTACTGGGAGAGCAGCAGTAGTTTTCGAAGCAGATCTAGAGGCATTCTGTAATCTGTGGACCTTCAGAGTGTTGATGAAACAGGGAAATTGCATCGGTATCGAATACAACAGGCAACATGGGGCTTTTATTCCATGGGAGTAATGTCTCATACTGTCTATGCGTTGATCGATTCCTGGGAGACCAGTAGTAGTTTTCGAAGCACATCTTTAGGCATTCTGTAATCTGTGGACCTTCAGAGTGTTGATGGAACACAGATGTTGCATCGGTATTGAATACAACAGGCGAAAAGGGGCTTTTATACCATGGGAGTAATGTCTCAAAATGTCTACGCTTTGATCGACACCTGGGAGACCAGTAGTACTTTTTGAAGCACGTCTGGAGGCATTCTGTAATCTGTGGACCTTCAGAGTGTTGATGAAACACAGATATTGCATCGGTATTGAATACAACAGTTACAATGGGGCTTTTATTCCATGGGAGTAATGTCTCAAACTGTCTATGCTTTGATCGATTCCTGGGAGACAGTAGTAGTTTTCGAAGGATATCTGGAGGTATTCTGTAATCTGCGGACCTCCAGAGTGTTGATGAAACACAGATATTGCATCGGTATTGAACACAACAGGCACCATGGGGCTTTTATTCCATGGGAGTAATGTCTCAAACTGTCTATGCTTTGATCGATTCCTGGGAAACCAGTAGTAGTTTTCGAAGCACATATGGAGGCATTCTGTAATCTGTGGACCTTCAGAGTGTTGATGAAACAGGGATATTGCATCGGTATTGAATACAACAGGCACCATGGTGCTTTTATTCCATGGGAGTAATGTCTCAAAATATCTATGCTTTGATCGATTCTTGGGAGACCAGTAGTAGCTTTCGAAGCACATCTGGAGGCATTCTGTAATCTGTGGACCTTCAGAGTGTTGATGAAACACAGATATTGCATCGGTATTGAATACAACAGGCTCCATGGGGCTTTTATTCCATGGGGGTAATGTCTCACACTGTCTATGCTTTGATCGATTCCTGGGAGACCAGTAGTAGTTTTCTAAGGACATCTGGAGGCAT
Source organism: Schistocerca gregaria (assembly GCF_023897955.1). Taxonomy (NCBI): domain Eukaryota; kingdom Metazoa; phylum Arthropoda; class Insecta; order Orthoptera; family Acrididae; genus Schistocerca; species Schistocerca gregaria. Next base: position 6,847,008 of record NW_026061730.1, read on the forward strand.
TCTGCAATTTGCGGACCTTCAGATTGTTGATGAAATAGGGAAATTGCATCGGTATTGAATACAACAGGCACCATGGTGCTTTTATTTCATGGGAGCAATGTCTCAAACTATCAATGCTTTGATCGATTCCTGGGAGACCAGTAGTAGTTTTCGAAGCACATCTGCAGGCATTCTGTAATCTGTGGACCTTCAGAGTGTTGATGAAGCACAGATATTGCATCGGTATTGAATACAACAGGCAAAATTGGGCATTTATTCCATGGGAGTAATGTCTCAAAATCTCTATGCTTTGATCGATTCCTGGGAGACCAGTAGTAGTTTTCCAAGCACATCTGGAGGTATTCTGTAATCAGTGGACCTTCAGAGTGTTGATGAAACACTGATATTGCATCGGTATTGAACACAACAGGCACCATGGGGCTTTTATTCCATGGGATTAATGTCTCCAATTGTCTACATTTTGATCGATTTCTGGGAGACCAGTAGTAGTTTTCGAAGCACATCTGGTGGCATTCTGTAATCTGTGGACCTTCAGAGTGTTGATGAAACACAGAAATAGCATCGAAATTGAATACAACAGACACCATGCGGACTTTTCTCAATGGGAGTAATATCTCAAACTGTCTACGCTGTGATCGATCCCTGGGAGACCAGTAGTAGTTTAGAAAGCACATCAGGATGCATTCTGTAATCTGTAGACCTTCAGAGTGTTGATGAATCAAAGTAATTGCATCGGGATTGAATACAACAGGCACTATGGGGACTTTTCTCCAAGGGGGTAATGTGTCAAACTGTCTACGCTTTCATCAATTACTGGGAGAGCAGCAGTAGTTTTCGAAGCAGATCTAGAGGCATTCTGTAATCTGTGGACCTTCAGAGTGTTGATGAAACAGGGAAATTGCATCGGTTTCGAATACAACAGGCAACATGGGGCTTTTATTCCATGGGAGTAATGTCTCATACTGTCTATGCGTTGATCGATTCCTGGGAGACCAGTAGTAGTTTTCGAAGCACATCTTTAGGCATTCTGTAATCTGTGGACCTTCAGAGTGTTGATGGAACACAGATGTTGCATCGGTATTGAATACAACAGGCGAAAAGGGGCTTGTATACCATGGGAGTAATGTCTCAAACTGTCTATGCTTAGATCGATTCCTGGGAGACAGTAGTAGTTTTCGAAGGATATCTGGAGGTATTCTGTAATCTGCGGACCTCCAGAGTGTTGATGAAACACAGATATTGCATCGGTATTGAACACAACAGGCACCATGGGGCTTTTATTCCATGGGAGTAATGTCTCAAACTGTCTATGCTTTGATCGATTCCTGGGAAACCAGTAGTAGTTTTCGAAGCACATATGGAGGCATTCTGTAATCTGTGGACCTTCAGAGTGTTGATGAAACAGGGATATTGCATCGGTATTGAATACAACAGGCACGATGGTGCTTTTATTCCATGGGAGTAATGTCTCAAAATGTCTATGCTTTGATCGATTCTTGGGAGACCAGTAGTAGCTTTCGAAGCACATCTGGAGGCATTCTGTAATCTGTGGACCTTCAGAGTGTTGATGAAACACAGATATTGCATCGGTATTGAATACAACAGGCTCCATGGGGCTTTTATTCCATGGGGGTAATGTCTCAGACTGTCTATGCTTTGATCGATTCCTGGGAGACCAGTAGTAGTTTTCTAAGGACATCTGGAGGCATTCTGCAATCTGCGGACCTTCAGATTGTTGATGAAACAGGGATATTGCATCTTTATTGAATACAACAGGCACCATCGTGCTTTTATTCCATGGGAGTAATGTCTCAAAAAGTCTGTGCTTTGTTCGATTCCTGGTAGACCAGAAGTAGTTTTCGAAGCACATATGGAGGTATTCTGTAATCTGTGAACCTTCAGAGTGTTGATGAAACACAGATATTGCATCGGTATTGAATACAACAGGCAAAATTGGGCATTTATTCCATGGGAGTAATGTCTCAAAATCTCTATGCTTTGATCGATTCCTGGGAAACCAGTAGTAGTTTTCGAAGCACATATGGAGGTATTCTGTAATCTGTGGACCTACAGAGTGTTGATGAAGCACAGATTTTTCATCGGTATTGAATACAACAGGCAAAATTGGGCATTTATTCCATGGGAGTAATGTCTCAAAATCTCTAAGCTTTGATCGATTCCTGGGAGACCAGTAGTAGTTTTCGAAGCACATTTGGAGGTATTCTGTAATCTGTGGACCTTCAGAGTGTTGATGAAACACTGATATTGCATCGGTATTGAATACAACAGGCACAATACGGCTTTTATTCAATGGGAGTAATATCTTTAACTGTCTATGATTTGATCGATTCCTGGGAGAGCAATAATAGTTTCCGCACCACATCTGGAGGCATTGTGTAATTTGTGGACGTTCAGAGTGTTGATGAAACACAGATATTGCATCGGTATTGAACACAACAGGCACCATGGGGCTTTTATTCCATGGGAGTAATGTCTCAAACTGTCAATGCTTTGATCGATTCCTGGGAGACCAGTAGTAGTTTTCGAAGCACATCTGGAGGCATTCTGTAATCTGTAGACCATCAGAGTGTTGATGAAAGACAGATATTGCTTCAGTATTGAATACAACAGGCACCATGGGGCTTTTATTCCATGGGAATAATGTCTCAAACTGTCAGTGCTTTGATCGATTCCTGGGAGACCAGTAGTAGTTTTCGAAGCACACCTGGAGGCATTCTGTAATCTGTGGACCATCAGAGTGTTGATGAAACACAGATATTGCATCGGTATTGAATACAACAGGCACCATGGGGCTTTTATTCCATGGGAATAATGTCTCAAACTGTCAGTGCTTTGATCGATTCCTGGAAGACCAATAGTAGTTTCCGAAGCAAATCTGGAGGCATTCTGTAATCTGTGGACGTTCAGAGTGTCGATGAAACACAGATATGCCATCGGTATTGAATACAACAAGCACCATGGGGCTCTTATTCCATGAGAGTAATGTCTCAAACTGTCTATGCTTTGATCGATTCCTGGGAGACCAGTAGGAGTTTTCGAAGCACATCTGGAGGCAATCTGTAATCTGTGGTCCTTCAGAGTGTTGATGAAACTGGGAAATTGCATCGGTATTGAATACAACAAGCACCATGGGACTTTTATTCCATGGGAGTAATATCTAAACTGTCTACGCTTTGATAGATTCCTGGGAGACCAATAGTAGTTTTCGAAGTACACCTGGAGGCATTCTGTAATCTGTTGACCTTCAGAGTGTTGATGAAACAGGGAACTCGCATCGAGATTTAATACAACATTCACCATGTGCACTTTTCTACATGGGAGTAATTTCTCACACCGTCTACGCTTTGATCGATTCCTGGGAGAACAATAGTAGTTTCCGAAGCACATCTGGAGGCATTCTGTAATCTGTGGACGTTCAGAGTGTTGATGAATCACAGATATGGCATCGGTATTGAATACTACAAGCACCATGGGGACTTTCATTCCGTGGGAGTAATGTCTCAAACTGTCTACGCTTTGATCGATTCCTGGGGGACCAGTAGTAGTTTTCGAAGCACATCTGTAGGCATTCTGTAATCTGTGGACCTCCAGAGTGTTGATGAAACACAGATATTGCAACCGTAATTGAACACAAAAGGCACCATGGGGCTTTTATTCCATGGGAGTAATGTCTCAAACTGTCTATGCTTTGATCGATTCCTGGGAAACCAGTAGTAGTTTTCGAAGCACATATGGAGGCATTCTGTAATCTGTGGACCTTCAGAGTGTTGATGAAACAGGGATATTGCGTCGGTATTGAATACAACAGGCACCATGGTGCCTTCATTCCATGGGAGTAATGTCTCAAAATGTCTATGCTTTGATCGATTCCTGGGTGACCAGTAGTAGTTTTCGAAGCACAACTGGAGGCATTCTGTAATCTGTGGACCTTCAGAGTGTTGAAGAAACACAGATATTGCATCGGTATTGAATACAACAGGCAAAATTGGGCATTTATTCCATGTGAGTAATGTCTCAAAATCTCTATGCTTTGATCGATTCCTGGGAGACCAGTAATAGCTTTCGAAGCACATCTAGAGGTATTCTGTAAACTGTGGACCTTCAGAGTGTTGATGAAACACTGATATTGCATCGGTATTGAAAACAACAGTTACCATGGTGCTTTTATTCGTTGGGAGTAATGTCTCAAACTGTCTATGCTTTGATCGATTCCTGGGATACAAGAAGTAGTTTTCGATGCACATATGGAGGCATTCTGTAATCTGTGGACCTTCAGAGTGTAGATGAAACAGGGATATTGCATCGGTATCGAATACAACAGGCACCATGGTGCTTTTATTCCTTGGGTGTAATGTCTCAAAATGTCTATGCTTTGATCGATTCCTGGGAGACCAGTAGAAGTTTTCGAAGCACATCTGGAAGTATTCTGTAATCTGTGGACCTTCAGAGTGTTGATGAGACACTGATATTGCATCGGTATTGAACACAACAGGCACCAAGGGGCTTTTATTCAATGGGAGTAATGTCTCAAACTGTCTATGTTTTGATCGATTCCTGGGAGACCAGTAGTAGTTGTCGATGCACATCTGGAGGCATTCTGTAATCTGTGGACCATCAGAGTGTTAAGGAAACACAGATATTGCATCGGTATTGAATACAACAGGCACCATGGGGTTTTATTCCATGGGAGTATTGTCTCAAACTGTCTATGCTTTGATCGATTCCTGGGAGACCAGTAGTAGTTTTCGAAGCACATCTGGAGGCATTCTGTAATGTGTGGACGTTCAGAGTGTTGATGAATCTCAGATATTGCATCGGTATTGAATACAACAGGCAAAATGGGGCTTTTATTCCATGGGAGCAATGTCTCAAAATGTCTACGCTTTCATCGATTCCTGGGAGACCAGTAGTAGTTTTCGAAGCACATCTGGAGGCATTCTGTAATCTGTAGACCTTCAGAGTGTTGATGAAACACTGATATTGCATTGGTATTGAAAACAACAGTTACCATGGGGCTTTTATTCCATGGGAGTAATGTCTCAAACTGTCTATGCTTTGATCGATTCCTGGGAAACCAGTAGTAGTTTTCGATGCATATATGGAGGCATTCTGTAATTTGTGGACCTCCAGAGTGTTGATGAAACAGGGATATTGCATCTGTATTGAATACAACATTCACCATGGTGCTTTTATTCCTTGGGTGTAATGTCTCAAAATGTCTATGCTTTGATCGACTCCTGGGAGACCAGTAGTAGTTTTTGAAGCACATCTGGAGGCATTCTGTAATCTGTGTACCTTCAGAGTATTGATGAAACACAGATATAGCATCGGTATTGAATACAACAGGCACCATGGGGCTTTTATTACATGGGAGTAATGTCTCAAACTGTCTATGATTTGATCGATTCCTGGGAGACAAGTAGTAGTTTTCGAAGCACATCAGGAGGTATTCTGTAATGTGTGGTCATTCAGAGTGTTGATGAAACAGTGAAATTGCATCGGTATTGAATACAACAATCACCATGGTTCTTTTATTGCATGGGAGTAATGTCTCAAACTGTCTGCGCTATGATCGATTCCTGGAAGACCAATAGTAGTTTTTGAAGCACATCTGGAGGCATTCTGTAATCTGTGGACCTTCGGAGTGCTGATGAAACAGGGAAATTGCATCGAGATTTAATACAACATTCACCATGCGCACTTTTCTCCATGGGCGTAATGTCTAAAACTGTCTACGCTTTGATCGATTCCTGGGAAACCAATGGTAGTTTCCGAAGCACATCTGGAGGCATTCTGTAATCTGTGGACGTTCAGAGTGTTGATGAAACACAGATATGCCATCGGTATTGAATACAACAAGCACCATGGGGACTTTATTCCATGGGAGTAATGTCTCAACCTGTCTATGCTTTGATCGATTCCTGGGAGACCAGTAGTAGTTTTCGAAGCACATCTGGAGGCATTCTGTAATCTGTGTACCTTCAGAGGGTTGATGAAACACAGATATTGACTCGGTACTGAATACAACAGGCACCATGGGGCTTTTATTCCATGGGAGTAATATCTCAAACTGTCTATGCTTTGATCGATTCCTGGGAGACATATAGTAGTTTCCGAAGCACATCTGGAGGCATTGTGTAAACTGTGGACGTTCAGAGTGTTGACGAAAGACAGATATTGCATCGGTATTGAATACAACAAGCACCATGGAGACTTTTATTCCATGGGAGTAATGTCTCCAACCGTCTACTCTTTGATCGATAACTGGGAGACCAGTAGTAGTTTTCGAAGCACATCTGGAGGCATTCTGTCATCTGTGGACCTTCGGAGTGTTGATGAAACAGGGAAATTGCATCGAGATTTAATATAACATTCACCATGTGCACTTTTCTCCATGGGAGTAATTTCTCACACTGTCTACGATTTGATCGATTACTGGGAGAACAATAGTAGTTTCCGAAGCACATCTGGAGGCATTCTGTAATCTGTGGACGTTCAGAGTGTTGATGAAACACAGATATGGCATCGGTATTGAACACAACAGGCACCATGGGGCATTTATTCCATGGGAGTAATGTCTCAATCTGTCTATGCTTTGATCGATTCCTGGGAGACCAGTAGTAGTTTTCGAAGCACATCTGGAGGCATTCTGTAATCTGTGTACCTTCAGAGTGTTGATGAAACACAGATATTGACTCGGTACTGAACACAACAGGCACCATGTGGCTTTCATTCCATGGGAATAATATCTCAAATTGTCTATGCTTTGATCGATTCCTGGGAGACCAATAGTAGTTTCCGAAGCACATCTGGAGGCATTGTGTAAACTGTGGACGTTCAGAGTGTTGACGAAAGACAGATATTGCATCGGTATTGAATACAACAAGCACCATGGAGACTTTTATTCCATGGGAGTAATGTCTCCAACCGTCTACCCTTTGATCGATAACTGGGAGACCAGTAGTAGTTTTCGAAGCACATCTGGAGGCATTCTGTCATCTGTGGACCTTCAGAGTGTTGATGAAACACAGATATTGCATCGGTATTGAATACAACGGGCACCATGGGGCTCTTATTCCATGAGAGTAATGTCTCAAACTGTCTATGCTTTGATCGATTCCTGGGAGACCAGTAGGAGTTTTCGAAGAACATCTGGAGGCAATCTGTAATCTGTGGTCCTTCAGAGTGTTGATGAAACTGGGAAATTGCATCGGTATTGAATACAACAAGCACCAATGGGCTTTTATTCCATGGGAGTAATATCTAAACTGTCTACGCTTTGATCGATTCCTGGGAGACCAATAGTAGTTTTCGAAGTACACCTGGAGGAATTCAGTAATCTGTGGACCTTCAGAGTATTGATGAAACAGGGAAATTGCATCGAGATTTAATATAACATTCACCATGTGCACTTTTCTCCATGGGAGTAATTTCTCACACTGTCTACGCTTTGATCGATTACTGGGAGAACAATAGTAGTTTCCGAAGCACATCTGGAGGCATTCTGTAATCTGTGGACGATCAGAGTGTTGATGAAACACAGATATGGCATCGGTATTGAATACAACAAGCACCATGGGGACTTTTATTCCGTGGGAGTAATGTCTCAAACTGTCTACGCTTTGATCGATTCCTGGGAGACCAGTAGTAGTTTTCGAATCACATCTGGAGGCATTCTGTAATGTGTGGACCTTCAGAGTGTTGATGAAGCACAGATATTGTATCGGTAATGAACACAACAGGCAACATGGGGCTTTTATTCCATGGGAGTAATGTCTCAAACTGTCTATGCTTTGATCGATTCCTGGGAAACCAATAGTAGTTTTCGAAGCCCATCTGCAGGCATACTGTAATCTGTGGACCTTTAGAGATTTGATGAAACAGGGAGATTGCATCGGAATTGAATACAACAGGCACCATGGTGTTTTATTCCATGTGATTAATGGTTCAAAATGTCTATGCTTTGATCGATTCCTGGAAGACCAGTAGTAGTTCTCGAAGCACATCTGGAGGCATTCTGTAATCTGTGGACCTTCAGAGTGTTGATGAAACACAGAAATTAAATCGGTATTCAATACAACAAGCACCATGCGGACTTTTCTCCATGGGAGTAATGTCTCATACTGACTACGCTTTCATCGATTCCTGGGAGACCAGTAGTAGTTTTCGAAGCACATCTGGAGTCATTCTTTAATCTGCGGACATTCAGAGTGCTGATGAAACACAGAAATTGCATCGGGATTGAACACAACCGGCACCATGCGGACTTTATCTCCATGGGGGTAATCTGTTAAACTGTCTACGCTTTGATCGATTCCTGGGAGACCAGTAGTAGTTTTCGAAGCACATCTTTAGGCATTCTGGAACCTACGGACATTCAGAGTGTTGATGAAACAGGGAAATTGCATCGAAATGCAATACAACATTCACCATGCGCCTTTTTCTCCATGGGAGTAATGTCTCACACTGCCTACGCTTTGATCGATTCCTGGGAGAAGAATTATAGTGTCCGAAGGACATCTGGAATCATTTTGTAATCTGTGGACATTCAGAGTGTTGATGAAGCACAGATATTGTTTCGGTATTGAACACAACAGGCACCATGGGGCTTTTATTCCATGGGAGTAATGTCTCAAACTGTCTATGCTTTGATCGATTCCTGGAAAACCAGTAGTAGTTTTCGAAGCCCATCTGCAGGCATACTGTAATCTGTGGACCTTTAGAGATTTGATGAAACAGGGAGATTGCATCGGAATTGAATACAACAGGCACCATGCAGACTTTTCTCCATGGGAGTAATGTCTCAAACTGTCTACTCTTTGATCGATTTCTAGGAGACCAGTAGTAGTTTTCGAAGCACATATGGAGTCATTCCGTAATCTGTGGACCTTCAGAGTGTTGATGAAACACAGAAATTGCATCGGTATTGAATACAAAAGGCACCATGGGGCTTTTATTCCATGGGAGTAATGTCTCAAACAGTATACGCTTTGATCGATTTCTGGGAAACCAGTAGTAGTTTTCGAAGCACATATGGAGGCATTCTGTAATCTGTGGACCTTCAGAGTGTTGATGAAACAGGGAGATTGCATCGGTATTGAATACAACAGGCACCATGGTGCTTTTATTTCATGGGAGTAATGTCTCAAACTGTCTATGCTTTGATCGATTCCGGGGAGACCAGTAGTAGTTTTCGAAGGACATCTGGAGGCATTCTGTAATCTGTGGACCTTCAGAGTGTTGATGAAGCACAGATATTGCATCGGTATTGAATACAACAGGCAAATCTGGGCATTTATTCCATGGGAGTAATGTGTCAAACTGTCTACTCTTTGATCGATTCTTGGGAGACCAGTAGTAGTTATCGAAGCACATCTGGAGGTATTCTGTAATTTGTGGACCTTCAGAGTGTTGATGAAACACAGATATTGCATCGGTATTGAACACAACAGGCACCATTGGGCTTTTATTCCATGGGAGTAATGTCTCAAACTGTCTATGCTTTGATCGATTCCTAAGAAACCAGTAGTAGTTTTCGAAGCACATATGGAGGCATTCTGTAATCTGTGGTCCTTCAGACTGTTAAAGAAACAGGGAAATTGCATCGGTATTGAATACAACAAGCACCATGGGACTTTTATTGCATGGGAGTAATGTCTCAAACTGTCTACGCTTTGATCGATTCCTGGAAGACCAATAGTAGTTTTCGAAGCACATCTGGAGGCATTCTGTAACCTGTGGACCTTCGGAGTGTTGATGAAGCACAGATATTGCATCGGTATTGAATACAACAGGCAAAATTGGGCATTTATTCCATGGTAGTAATGTCTCAAAATCTCTATGCTTTGATCGATTCCTGGGAGACCAGTAGTAGTTTTCGAAGCACATCTGGAGGTATTCTGTAATCTGTGGACCTTCAGAGTGTTGATGAAACACTGATATTGCATCGGTATAGAATACAACAGGCACCATGGGGCTTTTATTCCATGGGAGTAATGTCTCAAACTGTCTATGCTTTTATCGATTCCTGGGAGACCAGTAGTAGTTTTCGAAGCATATCTGGAGGCATTCTGTAATCTGTGGACCTTCAGAGTGTTGATGAAACACAGATATTGCATCGGTATTGAATACAACAGGCACCATGGGGCTTTTATTCCAACGGGAGTAATGTCTCAAACTGTCTACGCTTTGATCGATTCCTGGGAGACCAGTAGTAGGACTCGAAGCACATATTGTGGAATTCTGTAATCTGTGGACCTTCAGAGTGTTGATGAAACAGGGAAATTGCATCGGGATTGAATACAACAGTCACTATGCGGACTTTTCTCCATGGGGGTAATATGTCAAACTGTCTACGCTTTCATCAAGTAGTGGGAGACCAGTAGTAGTTTTCGAAGCACATCTGGAGGCATTCTGTAATCTGTGGACCTTCAGAGTGTTGATGAAACAGGGAAATTGCATCGGTATTGTATACAACAGGCACCATGGGGCTTTTATTCCATGGGAGTAATGTCTCAAACTGTCTATGCTTTGATCGATTCCTGGGAAACCAATAGTAGTTTTCGAAGCCCATCTGCAGGCATACTGTAATCTGTGGACCTTTAGAGATTTGATGAAACAGGGAGATTGCATCGGAATTGAATACAACAGGCACCATGGTGTTTTATTCCATGTGATTAATGGTTCAAAATGTCTATGCTTTGATCGATTCCTGGAAGACCAGTAGTAGTTCTCGAAGCACATCTGGAGGCATTCTGTAATCTGTGGACCTTCAGAGTGTTGATGAAACACAGAAATTAAATCGGTATTCAATACAACAAGCACCATGCGGACTTTTCTCCATGGGAGTAATGTCTCATACTGACTACGCTTTCATCGATTCCTGGGAGACCAGTAGTAGTTTTCGAAGCACATCTGGAGTCATTCTGTAATCTGCGGACATTCAGAGTGCTGATGAAACACAGAAATTGCATCGGGATTGAACACAACCGGCACCATGCGGACTTTATCTCCATGGGGGTAATCTCTTAAACTGTCTACGCTTTGATCGATTCCTGGGAGACCAGTAGTAGTTTTCGAAGCACATCTTTAGGCATTCTGGAACCTACGGACATTCAGAGTGTTGATGAAACAGGGAAATTGCATCGAAATGCAATACAACATTCACCATGCGCCTTTTTCTCCATGGGAGTAATGTCTCACACTGCCTACGCTTTGATCGATTCCTGGGAGAAGAATTATAGTGTCCGAAGGACATCTGGAATCATTTTGTAATCTGTGGACATTCAGAGTGTTGATGAAGCACAGATATTGTTTCGGTATTGAACACAACAGGCACCATGGGGCTTTTATTCCATGGGAGTAATGTCTCAAACTGTCTATGCTTTGATCGATTCCTGGGAAACCAGTAGTAGTTTTCGAAGCCCATCTGCAGGCATACTGTAATCTGTGGACCTTTAGAGATTTGATGAAACAGGGAGATTGCATCGGAATTGAATACAACAGGCACCATGCAGACTTTTCTCCATGGGAGTAATGTCTCAAACTGTCTACTCTTTGATCGATTTCTAGGAGACCAGTAGTAGTTTTCGAAGCACATATGGAGTCATTCCGTAATCTGTGGACCTTCAGAGTGTTGATGAAACACAGAAATTGCATCGGTATTGAATACAAAAGGCACCATGGGGCTTTTATTCCATGGGAGTAATGTCTCAAACAGTATACGCTTTGATCGATTTCTGGGAAACCAGTAGTAGTTTTCGAAGCACATATGGAGGCATTCTGTAATCTGTGGACCTTCAGAGTGTTGATGAAACAGGGAGATTGCATCGGTATTGAATACAACAGGCACCATGGTGCTTTTATTTCATGGGAGTAATGTCTCAAACTGTCTATGCTTTGATCGATTCCGGGGAGACCAGTAGTAGTTTTCGAAGGACATCTGGAGGCATTCTGTAATCTGTGGACCTTCAGAGTGTTGATGAAGCACAGATATTGCATCGGTATTGAATACAACAGGCAAATCTGGGCATTTATTCCATGGGAGTAATGTGTCAAACTGTCTACTCTTTGATCGATTCTTGGGAGACCAGTAGTAGTTATCGAAGCACATCTGGAGGTATTCTGTAATTTGTGGACCTTCAGAGTGTTGATGAAACACAGATATTGCATCGGGATTGAACACAACAGGCACCATTGGGCTTTTATTCCATGGGAGTAATGTCTCAAACTGTCTATGCTTTGATCGATTCCTAAGAAACCAGTAGTAGTTTTCGAAGCACATATGGAGGCATTCTGTAATCTGTGGTCCTTCAGACTGTTAAAGAAACAGGGAAATTGCATCGGTATTGAATACAACAAGCACCATGGGACTTTTATTGCATGGGAGTAATGTCTCAAACTGTCTACGCTTTGATCGATTCCTGGAAGACCAATAGTAGTTTTCGAAGCACATCTGGAGGCATTCTGTAACCTGTGGACCTTCGGAGTGTTGATGAAGCACAGATATTGCATCGGTATTGAATACAACAGGCAAAATTGGGCATTTATTCCATAAGAGTAATGTCTCAAAATCTCTATGCTTTGATCGATTCCTGGGAGACCAGTAGTAGTTTTCGAAGCACATCTGGAGGTATTCTGTAATCTGTGGACCTTCAGAGTGTTGATGAAACACTGATATTGCATCGGTATAGAATACAACAGGCACCATGGGGCTTTTATTTCATGGGAGTAATGTCTCAAACTGTCTATGCTTTTATCGATTCCTGGGAGACCAGTAGTAGTTTTCGAAGCATATCTGGAGGCATTCTGTAATCTGTGGACCTTCAGAGTGTTGATGAAACACAGATATTGCATCGGTATTGAATACAACAGGCACCATGGGGCTTTTATTCCAACGGGAGTAATGTCTCAAACTGTCTACGCTTTGATCGATTCCTGGGAGACCAGTAGTAGGTCTCGAAGCACATATTGTGGAATTCTGTAATCTGTGGACCTTCAGAGTGTTGATGAAACAGGGAAATTGCATCGGGATTGAATACAACAGTCACTATGCGGACTTTTCTCCATGGGGGTAATATGTCAAACTGTCTACGCTTTCATCAAGTAGTGGGAGACCAGTAGTAGTTTTCGAAGCACATCTGGAGGCATTCTGTAATCTGTGGACCTTCAGAGTGTTGATGAAACAGGGAAATTGCATCGGTATTGTATACAACAGGCACCATGGGGCTTTTATTCCATGGGAGTAATGTCTCAAACTGTCTATGCGTTGATCGATTCGTCAGAGACCAGTAGTAGTTTTCGAAGCACGTCTGGAGGCATTCTGTAATCTGTGGACCTTCAGACTGTTGATGGAACACAGATATTGCATCGGTATTGAATACAACAGGCAAAATGGGGATTTTATTCCATGGGAGTAATGTCTCATAATGTCTACGCTTTGATCGTTCCCTGGGAGACCAGTAGTAGTTTTCGAAGCACATCTGGAGGCATTCTGTAATCTGTGGACCTTCAGAGTGTTGATGAAACACAGATATTGCATCGGTATAGAATACAACAGGCTCCATGGGGCTTTTATTCCATGGGAGTAATGTCTCAAACTGTCTATGATTTGATCGATTCCTGGGAGACAAGTAGTAGTTTTCGAAGCACATCAGGAGGTATTCTGTAATGTGTGGTCATTCAGAGTGTTGATGAAACAGTGAAATTGCATCGGTATTGAATACAACAATCACCATGGTTCTTTTATTGCATGGGAGTAATGTCTCAAACTGTCTGCGCTATGATCGATTCCTGGAAGACCAATAGTAGTTTTTGAAGCACATCTGGAGGCATTCTGTAATCTGTGGACCTTCGGAGTGCTGATGAAACAGGGAAATTGCATCGAGATTTAATACAACATTCACCATGCGCACTTTTCTCCATGGGCGTAATGTCTAAAACTGTCTACGCTTTGATCGATTCCTGGGAGACCAATGGTAGTTTCCGAAGCACATCTGGAGGCATTCTGTAATCTGTGGACGTTCAGAGTGTTGATGAAACACAGATATGCCATCGGTATTGAATACAACAAGCACCATGGGGACTTTATTCCATGGGAGTAATGTCTCAACCTGTCTATGCTTTGATCGATTCCTGGGAGACCAGTAGTAGTTTTCGAAGCACATCTGGAGGCATTCTGTAATCTGTGTACCTTCAGAGGTTTGATGAAACACAGATATTGACTCGGTACTGAATACAACAGGCCCATGGGGCTTTTATTCCATGGGAGTAATATCTAAAACTGTCTATGCTTTGATCGATTCCTGGGAGACATATAGTAGTTTCCGAAGCACATCTGGAGGCATTGTGTAAACTGTGGACGTTCAGAGTGTTGACGAAAGACAGATATTGCATCGGTATTGAATACAACAAGCACCATGGAGACTTTTATTCCATGGGAGTAATGTCTCCAACCGTCTACTCTTTGATCGATAACTGGGAGACCAGTAGTAGTTTTCGAAGCACATCTGGAGGCATTCTGTCATCTGTGGACCTTCGGAGTGTTGATGAAACAGGGAAATTGCATCGAGATTTAATATAACATTCACCATGTGCACTTTTCTCCATGGGAGTAATTTCTCACACTGTCTACGATTTGATCGATTACTGGGAGAACAATAGTAGTTTCCGAAGCACATCTGGAGGCATTCTGTAATCTGTGGACGTTCAGAGTGTTGATGAAACACAGATATGGCATCGGTATTGAACACAACAGGCACCATGGGGCATTTATTCCATGGGAGTAATGTCTCAATCTGTCTATGCTTTGATCGATTCCTGGGAGACCAGTAGTAGTTTTCGAAGCACATCTGGAGGCATTCTGTAATCTGTGTACCTTCAGAGTGTTGATGAAACACAGATATTGACTCGGTACTGAACACAACAGGCACCATGTGGCTTTCATTCCATGGGAATAATATCTCAAATTGTCTATGCTTTGATCGATTCCTGGGAGACCAATAGTAGTTTCCGAAGCACATCTGGAGGCATTGTGTAAACTGTGGACGTTCAGAGCGTTGACGAAAGACAGATATTGCATCGGTATTGAATACAACAAGCACCATGGAGACTTTTATTCCATGGGAGTAATGTCTCCAACCGTCTACCCTTTGATCGATAACTGGGAGACCAGTAGTAGTTTTCGAAGCACATCTGGAGGCATTCTGTCATCTGTGGACCTTCAGAGTGTTGATGAAACACAGATATTGCATCGGTATTGAATACAACGGGCACCATGGGGCTCTTATTCCATGAGAGTAATGTCTCAAACTGTCTATGCTTTGATCGATTCCTGGGAGACCAGTAGGAGTTTTCGAAGAACATCTGGAGGCAATCTGTAATCTGTGGTCCTTCAGAGTGTTGATGAAACTGGGAAATTGCATCGGTATTGAATACAACAAGCACCAATGGGCTTTTATTCCATGGGAGTAATATCTAAACTGTCTACGCTTTGATCGATTCCTGGGAGACCAATAGTAGTTTTCGAAGTACACCTGGAGGAATTCAGTAATCTGTGGACCTTCAGAGTATTGATGAAACAGGGAAATTGCATCGAGATTTAATATAACATTCACCATGTGCACTTTTCTCCATGGGAGTAATTTCTCACACTGTCTACGCTTTGATCGATTACTGGGAGAACAATAGTAGTTTCCGAAGCACATCTGGAGGCATTCTGTAATCTGTGGACGATCAGAGTGTTGATGAAACACAGATATGGCATCGGTATTGAATACAACAAGCACCATGGGGACTTTTATTCCGTGGGAGTAATGTCTCAAACTGTCTACGCTTTGATCGATTCCTGGGAGACCAGTAGTAGTTTTCGAATCACATCTGGAGGCATTCTGTAATGTGTGTACCTTCAGAGTGTTGATGAAGCACAGATATTGTATCGGTAATGAACACAACAGGCAACATGGGGCTTTTATTCCATGGGAGTAATGTCTCAAACTGTCTATGCTTTGATCGATTCCTGGGAAACCAATAGTAGTTTTCGAAGCCCATCTGCAGGCATACTGTAATCTGTGGACCTTTAGAGATTTGATGAAACAGGGAGATTGCATCGGAATGGAATACAACAGGCACCATGGTGTTTTATTCCATGTGATTAATGGTTCAAAATGTCTATGCTTTGATCGATTCCTGGAAGACCAGTAGTAGTTCTCGAAGCACATCTGGAGGCATTCTGTAATCTGTGGACCTTCAGAGTGTTGATGAAACACAGAAATTAAATCGGTATTCAATACAACAAGCACCATGCGGACTTTTCTCCATGGGAGTAATGTCTCATACTGACTACGCTTTCATCGATTCCTGGGAGACCAGTAGTAGTTTTCGAAGCACATCTGGAGTCATTCTGTAATCTGCGGACATTCAGAGTGCTGATGAAACACAGAAATTGCATCGGGATTGAACACAACCGGCACCATGCGGACTTTATCTCCATGGGGGTAATCTCTTAAACTGTCTACGCTTTGATCGATTCCTGGGAGACCAGTAGTAGTTTTCGAAGCACATCTTTAGGCATTCTGGAACCTACGGACATTCAGAGTGTTGATGAAACAGGGAAATTGCATCGAAATGCAATACAACATTCACCATGCGCCTTTTTCTCCATGGGAGTAATGTCTCACACTGCCTACGCTTTGATCGATTCCTGGGAGAAGAATTATAGTGTCCGAAGGACATCTGGAATCATTTTGTAATCTGTGGACATTCAGAGTGTTGATGAAGCACAGATATTGTTTCGGTATTGAACACAACAGGCACCATGGGGCTTTTATTCCATGGGAGTAATGTCTCAAACTGTCTATGCTTTGATCTATTCCTGGGAAACCAGTAGTAGTTTTCGAAGCCCATCTGCAGGCATACTGTAATCTGTGGACCTTTAGAGATTTGATGAAACAGGGAGATTGCATCGGAATTGAATACAACAGGCACCATGCAGACTTTTCTCCATGGGAGTAATGTCTCAAACTGTCTACTCTTTGATCGATTTCTAGGAGACCAGTAGTAGTTTTCGAAGCACATATGGAGTCATTCCGTAATCTGTGGACCTTCAGAGTGTTGATGAAACACAGAAATTGCATCGGTATTGAATACAAAAGGCACCATGGGGCTTTTATTCCATGGGAGTAATGTCTCAAACAGTATACGCTTTGATCGATTTCTGGGAAACCAGTAGTAGTTTTCGAAGCACATATGGAGGCATTCTGTAATCTGTGGACCTTCAGAGTGTTGATGAAACAGGGAGATTGCATCGGTATTGAATACAACAGGCACCATGGTGCTTTTATTTCATGGGAGTAATGTCTCAAACTGTCTATGCTTTGATCGATTCCGGGGAGACCAGTAGTAGTTTTCGAAGGACATCTGGAGGCATTCTGTAATCTGTGGACCTTCAGAGTGTTGATGAAGCACAGATATTGCATCGGTATTGAATACAACAGGCAAATCTGGGCATTTATTCCATGGGAGTAATGTGTCAAACTGTCTACTCTTTGATCGATTCTTGGGAGACCAGTAGTAGTTATCGAAGCACATCTGGAGGTATTCTGTAATTTGTGGACCTTCAGAGTGTTGATGAAACACAGATATTGCATCGGTATTGAACACAACAGGCACCATTGGGCTTTTATTCCATGGGAGTAATGTCTCAAACTGTCTATGCTTTGATCGATTCCTAAGAAACCAGTAGTAGTTTTCGAAGCACATATGGAGGCATTCTGTAATCTGTGGTCCTTCAGACTGTTAAAGAAACAGGGAAATTGCATCGGTATTGAATACAACAAGCACCATGGGACTTTTATTGCATGGGAGTAATGTCTCAAACTGTCTACGCTTTGATCGATTCCTGGAAGACCAATAGTAGTTTTCGAAGCACATCTGGAGGCATTCTGTAACCTGTGGACCTTCGGAGTGTTGATGAAGCACAGATATTGCATCGGTATTGAATACAACAGGCAAAATTGGGCATTTATTCCATGGGAGTAATGTCTCAAAATCTCTATGCCTTGATCGATTCCTGGGAGACCAGTAGTAGTTTTCGAAGCACATCTGGAGGTATTCTGTAATCTGTGGACCTTCAGAGTGTTGATGAAACACTGATATTGCATCGGTATAGAATACAACAGGCACCATGGGGCTTTTATTCCATGGGAGTAATGTCTCAAACTGTCTATGCTTTTATCGATTCCTGGGAGACCAGTAGTAGTTTTCGAAGCATATCTGGAGGCATTCTGTAATCTGTGGACCTTCAGAGTGTTGATGAAACACAGATATTGCATCGGTATTGAATACAACAGGCACCATGGGGCTTTTATTCCAACGGGAGTAATGTCTCAAACTGTCTACGCTTTGATCGATTCCTGGGAGACCAGTAGTAGGTCTCGAAGCACATATTGTGGAATTCTGTAATCTGTGGACCTTCAGAGTGTTGATGAAACAGGGAAATTGCATCGGGATTGAATACAACAGTCACTATGCGGACTTTTCTCCATGGGGGTAATATGTCAAACTGTCTACGCTTTCATCAAGTAGTGGGAGACCAGTAGTAGTTTTCGAAGCACATCTGGAGGCATTCTGTAATCTGTGGACCTTCAGAGTGTTGATGAAACAGGGAAATTGCATCGGTATTGTATACAACAGGCACCATGGGGCTTTTATTCCATGGGAGTAATGTCTCAAACTGTCTATGCGTTGATCGATTCGTCAGAGACCAGTAGTAGTTTTCGAAGCACGTCTGGAGGCATTCTGTAATCTGTGGACCTTCAGACTGTTGATGGAACACAGATATTGCATCGGTATTGAATACAACAGGCAAAATGGGGATTTTATTCCATGGGAGTAATGTCTCATAATGTCTACGCTTTGATCGTTCCCTAGGAGACCAGTAGTAGTTTTCGAAGCACATCTGGAGGCATTCTGTAATCTGTGGACCTTCAGAGTGTTGATGAAACACAGATATTGCATCGGTATAGAATACAACAGGCTCCATGGGGCTTTTATTCCATGGGAGTAATGTCTCAAACTGTCTATGCTTTGATCGATTAATGGGAAACCAGTAGTAGTTTTCGAAGCACATCTGGAGGTATTCTGTAATATGTGCTCCTTCGGAGTGTTGATGAAACAGGGAAATTGCATCTTTATTGAATACAACAAGCACCATGGGACTTTTATTGCATGGGAGTAATGTCTCAAACTGTCTACGCTTTGATCGATTCCTGGAAGACCAATAGTAGTTTTCGAAGCACATCTGGAGGCATTCTTTAATCTGTGGACGTTGAGAGTGTTGATGAAACACAGATATGCCATCGACATTGAATACAGCAAACACTATGGGGAGTTTGATTCTGTGGGAGTAATGTCTCAAACTGTCTACTCTTTGATCGATTCCTGGGAGACCAGTAGTAGCTTTCGAAGCACATCTGGAGGCATTCTGTAATCAGTGGACCTTCAGAGTGTTGATGAAACAGGGATATTGCATCGGTTTTGAATACAACAGGCAACATGGGGCTTTTATTAGATGGGAGTAATGTTTCATACTGTCTATGCGTTGATCGATTCCTGGGAGACCAGTAGTAGTTTTCGAAGCACATCTTTAGGCATTCTGTAATCTGTAGACCTTCGGAGTGTTGGTGGAAAACAGATGGTGCATCGGTATTGAATACAACAGGCGAAAAGGGGCTTTTATTCCATGGGAGTAATGTCTCAAAATGTCTACGCTTTGATCGATTCCTGGGAGACCAGTAGTAGTTTTTGAAGCACATCTGCAGGCATTCTGTAATCTGTGGACCTTCAGAGTGTTGATGAAACACAGATATTGCATCGGTATTGAATACAACAGTTACCATGGGGCTTTTAATCCATTGGAGTAATGTCTCAAACTGTCTATGCTTTGATCGATTCCTGGGAGACAGTAGTAGTTTTCGAAGGATATCTGGAGGTATTCTGTAATCTGCGGACCTTCAGAGTGTTGATGAAACACAGATATTGCATCGGTATTGAACACAACAAGCCCCAAGGGGCTTTTATTCCATGGGAGTAATGTCTCAAGCTGTCTATGCTTTGATCGATTCCTGGGAAATCAGTAGTAGTTTTCGAAGCACATATGGAGGCATTCTCTAATCTGTGGACCTTCAGAGAGTTGATGAAACAGGGATATTGCATCGGTATTGAATACAACAGCACCATCTTACTTTTATTCAATGGGAGTAATGTCTCAAAAAGTCTATGCTTTGATCGATTCCTGGTAGACCAGTAGTAGTTTTCGAAGCACATATGGAGGCATTCTGTAATCTGTGGACCTTCAGAGTGTTGATGAAACACAGATATTGCATCGGTATTGAATACAACAGGATCCATGGGGCTTTTATTCCATGGGAGTAATGTCTCAGACTGTCTATGCTTTGATCGATTCCTGGGAAACCAGTAGTAGTTTTCGAAGCACATATGGAGTTATTCTGTAATCTGTGGACCTTCAGAGTGTTGATGAAGCACAGATATTGCATCGGTATTGAATACAACAGGCAAAATTGGGCATTTATTCCATGGGAGTAATGTCTCAAAATTTCTATGCTTTGATCGATTCCTGGGAGACCAGTAGTAGTTTTCGAAGCACATCTGGAGGTATTCTGTAATCTGTGGACCTTCAGAGTGTTGATGAAACAGGGAAATTGCATCGGGATTGAATACAACAGGCACTATGCGGACTTTTCTCCATGGGGGTAATGTGTCAAACTGTCTACGATTTCATCAATTACTGGGAGACCAGCAGTAGTTTTCGAAGCACATCTGGAGGCATTCTGTAATCTGTGGACCTTCGGAGTTTTGATGGAACACAGATATTGCATCGGTATTGAATACAACAGGCAAAATGGGGCTTTTATTCCATGGGAGTAATGTCTCAAAATGTCTACGCTTTGATCGATTCCTGGAGACCAGTAGTAGTTTTCGAAGCACATCTGGAGGTATTCTGTAATCTGTGGACCTTCAGAGTGTTGATGAAACACAGATATTGCATCGGTATTGAACACAACAGGCACCATGGGGCTTTTATTCCATGGGAGTAATGTCTCAAAATGTCTACGCTTTCATCGATTCCTGGGAGACCAGTAGTAGTTTTTGAAGCACATCTGGAGGCATTCTGTAATCTTTGGACCTTCAGAGTGTTGATGAAACAACACAGATATTGCATCGGTATTGAATACAACAGTAACCATGGGGATATTATTCCATGGGAGTAATGTCTCAAACTGTCTATGTCTAGATCGATTCCTGGGAAACCAGTAGTAGTTTTCGAAGCACATCTGGAGGTTTTCTGTAATCTGTGGTCCTTCAGAGTGTTGATGAAACAGAGAAATTGCATCTTTATTGAATACAACAAGCACCATGGGACTTTTATTGAATGCTAGTAATGTCTCAAACTGTCTACTCTTTGATCGATTCCTGGAAGACCAATAGTAGTTTTCGAAGCACATCTGGAGGCATTCTGTAATCTGTGGACCTTCAGAGTGCTGATGAAACAGGGAAATTGCATCGAGATTTAATACAACATTCACCATGCGCACTTTTCTCCATGGGAGTAATGTCTAAAACTGTCTATGCTTCGATCGATTCCTGGGAGACCAATAGTAGTTTCTGAAGCACATCTGGAGGCATTCTGTAATCTGTGGACGTTCAGGGTGTTGATGAAACACAGATATGCCATCGGTATTGAATACAACAAGCACCATGGGGACTTTTACTCCATGGGAGTAATGTCTCCAATTGTCTACTCTTTGATCGATTTCTGGGAGACCAGTAGTAGTTTTCAAAGCACATCTGGTGGCTTTCTGTAATCTGTGGACCTTAAGAGTGTTGATGAAACACAGAAATAGCATCGAAATTGCATACAACAGGCACAATGCGGACTTTTCTAGATGGGAGTAATATCTCAAACTGTCTACGCTTTGATCGATCCCTGGGAGACCAGTTGTAGTTTAGAAAGCACATCAGGATGCATTCTGTAATCTGTAGACTTTCAGAGTGTTGATGAAACAAAGTAATTGCATCGGGATTGAATACAACAGGCACTGTGCGGACTTTTCTCCATGGGGGTAATGTGTCAAACTGTCTACGCTTTGATCAATTACTGGGTAACCAGTAGTAATTTTCCAAGCACATCTGGAGGCATTCTGTAATCTGTGGACCTTCAGAGTGTTGATGAAACACAGATATTGCATCGGTATTGAACACAACAGGCACCATGGGGCTTTTATTCCATGGGAGTAATGTCTCAAACTGTCTATGCATTCATCGATTCCTGGGAAACCAGTAGTCGTTTTCGAAGCACATATGGAGGCATTCTGTAATCTGTGGACCTTCAGAGTGTTGATGAAACACAGATATTGCATCGGTATTGAACACAACAGGCACCATGGGGCTTTTGTTCCATGGGAGTAATGTCTCAAACTGTCTACGCTTTGATCGATTCCTGGGAAACCAGTAGTAGTTTTCGAAGGATATCTGGAGGTATTCTGTAATCTGCGAACCTTCAGAGTGTTGATGAAACACAGATATTGCATCGGTATTGAACACAACAGGCACCATGGGGCTTTTATTCCATGGGAGTAATGTCTCAAGCTGTCTATGCTTTGATCGATTCCTGGAAAATCAGTAGTAGTTTTCGAAGCACATATGGAGGCATTCTGTAATCTGTGGACCTTCAGAGAGTTGATGAAACAGGGATATTGCATCGGTATTGAATACAACAGGCACCATCGTGCTTTTATTCCATGGGAGTAATGTCTCAAAAAGTCTATGCTTTGATCGATTCCTGGTAGACCAGTAGTAGTTTTCGAAGCACATATGGAGGCATTCTGTAATCTGTGGACCTTCAGAGTGTTGATGAAACACAGATATTGCATCGGTATTGAATACAACAGGATCCATGGGGCTTTTATTCCATGGGAGTAATGTCTCAGACTGTCAATGCTTTGATCGATTCCTGGGAAACCAGTAGTAGTTTTCTAAGCACATATGGAGGTATTCTGTAATCTGTGGACCTTCAGAGTGTTGATGAAGCACAGATATTGCATCGGTATTGAATACAACAGGCAAAATTGTGCATTTATTCCATGGGAGTAATGTCTCAAAATTTCTATGCTTTGATCGATTCCTGGGAGACCAGTAGTAGTTTTCGAAGCACATCTGGAGGTATTCTGTAATCTGTGGACCTTCAGAGTGTTGATGAAACAGGGAAATTGCATCGGGATTGAATACAACAGGCACTATGCGGACTTTTCTCCATGGGGGTAATGTGTCAAACTGTCTACGATTTTATCAATTACTGGGAGACCAGCAGTAGTTTTCGAAGCACATCTGGAGGCATTCTGTAATCTGTGGACATTCAGAGTGTTGATGAAACAGGGAAATTGCATCGGTATTGAATACAACAGGCACCATCGTGCTTTTATTCCATGGGAGTAATGTCTCAAAAAGTCTATGCTTTGATCGATTCCTGGTAGACCAGTAGTAGTTTTCGAAGCACATCTGGAGGCATTCTGTAATCTGTGGACGTTCAGGGTGTTGATGAAACACAGATATGCCATCGGTATTGAATACAACAAGCACCATGGGGACTTTTACTCCATGGGAGTAATGTCTCCAATTGTCTACTCTTTGATCGATTTCTGGGAGACCAGTAGAAGTTTTCAAAGCACATCTGGTGGCATTCTGTAATCTGTGGACCTTAAGAGTGTTGATGAAACACAGAAATAGCATCGAAATTGCATACAACAGGCACAATGCGGACTTTTCTAGATGGGAGTAATATCTCAAACTGTCTACGCTTTGATCGATCCCTGGGAGACCAGTTGTAGTTTAGAAAGCACATCAGGATGCATTCTGTAATCTGTAGACCTTCAGAGTGTTGATGAAACAAAGTAATTGCATCGGGATTGAATACAACAGGCACTATGCGGACTTTTCTCCATGGGGGTAATGTGTCAAACTGTCTACGCTTTGATCAATTACTGGGTAACCAGTAGTAGTTTTCCAAGCACATCTGGAGGCATTCTGTAATCTGTGGACCTTCAGAGTGTTGATGAAACACAGATATTGCATCGGTATTGAACACAACAGGCACCATGGGGCTTTTATTCCATGGGAGTAATGTCTCAAACTGTCTATGCATTCATCGCTTCCTGGGAAACCAGTAGTAGTTTTCGAAGCACATATGGAGGCATTCTGTAATCTGTGGACCTTCAGAGTGTTGATAAAACACAGATATTGCATCGGTATTGAACACAACAGGCACCATGGGGCTTTTGTTCCATGGGAGTAATGTCTCAAACTGTCTACGCTTTGATCGATTCCTGGGAAACCAGTAGTAGTTTTCGAAGCACATATGGAGGCATTCTGTAATCTGTGGACCTTCAGAGTGTTGATGAAACAGGAAGATTGCATCGGTATTGAATACAACAGTCACCATGGGGCTTTTATTGCATGGGAGTAATGTCTTAAAATGTCTATGCTTTGATCGATTCCTGGGAGACCAGTAGTAGTTTTTGAAGCACATCTGGAGGCATTCTGTAATCTATGGACCTTCAGAGTGTTGATGAAACACAGAAATTGCATCGAAATTGAATACAAGAGCCACCATGCGGACTTTTCTCCATAGGAGTAATATCTCAAAGTGTCTACGCTTTGATCGATCCCTGGGAGACCTGTAGTAGTTAAGAAAGCACATCAGGATGCATTCTGTAATCTGAAGACCTTCAGACTGTTGATGAAACAGGGAAATTGCATCGGTATTGAATACAACATGCACCAATGGGCTTTTATTCCAAGGGAGTAATGTCTCAAACTGTCTATGATTTGATCGATTCCTGGGAGAACAGTAGTAGTTTTCGAAGCACATGTGGAGGCACTCTGTAATCTGTGGACCTTCAGAGTGTTGATGAAACACAGATATCGCATCGGTATTGAATACAACAGGCACCATGGGGCTTTTATTCCATGGGAGTAATGTCTCAAACTGTCTATGCTTTGATCGATACTTGGGAGCCCAGTAGTAGTTTTCGAAGCTTATCTGGAGGTATTCTGTAATCTGTGGACCTTCCGAGTGTTGATGAAGCACAGATATCGCATCGGTATTGAATACAACAGGCAAAATGGGGCTTTTATTAATGGGAGTAATGTCTCAAAATGTCTATGCTTTGATCAATTCCTGGGAGACCAGTAGTAGTTTTCGAAGCACATCTGGAGGCATTCTGTAATCTGTTTACCTTCAGAGTGTTGATGAAACACAGATATCGCATCGGTATTGAATACAACAGGCACCGTGGGGTTTTATTCCATGGGAGTAACGTCTCAAACTGTCAACGATTTGATCGATTCCTCAGAGACCAGTAGTAGTTTTCGAAGCACATCTGGAGGTATTCTGTAATCAGTGGACCTTCAGAGTGTTGATGAAACACAGATATTGCATCGGTATTGAACACAACAGGCACCATGGGGCTTTTATTCCATGGGGGTAATGTCTCAAAATGTCTACGCTTTGATCGATTCCTGGAGACCAGTAGTAGTTTTCGAAGCACATCTGGAGGTATTCTGTAATCAGTGGACCTTCAGAGTGTTGATGAAACACAGATATTGCATCGGTATTGAACACAACAGGCACCATGGGGCTTTTATTCCATGGGAGTAATGTCTCAAAATGTCAACGATTTGATCGATTCCTCAGAGACCAGTAGTAGTTTTCGAAGCACATCTGGAGGTATTCTGTAATCAGTGGACCTTCAGAGTGTTGATGAAACACAGATATTGCATCGGTATTGAACACAACAGGCACCATGGGGCTTTTATTCCATGGGAGTAATGTCTCAAAATGTCTACGCTTTGATCGATTCCTGGAGACCAGTAGTAGTTTTCGAAGCACATCTGGAGGTATTCTGTAATCAGTGGACCTTCAGAGTGTTGATGAAACACAGATATTGCATCGGTATTGAACACAACAGGCACCATGGGGCTTTTATTCCATGGGAGTAATGTCTCAAAATGTCTACGCTTTCATCGATTCCTGGGAGACCAGTAGTAGTTTTTGAAGCACATCTGGAGGCATTCTGTAATCTTTGGACCTTCAGAGTGTTGATGAAACAACACAGATATTGCATCGGTATTGAATACAACAGTAACCATGGGGCTTTTATTCCATGGGAGTAATGTCTCAAACTGTCTGTGTCTAGATCGATTCCTGGGAAACCAGTAGTAGTTTTCGAAGCACATCTGGAGGTATTCTGTAATCTGTGGTCCTTCAGAGTGTTGATGAAACAGAGAAATTGCATCTTTACTGAATACAACAAGCACCATGGGACTTTTATTGAATGGGAGTAATGTCTCAAACTGTCTTGGCTTTGATCGATTCCTGGAAGACCAATAGTAGTTTTCGAAGCACATCTGGAAGCATACTGTAATCTGTGGACCTTCAGAGTGCTGATGAAACAGGGAAATTGCATCGAGATTTAATACAACATTCACCATGCGCACTTTTCTCCATGGGAGTAATGTCTAAAACTGTCTATGCTTCGATCGATTCCTGGGAGACCAATAGTAGTTTCCGAAGCACATCTGGAGGCATTCTGTAATCTGTGGACATTCAGAGTGTTGATTAAACACAGATATGCCATCGGTATTGAATACAACAAGCACCATAGGGACTTTTATTCCATGGGAGTAATGTCTCCCATTGTCTACTCTTTGATCGATTTCTGGGAGACCAGTAGTAGTTTTCAAAGCACATCTGGTGGCATTCTGTAATCTGTGGACCTTAAGAGTGTTGATGAAACACAGAAATAGCATCGAAATTGCATACAACAGGCACAATGCGGACTTTTCTCCATGGGAGTAATATCTCAAACTGTCTATGCTTTGATCGATCCCTGGGAGACCTGTAGTAGTTACGAAAGCACATCAGGATGCATTCTGTAATCTGTGGACCTTCAGAGTGTTGATGAAACAGAGATATTGCATCGGTATTGAACACAACAGGCACCATGGGGCTTTTGTTCCATGGGAGTAATGTCTCAAACTGTCTACGCTTTGATCGATTCCTGGGAAACCAGTAGTAGTTTTCGAAGCACATATGGAGGCATTCTGTAATCTGTGGTCCTTCAGCGTGTTGATGAAACACAGATATTGCATCGGTATTGAACACAACAGGCACCATGGGGCTTTTGTTCCATGGGTGTAATGTCTCAAACTGTCTACGCTTTGATCGATTCCTGGGAAACCAGTAGTAGTTTTCGAAGCACATCTGGAGGCATTCTGTAATCTGTGGACCTTCAGAGTGTTGATGAAACAGGAAGATTGCATCGGTATTGAATACAACAAGCACCATGGAGACTTTTATTCCATAGGAGTAATGTCTCCAATTGTCTACTCTTTGATCGGTATTTGGGAGACCAGTAGTAGTTTTCGAAGAACATCTGGTGGCATTCTGTAATCTGTAGACATTCAGATTGTTGATGAAACAAAGTAATTGCATCGGGATTGAATACAACAGGCACTATGCGGACTTTTCTCCATGGGGGTAATGTGTCAAACTGTCTACGCTTTGATCAATTACTGGGAGACCAGTAGTAGTTTTCGAAGCACATCTGGAGGCATTCTGTAATCTGTGGACCTTCAGAGTGTTGATGAAACACATATATTGCATCGGTATTGAATACAACAGGCAACAAGGGGATTTTATTCCATGGGAGTAATGTCACAAACTGTCTATGCTTTGATCGATTCCTGGGCGACCAGTAGTAGTTTTCGAAGCACATCTGGAGGCATTCTGTAATCCGTGGACCTTCAGAGTTTTGATGAAACAGGGAAATTGCATCGGTATTGAATTCAACAGGCACCATGGGGCTTTATTCCAAGGGAGTAATGTCTCAAACTGTCTATGCTTTGATCGATTCCTGGGAGACCAGTAGGAGTTTTCGAAGCACATCTGGAGGCAATCTGTAACCTGTGGTCCTTCAGAGCGTTGATGAAACTGGGGAATTGCATCGGTATTGAATACAACAAGCACCATGGGACTTTTATTCCATGGGTGTAATGTCTCAAACTGTCTACGCTTTGATCGATTCCTGGGAGAACAATAGTAGTTTCCGAAGCACATCTAGAGGCATTCTGTAATTTGTGGACGTTCACAGTGTTGATGAAACACAGATATGACATCGGTATTGAATACAACAAGCACCATGGGGACTTTAATTCCGTGGCAGTAATGTCTCAAACTGTCTACGCTTTGATCGATTCCTGGGAGACCAGTAGTAGTTTTCGAAGCACATCTGGAGGCATTCTGTAATCTGTGGACCTTCAGAGTGTTGATGAAGCACAGATATTGCATCGGTATTGAATACAACAGGCAAAATTGGGCTTTTGTTCCATGGGAGTAATGTATCAAAATCTCTATGCTTTGATCGATTCCTGGGAGACCAGTAGTAGTTTTCGAAGCACATCTGGAGGCATTCTGTAATCTGTGGACCTTCAGAGTGTTAATGAAACACAGATATTGCATCAGTATTGAACACAACAGGCACCATGGGGATTTAATTCCATGGGAGTAATGTCTCAAACTGTCTACGCTTTGATCGATTCCTGGGAGACCAGTAGTAGGTTTCGAAGCACATCTGGAGGCATTCTGTAATCTGTGGACCTTCAGAGTGTTGATGAAGCACAGACATTGCATCGGTATTAAATACAAGAGGCAAAATTGGGCTTTTATTCCATGGGAGTAATGTCTCAAAATCTCTATGCTTTGATCGATTTCTAGGAGACCAGTAGTAGATTTGAAAGCACATCTGGAGGCATTCTGTAATCTGTGGACCTTCAGAGTGTTGTTGAAACACAGTAATTGCATCGAAATTGAATACTACAGGCACCATGCTGGCTTATCTCCATGGGAGTAATATCTCAAATTGTCTAGGCTTTGATCGATCCCTAGGAGACCAATAGTAGTTAAGAGAGCACATCAGGATGCATTCTGTAATCTGAAGACCTTCAGACTGGTGATGAAATAGGAAAATTGCATCGGTATTGAATATAACATGCACCATGGGGCTTTTACTCCATGGGAGTAATGTCTCAAACTGTCTATGCTTTGATCGATTCATGGGAGACCAGTAGTAGTTTTCGAAGCACATCTGGAGGTATTCTGTAATCTGTGGACCTTCAGAATGTTGATAAAGCACAGATATCGCATCGGTATTGAATACAACAGGCAAAATGGGGCTTTTATTCATTGGAGTAATGTCTCTAAATGTCTATGCTTTGATCAATTCCTTGGAGACCAGTAGTAGTTTTCGAAGCACATCTGGAGGCATTCTGTAATCTGTTTACCTTCAGAGTGTTGATGAAACACAGATATCGCATCGGTATTGAATACAACAGGCACCATGGGGCTTTTATTCCATGGGAGTAATGTCTCAAACTGTCTACGATTTTATCGATTCCTGGGAAACCAGTAGAAGTTTTCGAAGCACATATGGAGGCATTCTGTAATCTGTGGACCTTCAGAGTGTTGATGAAGCAGGGAGATTGCATCGGTATTGAATACAACAGGCACCATGGGGCTTTTATTCATTGGAGTAATGTCTCTAAATGTCTATGCTTTGATCAATTCCTTGGAGACCAGTAGTAGTTTTCGAAGCACATCTGGAGGCATTCTGTAATCTGTTTACCTTCAGAGTGTTGATGAAACACAGATATCGCATCGGTATTGAATACAACAGGCACCATGGGGCTTTTATTCTATGGAAGTAATGTCTCAAACTGTCTACGATTTTATCGATTCCTGGGAAACCAGTAGTAGTTTTCGAAGCACATCTGGAGGTATTCTGTAATCTGAGGACCTTCAGAATGTTGATAAAGCACAGATATCGCATCGGTATTGAATACAACAGGCAAAATGGGGCTTTTATTCATTGAGGTAATGACTCTAAATGTCTATGCTTTGATCAATTCCTTGGAGACCAGTAGTACTTTTCGAAGCACATCTGGAGGCATTCTGTAATCTGTTTACCTTCAGAGTGTTGATGAAACACAGATATCGCGTCGGTATTGAATACAACAGGCACCATGGGGCTTTTATTCCAAGGGAGTAATGTCTCCAATTGTCTACTCTTTGATCGATTTCTGGGAGACCAGTAGTAGTTTTCGAAGAACATCTGGTGGCATTCTGTCATCTGTGGACATTCAGAGTGTTGATGAAACAAAGAAATAGCATCGAAATTGAATACAACAGGCACCATGCGGGCTTTTCTCCATGGGAGTAATATCTCAAACTGTCTACGCTTTGATTGATCCCTGGGAGACCAGTACTAGTTAAGAAAGCACATCAGGATGCATTCTGTAATCTGAAGACCTTCAGACTGTTGATGAAACAGGGAAATTGCATCGGTATTGAATACAACGTGCACCATGGGGCTTTTATTCCATTGGAGTAATGTCTCAAACTGTCTATGCTTGGTCGATTCCTGGGAAAACAGTAGTAGTTTTCGAAGCACATCTGGAGGCACTCTGTAATCTGTGGACCTTCAGAGTGTTGTTGAAACACAGATATCGCATCGGTATTGAATACAACAGGCACCATGGGGCTTGTATTCCATGGGAGTAATGTCTCAAACTGTCTACGCTTTGATCGATTCCTGGGAGACCAATAGTAGTTTCCGAACCACATCTGGAGGCATTCTGTAATCCGTGGACCTTCAGAGTTTTGATGAAAGAGGGAAATTGCATCGGTATTGAATTCAACAGGCACCATGGGGCTTTTATTCCATGGGAGTAATGTCTCAAACTGTCTATGCTTTGATCGATTCCTGGGAGACCAGTAGGAGTTTTCGAAGCACATCTGGAGGCAATCTGTAATCTGTGGTCCTTCAGAGCGATGATGAAACTGGGGAATTGCATCGGTATTGAATACAACAAGCACCATGGGACTTTTATTCCATGGGAGTAATGTCTCAAACTGTCTACGCTTTGATCGAGTCGTATGATACCAATAGTAGTTTCCGAAGCACATCTGGAGGCATTCTGTAATCTGTGGACGTTCAGAGTGTTGATGAAACACAGATATGCCATCGGTATTGAATACAACAAGCACCATGGGGACTTTTATTCCATGGGAGTAATGTCTCCCATTGTCTACTCTTTGATCAACTTCTGGGAGACCAGTAGTAGTTTTCAAAGCACATCTGGTGGCATTCTGTAATCTGTGGACCTTCAGAGTGTTGATGAAACACAGAAATAGCATCGAAATTGCATACAACAGGCTCAATGCGGACTTTTCTCCATGGGAGTAATATCTCAAACTGTCTATGCTTTGATCGATCCCTGGGAGACCTGTAGTAGTTAAGAAAGCACATCAGGATGCATTCTGTAATCTGTGGACCTTCAGAGTGTTGATGAAACACAGATATTGCATCGGTATTGAACACAACAGGCACCATGGGGCTTTTGTTCCATGGGAGTAATGTCTCAAACTGTCTACGCTTTGATCGATTCCTGGGAAACCAGTAGTAGTTTTCGAAGCACATATGGAGGCATTCTGTAATCTGTGGTCCTTCAGAGTGTTGACGAAACACAGATATTGCATCGGTATTGAACACAACAGGCACCATGGGGCTTTTGTTCCATGGGAGTAATGTCTCAAACTGTCTACGCTTTGATCGATTCCTGGGAAACCAGTAGTAGTTTTCGAAGCACATATGGAGGCATTCTGTAATCTGTGGACCTTCAGAGTGTCGATGAAACAGGAAGATTGCATCGGTATTGAATACAACAAGCACCATGGAGACTTTTATTCCATAGGAGTAATGTCTCCAATTGTCTACTCTTTGATCGGTATTTGGGAGACCAGTAGTAGTTTTCGAAGAACATCTGGTGGCATTCTGTAATCTGTAGACATTCAGATTGTTGATGAAACAAAGTAATTGCATCGGGATTGAATACAACAGGCACTATGCGGACTTTTCTCCATGGGGGTAATGTGTCAAACTGTCTACGCTTTGATCAATTACTGGGAGACCAGTAGTAGTTTTCGAAGCACATCTGGAGGCATTCTGTAATCTGTGGACCTTCAGAGTGTTGATGAAACACATATATTGCATCGGTATTGAATACAACAGGCAACAAGGGGATTTTATTCCATGGGAGTAATGTCACAAACTGTCTATGCTTTGATCGATTCCTGGGCGACCAGTAGTAGTTTTCGAAGCACATCTGGAGGCATTCTGTAATCCGTGGACCTTCAGAGTTTTGATGAAACAGGGAAATTGCATCGGTATTGAATTCAACAGGCACCATGGGGCTTTATTCCAAGGGAGTAATGTCTCAAACTGTCTATGCTTTGATCGATTCCTGGGAGACCAGTAGGAGTTTTCGAAGCACATCTGGAGGCAATCTGTAACCTGTGGTCCTTCAGAGCGTTGATGAAACTGGGGAATTGCATCGGTATTGAATACAACAAGCACCATGGGACTTTTATTCCATGGGTGTAATGTCTCAAACTGTCTACGCTTTGATCGATTCCTGGGAGAACAATAGTAGTTTCCGAAGCACATCTAGAGGCATTCTGTAATTTGTGGACGTTCACAGTGTTGATGAAACACAGATATGACATCGGTATTGAATACAACAAGCACCATGGGGACTTTAATTCCGTGGCAGTAATGTCTCAAACTGTCTACGCTTTGATCGATTCCTGGGAGACCAGTAGTAGTTTTCGAAGCACATCTGGAGGCATTCTGTAATCTGTGGACCTTCAGAGTGTTGATGAAGCACAGATATTGCATCGGTATTGAATACAACAGGCAAAATTGGGCTTTTGTTCCATGGGAGTAATGTATCAAAATCTCTATGCTTTGATCGATTCCTGGGAGACCAGTAGTAGTTTTCGAAGCACATCTGGAGGCATTCTGTAATCTGTGGACCTTCAGAGTGTTAATGAAACACAGATATTGCATCAGTATTGAACACAACAGGCACCATGGGGATTTAATTCCATGGGAGTAATGTCTCAAACTGTCTACGCTTTGATCGATTCCTGGGAGACCAGTAGTAGGTTTCGAAGCACATCTGGAGGCATTCTGTAATCTGTGGACCTTCAGAGTGTTGATGAAGCACAGACATTGCATCGGTATTAAATACAAGAGGCAAAATTGGGCTTTTATTCCATGGGAGTAATGTCTCAAAATCTCTATGCTTTGATCGATTTCTAGGAGACCAGTAGTAGATTTGAAAGCACATCTGGAGGCATTCTGTAATCTGTGGACCTTCAGAGTGTTGTTGAAACACAGTAATTGCATCGAAATTGAATACTACAGGCACCATGCTGGCTTATCTCCATGGGAGTAATATCTCAAATTGTCTAGGCTTTGATCGATCCCTAGGAGACCAATAGTAGTTAAGAGAGCACATCAGGATGCATTCTGTAATCTGAAGACCTTCAGACTGGTGATGAAATAGGAAAATTGCATCGGTATTGAATATAACATGCACCATGGGGCTTTTACTCCATGGGAGTAATGTCTCAAACTGTCTATGCTTTGATCGATTCATGGGAGACCAGTAGTAGTTTTCGAAGCACATCTGGAGGTATTCTGTAATCTGTGGACCTTCAGAATGTTGATAAAGCACAGATATCGCATCGGTATTGAATACAACAGGCAAAATGGGGCTTTTATTCATTGGAGTAATGTCTCTAAATGTCTATGCTTTGATCAATTCCTTGGAGACCAGTAGTAGTTTTCGAAGCACATCTGGAGGCATTCTGTAATCTGTTTACCTTCAGAGTGTTGATGAAACACAGATATCGCATCGGTATTGAATACAACAGGCACCATGGGGCTTTTATTCCATGGGAGTAATGTCTCAAACTGTCTACGATTTTATCGATTCCTGGGAAACCAGTAGAAGTTTTCGAAGCACATATGGAGGCATTCTGTAATCTGTGGACCTTCAGAGTGTTGATGAAGCAGGGAGATTGCATCGGTATTGAATACAACAGGCACCATGGGGCTTTTATTCATTGGAGTAATGTCTCTAAATGTCTATGCTTTGATCAATTCCTTGGAGACCAGTAGTAGTTTTCGAAGCACATCTGGAGGCATTCTGTAATCTGTTTACCTTCAGAGTGTTGATGAAACACAGATATCGCATCGGTATTGAATACAACAGGCACCATGGGGCTTTTATTCTATGGAAGTAATGTCTCAAACTGTCTACGATTTTATCGATTCCTGGGAAACCAGTAGTAGTTTTCGAAGCACATCTGGAGGTATTCTGTAATCTGAGGACCTTCAGAATGTTGATAAAGCACAGATATCGCATCGGTATTGAATACAACAGGCAAAATGGGGCTTTTATTCATTGAGGTAATGACTCTAAATGTCTATGCTTTGATCAATTCCTTGGAGACCAGTAGTACTTTTCGAAGCACATCTGGAGGCATTCTGTAATCTGTTTACCTTCAGAGTGTTGATGAAACACAGATATCGCGTCGGTATTGAATACAACAGGCACCATGGGGCTTTTATTCCAAGGGAGTAATGTCTCCAATTGTCTACTCTTTGATCGATTTCTGGGAGACCAGTAGTAGTTTTCGAAGAACATCTGGTGGCATTCTGTCATCTGTGGACATTCAGAGTGTTGATGAAACAAAGAAATAGCATCGAAATTGAATACAACAGGCACCATGCGGGCTTTTCTCCATGGGAGTAATATCTCAAACTGTCTACGCTTTGATTGATCCCTGGGAGACCAGTACTAGTTAAGAAAGCACATCAGGATGCATTCTGTAATCTGAAGACCTTCAGACTGTTGATGAAACAGGGAAATTGCATCGGTATTGAATACAACGTGCACCATGGGGCTTTTATTCCATTGGAGTAATGTCTCAAACTGTCTATGCTTGGTCGATTCCTGGGAAAACAGTAGTAGTTTTCGAAGCACATCTGGAGGCACTCTGTAATCTGTGGACCTTCAGAGTGTTGTTGAAACACAGATATCGCATCGGTATTGAATACAACAGGCACCATGGGGCTTGTATTCCATGGGAGTAATGTCTCAAACTGTCTACGCTTTGATCGATTCCTGGGAGACCAATAGTAGTTTCCGAACCACATCTGGAGGCATTCTGTAATCCGTGGACCTTCAGAGTTTTGATGAAAGAGGGAAATTGCATCGGTATTGAATTCAACAGGCACCATGGGGCTTTTATTCCATGGGAGTAATGTCTCAAACTGTCTATGCTTTGATCGATTCCTGGGAGACCAGTAGGAGTTTTCGAAGCACATCTGGAGGCAATCTGTAATCTGTGGTCCTTCAGAGCGATGATGAAACTGGGGAATTGCATCGGTATTGAATACAACAAGCACCATGGGACTTTTATTCCATGGGAGTAATGTCTCAAACTGTCTACGCTTTGATCGAGTCGTATGATACCAATAGTAGTTTCCGAAGCACATCTGGAGGCATTCTGTAATCTGTGGACGTTCAGAGTGTTGATGAAACACAGATATGCCATCGGTATTGAATACAACAAGCACCATGGGGACTTTTATTCCATGGGAGTAATGTCTCCCATTGTCTACTCTTTGATCAACTTCTGGGAGACCAGTAGTAGTTTTCAAAGCACATCTGGTGGCATTCTGTAATCTGTGGACCTTCAGAGTGTTGATGAAACACAGAAATAGCATCGAAATTGCATACAACAGGCTCAATGCGGACTTTTCTCCATGGGAGTAATATCTCAAACTGTCTATGCTTTGATCGATCCCTGGGAGACCTGTAGTAGTTAAGAAAGCACATCAGGATGCATTCTGTAATCTGTGGACCTTCAGAGTGTTGATGAAACACAGATATTGCATCGGTATTGAACACAACAGGCACCATGGGGCTTTTGTTCCATGGGAGTAATGTCTCAAACTGTCTACGCTTTGATCGATTCCTGGGAAACCAGTAGTAGTTTTCGAAGCACATATGGAGGCATTCTGTAATCTGTGGTCCTTCAGAGTGTTGACGAAACACAGATATTGCATCGGTATTGAACACAACAGGCACCATGGGGCTTTTGTTCCATGGGAGTAATGTCTCAAACTGTCTACGCTTTGATCGATTCCTGGGAAACCAGTAGTAGTTTTCGAAGCACATATGGAGGCATTCTGTAATCTGTGGACCTTCAGAGTGTCGATGAAACAGGAAGATTGCATCGGTATTGAATACAACAAGCACCATGGAGACTTTTATTCCATAGGAGTAATGTCTCCAATTGTCTACTCTTTGATCGATATTTGGGAGACCAGTAGTAGTTTTCGAAGAACATCTGGTGGCATTCTGTAATCTGTGGACATTCAGAGTGTTGATGAAACAAAGAAATAGCATCGAAATTGAATACAACAGGCACCATGCAGACTTTTCTCCATAGGAGTCATATCTCAAACTGTCTACGCTTTGATCGATCCCTGGGAGGCCAGTAGTAGTTTAGAAAGCACGTCAGGATGCATTCTGTAATCTGTAGACATTCAGAGTGTTGATGAAACAAAGTAATTGCATCGGGATTGAATACAACAGGCACTATGCGGACTTTTCTCCATGGGGGTAATGTGTCAAACTGTCTACGCTTTGATCAATTACTGGGAGACCAGTAGTAGTTTTCGAAGCACATCTGGAGGCATTCTGTAATCTGTGGATCTTCAGAGTGTTGATGAAACACAGATATTGCATCGGTATTGAATACAACAGGCAACAAGGGGCTTTTATTCCATGGGAGTAATGTCACAAACTGTCTATGCTTTGATCGATTCCTGGGCGACCAGTAGTAGTTTTCGAAGCACATCTGGAGGCATTCTGTAATCCGTGGACCTTCAGAGTTTTGATGAAACAGGGAAATTGCATCGGTATTGAATTCAACAGGCACCATGGGGCTTTATTCCAAGGGAGTAATGTCTCAAACTGTCTATGCTTTGATCGATTCCTGGGAGACCAGTAGGAGTTTTCGAAGCACATCTGGAGGCAATCTGTAACCTGTGGTCCTTCAGAGCGTTGATGAAACTGGGGAATTGCATCGGTATTGAATACAACAAGCACCATGGGACATTTATTCCATGGGTGTAATGTCTCAAACTGTCTACGCTCTGATCGATTCCTGGGAGAACAATAGTAGTTTCCGAAGCACATCTAGAGGCATTCTGTAATTTGTGGACGTTCACAGTGTTGATGAAACACAGATATGGCATCGGTATTGAATACAACAAGCACCATGGGGACTTTAATTCCGTGGCAGTAATGTCTCAAACTGTCTACGCTTTGATCGATTCCTGGGAGACCAGTAGTAGTTTTCGAAGCACATCTGGAGGCATTCTGTAATCTGTGGACCTTCAGAGTGTTGATGAAGCACAGATATTGCATCGGTATTGAATACAACAGGCAACATTGGGCTTTTGTTCCATGGGAGTAATGTATCAAAATCTCTATGCTTTGATCGATTCCTGGGAGACCAGTAGTAGTTTTCGAAGCACATCTGGAGGCATTCTGTAATCTGTGGACCTTCAGAGTGTTAATGAAACACAGATATTGCATCAGTATTGAACACAACAGGCACCATGGGGCTTTTATTCCATGGGTGTAATGTCTCAAACTGTCTACGCTTTGATCGATTCCTGGGAGACCAGTAGTAGGTTTCGAAGCACATCTGGAGGCATTCTGTAATCTGTGGACCTTCAGAGTGTTGATGAAGCACAGACATTGCATCGGTATTAAATACAAGAGGCAAAATTGGGCTTTTATTCCATGGGAGTAATGTCTCAAAATCTCTATGCTTTGATCGATTTCTAGGAGACCAGTAGTAGATTTGAAAGCACATCTGGAGGCATTCTGTAATCTGTGGACCTTCAGAGTGTTGTTGAAACACAGTAATTGCATCGAAATTGAATACTACAGGCACCATGCTGGCTTATCTCCATGGGAGTAATATCTCAAATTGTCTAGGCTTTGATCGATCCCTAGGAGACCAATAGTAGTTAAGAGAGCACATCAGGATGCATTCTGTAATCTGAAGACCTTCAGACTGGTGATGAAATAGGAAAATTGCATCGGTATTGAATATAACATGCACCATGGGGCTTTTACTCCATGGGAGTAATGTCTCAAACTGTCTATGCTTTGATCGATTCATGGGAGACCAGTAGTAGTTTTCGAAGCACATCTGGAGGTATTCTGTAATCTGTGGACCTTCAGAATGTTGATAAAGCACAGATATCGCATCGGTATTGAATACAACAGGCAAAATGGGGCTTTTATTCATTGGAGTAATGTCTCTAAATGTCTATGCTTTGATCAATTCCTTGGAGACCAGTAGTAGTTTTCGAAGCACATCTGGAGGCATTCTGTAATCTGTTTACCTTCAGAGTGTTGATGAAACACAGATATCGCATCGGTATTGAATACAACAGGCACCATGGGGCTTTTATTCCATGGGAGTAATGTCTCAAACTGTCTACGATTTTATCGATTCCTGGGAAACCAGTAGAAGTTTTCGAAGCACATATGGAGGCATTCTGTAATCTGTGGACCTTCAGAGTGTTGATGAAGCAGGGAGATTGCATCGGTATTGAATACAACAGGCACCATGGGGCTTTTATTCATTGGAGTAATGTCTCTAAATGTCTATGCTTTGATCAATTCCTTGGAGACCAGTAGTAGTTTTCGAAGCACATCTGGAGGCATTCTGTAATCTGTTTACCTTCAGAGTGTTGATGAAACACAGATATCGCATCGGTATTGAATACAACAGGCACCATGGGGCTTTTATTCTATGGAAGTAATGTCTCAAACTGTCTACGATTTTATCGATTCCTGGGAAACCAGTAGTAGTTTTCGAAGCACATCTGGAGGTATTCTGTAATCTGAGGACCTTCAGAATGTTGATAAAGCACAGATATCGCATCGGTATTGAATACAACAGGCAAAATGGGGCTTTTATTCATTGAGGTAATGACTCTAAATGTCTATGCTTTGATCAATTCCTTGGAGACCAGTAGTAGTTTTCGAAGCACATCTGGAGGCATTCTGTAATCTGTTTACCTTCAGAGTGTTGATGAAACACAGATATCGCGTCGGTATTGAATACAACAGGCACCATGGGGCTTTTATTCCAAGGGAGTAATGTCTCCAATTGTCTACTCTTTGATCGATTTCTGGGAGACCAGTAGTAGTTTTCGAAGAACATCTGGTGGCATTCTGTCATCTGTGGACATTCAGAGTGTTGATGAAACAAAGAAATAGCATCGAAATTGAATACAACAGGCACCATGCGGGCTTTTCTCCATGGGAGTAATATCTCAAACTGTCTACGCTTTGATTGATCCCTGGGAGACCAGTACTAGTTAAGAAAGCACATCAGGATGCATTCTGTAATCTGAAGACCTTCAGACTGTTGATGAAACAGGGAAATTGCATCGGTATTGAATACAACGTGCACCATGGGGCTTTTATTCCATTGGAGTAATGTCTCAAACTGTCTATGCTTGGTCGATTCCTGGGAAAACAGTAGTAGTTTTCGAAGCACATCTGGAGGCACTCTGTAATCTGTGGACCTTCAGAGTGTTGTTGAAACACAGATATCGCATCGGTATTGAATACAACAGGCACCATGGGGCTTGTATTCCATGGGAGTAATGTCTCAAACTGTCTACGCTTTGATCGATTCCTGGGAGACCAATAGTAGTTTCCGAACCACATCTGGAGGCATTCTGTAATCCGTGGACCTTCAGAGTTTTGATGAAAGAGGGAAATTGCATCGGTATTGAATTCAACAGGCACCATGGGGCTTTTATTCCATGGGAGTAATGTCTCAAACTGTCTATGCTTTGATCGATTCCTGGGAGACCAGTAGGAGTTTTCGAAGCACATCTGGAGGCAATCTGTAATCTGTGGTCCTTCAGAGCGATGATGAAACTGGGGAATTGCATCGGTATTGAATACAACAAGCACCATGGGACTTTTATTCCATGGGAGTAATGTCTCAAACTGTCTACGCTTTGATCGAGTCGTATGATACCAATAGTAGTTTCCGAAGCACATCTGGAGGCATTCTGTAATCTGTGGACGTTCAGAGTGTTGATGAAACACAGATATGCCATCGGTATTGAATACAACAAGCACCATGGGGACTTTTATTCCATGGGAGTAATGTCTCCCATTGTCTACTCTTTGATCGACTTCTGGGAGACCAGTAGTAGTTTTCAAAGCACATCTGGTGGCATTCTGTAATCTGTGGACCTTCAGAGTGTTGATGAAACACAGAAATAGCATCGAAATTGCATACAACAGGCTCAATGCGGACTTTTCTCCATGGGAGTAATATCTCAAACTGTCTATGCTTTGATCGATCCCTGGGAGACCTGTAGTAGTTAAGAAAGCACATCAGGATGCATTCTGTAATCTGTGGACCTTCAGAGTGTTGATGAAACACAGATATTGCATCGGTATTGAACACAACAGGCACCATGGGGCTTTTGTTCCATGGGAGTAATGTCTCAAACTGTCTACGCTTTGATCGATTCCTGGGAAACCAGTAGTAGTTTTCGAAGCACATATGGAGGCATTCTGTAATCTGTGGTCCTTCAGAGTGTTGACGAAACACAGATATTGCATCGGTATTGAACACAACAGGCACCATGGGGCTTTTGTTCCATGGGAGTAATGTCTCAAACTGTCTACGCTTTGATCGATTCCTGGGAAACCAGTAGTAGTTTTCGAAGCACATATGGAGGCATTCTGTAATCTGTGGACCTTCAGAGTGTCGATGAAACAGGAAGATTGCATCGGTATTGAATACAACAAGCACCATGGAGACTTTTATTCCATAGGAGTAATGTCTCCAATTGTCTACTCTTTGATCGATATTTGGGAGACCAGTAGTAGTTTTCGAAGAACATCTGGTGGCATTCTGTAATCTGTGGACATTCAGAGTGTTGATGAAACAAAGAAATAGCATCGAAATTGAATACAACAGGCACCATGCAGACTTTTCTCCATAGGAGTCATATCTCAAACTGTCTACGCTTTGATCGATCCCTGGGAGGCCAGTAGTAGTTTAGAAAGCACGTCAGGATGCATTCTGTAATCTGTAGACATTCAGAGTGTTGATGAAACAAAGTAATTGCATCGGGATTGAATACAACAGGCACTATGCGGACTTTTCTCCATGGGGGTAATGTGTCAAACTGTCTACGCTTTGATCAATTACTGGGAGACCAGTAGTAGTTTTCGAAGCACATCTGGAGGCATTCTGTAATCTGTGGATCTTCAGAGTGTTGATGAAACACAGATATTGCATCGGTATTGAATACAACAGGCAACAAGGGGCTTTTATTCCATGGGAGTAATGTCACAAACTGTCTATGCTTTGATCGATTCCTGGGCGACCAGTAGTAGTTTTCGAAGCACATCTGGAGGCATTCTGTAATCCGTGGACCTTCAGAGTTTTGATGAAACAGGGAAATTGCATCGGTATTGAATTCAACAGGCACCATGGGGCTTTATTCCAAGGGAGTAATGTCTCAAACTGTCTATGCTTTGATCGATTCCTGGGAGACCAGTAGGAGTTTTCGAAGCACATCTGGAGGCAATCTGTAACCTGTGGTCCTTCAGAGCGTTGATGAAACTGGGGAATTGCATCGGTATTGAATACAACAAGCACCATGGGACATTTATTCCATGGGTGTAATGTCTCAAACTGTCTACGCTCTGATCGATTCCTGGGAGAACAATAGTAGTTTCCGAAGCACATCTAGAGGCATTCTGTAATTTGTGGACGTTCACAGTGTTGATGAAACACAGATATGGCATCGGTATTGAATACAACAAGCACCATGGGGACTTTAATTCCGTGGCAGTAATGTCTCAAACTGTCTACGCTTTGATCGATTCCTGGGAGACCAGTAGTAGTTTTCGAAGCACATCTGGAGGCATTCTGTAATCTGTGGACCTTCAGAGTGTTGATGAAGCACAGATATTGCATCGGTATTGAATACAACAGGCAACATTGGGCTTTTGTTCCATGGGAGTAATGTATCAAAATCTCTATGCTTTGATCGATTCCTGGGAGACCAGTAGTAGTTTTCGAAGCACATCTGGAGGCATTCTGTAATCTGTGGACATTCAGAGTGTTAATGAAACACAGATATTGCATCAGTATTGAACACAACGGGCACCATGGGGCTTTTATTCCATGGGTGTAATGTCTCAAACTGTCTACGCTTTGATCGATTCCTGGGAGACCAGTAGTAGGTTTCGAAGCACATCTGGAGGCATTCTGTAATCTGTGGACCTTCAGAGTGTTGATGAAGCACAGACATTGCATCGGTATTAAATACAAGAGGCAAAATTGGGCTTTTATTCCATGGGAGTAATGTCTCAAAATCTCTATGCTTTGAACGATTTCTAGAAGACCAGTAGTAGATTTGAAAGCACATATGGAGGCATTCTGTAATCTGTGGACCTTCAGAGTGTT
Organism: Schistocerca gregaria; assembly: GCF_023897955.1. Taxonomy (NCBI): domain Eukaryota; kingdom Metazoa; phylum Arthropoda; class Insecta; order Orthoptera; family Acrididae; genus Schistocerca; species Schistocerca gregaria. The sequence goes on from NW_026061730.1 coordinate 6,889,618, forward strand.
GTTGAAACACAGTAATTGCATCGAAATTGAATACTACATTCACCATGCGGACTTTTCTCCATGGGAGTAATATCTCAAACTGTCTAGGCTTTGATCGATCCCTAGGAGACCAATAGTAGTTAAGAAAGCACATCAGGATGCATTCTGTAATCTGAAGACCTTCAGACTGGTGATGAAATAGGAAAATTGCATCGGTATTGAATATAACATGCACCATGGGGCTTTTATTCCATGGGAGTAATGTCTCAAACTGTCTATGCTTTGATCGATTCATGGGAGACCAGTAGTAGTTTTCGAAGCACATCTGGAGGTATTCTGTAATCTGTGGACCTTCAGAATGTTGATAAAGCACAGATATCGCATCGGTATTGAATACAACAGGCAAAATGGGGCTTTTAATCATTGGAGTAATGTCTCTAAATGTCTATGCTTTGATCAATTCCTTGGAGACCAGTAGTAGTTTTCGAAGCACATCTGGAGGCATTCTGTAATCTGTTTACCTTCAGAGTGTTGATGAAACACAGATATCGCATCGGTATTGAATACAACAGGCACCATGAGGCTTTTATTCCATGGGAGTAATGTCTCAAACTGTCTACGATTTTATCGATTCCTGGGAAACCAGTAGTAGTTTTCGAAGCACATCTGGAGGTATTCTGTAATCTGAGGACCTTCAGAATGTTGATAAAGCACAGATATCGCATCGGTATTGAATACAACAGGCAAAATGGGGCTTTTATTCATTGGAGTAATGTCTCTAAATGTCTATGCTTTGATCAATTCCTTGGAGACCAGTAGTAGTTTTCGAAGCACATCTGGAGGCATTCTGTAATCTGTTTACCTTCAGAGTGTTGATGAAACACAGATATCGCGTCGGTATTGAATACAACAGGCACCATGGGGCTTTTATTCCATGGGAGTAATGTCTCCAATTGTCTACTCTTTGATCGATTTCTGGGAGACCAGTAGTAGTTTTCGAAGAACATCTGGTGGCATTCTGTAATCTGTGGACATTCAGAGTGTTGATGAAACAAAGAAATAGCATCGAAATTGAATACAACAGGCACCATGCGGACTTTTCTCCATGGGAGTAATATCTCAAACTGTCTACGCTTTGATTGATCCCTGGGAGACCAGTACTAGTTAAGAAAGCACATCAGGATGCATTCTGTAATCTGAAGACCTTCAGACTGTTGATGAAACTGGGAAATTGCATCGGTATTGAATACAACATGCACCATGGGGCTTTTATTCCATTGGAGTAATGTCTCAAACTGTCTATGCTTGGTCGATTCCTGGGAAAACAGTAGTAGCTTTCGAAGCACATCTGGAGGCACTCTGTAATCTGTGGACCTTCAGAGTGTTGTTGAAACACAGATATCGCATCGGTATTGAATACAACAGGCACCATGGGGCTTTTATTCCATGGGAGTAATGTCTCAAACTGTCTACGCTTTGATCGATTCCTGGGAGACCAATAGTAGTTTCCGAACCACATCTGGAGGCATTCTGTAATCCGTGGACCTTCAGAGGTTTGATGAAAGAGGGAAATTGCATCGGTATTGAATTCAACAGGCACCATGGGGCTTTTATTCCATGGGAGTAATGTCTCAAACTGTCTATGCTTTGATCGATTCCTGGGAGACCAGTAGGAGTTTTCGAAGCACATCTGGAGGAAATCTGTAATCTGTGGTCCTTCAGAGCGATGATGAAACTGGGGAATTGCATCGGTATTGAATACAACAAGCACCATGGGACTTTTATTCCATGGGAGTAATGTCTCAAACTGTCTACGCTTTGATCGAGTCGTATGATACCAATAGTAGTTTCCGAAGCACATCTGGAGGCATTCTGTAATCTGTGGACCTTCAGAGTGTTGATGAAGCAGGGAATTTGCATCGAGATTTAATACAACATTAACCAAGTGCACTTTTCTCCATGGGAGTAATGTCTCAAACTGTCTTCGCTTTGATCGCTCCCTGGGTTACCAGTAGTAATTAAGAAAGCACATCAGGATCCATTCTGTAATCTGAAGACCTTCAGACGTTTGATGAAACAGGGAAATTGCATCGAGATTTAATACCACATTCACCATGCGCACTTTTCTCCATGGGAGTAATGTCTCAAACTGTCTACGCTTTGATCGATTCCTGGGAGACCAATAGTAGTTTCCGAATCACATCTGGAGGTATTCTGTAATCTGCGTATGTTCAGAGTGTTGATGAAACACAGATATGGCATCGGTATTGAATACAACAATCACAATGGGGACTTTTATTCCGTGGGAGTAATGTCTCAAACTGTCTACTCATTGATCGATTTCTAGGAGACCAGTAGTAGTTTTCGAAGCACATCTGGAGGCATTCTGTGATCTGTGGACCTTAAGAGTGTCGATGAAACACAGATATTGCATAGGTATTTAATACAACAAGCACCATGGGGCTCTTATCCCATGGGAGTAATGTCTCGAACTGTCTACTCATTGATCGATTTCTAGGAGACCAGTAGTAAATTTGAAAGCACATGTGGAGGCATTCTGTAATCTGTGGATCTCCAGAGTGATGATGAAACGCAGGAAATTGCATCGAAATTGAATACAACCGGCACCATGGGATTTTATTCCATGGGAGTAATATCTCAAACTGTCTATGATTTGATCGATTCCTGGGAGACCAGTAGTAGTTTTCGAAGCACATATGGAGGCATTCTGTAATCTGTGGACCTTCAGAGTGTTGATGAAAAAGGGAGATTGCATCGGTATTGAATACAACAGGCATCATGGGGCTTTTATCCCATGGGAGTAATGTCTCAAACTGTCTATGATTTGATCGATTCCTGGGATACCAGTAGTAGTTTTCGAAGCACATATGGAGGCATTCTGTAATCTGAGGTCCTTCACAGTGTTGATGAAACAGGGAAATTGCATCCTTATTGAATACAACAAGCTCCATCTGCCTTTTATTCCATGGGAGTAATGTCTCAAACTGTCTACGCTTTGATCGATTCCTGGAAGACCAATAGTAGTTTTCGAAGCACATCTGGAGGCATTCTGTAATCTGTGGACCTTCGGAGTGTTGATGAAACAGGGAAATAGCATCGAGATTTAATAACACATTCACCATGCGCACTTTTCACCATGGGAGTAATGTCTCAAACTGTCTGATCTTTTATTCCATGGGAGTAATGTCTCAAATTATCTATGCCCTGATTCCTGGGAGTCCAGTAGCAGTTTTCGAAGAACATCCGGAGGCATTCTGTAATCTGTGGGCCTTCAGAGTGTTGAAGAAACAGAGAAATTGCATCGGTATTGAATACAACAGGCACCATGGGCTTTTATTCCATGGGAGTAATGTCTCAAACTGTCTATGCTTTGATCGATTCCTGGGAGACCTGTAGTAGTTATCGAAGCACATCTGAAGGCATTCTGTAATCTGTGGACCTTCAGAGTGTTGATGAAACATAGAAATTGCATCGGTATTGAATACAACAGGCCCCACGGCGCTTTTCTTCCACGTGAGTAATGTCTCAAACTATCTATGCTTTGATCGATTCCTGGGAGACCATTAGTAGTTTTCGAAACACATCTGGAGGCATTCTGTAATCTGTGGACTTCAGAGTGTTGATGAAACACAGAAATTGCATTGGGATTGAATACAACACGCACCATGCACACTTTTCTCCATGGGAGTAATGTCTCAAACTGTCTACGCTTTTATCGATTCCTGGGAGACCAGTAGTAGTTTTCGAAACACATTTGGAGGCATTCTGTAATCTGTTGACGTTCAGAGTGTTGATGAAACACAGAAATTGCATTGGGATTGAATACAACACGCACCATCCGCACTTTTCTCCATGGGGGTAATGTCTCAAACTGTCTACGCTTTTACCGATTCCTGGGAGACCAGTAGTAGTTTTCGAAACACATTTGGAGGCATTCTGTAATCTGTGGACGTTCAGAGTGTTGATGAAACACAGAAATTGAATCGGGATTGAATACAACACGCAGCATGCGCACTTCTCTTCATGGTAGTAATGTCTCAAACTGTCTACGCATTTATCGATTCCTGGAAGACCAGTAGTAGTTTTCGAAACACATTTGGAGGCATTCTGTAATCTGTGGACGTTCAGAGTGTTGATGAAACACAGAAATTGCATTGGGATTGAATACAACACGCACCATGCGCACTTTTCTCCATGGGAGTAATGTCGCAAACTGTCTACGGTTTTATCGATTCCTGGGAGACCAGTAGTAGTTTTCGAAGCACATCTGGAGGCATTCTGTAAACTGTGGGCCTTCAGAGTGTTGATGAAACAGGGAAATTGCATCGGGACTGAATACAACAGGCACCATGCGGACTTATCTCCATGGGAGTAATGTCTCAAAAGTGTCTACGCTATGATCGTATCCTGGGTGACCAGTAGTAGTATCGGAGGCATATCTGGAGACATTCTGTAATCTGTGGACGTTCAGATTCATGATGAACCAAAGGAATTGCATTGGGATTGAATACAACTGGCTCAATGCGGACTGTTCTCCATGGGAGTAATGTCTCAAACTGTCTACGCTTTTGATCGATTCCTGGGAGACCAATAGTAGTTTCCGAAGCACATCTGGAGACATTCTGTAATCTGTGGACGTTCAGAGTGTTGATGAAACACAGATATTGATCGGTATTGAATACAACAGGCACCATGGGGCTTTTATTCCATGGGAGTAATGTCTCAAACTGTCTATGCTTTGATCGATTCCTGGGAGACCAGTAGTAGTTTTCGAAGCACATCTGGAGGCATTCTGTAAACTGTTGACCTTCAGAGTGTTAATGATAAACAGATTTTGCATCGGAATTGAATACAACAGCCAAAATGGGGCTTTTATTCCATGGGAGTAATGTCTCAAACTGTCTATGCTTTGATTGATTCCTTGGAGACCAGTAGTAGTTTTCGAAGCACATCTGGAGGCATTCTATAAACTGTTGACCTTCAAAGTGTTAATGAAACAAAGATATTGCATCGGAATTGAATACAACAGGCACCATGGGGCTTTTATTCCATGGGAGAAATGTCTCAAACTGTCCATGTTTTGAACGATTCCTGGGAGACCAGTAGTAGTTTTCGAAGCACATCTGGAGGCATTCTGTAATCTGTGGACCTTCAGAGTGTTGAAGAAACAGAGAAATTGCATCGGTATTGAATACAACAGGCACCATTGTCCTTTTATTCCATGGGAGTAATGTCTCAAATTATCTATGCCCTGATTCCTGGGAGACCAGTAGCAGTTTTTGAAGCACATCTGGAGGCATTCTGTAATCTGTGGACCTTCACAGTGTTGAAGAAACAGAGAAATTGCATCGGTATTGAATACAACAGGCACCATTGATCTTTTATTCCATGGGAGTAATGTCTCAAATTATCTATGCCCTGATTCCTGGGTGACCAGTAGCAGTTTTCGAAGCACATCGGGAGGCATTCTGTAATCTGTGGGCCTTCAGAGTGTTGATGAAACAGAGAAATTGCATCGGTATTGAATACAACAGGCACCATGGGACTTTTATTCCATGGGAGTAATGTCTCAAACTGTCTATGATTTGATCGATTCCTGGGAGACCAATAGTAGTTTTCGAAGCACATCTGGAGGCATTCTGTAATCTGTGGACCTTCGGAGTGTTGATGAAACAGGGAAATAGCATCGAGATTTAATAACACATTCACCATGCGCACTTTTCTCCATGGGAGTAATGTCTCAAACTGTCTGATCTTTTATTCCATGGGAGTAATGTCTCAAATTATCTATGCCCTGATTCCTGGGAGACCAGTAGCAGTTTTCGAAGCACATCCGGAGGCATTCTGTAATCTGTGGGCCTTCAGAGTATTGAAGAAACAGAGAAATTGCATCGGTATTTAATACAACAGGCACCATGGGCTTTTATTCCATGGGAGTAATGTCTCAAACTGTCTATGCTTTGATCGATTCCTGGGAGACCAGTAGTAGTTATCGAAGCACATCTGAAGGCATTCTGTAATCTGTGGACCTTCAGAGTGTTGATGAAACACAGAAATTGCATCGGTATTGAATACAACAGGCCCCACGGCGCTTTTTTTCCACGTGAGTAATGTCTCAAACTATCTATGCTTCGATCGATTCCTGGGAGACCAGTAGTAGTTTTCGAAACACATTTGGAGGCATTCTGTAATCTGTGGACTTCAGAGTGTTGATGAAACACAGAAATTGCATTGGGATTGAATACAACACGCACCATGCACACTTTTCTCCATGGGAGTAATGTCTCAAACTGTCTACGCTTTTATCGATTCCTGGGAGACCAGTAGTAGTTTTCGAAACACATTTGGAGGCATTCTGTAATCTGTTGACGTTCAGAGTGTTGATGAAACACAGAAATTGCATTGGGATTGAATACAACACGCACCATGCGCACTTTTCTCCATGGTAGTAATGTCTCAAACTGTCTACGCTTTTATCGATTCCTGGAAGACCAGTAGTAGTTTTCGAAACACATTTGGAGGCATTCTGTAATCTGTAGAGATTCAGAGTGTTGATGAATACAGAAATTGCATCGGGATTGAATACAACACGCAGCATGCGCACTTTTCTCCATGGGAGTAATGTCTAAAACTGTCTACGCTTTTACCGATTCCTGGGAGACCAGTAGTAGTTTTCGAACACAATTGGAGGCATTCTGTAATCTGTAGACGGTCAGAGTGTTGATGAAACACAGAAATTGCATTGGGATTGAATACAACACGCACCATGCGCACTTTTCTCCATGGGAGTAATGTCGCAAACTGTCTACGCTTTTATCGATTCCTGGGAGACCAGTAGTAGTTTTCGAAGCACATCTGGAGGCATTCTGTAATCTTTGGACGTTCAGAGTGTTCATGAAATACAGGTATTGCATCGGTATTGAATACAACAGGCACCATGGGGATTTTATTCCATGGGAGTAATGTCTCAAACTGTCTATGCTTTGATCGATTCCTGGGTGACCAGTAGTAGGTTTCGAAGCACATCTGAAGGCATTCGTCTTCCTGTGGACCTTCAGAGTGTTGATGAAACACAGATATTGCATCGGTATTGAATACAACAGGCATTATCGGGCTTTTATTCCATCTGAGTAATGTCTCAAACTCTCTATGCCCTGTTCGATTCCTGGGACACCAGTAATAGTTTTCGAAGCACATCTGGAGGCATTCTGAAATCTGTGGACCTTTAGAGAGTTGATGAAACACAGATATTGTACCGGTATTGAATACAACAGGCACCATAGGGACTTTTATTCCATGGGAGTAATGTCTCAAACTGTGTACGCTTTGATCGATTCCTCGGAGACCAGTAGTAGTTTTCAAAGCATTTCTGGGGGCATTCTGTAATCTGTGGACCGTCAGACTGTTGATGACACAGGGAAATTGCATCGGGATTGAATACAACAGGCACCATGCGCACTTTTCTGTATGGGAGTAATGTCTCAAATTGTCTACGCTTTGATCGTATCCTGGGTGACTAGTAGTAGTATCGGAGGCATATCTGGAGACATTCTGTAATCTGTGGACGTTCAGATTCATGATGTACCAAAGGAATTGCATTGGGATTGAATACAACTGGCTCAATGCGGACTGATCTCAATGGGAGTAATGTCTCAAACTGTCTACGCTTTTGATCGATTCCTGGGAGACCAATAATAGTTTCCGAAGCACATCTGGAGACATTCTGTAATCTGTGGACGTTCAGAGTGTTGATGAAACACAGATATTGATCGGTATTGAATACAACAGGCACCATGGGGCTTTTATTCCATGGGAGTAATGTCTCAAACTGTCTATGCTTTGATCGATTCCTGGGAGACCAGTAGTAGTTTTCGAAGCACATCTGGAGGCATTCTGTAAACTGTTGACCTTCAGAGTGTTAATGATACACAGATTTTGCATCGGAATTGAATACAACAGCCAAAATGGGGCTTTTATTCCATGGGAGTAATGTCTCAAACTGTCTATGCTTTGATTGATTCCTTGGAGACCAGTAGTAGTTTTCGAAGCACATCTGGAGGCATTCTATAAACTGTTGACCTTCAGAGTGTTAATGAAACAAAGATATTGCATCGGAATTGAATACAACAGGCACCATGGGGCTTTTATTCCATGGGAGTAATGTCTCAAACTGGCTATGTTTTGAACGATTCCTGGGAGATCAGTAGTAGTTTTCGAAGCACATCTGGAGGCATTCTGTAATCTGTGGACCTTCAGAGTGTTGAAGAAACACAGAAATTGCATCGGTATTGAATACAACAGGCACCATGGGACTTTTATTCCATGGGAGTAATGTCTCAAACTGTCTATGCTCTGATCGATTCCTGGGAGACCAGTAGTAGTTATCGAAGCACATCTGAAGGCATTCTGTAATCTGTGGACCTTCAGAGTGTTGATGAAACACAGAAATTGCATCGGTATTGAATACAACAGGCCCCACGGCGCTTTTCTTCCACGTGAGTAATGTCTCAAACTATCTATGCTTTGATCGATTCCTGGGAGACCAGTAGTAGTTTTCGAAACACATCGGGAGGCATTCTGTAATCTGTGGGCCGTCAGAGTGTTGATGAAACAGAGAAATTGCATCGGTATTCAATACAACACTGACCATGGGACTTTTATTCCATGGGAGTAATGTCTCAAACTGTCTATGCTTTGATCGGCTTCTGGCACACCAGTAGTAGTTTTCGAAGCACATCTGGAGGCATTCTGTAATCTGTGGACCTTCAGAGTGTTGATGAAACACAGATATTGCTTCGGTATTGAATACAACAAGCACCATGGGGACTTTTATTCCGTGGGATTAATGTCTCAAACTGTCTACGCTTTGATCGATTCGTGGGAGACCAATAGTAGTTTACGAAGCACATATGGAGGCATTCTGTAATCTGTGGACGTTCAGAGTGTTGATGAAACACAGATATTGCATCGGTATTGAATACAACAGCACCATGGGCACTTTTATTCCATGGGAGCAATGTTTCAAACTGTCTATGCTTTGATCGATTCCTGGGAGACCAGTAGTAGTTTTAGAAGCACATCTGGAGGCATTCTGAAATCTGTGGACCTTCAGAGTGTTGATGAAACACAGATATTGCATCGGTATGGAATACAACAGGCACCATGGCGATTTTATTCCATGTGAGTAATGTCTCAAACTGTCTACGCTTTTATCGATTCCTGGGAGACCAGTAGTAGTTTTCGAAACACAATTGGAGGCATTCTGTAATCTGTGGACGTTCAGAGTGTTGATGAAACACAGAAATTGCTTTGGGATTGAATACAACACGCACCGTGAGCACTTTTCCCCATGGGAGTAATGTCTCAAACTGTCTACGCTGTTTTCGATTAGTGGGAGACCAGTAGTAGTTTTCGAAACACATTTGGAGGCATTCTATAGTCTGTGGACGTTCAGAGTATTGATGAAACACAGAAATTGCATTGGGATTGAATACAACACGCACCATGCGCACTTTTCTCCATGGGAGTAATGTCTCAAACTGTCTACGCTTTTATCGAGTCCTGGGAGACCAGTAGTAGTTTTCGAAACACAGTTGGAGGCATTCTGTAATCTGTGGACCTCAGAGTGTTGATGAAACACAGAAATTGCATCGGTATTGAATACAACACGCACCATGTGCACTTTTCTCCATGGGAGTAATGTCTCAAACTGTCTACGCTTTTATCGATTCCTGGGAGACCAGTAGTAGTTTTCGAAACAGATTTGGAGGCATTCTGTAATCTGTAGACGTTCAGAGTGTTGATGAAACACAGAAATTGCATCGGTATGGAATACAAGACGCACCATGAGCACTTTTCTCCATGGGAGTAATGTCTCAAACTGTCTACGCTTTTATCGATTCCTGGGAGACCAGTAGTAGTTTTCGAAACACATTTGGAGGCATTCTGTAATCTGTGGACGTTCAGAGTGTTGATGAAACACAGAAATTGCTTCGGGATTGAATACAACAAGCACCATGAGCACTTTTCTCCATGGGAGTAATGTCTCAAACTGTCTACGCTTTTATCGATTCATGGGAGACCAGTAGTAGTTTTCGAAACACAATTGGAGGCATTCTGTAATCTGTAGACGTTCAGAGTGTTGATGAAACACAGAAATTGCATCGGTATTGATACAACACGCTCAATGAGCACTTTTCTACATTGGAGTAGCGTCTCAAACTGTCTACGCTTTTATCGACTCCTGGGAGACCAGTAGTAGTTTTTGAAACACATTTGGAGGCATTCTGTAATCTGTGGACGTTCAGAGTGTTGATAAAACACAGAAATTACATCGGGATTGAATACAACAAGCACCATGCGCACTTTTCTCCATGGGAGTAATGTCTCAAACTGTCTACGCTTTTATCGATTCCTGGGAGACCAGCAGTAGTTTTTGAAACACATTTGGAGGCATTCTGTAATCTGTGGACGTTCAGAGTGTTGATGAAACACAGAAATTACATCGGGATTGAATACAACACGCACCATGCGCACTTTTCTCCATGGGAGTAATGTCTCAAACTGTCTACGCTTTTATCGATTCCAGGGAGACCAGTAGTAGTTTTCGAAACACAATTGGAGGCATTCTGTAATCTGTGGACGTTCAGAGTGTTGATGAAACACAGAAATTGCTTTGGGATTGAATACAAGACGCACCATTAGCACTTTTCTCCATGGGAGTAATGTCTCAAACTGTCTACGCTTATTACGATTCCTGGGAGACCAGTAGTAATTTTCGAAACACATTTTGAGGCATTCTATAATGTGTGGACGTTCAGAGTGTTGATGAAACACAGAAATTGCATTGGGATTGAATACAACACGCACCATACGCACTTTTCTCCATGGGAGTAATGTCTCAAACTGTCTACGCTTTTATCGATTCCTGGGAGACCAGTAGTAGTTTTCGAAAATCACATTTGGAGGCATTCTGTAATCTGTAGACGTTCAGAGTGTTGATGAAACACAGAAATTGCATCGGTATGGAATACAAGACGCACCATGAGCACTTTTCTACATTGGAGTAGCGTCTCAAACTGTCTACGCTTTTATCGACTCCTGGGAGACCAGTAGTAGTTTTCGAAACACATTTGGAGGCATTCTGTAATCTGTGGACGTTCAGAGTGTTGGTGAAACACAGAAATTGCTTCGGGATTGAATACAACAAGCACCATGAGCACTTTTCTCCATGGGAGTAATGTCTCAAACTGTCTACGCTTTTATCGATTCCTGGGAGACCAGTAGTAGTTTTCGAAACACATTTGGAGGCATTCTGTAATCTGTGGACGTTCAGAGTGTTGATGAAACACAGAAATTGCTTCGGGATTGAATACAACAAGCACCATGCGCACTTTTCTCCATGGGAGTAATGTCTCAAACTGTCTACGCTTTTATCGATTCCTGAGAGACCAGTAGTAGTTTTCGAAACACAATTGGAGGCATTCTGTAATCTGTAGACGTTCAGAGTGTTGATGAAACAGGGAAATTGCATCGGTATTGAATACAACACGCACCATGAGCACTTTTCTCCATGGGAATAATGTCTCAAACTGTCTACGCTTTTATCGATTCCTGGGAGACCAGTACTAGTTTTCGAAACACATTTGGAGGCATTCTGTAATCTGTGGACGTTCAGAGTGTTGATGAAATACAGAAATTTCATTGGGATTACATAAAACACGCACCATGCGCACTTTTGTCTATGGGAGTAATGTCTCTTACTATCTACGCTTTTATCGATTGCTGGGAGACCAGTAGTAGTTTTCGAAACACCTTTGGAGGCATTCTGTAATCTGTGGACGTTCAGAGTGTTGATGAAACAGGGAAATTGCATCAGGATTGAATACAACACGCACCACGCGCACTTTTCTTAATGGGAGTAATGTCTCAAACTGTCTACGCTTTTATCGATTCCTGGGAGACCAGTAGTAGTTTTCGAAACACATTTGGAAGCATTCTGTAATCTGTGGACGTTCAGAGTGTTGATGAAACAGGGAAATTGCATCGGTATTGAATACAACACGCACCATGAGCACTTTTCTCCATGGGAATAATGTCTCAAACTGTCTACGCTTTTATCGATTCCTGGGAGACCAGTAGTAGTTTTCGAAAAACACATTTGGAGGCATTCTGTAATCTGTAGACGTTCAGAGTGTTGATGAAACACAGAAATTGCATTGGGATTGAATACAACACGCACCATACGCACTTTTCTCCATGGGAGTAATGTCTCAAACTGTCTACGCTTTTATCGATTCCTGGGAGACCAGTAGTAGTTTTCGAAACACATTTGGAAGCATTCTGTAATCTGTGGACGTTCAGAGTGTTGGTGAAACACAGAAATTGCTTCGGGATTGAATACAACAAGCACCATGAGCACTTTTCTCCATGGGAGTAATGTCTCAAACTGTCTACGCTTTTATCGATTCCTGGGAGACCAGTAGTAGTTTTCGAAACACATTTGGAGGCATTCTGTAATCTGTGGACGTTCAGAGTGTTGATGAAACACAGAAATTGCTTCGGGATTGAATACAACAAGCACCATGCGCACTTTTCTCCATGGGAGTAATGTCTCAAACTGTCTACGCTTTTATCGATTCCTGAGAGACCAGTAGTAGTTTTCGAAACACAATTGGAGGCATTCTGTAATCTGTAGACGTTCAGAGTGTTGATGAAACAGGGAAATTGCATCGGTATTGAATACAACACGCACCATGAGCACTTTTCTCCATGGGAATAATGTCTCAAACTGTCTACGCTTTTATCGATTCCTGGGAGACCAGTACTAGTTTTCGAAACACATTTGGAGGCATTCTGTAATCTGTGGACGTTCAGAGTGTTGATGAAATACAGAAATTTCATTGGGATTACATAAAACACGCACCATGCGCACTTTTGTCTATGGGAGTAATGTCTCTTACTATCTACGCTTTTATCGATTGCTGGGAGACCAGTAGTAGTTTTCGAAACACCTTTGGAGGCATTCTGTAATCTGTGGACGTTCAGAGTGTTGATGAAACAGGGAAATTGCATCAGGATTGAATACAACACGCACCACGCGCACTTTTCTTAATGGGAGTAATGTCTCAAATTGTCTACGCTTTTATCGATTCCTGGGAGACCAGTAGTAGTTTTCGAAAAACACATTTGGAGGCATTCTGTAATCTGTAGACGTTCAGAGTGTTGATGAAACACAGAAATTGCATCGGTATTGAATACAACACACACTATACGCACTTTTCTCCATGGGAGTAATGTCACAAATTGTCTGCGCTTTTATCGATTCCTGGGAGACCAGTAGTAGTTTTCGAAAATCTCATTTGGAGGCATTCTGTAATCTGTGGACTTCAGAGTGTTGATGAAACACAGAAATTGCATCGGGATTGAATACAACACGCACCATGCGCACTTTTCTCCATGGGAGTAATGTCTCAAACTGTCTACGCTTTTATCGATTCCTGGGAGACCAGTAGTAGTTTTCGAAACACATTTGGAGGCATTCTGTAATCTGTAGACGTTCAGAGTGTTGATGAAACACAGAAATTGCATCGTTATTGAATACAAAACGCACCATTAGCACTTTTCTCCATGGGAGTAATGTCTCAAACTGTCTGCGCTTTTATCGATTCCTGGGAGACCAGTAGTAGTTTTCGAAACACATTTGGAGGCATTCTGTAATCTGTAGACGTTCAGAGTGTTGATGAAACACAGAAATTGCATCGTTATTGAATACAACATGCACCATGCGCACTTTTCTCCATGGGAGTAATGTCTCAAACTGTCTACGCTTTTATCGATTCCTGGGAGACCAGTAGTAGTTTTCGAAACACATTTGGAGGCATTCTGTAATCTGTAGACGTTCAGAGTGTTGATGAAACACAGAAATTGCATCGTTATTGAATACAAAACGCACCATTAGCACTTTTCTCCATGGGAGTAATGTCTCAAACTGTCTGCGCTTTTATCGGTTCCTGGGAGACCAGTAGTAGTTTTCGAAATACATTTGGAGGCATTCTGTAATCTGTGGACGTTCAGAGTGTTGATGAATCACAGAAATTGCATCGGGATTGAATACAACACGCACCATGCGCTCTTATCTCCATGTGAGTAATGTCTCAAACTGTCTACGCTTTTATCGATTCCTGGGAGACCAGTAGTAGTTTTCTAAACACATTTGGAAGCATTCTGTAATCTGTGGACGTTCAGAGTGTTGATGAATAACAGAAATTGCATCGGGATTGAATACAACACGCACCATGCGCATTTTTCTCCATGGGTGCAATGTCTCAAAGTGTCTACGCTTTTATCGATTCCTGGAAGACCAGTAGTAGTTTTCGAAATACCTTTAGAGGCATTCTGTAATCTGTGGACGTTCAGAGTATTGATGAAACACAGAAATTGCATTGGGATTGAATACAACACGCATCATGCGCACTTTTCTCCATGGGAGTAATGTCTCAAATTATCTATGTCCTGATTCCTGGGAGACCAGTAGCAGTTTTCGAAGCACATCCGGAGGCATTCTGTAATCTGTGGGCCTTCAGAGAGTTGAAGAAACAGAGAAATTGCATCGGTATTGAATACAACAGGCACCATGGGCTTTTATTCCATGGGAGTAATGTCTCAAACTGTCTATGCTTTGATCGATTCCTGGGAGACCAGTAGTAGTTATCGAAGCACATCTGAAGGCATTCTGTAATCTGTGGACCTTCAGAGTGTTGATGAAACACAGAAATTGCATCGGTATTGAATACAACAGGCCCCACGGCGCTTTTTTTCCATGTGAGTAATGTCTCAAACTATCTATGCTTTGATCGATTCCTGGGAGACCAGTAGTAGTTTTCGAAACACATTTGGAGGCATTCTGTAATCTGTGGACTTCAGAGTGTTGATGAAACACAGAAATTGCATTGGAATTGAATACAACACGCACCATGCACACTTTTCTCCATGGGAGTAATGTCTCAAACTGTCTACGCTTTTATCGATTCCTGGGAGACCAGTAGTAGTTTTCGGAACACATTTGGAGGCATTCTGTAATCTGTTGACGTTCAGAGTGTTGATGAAACACAGAAATTGCATTGGGATTGAATACAACACGCACCATGCGCACTTTTCTCCATGGGGGTAATGTCTCAAACTGTCTACGCTTTTACCGATTCCTGGGAGACCAGTAGTAGTTTTCGAAACACATTTGGAGGCATTCTGTAATCTGTGGACGTTCAGAGTGTTGATGAAACACAGAAATTGAATCGGGATTGAATACAACACGCAGCATGCGCACTTTTCTCCATGGGAGTAATGTCTCAAACTGTCTACGCTTTTATCGATTCCTGGATGACCAGTAGTAGTTTTCGAAACACATTTGGAGGCATTCTGTAATCTGTAGAGATTCAGAGTGTTGATGAATACAGAAATTGCATCGGGATTGAATACAACACGCAGCATGCGCACTTTTCTCCATGGGAGTAATGTCTAAAACTGTCTACGCTTTTACCGATTCCTGGGAGACCAGTAGCAGTTTTCGAAACACAATTGGAGGCATTCTGTAATCTATAGACGGTCAGAGTGTTGATGAAACACAGAAATTGCATTGGGATTGAATACAACACGCACCATGCGCACTTTTCTCCATGGGAGTAATTCCGCAAACTGTCTACGCTTTTATCGATTCCTGTGAGACCAGTAGTAGTTTTCGAAGCACATCTGGAGGCATTCTGTAATCTGTGGACGTTCAGAGTGTTCATGAAATACAGGTATTGCATCGGTATTGAATACAACAGGCACCATGGGGATTTTATTCCATGGGAGTAATGTCTCAATCTGTCTATGCTTTGATCGATTCCTGGGTGACCAGTAGTAGGTTTCGAAGCACATCTGAAGGCATTCGTCTTCCTGTGGACCTTGAGAGTGTTGATGAAACACAGAAATTACATCGGTATTGAATACAACAGGCATTATCGGGCTTTTATTCCATCTGAGTAATGTCTCAAACTCTCTATGCCCTGTTCGATTCCTGGGACACCAGTAATAGTTTTCGAAGCACATCTGGAGGCATTCTGAAATCTGTGGACCTTTAGAGAGTTGATGAAACACAGATATTGTACCGGTATTGAATACAACAGGCACCATAGGGACTTTAATTCCATGGGAGTAATGTCTCAAACTGTGTACGCTTTGATCGATTCCTCGGAGACCAGTAGTAGTTTTCAAAGCATTTCTGGGGGCATTCTGTAATCTGTGGACCGTCAGACTGTTGATGACACAGGGAAATTGCATCGGGATTGAATACAACAGGCACCATGCGCACTTTTCTGTATGGGAGTAATGTCTCAAATTGTCTACGCTTTGATCGTATCCTGGGTGACCAGTAGTAGTATCGGAGGCATATCTGGAGACATTCTGTAATCTGTGGACGTTCAGATTCATGATGTACCAATGGAATTGCATTGGGATTGAATACAACTGGCTCAATGCGGACTGTTCTCCATGGGAGTAATGTCTCAAACTGTCTACGCTTTTGATCGATTCCTGGGAGACCAATAGTAGTTTCCGAAGCACATCTGGAGACATTCTGTAATCTGTGGACGTTCAGAGTGTTGATGAAACACAGATATTGATCGGTATTGAATACAACAGGCACCATGGGGCTTTTATTCCATGGGAGTAATGTCTCAAACTGTCTATGCTTTGATCGATTCCTGGGAGACCAGTAGTAGTTTTCGAAGCACATCTGGAGGCATTCTGTAAACTGTTGACCTTCAGAGTGTTAATGATACACAGATTTTGCATCGGAATTGAATACAACAGCCAAAATGGGGCTTTTATTCCATGGGAGTAATGTCTCAAACTGTCTTCGCTTTGATTGATTCCTTGGAGACCAGTAGTAGTTTTCGAAGCACATCTGGAGGCATTCTATAAACTGTTGACCTTCAGAGTGTTAATGAAACAAAGATATTGCATCGGAATTGAATACAACAGGCACCATGGGGCTTTTATTCCATGGGAGTAATGTCTCAAACTGTCTATGCTTTGATCGATTCCTGGGAGACCAGTAGTAGTTTTCGAAACACATCGGGAGGCATTCTGTAATCTGTGGGCCGTCAGAGTGTTGATGAAACAGAGAAATTGCATCGGTATTCAATACAACACTGACCATGGGACTTTTATTCCATGGGAGTAATGTCTCAAACTGTCTATGCTTTGATCGGCTTCTGGCACACCAGTAGTAGTTTTCGAAGCACATCTGGAGGCATTCTGTAATCTGTGGACCTTCAGCGTGTTGATGAAACACAGATATTGCTTCGGTATTGAATACAACAAGCACCATGGGGACTTTTATTCCGTGGGATTAATGTCTCAAACTGTCTACGCTTTGATAGATTCGTGGGAGACCAATAGTAGTTTACGAAGCACATATGGAGGCATTCTGTAATCTGTGGACGTTCAGAGTGTTGATGAAACACAGATATTGCATCGGTATTGAATACAACAGCTCCATGGGGACTTTTATTCCATGGGAGCAATGTTTCAAACTGTCTATGCTTTGATCGATTCCTGGGAGACCAGTAGTAGTTTTAGAAGCACATCTGGAGGCATTCTGAAATCTGTGGACCTTCAGAGTGTTGATGAAACACAGATATTGCATCGGTATGGAATACAACAGGCACCATGGCGATTTTATTCCATGTGAGTAATGTCTCAAACTGTCTATTCTTATATCGATTCCTGGGAGACCAGTAGTAGTTTTCGAAACACAATTGGAGGCATTCTGTAATCTGTGGACGTTCA
Organism: Schistocerca gregaria; assembly: GCF_023897955.1. Classification (NCBI taxonomy): domain Eukaryota; kingdom Metazoa; phylum Arthropoda; class Insecta; order Orthoptera; family Acrididae; genus Schistocerca; species Schistocerca gregaria. The sequence continues at coordinate 6,907,450 of NW_026061730.1, forward strand.
GAGTGTTGATGAAACACAGAAATTGCTTTGGGATTGAATACAACACGCACCATGAGCACTTTTCCCCGTGGGAGTAATGTCTCAAACTGTATACGCTTTTTTCGATTAGTGGGAGACCAGTAGTAGTTTTCGAAACACATTTGGAGGCATTCTATAATCTGTGGACGTTCATAGTGTTGATGAAACACAGAAATTGCATTGGGATTGAATACAACACGCACCATGCGCACTTTTCTCCATGGGTGTAATGTCTCAAACTGTCTACGCTTTTATCGATTCCTGGGAGACCAGTAGTAGTTTTCGAAACACATTTGGAGGCATTCTGTAATCTGTGGACCTCAGAGTGTTGATGAAACACAGAAATTGCATCGGTATTGAATACAACACGCACCATGCGCACTTTTCTCCATGGGAGTAATGTCTCAAACTGTCTACGCTTTTATCGATTCCTGGGAGACCAGTAGTAGTTTTCGAAACACATTTGGAGGCATTCTGTAATCTGTAGACGTTCAGAGTGTTGATGAAACACAGAAATTGCATCGGTATGGAATACAAGACGCACCATGAGCACTTTTCTCCATTGGAGTAATGTCTCAAACTGTCTACGCTTTTATCGATTCCTGGGAGACCAGTAGTAGTTTTCGAAACACATTTGGAGGCATTCTGTAATCTGTGGACGTTCAGAGTGTTGATGAAACACAGAAATTGCTTCGGGATTGAATACAACAAGCACCATGAGCACTTTTCTCCATGAGATTAATTCTCAAACTGTCTACGCTTTTATCGATTCATGGGTTAGCAGTAGTAGTTTTCGAAACACAATTGGAGGCATTCTGTAATCTGTAGACGTTCAGAGTGTTGATGAAACACAGAAATTGCATCGGTATTGATACAACACGCTCAATGAGCACTTTTCTACATTGGAGTAGCGTCTCCAACTGTCTACGCTTTTATCGACTCCTGGGAGACCAGTAGTAGTTTTTGAAACACATTTGGAGGCATTCTGTAATCTGTGGACGTTCAGAGTGTTGATGAAACACAGAAATTACATCGGGATTGAATACAACACGCACCATGAGCACTTTTCTCCATGGGAGTAATGTCTCAAACTGTCTACGCTTATTACGATTCCTGGGAGACCAGTAGTAATTTTCGAAACACATTTGGAGGCATTCTATAATGTGTGGACGTTCAGAGTGTTGATGAAACACAGAAATTGCATTGGGATTGAATACAACACGCACCATACGCACTTTTCTCCATGGGAGTAATGTCTCAAACTGTCTACGCTTTTATCGATTCCTGGGAGACCAGTAGTAGTTTTCGAAAATCACATTTGGAGGCATTCTGTAATCTGTAGACGTTCAGAGTGTTGATGAAACACAGAAATTGCATCGGTATGGAATACAAGACGCACCATGAGCACTTTTCTCCATGGGAGTAATGTCTCAAACTGTCTACGCTTTTATCGATTCCTGGGAGACCAGTAGTAGTTTTCGAAACACATTTGGAGGCATTCTGTAATCTGTGGACGTTCAGAGTGATGATGAAACACAGAAATTGCTTCGGGATTGAATACAACAAGCAGCATGCGCAGTTTTCTCCATGGGAGTAATGTCTCAAACTGTCTACGCTTTTATCGATTCCTGGGAGACCAGTAGTAGTTTTCGAAACACAATTTGAGGCATTCTGTAATCTGTAGACGTTCAGAGTGTTGATGAAACACAGAAATTGCATCGGTATGGAATACAAGACGCACCTTGAGCACTTTTCTCCGTGGGAGTAATGTCTCAAACTGTCTACGCTTTTATCGATTCCTCGGAGACCAGCAGTAGTTTTTGAAACACTTTTGGAGGCATTCTGTAATCTGTGGACGTTCAGAGTGTTGATGAAACACAGAAATTGCATCGGTATTGAATACAACACGCACCATGCGCACTTTTCTCCATGGGAGTAATGTCTCAAACTGTCTACGCATTTATCGATACCTGGGAGACCAGTAGTAGTTTTATAAACACGTTTGGAGGCATTCTGTAATCTGTAGACGTTCAGAGTGTTGATGAAACACAGAAATTGCATCGGTATGGAATACAAGACGCACCATGAGCACTTTTCTCCATGGGAGTAATGTCTCAAACTGTCTACGCTTTTATCGATTCCTGGGAGACCAGTAGTAGTTTTCGAAACACATTTGGAGGCATTCTGTAATCTGTAGACGTTCAGAGTGTTGATGAAACACAGAAATTGCATCGTTATTGAATACAACTTGCACCATGAGCACTTTTCTCCATGGGAGTAATGTCTCAATCTGTCTACGCTTTTATCGATTCCTGGGAGACCAGTAGTAGTTTTCAAAATACATTTGGAGGCATTCCGTAATCTGTGGACGTTCAGAGTGTTGATGAAACACAGAAATTGCTTCGGGATTGAATACAACAAGCACCATGAGCACTTTTCTCCATGGGAGTAATGTCTCAAACTTTCTACGCTTTTATCGATTCCTGGGAGACCAGTAGTAGTTTTCGAAACACATTTGGAGGCATTCTGTAATCTGTGGACGTTCAGAGTGTTGGTGAAACACAAAAATTGCTTCGGGATTGAATACAACAAGCACCATGAGCACTTTTCTCCATGGGAGTAATGTCTCAAACTGTCTACGCTTTTATCGATTCCTGGGAGACCAGTAGTAGTTTTCGAAACACATTTGGAGGCATTCTGTAATCTGTGGACGTTCAGAGTGTTGATGAAACACAGAAATTGCTTCGGGATTGAATACAACAAGCACCATGCGCACTTTTCTCCATGGGAGTAATGTCTCAAACTGTCTACGCTTTTATCGATTCCTGGGAGACCAGTAGTAGTTTTCGAAACACAATTGGAGGCATTCTGTAATCTGTGGACGTTCAGAGTGTTGGTGAAACACAAAAATTGCTTCGGGATTGAATACAACAAGCACCATGAGCACTTTTCTCCATGGGAGTAATGTCTCAAACTGTCTACGCTTTGATCGATTCCTCGGAGACCAGTAGTAGTTTTCAAAGCATTTCTGGGGGCATTCTGTAATCTGTGGATCGTCAGACTGTTGATGACACAGGGAAATTGCATCGGGATTGAATACAACAGGCACCATGCGCACTTTTCTGTATGGGAGTAATGTCTCAAATTGTCTACGCTTTGATCGTATCCTGGGTGACCAGTAGTAGTATCGGAGGCATATCTGGAGACATTCTGTAATCTGTGGACGTTCAGATTCATGATGTACCAAAGGAATTGCATTGGGATTGAATACAACTGGCTCAATGCGGACTGTTCTCCATGGGAGTAATGTCTCAAACTGTCTACGCTTTTGATCGATTCCTGGGAGACCAATAGTAGTTTCCGAAGCACATCTGGAGACATTCTGTAATCTGTGGACGTTCAGAGTGTTGATGAAACACAGATATTGATCGGTATTGAATACAACAGGCACCATGGGGCTTTTATTCCATGGGAGTAATGTCTCAAACTGTCTATGCTTTGATCGATTCCTGGAAGACCAGTAGTAGTTTTCGAAGCACATCTGGAGGCATTCTGTAAACTGTTGACCTTCAGAGTGTTAATGATACACAGATTTTGCATCGGAATTGAATACAACAGCCAAAATGGGGCTTTTATTCCATGGGAGTAATGTCTCAAACTGTCTATGCTTTGATTGATTCCTTGGAGACCAGTAGTAGTTTTCGAAGCACATCTGGAGGCATTCTATAAACTGTTGACCTTCAGAGTGTTAATGAAACAAAGATATTGCATCGGAATTGAATACAACAGGCACCATGGGGCTTTTATTCCATGGGAGTAATGTCTCAAACTGTCTATGTTTTGAACGACTCCTGGGAGACCAGTAGTAGTTTTCGAAGCACATCTGGAGGCATTCTGTAATCTGTGGACCTTCAGAGTGTTGAAGAAACACAGAAATTGCATCGGTATTGAATACAACAGGCACCATGGGACTTTTATTCCATGGCAGTAATGCCTCAAACTGTCTATGCTTTGATCGATTCCTGGGAGACCAGTAGTAGTTATCGAAGCACATCTGAAGGCATTCTGTAATCTGTGGACCTTCAGAGTGTTGATGAAACACAGAAATTGCATCGGTATTGAATAAAACAGGCCCCACGGCGCTTTTCTTCCACGTGAGTAATGTCTCAAACTATCTATGCTTTGATCGATTCCTGGGAGACCAGTAGTAGTTTTAGAAGCACATCTGGAGGCATTCTGAAATCTGTGGATCTTCAGAGTGTTGATGAAACACAGATATTGCATCGGTATGGAATACAACAGGCACCATGGCGATTTTATTCCATGTGAGTAATGTCTCAAACTGTCTACGCTTTTATCGATTCCTGGGAGACCAGTAGTAGTTTTCGAAACACAATTGGAGGCATTCTGTAATCTGTGGACGTTCAGAGTGTTGATGAAACACAGAAATTGCTTTGGGATTGAATACAACACGCACCATGAGCACTTTTCCCCATGGGAGTAATGTCTCAAACTGTATACGCTTTTTTCGATTAGTGGGAGACCAGTAGTAGTTTTCGAAACACATTTGGAGGCATTCTATAATCTGTGGACGTTCATAGTGTTGATGAAACACAGAAATTGCATTGGGATTGAATACAACACGCACCATGCGCACTTTTCCCCATGGGAGTAATGTCTCAAACTGTCTACGCTTTTATCGATTCCTGGGAGACCAGTAGTAGTTTTCGAAAATCACATTTGGAGGCATTCTGTAATCTGTGGACCTCAGAGTGTTGATGAAACACAGAAATTGCATCGGTATGGAATACAACACGCACCATGCGCACTTTTCTCCATGGGAGTAATGTCTCAAACTGTCTACGCTTTTATCGATTCCTGGCAGACCAGTAGTAGTTTTCGAAACACATTTGGAGGCATTCTGTAATCTGTAGACGTTCAGAGTGTTGATGAAACACAGAAATTGCATCGTTATTGAATACAACACGCACCATGAGCACTTTTCTCCATGGGAGTAATGTCTCAATCTGTCTACGCTTTTATCGATTCCTGGGAGACCAGTAGTAGTTTTCAAAATACATTTGGAGGCACTCCGTAATCTGTGGACGTTCAGAGTGTTGATGAAACACAGAAATTGCTTCGGGATTGAATACAAAAAGCACCATGAGCACTTTTCTCCATGGGAGTAATGTCTCAAACTTTCTACGCTTTTATCGATTCCTGGGAGACCAGTAGTAGTTTTCGAAACACATTTGGAGGCATTCTGTAATCTGTGGACGTTCAGAGTGTTGGTGAAACACAAAAATTGCTTCGGGATTGAATACAACAAGCACCATGAGCACTTTTCTCCATGGGAGTAATGTCTCAAACTGTCTACGCTTTTATGGATTCCTGGGAGACCAGTAGCAGTTTTCGAAACACATTTGGAGGCATTCTGTAATCTGTGGACGTTCAGAGTGTTGATGAAACACAGAAATTGCTTCGGGATTGAATACAACAAGCACCATGCGCACTTTTCTCCATGGGAGTAATGTCTCAAACTGTCTACGCTTTTATCGATTCCTGGGAGACCAGTAGTAGTTTTCGAAACACAATTGGAGGCATTCTGTAATCTGTGGACGTTCAGAGTGTTGGTGAAACACAAAAATTGCTTCGGGATTGAATACAACAAGCACCATGAGCACTTTTCTCCATGGGAGTAATGTCTCAAACTGTCTACGATTTTATCGATTCCTGGGAGACCAGTAGTAGTTTTCGAAACACATTTGGAGGCATTCTGTAATCTGTGGACGTTCAGAGTGTTGATGAAACACAGAAATTGCTTCGGGATTGAATACAACAAGCACCATGCGCACTTTTCTCCATGGGAGTAATGTCTCCAACAGTCTACGCTTTTATAGATTCCTGGGAGACCAGTAGTAGTTTTCGAAACACAATTGGAGGCATTCTGTAATCTGTAGACGTTCAGAGTGTTAATGAAACACAGAAATTGCATCGGTATTGAATACAACAAGCACCATGAGCACTTTTCTCCATGGGAGTAATGTCTCAAACTGTCTACGCTTTTATCGATTCCTGGGAGACCAGTAGTAGTTTTCGAAACACATTTGGAGGCATTCTGTAATCTGTAGACGTTCAGAGTGTTGATGAAACACAGAAATTGCATCGTTATTGAATACAACACGCACCATGCGCACTTTTCTCCATGGGAGTAATGTCTCAAACTGTCTACGCTTTTATCGATTCCTGGGAGACCAGTAGTAGTTTTTGAAACACATTTGGAGGCATTCTGTAATCTGTAGACGTTCAGAGTGTTGATGAAACACAGAAATTGCATCGTTATTGAATACAAAACGCACCATTAGCACTTTTCTCCATGGGAGTAATGTCTCAAACTGTCTGCGCTTTTATCGGTTCCTGGGAGACCAGTAGTAGTTTTCGAAATACATTTGGAGGCATTCTGTAATCTGTGGACGTTCAGAGTGTTGATGAAACACAGAAATTGCATCGGGATTGAAGACAACACGCACCATGCGCACTTATCTCCATGTGAGTAATGTCTCAAACTGTCTACGCTTTTATCGATTCCTGGGAGACCAGTAGTAGTTTTCTAAACACATTTGGAAGCATTCTGTAATCTGTGGACGTTCAGAGTGTTGATGAATCACAGAAATTGCATCGGGATTGAATACAACACGCACCATGCGCATTTTTCTCCATGGGAGCAATGTCTCAAAGTGTCTACGCTTTTATCGATTCCTGGAAGACCAGTAGTAGTTTTCGAAATACCTTTAGAGGCATTCTGTAATCTGTGGACGTTCAGAGTGTTGATGAAACACAGAAATTGCATTGGGATTGAATACAACACGCACCATGCGCACTTTTCTCCATGGGAGTAATGTCTCAAACTGTCTACGCTTTTATCGATTCCTGGGAGACCAGTAGTAGTTTTCGAAATACATTTGGAGGCATTCTGTAATCTGTGGACGTTCAGAGTGTTGATGAAACACAGAAATTGCATCGGGATTGAATACGACACGCACCATGCGCACTTATCTCCATGTGAGTAATGTCTCAAACTGTCTACGCTTTTATCGATGCCTGGGAGAACAGAAGTAGTTTTCGAAACACATTTGGAGGCATTCTGTAATCTGTAGACGATCAGAGTGTTGATGAAACACAGAAATTGCATCGTTATTGAATGCAAAACGCACCATTAGCACTTTTCTCCATGGGAGTAATGTCTCAAACTGTCTGCGCTTTTATCGATTCCTGGGAGACCAGTAGTAGTTTTCGAAACACATTTGGAGGCATTCTGTAATCTGTAGACGTTCAGAGTGTTGATGAAACACAGAAATTGCATCGGGATTGAATACAACACGCACCATGCGCACTTTTCTCCATGGGAGTAATGTGTCAAACTGTCTACGCTTTTATCGATTCCTGGGAGACCAGTAGTAGTTTTCGAAACACACTTGGAGGCATTCTGTAAACTGTAGACGTTCAGAGTGTTGATGAAACACAGAAATTGCATCGGTATTGAATACAACACGCACCATAAGCACTTTTCTCCATGGGAGTAATGTCTCAAACTGTCTACGCTTTTATCGATTCCTGGGAGACCAGTAGTAGTTTTCGAAATACATTTTGAGGCATTCTGTAATCTGTGGACGTTCAGAGTGTTGATGAAACACAGAAATTGCATCGGTATTAAATACAACACGCACCATGAGCACTTTTCTCCATGGGAGTAATGTCTCAAACTGTATAGGCTTTATCGATTCCTGGGAGACCCGTAGTAGTTTTCGAAACACATTTGGAGGCATTCTGTAATCTGTGGACGTTCAGAGTGTTGATGAAACACAGAAATTGCTTCGGGATTGAATACAACAAGCACCATGCGCACTTTTCTCCATGGGAGTAATGTCTCAAACTGTCTACGCTTTTATCGATTCCAGGGAGAACAGTAGTAGTTCTCGAAAATCCTATTTGGAGACATTCTGTAATCTGTGGACGTTCAGAGTGTTGATGAAACACAGAAATTGCATCAGGATTGAATACAACACTCACCATGCGCACTTTTCTCCATGGGAGTAATGTCTCAAACTGTCTACGCTTTTATCGATTCCTGGGAGACCAGTAGTAGTTTTCGAAATACATTTGGGGGCATTCTGTAATCTGTGGACGTTCACAGTGTTGATGAAACACAGAAATTGCATCGGGATTGAATACTACACGCACCATGCGCACTTATCTCCATGTGATTAATGTCTCAAACTGTCTACGCTTTTATCGATTCCTGGGAGACCAGTAGTAGTTTTCTAAAGACATTTGGAAGCATTCTGTAATCTGTGGACGTTCAGAGTGTTGATGAAACACAGAAATTGCATCGGGATTGAATACAACACGCACCATGTTCATTTTTCTCCATGGGAGCAATGTCTCAAACTGTCTACGCTTTTATCGATTCCTGGAAGAACAGTAGTAGTTCTCCAAAATCCTATTTGGAGGCATTCTGTAATCTGTGGACGTTCAGAGTGTTGATGAAACACAGAAATTGCATCAGGATTGAATACAACACGCACCACGCGCACATTTCACCATGCGAATAATGTCTCAAACTGTCTACGCTTTTATCGACTCCTGGGAGACCAGCAGTAGTTTTCGAAACACACTTGGAGGCATTCTGTAAGCTGTAGACGTTCAGAGAGTTGATGAAACAAAGAAATTGCATCGGTATTGAATACAACACGCACCATAAGCACTTTTCTCCATGGGAGTAATGTCTCAAACTGTCTACGCTTTTATCGATTCCTGGGAGACCAGTAGTAGTTTTCGAAACACATTTGGAGGCATTCTATAATCTGTGGACGTTCAGAGTGTTGATGAAACACAGAAATTACATCGGGATTGAATACAACACGCACCATGCGCACTTTTCTCCATGGGAGTAATGTCTCAAACTGTCTACGCTTTTATCGATTCCTGGGAGACCAGTAGTAGTTTTTGAAACACAATTGGATTCATTCTGTAATCTGTGGACGTTCAGAGTGTTGATGAAACACAGAAATTGCATTGGGATTGAATACAACACGCACCATGAGCACTTTTCTCCATGGGAGTAATGTCTCAAACTGTCTACGATTTTTTCGATTACTGGGAGACCAGTAGTAGTTTTCGAAACACATTTGGAGGCATTCTATAATCTGTGGACGTTCAGAGTGTTGATGAAACACAGAAATTGCATTGGGATTGAATACAACACGCACCATGCGCACTTTTCTCCATGGGAGTAATGTCTCAAACTGTCTACGCTTTTATCGAATCCTGGGAGACCGGTAGTAGTTTTCGAAACACATTTGGAGGCATTCTGTAATCTGTAGACGTTCAGAGTGTTGATGAAACACAGAAATTGCAGCGGTATTGAATACAACAGGCACCATGCGCACTTTTCTCCATGGGAGTAATGTCTCAAACTGTCTACGCTTTTATCGATTCCTGGGAGACCAGTAGTAGTTTTCGAAACACAATTGGAGGCATTCTGTAATCTGTAGACGTTCAGAGTGTTGATGAAACACAGAAATTGCATCGTTACTGAATACAACATGCACCATGCGCACTTTTCTACTTGGGAGCAATGTCTCAAACTGTCTGCGCTTTTATCGATTCCTGGGAGACCGGTAGTAGTTTTCGAAACACATTTGGAGGCATTCTGTAATCTGTAGACGTTCAGAGTGTTGATGAAACACAGAAATTGCATCGTTATTGAATACAACACGCACCATGCGCACTTTTCTCAATGGGAGTAATGTCTCAAACTGTCTACGCTTTTATCGATTCCTGGGAGACCAGTAGTAGTTTTCGAAACACATTTGGAGGCATTCTGTAATCTGTAGACGTTCAGAGTGTTGATGAAACACAGAAATTGCATCGGGATTGAATACCACACGCACCATGCGCACTTTTCTCCATGGGAGTAATGTCTCAAACTGTCTGCGCTTTTATCGGTTCCTGGGAGACCGGTAGTAGTTTTCGAAACACATTTGGAGGCATTCTGTAATCTGTAGACGTTCAGAGTGTTGATGAAACACAGAAATTGCATCGTTATTGAATACAACACGCACCATGCGCACTTTTCTCCATGGGAGTAATGTCTCAAACTGTCTGCGTTTTTATCGATTCCTGGGAGACCGGTAGTAGTTTTCTAAACACATTTGGAGGCATTCTGTAATCTGTAGACGTTCAGAGTGTTGATGAAACACAGAAATTGCATTGGGATCGAATACAACACGCACCATGCGCACTTTTCTCCATGGGAGTAATGTCTCAAACTGTCTACGCTTTTATCGATTCCTGGGAGACCAGTAGTAGTTTTCGAAACACAATTGGAGGCATTCTGTAATCTGTAGACGTTCAGAGTGTTGATGAAACACAGAAATTGCATCGTTATTGAATACAACACGCACCATGCGCACTTTTCTCCATGGGAGTAATGTCTTAAACTGTCTACGCTTTTATCGATTCCTGGGAGACCAGTAGTAGTTTTCGAAACACATTTGGAGGCATTCTGTAATCTGTAGACGTTCAGAGTGTTGATGAAACACAGAAATTGCATTGGGATTGAATACAACACGCACCATGCGCACTTTTCTCAATGGGAGTAATGTCTCAAACTGTCTGCGCCTTTATCGATTCCTGGGAGACCGGTAGTAGTTTTCGGAACACATTTGGAGGCATTCTGTAATCTGTAGACGTTCAGAGTGTTGATGAAACACAGAAATTGCATCGTTATTAAATATAACACGCACCATGCGCACTTTTCTCCATGGGAGTAATGTCTCAAACTGTCAGCGCTTTTATCGATTCCTGGGAGACCAGTAGTAGTTTTCGAAACACATTTGGAGGCATTCTGTAATCTGTAGACGTTCAGAGTGTTGATGAAACACAGAAATTGCATCGTTATTGAATACAACACGCACCATGGGCACTTTTCTCCATGGGAGTAATGTCTCAAACAGTCTGCGCTTTTATCGATTCCTGGGAGACCGGTAGTAGTTTTCGAAACACATGTGGAGGCATTCTGCAATCTGTAGACGTTCAGAGTGTTGATGAAACACAGAAATTGCATCGGTATTGAATACAACACGCACCATGCGCACTTTTCTCCATGTGAGTAATGTCTCAAACTGTCTACGCATTTATCGATTCCTGGGAGACCAGTAGTAGTTTTCGAAATACATTTGGAGGCATTCTGTAATCTGTGGACGTTCTGACAGTTGATGAAACACAGAAATTGCATCGGTATTGAATACAACACGCACCACGAGCACTTTTCTCCATGTGAGTAATGTCTCAAACTGTCTACGCCTTTATCGATTATTGGGAGACCAGTAGTAGTTTTCGAAACACATTTGGAGGCATTCTGTAATCTGTGGACTTCAGAGTGTTGATGAAACACAGAAATTGCGTTGGGATTGAATACAACACGCACCATGGGCACATTTCCCCATGCGAATAATGTCTCAAACTGTCTACGCTTTTATCGACTCCTGGGAGACCAGCAGTAGTTTTCGAAACACATTTGGAGGCATTCTGTAATCTGTGGACGTTCAGAGTGTTGATGAAACACAGAAATTACATCGGGATTGAATACAACACGCACCATGCGCATTTTCTCCATGGGAGTAATGTCTCAAACTGTCTACGCTTTTATCGATTCCTGGGAGACCAGTAGTAGTTTTCGAAAAACAATTGGAGGCATTCTGTAATCTGTGGACGTTCAGAGTGTTGATGAAACACAGAAATTGCATTGGGATTGAATACAACACGCACCATGAGCACTTTTCTCCATGGGAGTAATGTCTCAAACTGTCTACGCTTTTTTCGATTCCTGGGAGACCAGTAGTAGTTTTCGAAACACATTTGGAGGCATTCTGTAATCTGTGGACGTTCAGAGTGTTGATGAAACACAGAAATTGCATTGGGATTGAATACAACACGCACCATGCGCACTTTTCTCAATGGGAGTAATGTCTCAAACTGTCTACGCTTTTATCGATTCCTGGGAGACCAGTAGTAGTTTTCGAAACACATTTGGAGGCATTCTGTAATCTGTAGACGTTCAGAGTGTTGATGAAACACAGAAATTGCATCGGGATTGAATACAACACGCACCATGCGCACTTTTCTCCATGGGAGTAATGTCTCAAACTGTCTGCGCTTTTATCGGTTCCTGGGAGACCGGTTGTAGTTTTCGAAACACAATTGGAGGCATTCTGTAATCTGTAAACGTTCAGAGTGTTGATGAAACACAGAAATTGCATCGTTACTGAATACAACATGCACCATGCGCACTTTTCTACTTGGGAGCAATGTCTCAAACTGTCTGCGCTTTTATCGATTCCTGGGAGACCGGTAGTAGTTTTCGAAACACATTTGGAGGCATTCTGTAATCTGTAGACGTTCAGAGTGTTGATGAAACACAGAAATTGCATCGTTATTGAATACAACACGCACCATGCGCACTTTTCTCAATGGGAGTAATGTCTCAAACTGTCTACGCTTTTATCGATTCCTGGGAGACCAGTAGTAGTTTTCGAAACACATTTGGAGGCATTCTGTAATCTGTAGACGTTCAGAGTGTTGATGAAACACAGAAATTGCATCGGGATTGAATACAACACGCACCATGCGCACTTTTCTCCATTGGGAGTAATGTCTCAAACTGTCTGCGCTTTTATCGGTTCCTGGGAGACCGGTAGTAGTTTTCGAAACACATTTGGAGGCATTCTGTAATCTGTAGACGTTCAGAGTGTTGATGAAACACAGAAATTGCATCGTTATTGAATACAACACGCACCATGCGCACTTTTCTCCATGGGAGTAATGTCTCAAACTGTCTGCGTTTTTATCGATTCCTGGGAGACCGGTAGTAGTTTTCGAAACACATTTGGAGGCATTCTGTAATCTGTAGACGTTCAGAGTGTTGATGAAACACAGAAATTGCATTGGGATCGAATACAACACGCACCATGCGCACTTTTCTCCATGGGAGTAATGTCTCAAACTGTCTACGCTTTTATCGATTCCTGGGAGACCAGTAGTAGTTTTCGAAACACAATTGGAGGCATTCTGTAATCTGTGGACATTCAGAGTGTTGATGAAACACAGAAATTGCATTGGGATTGAATACAACACGCACCATGAGCACTTTTCTCCATGGGAGTAATGTCTCAAACTGTCTACGCTTTTTTCGATTCCTGGGAGACCAGTAGTAGTTTTCGAAACACATTTGGAGGCATTCTATAATCTGTGGACGTTCAGAGTGTTGATGAAACACAGAAATTGCATTGGGATTCAATACAACACGCACCATGCGCACTTTTCTCCATGGGAGTAATGTCTCAAACTGTCTACGCTTTTATCGATTCCTGGGAGAACAGTAGTAGTTCTCGAAAATCCTATTTGGAGGCATTCTGTAATCTGTGGACGTTCAGAGTGTTGATGAAACACAGAAATTGCATCAGGATTGAATACAACAAGCACCATGCGCACTTTTCTCCATGGGAGTAATGTCTCAAACTGTCTACGCTTTTATCGATTCCTGGGAGACCAGTAGTAGTTTTCGAAATACATTTGGAGGCATTCTGTATTCTGTGGACGTTCAGAGTGTTGATGAAACACAGAAATTGCATCGGGATTGAATACAAAACGCACCATGAGCGCTTATCTCCATGTGAGTAATGTCTCAAACTGTCTACGATTTTATCGATTCCTGGGAGACCAGTAGTAAATTTCTAAACACATTTGGAAGCATTCTGTAATCTGTGGACGTTCAGAGTGTTGATGAAACACAGAAATTGCATCGGGATTGAATACAACACGCACTATGCGCATTTTTCTCCATGGGAGCAATGTCTCAAAGTGTCTACGCTTTTATCGATTCCTGGAAGACCAGTAGTAGTTATCGAAACACATTTGGAGGCATTCTGTAATCTGTGGACGTTCAGAGTGATGATGAAACACAGAAATTGCATCGGGATTGAATACAACACGCACCAGGCGCACTTTCTCCATGTGAGTAATGTCTCAAAGAGTCTACGCTTTTATCGATTCCTGGGAGACCAGTAGTAGTTTTCGAAATACATTTGGAGGCATTCTGTATTCTGTGGACGTTCAGAGTGTTGATGAAACACAGAAATTGCATCGGGATTGAATACAAAACGCACCATGAGCGCTTATCTCCATGTGAGTAATGTCTCAAACTGTCTACGATTTTATCGATTCCTGGGAGACCAGTAGTAAATTTCTAAACACATTTGGAAGCATTCTGTAATCTGTGGACGTTCAGAGTGTTGATGAAACACAGAAATTGCATCGGGATTGAATACAACACGCACTATGCGCATTTTTCTCCATGGGAGCAATGTCTCAAAGTGTCTACGCTTTTATCGATTCCTGGAAGACCAGTAGTAGTTTTCGAAACACATTTGGAGGCATTCTGTAATCTGTGGACGTTCAGAGTGATGATGAAACACAGAAATTGCATCGGGATTGAATACAACACGCACCAGGCGCACTTTCTCCATGTGAGTAATGTCTCAAAGAGTCTACGCTTTTATCGATTCCTGGGAGACCAGTAGTAGTTTTCGAAATACATTTGGAGGCATTCTGCAATCTGTGGACGTTCAGAGTGTTGATGAAACACAGAAATTGCATCGGGATTGAATACAACACGCACCATGCGCACTTATCTCCATGGGAGTAATGTCTCAAACTGTCTACGCTTTTATCGATTCCTGGGAGAACAGTAATAGTTCTCCAAAATCCTATTTGGAGGCATTCTGTAATCTGTGGACGTTCAGAGTGTTGATGAAACACAGAAATTGCATCAGCATTGAATACAACACGCACCATGCGCACTTTTCTCCATGGGAGTTATGTCTCAAAGTGTCTACGCTTTTATCGATTCCTGGGAGACCAGTAGTAGTTTTCGAAACACATTTGGAGGCATTCTGTAATCTTTGGACGTTCAGAGTGTTGATGAAACACAGAAACTACATCGGGATTGAATACAACACGCACCATGCGCACTTTTCTCCATGGGAGTAATGTCTCAAACTGTCTACGCTTTTATCGATTCCTGGGAGACCGGTAGTAGTTTTCGAAACACATCTGGAAGCATTCTGTAATCTGTGGACTTCAGAGTGTTGATGAAACACAGAAATTGCATTGGGATTGAATACAACACGCACCATGCGCACATTTCCCCATGCGAATAATGTCTCAAACTGTCTACGCTTTTATCGACTCCTGGGAGACCAGCAGTAGTTTTCGAAACACATTTGGAGGCATTCTGTAATCTTTGAACGTTCTGAGTGTTGATGAAACACAGAAATTACATCGGGATTGAATACAACACGCACCATGCGCACTTTTCTCCATGGGAGTAATGTCTCAAACTGTCTGCGCTTTTATCGGTTCCTGGGAGACCGGTAGTAGTTTTCGAAACACATTTGGAGGCATTCTGTAATCTGTAGACGTTCAGAGTGTTGATGAAACACAGAAATTGCATCGTTATTGAATACAACACGCACCATGCGCACTTTTCTCCATGGGAGTAATGTCTCAAACTGTCTGCGCTTTTATCGATTACTGGGAGACCGGTAGTAGTTTTCGAAACACATTTGGAGGCATTCTGTAATCTGTAGACGTTCAGAGTGTTGATGAAACACAGAAATTGCATTGGGATCGAATACAACACGCACCATGCGCACTTTTCTCCATGGGAGTAATGTCTCAAACTGTCTACGCTTTTATCGATTCCTGGGAGACCAGTAGTAGTTTTCGAAACACAATTGGAGGCATTCTGTAATCTGTAGACGTTCAGAGTGTTGATGAAACACAGAAATTGCATCGTTATTGAATACAACACGCACCATGCGCACTTTTCTCCATGGGAGTAATGTCTTAAACTGTCTACGCTTTTATCGATTCCTGGGAGACCAGTAGTAGTTTTCGAAACACATTTGGAGGCATTCTGTAGTCTGTAGACGTTCAGAGTGTTGATGAAACACAGAAATTGCATTGGGATTGAATACAACACGCACCATGCGCACTTTTCTCAATGGGAGTAATGTCTCAAACTGTCTGCGCCTTTATCGATTCCTGGGAGACCGGTAGTAGTTTTCGAAACACATTTGGAGGCATTCTGTAATCTGTAGACGTTCAGAGTGTTGATGAAACACAGAAATTGCATCGTTATTGAATATAACACGCACCATGCGCACATTTCTCCATGGTAGTAATGTCTCAAACTGTCAGCGCTTTTATCGATTACTGGAAGACCAGTAGTAGTTTTCGAAACACATTTGGAGGCATTCTGTAATCTGTAGACGTTCAGAGTGTTGATGAAACACAGAAATTGCATCGTTATTGAATACAACACGCACCATGGGCACTTTTCTCCATGGGAGTAATGTCTCAAACTGTCTGCGCTTTTATCGATTCCTGGGAGACCGGTAGTAGTTTTCGAAACACATTTGGAGGCATTCTGCAATCTGTAGACGTTCAGAGTGTTGATGAAACACAGAAATTGCATCGGTATTGAATACAACACGCACCATGCGCACTTTTCTCCATGTGAGTAATGTCTCAAACTGTCTACGCATTTATCGATTCCTGGGAGACCAGTAGTAGTTTTCGAAATACATTTGGAGGCATTCTGTAATCTGTGGACGTTCTGACAGTTGATGAAACACAGAAATTGCATCGGTATTGAATACAACACGCACCACGAGCACTTTTCTCCATGTGAGTAATGTCTCAAACTGTCTACGCCTTTATCGATTATTGGGAGACCAGTAATAGTTTTCGAAACACATTTGGAGGCATTCTGTAATCTGTGGACTTCAGAGTGTTGATGAAACACAGAAATTGCATTGGGATTGAATACAACACGCACCATGGGCACATTTCCACATGCGAATAATGTCTCAAACTGTCTACGCTTTTATCGACTCCTGGGAGACCAGTAGTACTTTTCGAAACACAATTGGAGGCATTATGTAATCTGTGGACGTTCAGAGTGTTGATGAAACACAGAAATTACATCGGGATTGAATACAACACGCACCATGCGCATTTTCTCCATGGGAGTAATGTCTCAAACTGTCTACGCTTTTATCGATTCCTGGGAGTCCAGTAGTAGTTTTCGAAACACAATTGGAGGCATTCTGTAATCTGTGGACATTCAGAGTGTTGATGAAACACAGAAATTGCATTGGGATTGAATACAACACGCACCATGAACACTTTTCTCCATGGGAGTAATGTCTCAAACTGTCTACGCTTTTTTCGATTCCTGGGAGACCAGTAGTAGTTTTCGAAACACATTTGGAGGCATTCTATAATCTGTGGACGTTCAGAGTGTTGATGAAACACAGAAATTGCATTGGGATTGAATACAACACGCACCATGCGCACTTTTCTCCATGGGAGTAATGTCTCAAACTGTCTACGCTTTTATCGATTCCTGGGAGAACAGTAGTAGTTCTCGAAAATCCTATTTGGAGGCATTCTGTAATCTGTGGACGTTCAGAGTGTTGATGAAACACAGAAATTGCATCAGGATTGAATACAACAAGCACCATGCGCACTTTTCTCCATGGGAGTAATGTCTCAAACTGTCTACGCTTTTATCGATTCCTGGGAGACCAGTAGTAGTTTTCGAAATACATTTGGAGGCATTCTGTATTCTGTGGACGTTCAGAGTGTTGATGAAACACAGAAATTGCATCGGGATTGAATACAAAACGCACCATGAGCGCTTATCTCCATGTGAGTAATGTCTCAAACTCTCTACGATTTTATCGATTCCTGGGAGACCAGTAGTAAATTTCTAAACACATTTGGAAGCATTCTGTAATCTGTGGACGTTCAGAGTGTTGATGAAACACAGAAATTGCATCGGGATTGAATACAACACGCACCATGCGCATTTTTCTCCATGGGAGCAATGTCTCAAAGTGTCTACGCTTTTATCGATTCCTGGAAGACCAGTAGTAGTTTTCGAAATACCTTTGGAGGCATTCTGTAATCTGTGGACGTTCAGAGTGATGATGAAACACAGAAATTGCATCGGGATTGAATACAACACGCACCAGGCGCACTTTCTCCATGTGAGTAATGTCTCAAAGAGTCTACGCTTTTATCGATTCCTGGGAGACCAGTAGTAGTTTTCGAAATACATTTGGAGGCATTCTGCAATCTGTGCACGTTCAGAGTGTTGATGAAACACAGAAATTGCATCGGGATTGAATACAACACGCACCATGCGCACTTGTCTCCATGGGAGTAATGTCTCAAACTGTCTACGCTTTTATCGATTCCTGGGAGAACAGTAATAGTTCTCCAAAATCCTATTTGGAGGCATTCTGTAATCTGTGGACGTTCAGAGTGTTGATGAAACACAGAAATTGCATCAGCATTGAATACAACACGCAACATGCGCACTTTTCTCCATGGGAGTTATGTCTCAAAGTGTCTACGCTTTTATCGATTCCTGGGAGACCAGTAGTAGTTTTCGAAACACATTTGGAGGCATTCTGTAATCTTTGGACGTTCAGAGTGTTGATGAAACACAGAAATTACATCGGGATTGAATACAACACGCACCATGCGCACTTTTCTCCATGGGAGTAATGTCTCAAACTGTCTACGCTTTTATCGATTCCTGGGAGACCGGTAGTAGTTTTCGAAACACATCTGGAAGCATTCTGTAATCTGTGGACTTCAGAGTGTTGATGAAACACAGAAATTGCATTGGGATTGAATACAACACGCACCATGCGCACATTTCCCCATGCGAATAATGTCTCAAACTGTCTACGCTTTTATCGACTCCTGGGAGACCAGCAGTAGTTTTCGAAACACATTTGGAGGCATTCTGTAATCTTTGGACGTTCAGAGTGTTGATGAAAAACAGAAATTGCATCGGTATTGAATACAACAGGCACCATGCGCACTTTTCTCCATGGGAGTAATGTCTCAAACTGTCTACGCTTTTATCGATTCCTGGGAGACCAGTAGTAGTTTTCTAAACACAATTGGAGGCATTCTGTAATCTGTAGACGTTCAGAGTGTTGATGAAACACAGAAATTGCATCGTTATTGAATACAACACGCACCATGCGCACTTTTCTCCATGGGAGTAATGTCTCAAACTGTCTGCGCTTTTATCGATTCCTGGGAGACCGGTAGTAGTTTTCGAAACACATTTGGAGGCATTCTGTAATCTGTAGACGTTCAGAGTGTTGATGAAACACAGAAATTGCATCGTTACTGAATACAACACGCACCATGCGCACTTTTCTCCATGGGAGTAATGTCTCAAACTGTCTGCGCTTTTATCGATTACTGGGAGACCAGTAGTAGTTTTCGAAACACATTTGGAGGCATTCTGTAATCTGTAGACGTTCAGAGTGTTGATGAAACACAGAAATTGCATCGTTATTGAATACAACACGCACCATGCGCACTTTTCTCCATGGGAGTAATGTCTCATACTGTCTGCGCTTTTATCGATTCCTGGGAGACCGGTAGTAGTTTCCGAAACACATTTGGAGGCATTCTGTAATCTGTGGACGTTCAGAGTGTTGATGAAACACAGAAATTGCATCGTTATTGAATACAACACGCACCATGCGCACTTTTCTCCATGGGAGTAATGTCTCAAACTGTCTGCGCTTTTATCGATTCCTGGGAGACCGGTAGTAGTTTTCGAAACACATTTGGAGGCATTCTGTAATCTGTAGACGTTCAGAGTGTTGATGAAACACAGAAATTGCATCGTTATTGAATACAACACGCACCATGCGCACTTTTCTCCATGGGAGTAATGTCTCAAACTGTCTACGCTTTTATCGATTCCTGGAAGACCAGTAGTAGTTTTCGAAACACATTTGGAGGCATTCTGTAATCTGTAGACGTTCAGAGTGTTGATGAAACACAGAAATTGCATTGGGATTGAATACAACACGCACCATGCGCACTTTTCTCCATGGGAGTAATGTCTCAAACTGTCTGCGCTTTTATCGATTCCTGGGAGACCGGTAGTAGTTTTCGAAACACATTTGGAGGCATTCTGTAATCTGTAGACGTTCAGAGTGTTGATGAAACACAGAAATTGCATCGTTATTGAATACAACACGCACCATGCGCACTTTTCTCCATGGGAGTAATGTCTCAAACTGTCTGCGCTTTTATCGATTCCTGGGAGACCGGTAGTAGTTTTCGAAACACATTTGGAGGCATTCTGTAATCATTAGACGTTCAGAGTGTTGATGAAACACAGAAATTGCATCGGTATTGAATACAACACGCACCATGGGCACTTTTCTCCATGGGAGTAATGTCTCAAACTGTCTGCGCTTTTATCGATTCCTGGGAGACCGGTAGTAGTTTTCGAAACACATTTGGAGGCATTCTGTAATGTGTAGACGTTCAGAGTGTTGATGAAACACAGAAATTGCATCGGTATTGGATACAACAGGCACCATGCGCACTTTTCTCCATGGGAGTAATGTCTCAAACTGTCTACGCTTTTATCGATTCCTGGGAGACCAGTAGTAGTTTTCGAAACACAATTGGAGGCATTCTGTACTCTGTAGACGTTCAGAGTGTTGATGAAACACAGAAATTGCATCGGTATTGAATACAACACGCACCATGCGCACTTTTCTCCATGTGAGTAATGTCTCAAACTGTCTACGCTTTTATCGATTCCTGGGAGACCAGTAGTAGTTTTCGAAATACATTTGGAGGCATTCTGTAATCTGTGGACGTTCAGAGTGCTGATGAAACACAGAAATTGCATCGGTATTGAATACAACACGCACCACGAGAACTTTTCTCCATGGGAGTAATGTCTCAAACTGTCTACGCTCTTATCGATTATTGGGAGACCAGTAGTAGTTTTCGAAACACATTTGGAGGCATTCTGTAATCTGTGGACTTCAGAGTGTTGATGAAACACAGAAATTGCATTGGGATTGAATAAAACACGCAGCATGCGCATATTTCCCCATGCGAATAATGTCTCAAACTGTTTACGCCTTTATCGACTCCTGGGAGACCAGCAGTAGTTTTCGAAACACATTTGGAGGCATTCTGTAATCTGTGGACGTTCAGAGTGTTGATGAAACACAGAAATTGCATCGGGATTGAATACAAAACGCACCATGCGCACTTTTCTCCATGGGAGTAATGTCTCAAACTGTCTACGCTTTTATCGATTCCTGGGAGACCAGTAGTAGTTTTCGAAACACAATTGGAGGCATTCTGTAATCTGTGGACGTTCAGAGTGTTGATGAAACACAGAAATTGCATTGGGATTGAATACAACACGCACCATGAGCACTTTTCTCCATGGGAGTAATGTCTCAAACTGTCTACGATTTTTTCGATTCCTGGGAGACCAGTAGTAGTTTTCGAAACACATTTGGAGGCATTCTATAATCTGTGGACGTTCAGAGTGTTGATGAAACACAGAAATTGCATTAAGATTGAATACAACACGCACCATGCGCACTTTTCTCCATGGGAGTAATGTCTCAAACTGTCTACGCTTTTATCGATTCCTGGGAGACCAGTAGTAGTTTTCGAAATACATTTGGAGGCATTCAGTAATCTGTGGACGTTCAGAGTGTTGATGAAACACAGAAATTGCATCGGTATTGTATACAACAGGCACCATGCGCACTTTTCTCCATGGGAGTAATGTCTCAAACTGTCTACGCTTTTATCGATTCCTGGGAGACCAGTAGTAGTTTTCGAAATACATTTGGAGGCATTCTGTAAGCTGTGGACGTTCAGAGTGATGATGAAACACAGAAATTGCATCGGGATTGAATACAACACGCACCATGCGCACTTTTCTCCATGGGAGTAATGTCTCAAACTGTCTACGCTTTTATCGATTCCTGGGAGACCAGTAGTAGTTTTCGAAATACATTTGGAGGCATTCTGTAAGCTGTGGACGTTCAGAGTGATGATGAAACACAGAAATTGCATCGGGATTGAATACAACACGCACCATGCGCACTTTTCTCCATGGGAGTAATGTCTCAAACTGTCTACGCTTTTATCGATTCCTGGGAGACCAGTAGTAGTTTTCGAAATACATTTGGAGGCATTCAGTAATCTGTGGACGTTCAGAGTGTTG
Organism: Schistocerca gregaria; assembly: GCF_023897955.1. Lineage (NCBI taxonomy): Eukaryota > Metazoa > Arthropoda > Insecta > Orthoptera > Acrididae > Schistocerca > Schistocerca gregaria. Next base: position 6,929,690 of record NW_026061730.1, read on the forward strand.
ATGAAACACAGAAATTGCATCGGTATTGTATACAACAGGCACCATGCGCACTTTTCTCCATGGGAGTAATGTCTCAAACTGTCTACGCTTTTATCGATTCCTGGGAGACCAGTAGTAGTTTTCGAAATACATTTGGAGGCATTCTGTAAGCTGTGGACGTTCAGAGTGATGATGAAACACAGAAATTGCATCGGGATTGAATACAACACGCACCATGCGCACTTTTCTCCATGGGAGTAATGTCTCAAACTGTCTACGCTTTTATCGATTCCTGGGAGACCAGTAGTAGTTTTCGAAATACATTTGGAGGCATTCTGTAAGCTGTGGACGTTCAGAGTGATGATGAAACACAGAAATTGCATCGGGATTGAATACAACACGCACCATGCGCACTTTTCTCCATGGGAGTAATGTCTCAAACTGTCTACGCTTTTATCGATTCCTGGGAGACCAGTAGTAGTTTTCGAAATACATTTGGAGGCATTCAGTAATCTGTGGACGTTCAGAGTGTTGATGAAACACAGAAATTGCATCGGTATTGTATACAACAGGCACCATGCGCACTTTTCTCCATGGGAGTAATGTCTCAAACTGTCTACGCTTTTATCGATTCCTGGGAGACCAGTAGTAGTTTTCGAAATACATTTGGAGGCATTCTGTAAGCTGTGGACGTTCAGAGTGATGATGAAACACAGAAATTGCATCGGGATTGAATACAACACGCACCATGCGCACTTTTCTCCATGGGAGTAATGTCTCAAACTGTCTACGCTTTTATCGATTCCTGGGAGACCAGTAGTAGTTTTCGAAATACATTTGGAGGCATTCTGTAAGCTGTGGACGTTCAGAGTGATGATGAAACACAGAAATTGCATCGGGATTGAATACAACACGCACCATGCGCACTTTTCTCCATGGGAGTAATGTCTCAAACTGTCTACGCTTTTATCGATTCCTGGGAGACCAGTAGTAGTTTTCGAAATACATTTGGAGGCATTCAGTAATCTGTGGACGTTCAGAGTGTTGATGAAACACAGAAATTGCATCGGTATTGTATACAACAGGCACCATGCGCACTTTTCTCCATGGGAGTAATGTCTCAAACTGTCTACGCTTTTATCGATTCCTGGGAGACCAGTAGTAGTTTTCGAAATACATTTGGAGGCATTCTGTAAGCTGTGGACGTTCAGAGTGATGATGAAACACAGAAATTGCATCGGGATTGAATACAACACGCACCATGCGCACTTTTCTCCATGGGAGTAATGTCTCAAACTGTCTACGCTTTTATCGATTCCTGGGAGACCAGTAGTAGTTTTCGAAATACATTTGGAGGCATTCTGTAAGCTGTGGACGTTCAGAGTGATGATGAAACACAGAAATTGCATCGGGATTGAATACAACACGCACCATGCGCACTTTTCTCCATGGGAGTAATGTCTCAAACTGTCTACGCTTTTATCGATTCCTGGGAGACCAGTAGTAGTTTTCGAAATACATTTGGAGGCATTCAGTAATCTGTGGACGTTCAGAGTGTTGATGAAACACAGAAATTGCATCGGTATTGTATACAACAGGCACCATGCGCACTTTTCTCCATGGGAGTAATGTCTCAAACTGTCTACGCTTTTATCGATTCCTGGGAGACCAGTAGTAGTTTTCGAAATACATTTGGAGGCATTCAGTAATCTGTGGACGTTCAGAGTGTTGATGAAACACAGAAATTGCATCGGTATTGTATACAACAGGCACCATGCGCACTTTTCTCCATGGGAGTAATGTCTCAAACTGTCTACGCTTTTATCGATTCCTGGGAGACCAGTAGTAGTTTTCGAAATACATTTGGAGGCATTCTGTAAGCTGTGGACGTTCAGAGTGATGATGAAACACAGAAATTGCATCGGGATTGAATACAACACGCACCATGCGCACTTTTCTCCATGGGAGTAATGTCTCAAACTGTCTACGCTTTTATCGATTCCTGGGAGACCAGTAGTAGTTTTCGAAATACATTTGGAGGCATTCAGTAATCTGTGGACGTTCAGAGTGTTGATGAAACACAGAAATTGCATCGGTATTGTATACAACAGGCACCATGCGCACTTTTCTCCATGGGAGTAATGTCTCAAACTGTCTACGCTTTTATCGATTCCTGGGAGACCAGTAGTAGTTTTCGAAATACATTTGGAGGCATTCTGTAAGCTGTGGACGTTCAGAGTGTTGATGAAACACAGAAATTGCATCGGGATTGAATACAACACGCACCATGCGCACTTTTCTCCATGGGAGTAATGTCTCAAACTGTCTACGCTTTTATCGATTCCTGGGAGACCAGTAGTAGTTTTCGAAATACATTTGGAGGCATTCTGTAATCTGTAAACGTTCAGAGTGTTGATGAAACACAGAAATTGCATCGGTATTGAATACAACACGCACCATGCGCACTTTTCTCCATGGGAGTAATGTCTCAAACTGTCTACGCTTTTATCGATTCCTGGGAGACCAGTAGTAGTTTTCGAAATACATTTGGAGGCATTCTGTAAGCTGTGGACGTTCAGAGTGATGATGAAACACAGAAATTGCATCGGGATTGAATACAACACGCACCATGCGCACTTTTCTCCATGGGAGTAATGTCTCAAACTGTCTACGCTTTTATCGATTCCTGGGAGACCAGTAGTAGTTTTCGAAATACATTTGGAGGCATTCAGTAATCTGTGGACGTTCAGAGTGTTGATGAAACACAGAAATTGCATCGGTATTGTATACAACAGGCACCATGCGCACTTTTCTCCATGGGAGTAATGTCTCAAACTGTCTACGCTTTTATCGATTCCTGGGAGACCAGTAGTAGTTTTCGAAATACATTTGGAGGCATTCTGTAAGCTGTGGACGTTCAGAGTGATGATGAAACACAGAAATTGCATCGGGATTGAATACAACACGCACCATGCGCACTTTTCTCCATGGGAGTAATGTCTCAAACTGTCTACGCTTTTATCGATTCCTGGGAGACCAGTAGTAGTTTTCGAAATACATTTGGAGGCATTCTGTAAGCTGTGGACGTTCAGAGTGATGATGAAACACAGAAATTGCATCGGGATTGAATACAACACGCACCATGCGCACTTTTCTCCATGGGAGTAATGTCTCAAACTGTCTACGCTTTTATCGATTCCTGGGAGACCAGTAGTAGTTTTCGAAATACATTTGGAGGCATTCAGTAATCTGTGGACGTTCAGAGTGTTGATGAAACACAGAAATTGCATCGGTATTGTATACAACAGGCACCATGCGCACTTTTCTCCATGGGAGTAATGTCTCAAACTGTCTACGCTTTTATCGATTCCTGGGAGACCAGTAGTAGTTTTCGAAATACATTTGGAGGCATTCTGTAAGCTGTGGACGTTCAGAGTGATGATGAAACACAGAAATTGCATCGGGATTGAATACAACACGCACCATGCGCACTTTTCTCCATGGGAGTAATGTCTCAAACTGTCTACGCTTTTATCGATTCCTGGGAGACCAGTAGTAGTTTTCGAAATACATTTGGAGGCATTCTGTAAGCTGTGGACGTTCAGAGTGATGATGAAACACAGAAATTGCATCGGGATTGAATACAACACGCACCATGCGCACTTTTCTCCATGGGAGTAATGTCTCAAACTGTCTACGCTTTTATCGATTCCTGGGAGACCAGTAGTAGTTTTCGAAATACATTTGGAGGCATTCAGTAATCTGTGGACGTTCAGAGTGTTGATGAAACACAGAAATTGCATCGGTATTGTATACAACAGGCACCATGCGCACTTTTCTCCATGGGAGTAATGTCTCAAACTGTCTACGCTTTTATCGATTCCTGGGAGACCAGTAGTAGTTTTCGAAATACATTTGGAGGCATTCTGTAAGCTGTGGACGTTCAGAGTGATGATGAAACACAGAAATTGCATCGGGATTGAATACAACACGCACCATGCGCACTTTTCTCCATGGGAGTAATGTCTCAAACTGTCTACGCTTTTATCGATTCCTGGGAGACCAGTAGTAGTTTTCGAAATACATTTGGAGGCATTCTGTAAGCTGTGGACGTTCAGAGTGATGATGAAACACAGAAATTGCATCGGGATTGAATACAACACGCACCATGCGCACTTTTCTCCATGGGAGTAATGTCTCAAACTGTCTACGCTTTTATCGATTCCTGGGAGACCAGTAGTAGTTTTCGAAATACATTTGGAGGCATTCTGTAAGCTGTGGACGTTCAGAGTGATGATGAAACACAGAAATTGCATCGGGATTGAATACAACACGCACCATGCGCACTTTTCTCCATGGGAGTAATGTCTCAAACTGTCTACGCTTTTATCGATTCCTGGGAGACCAGTAGTAGTTTTCGAAATACATTTGGAGGCATTCAGTAATCTGTGGACGTTCAGAGTGTTGATGAAACACAGAAATTGCATCGGTATTGTATACAACAGGCACCATGCGCACTTTTCTCCATGGGAGTAATGTCTCAAACTGTCTACGCTTTTATCGATTCCTGGGAGACCAGTAGTAGTTTTCGAAATACATTTGGAGGCATTCAGTAAGCTGTGGACGTTCAGAGTGATGATGAAACACAGAAATTGCATCGGTATTGTATACAACAGGCACCATGCGCACTTTTCTCCATGGGAGTAATGTCTCAAACTGTCTACGCTTTTATCGATTCCTGGGAGACCAGTAGTAGTTTTCGAAATACATTTGGAGGCATTCTGTAAGCTGTGGACGTTCAGAGTGATGATGAAACACAGAAATTGCATCGGGATTGAATACAACACGCACCATGCGCACTTTTCTCCATGGGAGTAATGTCTCAAACTGTCTACGCTTTTATCGATTCCTGGGAGACCAGTAGTAGTTTTCGAAATACATTTGGAGGCATTCTGTAAGCTGTGGACGTTCAGAGTGATGATGAAACACAGAAATTGCATCGGGATTGAATACAACACGCACCATGCGCACTTTTCTCCATGGGAGTAATGTCTCAAACTGTCTACGCTTTTATCGATTCCTGGGAGACCAGTAGTAGTTTTCGAAATACATTTGGAGGCATTCAGTAATCTGTGGACGTTCAGAGTGTTGATGAAACACAGAAATTGCATCGGTATTGTATACAACAGGCACCATGCGCACTTTTCTCCATGGGAGTAATGTCTCAAACTGTCTACGCTTTTATCGATTCCTGGGAGACCAGTAGTAGTTTTCGAAATACATTTGGAGGCATTCTGTAAGCTGTGGACGTTCAGAGTGATGATGAAACACAGAAATTGCATCGGGATTGAATACAACACGCACCATGCGCACTTTTCTCCATGGGAGTAATGTCTCAAACTGTCTACGCTTTTATCGATTCCTGGGAGACCAGTAGTAGTTTTCGAAATACATTTGGAGGCATTCAGTAATCTGTGGACGTTCAGAGTGTTGATGAAACACAGAAATTGCATCGGTATTGTATACAACAGGCACCATGCGCACTTTTCTCCATGGGAGTAATGTCTCAAACTGTCTACGCTTTTATCGATTCCTGGGAGACCAGTAGTAGTTTTCGAAATACATTTGGAGGCATTCTGTAAGCTGTGGACGTTCAGAGTGATGATGAAACACAGAAATTGCATCGGGATTGAATACAACACGCACCATGCGCACTTTTCTCCATGGGAGTAATGTCTCAAACTGTCTACGCTTTTATCGATTCCTGGGAGACCAGTAGTAGTTTTCGAAATACATTTGGAGGCATTCTGTAATCTGTGGACGTTCAGAGTGTTGATGAAACACAGAAATTGCATCGGTATTGTATACAACAGGCACCATGCGCACTTTTCTCCATGGGAGTAATGTCTCAAACTGTCTACGCTTTTATCGATTCCTGGGAGACCAGTAGTAGTTTTCGAAATACATTTGGAGGCATTCTGTAAGCTGTGGACGTTCAGAGTGATGATGAAACACAGAAATTGCATCGGGATTGAATACAACACGCACCATGCGCACTTTTCTCCATGGGAGTAATGTCTCAAACTGTCTACGCTTTTATCGATTCCTGGGAGACCAGTGGTAGTTTAGAAACACATTTGGAAGCATTCTGTAATCTGTGGACGTTCAGAGTGTTGATGAAACACAGAAATTGCATCGGTATTGTATACAACAGGCACCATGCGCACTTTTCTCCATGGGAGTAATGTCTCAAACTGTCTACGCTTTTATCGATTCCTGGGAGACCAGTAGTAGTTTTCGAAACACAATTGGAGGCATTCTGTAATCTGTAAACGTTCAGAGTGTTGATGAAACACAGAAATTGCATCGGTATTGAATACAACACGCACCATGCGCACTTTTCTCCATGGGAGTAATGTCTCAAACTGTCTACGCTTTTATCGATTCCTGGGAGACCAGTAGTAGTTTTCGAAATACATTTGGAGGCATTCTGCAATCTGTGGACGTTCAGAGTGTTGATGAAACACAGAAATTGCATCGGTATTGTATACAACAGGCACCATGCGCACTTTTCTCCATGGGAGTAATGTCTCAAACTGTCTACGCTTTTATCGATTCCTGGGAGACCAGTAGTAGTTTTCGAAATACATTTGGAGGCATTCTGTAATCTGTGGACGTTCAGAGTGATGATGAAACACAGAAATTGCATCGGGATTGAATACAACACGCACCATGCGCACTTTTCTCCATGGGAGTAATGTCTCAAACTGTCTACGCTTTTATCGATTCCTGGGAGACCAGTGGTAGTTTAGAAACACATTTGGAAGCATTCTGTAATCTGTGGACGTTCAGAGTGTTGATGAAACACAGAAATTGCATCGGTATTGTATACAACAGGCACCATGCGCACTTTTCTCCATGGGAGTAATGTCTCAAACTGTCTACGCTTTTATCGATTCCTGGGAGACCAGTAGTAGTTTTCGAAATACATTTGGAGGCATTCTGCAATCTGTGGACGTTCAGAGTGTTGATGAAACACAGAAATTGCATCGGTATTGAATACAACACGCACCATGCGCACTTTTCTCCATGGGAGTAATGTCTCAAACTGTCTACGCTTTTATCGATTCCTGGGAGACCAGTAGTAGTTTTCGAAATACATTTGGAGGCATTCTGCAATCTGTGGACGTTCAGAGTGTTGATGAAACACAGAAATTGCATCGGTATTGTATACAACAGGCACCATGCGCACTTTTCTCCATGGGAGTAATGTCTCAAACTGTCTACGCTTTTATCGATTCCTGGGAGACCAGTGGTAGTTTAGAAACACATTTGGAAGCATTCTGTAATCTGTGGACGTTCAGAGTGATGATGAGACACAGAAATTGCTTCGGGATTGAATACAACACGCACCATGCGCACTTTTCTCCATGGGAGTAATGTCTCAAACTGTCTACGCTTTTATCGATTCCTGGGAGACCAGTAGTAGTTTTCGAAACACAATTGGAGGCATTCTGTAATCTGTAAACGTTCAGAGTGTTGATGAAACACAGAAATTGCATCGGTATTGAATACAACACGCACCATGCGCACTTTTCTCCATGGGAGTAATGTCTCAAACTGTCTACGCTTTTATCGATTCCTGGGAGACCAGTAGTAGTTTTCGAAATACATTTGGAGGCATTCTGTAATCTGTGGACGTTCAGAGTGTTGATGAAACACAGAAATTGCATCGGTATTGTATACAACAGGCACCATGCGCACTTTTCTCCATGGGAGTAATGTCTCAAACTGTCTACGCTTTTATCGATTCCTGGGAGACCAGTAGTAGTTTTCGAAATACATTTGGAGGCATTCTGCAATCTGTGGACGTTCAGAGTGTTGATGAAACACAGAAATTGCATCGGTATTGTATACAACAGGCACCATGCGCACTTTTCTCCATGGGAGTAATGTCTCAAACTGTCTACGCTTTTATCGATTCCTGGGAGACCAGTAGTAGTTTAGAAACACATTTGGAAGCATTCTGTAATCTGTGGACGTTCAGAGTGTTGATGAAACACAGAAATTGCATCGGTATTGTATACAACAGGCACCATGCGCACTTTTCTCCATGGGAGTAATGTCTCAAACTGTCTACGCTTTTATCGATTCCTGGGAGACCAGTAGTAGTTTTCGAAATACATTTGGAGGCATTCTGTAATCTGTGGACGTTCAGAGTGATGATGAAACACAGAAATTGCATCGGGATTGAATACAACACGCACCATGCGCACTTTTCTCCATGGGAGTAATGTCTCAAACTGTCTACGCTTTTATCGATTCCTGGGAGACCAGTGGTAGTTTAGAAACACATTTGGAAGCATTCTGTAATCTGTGGACGTTCAGAGTGTTGATGAAACACAGAAATTGCATCGGTATTGTATACAACAGGCACCATGCGCACTTTTCTCCATGGGAGTAATGTCTCAAACTGTCTACGCTTTTATCGATTCCTGGGAGACCAGTAGTAGTTTTCGAAATACATTTGGAGGCATTCTGCAATCTGTGGACGTTCAGAGTGTTGATGAAACACAGAAATTGCATCGGTATTGTATACAACAGGCACCATGCGCACTTTTCTCCATGGGAGTAATGTCTCAAACTGTCTACGCTTTTATCGATTCCTGGGAGACCAGTAGTAGTTTAGAAACACATTTGGAAGCATTCTGTAATCTGTGGACGTTCAGAGTGTTGATGAAACACAGAAATTGCATCGGGATTGAATACAACACGCACCATGCGCACTTTTCTCCATGGGAGTAATGTCTCTAACTGTCTACGCTTTTATCGATTCCTGGGAGACCAGTAGTAGTTTTCGAAATACATTTGGAGGCATTCTGTAAGCTGTGGACGTTCAGAGTGATGATGAGACACAGAAATTGCTTCGGGATTGAATACAACACGCACCATGCGCACTTTTCTCCATGGGAGTAATGTCTCAAACTGTCTACGCTTTTATCGATTCCTGGGAGACCAGTAGTAGTTTTCGAAACACAATTGGAGGCATTCTGTAATCTGTAAACGTTCAGAGTGTTGATGAAACACAGAAATTGCATCGGTATTGAATACAACACGCACCATGCGCACTTTTCTCCATGGGAGTAATGTCTCAAACTGTCTACGCTTTTATCGATTCCTGGGAGACCAGTGGTTGTTTTCGAAACACAATTGGAGGCATTCTGTAATCTGTGGACGTTCAGAGTGTTGATGAAACACAGAAATTGCATCGGTATTGTATACAACAGGCACCATGCGCACTTTTCTCCATGGGAGTAATGTCTCAAACTGTCTACGCTTTTATCGATTCCTGGGAGACCAGTAGTAGTTTTCGAAATACATTTGGAGGCATTCTGTAATCTGTGGACGTTCAGAGTGATGATGAAACACAGAAATTGCATCGGGATTGAATACAACACGCACCATGCGCACTTTTCTCCATGGGAGTAATGTCTCAAACGGTCTGCGCTTTTATCGATTCCTGGGAGACCGGTAGTAGTTTTCGAAACACATTTGGAGGCATTCTGTAATCTGTAGACGTTCAGAGTGTTGATGAAACACAGAAATTGCATCGGTATTGAATACAACAGGCACCATGCGCACTTTTCTCCTTGGGAGTAATGTCTCAAACGGTCTGCGCTTTTATCGATTCCTGGGAGACCGGTAGTAAATTTCGAAACACATTTGGAGGCATTCTGTAATCTGTAGACGTTCAGAGTGTTGATGAAACACAGAAATTGCATCGGTATTGAATACAACAGGCACCATGCGCACTTTTCTCCATGGGAGTAATGTCTCAAACTGTCTACGCTCTTATCGATTCCTGGGAGACCAGTAGTAGTTTAGAAACACATTTGGAAGCATTCTGTAATCTGTCGACGTTCAGAGTGTTGATGAAACACAGAAATTGCATCGGGATTGAATACAACACGCACCATGCGTACTTTTCTCCATGGGAGTAATGTCTCAAAATGTCTACGCTTTTATCGATTCCTGGGAGACCAGTAGTAGTTTTCGAAAATCACATTTGGAGGCATTCTGTAATCTGTAGACGTTCAGAGTGTTGATGAAACACAGAAATTGCATCGGGATTGAATACAACACGCACCATGCGCACTTTTCTCCATGGGAGTAATGTCTCAAACTGTCTACGCTTTTATCGATTCCTGGGAGACCAGTAGTAGTTTTCGAAACACATTTGGAGGCATTCTATAATCTGTGGACGTTCAGAGTGTTGATGAAACACAGAAATTGCATTAAGATTGAATACAACACGCACCATGCGCACTTTTCTCCATGGGAGTAATGTCTCAAACTGTCTACGCTTTTATCGATTCCTGGGAGACCAGTAGTAGTTTTCGAAAATCACATTTGGAGGCATTCTGTAATCTGTGGACTTCAGAGTGTTGATGAAACACAGAAATTGCATCGGGATTGAATACAACACGCACCATGAGCACTTTTCCCCATGGGAGTAATGTCTCAAACTGTCTACGCTTTTATCGATTCCTGGGAGACCTGTAGCAGTTTTCTAAACACAATTGGAGGCATTCTGTAATCTGTAGACGTTCAGAGTGTTGATGAATCACAGAAATTGCATTGGGATTGAATACAACGCGCACCATGAGCACTTTTCTCCATGGGAGTAATGTCTCAAACGGTCTACGCTTTTATCGATTCCTGGGAGACCAGTAGTAGTTTTCGAAAATCACATTTGGAGGCATTCTGTAATCTGTGAACTTCAGAGTGTTGATGAAACACAGAAATTACATCGGGATTGAATACAACACGCACCATGCGCCCTTTTCTCCATGGGAGTAATGTCTCAAACTGTCTACGCTTTTATCGATTCCTGGGAGACCAGTAGTAGTTTTCTAAACACATTTGGAAGCATTCTGTAATCTGTGGACGTTCAGAGTGTTGATGAAACACAGAAATTACATCGGGATTGAATACAACACGCACCATGCGCATTTTTCTCCATGGGAGTAATGTCTCAAAGTGTCTACGCTTTTATCGATTCCTGGAAGACCAGTAGTAGTTTTCGAAATACATTTGGAGGCATTCTGTAATCTGTGGACGTTCAGAGTGTTGATGAAAAACAGAAATTGCATCGGGATTGAATACAACTCGCACCAGGCGCACTTTCTCCATGGGAGTAATGTCTCAAACTGTCTACGCTTTTATCGATTCCTGGAGACCAGTAGTGGTTTTCGAAATACATTTGAAAGCATTCTGTAATCTGTGGCCGTTCATAGTGTTGATGAAACACAGAAATTGCATCGGGATTGAATACAACACGCACCATGCGCACTTTTCTCCATGGGAGTAATGTCTCAAACTGTCTGCGCTTTTATCGATTCCTGGGAGACCGGTAGTAAATTTCGAAACACATTTGGAGGCATTCTGTAATCTGTAGACGTTCAGAGTGTTGATGAAACACAGAAATTGCATCGGTATTGAATACAACAGGCACCATGCGCACTTTTCTCCATGGGAGTAATGTCTCAAACTGTCTGCGCTTTTATCGATTCCTGGGAGACCAGTAGCAGTTTTCTAAACACAATTGGAGGCATTCTGTAATCTGTAGACGTTCAGAGTGTTGATGAAACACAGAAATTGAATACAACACGCACCATGCGCACTTTTCTCCATGGGAGTAATGTCTCAAACTGTCTACGCTTTTATCGATTCCTGGGAGACCAGTGGTAGTTTAGAAACACATTTGGAAGCATTCTGTAATCTGTGGACGTTCAGAGTGTTGATGAAACACAGAAATTGCATCGGTATTGTATACAACAGGCACCATGCGCACTTTTCTCCATGGGAGTAATGTCTCAAACTGTCTACGCCTTTATCGATTCCTGGGAGACCAGTAGTAGTTTTCGAAATACATTTGGAGGCATTCTGCAATCTGTGGACGTTCAGAGTGTTGATGAAACACAGAAATTGCATCGGTATTGAATACAACACGCACCATGCGCACTTTTCTCCATGGGAGTAATGTCTCAAACTGTCTACGCTTTTATCGATTCCTGGGAGACCAGTAGTAGTTTTCGAAATACATTTGGAGGCATTCTGCAATCTGTGGACGTTCAGAGTGTTGATGAAACACAGAAATTGCATCGGTATTGTATACAACAGGCACCATGCGCACTCTTCTCCATGGGAGTAATGTCTCAAACTGTCTACGCTTTTATCGATTCCTGGGAGACCAGTGGTAGTTTAGAAACACATTTGGAAGCATTCTGTAATCTGTGGACGTTCAGAGTGATGATGAGACACAGAAATTGCTTCGGGATTGAATACAACACGCACCATGCGCACTTTTCTCCATGGGAGTAATGTCTCAAACTGTCTACGCTTTTATCGATTCCTGGGAGACCAGTAGTAGTTTTCGAAACACAATTGGAGGCATTCTGTAATCTGTAAACGTTCAGAGTGTTGATGAAACACAGAAATTGCATCGGTATTGAATACAACACGCACCATGCGCACTTTTCTCCATGGGAGTAATGTCTCAAACTGTCTACGCTTTTATCGATTCCTGGGAGACCAGTAGTAGTTTTCGAAATACATTTGGAGGCATTCTGTAATCTGTGGACGTTCAGAGTGTTGATGAAACACAGAAATTGCATCGGTATTGTATACAACAGGCACCATGCGCACTTTTCTCCATGGGAGTAATGTCTCAAACTGTCTACGCTTTTATCGATTCCTGGGAGACCAGTAGTAGTTTTCGAAATACATTTGGAGGCATTCTGTAATCTGTGGACGTTCAGAGTGATGATGAAACACAGAAATTGCATCGGGATTGAATACAACACGCACCATGCGCACTTTTCTCCATGGGAGTAATGTCTCAAACTGTCTACGCTTTTATCGATTCCTGGGAGACCAGTGGTAGTTTAGAAACACATTTGGAAGCATTCTGTAATCTGTGGACGTTCAGAGTGTTGATGAAACACAGAAATTGCATCGGTATTGTATACAACAGGCACCATGCGCACTTTTCTCCATGGGAGTAATGTCTCAAACTTACTACGCTTTTATCGATTCCTGGGAGACCAGTAGTAGTTTTCGAAATACATTTGGAGGCATTCTGCAATCTGTGGACGTTCAGAGTGTTGATGAAACACAGAAATTGCATCGGTATTGTATACAACAGGCACCATGCGCACTTTTCTCCATGGGAGTAATGTCTCAAACTGTCTACGCTTTTATCGATTCCTGGGAGACCAGTAGTAGTTTAGAAACACATTTGGAAGCATTCTGTAATCTGTGGACGTTCAGAGTGTTGATGAAACACAGAAATTGCATCGGGATTGAATACAACACGCACCATGCGCACTTTTCTCCATGGGAGTAATGTCTCTAACTGTCTACGCTTTTATCGATTCCTGGGAGACCAGTAGTAGTTTTCGAAATACATTTGGAGGCATTTTGTAATCTGTAAACGTTCAGAGTGTTGATGAAACACAGAAATTGCATCGGTATTGAATACAACACGCACCATGCGCACTTTTCTCCATGGGAGTAATGTCTCAAACTGTCTACGCTTTTATCGATTCCTGGGAGACCAGTGGTTGTTTTCGAAACACAATTGGAGGCATTCTGTAATCTGTGGACGTTCAGAGTGTTGATGAAACACAGAAATTGCATCGGTATTGTATACAACAGGCACCATGCGCACTTTTCTCCATGGGAGTAATGTCTCAAACTGTCTACGCTTTTATCGATTCCTGGGAGACCAGTAGTAGTTTTCGAAATACATTTGGAGGCATTCTGCAATCTGTGGACGTTCAGAGTGATGATGAAACACAGAAATTGCATCGGGATTGAATACAACACGCACCATGCGCACTTTTCTCCATGGGAGTAATGTCTCAAACTGTCTACGCTTTTATCGATTCCTGGGAGACCAGTGGTAGTTTAGAAACACATTTGGAAGCATTCTGTAATCTGTGGACGTTCAGAGTGTTGATGAAACACAGAAATTGCATCGGTATTGTATACAACAGGCACCATGCGCACTTTTCTCCATGGGAGTAATGTCTCAAACTGTCTACGCTTTTATCGATTCCTGGGAGACCAGTAGTAGTTTTCGAAATACATTTGGAGGCATTCTGCAATCTGTGGACGTTCAGAGTGTTGATGAAACACAGAAATTGCATCGGTATTGAATACAACACGCACCATGCGCACTTTTCTCCATGGGAGTAATGTCTCAAACTGTCTACGCTTTTATCGATTCCTGGGAGACCAGTGGTTGTTTTCGAAACACAATTGGAGGCATTCTGTAATCTGTGGACGTTCAGAGTGTTGATGAAACACAGAAATTGCATCGGTATTGTATACAACAGGCACCATGCGCACTTTTCTCCATGGGAGTAATGTCTCAAACTGTCTACGCTTTTATCGATTCCTGGGAGACCAGTGGTTGTTTTCGAAACACAATTGGAGGCATTCTGTAATCTGTGGACGTTCAGAGTGTTGATGAAACACAGAAATTGCATCGGTATTGTATACAACAGGCACCATGCGCACTTTTCTCCATGGGAGTAATGTCTCAAACTGTCTACGCTTTTATCGATTCCTGGGAGACCAGTAGTAGTTTTCGAAATACATTTGGAGGCATTCTGCAATCTGTGGACGTTCAGAGTGATGATGAAACACAGAAATTGCATCGGGATTGAATACAACACGCACCATGCGCACTTTTCTCCATGGGAGTAATGTCTCAAACTGTCTACGCTTTTATCGATTCCTGGGAGACCAGTGGTAGTTTAGAAACACATTTGGAAGCATTCTGTAATCTGTGGACGTTCAGAGTGTTGATGAAACACAGAAATTGCATCGGTATTGTATACAACAGGCACCATGCGCACTTTTCTCCATGGGAGTAATGTCTCAAACTGTCTACGCTTTTATCGATTCCTGGGAGACCAGTAGTAGTTTAGAAACACATTTGGAAGCATTCTGTAATCTGTGGACGTTCAGAGTGTTGATGAAACACAGAAATTGCATCGGGATTGAATACAACACGCACCATGCGCACTTTTCTCCATGGGAGTAATGTCTCTAACTGTCTACGCTTTTATCGATTCCTGGGAGACCAGTAGTAGTTTTCGAAATACATTTGGAGGCATTTTGTAATCTGTAAACGTTCAGAGTGTTGATGAAACACAGAAATTGCATCGGTATTGAATACAACACGCACCATGCGCACTTTTCTCCATGGGAGTAATGTCTCAAACTGTCTACGCTTTTATCGATTCCTGGGAGACCAGTGGTTGTTTTCGAAACACAATTGGAGGCATTCTGTAATCTGTGGACGTTCAGAGTGTTGATGAAACACAGAAATTGCATCGGTATTGTATACAACAGGCACCATGCGCACTTTTCTCCATGGGAGTAATGTCTCAAACTGTCTACGCTTTTATCGATTCCTGGGAGACCAGTAGTAGTTTTCGAAATACATTTGGAGGCATTCTGTAATCTGTGGACGTTCAGAGTGATGATGAAACACAGAAATTGCATCGGGATTGAATACAACACGCACCATGCGCACTTTTCTCCATGGGAGTAATGTCTCAAACTGTCTACGCTTTTATCGATTCCTGGGAGACCAGTGGTAGTTTAGAAACACATTTGGAAGCATTCTGTAATCTGTGGACGTTCAGAGTGTTGATGAAACACAGAAATTGCATCGGTATTGTATACAACAGGCACCATGCGCACTTTTCTCCATGGGAGTAATGTCTCAAACTGTCTACGCTTTTATCGATTCCTGGGAGACCAGTAGTAGTTTTCGAAATACATTTGGAGGCATTCTGCAATCTGTGGACGTTCAGAGTGTTGATGAAACACAGAAATTGCATCGGTATTGTATACAACAGGCACCATGCGCACTTTTCTCCATGGGAGTAATGTCTCAAACTGTCTACGCTTTTATCGATTCCTGGGAGACCAGTAGTAGTTTAGAAACACATTTGGAAGCATTCTGTAATCTGTGGACGTTCAGAGTGATGATGAGACACAGAAATTGCTTCGGGATTGAATACAACACGCACCATGCGCACTTTTCTCCATGGGAGTAATGTCTCAAACTGTCTACGCTTTTATCGATTCCTGGGAGACCAGTAGTAGTTTTCGAAACACAATTGGAGGCATTCTGTAATCTGTAAACGTTCAGAGTGTTGATGAAACACAGAAATTGCATCGGTATTGAATACAACACGCACCATGCGCACTTTTCTCCATGGGAGTAATGTCTCAAACTGTCTACGCTTTTATCGATTCCTGGGAGACCAGTGGTTGTTTTCGAAACACAATTGGAGGCATTCTGTAATCTGTGGACGTTCAGAGTGTTGATGAAACACAGAAATTGCATCGGTATTGTATACAACAGGCACCATGCGCACTTTTCTCCATGGGAGTAATGTCTCAAACTGTCTACGCTTTTATCGATTCCTGGGAGACCAGTAGTAGTTTTCGAAATACATTTGGAGGCATTCTGTAATCTGTGGACGTTCAGAGTGATGATGAAACACAGAAATTGCATCGGGATTGAATACAACACGCACCATGCGCACTTTTCTCCATGGGAGTAATGTCTCAAACGGTCTGCGCTTTTATCGATTCCTGGGAGACCGGTAGTAGTTTTCGAAACACATTTGGAGGCATTCTGTAATCTGTAGACGTTCAGAGTGTTGATGAAACACAGAAATTGCATCGGTATTGAATACAACAGGCACCATGCGCACTTTTCTCCTTGGGAGTAATGTCTCAAACGGTCTGCGCTTTTATCGATTCCTGGGAGACCGGTAGTAAATTTCGAAACACATTTGGAGGCATTCTGTAATCTGTAGACGTTCAGAGTGTTGATGAAACACAGAAATTGCATCGGTATTGAATACAACAGGCACCATGCGCACTTTTCTCCATGGGAGTAATGTCTCAAACTGTCTACGCTCTTATCGATTCCTGGGAGACCAGTAGTAGTTTAGAAACACATTTGGAAGCATTCTGTAATCTGTCGACGTTCAGAGTGTTGATGAAACACAGAAATTGCATCGGGATTGAATACAACACGCACCATGCGTACTTTTCTCCATGGGAGTAATGTCTCAAAATGTCTACGCTTTTATCGATTCCTGGGAGACCAGTAGTAGTTTTCGAAAATCACATTTGGAGGCATTCTGTAATCTGTAGACGTTCAGAGTGTTGATGAAACACAGAAATTGCATCGGGATTGAATACAACACGCACCATGCGCACTTTTCTCCATGGGAGTAATGTCTCAAACTGTCTACGCTTTTATCGATTCCTGGGAGACCAGTAGTAGTTTTCGAAACACATTTGGAGGCATTCTATAATCTGTGGACGTTCAGAGTGTTGATGAAACACAGAAATTGCATTAAGATTGAATACAACACGCACCATGCGCACTTTTCTCCATGGGAGTAATGTCTCAAACTGTCTACGCTTTTATCGATTCCTGGGAGACCAGTAGTAGTTTTCGAAAATCACATTTGGAGGCATTCTGTAATCTGTGGACTTCAGAGTGTTGATGAAACACAGAAATTGCATCGGGATTGAATACAACACGCACCATGAGCACTTTTCTCCATGGGAGTAATGTCTCAAACTGTCTACGCTTTTATCGATTCCTGGGAGACCAGTAGCAGTTTTCTAAACACAATTGGAGGCATTCTGTAATCTGTAGACGTTCAGAGTGTTGATGAATCACAGAAATTGCATTGGGATTGAATACAACGCGCACCATGAGCACTTTTCTCCATGGGAGTAATGTCTCAAACGGTCTACGCTTTTATCGATTCCTGGGAGACCAGTAGTAGTTTTCGAAAATCACATTTGGAGGCATTCTGTAATCTGTGAACTTCAGAGTGTTGATGAAACACAGAAATTACATCGGGATTGAATACAACACGCACCATGCGCCCTTTTCTCCATGGGAGTAATGTCTCAAACTGTCTACGCTTTTATCGATTCCTGGGAGACCAGTAGTAGTTTTCTAAACACATTTGGAAGCATTCTGTAATCTGTGGACGTTCAGAGTGTTGATGAAACACAGAAATTACATCGGGATTGAATACAACACGCACCATGCGCATTTTTCTCCATGGGAGTAATGTCTCAAAGTGTCTACGCTTTTATCGATTCCTGGAAGACCAGTAGTAGTTTTCGAAATACATTTGGAGGCATTCTGTAATCTGTGGACGTTCAGAGTGTTGATGAAAAACAGAAATTGCATCGGGATTGAATACAACTCGCACCAGGCGCACTTTCTCCATGGGAGTAATGTCTCAAACTGTCTACGCTTTTATCGATTCCTGGAGACCAGTAGTGGTTTTCGAAATACATTTGAAAGCATTCTGTAATCTGTGGCCGTTCATAGTGTTGATGAAACACAGAAATTGCATCGGGATTGAATACAACACGCACCATGCGCACTTTTCTCCATGGGAGTAATGTCTCAAACTGTCTGCGCTTTTATCGATTCCTGGGAGACCGGTAGTAAATTTCGAAACACATTTGGAGGCATTCTGTAATCTGTAGACGTTCAGAGTGTTGATGAAACACAGAAATTGCATCGGTATTGAATACAACAGGCACCATGCGCACTTTTCTCCATGGGAGTAATGTCTCAAACTGTCTGCGCTTTTATCGATTCCTGGGAGACCAGTAGCAGTTTTCTAAACACAATTGGAGGCATTCTGTAATCTGTAGACGTTCAGAGTGTTGATGAAACACAGAAATTGCATCGGTATTGAATACAACACGCACCATGCGCACTTTTCTCCATGGGAGTAATGTCTCAAACTGTCTACGCTCTTATCGATTCCTGGGAGACCAGTAGTAGTTTAGAAACACATTTGGAAGCATTCTGTAATCTGTGGACGTTCAGAGTGTTGATGAAACACAGAAATTGCATCGGGATTGAATACAACACGCACCATGCGCACTTTTCTCCATGGGAGTAATGTCTCAAACTGTCTACGCTTTTATCGATTCCTGGGAGACCAGTAGTAGTTTTCGAAATACATTTGGAGGCATTCTGTAAGCTGTGGACGTTCAGAGTGATGATGAAACACAGAAATTGCATCGGGATTGAATACAACACGCACCATGCGCACTTTTCTCCATGGGAGTAATGTCTCAAACTGTCTACGCTTTTATCGATTCCTGGGACACCAGTAGTAGTTTTCGAAACACAATTGGAGGCATTCTGTAATCTGTAAACGTTCAGAGTGTTGATGAAACACAGAAATTGCATCGGTATTGAATACAACACGAACCATGCGCACTTTTCTCCATGGGAGTAATGGCTCAATCTGTCTGCGCTTTTATCGATTCCTGGGAGACCAGTAGCAGTTTTCTAAACACAATTGGAGGCATTCTGTAATCTGTAGACGTTCAGAGTGTTGATGAAACACAGAAATTGCATCGGTATTGAATACAACACGCACCATGCGCACTTTTCTCCATGGGAGTAATGTCTCAAACTGTCTACGCTCTTATCGATTCCTGGGAGACCAGTAGTAGTTTAGAAACACATTTGGAAGCATTCTGTAATCTGTGGACGTTCAGAGTGTTGATGAAACACAGAAATTGCATCGGGATTGAATACAACACGCACCATGCGCACTTTTCTCCATGGGAGTAATGTCTCAAACTGTCTACGCTTTTATCGATTCCTGGGAGACCGGTAGTAGTTTTCGAAACACATTTGGAGGCATTCTGTAATCTGTGGACGTTCAGAGTGATGATGAAACACAGAAATTGCATCGGGATTGAATACAACACGCACCATGAGCACTTTTCTCCATGGGAGTAATGTCTCAAACGGTCTACGCTTTTATCGATTCCTGAGAGACCAGTAGTAGTTTTCGAAAATCACATTTGGACGCATTCTGTAATCTGTGGACTTCAGAGTGTTGATGAAACACAGAAATTACATCGGGATTGAATACAACACGCACCATGCGCACTTTTCTCCATGGGAGTAATGTCTCAAACTGTCTACGCTTTTATCGATTCCTGGGAGACCAGTAGTAGTTTTCTAAACACATTTGGAAGCATTCTGTAATCTGTGGACTTTCAGAGTGTTGATGAAACACAGAAATTACATCGGGATTGAATACAACACGCACCATGCGCATTTTTCTCCATGGGAGTAATGTCTCAAAGTGTCTACGCTTTTATCGATTCCTGGAAGACCAGTAGTAGTTTTCGAAATACATTTGGAGGCATTCTGTAATCTGTGGACGTTCAGAGTGTTGATGAAAAACAGAAATTGCATCGGGATTGAATACAACTCGCACCAGGCGCACTTTCTCCATGGGAGTAATGTCTCAAACTGTCTACGCTTTTATCGATTTCTGGAGACCAGTAGTGGTTTTCGAAATACATTTGAAAGCATTCTGTAATCTGTGGCCGTTCATAGTGTTGATGAAACACAGAAATTGCATCGGGATTGAATATAACACGCACCATGCGCACTTTTCTCCATGGGAGTAATGTCTCAAACTGTCTGCGCTTTTATCGATTCCTGGGAGACCGGTAGTAAATTTCGAAACACATTTGGAGGCATTCTGTAATCTGTAGACGTTCAGAGTGTTGATGAAACACAGAAATTGCATCGGTATTGAATACAACAGGCACCATGCGCACTTTTCTCCATGGGAGTAATGTCTCAAACTGTCTACGCTTTTATCGATTCCTGGGAGACCAGTAGCAGTTTTCGAAAATCACATTTGGAGGCATTCTGTAATCTGTAGACGTTCAGAGTGTTGATGAAACACAGAAATTGCATCGGTATTGAATACAACACGCACCATGCGCACTTTTCTCCATGGGAGTAATGTCTCAAACTGTCTACGCTCTTATCGATTCCTGGGAGACCATTAGTAGTTTAGAAACACATTTGGAAGCATTCTGTAATCTGTGGACGTTCATAGTGTTGATGAAACACAGAAATTGCATCGGTATTGAATACAACAGGCACCATGCGCACTTTTCTCCATGGGAGTAATGTCTCAAATTGTCTGCCCTTTTATCGATTCCTGGGAGACCGGTAGTAGTTTTCGAAACACATTTGGAGGCATTCTGTAATCTGTAGACGTTCAGAGTGTTGATGAAAAACAGAAATTGCATCGGTATTGAATACAACAGGCACCATGCGCACTTTTCTCCATGGGAGTAATGTCTCAAACTGTCTACGCTTTTATCGATTCCTGGGAGACCAGTAGTAGTTTTCGAAAATCACATTTGGAGGCATTCTGTAATCTGTGGACTTCAGAGGGTTGATGAAACACAGAAATTACATCGGGATTGAATACAACACGCACCATGCGCACTTTTCTCCATGGGGGTAATGTCTCAAAGTGTCTACGCTTTTATCGATTCCTGGGAGACCAGTAGTAGTTTTCGAAACACAATTGGAGGCATTCTGTAATCTGTGGACGTTCAGAGTGTTGATGAAACACCGAAATTGCATTGGGATTGTATACAACACGCACCATGAGCACTTTTCTCCATGGGAGTAATGTCTCAAACTGTCTACGCTTTTTTCGATTGCTGGGAGACCAGTAGTAGTTTTCGAAACACATTTGGAGGCATTCTATAATCTGTGGACGTTCAGAGTGTTGATGAAACACAGAAATTGCATTGGGATTGAATACAACACGAACCATGCGCACTTTTCTCCATGGGAGTAATGTCTCAAACTGTCTACGCTTTTATCGATTCCTGGGAGACCAGTAGTAGTTTTCGAAATACATTTGGAGGCATTCTGTAATCTGTGGACGTTCAGAGTGTTGATGAAACACAGAAATTGCATCGGGATTGAATACAACACGCACCATGAGCACTTTTCTCCATGGGAGTAATGTCTCAAACTGTCTACGCTTTTATCGATTCCTGGGAGACCAGAAGTAGTTTTCGAAACACGTTTGGAGGCATTCTGTAATCTGTAGACGTTCAGAGTGTTGACGAAACACAGAAATTACATCGTTATTGAATACAACACGCACCATGCGCACTTTTCTCCATGGGAGTAATGCCTCAAACTGTCTGCGCTTTTATCGATTCCTGGGAGACCGGTAGTAGTTTTCGAAATACATTTGGAGGCATTCTGTAATCTGTGGACGTTCAGAGTGTTGATGAAAAACAGAAATTGCATCGGGATTGAATACAACACGCACCAGGCGCACTTTCTCCATGGGAGTAATGTCTCAAACTGTCTACGATTTTATCGATTCCTGGGAGACCAGTAGTGGTTTTCGAAATACATTTGGAGGCATTCTGTAATCTGTAGACGTTCAGAGTGTTGATGAAACACAGAAATTGCATCGGGATTGAATACAACACGCACCATGCGCACTTTTCTCCATGGGAGTAATGTCTCAAACTGTCTACGCTTTTATCGATTCCTGGGAGACCAGTAGTAGTTTTCTAAACACAATTGGAGGCATTCTGTAATCTGTAGACGTTCAGAGTGTTGATGAAACACAGAAATTGCATCGGTATTGAATACAACACGCACCATGCGCACTTTTCTCCATGGGAGTAATGTCTCAAACTGTCTACGCTCTTATCGATTCCTGGGAGACCAGTAGTAGTTTAGAAACACATTTGGAAGCATTCTGTAATCTGTGGACATTCAGAGTGTTGATGAAACACAGAAATTACATCGGGATTGAATACAACGCGCACCATACGCACTTTTCTCCATGGGAGTAATGTCTCAAACTGTCTATGCTTTTATCGATTCCTGGGAGACCAGTAGTAGTTTTCGAAATACATTTGGAGGCATTCTGTAATCTGTGGACGTTCAGAGTGTTGATGAAACACAGAAATTGCATCGGTATTGAATACAACAGGCACCTTGCGCACTTTTCTCCATGGGAGTAATGTCTCAAACTGTCTACGCTTTTATCGATTCCTGGGAGACCAGTAGTAGTTTTCGAAACACAGTTGGAGGCATTCTGTAATCTGTAGACGTTCAGAGTGTTGATGAAACACAGAAATTGCATCGGTATTGAATACAACACGCACCATAAGCACTTTTCTCCATGGGAGTAATGTGTCAAACTGTCTACGCTTTTATCGATTCCTGGGAGACCAGTAGTAGATTTCGAAACACAATTGGAGGCATTCTGTAATCTGTGGACGTTCAGAGTGTTGATGAAACACAGAAATTGCATCGGTATTGAATACAACAGGCACCTTGCGCACTTTTCTCCATGGGAGTAATGTCTCAAACTGTCTACGCTTTTATCGATTCCTGGGAGACCAGAAGTAGTTTTCGAAACACATTTGGAGGCATTCTGTAATCTGCGGACGTTCAGAGTGATGATGAAACACAGAAATTGCATCGGGATTGAATACAACACGCACCATGCGCACTTTTCTCCATGGGAGTAATGTCTCAAACGGTCTGCGCTTTTATCGATTCCTGGGAGAACGGTAGTAGTTTTCGAAACACATTTGGAGGCATTCTGTAATCTGTAGACGTTCAGAGTGTTGATGAAACACAGAAATTGCATCGGTATTGAATACAACAGGCACCTTGCGCACTTTTCTCCATGGGAGTAATGTCTCAAACTGTCTACGCTTTTATCGATTCCTGGGAGACCAGTAGTAGTTTTCGAAACACAGTTGGAGGCATTCTGTAATCTGTAGACGTTCAGAGTGTTGATGAAACACAGAAATTGCATCGG
The DNA here is from genome assembly GCF_023897955.1 of Schistocerca gregaria. Taxonomy (NCBI): domain Eukaryota; kingdom Metazoa; phylum Arthropoda; class Insecta; order Orthoptera; family Acrididae; genus Schistocerca; species Schistocerca gregaria. The sequence goes on from NW_026061730.1 coordinate 6,953,455, forward strand.
TATTGAATACAACACGCACCATAAGCACTTTTCTCCATGGGAGTAATGTGTCAAACTGTCTACGCTTTTATCGATTCCTGGGAGACCAGTAGTAGATTTCGAAACACAATTGGAGGCATTCTGTAATCTGTGGACGTTCAGAGTGTTGATGAAACACAGAAATTGCATTGGGATTGAATACAACACGCACCATGAGCACTTCTGTCCAAGGGAGTAATGTCTGAAACTGTCTACGCTTTTTTCGGTTCCTGGGAGACCAGTAGTATTTTTCGAAACACATATGGAGAAATTCTATAATCTGTGGACGTTCAGAGTGTTGATGAAACACAGAAATTGCATTGGGATTGAATACAACACGCACCATGCGCACTTTTCTCCATGGGAGTAATATCTCAAACTGTCTACGCTTTTATCGATTCCTGGGAGACCAGTAGTAGTTTTCGAAACACAATTGGAGGCATTCTGTAATCTGTGGACGTTCAGAGTGTTGATGAAACACAGAAATTGCATTGGGATTGAATACAACACGCACCATGAGCACTTTTCTCCATGGGAGTAATGTCTGAAATTGTCTACGCTTTTTTCGGTTCCTGGGAGACCAGTAGTAGTTTTCGAAACACATATGGAGGCATTCTATAATCCGTGGACGTTCAGAGTGTTGATGAAACACAGAAATTGCATCGGGATTGAATACAACACGCACCATGCGCACTTTTCTCCATGGGAGTAATGTCTCAAACTGTCTGCGCTTTTATCGATTCCTGGGAGACCGGTAGTAAATTTCCAAACACATTTGGAGGCATTCTGTAATCTGTAGACGTTCAGAGTGTTGATGAAACACAGAAATTGCATCGGTATTGAATACAACAGGCACCATGCGCACTTTTCTCCATGGGAGTAATGTCTCAAACTGTCTACGCTTTTATCGATTCCTGGGAGACCAGTAGTAGTTTTCGAAACACAATTGGAGGCATTCTGTAATCTGTAGACGTTCAGAGTGTTGATGAAACACAGAAATTGCATCGGTATTGAATACAACAGGCACCATGCGCATTTTTCTCCATGGGAGTAATGTCTCAAACTGTCTACGCTTTTATCGATTCCTGGGAGACCAGTAGTAGTTTTCGAAATACATTTGGAGGCATTCTGTAATCTGTGGACTTCAGAGTGTTGATGAAACACAGAAATTGCATCGGGATTGAATACAACACGCACCATGCGCACTTTTCTCCATGGGAGTAATGTCTCAAACTGTCTACGCTTTTATCGATTCCTGGGAGACCAGAAGTAGTTTTCGAAACACATTTGGAGGCATTCTGTAATCTGTAGACGTTCAGAGTGTTGATGAAACACAGAAATTACATCGTTAATGAATACAACACGCACCATGCGCACTTTTCTCCATGGGAGTAATGTCTCAAACTGTCTGCGCTTTTATCGATTCCTGGGAGACCGGTAGTAGTTTTCTAAATACAATTATAGGCATTCTGTAATCTGTAGACGTTCAGAGTGTTGATGAAACACAGAAATTGCATCGGTATTGAATACAACACGCACTATGCGCACTTTTCTCCATGTGAGTAAAGTCTCAAACTGTCTACGCTTTTATCGATTCCTGGGAGACCAGTAGTTGTTTTCTAAACACATTTGGAAGCATTCTGTAATCTGTGGACGTTCAGAGTGTTGATGAAACATAGAAATTACATCGGGATTGAATACAACACGCACCATGCGCATTTTTCTCCATGGGAGTAATGTCTCAAAGTGTCTACGCTTCTATCGATTCCAGGAAGACCAGTAGTAGTTTTCGAAATACATTTGGAGGCATTCTGTAATCTGTGGACGTTCAGAGTGTTGATGAAAAACAGACATTGCATCGGGATTGAATACAACATGCACCAGGCGCACTTTCTCCATGGGAGTAATGTCTCAAACTGTCTACGCTTTTATCGATTCCTGGGAGACCAGTAGTGGTTTTCGAAATACATTTGGAGGCATTCTGTAATCTGTGGCCGTTCAGAGTGTTGATGAAACACAGAAATTGCATCGCGATTGAATACAACACGCACCATGCGCACTTTTCTCCATGGGAGTAATGTCTCAAACTGTCTGCGCTTTTATCGATTCCTGGGAGACCGGTAGTAAATTTCCAAAAACATTTGGAGGCATCCTGTAATCTGTAGACGTTCAGAGTGTTGATGAAACACAGAAATTGCATCGGTATTGAATACAACAGGCACCATGCGCACTTTTCTCCATGGGAGTAATGTCTCAAACTGTCTACGCTTTTATCGATTCCTGGGAGACCAGTAGTAGTTTTCGAAACACAATTGGAGGCATTCTGTAATCTGTAGACGTTCAGAGTGTTGATGAAACACAGAAATTGCATCGGTATTGAATACAACAGGCACCATGCGCACTTTTCTCCATGGGAGTAATGTCTCAAACTGTCTACGCTTTTATCGATTCCTGGGAGACCAGTAGTAGTTTCGAAATACATTTGGAGGCATTCTGTAATCTGTAGACGTTCAGAGTGATGATGAAACACAGAAATTGCATCGGGATTGAATACAACACGCAGCATGCGCACTTTTCTCCATGGGAGTAATGTCTCAAACGGTCTGCGCTTTTATCGATTCCTGGGAGACCGGTAGTAGTTTTCGAAACACATTTGGAGGCATTCTGTAATCTGTAGACGTTCAGAGTGTTGATGAAACACAGAAATTGCATCGGTATTGAATACAACAGGCACCATGCGCACTTTTCTCCATGGGAGTAATGTCTCAAACTGTCTACGCTTTTATCGATTCCTGGGAGACCAGTGGTAGTTTTCGAAACACAATTGGAGGCATTCTGTAATCTGTGGACGTTCAGAGTGTTGATGAAACACAGAAATTGCATCGGTATTGAATACAACAGGCACCATGCGCACTTTTCTCCATGGGAGTAATGTCTCAAACTGTCTACGCTTTTATCGATTCCTGGGAGACCAGTAGTAGTTTTCGAAACACAGTTGGAGGCATTCTGTAATCTGTGGACGTTCAGAGTGTTGATGAAACACAGAAATTGCATCGGTATTGAATACAACAGGCACCATGCGCACTTTTCTCCATGGGAGTAATGTCTCAAACTGTCTACGCTTTTATCGATTCCTGGGAGACCAGTAGTAGTTTTCGAAACACAATTGGAGGCATTCTGTAATCTGTGGACGTTCAGAGTGATGATGAAACACAGAAATTGCATCGGGATTGAATACAACACGCACCATGCGCACTTTTCTCCATGGGAGTAATGTCTCAAACGGTCTGCCCTTTTATCGATTCCTGGGAGACCGGTAGTAGTTTTCGAAACACATTTGGAGGCATTCTGTAATCTGTAGACGTCCAGAGTGTTGATGAAACACAGAAATTGAATCGGTATTGAATACAACAGGCACCATGCGCACTTTTCTCCATGGGAGTAATGTCTCAAACTGTCTGCGCTTTTATCGATTCCTGGAAGACCGGTAGTAAATTTCGAAACACATTTGGAGGCATTCTGTAATCTGTAGACGTTCAGAGTGTTGATGAAACACAGAAATTGCATCGGTATTGAATACAACACGCACCACGAGCACTTTTCTCCATGGGAGTAATGTCTCAAACTGTCTACGCTCTTATCGATTCCTGGGAGACCAGTAGTAGTTTAGAAACACATTTGGAAGCATTCTGTAATCTGTGGACATTCAGAGTGTTGATGAAACACAGAAATTACATCGGGATTGAATACAACACGCACCATACGCACTTTTCTCCATGGGAGTAATGTCTCAAACTGTCTACGCTTTTATCGATTCCTGGGAGACCAGTAGTAGTTTTCGAAATACATTTGGAGGCATTCTGTAATCTGTGGACGTTCAGAGTGATGATGAAACACAGAAATTGCATCGGGATTGAATACAACACGCACCATGCGCACTTTTCTCCATGGGAGTAATGTCTCAAACTGTCTACGCTTTTATCGATTCCTGGGAGACCAGTAGTAGTTTTCGAAACACAATTGGAGGCATTCTGTAATCTGTAGACGTTCAGAGTGTTGATGAAACACAGAAATTGCATCGGTATTGAATACAACACGCACCATGCGCACTTTTCTCCATTGGAGTTATGTCTCAAACTGTCTACGCTTTTATCGATTCCTGGGAGACCAGTAGTAGATTTCGAAACACAATTGGAGGCATTCTGTAACCTGTAGACGTTCAGAGTGTTGATGAAACACAGAAATTGCATCGGTATTGAATACAACAGGCACCATGCGCACTTTTCTCCATGGGAGTAATGTCTCAAACTGTCTACGCTTTTATCGATTCCTGGGAGACCAGTAGTAGTTTTCGAAATACATTTGGAGGCATTCTGTAATCTGTGGACGTTCAGAGTGATGATGAAACACAGAAATTGCATCGGGATTGAATACAACACGCACCATGCGCACTTTTCTCCATGGGAGTAATGTCTCAAACTGTCTACGCTCTTATCGATTCCTGGGAGACCAGTAGTAGTTTAGAAACACATTTGGAAGCATTCTGTAATCTGTGGACATTCAGAGTGTTGATGAAACACAGAAATTACATCGGGATTGAATACAACACGCACCATACGCACTTTTCTCCATGGGAGTAATGTCTCAAACTGTCTACGCTTTTATCGATTCCTGGGAGACCAGTAGTAGTTTTCGAAATACATTTGGAGGCATTCTGTAATCTGTGGACGTTCAGAGTGATGATGAAACACAGAAATTGCATCGGGATTGAATACAACACGCACCATGCGCACTTTTCTCCATGGGAGTAATGTCTCAAACTGTCTACGCTCTTATCGATTCCTGGGAGACCAGTAGTAGTTTAGAAACACATTTGGAAGCATTCTGTAATCTGTGGACATTCAGAGTGTTGATGAAACACAGAAATTACATCGGGATTGAATACAACACGCACCATACGCACTTTTCTCCATGGGAGTAATGTCTCAAACTGTCTACGCTTTTATCGATTCCTGGGAGACCAGTAGTAGTTTTCGAAATACATTTGGAGGCATTCTGTAATCTGTGGACGTTCAGAGTGATGATGAAACACAGAAATTGCATCGGGATTGAATACAACACGCACCATGCGCACTTTTCTCCATGGGAGTAATGTCTCAAACTGTCTACGCTCTTATCGATTCCTGGGAGACCAGTAGTAGTTTAGAAACACATTTGGAAGCATTCTGTAATCTGTGGACATTCAGAGTGTTGATGAAACACAGAAATTACATCGGGATTGAATACAACACGCACCATGCGCACTTTTCTCCATGGGAGTAAGGTCTCAAACTGTCTACGTTTTTATCGATTCCTGGGAGACCAGTAGTAGTTTTCGAAACACAATTGGAGGCATTCTGTAATCTGTAGACGTTCAGAGTGTTGATGAAACACAGAAATTGCATCGGTATTGAATACAACAGGCACCATACGCACTTTTCTCCATGGGAGTAATGTCTCAAACTGTCTACGCTTTTATCGATTCCTGGGAGACCAGTAGTAGTTTTCGAAATACATTTGGAGGCATTCTGTAATCTGTGGCCGTTCAGAGTGTTGATGAAACACAGAAATTGCATCGCGATTGAATACAACACGCACCATGCGCACTTTTCTCCATGGGAGTAATGTCTCAAACTGTCTGCGCTTTTATCGATTCCTGGGAGACCGGTAGTAAATTTCCAAACACATTTGGAGGCATCCTGTAATCTGTAGACGTTCAGAGTGTTGATGAAACACAGAAATTGCATCGGTATTGAATACAACAGGCACCATGCGCACTTTTCTCCATGGGAGTAATGTCTCAAACTGTCTACGCTTTTATCGATTCCTGGGAGACCAGTAGTAGTTTTCGAAACACAATTGGAGGCATTCTGTAATCTGTAGACGTTCAGAGTGTTGATGAAACACAGAAATTGCATCGGTATTGAATACAACAGGCACCATGCGCACTTTTCTCCATGGGAGTAATGTCTCAAACTGTCTACGCTTTTATCGATTCCTGGGAGACCAGTAGTAGTTTCGAAATACATTTGGAGGCATTCTGTAATCTGTAGACGTTCAGAGTGATGATGAAACACAGAAATTGCATCGGGATTGAATACAACACGCAGCATGCGCACTTTTCTCCATGGGAGTAATGTCTCAAACGGTCTGCGCTTTTATCGATTCCTGGGAGACCGGTAGTAGTTTTCGAAACACATTTGGAGGCATTCTGTAATCTGTAGACGTTCAGAGTGTTGATGAAACACAGAAATTGCATCGGTATTGAATACAACAGGCACCATGCGCACTTTTCTCCATGGGAGTAATGTCTCAAACTGTCTACGCTTTTATCGATTCCTGGGAGACCAGTGGTAGTTTTCGAAACACAATTGGAGGCATTCTGTAATCTGTGGACGTTCAGAGTGTTGATGAAACACAGAAATTGCATCGGTATTGAATACAACAGGCACCATGCGCACTTTTCTCCATGGGAGTAATGTCTCAAACTGTCTACGCTTTTATCGATTCCTGGGAGACCAGTAGTAGTTTTCGAAACACAGTTGGAGGCATTCTGTAATCTGTGGACGTTCAGAGTGTTGATGAAACACAGAAATTGCATCGGTATTGAATACAACAGGCACCATGCGCACTTTTCTCCATGGGAGTAATGTCTCAAACTGTCTACGCTTTTATCGATTCCTGGGAGACCAGTAGTAGTTTTCGAAACACAATTGGAGGCATTCTGTAATCTGTGGACGTTCAGAGTGATGATGAAACACAGAAATTGCATCGGGATTGAATACAACACGCACCATGCGCACTTTTCTCCATGGGAGTAATGTCTCAAACGGTCTGCCCTTTTATCGATTCCTGGGAGACCGGTAGTAGTTTTCGAAACACATTTGGAGGCATTCTGTAATCTGTAGACGTCCAGAGTGTTGATGAAACACAGAAATTGAATCGGTATTGAATACAACAGGCACCATGCGCACTTTTCTCCATGGGAGTAATGTCTCAAACTGTCTGCGCTTTTATCGATTCCTGGAAGACCGGTAGTAAATTTCGAAACACATTTGGAGGCATTCTGTAATCTGTAGACGTTCAGAGTGTTGATGAAACACAGAAATTGCATCGGTATTGAATACAACACGCACCACGAGCACTTTTCTCCATGGGAGTAATGTCTCAAACTGTCTACGCTCTTATCGATTCCTGGGAGACCAGTAGTAGTTTAGAAACACATTTGGAAGCATTCTGTAATCTGTGGACATTCAGAGTGTTGATGAAACACAGAAATTACATCGGGATTGAATACAACACGCACCATACGCACTTTTCTCCATGGGAGTAATGTCTCAAACTGTCTACGCTTTTATCGATTCCTGGGAGACCAGTAGTAGTTTTCGAAATACATTTGGAGGCATTCTGTAATCTGTGGACGTTCAGAGTGATGATGAAACACAGAAATTGCATCGGGATTGAATACAACACGCACCATGCGCACTTTTCTCCATGGGAGTAATGTCTCAAACTGTCTACGCTTTTATCGATTCCTGGGAGACCAGTAGTAGTTTTCGAAACACAATTGGAGGCATTCTGTAATCTGTAGACGTTCAGAGTGTTGATGAAACACAGAAATTGCATCGGTATTGAATACAACACGCACCATGCGCACTTTTCTCCATTGGAGTTATGTCTCAAACTGTCTACGCTTTTATCGATTCCTGGGAGACCAGTAGTAGATTTCGAAACACAATTGGAGGCATTCTGTAACCTGTAGACGTTCAGAGTGTTGATGAAACACAGAAATTGCATCGGTATTGAATACAACAGGCACCATGCGCACTTTTCTCCATGGGAGTAATGTCTCAAACTGTCTACGCTTTTATCGATTCCTGGGAGACCAGTAGTAGTTTTCGAAATACATTTGGAGGCATTCTGTAATCTGTGGACGTTCAGAGTGATGATGAAACACAGAAATTGCATCGGGATTGAATACAACACGCACCATGCGCACTTTTCTCCATGGGAGTAATGTCTCAAACTGTCTACGCTCTTATCGATTCCTGGGAGACCAGTAGTAGTTTAGAAACACATTTGGAAGCATTCTGTAATCTGTGGACATTCAGAGTGTTGATGAAACACAGAAATTACATCGGGATTGAATACAACACGCACCATACGCACTTTTCTCCATGGGAGTAATGTCTCAAACTGTCTACGCTTTTATCGATTCCTGGGAGACCAGTAGTAGTTTTCGAAATACATTTGGAGGCATTCTGTAATCTGTGGACGTTCAGAGTGATGATGAAACACAGAAATTGCATCGGGATTGAATACAACACGCACCATGCGCACTTTTCTCCATGGGAGTAATGTCTCAAACTGTCTACGCTCTTATCGATTCCTGGGAGACCAGTAGTAGTTTAGAAACACATTTGGAAGCATTCTGTAATCTGTGGACATTCAGAGTGTTGATGAAACACAGAAATTACATCGGGATTGAATACAACACGCACCATACGCACTTTTCTCCATGGGAGTAATGTCTCAAACTGTCTACGCTTTTATCGATTCCTGGGAGACCAGTAGTAGTTTTCGAAATACATTTGGAGGCATTCTGTAATCTGTGGACGTTCAGAGTGATGATGAAACACAGAAATTGCATCGGGATTGAATACAACACGCACCATGCGCACTTTTCTCCATGGGAGTAATGTCTCAAACTGTCTACGCTCTTATCGATTCCTGGGAGACCAGTAGTAGTTTAGAAACACATTTGGAAGCATTCTGTAATCTGTGGACATTCAGAGTGTTGATGAAACACAGAAATTACATCGGGATTGAATACAACACGCACCATACGCACTTTTCTCCATGGGAGTAATGTCTCAAACTGTCTACGCTTTTATCGATTCCTGGGAGACCAGTAGTAGTTTTCGAAATACATTTGGAGGCATTCTGTAATCTGTGGACGTTCAGAGTGATGATGAAACACAGAAATTGCATCGGGATTGAATACAACACGCACCATGCGCACTTTTCTCCATGGGAGTAATGTCTCAAACTGTCTACGCTCTTATCGATTCCTGGGAGACCAGTAGTAGTTTAGAAACACATTTGGAAGCATTCTGTAATCTGTGGACATTCAGAGTGTTGATGAAACACAGAAATTACATCGGGATTGAATACAACACGCACCATGCGCACTTTTCTCCATGGGAGTAAGGTCTCAAACTGTCTACGTTTTTTATCGATTCCTGGGAGACCAGTAGTAGTTTTCGAAACACAATTGGAGGCATTCTGTAATCTGTAGACGTTCAGAGTGTTGATGAAACACAGAAATTGCATCGGTATTGAATACAACACGCACCATGCGCACTTTTCTCCATTGGAGTTATGTCTCAAACTGTCTACGCTTTTATCGATTCCTGGGAGACCAGTAGTAGATTTCGAAACACAATTGGAGGCATTCTGTAACCTGTGGACGTTCAGAGTGTTGATGAAACACAGAAATTGCATCGGTATTGAATACAACAGGCACCATGCGCACTTTTCTCCATGGGAGTAATGTCTCAAACTGTCTACGCTTTTATCGATTCCTGGGAGACCAGTAGTAGTTTTCGAAACACAATTGGAGGCATTCTGTAATCTGTAGACGTTCAGAGTGTTGATGAAACACAGAAATTGCATCGGTATTGAATACAACAGGCACCATACGCACTTTTCTCCATGGGAGTAATGTCTCAAACTGTCTACGCTTTTATCGATTCCTGGGAGACCAGTAGTAGTTTTCGAAATACATTTGGAGGCATTCTGTAATCTGTGGACGTTCAGAGTGATGATGAAACACAGAAATTGCATTGGGATTGAATACAACACGCACCATGCGCACTTTTCTCCATGGGAGTAATGTCTCAAACGGTCTGCGCTTTTATCGATTCCTGGGAGACCGGTAGTAGTTTTCGAAACACATTTGGAGGCATTCTGTAATCTGTAGACGTTCAGAGTGTTGATGAAACACAGAAATTGCATCGGTATTGAATACAACAGGCACCATGCGCACTTTTCTCCATGGGAGTAATGTCTCAAACTGTCTACGCTTTTATCGATTCCTGGGAGACCAGTAGTAGTTTTCGAAACACAGTTGGAGGCATTCTGTAATCTGTAGACGTTCAGAGTGTTGATGAAACACAGAAATTGCATTGGGATTGAATACAACACGCACCATGAGCACTTTTCTCCATGGGAGTAATGTCTGAAACTGTCTACGCTTTTTTCGGTTCCTGGGAGACCAGTAGTAGTTTTCGAAACACATTTGGAGGCATTCTATAATCTGTGGACGTTCAGAGTGTTGATGAAACACAGAAATTGCATTGGGATTGAATACAACACGCACCATGCGCACTTTTCTCCATGGGAGTAATGTGTCAAACTGTCTACACTTTTATCGATTCCTGGGAGACCAGTAGTAGTTTTCGAAAATCACATTTGGAGGCATTCTGTAATCTGTGGACTTCGGAGTGTTGATGAAACACAGAAATTGCATCGGGATTGAATACAATACGCACCATGAGCACTTTTCTCCATGGGAGTAATGTCTCAAACTGTCTACGCTTTTATCGATTACTGGGAGACCTGTAGTAGTTTTCTAAATACAATTGGAGCCATTCTGTATTCTGTAGACGTTCAGAGTGTTGATGAAACACAGAAATTGCATTGGGATTGAATACAACACGCACCATAAGCACTTTTCTCCATGGGAGTAATGTCTCAAACTGTCTACGCTTTTATCGATTCCTGGGAGACCAGTAGTAGTTTTCGAAAATCACATTTGGAGGCATTCTGTAATCTGTGGACTTCAGAGGGTTGATGAAACACAGAAATTACATCGGGATTGAATACAACACGCACCATGCGCACTTTTCTCCATGGGGGTAATGTCTCAAAGTGTCTACGCTTTTATCGATTCCTGGGAGACCAGTAGTAGTTTTCGAAACACAATTGGAGGCATTCTGTAATCTGTGGACGTTCAGAGTGTTGATGAAACACCGAAATTGCATTGGGATTGTATACAACACGCACCATGAGCACTTTTCTCCATGAGAGTAATGTCTCAAACTGTCTACGCTTTTTTCGATTGCTGGGAGACCAGTAGTAGTTTTCGAAACACATTTGGAGGCATTCTATAATCTGTGGACGTTCAGAGTGTTGATGAAACACAGAAATTGCATTGGGATTGAATACAACACGAACCATGCGCACTTTTCTCCATGGGAGTAATGTCTCAAACTGTCTACGCTTTTATCGATTCCTGGGAGACCAGTAGTAGTTTTCGAAAATCACATTTGGAGGCATTCTGTAATCTGTGGACTTCAGAGTGTTGATGAAACACAGAAATTGCATCGGGATTGAATACAACACGCACCATGAGCACTTTTCTCCATGGGAGTATTGTCTCAAACTGTCTACGCTTTTATCGATTCCTGGGAGACCAGAAGTAGTTTTCGAAACACGTTTGGAGGCATTCTGTAATCTGTAGACGTTCAGAGTGTTGATGAAACACAGAAATTACATCGTTATTGAATACAACACGCACCATGCGCACTTTTCTCCATGGGAGTAATGTCTCAAACTGTCTGCGCTTTTATCGATTCCTGGGAGACCGGTAGTATTTTTCGAAATACATTTGGAGGCATTCTGTAATCTGTGGACGTTCAGAGTGTTGATGAAAAACAGAAATTGCATCGGGATTGAATACAACACGCACCAGGCGCACTTTCTCCATGGGAGTAATGTCTCAAACTGTCTACGATTTTATCGATTCCTGGGAGACCAGTAGTGGTTTTCGAAATACATTTGGAGGCATTCTGTAATCTGTGGCCGTTCAGAGTGTTGATGAAACACAGAAATTGCATCGGGATTGAATACAACACGCACCATGCGCACTTTTCTCCATGGGAGTAATGTCTCAAACTGTCTGCGCTTTTATCGATTCCTGGGAGACCTGTAGTAAATTTCCAAACACATTTGGAGGCATTCTGTAATCTGTAGACGTTCAGAGTGTTGATGAAACACAGAAATTGCATCGGTATTGAATACAACAGGCACCATGCGCACTTTTCTCCATGGGAGTAATGTCTCAAACTGTCTACGCTTTTATCGATTCCTGGGAGACCAGTAGTAGTTTTCGAAATACATTTGGAGGCATTCTGTAATCTGTGGACGTTCAGAGTGTTGATGAAACACAGAAATTGCATCGGTATTGAATACAACAGGACCATGCGCACTTTTCTCCATGGGAGTAATGTCTCAAACTGTCTACGCTTTTATCGATTCCTGGGAGACCAGTAGTAGTTTTCGAAATACATTTGGAGGCATTCTGTAATCTGTGGACGTTCAGAGTGATGATGAAACACAGAAATTGCATCGGGATTGAATACAACACGCACCATGCGCACTTTTCTCCATGGGAGTAATGTCTCAAACGGTCTGCGCTTTTATCGATTCCTGGGAGACCGGTAGTAGTTTTCGAAACACATTTGGAGGCATTCTGTAATCTGTAGACGTTCAGAGTGTTGATAAAACACAGAAATTGCATCGGTATTGAATACAACAGGCACCTTGCGCACTTTTCTCCATGGGAGTAATGTCTCAAACTGTCTACGCTTTTATCGATTCCTGGGAGACCAGTAGTAGTTTTCGAAACACAGTTGGAGGCATTCTGTAATCTGTAGACGTTCAGAGTGTTGATGAAACACAGAAATTGCATCGGTATTGAATACAACACGCACCATAAGCACTTTTCTCCATGGGAGTAATGTGTCAAACTGTCTACGCTTTTATCGATTCCTGGGAGACCAGTAGTAGATTTCGAAACACAATTGGAGGCATTCTGTAATCTGTGGACGTTCAGAGTGTTGATGAAACACAGAAATTGCATTGGGATTGAATACAACACGCACCATGAGCACTTCTGTCCATGGGAGTAATGTCTGAAACTGTCTACGCTTTTTTCGGTTCCTGGGAGACCAGTAGTATTTTTCGAAACACATATGGAGAAATTCTATAATCTGTGGACGTTCAGAGTGTTGATGAAACACAGAAATTGCATTGGGATTGAATACAACACGCACCATGCGCACTTTTCTCCATGGGAGTAATATCTCAAACTGTCTACGCTTTTATCGATTCCTGGGAGACCAGTAGTAGTTTTCGAAACACAATTGGAGGCATTCTGTAATCTGTGGACGTTCAGAGTGTTGATGAAACACAGATATTGCATTGGGATTGAATACAACACGCACCATGAGCACTTTTCTCCATGGGAGTAATGTCTGAAATTGTCTACGCTTTTTTCGGTTCCTGGGAGACCAGTAGTAGTTTTCGAAACACATATGGAGGCATTCTATAATCTGTGGACGTTCAGAGTGTTGATGAAACACAGAAATTGCATCGGGATTGAATACAACACGCACCATGCGCACTTTTCTCCATGGGAGTAATGTCTCAAACTGTCTGCGCTTTTATCGATTCCTGGGAGACCGGTAGTAAATTTCCAAACACATTTGGAGGCATTCTGTAATCTGTAGACGTTCAGAGTGTTGATGAAACACAGAAATTGCATCGGTATTGAATACAACAGGCACCATGCGCACTTTTCTCCATGGGAGTAATGTCTCAAACTGTCTACGCTTTTATCGATTCCTGGGAGACCAGTAGTAGTTTTCGAAACACAATTGGAGGCATTCTGTAATCTGTAGACGTTCAGAGTGTTGATGAAACACAGAAATTGCATCGGTATTGAATACAACAGGCACCATGCGCACTTTTCTCCATGGGAGTAATGTCTCAAACTGTCTACGCTTTTATCGATTCCTGGGAGACCAGTAGTAGTTTTCGAAATACATTTGGAGGCATTCTGTAATCTGTGGACTTCAGAGTGTTGATGAAACACAGAAATTGCATCGGGATTGAATACAACACGCACCATGAGCACTTTTCTCCATGGGAGTAATGTCTCAAACTGTCTACGCTTTTATCGATTCCTGGGAGACCAGAAGTAGTTTTCGAAACACATTTGGAGGCATTCTGTAATCTGTAGACGTTCAGAGTGTTGATGAAACACAGAAATTACATCGTTAATGAATACAACACGCACCATGCGCACTTTTCTCCATGGGAGTAATGTCTCAAACTGTCTGCGCTTTTATCGATTCCTGGGAGACCGGTAGTAGTTTTCTAAATACAATTATAGGCATTCTGTAATCTGTAGACGTTCAGAGTGTTGATGAAACACAGAAATTGCATCGGTATTGAATACAACACGCACTATGCGCACTTTTCTCCATGTGAGTAAAGTCTCAAACTGTCTACGCTTTTATCGATTCCTGGGAGACCAGTAGTTGTTTTCTAAACACATTTGGAAGCATTCTGTAATCTGTGGACGTTCAGAGTGTTGATGAAACATAGAAATTACATCGGGATTGAATACAACACGAACCATGCGCATTTTTCTCCATGGGAGTAATGTCTCAAAGTGTCTACGCTTTTATCGATTCCAGGAAGACCAGTAGTAGTTTTCGAAATACATTTGGAGGCATTCTGTAATCTGTGGACGTTCAGAGTGTTGATGAAAAACAGAAATTGCATCGGGATTGAATACAACACGCACCAGGCGCACTTTCTCCATGGGAGTAATGTCTCAAACTGTCTACGCTTTTATCGATTCCTGGGAGACCAGTAGTGGTTTTCGAAATACATTTGGAGGCATTCTGTAATCTGTGGCCGTTCAGAGTGTTGATGAAACACAGAAATTGCATCGCGAGTGAATAATACACGCACCATGCGCACTTTTCTCCATGGGAGTAATGTCTCAAACTGTCTGCGCTTTTATCGATTCCTGGGAGACCGGTAGTAAATTTCCAAACACATTTGGAGGCATTCTGTAATCTGTAGACGTTCAGAGTGTTGATGAAACACAGAAATTGCATCGGTATTGAATACAACAGGCACCCTGCGCACTTTTCTCCATGGGAGTAATGTCTCAAACTGTCTACGCTTTTATCGATTCCTGGGAGACCAGTAGTAGTTTTCGAAACACAATTGGAGGCATTCTGTAATCTGTAGACGTTCAGAGTGTTGATGAAACACAGAAATTGCATCGGTATTGAATACAACAGGCACCATGCGCACTTTTCTCCATGGGAGTAATGTCTCAAACTGTCTACGCTTTTATCGATTCCTGGGAGACCAGTAGTAGTTTCGAAATACATTTGGAGGCATTCTGTAATCTGTAGACGTTCAGAGTGATGATGAAACACAGAAATTGCATCGGGATTGAATACAACACGCACCATGCGCACTTTTCTCCATGGGAGTAATGTCTCAAACGGTCTGCGCTTTTATCGATTCCTGGGAGACCGGTAGTAGTTTTCGAAACACATTTGGAGGCATTCTGTAATCTGTAGACGTTCAGAGTGTTGATGAAACACAGAAATTGCATCGGTATTGAATACAACAGGCACCATGCGCACTTTTCTCCATGTGAGTAATGTCTCAAACTGTCTACGCTTTTATCGATTCCTGGGAGACCAGTAGTAGTTTTCGAAACACAGTTGGAGGCATTCTGTAATCTGTAGACGTTCAGAGTGTTGATGAAACACAGAAATTGCATTGGGATTGAATACAACACGCACCATGAGCACTTTTCTCCATGGGAGTAATGTCTGAAACTGTCTACGCTTTTTTCGGTTCCTGGGAGACCAGTAGTAGTTTTCTAAACACATTTGGAGGCATTCTATAATCTGTGGACGTTCAGAGTGTTGATGAAACACAGAAATTGCATTGGGATTGAATACAACACGCACCATGCGCACTTTTCTCCATGGGAGTAATGTGTCAAACTGTCTACACTTTTATCGATTCCTGGGAGACCAGTAGTAGTTTTCGAAAATCACATTTGGAGGCATTCTGTAATCTGTGGACTTCAGAGTGTTGATGAAACACAGAAATTGCATCGGGATTGAATACAATACGCACCATGAGCACTTTTCTCCATGGGAGTAATGTCTCAAACTGTCTACGCTTTTATCGATTACTGGGAGACCTGTAGTAGTTTTCTAAATACAATTGGAGCCATTCTGTATTCTGTAGACGTTCAGAGTGTTGATGAAACACAGAAATTGCATTGGGATTGAATACAACACGCACCATGAGCACTTTTCTCCATGGGAGTAATGTCTCAAACTGTCTACGCTTTTATCGATTCCTGGGAGACCAGTAGTAGTTTTCGAAAATCACATTTGGAGGCATTCTGTAATCTGTGGACTTCAGAGGGTTGATGAAACACAGAAATTATATCGGGATTGAATACAACACGCACCATGCGCACTTTTCTCCATGGGGGTAATGTCTCAAAGTGTCTACGCTTTTATCGATTCCTGGGAGACCAGTAGTAGTTTTCGAAACACAATTGGAGGCATTCTGTAATCTGTGGACGTTCAGAGTGTTGATGAAACACCGAAATTGCATTGGGATTGTATACAACACGCACCATGAGCACTTTTCTCCATGAGAGTAATGTCTCAAACTGTCTACGCTTTTTTCGATTGCTGGGAGACCAGTAGTAGTTTTCGAAACACATTTGGAGGCATTCTATAATCTGTGGACGTTCAGAGTGTTGATGAAACACAGAAATTGCATTGGGATTGAATACAACACGAACCATGCGCACTTTTCTCCATGGGAGTAATGTCTCAAACTGTCTACGCTTTTATCGATTCCTGGGAGACCAGTAGTAGTTTTCGAAAATCACATTTGGAGGCATTCTGTAATCTGTGGACTTCAGAGTGTTGATGAAACACAGAAATTGCATCGGGATTGAATACAACACGCACCATGAGCACTTTTCTCCATGGGAGTATTGTCTCAAACTGTCTACGCTTTTATCGATTCCTGGGAGACCAGAAGTAGTTTTCGAAACACGTTTGGAGGCATTCTGTAATCTGTAGACGTTCAGAGTGTTGATGAAACACAGAAATTACATCGTTATTGAATACAACACGCACCATGCGCACTTTTCTCCATGGGAGTAATGTCTCAAACTGTCTGCGCTTTTATCGATTCCTGGGAGACCGGTAGTATTTTTCGAAATACATTTGGAGGCATTCTGTAATCTGTGGACGTTCAGAGTGTTGATGAAAAACAGAAATTGCATCGGGATTGAATACAACACGCACCAGGCGCACTTTCTCCATGGGAGTAATGTCTCAAACTGTCTACGATTTTATCGATTCCTGGGAGACCAGTAATGGTTTTCGAAATACATTTGGAGGCATTCTGTAATCTGTGGCCGTTCAGAGTGTTGATGAAACACAGAAATTGCATCGGGATTGAATACAACACGCACCATGCGCACTTTTCTCCATGGGAGTAATGTCTCAAACTGTCTGCGCTTTTATCGATTCCTGGGAGACCTGTAGTAAATTTCCAAACACATTTGGAGGCATTCTGTAATCTGTAGACGTTCAGAGTGTTGATGAAACACAGAAATTGCATCGGTATTGAATACAACAGGCACCATGCGCACTTTTCTCCATGGGAGTAATGTCTCAAACTGTCTACGCTTTTATCGATTCCTGGGAGACCAGTAGTAGTTTTCGAAATACATTTGGAGGCTTTCTGTAATCTGTGGACGTTCAGAGTGTTGATGAAACACAGAAATTGCATCGGTATTGAATACAACAGGACCATGCGCACTTTTCTCCATGGGAGTAATGTCTCAAACTGTCTACGCTTTTATCGATTCCTGGGAGACCAGTAGTAGTTTTCGAAAATCACATTTGGAGGCATTCTGTAATCTGTGGACTTCAGAGGGTTGATGAAACACAGAAATTACATCGGGATTGAATACAACACGCACCATGCGCACTTTTCTCCATGGGGGTAATGTCTCAAAGTGTCTACGCTTTTATCGATTCCTGGGAGACCAGTAGTAGTTTTCGAAACACAATTGGAGGCATTCTGTAATCTGTGGACGTTCAGAGTGTTGATGAAACACCGAAATTGCATTGGGATTGTATACAACACGCACCATGAGCACTTTTCTCCATGAGAGTAATGTCTCAAACTGTCTACGCTTTTTTCGATTGCTGGGAGACCAGTAGTAGTTTTCGAAACACATTTGGAGGCATTCTATAATCTGTGGACGTTCAGAGTGTTGATGAAACACAGAAATTGCATTGGGATTGAATACAACACGAACCATGCGCACTTTTCTCCATGGGAGTAATGTCTCAAACTGTCTACGCTTTTATCGATTCCTGGGAGACCAGTAGTAGTTTTCGAAAATCACATTTGGAGGCATTCTGTAATCTGTGGACTTCAGAGTGTTGATGAAACACAGAAATTGCATCGGGATTGAATACAACACGCACCATGAGCACTTTTCTCCATGGGAGTATTGTCTCAAACTGTCTACGCTTTTATCGATTCCTGGGAGACCAGAAGTAGTTTTCGAAACACGTTTGGAGGCATTCTGTAATCTGTAGACGTTCAGAGTGTTGATGAAACACAGAAATTACATCGTTATTGAATACAACACGCACCATGCGCACTTTTCTCCATGGGAGTAATGTCTCAAACTGTCTGCGCTTTTATCGATTCCTGGGAGACCGGTAGTATTTTTCGAAATACATTTGGAGGCATTCTGTAATCTGTGGACGTTCAGAGTGTTGATGAAAAACAGAAATTGCATCGGGATTGAATACAACACGCACCAGGCGCACTTTCTCCATGGGAGTAATGTCTCAAACTGTCTACGATTTTATCGATTCCTGGGAGACCAGTAGTGGTTTTCGAAATACATTTGGAGGCATTCTGTAATCTGTGGCCGTTCAGAGTGTTGATGAAACACAGAAATTGCATCGGGATTGAATACAACACGCACCATGCGCACTTTTCTCCATGGGAGTAATGTCTCAAACTGTCTGCGCTTTTATCGATTCCTGGGAGACCTGTAGTAAATTTCCAAACACATTTGGAGGCATTCTGTAATCTGTAGACGTTCAGAGTGTTGATGAAACACAGAAATTGCATCGGTATTGAATACAACAGGCACCATGCGCACTTTTCTCCATGGGAGTAATGTCTCAAACTGTCTACGCTTTTATCGATTCCTGGGAGACCAGTAGTAGTTTTCGAAATACATTTGGAGGCTTTCTGTAATCTGTGGACGTTCAGAGTGTTGATGAAACACAGAAATTGCATCGGTATTGAATACAACAGGAACATGCGCACTTTTCTCCATGGGAGTAATGTCTCAAACTGTCTACGCTTTTATCGATTCCTGGGAGACCAGTAGTAGTTTTCGAAATACATTTGGAGGCATTCTGTAATCTGTGGACGTTCAGAGTGATGATGAAACACAGAAATTGCATCGGGATTGAATACAACACGCACCATGCGCACTTTTCTCCATGGGAGTAATGTCTCAAACGGTCTGCGCTTTTATCGATTCCTGGGAGACCGGTAGTAGTTTTCGAAACACATTTGGAGGCATTCTGTAATCTGTAGACGTTCAGAGTGTTGATGAAACACAGAAATTGCATCGGTATTGAATACAACAGGCACCTTGCGCACTTTTCTCCATGGGAGTAATGTCTCAAACTGTCTACGCTTTTATCGATTCCTGGGAGACCAGTAGTAGTTTTCGAAACACAGTTGGAGGCATTCTGTAATCTGTAGACGTTCAGAGTGTTGATGAAACACAGAAATTGCATCGGTATTGAATACAACACGCACCATAAGCACTATTCTCCATGGGAGTAATGTGTCAAACTGTCTACGCTTTTATCGATTCCTGGGAGACCAGTAGTAGATTTCGAAACACAATTGGAGGCATTCTGTAATCTGTGGACGTTCAGAGTGTTGATGAAACACAGAAATTGCATTGGGATTGAATACAACACGCACCATGAGCACTTCTGTCCATGGGAGTAATGTCTGAAACTGTCTACGCTTTTTTCGGTTCCTGGGAGACCAGTAGTATTTTTCGAAACACATATGGAGAAATTCTATAATCTGTGGACGTTCAGAGTGTTGATGAAACACAGAAATTGCATTGGGATAGAATACAACACGCACCATGCGCACTTTTCTCCATGGGAGTAATGTCTCAAACGGTCTGCGCTTTTATCGATTCCTGGGAGACCGGTAGTAGTTTTCGAAACACATTTGGAGGCATTCTGTAATCTGTGGACGTTCAGAGTGATGATGAAACACAGAAATTGCATCGGTATTGAATACAACAGGCACCTTGTGCACTTTTCTCCATGGGAGTAATGTGTCAAACTGTCTACGCTTTTATCGATTCCTGGGAGACCAGTAGTAGATTTCGAAACACAATTGGAGGCATTCTGTAATCTGTGGACGTTCAGAGTGTTGATGAAACACAGAAATTGCATTGGGATTGAATACAACACGCACCATGAGCACTTCTGTCCATGGGAGTAATGTCTGAAACTGTCTACGCTTTTTTCGGTTCCTGGGAGACCAGTAGTATTTTTCGAAACACATATGGAGAAATTCTATAATCTGTGGACGTTCAGAGTGTTGATGAAACACAGAAATTGCATTGGGATTGAATACAACACGCACCATGAGCACTTTTCTCCATGGGAGTAATATCTCAAACTGTCTACGCTTTTATCGATTCCTGGGAGACCAGTAGTAGTTTTCGAAACACAATTGGAGGCATTCTGTAATCTGTGGACGTTCAGAGTGTTGATGAAACACAGATATTGCATTGGGATTGAATACAACACGCACCATGAGCACTTTTCTCCATGGGAGTAATGTCTGAAATTGTCTACGCTTTTTTCGGTTCCTGGGAGACCAGTAGTAGTTTTCGAAACACATATGGAGGCATTCTGTAATCTGTAGACGTTCAGAGTGTTGATGAAACACAGAAATTGCATCGGTATCGAATACAACACGCACCATAAGCACTTTTCTCCATGGGAGTAATGTGTCAAACTGTCTACGCTTTTATCGATTCCTGGGAGACCAGTAGTAGATTTCGAAACACAATTGGAGGCATTCTGTAATCTGTGGACGTTCAGAGTGTTGATGAAACACAGAAATTGCATTGGGATTGAATACAACACGCACCATGAGCACTTCTGTCCATGGGAGTAATGTCTGAAACTGTCTACGCTTTTTTCGGTTCCTGGGAGACCAGTAGTATTTTTCGAAACACATATGGAGAAATTCTATAATCTGTGGACGTTCAGAGTGTTGATGAAACACAGAAATTGCATTGGGATTGAATACAACACGCACCATGCGCACTTTTCTCCATGGGAGTAATATCTCAAACTGTCTACGCTTTTATCGATTCCTGGGAGACCAGTAGTAGTTTTCGAAACACAATTGGAGGCATTCTGTAATCTGTGGACGTTCAGAGTGTTGATGAAACACAGATATTGCATTGGGATTGAATACAACACGCACCATGAGCACTTTTCTCCATGGGAGTAATGTCTGAAATTGTCTACGCTTTTTTCGGTTCCTGGGAGACCAGTAGTAGTTTTCGAAACACATATGGAGGCATTCTATAATCTGTGGACGTTCAGAGTGTTGATGAAACACAGAAATTGCATCGGGATTGAATACAACATGCACCATGCGCACTTTTCTCCATGGGAGTAATGTCTCAAACTGTCTGCGCTTTTATCGATTCCTGGGAGACCGGTAGTAAATTTCCAAACACATTTGGAGGCATTCTGTAATCTGTAGACGTTCAGAGTGTTGATGAAACACAGAAATTGCATCGGTATTGAATACAACAGGCACCATGCGCACTTTTCTCCATGGGAGTAATGTCTCAAACTGTCTACGCTTTTATCGATTCCTGGGAGACCAGTAGTAGTTTTCGAAACACAATTGGAGGCATTCTGTAATCTGTAGACGTTCAGAGTGTTGATGAAACACAGAAATTGCATCGGTATTGAATACAACAGGCACCATGCGCACTTTTCTCCATGGGAGTAATGTCTCAAACTGTCTACGCTTTTATCGATTCCTGGGAGACCAGTAGTAGTTTTCGAAATACATTTGGAGGCATTCTGTAATCTGTGGACTTCAGAGTGTTGATGAAACACAGAAATTGCATCGGGATTGAATACAACACGCACCATGAGCACTTTTCTCCATGGGAGTAATGTCTCAAACTGTCTACGCTTTTATCGATTCCTGGGAGACCAGAAGTAGTTTTCGAAACACATTTGGAGGCATTCTGTAATCTGTAGACGTTCAGAGTGTTGATGAAACACAGAAATTACATCGTTAATGAATACAACACGCACCATGCGCACTTTTCTCCATGGGAGTAATGTCTCAAACTGTCTGCGCTTTTATCGATTCCTGGGAGACCGGTAGTAGTTTTCTAAATACAATTATAGGCATTCTGTAATCTGTAGACGTTCAGAGTGTTGATGAAACACAGAAATTGCATCGGTATTGAATACAACACGCACTATGCGCACTTTTCTCCATGTGAGTAAAGTCTCAAACTGTCTACGCTTTTATCGATTCCTGGGAGACCAGTAGTTGTTTTCTAAACACATTTGGAAGCATTCTGTAATCTGTGGACGTTCAGAGTGTTGATGAAACATAGAAATTACATCGGGATTGAATACAACACGAACCATGCGCATTTTTCTCCATGGGAGTAATGTCTCAAAGTGTCTACGCTTTTATCGATTCCAGGAAGACCAGTAGTAGTTTTCGAAATACATTTGGAGGCATTCTGTAATCTGTGGACGTTCAGAGTGTTGATGAAAAACAGAAATTGCATCGGGATTGAATACAACACGCACCAGGCGCACTTTCTCCATGGGAGTAATGTCTCAAACTGTCTACGCTTTTATCGATTCCTGGGAGACCAGTAGTGGTTTTCGAAATACATTTGGAGGCATTCTGTAATCTGTGGCCGTTCAGAGTGTTGATGAAACACAGAAATTGCATCGCGATTGAATACAACACGCACCATGCGCACTTTTCTCCATGGGAGTAATGTCTCAAACTGTCTGCGCTTTTATCGATTCCTGGGAGACCGGTAGTAAATTTCCAAACACATTTGGAGGCATTCTGTAATCTGTAGACGTTCAGAGTGTTGATGAAACACAGAAATTGCATCGGTATTGAATACAACAGGCACCATGCGCACTTTTCTCCATGGGAGTAATGTCTCAAACTGTCTACGCTTTTATCGATTCCTGGGAGACCAGTAGTAGTTTTCGAAACACAATTGGAGGCATTCTGTAATCTGTAGACGTTCAGAGTGTTGATGAAACACAGAAATTGCATCGGTATTGAATACAACAGGCACCATGCGCACTTTTCTCCATGGGAGTAATGTCTCAAACTGTCAACGCTTTTATCGATTCCTGGGAGACCAGTAGTAGTTTTCGAAACACAATTGGAGGCATTCTGTAATCTGTAGACGTTCAGAGTGTTGATGAAACACAGAAATTGCATCGGTATTGAATACAACAGGCACCATGCGCACTTTTCTCCATGGGAGTAATGTCTCAAACTGTCTACGCTTTTATCGATTCCTGGGAGACCAGTAGTAGTTTTCGAAACACAATTGGAGGCATTCTGTAATCTGTAGACGTTCAGAGTGTTGATGAAACACAGAAATTGCATCGGTATTGAATACAACAGGCACCATGCGCACTTTTCTCCATGGGAGTAATGTCTCAAACTGTCAACGCTTTTATCGATTCCTGGGAGACCAGTAGTAGTTTTCGAAACACAATTGGAGGCATTCTGTAATCTGTAGACGTTCAGAGTGTTGATGAAACACAGAAATTGCATCGGTATTGAATACAACAGGCACCATGCGCACTTTTCTCCATGGGAGTAATGTCTCAAACTGTCTGCGCTTTTATCGATTCCTGGGAGACCGGTAGTAAATTTCCAAACACATTTGGAGGCATTCTGTAATCTGTAGACGTTCAGAGTGTTGATGAAACACAGAAATTGCATCGGTATTGAATACAACAGGCACCATGCGCACTTTTCTCCATGGGAGTAATGTCTCAAACTGTCTACGCTTTTATCGATTCCTGGGAGACCAGTAGTAGTTTTCGAAACACAATTGGAGGCATTCTGTAATCTGTAGACGTTCAGAGTGTTGATGAAACACAGAAATTGCATCGGTATTGAATACAACAGGCACCATGCGCACTTTTCTCCATGGGAGTAATGTCTCAAACTGTCAACGCTTTTATCGATTCCTGGGAGACCAGTAGTAGTTTTCGAAACACAATTGGAGGCATTCTGTAATCTGTAGACGTTCAGAGTGTTGATGAAACACAGAAATTGCATCGGTATTGAATACAACAGGCACCATGCGCACTTTTCTCCATGGGAGTAATGTCTCAAACTGTCTACGCTTTTATCGATTCCTGGGAGACCAGTAGTAGTTTTCGAAATACATTTGGAGGCATTCTGTAATCTGTGGACTTCAGAGTGTTGATGAAACACAGAAATTGCATCGGGATTGAATACAACACGCACCATGAGCACTTTTCTCCATGGGAGTAATGTCTCAAACTGTCTACGCTTTTATCGATTCCTGGGAGACCAGAAGTAGTTTTCGAAACACATTTGGAGGCATTCTGTAATCTGTAGACGTTCAGAGTGTTGATGAAACACAGAAATTACATCGTTAATGAATACAACACGCACCATGCGCACTTTTCTCCATGGGAGTAATGTCTCAAACTGTCTGCGCTTTTATCGATTCCTGGGAGACCGGTAGTAGTTTTCTAAATACAATTATAGGCATTCTGTAATCTGTAGACGTTCAGAGTGTTGATGAAACACAGAAATTGCATCGGTATTGAATACAACACGCACTATGCGCACTTTTCTCCATGTGAGTAAAGTCTCAAACTGTCTACGCTTTTATCGATTCCTGGGAGACCA
Organism: Schistocerca gregaria; assembly: GCF_023897955.1. NCBI lineage: Eukaryota > Metazoa > Arthropoda > Insecta > Orthoptera > Acrididae > Schistocerca > Schistocerca gregaria. The sequence goes on from NW_026061730.1 coordinate 6,978,493, forward strand.
GTAGTTGTTTTCTAAACACATTTGGAAGCATTCTGTAATCTGTGGACGTTCAGAGTGTTGATGAAACATAGAAATTACATCGGGATTGAATACAACACGAACCATGCGCATTTTTCTCCATGGGAGTAATGTCTCAAAGTGTCTACGCTTTTATCGATTCCAGGAAGACCAGTAGTAGTTTTCGAAATACATTTGGAGGCATTCTGTAATCTGTGGACGTTCAGAGTGTTGATGAAAAACAGAAATTGCATCGGGATTGAATACAACACGCACCAGGCGCACTTTCTCCATGGGAGTAATGTCTCAAACTGTCTACGCTTTTATCGATTCCTGGGAGACCAGTAGTGGTTTTCGAAATACATTTGGAGGCATTCTGTAATCTGTGGCCGTTCAGAGTGTTGATGAAACACAGAAATTGCATCGCGATTGAATACAACACGCACCATGCGCACTTTTCTCCATGGGAGTAATGTCTCAAACTGTCTGCGCTTTTATCGATTCCTGGGAGACCGGTAGTAAATTTCCAAACACATTTGGAGGCATTCTGTAATCTGTAGACGTTCAGAGTGTTGATGAAACACAGAAATTGCATCGGTATTGAATACAACAGGCACCATGCGCACTTTTCTCCATGGGAGTAATGTCTCAAACTGTCTACGCTTTTATCGATTCCTGGGAGACCAGTAGTAGTTTTCGAAACACAATTGGAGGCATTCTGTAATCTGTAGACGTTCAGAGTGTTGATGAAACACAGAAATTGCATCGGTATTGAATACAACAGGCACCATGCGCACTTTTCTCCATGGGAGTAATGTCTCAAACTGTCAACGCTTTTATCGATTCCTGGGAGACCAGTAGTAGTTTTCGAAACACAATTGGAGGCATTCTGTAATCTGTAGACGTTCAGAGTGATGATGAAACACAGAAATTGCATCGGGATTGAATACAACACGCACCATGCGCACTTTTCTCCATGGGAGTAATGTCTCAAACGGTCTGCGCTTTTATCGATTCCTGGGAGACCGGTAGTAGTTTTCGAAACACATTTGGAGGCATTCTGTAATCTGTAGACGTTCAGAGTGTTGATGAAACACAGAAATTGCATCGGTATTGAATACAACAGGCACCATGCGCACTTTTCTCCATGTGAGTAATGTCTCAAACTGTCTACGCTTTTATCGATTCCTGGGAGACCAGTAGTAGTTTTCGAAACACAATTGGAGGCATTCTGTAATCTGTGGACGTTCAGAGTGTTGATGAAACACAGATATTGCATTGGGATTGAATACAACACGCACCATGCGCACTTTTCTCCATGGGAGTAATATCTCAAACTGTCTACGCTTTTATCGATTCCTGGGAGACCAGTAGTAGTTTTCGAAACACAATTGGAGGCATTCTGTAATCTGTAGACGTTCAGAGTGATGATGAAACACAGAAATTGCATCGGGATTGAATACAACACGCACCATGCGCACTTTTCTCCATGGGAGTAATGTCTCAAACGGTCTGCGCTTTTATCGATTCCTGGGAGACCGGTAGTAGTTTTCGAAACACATTTGGAGGCATTCTGTAATCTGTAGACGTTCAGAGTGTTGATGAAACACAGAAATTGCATCGGTATTGAATACAACAGGCACCATGCGCACTTTTCTCCATGTGAGTAATGTCTCAAACTGTCTACGCTTTTATCGATTCCTGGGAGACCAGTAGTAGTTTTCGAAACACAGTTGGAGGCATTCTGTAATCTGTAGACGTTCAGAGTGTTGATGAAACACAGAAATTGCATCGGTATTGAATACAACACGCACTATGCGCACTTTTCTCCATGGGAGTAATGTCTCAAACTGTCAACGCTTTTATCGATTCCTGGGAGACCAGTAGTAGTTTTCGAAACACAATTGGAGGCATTCTGTAATCTGTGGACGTTCAGAGTATTGATGAAACACAGAAATTGCATTGGGATTGAATACAACACGCACCATGAGCACTTTCCTCCATGGGAGTAATGTCTGAAACTGTCTACGCTTTTTTCGGTTCCTGGGAGACCAGTAGTAGTTTTCGAAACACATATGGAGGCATTCTATAATCTGTGGACGTTCAGAGTGTTGATGAAACACAGAAATTGCATTGGGATTGAATACAACACGCACCATGCGCACTTTTCTCCATGGGAGTAATGTCTCAAACTGTCTACGCTTTTATCGATTCCTGGGAGACCAGTAGTAGTTTTCGAAAATCACATTTGGAGGCATTCTGTAATCTGTGGACTTCAGAGTGTTGATGAAACACAGAAATTGCATCGGGATTGAATACAACACGCACCATGAGCACTTTTCTCCATGGGAGTAATGTCTCAAACTGTCTACGCTTTTATCGATTCCTGGGAGACCAGTAGTAGTTTTCGAAAATCACATTTGGAGGCATTCTGTAATCTGTGGACTTCAGAGTGTTGATGAAACACAGAAATTACATCGGGATTGAATACAACACGCACCATGCGCACTTTTCTCCATGGGAGTAATGTCTCAAAGTGTCTACGCTTTTATCGATTCCTGGGAGACCAGTAGTAGTTTTCGAAACACAATTGGAGGCATTCTGTTATCTGTGGACGTTCAGAGTGTTGATGAAACACAGAAATTGCATTGGGATTGAATACAACACGCACCATGAGCACTTTTCTCCATGAGAGTAATGTCTCAAACTGTCTACGCTTTTTTCGATTCCTGGGAGACCAGTAGTAGTTTTCGAAACACATTTGGAGGCATTCTATAATCTGTGGACGTTCAGAGTGTTGTTGAAACACAGAAATTGCATTGGGATTGAATACAACACGCACCATGCGCACTTTTCTCCATGGGAGTAATGTCTCAAACTGTCTACGCTTTTATCGATTCCTGGGAGACCAGTAGTAGTTTTCGAAAATCACATTTGGAGGCATTCTGTAATCTGTGGACTTCAGAGTGTTGATGAAACACAGAAATTGCATCGGGATTGAATACAACACGCACCATGAGCACTTTTCTCCATGGGAGTAATGTCTCAAACTGTCTACGCTTTTATCGATTCCTGGGAGACCAGTAGTAGTTTTCGAAACACATTTGGAGGCATTCTGTAATTTGTAGACGTTCAGAGTGTTGATGAAACACAGAAATTGCATCGTTATTGAATACAACACGCACCACGAGCACTTTCTCCATGGGAGTAATGTCTCAAACTGTCTGCGCATTTATCGATTCCTGGGAGACCGGTAGTAAATTTCGAAACACATTTGGAGGCATTCTGTAATCTGTAGACGTTCAGAGTGTTGGTGAAACACAGAAATTGCATCGGTATTGAATACAACAGGCACCATGCGCACTTTTCTCCATGGGAGTAATGTCTCAAACTGTCTACGCTTTTATCGATTCCTGGGAGACCAGTAGTAGTTTTCTAAATACAATTGGAGGCATTCTGTAATCTGTAGACGTTCAGAGTGTTGATGAAACACAGAAATTGCATCGGTATTGAATACAACAGGCACCATGCGCACTTTTCTCCATGGGAGTAATGTCTCAAACTGTCTACGCTTTTATCGATTCCTGGGAGACCAGTAGTAGTTTTCGAAACACAATTGGAGGCATTCTGTAATCTGTAGACGTTCAGAGTGTTGATGAAACACAGAAATTGCATCGGTATTGAATACAACAGGCACCATGCGCACTTTTCTCCATGGGAGTAATGTCTCAAACTGTCTACGCTTTTATCGATTCCTGGGAGACCAGTAGTAGTTTTCGAAATACATTTGGAGGCATTCTGTAATCTGTGGACGTTCAGAGTGATGATGAAACACAGAAATTGCATCGGGATTGAATACAACACGCACCATGCGCACTTTTCTCCATGGGAGTAATGTCTCAAAAGGTCTGCGCTTTTATCGATTCCTGGGAGACCGGTAGTAGTTTTCGAAACACATTTGGAGGCATTCTGTAATCTGTAGACGTTCAGAGTGTTGATGAAACACAGAAATTGCATCGGTATTGAATACAACAGGCACCATGCGCACTTTTCTCCATGGGATAATGTCTCAAACTGTCTACGCTTTTATCGATTCCTGGGAGACCAGTAGTAGTTTTCGAAACACAATTGGAGGCATTCTGTAGTCTGTGGACGTTCAGAGTGTTGATGAAACACAGAAATTGCATTGGGATTGAATACAACACGCACCATGAGCACTTTTCTCCATGGGAGTAATGTCTGAAACTGTCTACGCTTTTTTCGGTTCCTGGGAGACCAGTAGTAGTTATCGAAACACATATGGAGGCATTCTATAATCTGTGGACGTTCAGAGTGTTGATGAAACACAGAAATTGCATTGGGATTGAATACAACACGCACCATGCGCACTTTTCTCCATGGGAGTAATGTCTCAAACTGTCTACGCTTTCATCGATTCCTGGGAGACCAGTAGTAGTTTTCGAAAATCACATTTGGAGGCATTCTGTAATCTGTGGACTTCAGAGTGTTGATGAAACACAGAAATTGCATCGGGATTGAATACAACACGCACCATGAGCACTTTTCTCAATGGGAGTAATGTCTCAAACTGTCTACGCTTTTATCGATTCCTGGGAGACCAGTAGTAGTTTTCGAAAATCACATTTGGAGGCATTCTGTAATCTGTGGACTTCAGAGTGTTGATGAAACACAGAAATTACATCGGGATTGAATATAACACGCACCATGCGCACTTTTCTCCATGGGAGTAATGTCTCAAAGTGTCTACGCTTTTATCGATTCCAGGAAGACCAGTAGTAGTTTTCGAAATACATTTGGAGGCATTCTGTAATCTGTGGACGTTCAGAGTGTTGATGAAAAACAGAAACTGCATCGGGATTGAATACAACACGCACCAGGCGCACTTTCTCCATGGGAGTAATGTCTCAAACTGTCTACGATTTTATCGATTCCTGGGAGACCAGTAGTGGTTTTCGAAATACATTTGGAGGCATTCTGTAATCTGTGGACGTTCAGAGTGTTGATGAAATACAGAAATTACATCGGGATTGAATACAACACGCACCATGCGCATTTATCTCCATGGGAGTAATGTCTCAAAGTGTCTACGCTTTTATCGATTCCTGGAAGACCAGTAGTAGTTTTCGAAATACATTTGGAGGCATTCTGTAATCTGTGGACGTTCAGAGTGTTGATGAAACACAGAAATTGCATCGGGATTGAATACAACACGCACCAGGCGCACTTTCTCCATGGGAGTAATGTCTCAAAGTGTCTACGCTTTTATCGATTCCTGGGAGAAAAGTAGTGGTTTTCGAAATACATTTGGAGGCATTCTGTAATCTGTGGCCGTTCAGAGTGTTGATGAAACACAGAAATTGCATCGGAATTGAATACAACAAGCACCATGCGCACTTTTCTCCATGGAAGTAATGTGTCAAACTGTCTACGCCTTTATCGATTCCTGGGAGACCAGTAGTAGTTTTCGAAACAGACTTGGAGGCATTCTGTAATCTGTAGATGTTCAGAGTGTTGATGAAACACAGAAATTCCATCGGTATTGAATACAACACGCACCATAAGCACTTTTCTCCATGGGAGTAATGTGTCAAACTGACTACGCTTTTATCGATTCCTGGGAGACCAGTAGTGGTTTTCGAAATACATTTGGAGGCATTCTGTAATCTGTGGCCGTTCAGAGTGTTGATGAAACACAGAAATTGCATCGGGATTGAATACAACACGCACCATGCGCACTTTCCCCATGGAAGTAATGTGTCAAACTGTCTACGCTTTTATCGATTCCTGGGAGACCAGTATTTTTCGAAACAGACTTGGAGGCATTCTGTAATCTGTAGATGTTCAGAGTGTTGATGAAACACAGAAATTCCATCGGTATTGAATACAACACGCACCATAAGCACTTTTCTCCATGGGAGTAATGTGTCAAACTGACTACGCTTTTATCGATTCCTGGGAGACCAGTAGTGGTTTTCGAAATACATTTGGAGGCATTCTGTAATCTGTGGCCGTTCAGAGTGTTGATGAAACACAGAAATTGCATCGGGATTGAATACAACACGCACCATGCGCACTTTTCTCCATGGAAGTAATGTGTCAAACTGTCTACGCTTTTATCGATTCCTGGGAGACCAGTAGTAGTTTTCGAAACAGACTTGGAGGCATTCTGTAATCTGTAGACGTTCAGAGTGTTGATGAAACACAGAAATTCCATCGGTATTGAATACAACACGCACCATAAGCACTTTTCTCCATGGGAGTAATATCTCAAACTGTCTACGCTTTTATCGATTCCTGGGAGACCAGTAGTAGTTTTCGAAAATCACATTTGGAGGCATTCTGTAATCTGTGGACCTCAGAGTGTTGATGAAACACAGAAATTGCATCGGGATTGAATACAACACGCACCATGAGCACTTTTCTCCATGGGAGTAATGTCTCAAACTGTCTACGCTTTTATCGATTCCTGGGAGACCAGTAGTAGTTTTCAAAACACATTTGGAGGCATTCTGTAATCTGTAGACGTTCAGAGTGTTGATGAAACACAGAAATTGCATCGTTACTGAATACAACTCGCACCATGCGCACTTTTCTCCATGGGAGTAATGACTCAAACTGTCTGCGCTTTTATCGATTCCTGGGAGACCGGTAGTAAATTTCGAAACACATTTGGAAGCATTCTGTAATCTGTGGACGTAAAGAGTGTTGATGAAACACAGAAATTACATCGGGATTGAATACAACACGCACCATGCGCATTTTTCTCCATGGGAGTAATGTCTCAAAGTGTCTACGCTTTTATCGATTCCAGGAAGACCAGTAGTAGTTTTCGAAATACATTTGGAGGCATTCTGTAATCTGTGGACGTTCAGAGTGTTGATGAAAAACAGAAACTGCATCGGGATTGAATACAACACGCACCAGGCGCACTTTCGCCATGGGAGTAATGTCTCAAACTGTCTACGATTTTATCGATTCCTGGGAGACCAGTAGTGGTTTTCGAAATACATTTGGAGGCATTCTGTAATCTGTGGACGTTCAGAGTGTTGATGAAATACAGAAATTACATCGGGATTGAATACAACACGCACCATGCGCATTTATCTCCATGGGAGTAATGTCTCAAAGTGTCTACGCTTTTATCGATTCCTGGAAGACCAGTAGTAGTTTTCGAAATACATTTGGAGGCATTCTGTAATCTGTGGACGTTCAGAGTGTTGATGAAACACAGAAATTACATCGGGATTGAATACAACACGCACCATGCGCATTTATCTCCATGGGAGTAATGTCTCAAAGTGTCTACGCTTTTATCGATTCCTGGAAGACCAGTAGTAGTTTTCGAAATACATTTGGAGGCATTCTGTAATCTGTGGACGTTCAGAGTGTTGATGAAACACAGAAATTGCATCGGGATTGAATACAACACGCACCAGGCGCACTTTCTCCATGGGAGTAATGTCTCAAAGTGTCTACGCTTTTATCGATTCCTGGGAGACCAGTATTTTTCGAAACAGACTTGGAGGCATTCTGTAATCTGTAGATGTTCAGAGTGTTGATGAAACACAGAAATTCCATCGGTATTGAATACAACACGCACCATAAGCACTTTTCTCCATGGGAGTAATGTGTCAAACTGACTACGCTTTTATCGATTCCTGGGAGACCAGTAGTGGTTTTCGAAATACATTTGGAGGCATTCTGTAATCTGTGGCCGTTCAGAGTGTTGATGAAACACAGAAATTGCGTCGGGATTGAATACAACACGCACCATGCGCACTTTCCCCATGGAAGTAATGTGTCAAACTGTCTACGCTTTTATCGATTCCTGGGAGACCAGTATTTTTCGAAACAGACTTGGAGGCATTCTGTAATCTGTAGATGTTCAGAGTGTTGATGAAACACAGAAATTCCATCGGTATTGAATACAACACGCACCATAAGCACTTTTCTCCATGGGAGTAATGTGTCAAACTGACTACGCTTTTATCGATTCCTGGGAGGCCAGTAGTGGTTTTCGAAATACATTTGGAGGCATTCTGTAATCTGTGGACTTCAGAGTGTTAATGAAACACAGAAATTGCATCGGGATTGAATACAACACGCACCATGCGCACTTTTCTCCATGGAAGTAATGTGTCAAACTGTCTACGCTTTTATCGATTCCTGGGAGACCAGTAGTAGTTTTCGAAAGAGACTTGGAGGCATTCTGTAATCTGTAGATGTTCAGAGTGTTGATGAAACACAGAAATTCCATCGGTATTGAATACAACACGCACCATAAGCACTTTTCTCCATGGGAGTAATGTGTCAAACTGACTACGCTTTTATCGATTCCTGGGAGACCAGTAGTGGTTTTCGAAATACATGTGGAGGCATTCTGTAATCTGTGGCCGTTCAGAGTGTTGATGAAACACAGAAATTTCATCGGGATTGAATACAACACGCACCATGCGCACTTTTCTCCATGGAAGTAATGTGTCAAACTGTCTACGCTTTTATCGATTCCTGGGAGACCAGTAGTAGTTTTCGAAACAGACTTGGAGGCATTCTGTAATCTGTAGACGTTCAGAGTGTTGATGAAACACAGAAATTCCATCGGTATTGAATACAACACGCACCATAAGCACTTTTCTCCATGGGAGTAATGTGTCAAAATGACTACGCTTTTATCGATTCCTGGGAGACCAGTAGTGGTTTTCGAAATACATTTGGAGGCATTCTGTAATCTGTGGCCGTTCAGAGTGTTGGTGAAACACAGAAATTGCATCGGGATTGAATACAACACGCACCATGCGCACTTTTCTCCGAGGGAGTAATGTGTCAAAATGTCTACGCTTTTATCGATTCCTGGGAGACCAGTAGTAGTTTTCGAAACACATTTGGAGGCATTCTGTAATCTGTGGACGTTCAGAGTGTTGATGAAACACAGAAATTGCATCGGGATTGAATACAACACGCACCATGCGCACTTTTCTCCGAGGGAGTAATGTGTCAAAATGTCTACGCTTTTATCGATTCCTGGGAGACCAGTAGTAGTTTTCGAAACACATTTGGAGGCATTCTGTAATCTGTGCACGTTCAGAGTGTTGATGAAACACAGAAATTGCATCGGGATTGAATACAACACGCACCATAAGCACTTTTCTCCATGGGAGTAATGTGTCAAAATGTCTACGCTTTTATCGATTCCTGGAAGACCAGTAGTAGTTTTCGAAATACATTTGGAGGCATTCTGTAATCTGTGGCCGTTCAGAGTGTTGATGAAACACAGAAATTGCATCGGGATTGAATACAACACGCACCATGCGCACTTTTCTCCATGGGAGTAATGTGTCAAACTGTCTACGCTTTTATCGATTCCTGGGAGACCAGTAGTAGTTTTCGAAACACATTTGGAGGCATTCTGTAATCTGTGCACGTTCAGAGTGTTGATGAAACACAGAAATTACATCGGGATTGAATACAACACGCACCATGCGCATTTATCTCCATGGGAGTAATGTCTCAAAGTGTCTACGCTTTTATCGATTCCTGGAAGACCAGTAGTAGTTTTCGAAATACATTTGGAGGCATTCTGTAATCTGTGGACGTTCAGAGTGTTGATGAAACACAGAAATTACATCGGGATTGAATACAACACGCACCATGCGCATTTATCTCCATGGGAGTAATGTCTCAAAGTGTCTACGCTTTTATCGATTCCTGGAAGACCAGTAGTAGTTTTCGAAATACATTTGGAGGCATTCTGTAATCTGTGGACGTTCAGAGTGTTGATGAAACACAGAAATTGCATCGGGATTGAATACAACACGCACCAGGCGCACTTTCTCCATGGGAGTAATGTCTCAAAGTGTCTACGCTTTTATCGATTCCTGGGAGAAAAGTAGTGGTTTTCGAAATACATTTGGAGGCATTCTGTAATCTGTGGCCGTTCAGAGTGTTGATGAAACACAGAAATTGCATCGGAATTGAATACAACAAGCACCATGCGCACTTTTCTCCATGGAAGTAATGTGTCAAACTGTCTACGCCTTTATCGATTCCTGGGAGACCAGTAGTAGTTTTCGAAACAGACTTGGAGGCATTCTGTAATCTGTAGATGTTCAGAGTGTTGATGAAACACAGAAATTCCATCGGTATTGAATACAACACGCACCATAAGCACTTTTCTCCATGGGAGTAATGTGTCAAACTGACTACGCTTTTATCGATTCCTGGGAGACCAGTAGTGGTTTTCGAAATACATTTGGAGGCATTCTGTAATCTGTGGCCGTTCAGAGTGTTGATGAAACACAGAAATTGCATCGGGATTGAATACAACACGTACCATGCGCACTTTCCCCATGGAAGTAATGTGTCAAACTGTCTACGCTTTTATCGATTCCTGGGAGACCAGTATTTTTCGAAACAGACTTGGAGGCATTCTGTAATCTGTAGATGTTCAGAGTGTTGATGAAACACAGAAATTCCATCGGTATTGAATACAACACGCACCATAAGCACTTTTCTCCATGGGAGTAATGTGTCAAACTGACTACGCTTTTATCGATTCCTGGGAGACCAGTAGTGGTTTTCGAAATACATTTGGAGGCATTCTGTAATCTGTGGACTTCAGAGTGTTAATGAAACACAGAAATTGCATCGGGATTGAATACAACACGCACCATGCGCACTTTTCTCCATGGAAGTAATGTGTCAAACTGTCTACGCTTTTATCGATTCCTGGGAGACCAGTAGTAGTTTTCGAAACAGACTTGGAGGCATTCTGTAATCTGTAGACGTTCAGAGTGTTGATGAAACACAGAAATTCCATCGGTATTGAATACAACACGCACCATAAGCACTTTTCTCCATGGGAGTAATGTGTCAAAATGACTACGCTTTTATCGATTCCTGGGAGACCAGTAGTGGTTTTCGAAATACATTTGGAGGCATTCTGTAATCTGTGGCCGTTCAGAGTGTTGGTGAAACACAGAAATTGCATCGGGATTGAATACAACACGCACCATGCGCACTTTTCTCCGAGGGAGTAATGTGTCAAAATGTCTACGCTTTTATCGATTCCTGGGAGACCAGTAGTAGTTTTCGAAACACATTTGGAGGCATTCTGTAATCTGTGGACGTTCAGAGTGTTGATGAAACACAGAAATTGCATCGGGATTGAATACAACACGCACCATGCGCACTTTTCTCCGAGGGAGTAATGTGTCAAAATGTCTACGCTTTTATCGATTCCTGGGAGACCAGTAGTAGTTTTCGAAACACATTTGGAGGCATTCTGTAATCTGTGCAAGTTCAGAGTGTTGATGAAACACAGAAATTGCATCGGGATTGAATACAACACGCACCATAAGCACTTTTCTCCATGGGAGTAATGTGTCAAAATGTCTACGCTTTTATCGATTCCTGGAAGACCAGTAGTAGTTTTCGAAATACATTTGGAGGCATTCTGTAATCTGTGGCCGTTCAGAGTGTTGATGAAACACAGAAATTGCATCGGGATTGAATACAACACGCAACATGCGCACCTTTCTCCATGGGAGTAATGTGTCAAACTGTCTACGCTTTTATCGATTCCTGGAAGACCAGTAGTAGTTTTCGAAATACATTTGGAGGCATTCTGTAATCTGTGGACGTTCAGAGTGTTGATGAAACACAGAAATTGCATCGGGATTGAATACAACACGCACCAGGCGCACTTTTCTCCATGGGAGTAATGTGTCAAACTGTCTACGCTTTTATCGATTCCTGGGAGACCAGTAGTAGTTTTCGAAACACATTTGGAGGCATTCTGTAATCTGTGCACGTTCAGAGTGTTGATGAAACACAGAAATTGCATCGGGATTGAATACAACACGCACCATGCGCACTTTTCTCCATGGGAGTAATGTGTCAAACTGTCTACGCTTTTATCGATTCCTGGGAGACCAGTAGTAGTTTTCGAAATACATTTGGAGGCATTCTGTAATCTGTGCACGTTCAGAGTGTTGATGAAACACAGAAATTGCATCGGGATTGAATACAACACGCACCATGCGCACTTTTCTCCATGGGAGTAATGTGTCAAACTGTCTACGCTTTTATCGATTCCTGGAAGACCAGTAGTAGTTTTCGAAAATACATTTGGAGGCATTCTGTAATCTGTGGACGTTCAGAGTGTTGATGAAACACAGATATTACATCGGGATTGAATACAACACGCATCATGCGCACTTTTCTCCATGGGAGTAATGTGTCAAACTGTCTACGCTTTTATCGATTCCTGGGAGACCAGTAGTAGTTTTCGAAATACATTTGGAGGCATTCTGTAATCTGTGCACGTTCAGAGTGTTGATGAAACACAGAAATTGCATCGGGATTGAATACAACACGCACCATGCGCACTTTTCTCCATGGGAGTAATGTGTCAAACTGTCTACGCTTTTATCGATTCCTGGGAGACCAGTAGTAGTTTTCGAAAGACATTTGGAGGCATTCTGTAATCTGTAGACGTTCAGAGTGTTGATGAAACACAGAAATTGCGTCGGGATTGAATACAACACGCACCATGCGCACTTTTCTCCATGGGAGTAATGTGTCAAACTGTCTACGCTTTTATCGATTCCTGGGAGACCAGTAGTAGTTTTCGAAATACATTTGGAGGCATTCTGTAATCTGTGGACGTTCAGAGTGTTGATGAAACACAGAAATTGCATCGGGATTGAATACAACACGCACCATGCGCACTTTTCTCCATGGGAGTAATGTGTCAAACTGTCTACGCTTTTATCGATTCCTGGGAGACCAGTAGTAGTTTTCGAAACACATTTGGAGGCATTCTGTAATCTGTGCACGTTCAGAGTGTTGATGAAACACAGAAATTGCATCGGGATTGAATACAACACGCAACATGCGCACTTTTCCCCATGGGAGTAATGTGTCAAACTGTCTACGCTTTTATCGATTCCTGGAAGACCAGTAGTAGTTTTCGAAATACATTTGGAGGCATTCTGTAATCTGTGGCCGTTCAGAGTGTTGATGAAACACAGAAATTGCATCGGGATTGAATACAACACGCACCATGCGCACTTTTCTCCATGGGAGTAATGTGTCAAACTGTCTACGCTTTTATCGATTCCTGGGAGACCAGTTGTAGTTTTCGAAACACATTTGGAGGCATTCTGTAATCTGTGCACGTTCAGAGTGTTGATGAAACACAGAAATTGCATCGGGATTGAATACAACACGCACCATGCGCACTTTTCTCCATGGGAGTAATGTGTCAAACTGTCTACGCTTTTATCGATTCCTGGAAGACCAGTAGTAGTTTTCGAAATACATTTGGAGGCATTCTGTAATCTGTGGTCGTTCAGAGTGTTGATGAAACACAGAAATTGCATCGGGATTGAATACAACACGCACCAGGCGCACTTTTCTCCATGGGAGTAATGTGTCAAACTGTCTACGCTTTTATCGATTCCTGGGAGACCAGTAGTAGTTTTCGAAACACATTTGGAGGCATTCTGTAATCTGTGCACGTTCAGAGTGTTGATGAAACACAGAAATTGCATCGGGATTGAATACAACACGCACCATGCGCACTTTTCTCCATGGGAGTAATGTGTCAATTGTCTACGCTTTTATCGATTCCTGGGAGACCAGTAGTAGTTTTCGAATTACATTTGGAGGCATTCTGTAATCTGTGCACGTTCAGAGTGTTGATGAAACACAGAAATTGCATCGGGATTGAATACAACACGCACCATGCGCACTTTTCTCCATGGGAGTAATGTGTCAAACTGTCTACGCTTTTATCGATTCCTGGAAGACCAGTAGTAGTTTTCGAAATACATTTGGAGGCATTCTGTAATCTGTGGACGTTCAGAGTGTTGATGAAACACAGAAATTGCATCGGGATTGAATACAACACGCACCATGCGCACTTTTCTCCATGGGAGTAATGTGTCAAACTGTCTACGCTTTTATCGATTCCTGGGAGACCAGTAGTAGTTTTCGAAATACATTTGGAGGCATTCTGTAATCTGTGCACGTTCAGAGTGTTGATGAAACACAGAAATTGCATCGGGATTGAATACAACACGCACCATGCGCACTTTTCTCCATGGGAGTAACGTGTCAAACTGTCTACGCTTTTATCGATTCCTAGGAGACCAGTAGTAGTTTTCGAAATACATTTGGAGGCATTCTGTAATCTGTGGACGTTCAGAGTGTTGATGAAACACAGAAATTGCATCGGGATTGAATACAACACGCACCAGGCGCACTTTTCTCCATGGGAGTAATGTGTCAAACTGTCTACGCTTTTATCGATTCCTGGGAGACCAGTAGTAGTTTTCGAAACACATTTGGAGGCATTCTGTAATCTGTGCACGTTCAGAGTGTTGATGAAACACAGAAATTGCATCGGGATTGAATACAACACGCACCATGCGCACTTTTCTCCATGGGAGTAATGTGTCAAACTGTCTACGCTTTTATCGATTCCTGGGAGACCAGTAGTAGTTTTCGAAATACATTTGGAGGCATTCTGTAATCTGTGCACGTTCAGAGTGTTGATGAAACACAGAAATTGCATCGGGATTGAATACAACACGCACCATGCGCACTTTTCTCCATGGGAGTAATGTGTCAAAATGTCTACGCTTTTATCGATTCCTGGGAGACCAGTAGTAGTTTTCGAAACACATTTGGAGGCATTCTGTAATCTGTGCACGTTCAGAGTGTTGATGAAACACAGAAATTGCATCGGGATTGAATACAACACGCACCATAAGCACTTTTCTCCATGGGAGTAATGTGTCAAAATGTCTACGCTTTTATCGATTCCTGGAAGACCAGTAGTAGTTTTCGAAATACATTTGGAGGCATTCTGTAATCTGTGGCCGTTCAGAGTGTTGATGAAACACAGAAATTGCATCGGGATTGAATACAACACGCACCATGCGCACTTTTCTCCATGGGAGTAATGTGTCAAACTGTCTACGCTTTTATCGATTCCTGGGACACCAGTAGTAGTTTTCGAAACACATTTGGAGGCATTCTGTAATCTGTGCACGTTCAGAGTGTTGATGAAAAACAGAAATTGCATCGGGATTGAATAAAACACGCAACATGCGCACCTTTCTCCATGGGAGTAATGTGTCAAACTGTCTACGCTTTTATCGATTCCTGGAAGACCAGTAGTAGTTTTCGAAATACATTTGGAGGCATTCTGTAATCTGTGGACGTTCAGAGTGTTGATGAAACACAGAAATTGCATCGGGATTGAATACAACACGCACCAGGCGCACTTTTCTCCATGGGAGTAATGTGTCAAACTGTCTACGCTTTTATCGATTCCTGGGAGACCAGTAGTAGTTTTCGAAACACATTTGGAGGCATTCTGTAATCTGTGCACGTTCAGAGTGTTGATGAAACACAGAAATTGCATCGGGATTGAATACAACACGCACCATGCGCACTTTTCTCCATGGGAGTAATGTGTCAAACTGTCTACGCTTTTATCGATTCCTGGGAGACCAGTAGTAGTTTTCGAAATACATTTGGAGGCATTCTGTAATCTGTGCACGTTCAGAGTGTTGATGAAACACAGAAATTGCATCGGGATTGAATACAACACGCACCATGCGCACTTTTCTCCATGGGAGTAATGTGTCAAACTGTCTACGCTTTTATCGATTCCTGGAAGACCAGTAGTAGTTTTCGAAAATACATTTGGAGGCATTCTGTAATCTGTGGACGTTCAGAGTGTTGATGAAACACAGAAATTACATCGGGATTGAATACAACACGCATCATGCGCACTTTTCTCCATGGGAGTAATGTGTCAAACTGTCTACGCTTTTATCGATTCCTGGGAGACCAGTAGTAGTTTTCGAAATACATTTGGAGGCATTCTGTAATCTGTGCACGTTCAGAGTGTTGATGAAACACAGAAATTGCATCGGGATTGAATACAACACGCACCATGCGCACTTTTCTCCATGGGAGTAATGTGTCAAACTGTCTACGCTTTTATCGATTCCTGGGAGACCAGTAGTAGTTTTCGAAAGACATTTGGAGGCATTCTGTAATCTGTAGACGTTCAGAGTGTTGATGAAACACAGAAATTGCGTCGGGATTGAATACAACACGCACCATGCGCACTTTTCTCCATGGGAGTAATGTGTCAAACTGTCTACGCTTTTATCGATTCCTGGGAGACCAGTAGTAGTTTTCGAAATACATTTGGAGGCATTCTGTAATCTGTGGACGTTCAGAGTGTTGATGAAACACAGAAATTGCATCGGGATTGAATACAACACGCACCATGCGCACTTTTCTCCATGGGAGTAATGTGTCAAACTGTCTACGCTTTTATCGATTCCTGGGAGACCAGTAGTAGTTTTCGAAACACATTTGGAGGCATTCTGTAATCTGTGCACGTTCAGAGTGTTGATGAAACACAGAAATTGCATCGGGATTGAATACAACACGCAACATGCGCACTTTTCCCCATGGGAGTAATGTGTCAAACTGTCTACGCTTTTATCGATTCCTGGAAGACCAGTAGTAGTTTTCGAAATACATTTGGAGGCATTCTGTAATCTGTGGCCGTTCAGAGTGTTGATGAAACACAGAAATTGCATCGGGATTGAATACAACACGCACCATGCGCACTTTTCTCCATGGGAGTAATGTGTCAAACTGTCTACGCTTTTATCGATTCCTGGGAGACCAGTTGTAGTTTTCGAAACACATTTGGAGGCATTCTGTAATCTGTGCACGTTCAGAGTGTTGATGAAACACAGAAATTGCATCGGGATTGAATACAACACGCACCATGCGCACTTTTCTCCATGGGAGTAATGTGTCAAACTGTCTACGCTTTTATCGATTCCTGGAAGACCAGTAGTAGTTTTCGAAATACATTTGGAGGCATTCTGTAATCTGTGGACGTTCAGAGTGTTGATGAAACACAGAAATTGCATCGGGATTGAATACAACACGCACCATGCGCACTTTTCTCCACGGGAGTAATGTGTCAAACTGTCTACGCTTTTATCGATTCCTGGGAGACCAGTAGTAGTTTTCGAAACACATTTGGAGGCATTCTGTAATCTGTGCACGTTCAGAGTGTTGATGAAACACAGAAATTGCATCGGGATTGAATACAACACGCACCATGCGCACTTTTCTCCATGGGAGTAATGTGTCAATTGTCTACGCTTTTATCGATTCCTGGGAGACCAGTAGTAGTTTTCGAATTACATTTGGAGGCATTCTGTAATCTGTGCACGTTCAGAGTGTTGATGAAACACAGAAATTGCATCGGGATTGAATACAACACGCACCATGCGCACTTTTCTCCATGGGAGTAATGTGTCAAACTGTCTACGCTTTTATCGATTCCTGGAAGACCAGTAGTAGTTTTCGAAATACATTTGGAGGCATTCTGTAATCTGTGGACGTTCAGAGTGTTGATGAAACACAGAAATTGCATCGGGATTGAATACAACATGCACCATGCGCACTTTTCTCCATGGGAGTAATGTGTCAAACTGTCTACGCTTTTATCGATTCCTGGGAGACCAGTAGTAGTTTTCGAAATACATTTGGAGGCATTCTGTAATCTGTGCACGTTCAGAGTGTTGATGAAACACAGAAATTGCATCGGGATTGAATACAACACGCACCATGCGCACTTTTCTCCATGGGAGTAACGTGTCAAACTGTCTACGCTTTTATCGATTCCTAGGAGACCAGTAGTGGTTTTCGAAATACATGTGGAGGCATTCTGTAATCTGTGGCCGTTCAGAGTGTTGATGAAACACAGAAATTGCATCGGGATTGAATACAACACGCACCATGCGCACTTTTCTCCATGGAAGTAATGTGTCAAACTGTCTACGCTTTTATCGATTCCTGGGAGACCAGTAGTAGTTTTCGAAACAGACTTGGAGGCATTCTGTAATCTGTAGACGTTCAGAGTGTTGATGAAACACAGAAATTCCATCGGTATTGAATACAACACGCACCATAAGCACTTTTCTCCATGGGAGTAATGTGTCAAAATGACTACGCTTTTATCGATTCCTGGGAGACCAGTAGTGGTTTTCGAAATACATTTGGAGGCATTCTGTAATCTGTGGCCGTTCAGAGTGTTGATGAAACACAGAAATTGCATCGGGATTGAAAACAACACGCACAATGCGCACTTTTCTCCATGGAAGTAATGGGTCAAACTGTCTACGCTTTTATCGATTCCTGGAAGACCAGTAGTAGTTTTCGAAATACATTTGGAGGCATTCTGTAATCTGTGGCCGTTCAGAGTGTTGATGAAACAAAGAAATTGCATCGGGATTGAATACAACACGCACCATGCGCACTTTTCTCCATGGGAGTAATGTGTCAAACTGTCTACGCTTTTATCGATTCCTGGGAGACCAGTAGTAGTTTTCGAAATACATTTGGAGGCATTCTGTAATCTGTGGCCGTTCAGAGTGTTGATGAAACACAGAAATTGCATCGGGATTGAAAACAACACGCACAATGCGCACTTTTCTCCATGGAAGTAATGGGTCAAACTGTCTACGCTTTTATCGATTCCTGGGAGACCAGTAGTAGTTTTCGAAACAGACTTGGAGGCATTCTGTAATCTGTAGATGTTCAGAGTGTTGATGAAACACAGAAATTCCATCGGTATTGAATACAACACGCACCATAAGCACTTTTCTCCATGGGAGTAATGTGTCAAACTGACTACGCTTTTATCGATTCCTGGGAGACCAGTAGTAGTTTTCGAAACACATTTGGAAGCATTCTGTAATCTGTGCACGTTCAGAGTGTTGATGAAACAGAGAAATTGCATCGGGATTGAATACAACACGCACCATGCGCACTTTTCTCCATGGGAGTAATGTGTCAAACTGTCTACGCTTTTATCGATTCCTGGGAGACCAGTAGTAGTTTTCGAAACACATTTGGAGGCATTCTGTAATCTGTGCACGTTCAGAGTGTTGATGAAACACAGAAATTGCATCGGGATTGAATACAACACGCACCATACGCACTTTTCTCCATGGGAGTAATGTGTCAAACTGTCTACGCTTTTATCGATTCCTGGAAGACCAGTAGTAGTTTTCGAAATACATTTGGAGGCATTCTGTAATCTGTGGCCGTTCAGAGTGTTGATGAAACAAAGAAATTGCATCGGGATTGAATACAACACGCACCATGCGCACTTTTCTCCATGGGAGTAATGTGTCAAACTGTCTACGCTTTTATCGATTCCTGGGAGACCAGTAGTAGTTTTCGAAATACATTTGGAGGCATTCTGTAATCTGTGCACGTTCAGAGTGTTGATGAAACACAGAAATTGCATCGGGATTGAATACAACACGCACCACGAGCACTTTTCTCCATGGGAGTAATGTGTCAAACTGTCTACGCTTTTATCGATTCCTGGAAGACCAGTAGTAGTTTTCGAAATACATTTGGAGGCATTCTGTAATCTGTGGACGTTCAGAGTGTTGATGAAACACAGAAATTGCATCGGGATTGAATACAACACGCACCAGACGCACTTTTCTCCATGGGAGTAATGTGTCAAACTGTCTACGCTTTTATCGATTCCTGGGAGACCAGTAGTAGTTTTCGAAACACATTTGGAGGCATTCTGTAATCTGTGCACGTTCAGAGTGTTGATGAAACACAGAAATTGCATCGGGATTGAATACAACACGCACCATGCGCACTTTTCTCCATGGGAGTATTGTGTCAAATTGTCTACGCTTTTATCGATTCCTGGGAGACCAGTAGTAGTTTTCGAAATACATTTGGAGGCATTCTGTAATCTGTGCACGTTCAGAGTGTTGATGAAACACAGAAATTGCATCGGGATTGAATACAACACGCACCATGCGCACTTTTCTCCATGGGAGTAATGTGTCAAACTGTCTACGCTTTTATCGATTCCTGGAAGACCAGTAGTAGTTTTCGAAATACATTTGGAGGCATTCTGTAATCTGTGGACGTTCAGAGTGTTGATGAAACACAGAAATTGCATCGGGATTGAATACAACACGCACCATGCGCACTTTTCTCCATGGGAGTAATGTGTCAAACTGTCTACGCTTTTATCGATTCCTGGGAGACCAGTAGTAGTTTTCGAAATACATTTGGAGGCATTCTGTAATCTGTGCACGTTCAGAGTGTTGATGAATCACAGAAATTGCATCGGGATTGAATACAACACGCACCATGCGCACTTTTCTCCATGGGAGTAATGTGTCAAACTGTCTACGCTTTTATCGATTCCTGGGAGACCATTAGTGGTTTTCGAAATACATGTCGAGGCATTCTGTAATCTGTGGCCGTTCAGAGTGTTGATGAAACACAGAAATTGCATCGGGATTGAATACAACACGCACCATAAGCACTTTTCTCCATGGGAGTAATGTGTCAAACTGACTACGCTTTTATCGATTCCTGGGAGACCAGTAGTAGTTTACGAAACAGACTTGGAGGCATTCTGTAATCTGTAGACGTTCAGAGTGTTGATGAAACACAGAAATTGCATCGGGATTGAATACAACACGCACCATGCGCACTTTTCTCCATGGGAGTAATGTGTCAAACTGTCTACGCTTTTATCGATTCCTGGGAGACCAGTAGTAGTTTTCGAAACACATTTGGAGGCATTCTGTAATCTGTGCACGTTCAGAGTGTTGATGAAACACAGAAATTGCATCGGGATTGAATACAACACGCACCATGCGCACTTTTCTCCATGGGAGTAATGTGTCAAACTGTCTACGCTTTTATCGATTCCTGGAAGACCAGTAGTAGTTTTCGAAATACATTTGGAGGCATTCTGTAATCTGTGGCCGTTCAGAGTGTTGATGAAACAAAGAAATTGCATCGGGATTGAATACAACACGCACCATGCGCACTTTTCTCCATGGGAGTAATGTGTCAAACTGTCTACGCTTTTATCGATTCCTGGGAGACCAGTAGTAGTTTTCGAAACACATTTGGAGGCATTCTGTAATCTGTGCACGTTCAGAGTGTTGATGAAACACAGAAATTGCATCGGGATTGAATACAACACGCACCACGAGCACTTTTCTCCATGGGAGTAATGTGTCAAACTGTCTACGCTTTTATCGATTCCTGGAAGACCAGTAGTAGTTTTCGAAATACATTTGGAGGCATTCTGTAATCTGTGGACGTTCAGAGTGTTGATGAAACACAGAAATTGCATCGGGATTGAATACAACACGCACCAGACGCACTTTTCTCCATGGGAGTAATGTGTCAAACTGTCTACGCTTTTATCGATTACTGGGAGACCAGTAGTAGTTTTCGAAACACATTTGGAGGCATTCTGTAATCTGTGCACGTTCAGAGTGTTGATGAAACACAGAAATTGCATCGGGATTGAATACAACACGCACCATGCGCACTTTTCTCCATGGGAGTATTGTGTCAAATTGTCTACGCTTTTATCGATTCCTGGGAGACCAGTAGTAGTTTTCGAAATACATTTGGAGGCATTCTGTAATCTGTGCACGTTCAGAGTGTTGATGAAACACAGAAATTGCATCGGGATTGAATACAACACGCACCATGCGCACTTTTCTCCATGGGAGTAATGTGTCAAACTGTCTACGCTTTTATCGATTCCTGGAAGACCAGTAGTAGTTTTCGAAATACATTTGGAGGCATTCTGTAATCTGTGGACGTTCAGAGTGTTGATGAAACACAGAAATTGCATCGGGATTGAATACAACACGCACCATGCGCACTTTTCTCCATGGGAGTAATGTGTCAAACTGTCTACGCTTTTATCGATTCCTGGGAGACCAGTAGTAGTTTTCGAAATACATTTGGAGGCATTCTGTAATCTGTGGACGTTCAGAGTGTTGATGAAACACAGAAATTGCATCGGGATTGAATACAACACGCACCATGCGCACTTTTCTCCATGGGAGTAATGTGTCAAACTGTCTACGCTTTTATCGATTCCTGGGAGACCAGTAGTAGTTTTCGAAATACATTTGGAGGCATTCTGTAATCTGTGCACGTTCAGAGTGTTGATGAAACACAGAAATTGCATCGGGATTGAATACAACACGCACCATGCGCACTTTTCTCCATGGGAGTAATGTCTCAAACTGTCTACGCTTTTATCGATTCCTATGAGACCAGTAGTGGTTTTCGAAATACATGTCGAGGCATTCTGTAATCTGTGGCCGTTCAGAGTGTTGATGAAACACAGAAATTGCATCGGGATTGAATACAACACGCACCATGCGCACTTTTCTCCATGGAAGTAATGTGTCAAATTGTCTACGCTTTTATCGATTCCTGGGAGACCAGTAGTAGTTTTCGAAACAGACTTGGAGGCATTCTGTAATCTGTGCACGTTCAGAGTGTTGATGAAACACAGAAATTGCATCGGGATTGAATACAACACGCACCATGCGCACTTTTCTCCATGGGAGTAATGTGTCAAACTGTCTACGCTTTTATCGTTTCCTGGGAGACCAGTAGTGGTTTTCGAAATACATGTCGAGGCATTCTGTAATCTGTGGCCGTTCAGAGTGTTGATGAAACACAGAAATTGCATCGGGATTGAATACAACTCGCACCATGCGCACTTTTCTCCATGGAAGTAATGTGTCAAACTGTCTACGCTTTTATCGATTCCTGGGAGACCAGTAGTAGTTTTCGAAACAGACTTGGAGGCATTCTGTAATCTGTAGACGTTCAGAGTGTTGATGAAACACAGAAATTCCATCGGTATTGAATACAACACGCACCATAAGCACTTTTCTCCATGGGAGTAATGTGTCAAACTGACTACGCTTTTATCGATTCCTGGGAGACCAGTAGTAGTTTTCGAAATACATGTCGAGGCATTCTGTAATCTGTGGCCGTTCAGAGTGTTGATGAAACAGAGAAATTGCATCGGGATTGAATACAACACGCACCATGCGCACTTTTCTCCATGGGAGTAATGTGTCAAACTGTCTACGCTTTTATCGATTCCTGGGAGACCAGTAGTAGTTTTCGAAACACATTTGGAGGCATTCTGTAATCTGTGCACGTTCAGAGTGTTGATGAAACACAGAAATTGCATCGGGATTGAATACAACACGCACCATGCGCACTTTTCTCCATGGGAGTAATGTGTCAAAATGTCTACGCTTTTATCGATTCCTGGAAGACCAGTAGTAGTTTTCGAAATACATTTGGAGGCATTCTGTAATCTGTGGCCGTTCAGAGTGTTGATGAAACAAAGAAATTGCATCGGGATTGAATACAACACGCACCATGCGCACTTTTCTCCATGGGAGTAATGTGTCAAACTGTCTACGCTTTTATCGATTCCTGGGAGACCAGTAGTAGTTTTCGAAACACATTTGGAGGCATTCTGTAATATGTGCACGTTCAGAGTGTTGATGAAACACAGAAATTGCATCGGGATTGAATACAACACGCACCACGAGCACTTTTCTCCATGGGAGTAATGTGTCAAACTGTCTACGCTTTTATCGATTCCTGGAAGACCAGTAGTAGTTTTCGAAATACATTTGGAGGCATTCTGTAATCTGTGGACGTTCAGAGTGTTGATGAAACACAGAAATTGCATCGGGATTGAATACAACACGCACCAGACGCACTTTTCTCCATGGGAGTAATGTGTCAAACTGTCTACGCTTTTATCGATTCCTGGGAGACCAGTAGTAGTTTTCGAAATACATTTGGAGGCATTCTGTAATCTGTGCACGTTCAGAGTGTTGATGAAACACAGAAATTGCATCGGGATTGAATACAACACGCACCATGCGCACTTTTCTCCATGGGAGTAATGTGTAAAACTGTCTACGCTTTTATCGATTCCTGGAAGACTAGTAGTAGTTTTCGAAATACATTTGGAGGCATTCTGTAATCTGTGGACGTTCAGAGTGTTGATGAAACACAGAAATTGCATCGGGATTGAATACAACACGCACCATGCGCACTTTTCTCCATGGGAGTAATGTGTCAAACTGTCTACGCTTTTATCGATTCCTGGGAGACCAGTAGTAGTTTTCGAAATACATTTGGAGGCATTCTGTAATCTGTGCACGTTCAGAGTGTTGATGAAACACAGAAATTGCATCGGGATTGAATACAACACGCACCATGCGCACTTTTCTCCATGGGAGTAATGTGTCAAACTGTCTACGCTTTTATCGATTCCTGGGAGACCAGTAGTGGTTTTCGAAATACATGTCGAGGCATTCTGTAATCTGTGGCCGTTCAGAGTGTTGATGAAACACAGAAATTGCATCGGGATTGAATACAACACGCACCATGCGAACTTTTCTCGATGGAAGTAATGTGTCAAACTGTCTACGCTTTTATCGATTCCTGGGAGACCAGTAGTAGTTTTCGAAACAGACTTGGAGGCATTCTGTAATCTGTAGACGTTCAGAGTGTTGATGAAACACAGAAATTCCATCGGTATTGAATACAACACGCACCATAAGCATATTTCTCCATGGGAGTAATGTGTCAAAATGACTACGCTTTTATCGATTCCTGGGAGACCAGTAGTGGTTTTCGAAATACATTTGGAGGCATTCTGTAATCTGTGGCCGTTCAGAGTGTTGATGAAACACAGAAATTGCATCGATATTGAATACAACACGCACAATGCGCACTTTTCTCCATGGAAGTAATGTGTCAAACTGTCTACGCTTTTATCGATTCCTGGGAGACCAGTAGTAGTTTTCGAAACAGACTTGGAGGCATTCTGTAATCTGTAGATGTTCAGAGTGTTGATGAAACACAGAAATTCCATCGGTATTGAATACAACACGCACCATAAGCACTTTTCTCCATGGGAGTAATGTGTCAAACTGACTACGCTTTTATCGATTCCTGGGAGACCAGTAGTGGTTTTCGAAATATATTTGGAGGCATTCTGTAATCTGTGGACTTCAGAGTGTTGATGAAACACAGAAATTGCATCGGGATTGAATACAACATGCACCATGCGCACTTTTCTCCATGGGAGTAATGTGTCAAACTGTCTACGCTTTTATCGATTCCTGGGAGACCAGTAGTAGTTTTCGAAACACAATTGGAGGCATTCTGTAATCTGTGGCCGTTCAGAGTGTTGATGAAACACAGAAATTGCATCGGGATTGAATACAACACGCACCATGCGCACTTTTCTCCATGGGAGTAATGTGTCAAACTGTCTACGCTTTTATCGATTCCTGGGAGACCAGTAGTAGTTTTCGAAACACATTTGGAGGCATTCTGTAATCTGTGGACGTTCTGAGTGTTGATCAAACACAGAAATTGCATCGGGATTGAATACAACACGCACCATGCGCACTTTTCTCCATGGGAGTAAAGTGTCAAAATGTCTACGCTTTTATCGATTCCTGGGAGACCAGTAGTAGTTTTCGAAACACATTTGGAGGCATTCTGTAATCTGTGCACGTTCAGAGTGTTGATGAAACACAGAAATTGCATCGGGATTGAATACAACACGCAACATGCGCACTTTTCTCCATGGGAGTAATGTGTCAAACTGTCTACGCTTTTATCGATTCCTGGAAGACCAGTAGTAGTTTTCGAAATACATTTGGAGGCATTCTGTAATCTGTGGCCGTTCAGAGTGTTGATGAAACACAGAAATTGCATCGGGATTGAATACAACACGCACCATGCGCACTTTTCTCCATGGGAGTAATGTGTCAAACTGTCTACGCTTTTATCGATTCCTGGGAGACCAGTAGTAGTTTTCGAAACACATTTGGAGGCATTCTGTAATCTGTGCACGTTCAGAGTGTTGATGAAACACAGAAATTGCATCGGGATTGAATACAACACGCACCATGCGCACTTTTCTCCATGGGAGTAATGTGTCAAACTGTCTACACTTTTATCGATTCCTGGAAGACCAGTAGTAGTTTTCGAAATACATTTGGAGGCATTCTGTAATCTGTGCACGTTCAGAGTGTTGATGAAACACAGAAATTGCATCGGGATTGAATACAACACGCACCATGCGCACTTTTCTCCATGGGAGTAATGTGTCAAACTGTCTACGCTTTTATCGATTCCTGGGAGACCAGTAGTAGTTTTCGAAACACATTTGGAGGCATTCTGTAATCTGTGCACGTTCAGAGTGTTGATGAAACACAGAAATTGCATCGGGATTGAATACAACACGCACCATGCGCACTTTTCTCCATGGGAGTAATGTGTCAAACTGTCTACGCTTTTATCGATTCCTGGGAGACCAGTAGTAGTTTTCGAAACACATTTGGAGGCATTCTGTAATCTGTGCACGTTCAGAGTGTTGATGAAACACAGAAATTGCATTGGGATTGAATACAACACGCACCATGCACACTTTTCTCCATGGGAGTAATGTGTCAAACTGTCTACGCTTTTATCGATTCCTGGAAGACCAGTAGTAGTTTTCGAAATACATTTGGAGGCATTCTGTAATCTGTGGACGTTCGGAGTGTTGATGAAACACAGAAATTGCATCGGGATTGAATACAACACGCACCATGCGCACTTTCCTCCATGGGAGTAATGTGTCAAACTGTCTACGCTTTTATCGATTCCTGGGAGACCAGTAGTAGTTTTCGAAACACATTTGGAGGCATTCTGTAATCTGTGCACGTTCAGAGTGTTGATGAAACACAGAAATTGCATCGGGATTGAATACAACACGCACCATGCGCACTTTTCTCCATGGGAGTAATGTGTCAAACTGTCTACGCTTTTATCGATTCCTGGGAGACCAGTAGTAGTTTTCGAAACACATTTGGAGGCATTCTGTAATCTGTGCACGTTCAGAGTGTTGATGAAACACAGAAATTGCATCGGGATTGAATACAACACGCACCATGCGCACTTTTCTCCATGGGAGTAATGTGTCAAACTGTCTACGCTTTTATCGATTCCTGGGAGACCAGTAGTAGTTTTCGAAACACATTTGGAGGCATTCTGTGATCTGTGCACGTTCAGAGTGTTGATAAAACACAGAAATTGCATCGGGATTGAATACAACACGCAACATGCGCACTTTTCTCCATGGGAGTAATGTGTCAAACTGTCTACGCTTTTATCGATTCCTGGAAGACCAGTAGTAGTTTTCGAAATACATTTGGAGGCATTCTGTAATCTGTGGCCGTTCAGAGTGTTGATGAAACACAGAAATTGCATCGGGATTGAATACAACACGCACCATGCGCACTTTTCTCCATGGGAGTAATGTGTCAAACTGTCTACGCTTTTATCGATTCCTGGGAGACCAGTAGTAGTTTTCGAAACACATTTGGAGGCATTCTGTAATCTGTGCACGTTCAGAGTGTTGATGAAACACAGAAATTGCATCGGGATTGAATACAACACGCACCATGCGCACTTTTCTCCATGGGAGTAATGTGTCAAACTGTCTACGCTTTTATCGATTCCTGGGAGACCAGTAGTAGTTTTCGAAACACATTTGGAGGCATTCTGTAATCTGTGCACGTTCAGAGTGTTGATGAAACACAGAAATTGCATCGGGATTGAATACAACACGCACCATGCACACTTTTCTCCATGGGAGTAATGTGTCAAACTGTCTACGCTTTTATCGATTCCTGGAAGACCAGTAGTAGTTTTCGAAATACATTTGGAGGCATTCTGTAATCTGTGGACGTTCGGAGTGTTGATGAAACACAGAAATTGCATCGGGATTGAATACAACACGCACCATGCGCACTTTCCTCCATGGGAGTAATGTGTCAAACTGTCTACGCTTTTATCGATTCCTGGGAGACCAGTAGTAGTTTTCGAAACACATTTGGATGCATTCTGTAATCTGTGCACGTTCAGAGTGTTGATGAAACACAGAAATTGCATCGGGATTGAATACAACACGCACCAGGCGCACTTTTCTCCATGGGAGTAATGTGTCAAACTGTCTACGCTTTTATCGATTCCTGGGAGACCAGTAGTAGTTTTCGAAACACATTTGGAGGCATTCTGTAATCTGTGCACGTTCAGAGTGTTGATGAAACACAGAAATTGCATCGGGATTGAATACAACACGCACAATGCGCACTTTTCTCCATGGAAGTAATGTGTCAAACTGTCTACGCTTTTATCGATTCCTTGGAGACCAGTAGTAGTTTTCGAAACAGACTTGGAGGCATTCTGTAATCTGTAGATGTTCAGAGTGTTGATGAAACACAGAAATTCCATCGGTATTGAATACAACACGCACCATGCGCACTTTTCTCCATGGGAGTAATGTGTCAAACTGTCTACGCTTTTATCGATTCCTGGAAGACTAGTAGTAGTTTTCGAAATACATTTGGAGGCATTCTGTAATCTGTGGACGTTCAGAGTGTTGATGAAACACAGAAATTGCATCGGGATTGAATACAACACGCACCAGGCGCACTTTTCTCCATGGGAGTAATGTGTCAAACTGTCTACGCTTTTATCGATTCCTGGGAGACCAGTAGTAGTTTTCGAAATACATTTGGAGGCATTCTGTAATCTGTGCACGTTCAGAGTGTTGATGAAACACAGAAATTGCATCGGGATTGAATACAACACGCACCATGCGCACTTTTCTCCATGGGAGTAATGTGTCAAACTGTCTACGCTTTTATCGATTCCTGGAAGACCAGTAGTGGTTTTCGAAATACATGTCGAGGCATTCTGTAATCTGTGGCCGTTCAGAGTGTTGATGAAACACAGAAATTGCATCGGGATTGAATACAACACGCACCATACGAACTTTTCTCGATGGAAGTAATGTGTCAAACTGTCTACGCTTTTATCGATTCCTGGGAGACCAGTAGTAGTTTTCGAAACAGACTTGGAGGCATTCTGTAATCTGTAGACGTTCAGAGTGTTGATGAAACACAGAAATTCCATCGGTATTGAATACAACACGCACCATAAGCACTTTTCTCCATGGGAGTAATGTGTCAAAATGACTACGCTTTTATCGATTCCTGGGAGACCAGTAGTGGTTTTCGAAATACATTTGGAGGCATTCTGTAATCTGTGGCCGTTCAGAGTGTTGATGAAACACAGAAATTGCATCGATATTGAATACAACACGCACAATGCGCACTTTTCTCCATGGAAATAATGTGTCAAACTGTCTACGCTTTTATCGATTCCTGGGAGACCAGTAGTAGTTTTCGAAACAGACTTGGAGGCATTCTGTAATCTGTAGATGTTCAGAGTGTTGATGAAACACAGAAATTCCATCGGTATTGAATACAACACGCACCATAAGCACTTTTCTCCATGGGAGTAATGTGTCAAACTGACTACGCTTTTATCGATTCCTGGGAGACCAGTAGTGGTTTTCGAAATATATTTGGAGGCATTCTGTAATCTGTGGACTTCAGAGTGTTGATGAAACACAGAAATTGCATCGGGATTGAATACAACATGCACCATACGCACTTTTCTCCATGGGAGTAATGTGTCAAACTGTCTACGCTTTTATCGATTCCTGGGAGACCAGTAGTAGTTTTCGAAACACAATTGGAGGCATTCTGTAATCTGTGGCCGTTCAGAGTGTTGATGAAACACAGAAATTGCATCGGGATTGAATACAACACGCACCATGCGCACTTTTCTCCATGGGAGTAATGTGTCAAAATGTCTACGCTTTTATCGATTCCTGGGAGACCAGTAGTAGTTTTCGAAACACATTTGGAGGCATTCTGTAATCTGTGGACGTTCTGAGTGTTGATGAAACACAGAAATTGCATCGGGATTGAATACAACACGCACCATGCGCACTTTTCTCCATGGGAGTAAAGTGTCAAAATGTCTACGCTTTTATCGATTCCTGGGAGACCAGTAGTAGTTTTCGAAACACATTTGGAGGCATTCTGTAATCTGTGCACGTTCAGAGTGTTGATGAAACACAGAAATTGCATCGGGATTGAATACAACACGCAACATGCGCACTTTTCTCCATGGGAGTAATGTGTCAAACTGTCTACGCTTTTATCGATTCCTGGAAGACCAGTAGTAGTTTTCGAAATACATTTGGAGGCATTCTGTAATCTGTGGCCGTTCAGAGTGTTGATGAAACACAGAAATTGCATCGGGATTGAATACAACACGCACCATGCGCACTTTTCTCCATGGGAGTAATGTGTCAAACTGTCTACGCTTTCATCGATTCCTGGGAGACCAGTAGTAGTTTTCGAAACACATTTGGAGGCATTCTGTAATCTGTGCACGTTCAGAGTGTTGATGAAACACAGAAATTGCATCGGGATTGAATACAACACGCACCATGCGCACTTTTCTCCATGGGAGTAATGTGTCAAACTGTCTACGCTTTTATCGATTCCTGGAAGACCAGTAGTAGTTTTCGAAATACATTTGGAGGCATTCTGTAATCTGTGCACGTTCAGAGTGTTGATGAAACACAGAAATTGCATCGGGATTGAATACAACACGCACCATGCGCACTTTTCTCCATGGGAGTAATGTGTCAAACTGTCTACGCTTTTATCGATTCCTGGGAGACCAGTAGTAGTTTTCGAAACACATTTGGAGGCATTCTGTAATCTGTGCACGTTCAGAGTGTTGATGAAACACAGAAATTGCATCGGGATTGAATACAACACGCACCATGCGCACTTTTCTCCATGGGAGTAATGTGTCAAACTGTCTACGCTTTTATCGATTCCTGGGAGACCAGTAGTAGTTTTCGAAACACATTTGGAGGCATTCTGTAATCTGTGCACGTTCAGAGTGTTGATGAAACACAGAAATTGCATCGGGATTGAATACAACACGCACCATGCACACTTTTCTCCATGGGAGTAATGTGTCAAACTGTCTACGCTTTTATCGATTCCTGGAAGACCAGTAGTAGTTTTCGAAATACATTTGGAGGCATTCTGTAATCTGTGGACGTTCGGAGTGTTGATGAAACACAGAAATTGCATCGGGATTGAATACAACACGCACCATGCGCACTTTCCTCCATGGGAGTAATGTGTCAAACTGTCTACGCTTTTATCGATTCCTGGGAGACCAGTAGTAGTTTTCGAAACACATTTGGAGGCATTCTGTAATCTGTGCACGTTCAGAGTGTTGATGAAACACAGAAATTGCATCGGGATTGAATACAACACGCACCATGCGCACTTTTCTCCATGGGAGTAATGTGTCAAACTGTCTACGCTTTTATCGATTCCTGGGAGACCAGTAGTAGTTTTCGAAACACATTTGGAGGCATTCTGTAATCTGTGCACGTTCAGAGTGTTGATGAAACACAGAAATTGCATCGGGATTGAATACAACACGCACCATGCGCACTTTTCTCCATGGGAGTAATGTGTCAAACTGTCTACGCTTTTATCGATTCCTGGGAGACCAGTAGTAGTTTTCGAAACACATTTGGAGGCATTCTGTGATCTGTGCACGTTCAGAGTGTTGATAAAACACAGAAATTGCATCGGGATTGAATACAACACGCAACATGCGCACTTTTCTCCATGGGAGTAATGTGTCAAACTGTCTACGCTTTTATCGATTCCTGGAAGACCAGTAGTAGTTTTCGAAATACATTTGGAGGCATTCTGTAATCTGTGGCCGTTCAGAGTGTTGATGAAACACAGAAATTGCATCGGGATTGAATACAACACGCACCATGCGCACTTTTCTCCATGGGAGTAATGTGTCAAACTGTCTACGCTTTTATCGATTCCTGGGAGACCAGTAGTAGTTTTCGAAACACATTTGGAGGCATTCTGTAATCTGTGGACGTTCAGAGTGTTGATGAAACACAGAAATTGCATCGGGATTGAATACAACACGCACCATGCGCACTTTTCTCCATGGGAGTAATGTGTCAAACTGTCTACGCTTTTATCGATTCCTGGAAGACCAGTAGTAGTTTTCGAAATACATTTGGAGGCATTCTGTAATCTGTGGACGTTCAGAGTGTTGATGAAACACAGAAATTGCATCGGGATTGAATACAACACGCACCAGGCGCACTTTTCTCCATGGGAGTAATGTGTCAAACTGTCTACGCTTTTATCGATTCCTGGGAGACCAGTAGTAGTTTTCGAAACACATTTGGAGGCATTCTGTAATCTGTGCACGTTCAGAGTGTTGATGAAACACAGAAATTGCATCGGGATTGAATACAACACGCACAATGCGCACTTTTCTCCATGGAAGTAATGTGTCAAACTGTCTACGCTTTTATCGATTCCTTGGAGACCAGTAGTAGTTTTCGAAACAGACTTGGAGGCATTCTGTAATCTGTAGATGTTCAGAGTGTTGATGAAACACAGAAATTCCATCGGTATTGAATACAACACGCACCATAAGCACTTTTCTCCATGGGAGTAATGTGTCAAACTGACTACGCTTTTATCGATTCCTGGGAGACCAGTAGTGGTTTTCGAAATACATTTGGAGGCATTCTGTAATCTGTGCACGTTCAGAGTGTTGATGAAACACAGAAATTGCGTCGGGATTGAATACAACACGCACCATGCGCACTTTTCTCCATGGGAGTAATGTGTCAAACTGTCTACGCTTTTATCGATTCCTGGGAGACCAGTAGTAGTTTTCGAAACACAATTGGAGGCATTCTGTAATCTGTGGCCGTTCAGAGTGTTGATGTTGTTGTTGTTGTCTTCAGTCCTGAGACTGGTTTGATGCAGCTCTCCATGCTACTCTATCCTGTGTAAGCTGCTTCATCTCCCAGTACCTACTGCAACCTACATCCTTCTGAATCTGCTTAGTGTACTCATCTCTCGGTCTCCCTCTACGATTTTTACCCTCCACGCTGCCCTCCAATGCTAAATTTGTGATCCCTTGATGCCTCAGAACATGTCCTACCAACCGATCCCTTCTTCTAGTCAAGTTGTGCCACAAACTTCTCTTCTCCCCAATCCTATTCAATACCTCCTCATTAGTTACGTGATCTATCCACCTTATCTTCAGTATTCTTCTGTAGCACCACATTTCGAAAGCTTCTATTCTCTTCTTGTCCAAACTAGTTATCGTCCATGTTTCACTTCCATACATGGCTACACTCCAAACAAATACTTTCAGGAACGACTTCCTGATACATAAATCTATATTCGATGTTAACAAATTTCTCTTCTTCAGAAACGCTTTCCTTGCCATTGCCAGTCTACATTTTATATCCTCTCTACTTCGACCATCATCAGTTATTTTACTTCCTAAATAGCAAAACTCCTTTACTACTTTAAGTGTCTCATTTCCTAATCTAATTCCCTCAGCATCACCCGATTTAATTTGACTACATTCCATTATCCTCGTTTTGCTTTTGTTGATGTTCATCTTATATCCTCCTTTCAAGACACTGTCCATTCCGTTCAACTGCTCTTCCAAGTCCTTTGCCGTCTCTGACAGAATTACAATGTCATCGGCGAATCTCAAAGTTTTTACTTCGTCTCCATGAATTTTAATACCTACTCCAAATGTTTCTTTTGTTTCCTTTACTGCTTGCTCAATATACAGATTGAATAACATCGGGGAGAGGCTACAACCCTGTCTCACTCCTTTCCCAACCACTGCTTCCCTTTCATGCCCCTCGACTCTTATTACTGCAATCTGGTTTCTGTACAAATTATAAATAGCCTTTCGCTCCCTGTATTTCACCCCTGCCACCTTTAGAATTTGAAAAAGAGTATTCCAGTCAACATTGTCAAAAGCTTTCTCTAAGTCTACAAATGCTAGAAACGTAGGTTTGCCTTTTCTTAATCTTTCTTCTAAGATAAGTCGTAAGGTCAGTATTGCCTCACGTGTTCCAACATTTCGACGGAATCCAAACTGATCCTCCCCGAGGTCTGCATCTACCAGTTTTTCCATTCGTCTGTAAAGAATTCGCGTTAGTATTTTGCAGCCGTGGCTTATTAAACTGATAGTTCGGTAATTTTCACATCTGTCAGCACCTGCTTTCTTTGGGATTGGAATTATTATATTCTTCTTGAAGTCTGAGGGTATTTCGCCTGTCTCATACATCTTGCTCACCAGCTGGTAGAGTTTTGTCATGACTGGCTCTCCCAAGGCCGTCAGTAGTTCTAATGGAATGTTGTCTACTCCGGGGGCCTTGTTTCGACTCAGGTCTTTCAGTGCTCTGTCAAACTCTTCACGCAGTATCGTATCTCCCATTTCGTCTTCATCTACATCCTCTTCCATTTCCATAATATTGTCCTCAAGTACATCGCCCTTGTATAAACCTTCTATATACTCCTTCCACCTTTCTGCCTTCCCTTCTTTGCTTAGAACTGGGCTGCCATCTGAGCTCTTGATATTCATACACGTGGTTCTCTTCTCTCCAAAGGTCTCTTTAATTTTCCTGTAGGCAGTATCTATCTTACCCCTAGTGAGATAAGCTTCTACATCCTTACATTTGTCCTCTAGCCATCCCTGTTTAGCCATTTTGCACTTCCTGTCGATCTCATTTTTGAGACGTTTGTATTCCTTTTTGCCTGCTTCATTTACTGCATTTTTATATTTTCTCCTTCCATCAATTAAATTTAATATTTCTTCTGTTACCCAAGGATTTCTAGCAGCCCTCGTCTTTGTACCTACTTTATCCTCTGCTGCCTTCACTACTACATCCCTCAGAGCTACCCATTCTTCTTCTACTGTATTTCTTTCCCCTATTCCTGTCAATTGTTCCCTTATGCTCTCTCTGAAACTCTGTACAACCTCTGGTTCTTTCAGTTTATCCAGGTCCCATCTCCTTAATTTCCCACATTTTTGCAGTTTCTTCAGTTTTACTCTACAGGTCATAACCAATAGATTGTGGTCAGAGTCCACATCTGCCCCTGGAAATGTCTTACAACTTAAAACCTGGTTCCTAAATCTCTGTCTTACCATTATATAATCTATCTGATACCTTTTAGTATCTCTAGGGTTCTTCCACGTATACAACCTTCTTTCATGATTCTTAAACCAAGTGTTAGCTATGATTAAGTTGTGCTCTGTGCAAAATTCTACTAGGCGGTTTCCTCTTTCATTTCTTAGCCCCAATCCATATTCACCTACTATGTTTCCTTCTCTCCCTTTTCCTATACTCGAATTCCAGTCACCCATTACTATTAAATTTTCGTCTCCCTTCACTATCTGAATGATTTCTTTTATTTCATCGTACATTTCATCAATTTCTTCATCATCTGCAGAGCTAGTTGGCATATAAACTTGTACTACTGTAGTAGGTGTGGGCTTCGTATCTATCTTGGCCACAATAATGCGTTCACTATGCTGTTTGTAGTAGCTTACCCGCATTCCTATTTTCCTATTCATTATTAAACCTACTCCTGCATTACCCCTATTTGATTTTGTGTTTATAACCCTGTAGTCACCTGACCAGAAGTCTTGTTCCTCCTGCCACCGAACTTCACTAATTCCCACTATATCTAACTTTAACCTATCCATTTCCCTTTTTAAATTTTCTAACCTACCTGCCCGATTAAGGGTTCTGACATTCCACGCTCCGATCCGTAGAACGCCAGTTTTCTTTCTCCTGATAACGACATCCTCCTGAGTAGTCCCCGCCCGGAGATCCGAATGGGGGACTATTTTACCTCCGGAATATTTTACCCGAGAGGATGCCATCATCATTTAATTATACAGTAAAGCTGCATGTCCTCGGGAAAAATTACGGCTGTAGTTTCCCCTTGCTTTCAGCCGTTCGCAGTACCAGCACAGCAAGGCCGTTTTGGTTAATGTTGCAAGGCCAGATCAGTCAATCATCCAGACTGTTGCCCCTGCAACTACTGAAAAGGCTGCTGCCCCTCTTCAGGAACCACACGTTTGTCTGGCCTCTCAACAGATACCCCTCCGTTGTGGTTGCACCTACGGTACGGCCATCTGTATCGCTGAGGCACGCAAGCCTCCCCACCAACGGCAAGGTCCATGGTTCATGGGGGGGGGGATGAAACACAGAAATTGCATCGGGATTGAATACAACACGCACCATGCGCACTTTTCTCCATGGGAGTAATGTGTCAAAATGTCTACGCTTTTATCGATTCCTGGGAGACCAGTAGTAGTTTTCGAAACACATTTGGAGGCATTCTGTAATCTGTGGACGTTCTGAGTGTTGATGAAACACAGAAATTGCATCGGGATTGAATACAACACGCACCATGCGCACTTTTCTCCATGGGAGTAATGTGTCAAACTGTCTACGCTTTTATCGATTCCTGGGAGACCAGTAGTAGTTTTCGAAAGACATTTGGAGGCATTCTGTATTCTGTGCAGGTTCAGAGTGTTGATGAAACACAGAAATTGCATCGGGATTGAATACAACACGCACCATGCGCACTTTTCTCCATGGGAGTAATGTGTCAAACTGTCTACGCTTTTATCGATTCCTGGGAGACCAGTAGTAGTTTTCGAAACACATTTGGAGGCATTCTGTAATCTGTGCACGTTCAGAGTGTTGATGAAACACAGAAATTGCATCGGGATTGAATACAACACGCACCATGCGCACTTTTCTCCATGGGAGTAATGTCTGAAACTGTCTACGCTTTTATCGATTCCTGGGAGACCAGTAGTAGTTTTCGAAACACATTTGGAGGCATTCTGTAATCTGTGCACGTTCAGAGTGTTGATGAAACACAGAAATTGCATCGGGATTGAATACAACACGCACCATGCGCACTTTTCTCCATGGGAGTAATGTGTCAAACTGTCTACGCTTTTATCGATTCCTGGGAGACCAGTAATAGTTTTCGAAACATATTTGGAGGCATTCTGTAATCTGTGCACGTTCAGAGTGTTGATGAAACACAGAAATTGCATCGGGATTAAATACAACACGCACCATGCGCACTTTTCTCCATGGGAGTAATGTCTCAAACTGTCTACGCTTTTATCGATTCCTGGGAGACCAGTAGTAGTTTTCGAAACACATTTGGAGGCACTCTGTAATCTGTAGACGTTCAGAGTGTTGATAAAACACAGAAATTGCATCGGGATTGAATAAAACACGCACCATGCGCACTTTTCTCCATGAGAGTAATGTCTCAAACTGTCTACGTTTTTATCGATACCTGGGAGACCAGTAGTAGTTTTCGAAACACATTTGGAGGCATTGTGTAATCTGTGGACTTCAGAGTGTTGATGAAACACAGAAATTGCATTGGGTTTGAATACAACACGCACCATGCGCACATTTCCCCATGCGAATAATGTCTCAAAGTGTCTACGCTTTTATCGACTCCTGAGAGACCAGCAGTAGTTTTCGAAACACATTTGGAGGCATTCTGTAATCTGTGGACGTTCAGAGTGTTGATGAAACACAGAAATTACATCGGGATTGAATACAACATGCACCATGCGCACTTTTCTCCATGGGAGTAATGTCTCAAACTGTCTACGCTTTTATCGATTCCTGGGAGACCAGTAGTAGTTTTCGAAACACAATTGGAGGCATTCTGTAATCTGTGGACGTTCAGAGTGTTGATGAAACACAGAAATTGCATTGGGATTGAATACAACACGCACCATGAGCACTTTTCTCCATGGGAGTAATGTCTCAAACTGTCTACGCTTTTATCGATTCCTGGGAGACCGGTAGTAGTCTTCGAAACACATTTGGAGGCATTCTGTAATCTGTAGACGTTCAGAGTGCTGATGAAACAGAGAAATTGCATCGGTATTGAATACAACAGGCACCATGCGCACTTTTCTCCATGGGAGTAATGTCTCAAACTGTCTACGCTTTTATCGATTCCTGGGAGACCAGTAATAGTTTTCGAAACACAATTGGAGGCATTCTGTAATCTGTAGACGTTCAGAGTGTTGATGAAACACAGAAATTGCATCGGTATTGGATACACCACGCACCATGAGCACTTTTCTATATGGGAGTAATGTCTCAAACTGTCTACGTTTTATCGATTCCTGGGAGACCATTGGTAGTTTTCGATACACATTTGGAGGCATTCTGTAATCTGTAGACGTTCAGAGTGTTGATGAAACACAGAAATTGCTTCGGGATTGAATACAACAAGCACCATGCGCACTTTTCTCCATGGGAGTAATGTCTCAAACTGTCTACGCCTTTATCGATTCCTGGGAGAACAGTAGTAGTTCTCGAAAATCCTATTTGGAGGCATTCTGTAATCTGTAGACGTTCAGAGTGTTGATGAAACACAGAAATTGCTTCGGGATTGAATACAACAAGCACCATGCGCACTTTTCTCCATGGGAGTAATGTCTCAAACTGTCTACGCTTTTATCGATTCCTGGGAGACCAGTAGTAGTTTTCGAAACACATTTGGAGGCATTTTGTAACGTGTGGACTTCAGAGTGTTGATGAGACACAGAAATTGCATCGGGATTGAATACAACACACACCATGCGCACTTTTCACCATGGGAGTAATGTCTCAAACTGTCTACGCTTTTATCGATTCCTAGGAGACCAGTAGTAGTTTTCTAAACACATTTTGAGGCATTCTGTAATCTGTGGACGTTCAGAGTGTTGATGAAACACAGAAATTGCATCGGGATTGAATATAACACGCACCATGCGCACTTTTCTCCATGGGAGTAATGTCTCAAAGTGTCTACGCTTTTATCGATTCCTGGGAGACCAGTAGTAGTTTTCGAAATACATTTTGAGGCATTCTGTAATCTGTGGACGTTCAGAGTGTTGATGAAACACAGAAATTGCATCGGTATTGAATACAACACGCACCACGAGCACTTTTCTCCATGGGAGTAATGTCTCAAACTGTCTACGCTTTTATCGTTTCCTGGGAGACCAGTAGTAGTTTTCGAAACACATTTGGAGGCATTCTGTAATCTGTGGACGTTCACAGTGTTGATGAAACACAGAAATTGCATCGGTATTGAATACAACACGCACCAAGAGCACTTTTCTCCATGGGAGTAATGTCTCAAACTGTCTACGCTTTTATCGATTCCTGGGAGACCAGTAGTAGTTTTCGAAACACATTTGGAGGCATTTTGTAATCTGTGGACGTTCAGAGTGTTGATGAAACACAGAAATTGCAACGGTATTGAATATAACACGCCCCATGCGCACTTTTCTTCATGGGAGTAATGTCTCAAAGTGTCTACGCTTTTATCGATTCCTGGGAGACCAGTAGTAGTTTTCGAAATACATTTTGAGGCATTCTGTAATCTGTGGACGTTCAGAGTGTTGATGAAACACAGAAATTGCATCGGTATTGAATACAACACGGACCACGAGCACTTTTCTCCATAAGAGTAATGTCTCAAACTGTCTACGCTTTATCGATTCCTGGGAGACCATTGGTAGTTTTCGAAACACAATTGGAGGCATTCTGTAATCTGTGGACGTTCATAGTGTTGATGAAACACAGAAATTGCATTGGGATTGAATACAACACGCACCATGAGCACTTTTCTCCATGGGAGTAATGTCTTAAACTGTTTACGCTTTATTCGATTCCTGGGAGACCAGTAGTAGTTTTAGAAATACATTTGGAGGCATTCTGTAATCTGTGGACGTTCAGAGTGTTGATGAAACACAGAAATTGCATCGGGATTAAATACAACACGCACCATGCGCACTTTTCTCCATGGGAGTAATGTCTCAAACTGTCTACGCTTTTATCGATTCCTGGGAGACCAGTAGTAGTTTTCGAAACACATTTGGAGGCACTCTCTAATCTGTAGACGTTCAGAGTGTTGATAAAACACAGAAATTGCATCGGGATTGAATAAAACACGCACCATGCGCACTTTTCTCCATGGGAGTAATGTCTCAAACTGTCTACGTTTTTATCGATACCTGGGAGACCAGTAGTAGTTTTCGAAACACATTTGGAGGCATTCTGTAATCAGTGGACTTCAGAGTGTTGATGAAACACAGAAATTGCATTGGGTTTGAATACAACACGCACCATGCGCACATTTCCCCATGCGAATAATGTCTCAAAGTGTCTACGCTTTTATCGACTCCTGAGAGACCAGCAGTAGTTTTCGAAACACATTTGGAGGCATTCTGTAATCTGTGGACGTTCAGAGTGTTGATGAAACACAGAAATTACATCGGGATTGAATACAACATGCACCATGCGCACTTTTCTCCATGGGAGTAATGTCTCAAACTGTCTACGCTTTTATCGATTCCTGGGAGACCAGTAGTAGTTTTCGAAACACAATTGGAGGCATTCTGTAATCTGTGGACGTTCAGAGTGTTGATGAAACACAGAAATTGCATTGGGATTGAATACAACACGCACCATGAGCACTTTTCCTAATGGGAGTAATGTCTCAAACTGTCTACGCTTTTTTCGATTCCTGGGAGACCAGTAGCAGTTTTCGAAACACATTTGGAGGCATTCTATAATCTGTGGACGTTCAGAGTGTTGATGAAACACAGAAATTGCATTGGGATTGAATACAACACGCACCATGCGCACTTTTCTCCATGGGAGTAATGTCTCAAACTGTCTACGCTTTTATCGATTCCTGGGAGACCGGTAGTAGTCTTCGAAACACATTTGGAGGCATTCTGTAATCTGTAGACGTTCAGAGTGCTGATGAAACAGAGAAATTGCATCGGTATTGAATACAACAGGCACCATGCGCACTTTTCTCCATGGGAGTAATGTCTCAAACTGTCTACGCTTTTATCGATTCCTGGGAGACAAGTAATAGTTTTCGAAACACAATTGGAGGCATTCTGTAATCTGTAGACGTTCAGAGTGTTGATGAAACACAGAAATTGCATCGGTATTGGATACACCACGCACCATGAGCACTTTTCTATATGGGAGTAATGTCTCAAACTGTCTACGTTTTATCGATTCCTGGGAGACCATTGGTAGTTTTCGATACACATTTGGAGGCATTCTGTAATCTGTAGACGTTCAGAGTGTTGATGAAACACAGAAATTGCTTCGGGATTGAATACAACAAGCACCATGCGCACTTTTCTCCATGGGAGTAATGTCTCAAACTGTCTACGCCTTTATCGATTCCTGGGAGAACAGTAGTAGTTCTCGAAAATCCTATTTGGAGGCATTCTGTAATCTGTAGACGTTCAGAGTGTTGATGAAACACAGAAATTGCTTCGGGATTGAATACAACAAGCACCATGCGCACTTTTCTCCATGGGAGTAATGTCTCAAACTGTCTACGCTTTTATCGATTCCTGGGAGACCAGTAGTAGTTTTCGAAACACATTTGGAGGCATTTTGTAACGTTTGGACTTCAGAGTGTTGATGAGACACAGAAATTGCATCGGGATTGAATACAACACACACCATGCGCACTTTTCACCATGGGAGTAATGTCTCAAACTGTCTACGCTTTTATCGATTCCTGGGAGACCAGTAGTAGTTTTCTAAACACATTTTGAGGCATTCTGTAATCTGTGGACGTTCAGAGTGTTGATGAAACACAGAAATTGCATCGGGATTGAATATAACACGCACCATGCGCACTTTTCTCCATGGGAGTAATGTCTCAAAGTGTCTACGCTTTTATCGATTCCTGGAAGACCAGTAGTAGTTTTCGAAATACATTTTGAGGCATTCTGTAATCTGTGGACGTTCAGAGTGTTGATGAAACACAGAAATTGCATCGGTATTGAATACAACACGCACCACGAGCACTTTTCTCCATGGGAGTAATGTCTCAAACTGTCTACGCTTTTATCGTTTCCTGGGAGACCAGTAGTAGTTTTCGAAACACATTTGGAGGCATTCTGTAATCTGTGGACGTTCACAGTGTTGATGAAACACAGAAATTGCATCGGTATTGAATACAACACGCACCAAGAGCACTTTTCTCCATGGGAGTAATGTCTCAAACTGTCTACGCTTTTATCGATTCCTGGGAGACCAGTAGTAGTTTTCGAAACACATTTGGAGGCATTTTGTAATCTGTGGACGTTCAGAGTGTTGATGAAACACAGAAATTGCAACGGTATTGAATATAACACGCCCCATGCGCACTTTTCTTCATGGGAGTAATGTCTCAAAGTGTCTACGCTTTTATCGATTCCTGGGAGACCAGTAGTAGTTTTCGAAATACATTTTGAGGCATTCTGTAATCTGTGGACGTTCAGAGTGTTGATGAAACACAGAAATTGCATCGGTATTGAATACAACACGGACCACGAGCACTTTTCTCCATAAGAGTAATGTCTCAAACTGTCTACGCTTTATCGATTCCTGGGAGACCATTGGTAGTTTTCGAAACACAATTGGAGGCATTCTGTAATCTGTGGACGTTCATAGTGTTGATGAAACACAGAAATTGCATTGGGATTGAATACAACACGCACCATGAGCACTTTTCTCCATGGGAGTAATGTCTTAAACTGTTTACGCTTTATTCGATTCCTGGGAGACCAGTAGTAGTTTTAGAAATACATTTGGAGGCATTCTGTAATCTGTGGACGTTCAGAGTGTTGATGAAACACAGAAATTGCATCGGGATTAAATACAACACGCACCATGCGCACTTTTCTCCATGGGAGTAATGTCTCAAACTGTCTACGCTTTTATCGATTCCTGGGAGACCAGTAGTAGTTTTCGAAACACATTTGGAGGCACTCTCTAATCTGTAGACGTTCAGAGTGTTGATAAAACACAGAAATTGCATCGGGATTGAATAAAACACGCACCATGCGCACTTTTCTCCATGGGAGTAATGTCTCAAACTGTCTACGTTTTTATCGATACCTGGGAGACCAGTAGTAGTTTTCGAAACACATTTGGAGGCATTCTGTAATCAGTGGACTTCAGAGTGTTGATGAAACACAGAAATTGCATTGGGTTTGAATACAACACGCACCATGCGCACATTTCCCCATGCGAATAATGTCTCAAAGTGTCTACGCTTTTATCGACTCCTGAGAGACCAGCAGTAGTTTTCGAAACACATTTGGAGGCATTCTGTAATCTGTGGACGTTCAGAGTGTTGATGAAACACAGAAATTACATCGGGATTGAATACAACATGCACCATGCGCACTTTTCTCCATGGGATTAATGTCTCAAACTGTCTACGCTTTTATCGATTCCTGGGAGACCAGTAGTAGTTTTCGAAACACAATTGGAGGCATTCTGTAATCTGTGGACGTTCAGAGTGTTGATGAAACACAGAAATTGCATTGGGATTGAATACAACACGCACCATGAGCACTTTTCTCCATGGGAGTAATGTCTCAAACTGTCTACGCTTTTTTCGATTCCTGGGAGACCAGTAGCAGTTTTCGAAACACATTTGGAGGCATTCTATAATCTGTGGACGTTCAGAGTGTTGATGAAACACAGAAATTGCATTGGGATTGAATACAACACGCACCATGCGCACTTTTCTCCATGGGAGTAATGTCTCAAACTGTCTACGCTTTTATCGATTCCTGGGAGACCGGTAGTAGTCTTCGAAACACATTTGGAGGCATTCTGTAATCTGTAGACGTTCAGAGTGCTGATGAAACAGAGAAATTGCATCGGTATTGAATACAACAAGCACCATGCGCACTTTTCTCCATGGGAGTAATGTCTCAAACTGACTACGCTTTTATCGATTCCTGGGAGACCAGTAATAGTTTTCGAAACACAATTGGAGGCATTCTGTAATCTGTAGACGTTCAGAGTGTTGATGAAACACAGAAATTGCATCGGTATTGGATACACCACGCACCATGAGCACTTTTCTATATGGGAGTAATGTCTCAAACTGTCTACGTTTTATCGATTCCTGGGAGACCATTGGTAGTTTTCGATACACATTTGGAGGCATTCTGTAATCTGTAGACGTTCAGAGTGTTGATGAAACACAGAAATTGCTTCGGGATTGAATACAACAAGCACCATGCGCACTTTTCTCCATGGGAGTAATGTCTCAAACTGTCTACGCCTTTATCGATTCCTGGGAGAACAGTAGTAGTTCTCGAAAATCCTATTTGGAGGCATTCTGTAATCTGTGGACGTTCAGAGTGTTGATGAAACACAGAAATTGCTTCGGGATTGAATACAACAAGCACCATGCGCACTTTTCTCCATGGGAGTAATGTCTCAAACTGTCTACGCTTTTATCGATTCCTGGGAGACCAGTAGTAGTTTTCGAAACACATTTGGAGGCATTTTGTAACGTGTGGACTTCAGAGTGTTGATGAGACACAGAAATTGCATCGGGATTGAATACAACACACACCATGCGCACTTTT
This sequence comes from Schistocerca gregaria, assembly GCF_023897955.1. NCBI lineage: Eukaryota > Metazoa > Arthropoda > Insecta > Orthoptera > Acrididae > Schistocerca > Schistocerca gregaria. The sequence goes on from NW_026061730.1 coordinate 7,022,746, forward strand.
CACCATGGGAGTAATGTCTCAAACTGTCTACGCTTTTATCGATTCCTGGGAGACCAGTAGTAGTTTTCTAAACACATTTTGAGGCATTCTGTAATCTGTGGACGTTCAGAGTGTTGATGAAACACAGAAATTGCTTCGGGATTGAATATAACACGCACCATGCGCACTTTTCTCCATGGGAGTAATGTCTCAAAGTGTCTACGCTTTTATCGATTCCTGGGAGACCAGTAGTAGTTTTCGAAATACATTTTGAGGCATTCTGTAATCTGTGGACGTTCAGAGTGTTGATGAAACACAGAAATTGCATCGGTATTGAATACAACACGCACCACGAGCACTTTTCTCCATGGGAGTAATGTCTCAAACTGTCTACGCTTTTATCGTTTCCTGGGAGACCAGTAGTAGTTTTCGAAACACATTTGGAGGCATTCTGTAATCTGTGGACGTTCAGAGTGTTGATGAAACACAGAAATTGCATCGGTATTGAATACAACTCGCACCACGAGCACTTTTCTCCATGGGAGTAATGTCTCAAACTGTCTACGCTTTTATCGATTTCTGGGAGACCAGTAGTAGTTTTCGAAACACATTTGGAGGCATTTTGTAATCTGTGGACGTTCAGAGTGTTGATGAAACACAGAAATTGCAACGGTATTGAATATAACACGCACCATGCGCACTTTTCTCCATGGGAGTAATGTCTCAAAGTGTCTACGCTTTTATCGATTCCTGGGAGACCAGTAGTAGTTTTCGAAATACATTTTGAGGCATTCTGTAATCTGTGGACGTTCAGAGTGTTGATGAAACACAGAAATTGCATCGGTATTGAATACAACACGCACCACGAGCACTTTTCTCCATAAGAGTAATGTCTCAAACTGTCTACGCTTTATCGATTCCTGGGAGACCATTGGTAGTTTTCGAAACACAATTGGAGGCATTCTGTAATCTGTGGACGTTCATAGTGTTGATGAAACACAGAAATTGCATTGGGAATGAATACAACACGCACCATGAGCACTTTTCTCCATGGGAGTAATGTCTCAAACTGTTTACGCTTTTTTCGATTCCTGGAAGACCAGTAGTAGTTTTCGAAACACATTTGGAGGCATTCTATAATCTGTGGATGTTCAGAGTGTTGATGAAACACAGAAATTGCATTGGGATTGAATACAACACGCACCATGCGCACTTTTCTCCATGGGAGTAATGTCTCAAACTGTCTACGCTTTTATCGATTCCTGGGAGACCGGTAGTAGTTTTCGAAACACATTTGGAGGCATTCTGTAATCTGTGGACGTTCAGAGTTTTGATGAAACACAGAAATTGCATCAGGATTGAATACAACACGCACCATGCGCACTTTTCTCCATGGGAGTAATGTCTCAAAGTGTCTACGCTTTTATCGATTCCTGGTAGACCAGTAGTAGTTTTAGAAATACATTTGGAGGCATTCTGTAATCTGTGGACGTTCAGAGTGTTGATGAAACACAGAAATTGCATCGGGATTAAATACAACACGCACCATGCGCACTTTTCTCCATGGGAGTAATGTCTCAAACTGTCTACGCTTTTATCGATTCCTGGGAGACCAGTAGTAGTTTTCGAAACACATTTGGAGGCACTCTCTAATCTGTAGACGTTCAGAGTGTTGATAAAACACAGAAATTGCATCGGGATTGAATAAAACACGCACCATGCGCACTTTTCTCCATGGGAGTAATGTCTCAAACTGTCTACGTTTTTATCGATACCTGGGAGACCAGTAGTAGTTTTCTAAACACATTTGGAGGCATTCTGTAATCTGTGGACTTCAGAGTGTTGATGAAACACAGAAATTGCATTGGGTTTGAATACAACAAGCACCATGCGCACATTTCCCCATGCGAATAATGTCTCAAAGTGTCTACGCTTTTATCGACTCCTGAGAGACCAGCAGTAGTTTTCGAAACACATTTGGAGGCATTCTGTAATCTGTGGACGTTCAGAGTGTTGATGAAACACAGAAATTACATCGGGATTGAATACAACATTCACCATGCGCACTTTTCTCCATGGGAGTAATGTCTCAAACTGTCTACGCTTTTATCGATTCCTGGGAGACCAGTAGTAGTTTTCGAAACACAATTGGAGGCATTCTGTAATCTGTGGACGTTCAGAGTGTTGATGAAACACAGAAATTGCATTGGGATTGAATACAACACGCACCATGAGCACTTTTCTCCATGGGAGTAATGTCACAAACTGTCTACGCTTTTTTCGATTCCTGGGAGACCAGTAGCAGTTTTCGAAACACATTTGGAGGCATTCTATAATCTGTGGACGTTCAGAGTGTTGATGAAACACAGAAATTGCATTGGGATTGAATAAAACACGCACCATGCGCACTTTTCTCCATGGGAGTAATGTCTCAAACTGTCTACGCTTTTATCGATTCCTGGGAGACCGGTAGTAGTCTTCGAAACACATTTGGAGGCATTCTGTAATCTGTAGACGTTCAGAGTGCTGATGAAACAGAGAAATTGCATCGGTATTGAATACAACAGGCACCATGCGCACTTTTCTCCATGGGAGTAATGTCTCAAGCTGTCTACGCTTTTATCGATTCCTGGGAGTCCAGTAATAGTTTTCGAAACACAATTGGAGGCATTCTGTAATCTGTAGACGTTCAGAGTGTTGATGAAACACAGAAATTGCATCGGTATTGGATACATCACGCACCATGAGCACTTTTCTATATGGGAGTAATGTCTCAAACTGTCTACGTTTTATCGATTCCTGGGAGACCATTGGTAGTTTTCGATACACATTTGGAGGCATTCTGTAATCTGTAGACGTTCAGAGTGTTGATGAAACACAGAAATTGCTTCGGGATTGAATACAACAAGCACCATGCGCACTTTTCTCCATGGGAGTAATGTCTCAAACTGTCTACGCCTTTATCGATTCCTGGGAGAACAGTAGTAGTTCTCGAAAATCCTATTTGGAGGCATTCTGTAATCTGTGGACGTTCAGAGTGTTGATGAAACACAGAAATTGCTTCGGGATTGAATACAACAAGCACCATGCGCACTTTTCTCCATGGGAGTAATGTCTCAAACTGTCTACGCTTTTATCGATTCCTGGGAGACCAGTAGTAGTTTTCGAAACACATTTGGAGGCATTTTGTAACGTGTGGACTTCAGAGTGTTGATGAGACACAGAAATTGCATCGGGATTGAATACAACACACACCATGCGCACTTTTCACCATGGGAGTAATGTCTCAAACTGTCTACGCTTTTATCGATTCCTGGGAGACTAGTAGTAGTTTTCTAAACACATTTTGAGGCATTCTGTAATCTGTGGACGTTCAGAGTGTTGATGAAACACAGAAATTGCATCGGGATTGAATATAACACGCACCATGCGCACTTTTCTCCATGGGAGTAATGTCTCAAAGTGTCTACGCTTTTATCGATTCCTGGCAGACCAGTAGTAGTTTTCGAAATACATTTTGAGGCATTCTGTAATCTGTGGACGTTCAGAGTGTTGATGAAACACAGAAATTGCATCGGTATTGAATACAACACGCACCATGAGCACTTTTCTCCATGGGAGTAATGTCTCAAACTGTCTACGCTTCTATCGTTTCCTGGGAGACCAGTAGTAGTTTTCGAAACACATTTGGAGGCATTTTGTAATCTGTGGACTTCAGAGAGTTGATGAAACACAGAAATTGCATCGGGATTGAATACAACACGCACCATGCGCAATTTTCTCCATGGGAGTAATGTCTCAAACTGTCTACGCTTTTATCGATTCCTGGGAGACCAGTAGTAGTTTTCTAAACACATTTCGAGGCATTCTGTAATCGGTGGACGTTCAGAGTGTTGAAAAACACAGGAATTGCATCGGGATTGAATACAACACGCACCATGCGCACTTTTCTCCATGGGAGTAATGTCTCAAACTGTCTACGCTTTTATCGATTCCTGGGAGACCAGTAGTTGTTTTCGAAACACAATTGGAGGCATTCTGTAATCTGTGGACGTTCAGAGTGTTGATGAAACACAGAAATTGCATTGGGATTGAATACAACACGCACCATGAGCACTTTTCTCCATGGGAGTAATGTCTCAAACTGTCTACGCTTTTTTCGATTCCTGGGAGACCAGTAGTAGTTTTCGAAACACATTAGGAGGCATTCTATAATCTGTGGACGTTCAGAGTGTTGATGAAACACAGAAATTGCATCGGGATTGAATATAACACGCACCATGCGCACTTTTCTCCATGGGAGTAATGTCTCAAAGTGTCTACGCTTTTATCGATTCCTGGGAGACCAGTAGTAGTTTTCGAAACACATTTTGAGGCATTCTGTAATCTGTGGACGTTCAGAGTGTTGATGAAACACAGAAATTGCATCGGTATTGAATACAACACGCACCACGAGCACTTTTCTCCATGGGAGTAATGTCTCAAACTGTCTACGCTTTTATCGATTCCTGGGAGACCAGTAGTAGTTTTCGAAATACATTTTGAGGCATTCTGTAATCTGTGGACGTTCAGAGTGTTGATGAAACACAGATATTGCATCGGTATTGAATACAACACGCACCACGAGCACTTTTCTCCATAAGAGTAATGTCTCAAACTGTCTACGCTTTATCGATTCCTGGGAGACCATTGGTAGTTTTCGAAACACAATTGGAGGCATTCTGTAATCTGTGGACGTTCATAGTGTTGATGAAACACAGAAATTGCATTGGGATTGAATACAACACGCACCATGAGCACTTTTCTCCATGGGAGTAATGTCTCAAACTGTTTACGCTTTTTTCGATTCCTGGGAGACCAGTAGTAGTTTTCGAAACACATTTGGAGGCATTCTATAATCTGTGGATGTTCAGAGTGTTGATGAAACACAGAAATTGCATTGGGATTGAATACAACACGCACCATGCGCACTTTTCTCCATGGGAGTAATGTCTCAAACTGTCTACGCTTTTATCGATTCCTGGGAGACCGGTAGTAGTTTTCGAAACACATTTGGAGGCATTCTGTAATCTGTGGACGTTCAGAGTGTTGATGAAACACAGAAATTGCATCAGGATTGAATACAACACGCACCATGCGCACTTTTCTCCATGGGAGTAATGTCTCAAAGTGTCTACGCTTTTATCGATTCCTGAGAGACCAGTAGTAGTTTTAGAGATACATTTGGAGGCATTCTGTAATCTGTGGACGTTCAGAGTGTTGATGAAACACAGAAATTGCATCGGGATTAAATACAACACGCACCATGCGCACTTTTCTCCATGGGAGTAATGTCTCAAACTGTCTACGCTTTTATCGATTCCTGGGAGACCAGTAGTAGTTTTCGAAACACATTTGGAGGCACTCTCTAATCTGTAGACGTTCAGAGTGTTGATAAAACACAGAAATTGCATCGGGATTGAATAAAACACGCACCATGCGCACTTTTCTCCATGGGAGTTATGTCTCAAACTGTCTACGTTTTTATCGATACCTGGGAGACCAGTAGTAGTTTTCGAAACACATTTGGAGGCATTCAGTAATCTGTGGACTTCAGAGTGTTGATGAAACACAGAAATTGCATTGGGTTTGAATACAACACGCACCATGCGCACATTTCCCCATGCGAATAATGTCTCAAAGTGTCTACGCTTTTATCGACTCCTGAGAGACCAGCAGTAGTTTTCGAAACACATTTGGAGGCATTCTGTAATCTGTGGACGTTCAGAGTGTTGATGAAACACAGAAATTACATCGGGATTGAATACAACACGCACCATGCGCACTTTTCTCCATGGGAGTAATGTCTCAAACTGTCTACGCTTTTATCGATTCCTGGGAGACCAGTAGTAGTTTTCGAAACACAATTGGAGGCATTCTGTAATCTGCGGACGTTCAGAGTGTTGATGAAACACAGAAATTGCATTGGGATTGAATACAACACGCACCATGAGCACTTTTCTCCATGGGAGTAATGTCTCAAACTGTCTACGTTTTTTCGATTCCTGGGAGACCAGTAGCAGTTTTCGAAACACATTTGGAGGCATTCTATAATCTGTGGACGTTCAGAGTGTTGATGAAACACAGAATTTGCATTGGGATTGAATACAACACGCACCATGCGCACTTTTCTCCATGGGAGTAATGTCTCAAACTGTCTACGCTTTTATCGATTCCTGGGAGACCGGTAGTAGTCTTCGAAACACATTTGGAGGCATTCTGTAATCTGTAGACGTTCAGAGTGCTGATGAAACAGAGAAATTGCATCGGTATTGAATACAACAGGCACCATGCGCACTTTTCTCCATGGGAGTAATGTCTCAAACTGTCTACGCTTTTATCGATTCCTGGGAGACCAGTAATAGTTTTCGAAACACAATTGGAGGCATTCTGTAATCTGTAGACGTTCAGAGTGTTGATGAAACACAGAAATTGCATCGGTATTGGATACATCACGCACCATGAGCACTTTTCTATATGGGAGTAATGTCTCAAACTGTCTACGCTTTATCGATTCCTGGGAGACCAGTAGTAGTTTTCGAAACACATTTAGAGGCATCTTGTAATCTGTGGACGTTCAGAGTGTTGATGAAACACAGAAATTGCATCGGTATTGAATATAACACGCACCATGCGCACTTTTCTCCATGGGAGTAATGTCTCAAAGTGTCTACGCTTTTATCGATTCCTGGGAGACCAGTAGTAGTTTCGCGAAATACATTTTGAGGCATTCTGTAATCTGTGGACGTTCAGAGTGTTGATGAAACACAGAAATTGCATCGATATTGAATACAACACGCACCACGAGCACTTTTCTCCATGGGAGTAATGTCTCAAACTGTCTACGCTTTTATCGTTTCCTGGGAGACCAGTAGTAGTTTTCGAAACACATTTGGAGGCATTTTGTAATCTGTGGACTTCAGAGAGTTGATGAAACACAGAAATTGCATCGGGATTAAATACAACACGCACCATGCGCACTTTTCTCCATGGGAGTAATGTCTCAAACTGTCTACGCTTTTATCGATTCCTGGGAGACCAGTAGTAGTTTCGCGAAATACATTTTGAGGCATTCTGTAATCTGTGGACGTTCAGAGTGTTGATGAAACACAGAAATTGCATCGATATTGAATACAACACGCACCACGAGCACTTTTCTCCATGGGAGTAATGTCTCAAACTGTCTACGCTTTTATCGTTTCCTGGGAGACCAGTAGTAGTTTTCGAAACACATTTGGAGGCATTTTGTAATCTGTGGACTTCAGAGAGTTGATGAAACACAGAAATTGCATCGGGATTAAATACAACACGCACCATGCGCACTTTTCTCCATGGGAGTAATGTCTCAAACTGTCTACGCTTTTATCGATTCCTGGGAGACCAGTAGTAGTTTTCTAAACACATTTCGAGGCATTCTGTAATCGGTGGACGTTCAGGGTGTTGATGAAACACAGGAATTGCATCGGGATTGAATACAACACGCACCATGCGCACTTTTCTCCAAGGGAGTAATGTCTCAAACTGTCTACGCTTTTATCGATTCCTGGGAGACCAGTAGTAGTTTTCGAAACACAATTGGAGGCATTCTGTAATCTGTGGACGTTCAGAGTGTTGATGAAACACAGAAATTGCATTGGGACTGAATACAACACGCACCATGGGCACTTTTCTCCATGGGAGTAATGTCTCAAACTGTCTACGCTTTTTTCGATTCCTGGGAGACCAGTAGTAGTTTTCGAAACACATTAGGAGGCATTCTATAATCTGTGGACGTTCAGAGTGTTGATGAAACACAGAAATTGCATCAGGATTGAATACAACACGCACCATGCGCACTTTTCTCCATTGGAGTAATGTCTCAAACTGTCTACGCTTTTATCGATTCCTGGGAGACCAGTAGTAGTTTTCGAAACACAATTGGAGGCATTCTGTAATCTGTGGACGTTCAGAGTGTTGATGAAACACAGAAATTGCATTGGGATTGAATACAACACGCACCATGAGCACTTTTCTCCATGGGAGTAATGTCTCAAACTGTCTACGCTTTTATCGATTCCTGGGATACCGGTAGTAGTTTTCGAAACACATTTGGAGGCATTCTGTAATCTGTAGACGTTCAGAGTGTTGATGAAACAGAGAAATTGCATCGGTATTGAATACAACAGGCACCATGCGCACTTTTCTCCATGGGAGTAATGTCTCAAACTGTCTACGATTTTTATCTATTCCTGGGAGACCAGTAGTAGTTTTCGAAACACAATTTGAGGCATTCTGTAATCTGTAGACGTTCAGAGTGTTGATGAAACACAGAAATTGCATCGGTATTGGATACAACACGCACCATGAGCACTTTTCTCCATGGGAGTAATGTCTTAAACTGTCTACGCTTTATCGATTCCTGGGAGACCATTGGTAGTTTTCGAAACACAATTGGAGGCATTCTGTAATCTGTGGACGTTCATAGTGTTGATGAAACACAGAAATTGCATTGGGATTGAATACAACACGCACCATGAGCACTTTTCTCCATGGGAGTAATGTCTCAAACTGTTTACGATTTTTTCGATTCCTGGGAGACCAGTAGTAGTTTTCGAAACACATTTGGAGGCATTCTATAATCTGTGGACGTTCAGAGTGTTGATGAAACACAGAAATTGCATTGGGATTGAATACAACACGCACCATGCGCACTTTTCTCCATGGGAGTAATGTCTCAAACTGTCTACGCTTTTATCGATTCCTGGGAGACCGGTAGTAGTTTTCGAAACACATTTGGAGGCATTCAGTAATCTGTGGACTTCAGAGTGTTGATGAAACACAGAAATTGCATTGGGTTTGAATACAACACGCACCATGCGCACATTTCCCCATGCGAATAATGTCTCAAAGTGTCTACGCTTTTATCGACTCCTGGGAGAACAGTAGTAGTTCTCGAAAATCCTATTTGGAGGCATTCTGTAATCTGTGGACGTTCAGAGTGTTGATGAAACACAGAAATTGCATTGGGATTGAATACAACACGCACCATGAGCACTTTTCTCCATGGGAGTAATGTCTCAAACTGTCTACGATTTTTTCGATTCCTGGGAGACCAGTAGTAGTTTTCGAAACACAATTTGAGGCATTCTGTAATCTGTAGACGTTCAGAGTGTTGATGAAACACAGAAATTGCATCGGGATTGAATACAACACGCACCATGCGCACTTTTCTCCATTGGAGTAATGTCTCAAACTGTCTACGCTTTTATCGATTCCTGGGAGACCAGTAGTAGTTTTCGAAACACAATTGGAGGCATTCTGTAATCTGTGGACGTTCAGAGTGTTGATGAAACACAGAAATTGCATTGGGATTGAATACAACACGCACCATGAGCACTTTTCTCCATGGGAGTAATGTCTCAAACTGTCTACGTTTTTTCGATTCCTGGGAGACCAGTAGCAGTTTTCGAAACACATTTGGAGGCATTCTATAATCTGTGGACGTTCAGAGTGTTGATGAAACACAGAATTTGCATTGGGATTGAATACAACAAGCACCATGCGCACTTTTCTCCATGGGAGTAATGTCTCAAACTGTCTACGCCTTTATCGATTCCTGGGAGAACAGTAGTAGTTCTCGAAAATCCTATTTGGAGGCATTCTGTAATCTGTGGACGTTCAGAGTGTTGATGAAACACAGAAATTGCTTCGGGATTGAATACAACAAGCACCATGCGCACTTTTCTCCATGGGAGTAATGTCTCAAACTGTCTACGCTTTATCGATTCCTGGGAGACCAGTAGTAGTTTTCGAAACACATTGGGAGGCATTTTGTAACGTGTGGACTTCAGAGTGTTGATGAGACACAGAAATTGCATCGGGATTGAATACAACTCACACCATGCGCACTTTTCACCATGGGAGTAATGTCTCAAACTGTCTACGCTTTTATCGATTCCTGGGAGACCAGTAGTAGTTTTCTAAACACATTTTGAGGCATTCTGTAATCTGTGGACGTTCAGAGTATTGATGAAACACAGAAATTGCATCGGGATTGAATATAACACGCACCATGCGCACTTTTCTCCATGGGAGTAATGTCTCAAAGTGTCTACGCTTTTATCGATTCCTGGGAGACCAGTAGTAGTTTTCGAAATACATTTTGAGGCATTCTGTAATCTGTGGACGTTCAGAGTGTTGATGAAACACAGAAATTCCATCGGTATTGAATACAACACGCACCACGAGCACTTTTCTCCATGGGAGTAATGTCTCAAACTGTCTACGCTTTTATCGATTCCTGGGAGACCAGTAGTAGTTTTCGAAACACATTTAGAGGCATCTTGTAATCTGTGGACGTTCAGAGTGTTGATGAAACACAGAAATTGCATCGGTATTGAATATAACACGCACCATGCGCACTTTTCTCCATGGGAGTAATGTCTCAAAGTGTCTACGCTTTTATCGATTCCTGGGAGACCAGTAGTAGTTTCGCGAAATACATTTTGAGGCATTCTGTAATCTGTGGACGTTCAGAGTGTTGATGAAACACAGAAATTGCATCGATATTGAATACAACACGCACCACGAGCACTTTTCTCCATGGGAGTAATGTCTCAAACTGTCTACGCTTTTATCGTTTCCTGGGAGACCAGTAGTAGTTTTCGAAACACATTTGGAGGCATTTTGTAATCTGTGGACTTCAGAGAGTTGATGAAACACAGAAATTGCATCGGGATTAAATACAACACGCACCATGCGCACTTTTCTCCATGGGAGTAATGTCTCAAACTGTCTACGCTTTTATCGATTCCTGGGAGACCAGTAGTAGTTTTCTAAACACATTTCGTGGCATTCTGTAATCGGTGGACGTTCAGGGTGTTGATGAAACACAGGAATTGCATCGGGATTGAATACAACACGCACCATGCGCACTTTTCTCCAAGGGAGTAATGTCTCAAACTGTCTACGCTTTTATCGATTCCTGGGAGACCAGTAGTAGTTTTCGAAACACAATTGGAGGCATTCTGTAATCTGTGGACGTTCAGAGTGTTGATGAAACACAGAAATTGCATTGGGACTGAATACAACACGCACCATGAGCACTTTTCTCCATGGGAGTAATGTCTCAAACTGTCTACGCTTTTTTCGATTCCTGGGAGACCAGTAGTAGTTTTCGAAACACATTAGGAGGCATTCTATAATCTGTGGACGTTCAGAGTGTTGATGAAACACAGAAATTGCATCAGGATTGAATACAACACGCACCATGCGCACTTTTCTCCATTGGAGTAATGTCTCAAACTGTCTACGCTTTTATCGATTCCTGGGAGACCAGTAGTAGTTTTCGAAACACAATTGGAGGCATTCTGTAATCTGTGGACGTTCAGAGTGTTGATGAAACACAGAAATTGCATTGGGATTGAATACAACACGCACCATGAGCACTTTTCTCCATGGGAGTAATGTCTCAAACTGTCTACGCTTTTATCGATTCCTGGGATACCGGTAGTAGTTTTCGAAACACATTTGGAGGCATTCTGTAATCTGTAGACGTTCAGAGTGTTGATGAAACAGAGAAATTGCATCGGTATTGAATACAACAGGCACCATGCGCACTTTTCTCCATGGGAGTAATGTCTCAAACTGTCTACGATTTTTATCTATTCCTGGGAGACCAGTAGTAGTTTTCGAAACACAATTTGAGGCATTCTGTAATCTGTAGACGTTCAGAGTGTTGATGAAACACAGAAATTGCATCGGTATTGGATACAACACGCACCATGAGCACTTTTCTCCATGGGAGTAATGTCTTAAACTGTCTACGCTTTATCGATTCCTGGGAGACCATTGGTAGTTTTCGAAACACAATTGGAGGCATTCTGTAATCTGTGGACGTTCATAGTGTTGATGAAACACAGAAATTGCATTGGGATTGAATACAACACGCACCATGAGCACTTTTCTCCATGGGAGTAATGTCTCAAACTGTTTACGATTTTTTCGATTCCTGGGAGACCAGTAGTAGTTTTCGAAACACATTTGGAGGCATTCTATAATCTGTGGACGTTCAGAGTGTTGATGAAACACAGAAATTGCATTGGGATTGAATACAACACGCACCATGCGCACTTTTCTCCATGGGAGTAATGTCTCAAACTGTCTACGCTTTTATCGATTCCTGGGAGACCGGTAGTAGTTTTCGAAACACATTTGGAGGCATTCAGTAATCTGTGGACTTCAGAGTGTTGATGAAACACAGAAATTGCATTGGGTTTGAATACAACACGCACCATGCGCACATTTCCCCATGCGAATAATGTCTCAAAGTGTCTACGCTTTTATCGACTCCTGAGAGACCAGCAGTAGTTTTCGAAACACATTTGGAGGCATTCTGTAATCTGTGGACGTTCAGAGTGTTGATGAAACACAGAAATTACATCGGGATTGAATACAACACGCACCATGCGCACTTTTCTCCATTGGAGTAATGTCTCAAACTGTCTACGCTTTTATCGATTCCTGGGAGACCAGTAGTAGTTTTCGAAACACAATTGGAGGCATTCTGTAATCTGTGGACGTTCAGAGTGTTGATGAAACACAGAAATTGCATTGGGATTGAATACAACACGCACCATGAGCACTTTTCTCCATGGGAGTAATGTCTCAAACTGTCTACGTTTTTTCGATTCCTGGGAGACCAGTAGCAGTTTTCGAAACACATTTGGAGGCATTCTATAATCTGTGGACGTTCAGAGTGTTGATGAAACACAGAATTTGCATTGGGATTGAATACAACACGCACCATGCGCACTTTTCTCCATGGGAGTAATGTCTCAAACTGTCTACGCTTTTATCGATTCCTGGGAGACCGGTAGTAGTCTTCGAAACACATTTGGAGGCATTCTGTAATCTGTAGACGTTCAGAGTGCTGATAAAACAGACAAATTGCATCGGTATTGAATACAACAGGCACCATGCGCACTTTTCTCCATGGGAGTAATGTCTCAAACTGTCTACGCTTTTATCGATTCCTGGGAGACCAGTAATAGTTTTCGAAAGACAATTGGAGGCATTCTGTAATCTGTAGACGTTCAGAGTGTTGATGAAACACAGAAATTGCATCCGTATTGGATACATCACGCACCATGAGCACTTTTCTATATGGGAGTAATGTCTCAAACTGTCTACGCTTTATCGATTCCTGGGAGACCATTGGTAGTTTTCGATACACATTTGGAGGCATTCTGTAATCTGTAGACGTTCAGAGTGTTGATGAAACACAGAAATTGCTTCGGGATTGAATACAACAAGCACCATGCGCACTTTTCTCCATGTGAGTAATGTCTCAAACTGTCTACGCCTTTATTGATTCCTGGGAGAACAGTAGTAGTTCTCGAAAATCCTATTTGGAGGCATTCTGTAATCTGTGGACGTTCAGAGTGTTGATGAAACACAGAAATTGCTTCGGGATTGAATACAACAAGCACCATGCGCACTTTTCTCCATGGGAGTAATGTCTCAAACTGTCTACGCTTTTATCGATTCCTGGGAGACCAGTAGTAGTTTTCGAAACACATTTGGAGGCATTTTGTAACGTGTGGACTTCAGAGTGTTGATGAGACACAGAAATTGCATCGGGATTGAATACAACACACACCATGCGCACTTTTCACCATGGGAGTAATGTCTCAAACTGTCTACGCTTTTATCGATTCCTGGGAGACCAGTGGTAGTTTTCTAAACACATTTTGAGGCATTCTGTAATCTGTGGACGTTCAGAGTATTGATGAAACACAGAAATTGCATCGGGATTGAATATAACACGCACCATGCGCACTTTTCTCCATGGGAGTAATGTCTCAAAGTGTCTACGCTTTTATCGATTCCTGGGAGACCAGTAGTAGTTTTCGAAATACATTTTGAGGCATTCTGTAATCTGTGGACGTTCAGAGTGTTGATGAAACACAGAAATTCCATCGGTATTGAATACAACACGCACCACGAGCACTTTTCTCCATGGGAGTAATGTCTCAAACTGTCTACGCTTTTATCGATTCCTGGGAGACCAGTAGTAGTTTTCGAAACACATTTAGAGGCATCTTGTAATCTGTGGACGTTCAGAGTGTTGATGAAACACAGAAATTGCATCGGTATTGAATATAACACGCACCATGCGCACTTTTCTCCATGGGAGTAATGTCTCAAAGTGTCTACGCTTTTATCGATTCCTGGGAGACCAGTAGTAGTTTCGCGAAATACATTTTGAGGCATTCTGTAATCTGTGGACGGTCAGAGTGTTGATGAAACACAGAAATTGCATCGATATTGAATACAACACGCACCACGAGCACTTTTCTCCATGGGAGTAATGTCTCAAACTGTCTACGCTTTTATCGTTTCCTGGGAGACCAGTAGTAGTTTTCTAAACACATTTCGAGGCATTCTGTAATCGGTGGACGTTCAGGGTGTTGATGAAACACAGGAATTGCATCGGGATTGAATACAACACGCACCATGCGCACTTTTCTCCATGGGAGTAATGTCTCAAACTGTCTACGCTTTTATCGATTCCTGGGAGACCAGTAGTAGTTTTCGAAACACAATTGGAGGCATTCTGTAATCTGTGGACGTTCAGAGTGTTGATGAAACACAGAAATTGCATTGGGATTGAATACAACACGCACCATGAGCACTTTTCTCCATGGGAGTAATGTCTCAAACTGTCTACGCTTTTTTCGATTCCTGGGAGACCAGTAGTAGTTTTCGAAACACATTAGGAGGCATTCTATAATCTGTGGACGTTCAGAGTGTTGATGAAACACAGAAATTGCAACAGGATTGAATACAACACGCACCATGCGCACTTTTCTCCATTGGAGTAATGTCTCAAACTGTCTACGCTTTTATCGATTCCTGGGAGACCAGTAGTAGTTTTCGAAACACAATTGGAGGCATTTTGTAATCTGTGGACGTTCAGAGTGTTGATGAAACACAGAAATTGCATTGGGATTGAATACAACACGCACCATGAGCACTTTTCTCCATGGGAGTAATGTCTCAAACTGTCTACGCTTTTTTCGATTCCTGGGAGACCAGTAGTAGTTTTCGAAACAAATTAGGAGGCATTCTATAATCTGTGGACGTTCAGAGTGTTGATGAAACACAGAAATTGCATCGGTATTGAATACAACACGCCCCATGCGCACTTTTCTCCATTGGAGTAATGTCTCAAACTGTCTACGCTTTTATCGATTCCTGGGAGACCAGTAGTAGTTTTCGAAACACAATTGGAGGCATTCTGTAATCTGTAGACGTTCAGAGTGTTGATGAAACACAGAAATTGCATCGGTATTGGATACAACACGCACCATGAGCACTTTTCTCCATGGGAGTAATGTCTCAAACTGTCTACGCTTTTTTCGATTCCTGGGAGACCAGTAGTAGTTTTCGAAACAAATTAGGAGGCATTCTATAATCTGTGGACGTTCAGAGTGTTGATGAAACACAGAAATTGCATCGGTATTGAATACAACACGCACCATGCGCACTTTTCTCCATTGGAGTAATGTCTCAAACTGTCTACGCTTTTATCGATTCCTGGGAGACCAGTAGTAGTTTTCGAAACACAATTGGAGGCATTCTGTAATCTGTGGACGTTCAGAGTGTTGATGAAACACAGAAATTGCATTGGGGTTGAATACAACACGCACCATGAGCACTTTTCTCCATGGGAGTAATGTCTCAAACTGTCTACGCTTTTTTCGATTCCTGGGAGACCAGTAGTAGTTTTCGAAACAAATTAGGAGGCATTCTATAATCTGTGGACGTTCAGAGTGTTGATGAAACACAGAAATTGCATCGGTATTGAATACAACACGCCCCATGCGCACTTTTCTCCATTGGAGTAATGTCTCAAACTGTCTCCGCTTTTATCGATTCCTGGGAGACCAGTAGTAGTTTTCGAAACACAATTGGAGGCATTCTGTAATCTGTGGACGTTCAGAGTGTTGATGAAACACAGAAATTGCATTGGGATTGAATACAACACGCACCATGAGCACTTTTCTCCATGGGAGTAATGTCTCAAACTGTCTACGCTTTTATCGATTCCTGGGATACCGGTAGTAGTTTTCGAAACACAATTGGAGGCATTCTGTAATCTGTAGACGTTCAGAGTGTTGATGAAACACAGAAATTGCATCGGTATTGGATACAACACGCACCATGAGCACTTTTCTCCATGGGAGTAATGTCTCAAACTGTCTACGCTTTTTTCGATTCCTGGGAGACCAGTAGTAGTTTTCGAAACAAATTAGGAGGCATTCTATAATCTGTGGACGTTCAGAGTGTTGATGAAACACAGAAATTGCATCGGTATTGAATACAACACGCACCATGCGCACTTTTCTCCATTGGAGTAATGTCTCAAACTGTCTACGCTTTTATCGATTCCTGGGAGACCAGTAGTAGTTTTCGAAACACAATTGGAGGCATTCTGTAATCTGTGGACGTTCAGAGTGTTGATGAAACACAGAAATTGCATTGGGATTGAATACAACACGCACCATGAGCACTTTTCTCCATTGGAGTAATGTCTCAAACTGTCTACGCTTTTATCGATTCCTGGGATACCGGTAGTAGTTTTCGAAACACAATTGGAGGCATTCTGTAATCTGTAGACGTTCAGAGTGTTGATGAAACACAGAAATTGCATCGGTATTGGATACAACACGCACCATGAGCACTTTTCTCCATGGGAGTAATGTCTCAAACTGTCTACGCTTTTTTCGATTCCTGGGAGACCAGTAGTAGTTTTCGAAACAAATTAGGAGGCATTCTATAATCTGTGGACGTTCAGAGTGTTGATGAAACACAGAAATTGCATCGGTATTGAATACAACACGCACCATGCGCACTTTTCTCCATTGGAGTAATGTCTCAAACTGTCTACGCTTTTATCGATTCCTGGGAGACCAGTAGTAGTTTTCGAAACACAATTGGAGGCATTCTGTAATCTGTGGACGTTCAGAGTGTTGATGAAACACAGAAATTGCATTGGGGTTGAATACAACACGCACCATGAGCACTTTTCTCCATGGGAGTAATGTCTCAAACTGTCTACGCTTTTTTCGATTCCTGGGAGACCAGTAGTAGTTTTCGAAACAAATTAGGAGGCATTCTATAATCTGTGGACGTTCAGAGTGTTGATGAAACACAGAAATTGCATCGGTATTGAATACAACACGCCCCATGCGCACTTTTCTCCATTGGAGTAATGTCTCAAACTGTCTCCGCTTTTATCGATTCCTGGGAGACCAGTAGTAGTTTTCGAAACACAATTGGAGGCATTCTGTAATCTGTGGACGTTCAGAGTGTTGATGAAACACAGAAATTGCATTGGGATTGAATACAACACGCACCATGAGCACTTTTCTCCATGGGAGTAATGTCTCAAACTGTCTACGCTTTTTTCGATTCCTGGGAGACCAGTAGTAGTTTTCTAAACACATTTCGAGGCATTCTGTAATCGGTGGACGTTCAGGGTGTTGATGAAACACAGGAATTGCATCGGGATTGAATACAACACGCACCATGCGCACTTTTCTCCATGGGAGTAATGTCTCAAACTGTCTACGCTTTTATCGATTCCTGGGAGACCAGTAGTAGTTTTCGAAACACAATTGGAGGCATTCTGTAATCTGTAGACGTTCAGAGTGTTGATGAAACACAGAAATTGCATTGGGATTGAATACAACACGCACCATGAGCACTTTTCTCCATGGGAGTAATGTCTCAAACTGTCTACGCTTTTTTCGATTCCTGGGAGACCAGTAGTAGTTTTCGAAACAAATTAGGAGGCATTCTATAATCTGTGGACGTTCAGAGTGTTGATGAAACACAGAAATTGCATCGGTATTGGATACAACACGCCCCATGCGCACTTTTCTCCATTGGAGTAATGTCTCAAACTGTCTACGCTTTTATCGATTCCTGGGAGACCAGTAGTAGTTTTCGAAACACAATTGGAGGCATTCTGTAATCTGTAGACGTTCAGAGTGTTGATGAAACAGAGAAATTGCATCGGTATTGAATACAACAGGCACCATGCGCACTTTTCTCCATGGGAGTAATGTCTCAAACTGTCTACGCTTTTATCGATTCCTGGGAGACCAGTAGTAGTTTTCGAAACACAATTTGAGGCATTCTGTAATCTGTAGACGTTCAGAGTGTTAATGAAACACAGAAATTGCATCGGTATTGGATACAACACGCACCATGAGCACTTTTCTCCATGGGAGTAATGTCTTAAACTGTCTACGCTTTATCGATTCCTGGGAGACCATTGGTAGTTTTCGAAACACAATTGGAGGCATTCTGTAATCTGTGGACGTTCATAGTGTTGATGAAACACAGAAATTGCATTGGGATTGAATACAACACGCACCATGAGCACTTTTCTCCATGGGAGTAATGTCTCAAACTGTTTACGATTTTTTCGATTCCTGGGAGACCAGTAGTAGTTTTCGAAACACATTTGGAGGCATTCTATAATCTGTGGACGTTCAGAGTGTTGATGAAACACAGAAATTGCATTGGGATTGAATACAACACGCACCATGCGCACTTTTCTCCATTGGAGTAATGTCTCAAACTGTCTACGCTTTTATCGATTCCTGGGAGACCGGTAGTAGTTTTCGAAACACATTTGGAGGCATTCTGTAATCTGTGGACGTTCAGAGTGTTGATGAAACACAGATATTGCATCAGGATTGAATACAACACGCACCATGCGCACTTTTCTCCATGGGAGTAATGTCTCAAAGTGTCTACGCTTTTATCGATTCCTGGGAGACCAGTAGTAGTTTTAGAAATACATTTGGAGGCATTCTGTAATCTGTGGACGTT
The DNA here is from genome assembly GCF_023897955.1 of Schistocerca gregaria. Lineage (NCBI taxonomy): Eukaryota > Metazoa > Arthropoda > Insecta > Orthoptera > Acrididae > Schistocerca > Schistocerca gregaria. The sequence goes on from NW_026061730.1 coordinate 7,041,652, forward strand.
CAGAGTGTTGATGAAACACAGAAATTGCATCGGGATTGAATACAACATGCACCATGCGCACTTTTCTCCATGGGAGTAATGTCTCAAATTGTCTACGCTTTTATCGATTCCTGGGAGACCAGTAGTAGTTTTCGAAACACATTTGGAGGCACTCTCTAATCTGTAGACGTTCAGAGTGTTGATGAAACACAGAAATTGCATCGGGATTGAATAAAACACGCACCATGCGCACTTTTCTCCATGGGAGTTATGTCTCAATGTGTCTACGTTTTTATCGATACCTGGGAGACCAGTAGTAGTTTTCGAAACACATTTGGAGGCATTCTGTAATCTGTGGACTTCAGAGTGTTGATGAAACACAGAAATTGCATCGGGATTGAATATAACACGCACCATGCGCACTTTTCTCCATGGGAGTAATGTCTCAAAGTGTCTACGCTTTTATCGATTCCTGGGAGACCAGTAGTAGTTTTCGAAATACATTTTGAGGCATTCTGTAATCTGTGGACGTTCAGAGTGTTGATGAAACACAGAAATTCCATCGGTATTGAATACAACACGCACCACGAGCACTTTTCTCCATGGGAGTAATGTCTCAAACTGTCTACGCTTTTATCGATTCCTGGGAGACCAGTAGTAGTTTTCGAAACACATTTAGAGGCATCTTGTAATCTGTGGACGTTCAGAGTGTTGATGAAACACAGAAATTGCATCGGTATTGAATATAACACGCACCATGCGCACTTTTCTCCATGGGAGTAATGTCTCAAAGTGTCTACGCTTTTATCGATTCCTGGGAGACCAGTAGTAGTTTCGCGAAATACATTTTGAGGCATTCTGTAATCTGTGGACGGTCAGAGTGTTGATGAAACACAGAAATTGCATCGATATTGAATACAACACGCACCACGAGCACTTTTCTCCATGGGAGTAATGTCTCAAACTGTCTACGCTTTTATCGTTTCCTGGGAGACCAGTAGTAGTTTTCTAAACACATTTCGAGGCATTCTGTAATCGGTGGACGTTCAGGGTGTTGATGAAACACAGGAATTGCATCGGGATTGAATACAACACGCACCATGCGCACTTTTCTCCATGGGAGTAATGTCTCAAACTGTCTACGCTTTTATCGATTCCTGGGAGACCAGTAGTAGTTTTCGAAACACAATTGGAGGCATTCTGTAATCTGTGGACGTTCAGAGTGTTGATGAAACACAGAAATTGCATTGGGATTGAATACAACACGCACCATGAGCACTTTTCTCCATGGGAGTAATGTCTCAAACTGTCTACGCTTTTTTCGATTCCTGGGAGACCAGTAGTAGTTTTCGAAACACATTAGGAGGCATTCTATAATCTGTGGACGTTCAGAGTGTTGATGAAACACAGAAATTGCAACAGGATTGAATACAACACGCACCATGCGCACTTTTCTCCATTGGAGTAATGTCTCAAACTGTCTACGCTTTTATCGATTCCTGGGAGACCAGTAGTAGTTTTCGAAACACAATTGGAGGCATTTTGTAATCTGTGGACGTTCAGAGTGTTGATGAAACACAGAAATTGCATTGGGATTGAATACAACACGCACCATGAGCACTTTTCTCCATGGGAGTAATGTCTCAAACTGTCTACGCTTTTTTCGATTCCTGGGAGACCAGTAGTAGTTTTCGAAACAAATTAGGAGGCATTCTATAATCTGTGGACGTTCAGAGTGTTGATGAAACACAGAAATTGCATCGGTATTGAATACAACACGCCCCATGCGCACTTTTCTCCATTGGAGTAATGTCTCAAACTGTCTACGCTTTTATCGATTCCTGGGAGACCAGTAGTAGTTTTCGAAACACAATTGGAGGCATTCTGTAATCTGTGGACGTTCAGAGTGTTGATGAAACACAGAAATTGCATTGGGATTGAATACAACACGCACCATGAGCACTTTTCTCCATGGGAGTAATGTCTCAAACTGTCTACGCTTTTATCGATTCCTGGGATACCGGTAGTAGTTTTCGAAACACAATTGGAGGCATTCTGTAATCTGTAGACGTTCAGAGTGTTGATGAAACACAGAAATTGCATCGGTATTGGATACAACACGCACCATGAGCACTTTTCTCCATGGGAGTAATGTCTCAAACTGTCTACGCTTTTTTCGATTCCTGGGAGACCAGTAGTAGTTTTCGAAACAAATTAGGAGGCATTCTATAATCTGTGGACGTTCAGAGTGTTGATGAAACACAGAAATTGCATCGGTATTGAATACAACACGCACCATGCGCACTTTTCTCCATTGGAGTAATGTCTCAAACTGTCTACGCTTTTATCGATTCCTGGGAGACCAGTAGTAGTTTTCGAAACACAATTGGAGGCATTCTGTAATCTGTGGACGTTCAGAGTGTTGATGAAACACAGAAATTGCATTGGGGTTGAATACAACACGCACCATGAGCACTTTTCTCCATGGGAGTAATGTCTCAAACTGTCTACGCTTTTTTCGATTCCTGGGAGACCAGTAGTAGTTTTCGAAACAAATTAGGAGGCATTCTATAATCTGTGGACGTTCAGAGTGTTGATGAAACACAGAAATTGCATTGGGATTGAATACAACACGCACCATGAGCACTTTTCTCCATGGGAGTAATGTCTCAAACTGTCTACGCTTTTTTCGATTCCTGGGAGACCAGTAGTAGTTTTCTAAACACATTTCGAGGCATTCTGTAATCGGTGGACGTTCAGGGTGTTGATGAAACACAGGAATTGCATCGGGATTGAATACAACACGCACCATGCGCACTTTTCTCCATGGGAGTAATGTCTCAAACTGTCTACGCTTTTATCGATTCCTGGGAGACCAGTAGTAGTTTTCGAAACACAATTGGAGGCATTCTGTAATCTGTAGACGTTCAGAGTGTTGATGAAACACAGAAATTGCATTGGGATTGAATACAACACGCACCATGAGCACTTTTCTCCATGGGAGTAATGTCTCAAACTGTCTACGCTTTTTTCGATTCCTGGGAGACCAGTAGTAGTTTTCGAAACAAATTAGGAGGCATTCTATAATCTGTGGACGTTCAGAGTGTTGATGAAACACAGAAATTGCATCGGTATTGGATACAACACGCCCCATGCGCACTTTTCTCCATTGGAGTAATGTCTCAAACTGTCTACGCTTTTATCGATTCCTGGGAGACCAGTAGTAGTTTTCGAAACACAATTGGAGGCATTCTGTAATCTGTAGACGTTCAGAGTGTTGATGAAACAGAGAAATTGCATCGGTATTGAATACAACAGGCACCATGCGCACTTTTCTCCATGGGAGTAATGTCTCAAACTGTCTACGCTTTTATCGATTCCTGGGAGACCAGTAGTAGTTTTCGAAACACAATTTGAGGCATTCTGTAATCTGTAGACGTTCAGAGTGTTAATGAAACACAGAAATTGCATCGGTATTGGATACAACACGCACCATGAGCACTTTTCTCCATGGGAGTAATGTCTTAAACTGTCTACGCTTTATCGATTCCTGGGAGACCATTGGTAGTTTTCGAAACACAATTGGAGGCATTCTGTAATCTGTGGACGTTCATAGTGTTGATGAAACACAGAAATTGCATTGGGATTGAATACAACACGCACCATGAGCACTTTTCTCCATGGGAGTAATGTCTCAAACTGTTTACGATTTTTTCGATTCCTGGGAGACCAGTAGTAGTTTTCGAAACACATTTGGAGGCATTCTATAATCTGTGGACGTTCAGAGTGTTGATGAAACACAGAAATTGCATTGGGATTGAATACAACACGCACCATGCGCACTTTTCTCCATTGGAGTAATGTCTCAAACTGTCTACGCTTTTATCGATTCCTGGGAGACCGGTAGTAGTTTTCGAAACACATTTGGAGGCATTCTGTAATCTGTGGACGTTCAGAGTGTTGATGAAACACAGATATTGCATCAGGATTGAATACAACACGCACCATGCGCACTTTTCTCCATGGGAGTAATGTCTCAAAGTGTCTACGCTTTTATCGATTCCTGGGAGACCAGTAGTAGTTTTAGAAATACATTTGGAGGCATTCTGTAATCTGTGGACGTTCAGAGTGTTGATGAAACACAGAAATTGCATCGGGATTGAATACAACATGCACCATGCGCACTTTTCTCCATGGGAGTAATGTCTCAAATTGTCTACGCTTTTATCGATTCCTGGGAGACCAGTAGTAGTTTTCGAAACACATTTGGAGGCACTCTCTAATCTGTAGACGTTCAGAGTGTTGATGAAACACAGAAATTGCATCGGGATTGAATAAAACACGCACCATGCGCACTTTTCTCCATGGGAGAAATGTCTCAATGTGTCTACGTTTTTATCGATACCTGGGAGACCAGTAGTAGTTTTCGAAACACATTTGGAGGCATTCTGTAATCTGTGGACTTCAGAGTGTTGATGAAACACAGAAATTGCATTGGGTTTGAATACAACACGCACCATGCGCACATTTCCCCATGCGAATAAAGTCTCAAACTGTCTACGCTTTTATCGACTTCTGAGAGACCAGCAGTAGTTTTCGAAACACATTTGGAGGCATTCTGTAATCTGTGGACGTTCAGAGTGCTGATAAAACAGACAAATTGCATCGGTATTGAATACAACAGGCACCATGCGCACTTTTCTCCATGGGAGTAATGTCTCAAACTGTCTACGCTTTTATCGATTCCTGGGAGACCAGTAATAGTTTTCGAAAGACAATTGGAGGCATTCTGTAATCTGTAGACGTTCAGAGTGTTGATGAAACACAGAAATTGCATCCGTATTGGATACATCACGCACCATGAGCACTTTTCTATATGGGAGTAATGTCTCAAACTGTCTACGCTTTATCGATTCCTGGGAGACCATTGGTAGTTTTCGATACACATTTGGAGGCATTCTGTAATCTGTAGACGTTCAGAGTGTTGATGAAACACAGAAATTGCTTCGGGATTGAATACAACAAGCACCATGCGCACTTTTCTCCATGTGAGTAATGTCTCAAACTGTCTACGCCTTTATTGATTCCTGGGAGAACAGTAGTAGTTCTCGAAAATCCTATTTGGAGGCATTCTGTAATCTGTGGACGTTCAGAGTGTTGATGAAACACAGAAATTGCTTCGGGATTGAATACAACAAGCACCATGCGCACTTTTCTCCATGGGAGTAATGTCTCAAACTGTCTACGCTTTTATCGATTCCTGGGAGACCAGTAGTAGTTTTCGAAACACATTTGGAGGCATTTTGTAACGTGTGGACTTCAGAGTGTTGATGAGACACAGAAATTGCATCGGGATTGAATACAACACACACCATGCGCACTTTTCACCATGGGAGTAATGTCTCAAACTGTCTACGCTTTTATCGATTCCTGGGAGACCAGTGGTAGTTTTCTAAACACATTTTGAGGCATTCTGTAATCTGTGGACGTTCAGAGTATTGATGAAACACAGAAATTGCATCGGGATTGAATATAACACGCACCATGCGCACTTTTCTCCATGGGAGTAATGTCTCAAAGTGTCTACGCTTTTATCGATTCCTGGGAGACCAGTAGTAGTTTTCGAAATACATTTTGAGGCATTCTGTAATCTGTGGACGTTCAGAGTGTTGATGAAACACAGAAATTCCATCGGTATTGAATACAACACGCACCACGAGCACTTTTCTCCATGGGAGTAATGTCTCAAACTGTCTACGCTTTTATCGATTCCTGGGAGACCAGTAGTAGTTTTCGAAACACATTTAGAGGCATCTTGTAATCTGTGGACGTTCAGAGTGTTGATGAAACACAGAAATTGCATCGGTATTGAATATAACACGCACCATGCGCACTTTTCTCCATGGGAGTAATGTCTCAAAGTGTCTACGCTTTTATCGATTCCTGGGAGACCAGTAGTAGTTTCGCGAAATACATTTTGAGGCATTCTGTAATCTGTGGACGGTCAGAGTGTTGATGAAACACAGAAATTGCATCGATATTGAATACAACACGCACCACGAGCACTTTTCTCCATGGGAGTAATGTCTCAAACTGTCTACGCTTTTATCGTTTCCTGGGAGACCAGTAGTAGTTTTCTAAACACATTTCGAGGCATTCTGTAATCGGTGGACGTTCAGGGTGTTGATGAAACACAGGAATTGCATCGGGATTGAATACAACACGCACCATGCGCACTTTTCTCCATGGGAGTAATGTCTCAAACTGTCTACGCTTTTATCGATTCCTGGGAGACCAGTAGTAGTTTTCGAAACACAATTGGAGGCATTCTGTAATCTGTGGACGTTCAGAGTGTTGATGAAACACAGAAATTGCATTGGGATTGAATACAACACGCACCATGAGCACTTTTCTCCATGGGAGTAATGTCTCAAACTGTCTACGCTTTTTTCGATTCCTGGGAGACCAGTAGTAGTTTTCGAAACACATTAGGAGGCATTCTATAATCTGTGGACGTTCAGAGTGTTGATGAAACACAGAAATTGCAACAGGATTGAATACAACACGCACCATGCGCACTTTTCTCCATTGGAGTAATGTCTCAAACTGTCTACGCTTTTATCGATTCCTGGGAGACCAGTAGTAGTTTTCGAAACACAATTGGAGGCATTTTGTAATCTGTGGACGTTCAGAGTGTTGATGAAACACAGAAATTGCATTGGGATTGAATACAACACGCACCATGAGCACTTTTCTCCATGGGAGTAATGTCTCAAACTGTCTACGCTTTTTTCGATTCCTGGGAGACCAGTAGTAGTTTTCGAAACAAATTAGGAGGCATTCTATAATCTGTGGACGTTCAGAGTGTTGATGAAACACAGAAATTGCATCGGTATTGAATACAACACGCCCCATGCGCACTTTTCTCCATTGGAGTAATGTCTCAAACTGTCTACGCTTTTATCGATTCCTGGGAGACCAGTAGTAGTTTTCGAAACACAATTGGAGGCATTCTGTAATCTGTGGACGTTCAGAGTGTTGATGAAACACAGAAATTGCATTGGGATTGAATACAACACGCACCATGAGCACTTTTCTCCATGGGAGTAATGTCTCAAACTGTCTACGCTTTTATCGATTCCTGGGATACCGGTAGTAGTTTTCGAAACACAATTGGAGGCATTCTGTAATCTGTAGACGTTCAGAGTGTTGATGAAACACAGAAATTGCATCGGTATTGGATACAACACGCACCATGAGCACTTTTCTCCATGGGAGTAATGTCTCAAACTGTCTACGCTTTTTTCGATTCCTGGGAGACCAGTAGTAGTTTTCGAAACAAATTAGGAGGCATTCTATAATCTGTGGACGTTCAGAGTGTTGATGAAACACAGAAATTGCATCGGTATTGAATACAACACGCACCATGCGCACTTTTCTCCATTGGAGTAATGTCTCAAACTGTCTACGCTTTTATCGATTCCTGGGAGACCAGTAGTAGTTTTCGAAACACAATTGGAGGCATTCTGTAATCTGTGGACGTTCAGAGTGTTGATGAAACACAGAAATTGCATTGGGGTTGAATACAACACGCACCATGAGCACTTTTCTCCATGGGAGTAATGTCTCAAACTGTCTACGCTTTTTTCGATTCCTGGGAGACCAGTAGTAGTTTTCGAAACAAATTAGGAGGCATTCTATAATCTGTGGACGTTCAGAGTGTTGATGAAACACAGAAATTGCATCGGTATTGAATACAACACGCCCCATGCGCACTTTTCTCCATTGGAGTAATGTCTCAAACTGTCTCCGCTTTTATCGATTCCTGGGAGACCAGTAGTAGTTTTCGAAACACAATTGGAGGCATTCTGTAATCTGTGGACGTTCAGAGTGTTGATGAAACACAGAAATTGCATTGGGATTGAATACAACACGCACCATGAGCACTTTTCTCCATGGGAGTAATGTCTCAAACTGTCTACGCTTTTTTCGATTCCTGGGAGACCAGTAGTAGTTTTCTAAACACATTTCGAGGCATTCTGTAATCGGTGGACGTTCAGGGTGTTGATGAAACACAGGAATTGCATCGGGATTGAATACAACACGCACCATGCGCACTTTTCTCCATGGGAGTAATGTCTCAAACTGTCTACGCTTTTATCGATTCCTGGGAGACCAGTAGTAGTTTTCGAAACACAATTGGAGGCATTCTGTAATCTGTAGACGTTCAGAGTGTTGATGAAACACAGAAATTGCATTGGGATTGAATACAACACGCACCATGAGCACTTTTCTCCATGGGAGTAATGTCTCAAACTGTCTACGCTTTTTTCGATTCCTGGGAGACCAGTAGTAGTTTTCGAAACAAATTAGGAGGCATTCTATAATCTGTGGACGTTCAGAGTGTTGATGAAACACAGAAATTGCATCGGTATTGGATACAACACGCCCCATGCGCACTTTTCTCCATTGGAGTAATGTCTCAAACTGTCTACGCTTTTATCGATTCCTGGGAGACCAGTAGTAGTTTTCGAAACACAATTGGAGGCATTCTGTAATCTGTAGACGTTCAGAGTGTTGATGAAACAGAGAAATTGCATCGGTATTGAATACAACAGGCACCATGCGCACTTTTCTCCATGGGAGTAATGTCTCAAACTGTCTACGCTTTTATCGATTCCTGGGAGACCAGTAGTAGTTTTCGAAACACAATTTGAGGCATTCTGTAATCTGTAGACGTTCAGAGTGTTAATGAAACACAGAAATTGCATCGGTATTGGATACAACACGCACCATGAGCACTTTTCTCCATGGGAGTAATGTCTTAAACTGTCTACGCTTTATCGATTCCTGGGAGACCATTGGTAGTTTTCGAAACACAATTGGAGGCATTCTGTAATCTGTGGACGTTCATAGTGTTGATGAAACACAGAAATTGCATTGGGATTGAATACAACACGCACCATGAGCACTTTTCTCCATGGGAGTAATGTCTCAAACTGTTTACGATTTTTTCGATTCCTGGGAGACCAGTAGTAGTTTTCGAAACACATTTGGAGGCATTCTATAATCTGTGGACGTTCAGAGTGTTGATGAAACACAGAAATTGCATTGGGATTGAATACAACACGCACCATGCGCACTTTTCTCCATTGGAGTAATGTCTCAAACTGTCTACGCTTTTATCGATTCCTGGGAGACCGGTAGTAGTTTTCGAAACACATTTGGAGGCATTCTGTAATCTGTGGACGTTCAGAGTGTTGATGAAACACAGATATTGCATCAGGATTGAATACAACACGCACCATGCGCACTTTTCTCCATGGGAGTAATGTCTCAAAGTGTCTACGCTTTTATCGATTCCTGGGAGACCAGTAGTAGTTTTAGAAATACATTTGGAGGCATTCTGTAATCTGTGGACGTTCAGAGTGTTGATGAAACACAGAAATTGCATCGGGATTGAATACAACATGCACCATGCGCACTTTTCTCCATGGGAGTAATGTCTCAAATTGTCTACGCTTTTATCGATTCCTGGGAGACCAGTAGTAGTTTTCGAAACACATTTGGAGGCACTCTCTAATCTGTAGACGTTCAGAGTGTTGATGAAACACAGAAATTGCATCGGGATTGAATAAAACACGCACCATGCGCACTTTTCTCCATGGGAGAAATGTCTCAATGTGTCTACGTTTTTATCGATACCTGGGAGACCAGTAGTAGTTTTCGAAACACATTTGGAGGCATTCTGTAATCTGTGGACTTCAGAGTGTTGATGAAACACAGAAATTGCATTGGGTTTGAATACAACACGCACCATGCGCACATTTCCCCATGCGAATAAAGTCTCAAACTGTCTACGCTTTTATCGACTTCTGAGAGACCAGCAGTAGTTTTCGAAACACATTTGGAGGCATTCTGTAATCTGTGGACGTTCAGAGTGTTGATGAAACACAGAAATTACATCGGGATTGAATACAACACGCACCATGCGCACTTTTCTCCATGGGAGTAATGTCTCAAACTGTCTACGCTTTTATCGATTCCTGGGAGACCAGTAGTAGTTTTCGAAACACAATTGGAGGCATTCTGTAATCTGTGGACGTTCAGAGTGTTGATGAAACACAGAAATTGCATTGGGATTGAATACAACACGCACCATGAGCACTTTTCTCCATGGGAGTAATGTCTCAAACTGTCTACGCTTTTTTCGATTCCTGGGAGACCAGTAGCAGTTTTCGAAACACATTTGGAGGCATTCTATAATCTGTGGACGTTCAGAGTGTTGATGAAACACAGAAATTGCATTGGGATTGAATACAACACGCACCATGCGCACATTTCTCCATGGGAGTAATGTGTCAAACTGTCTACGCTTTTATCGATTCCTGGGAGACCGGTAGTAGTCTTCGAAACACATTTGGAGGCATTCTGTAATCTGTAGACGTTCAGAGTGCTGATGAAACAGAGAAATTGCATCGGTATTGAATACAACAGGCACCATGCGCACTTTTCTCCATGGGAGTAATGTCTCAAACTGTTTACGATTTTTTCGATTCCTGGGAGACCAGTAGTAGTTTTCGAAACACATTTGGAGGCATTCTATAATCTGTGGACGTTCAGAGTGTTGATGAAACACAGAAATTGCATTGGGATTGAATACAACACGCACCATGCGCACTTTTCTCCATGGGAGTAATGTCTCAAACTGTCTACGCTTTTATCGATTGCTGGGAGACCGGTAGTAGTTTTCGAAACACATTTGGAGGCATTCTGTAATCTGTGGACGTTCAGAGTGTTGATGAAACACAGAAATTGCATCAGGATTGAATACAACACGCACCATGCGCACTTTTCTCCATGGGAGTAATGTCTCAAAGTGTCCACGCTTTTATCGATTCCTGGGAGACCAGTAGTAGTTTTAGAAATACATTTGGAGGCATTCTCTAATCTGTGGACGTTCAGAGTGTTGATGAAACACAGAAATTGCATCGGGATTGAATACAACACGCACCATGCGCACTTTTCCCCATGGGAGTAATGTGTCAAACTGTCTACGCTTTTATCGATTCCTGGGAGACCAGTAGTAGTTTTCGAAACACATTTGGAGGCACTCTCTAATCTGTAGACGTTCAGAGTGTTGATGAAACACAGAAATTGCATCGGGATTGAATAAAACACGCACCATGCGCACTTTTCTCCATGGGAGAAATGTCTCAAACTGTCTACGTATTTATCGATACCTGGGAGACCAGTAGTAGTTTTCGAAACACATTTGGAGGCATTCTGTAATCTGTGGACTTCAGAGTGTTGATGAAACACAGAAATTGCATTGGGTTTGAATACAACACGCACCATGCGCACATTTCCCCATGCGAATAATGTCTCAAACTGTCTACGCTTTTATCGACTCCTGAGAGACCAGCAGTAGTTTTCGAAACACATTTGGAGGCATTCTGTAATCTGTGGACGTTCAGAGTGTTGATGAAACACAGAAATTACATCGGGATTGATTACAACACGCACCATGCGCACTTTTCTCCATGGGAGTAATGTCTCAAACTGTCTACGCTTTTATCGATTCCTGGGAGACCAGTAGTAGTTTTCGAAACACAATTGGAGGCATTCTGTAATCTGTGGACGTTCAGAGTGTTGATGAAACACAGAATTGCATTGGGATTGAATACAACACGCACCATGAGCACTTTTCTCCATGGGAGTAATGTCTCAAACTGTCTACGCTTTTTTCGATTCCTGGGAGACCAGTAGCAGTTTTCGAAACACATTTGGAGGCATTCTATAATCTGTGGACGTTCAGAGTGTTGATGAAACGCAGAAATTGCATTGGGATTGAATACAACACGCACCATGCGCACTTTTCTCCATGGGAGTATTGTCTCAAACTGTCTACGCTTTTATCGATTCCTGGGAGACCGGTAGTAGTCTCCGAAACACATTTGGAGGCATTCTGTTATCTGTAGACGTTCAGAGTGCTGATGAAACAGAGAAATTGCATCGGTATTGAATACAACAGGCACCATGCGCACTTTTCTCCATGGGAGTAATGTCTCAAACTGTCTACGCTTTTATCGATTCCTGGGAGACCAGTGATAGTTTTCGAAACACAATTGGAGGCACTCTGTAATCTGTAGACGTTCAGAGTGTTGATGAAACACAGAAATTGCATCGGTATTGGATACATCACGCACCATGAGCACTTTTCTATATGGGAGTAATGTCTCAAACTGTCTACGCTTTATCGATTCCTGGGAGACCATTGGTAGTTTTCGATACACATTTGGAGGCACTCTGTAATCTGTAGACGTTCAGAGTGTTGATGAAACACAGAAATTGCATCGGGATTGAATACAACAAGCACCATGCGCACTTTTCTCCATGGGAGTAATGTCTCAAACTGTCTACGCCTTTATCGATACCTGGGAGAACAGTAGTAGTTCTCGAAAATCCTATTTGGAGGCATTCTGTAATCTGTGGACGTTCAGAGTGTTGATGAAACACAGAAATTGCATCGGTATTGAATACAACACGCACCACGAGCACTTTTCTCCATGGGAGTAATGTCTCAAACTGTCTACGCTTTTATCGATTCCTGGGAGACCAGTAGTAGTTTTCGGAACACATTTGGAGGCATTTTGTAATCTGTGGACGTTCAGATTGTTGATGAAACACAGAAATTGCATCGGTATTGAATATAACACGCACCATGCGCACTTTTCTCCATGGGAGTAATGTCTCAAAGTGTCTACGCTTTTATCGATTCCTGGGAGACCAGTAGTAGTTTTCGAAATACATTTTCAGGCATTCTGTAATCTGTGGACGTTCAGAGTGTTGATGAAACACAGAAATTGCATCGGTATTGAATACAACACGCACTACGAGCACTTTTCTCCTTGGGAGTAATGTCTCAAACTGTCTACGCTTTTATCGTTTCCTGGGAGACCAGTAGTAGTTTTCGAAACACATTTGGAGGCATTTTGTAATCTGTGGACTTCAGAGAGTTGATGAAACACAGAAATTGCATCGGGATTGAATACAACACGCACCATGCGCACTTTTCTCCATGGGAGTAATGTCTCAAACTGTCTACGCTTTTATCGATTCCTGGGAGACCAGTAGTAGTTTTCTAAACACATTTCGAGGCAATCTGTAATCGGTGGAGTTCAGAGTGTTGATGAAACACAGAAATTGCATCGGGATTGAATACAACACGCACCATGCGCACTTTTCTCCATGGGAGTAATGTCTCAGACTGTCTACGCTTTTATCGATTCCTGGGAGACCAGTAGTAGTTTTCGAAACATATTTGGAGGCACTCTCTAATCTGTAGACGTTCAGAGTGTTGATGAAACACAGAAATTGCATCGGGATTGAATACAACACGCACCATGCGCACTTTTCTCCATGTGAGTAATGTCTCAAACAGTCTACGCTTTTATCGATTCCTGGGAGCCCAGTAGTAGTTTTCGAAATACATTTGGAGGCATTCTGTAATCTGTGGACGTTCAGAGTGTTGATGAAACACAGAAATTGCATCGGGATTGAATATAACACGCACCATGCGCACTTTTCTCCATGGGAGTAACGTCTCAAAGTTTCTACGCTTTTATCGATTCCTGGGAGACCAGTAGTAGTTTTCGAAATACATTTGGAGGCATTCTGTAATCTGTGGACGTTCAGAGTGTTGATGAAACACAGAAATTGCATCGGGATTGAATACAACACGCAGCATGCGCACTTTTCTCCATGTGAGTAATGTCTCAAAGGGTCTACGCTTTTAACGATTCCTGGGAGACCAGTAGTAGTTTTCTAAACACATTTTGAGGCATTCTGTAATCGGTGGACGTTCAGAGTGTTGATGAAACACAGAAATTGCATCGGGATTGAATACAACACGCACCATGCGCACTTTTCTCCATGTGAGTAATGTCTCAAACTGTCTACGCTTTTATCGATTCCTGGGAGACCAGTAGTAGTTTTCGAAACACATTTGGAGGCACTCTCTAATCTGTAGACGTTCAGAGTGTTGATGAAACACAGAAATTGCATCGGGATTGAATACAACGCGCACCATGCGCACTTTTCTCCATGGGAGTAATGTCTCAAACTGTCTACGCTTTTATCGATTCCTGGGAGACCAGTAGTAGTTTTCTGAACACATTTTGAGGCATTCTGTAATCTGTGGACTGTCAGAGTGTTTATGAAACACAGAAATTGCATCGGGATTGAATATAACACGCACCATGCGCACTTTTCTCCATGGGAGTAATGTCTCAAACTGTCTACGCCTTTAACGATTCCTGGGAGACCAGTAGTAGTTTTCGAAACACATTTGGTGGCATTCTGTAATCTGTAGACGTTCAGAGTGTTGAAGAAACACAGAAATTGCATCGGTATTGAATACAACACGCACCATGAGCACTTTTGTCCATGGGAGTAATGTCTCAAACTGTCTACGCTCTTATCGATTCCTGGGAGACCAGTAGTAGTTTAGAAACACATTTGGAGGCATTCTGTAATCTGTAGACGTTCAGAGTGTTGACGAAACACAGAAATTGTACTGGGATTTAATACAACACGCACCATGCGCACTTTTCTCCATGGGAGTAATGTCTCAAAGTGTCTACGCTTTTATCGATTCTTGGGAGACCAGTAGTAGTTTTCGAAACACATTTGGAGGCACTCTCTAATCTGTAGACGTTCAGAGTGTTGATGAAACACGGAAATTGCATCGGGATTTAATACAACACGCACCATGCGCACTTTTCTCCATGGGAGTAATGTCTCAAAGTGTCTACGCTTTTATCGATTCCTGGGAGACCAGTAGTAGTTTTCTAAACACATTTTGAGGCATTCTGTAATCTGTGGACGTTCAGAGTGTTGATGAAACACAGAAATTGCATCGGTATTGAATACAACACGCACCACGAGCACTTTTCTCCATGGGTGTAATGTCTCAAACTGTCTACGCTTTTATCGATTCCTGGGAGACCAGTAGTAGTTTTCGAAACACATTTGGAGGCATTTTGTAATCTGTGGACTTCAGAGTGTTGATGAAACACAGAAATTGCATCGGGATTGAATACAACACGCACCATGCGCACTTTTCTCCATGGGAGTAATGTCTCAAAGTGTCTACGCTTTTATCGATTCCTGGGAGACCAGTAGTAGTTTTCTAAACACATTTTGAGGCATTCTGTAATCTGTGGACGTTCAGAGTGTTGATGAAACACAGAAATTGCATCGGGATTGAATACAACACGCAGCATGCGCACTTTTCTCCATGTGAGTAATGTCTCAAAGGGTCTACGCTTTTAACGATTCCTGGGAGACCAGTAGTAGTTTTCTAAACACATTTTGAGGCATTCTGTAATCTGTGGACGTTCAGAGTGTTGATGAAACACAGAAATTGCATCGGGATTGAATACAACACGCACCATGCGCACTTTTCTCCATGTGAGTAATGTCTCAAACTGTCTACGCTTTTATCGATTCCTGGGAGACCAGTAGTAGTTTTCGAAACACATTTGGAGGCACTCTCTAATCTGTAGACGTTCAGAGTGTTGATGAAACACAGAAATTGCATCGGGATTGAATACAACACGCACCATGCGCACTTTTCTCCATGGGAGTAATGTCTCAAACTGTCTACGATTTTATCGATTCCTGGGAGCCCAGTAGTAGTTTTCGAAATACATTTGGAGGCATTCTGTAATCTGTGGACGTTCAGAGTGTTGATGAAACACAGAAATTGCATCGGGATTGAATATAACACGCACCATGCGCACTTTTCTCCATGGGAGTAACGTCTCAAAGTTTCTACGCTTTTATCGATTCCTGGGAGGCCAGTAGTAGTTTTCGAAATACATTTGGAGGCATTCTGTAATCTGTGGACGTTCAGAGTGTTGATGAAACACAGAAATTGCATCGGGATTGAATACAACACGCAGCATGCGCACTTTTCTCCATGTGAGTAATGTCTCAAAGGGTCTACGCTTTTAACGATTCCTGGGAGACCAGTAGTAGTTTTCTAAACACATTTTGAGGCATTCTGTAATCAGTGGACGTTCAGAGTGTTGATGAAACACAGAAATTGCATCGGGATTGAATATAACACGCACCATGCGCACTTTTCTCCATGGGAGTAATGTCTCAAACTGTCTACGCCTTTAACGATTCCTGGGAGACCAGTAGTAGTTTTCGAAACACATTTTGAGGCATTCTGTAATCTGTGGACGTTCAGAGTGTTGATGAAACACAGAAATTGCATCGGTATTGAATACAACACGCACCATGCGCACTTTTCTCCATGTGAGTAATGTCTCAAACTGTCTACGCTTTTATCGATTCCTGGGAGACCAGTAGTAGTTTTCGAAACACATTTGGAGGCATTCTGTAATCTGTAGACGTTCAGAGTGTTGACGAAACACAGAAATTGTACTGGGATTTAATACAACACGCACCATGCGCACTTTTCTCCATGGGAGTAATGTCTCAAACTGTCTACGCTTTTATCGATTCCTGGGAGACCAGTAGTAGTTTTCGAAACACATTTGGAGGCACTCTCTAATCTGTAGACGTTCAGAGTGTTGATGAAACACGGAAATTGCGTCGGGATTTAATACAACACGCACCATGCGCACTTTTCTCCATGGGAGTAATGTCTCAAAGTGTCTACGCTTTTATCGATTCCTGGGAGACCAGTAGTAGTTTTCTAAACTCATTTTGAGGCATTCTGTAATCTGTGGACGTTCAGAGTGTTGATGAAACACAGAAATTGCATCGGTATTGAATACAACACGCACCACGAGCACTTTTCTCCATGGGTGTAATGTCTCAAACTGTCTACGCTTTTATCGATTCCTGGGAAACCAGTAGTAGTTTTGTAAACACATTTTCAGGCATTCTGTAATCTGTGGACTTTCTGAGTGTTGATGAAACACAGAAATTGCATCGGTATTGAATACAACACGCACCACGAGCACTTTTCTCCATGGGTGTAATGTCTCAAACTGTCTACGCTTTTATCGATTCCTGGGAGACCAGTAGTAGTTTTCGAAACACATTTGGAGGCATTTTGTAATCTGTGGACGTTCAGAGTGTTGATGAAACACAGAAATTGCATCGGGATTGAATACAACACTCAGCATACGCACTTTTCTCCATGTGAGTAATGTCTCAAAGTGTCTACGCTTTTATCGATTCCTGGGAGACCAGTAGTAGTTTTCGAAATACATTTGGAGGCATTCTGTAATCTGTGGACGTTCAGAGTGTTGATGAAACACAGAAATTGCATCGGGATTGAATACAACACGCACCATGCGCACTTTTCTCCATGTGAGTAATGTCTCAAACTGTCTACGCTTTTATCGATTCCTGGGAGACCAGTAGTAGTTTTCGAAATACATTTGGAGGCATTCTGTAATCTGTGGACGTTCAGAGTGTTGATGAAACACAGAAATTGCGTCGGTATTGAATACAACACGCACCACGAACACTTTTCTCCGTGGGAGTAATGTCTCAAACTGTCTACGCTTTTATCGATTCCTGGGAGACCAGTAGTAGTTTTCGAAACACATTTGGAGGCATTTTGTAACCTGTGGACGTTCAGAGTGTAGATGAAACACAGAAATTGCATCGGGATTGAATACAACAGGCACCATGCGCACTTTTCTCCATGGGAGTAATGTCTCAAACTGTCTACGCTTTTATCGATTCCTGGGAGACCAGTAGTAGTTTTCGAAATACATTTGGAGGCATTCTGTAATCTGTGGACGTTCAGAGTGTTGATGAAACACAGAAATTGCGTCGGTATTGAATACAACACGCACCACGACCACTTTTCTCCATGGGAGAAATGTCTCAAACTGTCTACGCTTTATCGATTCCTGGGAGACCAGTAGTAGTTTTCGAAACACATTTGAAGGCATTTTGTAACCTGTGGACGTTCAGAGTGTAGATGAAACACAGAACTTGCATCGGGATTGAATACAACACGCACCATGCGCACTTCTCTCCATGGGAGTAATGTCTCAAACTGTCTACACTTTTATCGATTCCTGGGAGACCAGTAGTAGTTTTCTAAACACATTTTGAGGCATTCTGTAATCGGTGGACGTTCAGAGTGTTGATGAAACACAGAAATTGCATCGGGATTGAATACAACACGCAGCATGCGCACTTTTCTCCATGGGAGTAATGTCTCAAAGTGTCTACGCTTTTATCGATTCCTGGGAGACCAGTAGTAGTTTTCGAAACACATTTGGAGGCACTCTCTAATCTGTAGACGTTCAGAGTGTTGATGAAACACAGAAATTGCATCGGGATTGAATACAACACGCACCATGCGCACTTTTCTCCATGGGAGTAATGTCTCAAACTGTCTGCGCTTTTATCGATTCCTGGGAGACCAGTAGTAGTTTTCGAAACACATTTGGAGGCATTCTGTAATCTGTGGACGTTCAGGGTGTTTATGAAACACAGAAATTGCATCGGGATTGAATATAACACGCACCATGCGCACTTTTCTCCATGGGAGTAATGTCTCAAACTGTCTACGCCTTTAACGATTCCTGGGAGACCAGTAGTAGTTTTCGAAACACATTTGGTGGCATTCTGTAATCTGTAGACGTTCAGAGTGTTGAAGAAACACAGAAATTGCATCGGTATTGAATACAACACGCACCATGAACACTTTTGTCCATGGGAGTAATGTCTCAAACTGTCTACGCTCTTATCGATTCCTGGGAGACCAGTAGTAGTTTAGAAACACATTTGGAGGCATTCTGTAATCTGTAGACGTTCAGAGTGTTGACGAAACACAGAAATTGTATTGGGATTTAATACAACACGCACAATGCGCACTTTTCTCCATGGGAGTAATGTCTCAAACTGTCTACGCTTTTATCGATTCCTGGGAGACCAGTAGTAGTTTTCGAAACACATTTGGAGGCACTCTCTAATCTGTAGACGTTCAGAGTGTTGATGAAACACGGAAATTGCATCGGGATTTAATACAACACGCACCATGCGCACTTTTCTCCATGGGAGTAATGTCTCAAAGTGTCTACGCTTTTATCGATTCCTGGGAGACCAGTAGTAGTTTTCTAAACACATTTTGAGGCATTCTGTAATCTGTGGACGTTCAGAGTGTTGATGAAACACAGAAATTGCATCGGTATTGAATACAACACGCACCACGAGCACTTTTCTCCATGGGTGTAATGTCTCAAACTGTCTACGCTTTTATCGATTCCTGGGAGACCAGTAGTAGTTTTCGAAACACATTTGGAGGCATTTTGTAATCTGTGGACTTCAGAGTGTTGATGAAACACAGAAATTGCATCGGGATTGAATACAACACGCACCATGCGCACTTTTCTCCATGGGAGTAATGTCTCAAAGTGTCTACGCTTTTATCGATTCCTGGGAGACCAGTAGTAGTTTTCGAAATACATTTGAAGGCATTCTGTAATCTGTGGACGTTCAGAGTGTTGATGAAACACAGAAATTGCATCGGGATTGAATACAACACTCAGCATGAGCACTTTTCTCCATGTGAGTAATGTCTCAAAGTGTCTACGCTTTTAACGATTCCTGGGAGACCAGTAGTAGTTTTCGAAATACATTTGGAGGCATTCTGTAATCTGTGGACGTTCAGAGTGTTGATGAAACACAGAAATTGCATCGGTATTGAATACAACACGCACCATGCGCACTTTTCTCCATGTGAGTAATGTCTCAAACTGTCTACGCTTTTATCGATTCCTGGGAGACCAGTAGTAGTTTTCGAAATACATTTGAAGGCATTCTGTAATCTGTGGACGTTCAGAGTGTTGATGAAACACAGAAATTGCATCGGGATTGAATACAACACTCAGCATACGCACTTTTCTCCATGGGAGTAATGTCTCAAAGTGTCTACGCTTTTATCGATTCCTGGGAGACCAGTAGTAGTTTTCGAAATACATTTGGAGGCATTCTGTAATCTGTGGACGTTCAGAGTGTTGATGAAACACAGAAATTGCATCGGGATTGAATACAACACTCAGCATACGCACTTTTCTCCATGTGAGTAATGTCTCAAAGTGTCTACGCTTTTATCGATTCCTGGGAGACCAGTAGTAGTTTTCGAAATACATTTGGAGGCATTCTGTAATCTGTGGACGTTCAGAGTGTTGATGAAACACAGAAATTGCATCGGGATTGAATACAACACGCACCATGCGCACTTTTCTCCATGTGAGTAATGTCTCAAACTGTCTACGCTTTTATCGATTCCTGGGAGACCAGTAGTAGTTTTCGAAATACATTTGGAGGCATTCTGTAATCTGTGGACGTTCAGAGTGTTGATGAAACACAGAAATTGCGTCGGTATTGAATACAACACGCACCACGAACACTTTTCTCCGTGGGAGTAATGTCTCAAACTGTCTACGCTTTTATCGATTCCTGGGAGACCAGTAGTAGTTTTCGAAACACATTTGGAGGCATTTTGTAACCTGTGGACGTTCAGAGTGTAGATGAAACACAGAAATTGCATCGGGATTGAATACAACAGGCACCATGCGCACTTTTCTCCATGGGAGTAATGTCTCAAACTGTCTACGCTTTTATCGATTCCTGGGAGACCAGTAGTAGTTTTCTAAACACATTTTGAGGCATTCCGTAATCTGTGGACGTTCAGAGTGTTTATGAAACACAGAAATTGCATCGGGATTGAATACAACACGCACCATGCGCACTTTTCTCCATGTGAGTAATGTCTCAAAGTGTCTACGCTTTTATCGATTCCTGGGAGACCAGTAGTAGTTTTCGAAATACATTTGAAGGCATTCTGTAATCTGGGGACGTTAGACTGTTGATGAAACACAGAAATTGCATCGGGATTGAATACAACACGCACCATGCGCACTTTTCTCCATGTGAGTAACGTCTCAAAGTGTCTACGCTTTTATCGATTCCTGGGAGTTCAGTAGTAGTTTTCGAAATACATTTGGAGGCACTCTGTAATCTGTGGACGTTCAGAGTGTTGATGAAACACAGAAATTGCATCGGGATTGAATACATAAC
Source organism: Schistocerca gregaria (assembly GCF_023897955.1). Lineage (NCBI taxonomy): Eukaryota > Metazoa > Arthropoda > Insecta > Orthoptera > Acrididae > Schistocerca > Schistocerca gregaria. Next base: position 7,062,721 of record NW_026061730.1, read on the forward strand.
GCACCATAAGCACTTTTCTCCATGGGAGTAATGTGTCAAACTGTCTACGCTCTCATCGATTCCTGGGAGACCAGTAGTAGTTTAGAAACACATTTGGTGGCATTCTGTAATCTGTGGCCGTTCAGAGTGTTGATGAAACACAGAAATTGCATCGGGATTGAATACAACACGCACCATGCGCACTTTTCTCCATGTGAGTAATGTCTCAAAGTGTCTACGCTTTTAACGATTCCTGGGAGACCAGTAGTAGTTTTCGAAACACATTTGGAGGCATTCTGTAATCTGTAGACGTTCAGAGTGTTGAAGAAACACAGGAATTGCATCGGTATTGAATACAACACGCACCATGAGCACTCTTCTCCATGGGAGTAATGTCTCAAACTGTCTACGCTTTTATCGATTCCTGGGAGACCAGTAGTAGTTTTCTAAACACATTTTGAGGCATTCTGTAATCTGTGGACGTTCAGAGTGTTTATGAAACACAGAAATTGCATCGGGATTGAATACAACACGCAGCATGCGCACTTTTCTCCATGTAAGTAACGTCTCAAAGTGTCTACGCTTTAATCGATTCCTGGGAGACCAGTAGTAGTTTTCGAAATACATTTGGAGGCATTCTGTAATCTGTGGACGTTCAGAGTGTTGATGAAAAACAGAAATTGCATCGGGATTGAATACAACACGCACCATGCGCACTTTTCTCCATGTGAGTAATGTCTCAAAGTGTCTACGCTTTTATCGATTCCTGGGAGACCAGTAGTAGCTTTCGAAACACATTTGGAGGCACTCTCTAATCTGTAGACGTTCAGAGTGTTGATGAAACACAGAAATTACATCGGGATAGAATACAACACGCACCATGCGCACTTTTCTCCATGTGAGTAACGTCTCAAAGTGTCTACGCTTTTATCGATTCCTGGGAGACCAGTAGTAGTTTTCGAAATATATTTGGAGGCACTCTGTAATCTGTGGACGTTCAGAGTGTTGATGAAACACAGAAATTGCATCGGGATTGAATACAACACGCAGCATGCGCACTTTTCTCCATGTGAGTAATGTCTCAAAGTGTCTACGCTTTTATCGATTCCTGGGAGACCAGTAGTAGTTTTCGAAATACATTTGGAGGCATTCTGTAATCTGTGGACGTTCAGTGTGTTGATGAAACACAGAAATTGCATCGGGATTGAATACAACACGCAGCATGCGCACTTTTCTCCATGTGAGTAATGTCTCAAAGTGTCTACGCTTTTATCGATTCCTGGGAGACAAGTAGTAGTTTTCGAAATACATTTGGAGGCATTCTGTAATCTGTGGACGTTCAGAGTGTTGATGAAACACAGAAATTGCATCGGTACTGAATACAACACGCACCATGCGAACTTTTCTCCATGTGAGTAATGTCTCAAACTGTCTACGTTTTTATCGATTCCTGGGAGACCAGTAGTAGTTTTCGAAATACATTTGGAGGCATTCTGTAATCTGTGGACGTTCAGAGTGTTGATGAAACACAGAAATTGCATCGGTATTGAATACAACACGCACCATGCGCACTTTTCTCCATGTGAGTAATGCCTCAAACTGTCTACGCTTTTATCGACTCCTGGGAGACCAGGAGTAGTTTTCGAAACACATTTGGAGGCATTCTGTAATCTGTAGACGTTCAGAGTGTTGAAGAAACACACAGAAATTGCATCGGCATTGAATACAACACGCACCATGTGCACTTTTCTCCATGGGAGTAATGTCTCAAACTGTCTACGCTTTTATCGATTCCTGGGAGACCAGTAGTAGTTTTCGAAATACATTTGGAGGCATTCTGTAATCTGTGGACGTTCAGAGTGTTGATGAAACACAGAAATTGCATCGGTATTGAATACAACACGCACCACGAGAACTTTTCTCGGTGGGAGTAATGTCTCAAACTGTCTACGCTTTATCGATTCCTGGGAGACCAGTAGTAGTTTTCGAAACACATTTGGAGGCATTTTGTAACCTGTGGACGTTCAGAGTGTAGATGAAACACAGAAATTGCATCGGGATTGAATACAACACGCACCATGCGCACTTTTCTCCATGTGAGTAATGTCTCAAAGTGTCTACGCTTTTAACGATTCCTGGGAGACCAGTAGTAGTTTTCGAAACGCATTTGGAGGCATTCTGTAATCTGTAGACGTTCAGAGTGTTGAAGAAACACAGAAAGTGCATCGGTATCGAATACAACACGCACCATGAGCACTCTTCTCCATGGGAGTAATGTCTCAAACTGTCTACGCTTTTATCGATTCCTGGGAGACCAGTAGTAGTTTTCGAAACACATTTGGAGGCATTTTGTAACCTGTGGACGTTCAGAGTGTAGATGAAACACAGAAATTGCATCGGGATTGAATACAACACGCACCATTCGCACTTTTCTCCATGTGAGTAATGTCTCAAAGTGTCTACGCTTTTAACGATTCCTGGGAGACCTGTAGTAGTTTTCGAAACACAATTGGAAGCATTCTGTAATCTGTGGACGTTCAGAGTGTTGATGAAACACAGAAATTGCATCGGTATTGAATAAAACACGCACCATGAGCACTCTTCTCCATGGGAGTAATGTCTCAAACTGTCTACGCTTTTATCGATTCCTGGGAGACCAGTAGTAGTTTTCTAAACACATTTTGAGGCATTCTGTAATCTGTGGACGTTCAGAGTGTTTATGAAACACAGAAATTGCATCGGGATTGAATACAACACGCAGCATGCGCACTTTTCTCCATGTGAGTAACGTCTCAAAGTGTCTACGCTTTAATCGATTCCTGTGAGACCAGTAGTAGTTTTCGAAATACATTTTGAGGCATTCTGTAATCTGTGGACGTTCAGAGTGTTGATGAAAAACAGAAATTGCATCGGGATTGAATACAACACGCACCATGCGCACTTTTCTCCATGTGAGTAATGTCTCAAAGTGTCTACGCTTTTATCGATTCCTGGGAGACCAGTAGTAGCTTTCGAAACACATTTGGAGGCACTCTCTAATCTGTAGACGTTCAGAGTGTTGATGAAACACAGAAATTGCATCGGGATTGAATACAACACGCACCATGCGCTCTTTTCTCCATGGGAGTAATGTCTCAAACTGTCTACGCTTTTATCGATTCCTGGGAGACCAGTAGTAGTTTTCGAAATACATTTGGAGGCATTCTGTAATCCGTGGACGTTCAGAGTGTTGATGAAACACAGAAATTGCATCGGTATTGAATACAACACGCACCACGAGCACTTTTCTCCATGGGAGTAATGTCTCAAACTGTCTACGCTTTATCGATTCCTGGGAGACCAGTACTAGTTTTCTAAACACATTTTGAGGCATTCTGTAATCTGTGGACGTTGTGAGTGTTGATGAAACACAGAAATTGCATCGGGATTGAATACAACACGCAGCATGCGCACTTTTCTCGATGTGAGTAATGTCTCAAAGTGTCTACGCTTTTATCGATTCCTGGGAGACCAGTAGTAGTTTTCGAAATACATTTGGAGGCACTCTCTAATCTGTAGACGTTCAGAGTGTAGATGAAACACAGAAATTGCATCGAGATTGAATACAACACGCACCATGCGCACTTTTCTCCATGGGAGTAATGTCTCAAACTGTCTACGCTTTATTGATTCCTGGGAGACCAGTAGTAGTTTTCTAAACACATTTTGAGGCATTCTGTAATCTGTGGACGTTCAGAGTGTTTATGAAACACAGAAATTGCATCGGGATTGAATACAACACGCACCATGCGCATTTTTCTCCATGGGAGTAATGTCTCAAAGTGTCTACGCTTTTATCGATTCCAGGAAGACCAGTAGTAGTTTTCGAAATACATTTGGAGGCATTCTGTAATCTGTGGACGTTCAGAGTGTTGATGAAACACAGAAATTGCATCGGGATTGAATACAACACGCACCATGCGCACTTTTCTCCATGGGAGTAATGTCTCAAAGTGTCTACGCTTTTATCGATTCCTGGAAGACCAGTAGTAGTTTTCGAAACATACTTGGAGGCATTCTGTAATCTGTGGACGTTCAGAGTGTTGATGAAACACACAAATTGCATCGGGATTGAATACAACACGCACCATGCGCACTTTTCTCCATGGGAGTAATGTCTCAAACTGTCTACGCTTTTATCGATTCCTGGGAGACCAGTAGTAGTTTTCTAAACACATTTGGAAGCATTCTGTAATCTGTGGACGTTCAGAGTGTTGATGAAACACAGAAATTACATCGGGATTGAATACAACACGCACCATGCGCACTTTTCTCCATGGGAGTAATGTCTCAAACTGTCTACGCTTTATTGATTCCTGGGAGACCAGTAGTAGTTTTCTAAACACATTTTGAGGCATTCTGTAATCTGTGGACGTTCAGAGTGTTTATGAAACACAGAAATTGCATCGGGATTGAATACAACACGCACCATGCGCATTTTTCTCCATGGGAGTAATGTCTCAAAGTGTCTACGCTTTTATCGATTCCTGGAAGACCAGTAGTAGTTTTCGAAATACATTTGGAGGCATTCTGTAATCTGTGGACGTTCAGAGTGTTGATGAAACACAGAAATTGCATCGGGATTGAATACAACACGCACCATGCGCACTTTTCTCCATGGGAGTAATGTCTCAAAGTGTCTACGCTTTTATCGATTCCTGGAAGACCAGTAGTAGTTTTCGAAACATACTTGGAGGCATTCTGTAATCTGTGGACGTTCAGAGTGTTGATGAAACACACAAATTGCATCGGGATTGAATACAACACGCACCATGCGCACTTTTCTCCATGGGAGTAATGTCTCAAACTGTCTACGCTTTTATCGATTCCTGGGAGACCAGTAGTAGTTTTCGAAATACATTTGGAGGCATTCTGTAATCTGTGGACGTTCAGAGTGATGATGAAACACAGAATTTGCATCGGGATTGAATACAACACGTACCATGCGCACTTTTCTACATGGGAGTAATGTCTCAAACTGTTTACGCTTTTATCGATCCCTGGGAGACCAGTAGTAGTTTTCAAAACACAATTGGAGGCATTCTGTAATCTGTTGACGTTCAGAGTGTTGATGAAACACAGAAATTGCATCGGTATTGAATACAACACGCACCATGCGCACTTTTCTCCATGTGAGTAATGTCTCAAACTGTCTACGCTTTTATCGATTCCTGGGAGACCAGTAGTAGTTTTCTAAACACATTTGGAAGCATTCTGTAATCTGTGGACGTTCAGAGTGTTGATGAAACACAGAAATTACATCGGGATTGAATACAACACGCACCATGCGCATTTTTCTCCATGGGAGTAATGTCTCAAAGTGTCTACGCTTTTATCGATTCCTGGGAGACCAGTAGTAGTTTTCGAAATACATTTGGAGGCATTCTGTAATCTGTGGACGTTCAGAGTGATGATGAAACACAGAAATTGCATCGGGATTGAATACAACACGCACCAATCGCACTTTTCTCCATGGGAGTAATGTCTCAAACTGTCTACGCTTTTATCGATTCCTGGGAGACCAGTAGTAGTTTTCGAAACACAATTGGAGGCATTCTGTAATCTGTAGACGTTCAGAGTGTTGATGAAACACAGAAATTGCATCGGTATTGAATACAACACGCACCATGCGCACTTTTCTCCATGTGAGTATTGTCTCAAACTGTCTACGCTTTTATCGACTCCTGGGAGACCAGTAGTAGTTTTCTAAACACATTTGGAAACATTCTGTAATCTGTGGACGTTCAGAGTGTCGATGAAACACAGGAATTACATCGGGATTGAATACAACACGCACCATGCGCTCTTTTCTCCATGGGAGTAATGTCTCAAAGTGTCTACGCTTTTATCGATTCCTGGGAGACCAGTAGTAGTTTTCGAAATACATTTGGAGGCATTCTGTAATCTGTGGACGTTCAGAGTGTTGATGAAACACAGAAATTGCATCGGTATTGAATACAACAGGCACCATGCGCACTTTTCTCCATGGGAGTAATGTCTCAAACTGTCTACGCTTTTATCGATTCCTGGGAGAGCAGTAGTAGTTTTCGAAGCACATCTGGAAGCATTCTGTAATCTGTGGACGTTCAGAGTGTTGATGAAACACAGAAATTGCATCGGGATTGAATACAACACGCAGCATGCGCACTTTTCTCCATGTGAGTAACGTCTCAAAGTGTCTACGCTTTTATCGATTCCTGGGAGACCAGTAGTAGTTTCGAAATACATTTGGAGGCACTCTGTAATCTGTGGACGTTCAGAGTGTTGATGAAACACAGAAATTGCATCGGGATTGAATACAACACGCACCATGCGCACTTTTCTCCATGTGAGTAATGTCTCCAAGTGTCTACGCTTTTATCGATTCCTGGGAGACCAGTAGTAGTTTTCGAAACACATTTGGAGGCACTCTCTATCCTGTAGACGTTCAGAGTGTTGATGAAACACAGAAATTGCATCGGGATTGAATACAACACGCAGCATGCGCACTTTTCTCCATGTGAGTAATGTCTCAAAGTGTCTACGCTTTTATCGATTCCTGGGAGACCAGTAGTAGTTTTCGAAACACATTTGGAGGCATTCTGTAATCTGTGGACGTTCAGAGTGTTTATGAAACACAGAAATTGCATCGAGATTGAATATAACACGCACCATGCGCACTTTTCTCCATGGGAGTAATGTTTCAAAGTGTCTACGCTTTTATCGATTCCTGGGAGACCAGTAGTAGTTTTCTAAACACATTTTGAGGCATTCTGTAATCTGTGGACGTTCAGAGTGTTTATGAAACACAGAAATTGCATCGGGATTGAATATAACACGCACCATGCGCACTTTTCTCCATGGGAGTAATGTTTCAAAGTGTCTACGCTTTTATCGATTCCTGGGAGACCAGTAGTAGTTTTCGAAATACATTTGAAGGCATTCTGTAATCTGTGGACGTTCAGAGTGTTGATGAAACACAGAAATTGCATCGGGATTGAATACAACACGCGCCATGCGCACTTTTCTCCATGGGAGTAATGTCTCAAAGTGTCTACGCTTTTATCGATTCCTGGAAGACCAGTAGTAGTTTTCGAAATACATTTGGAGGCATTCTGTAATCTGTGGACGTTCAGAGTGTTGATGAAACACAGAAATTGCATCGGGATTGAATACAACACGCACCATGCGCACTTTTCTCCATGGGAGTAATGTCTCAAAGTGTCTACGCTTTTATCGATTCCTGGAAGACCAGTAGTAGTTTTCGAAACATACTTGGAGGCATTCTGTAATCTGTGGACGTTCAGAGTGTTGATGAAACACAGAAATTGCATCGGTATTGAATACAACACGCACCATGCGCACTTTTCTCCATGTGAGTAATGTCTCAAACTGTCTACGCTTTTATCGATTCCTGGGAGACCAGTAGTAGTTTTCTAAACACATTTGGAAGCATTCTGTAATCTGTGGACGTTCAGAGTGTTGATGAAACACAGAAATTACATCGGGATTGAATACAACACGCACCATGCGCATTTTTCTTCATGGGAGTAATGTCTCAAAGTGTCTACGCTTTTATCGATTCCTGGGAGACCAGTAGTAGTTTTCGAAATACATTTGAAGGCATTCTGTAATCTGTGGACGTTCAGAGTGTTGATGAAACACAGAAATTGCATCGGGATTGAATACAACACGCACCATGCGCACTTTTCTCCATGGGAGTAATGTTTCAAAGTGTCTACGCTTTTATCGATTCCTGGGAGACCAGTAGTAGTTTTCGAAATACATTTGAAGGCATTCTGTAATCTGTGGACGTTCAGAGTGTTGATGAAACACAGAAATTGCATCGGGATTGAATACAACACGCGCCATGCGCACTTTTCTCCATGGGAGTAATGTCTCAAAGTGTCTACGCTTTTATCGATTCCTGGAAGACCAGTAGTAGTTTTCGAAATACATTTGGAGGCATTCTGTAATCTGTGGACGTTCAGAGTGTTGATGAAACACAGAAATTGCATCGGGATTGAATACAACACGCACCATGCGCACTTTTCTCCATGGGAGTAATGTCTCAAAGTGTCTACGCTTTTATCGATTCCTGGAAGACCAGTAGTAGTTTTCGAAACATACTTGGAGGCATTCTGTAATCTGTGGACGTTCAGAGTGATGATGAAACACAGAAATTGCATCGGGATTGAATACAACACGCACCATGCGCACTTTTTTCCATGGGAGTAATGTCTCAAACTGTCTACGCTTTTATCGATTCCTGGGAGACCAGTAGTAGTTTTCGAAACACAATTGGAGGCATTCTGTAATCTGTAGACGTTCAGAGTGTTGATGAAACACAGAAATTGCATCGGGATTGAATACAACACGCACCATGCGCACTTTTCTCCATGTGAGTATTGTCTCAAACTGTCTACGCTTTTATCGACTCCTGGGAGACCAGTAGTAGTTTTCTAAACACATTTGGAAACATTCTGTAATCTGTGGACGTTCAGAGTGTCGATGAAACACAGAAATTACATCGGGATTGAATACAACACGCACCATGCGCTCTTTTCTCCATGGGAGTAATGTCTCAAAGTGTCTACGCTTTTATCGATTCCTGGGAGACCAGTAGTAGTTTTCGAAATACATTTGGAGGCATTCTGTAATCTGTGGACGTTCAGAGTGTTGATGAAACACAGAAATTGCATCGGTATTGAATACAACAGGCACCATGCGCACTTTTCTCCATGGGAGTAATGTCTCAAACTGTCTACGCTTTTATCGATTCCTGGGAGACCAGTAGTAGTTTTCGAAGCACATCTGGAAGCATTCTGTAATCTGTGGACGTTCAGAGTGTTGATGAAACACAGAAATTGCATCGGGATTGAATACAACACGCAGCATGCGCACTTTTCTCCATGTGAGTAACGTCTCAAAGTGTCTACGCTTTTATCGATTCCTGGGAGACCAGTAGTAGTTTCGAAATACATTTGGAGGCACTCTGTAATCTGTGGACGTTCAGAGTGTTGATGAAACACAGAAATTGCATCGGGATTGAATACAACACGCACCATGCGCACTTTTCTCCATGTGAGTAATGTCTCAAAGTGTCTACGCTTTTATCGATTCCTGGGAGACCAGTAGTAGTTTTCGAAACACATTTGGAGGCACTCTCTAATCTGTAGACGTTCAGAGTGTTGATGAAACACAGAAATTACATCGGGATTGAATACAACACGCAGCATGCGCACTTTTCTCCATGTGAGTAATGTCTCAAAGTGTCTACGCTTTTATCGATTCCTGGGAGACCAGTAGTAGTTTTCGAAACACATTTGGAGGCATTCTGTAATCTGTGGACGTTCAGAGTGTTTATGAAACACAGAAATTGCATCGAGATTGAATATAACACGCACCATGCGCACTTTACTCCATGGGAGTAATGTTTCAAAGTGTCTACGCTTTTATCGATTCCTGGGAGACCAGTAGTAGTTTTCTAAACACATTTTGAGGCATTCTGTAATCTGTGGACGTTCAGAGTGTTTATGAAACACAGAAATTGCATCGGGATTGAATATAACACGCACCATGCGCACTTTTCTCCATGGGAGTAATGTTTCAAAGTGTCTACGCTTTTATCGATTCCTGGGAGACCAGTAGTAGTTTTCGAAATACATTTGAAGGCATTCTGTAATCTGTGGACGTTCAGAGTGTTGATGAAACACAGAAATTGCATCGGGATTGAATACAACACGCACCATGCGCACTTTTCTCCATGGGAGTAATGTCTCAAACAGTCTACGCTTTTATCGATTCCTGGGAGACCAGTAGTAGTTTTCGAAACACATTTGGAGGCATTCTGTAATCTGTAGACGTTCAGAGTGTTGAAGAAACACAGAAATTGCATCAGTATTGAATACAACACGCACCATGTGCACTTTTCTCCATGGGAGTAATGTCTCAAACTGTCTACGCTTTTATCGATTCCTGGGAGACCAGTAGTAGTTTTCGAAATACATTTGGAGGCATTCTGTAATCTGTGGACGTTCAGAGTGATGATGAAACACAGAATTTGCATCGGGATTGAATACAACACGTACCATGCGCACTTTTCTCCATGGGAGTAATGTCTCAAACTGTTTACGCTTTTATCGATCCCTGGGAGACCAGTAGTAGTTTTCAAAACACAATTGGAGGCATTCTGTAATCTGTTGACGTTCAGAGTGTTGATGAAACACAGAAATTGCATCGGTATTGAATACAACACGCACCATGCGCACTTTTCTCCATGTGAGTAATGTCTCAAACTGTCTACGCTTTTATCGATTCCTGGGAGACCAGTAGTAGTTTTCTAAACACATTTGGAAGCATTCTGTAATCTGTGGACGTTCAGAGTGTTGATGAAACACAGAAATTACATCGGGATAGAATACAACACGCACCATGCGCATTTTTCTCCATGGGAGTAATGTCTCAAAGTGTCTACGCTTTAATCGATTCCTGGGAGACCAGTAGTAGTTTTCGAAACACAATTGGAGGCATTCTGTAATCTGTAGACGTTCAGAGTGTTGATGAAACACAGAAATTGCATCGGTATTGAATACAACACGCACCATGCGCACTTTTCTCCATGTGAGTATTGTCTCAAACTGTCTACGCTTTTATCGACTCCTGGGAGACCAGTAGTAGTTTTCTAAACACATTTGGAAGCATTCTGTAATCTGTGGACGTTCAGAGTGTTGATGAAACACAGAAATTACATCGGGATAGAATACAACACGCACCATGCGCACTTTTCTCCATGGGAGTAATGTCTCAAACTGTCTACGCTTTTATCGATTCCTGGGAGACCAGTAGTAGTTTTCGAAACACAATTGGAGGCATTCTGTAATCTGTAGACGTTCAGAGTGTTGATGAAACACAGAAATTGCATCGGTATTGAATACAACACGCACCATGCGCACTTTTCTCCATGTGAGTATTGTCTCAAACTGTCTACGCTTTTATCGACTCCTGGGAGACCAGTAGTAGTTTTCTAAACACATTTGGAAACATTCTGTAATCTGTGGACGTTCAGAGTGTTGATGAAACACAGAAATTACATCGGGATTGAATACAACACGCACCATGCGCATTTTTCTCCATGGGAGTAATGTCTCAAAGTGTCTACGCTTTAATCGATTCCTGGGAGACCAGTAGTAGTTTTCGAAATACATTTGGAGGCATTCTGTAATCTGTGGACGTTCAGAGTGTTGATGAAACACAGAAATTGCATCGGTATTGAATACAACAGGCACCATGCGCACTTTTCTCCATGGGAGTAATGTCTCAAACTGTCTACGCTTTTATCGATTCCTGGGAGACCAGTAGTAGTTTTCGAAGCACATCTGGAAGCATTCTGTAATCTGTGGACGTTCAGAGTGTTGATGAAACACAGAAATTGCATCGGGATTGAATACAACACGCAGCATGCGCACTTTTCTCCATGTGAGTAACGTCTCAAAGTGTCTACGCTTTTATCGATTCCTGGGAGACCAGTAGTAGTTTCGAAATACATTTGGAGGCACTCTGTAATCTGTGGACGTTCAGAGTGTTGATGAAACACAGAAATTGCATCGGGATTGAATACAACACGCACCATGCGCACTTTTCTCCATGTGAGTAATGTCTCAATGTGTCTACGATTTTATCGATTCCTGGGAGACCAGTAGTAGTTTTCGAAACACATTTGGAGGCATTGTGTAATCTGTGGACGTTCAGAGTGTTTATGAAACACAGAAATTGCATCGAGATTGAATATAACACGCACCATGCGCACTTTTCTCCATGGGAGTAATGTTTCAAAGTGTCTACGCTTTTATCGATTCCTGGGAGACCAGTAGTAGTTTTCTAAACACATTTTGAGGCATTCTGTAATCTGTGGACGTTCAGAGTGTTTATGAAACACAGAAATTGCATCGGGATTGAATCTAACACGCCCCATGCGCACTTTTCTCCATGGGAGTAATGTTTCAAAGTGTCTACGCTTTTATCGATTCCTGGGAGACCAGTAGTAGTTTTCGAGATACATTTGAAGGCATTCTGTAATCTGTGGACGTTCAGAGTGTTGATGAAACACAGAAATTGCATCGGGATTGAATACAACACGCACCATGCGCACTTTTCTCCAAATGAGTAATGTCTCAAACAGTCTACGATTTTATCGATTCCTGGGAGACCAGTAGTAGTTTTCAAAACACATTTGGAGGCATTCTGTAATCTGTAGACGTTCAGAGTGTTGAAGAAACACAGAAATTGCATCAGTATTGAATACAACACGCACCATATGCACTTTTCTCCATGGGAGTAATGTCTCAAACTGTCTACGCTTTTATCGATTCCTGGGAGACCAGTAGTAGTTTTCGAAATACATTTGGAGGCATTCTGTAATCTGTGGACGTTCAGAGTGTTGATGAAACACAGAAATTGCATCGGTATTGAATACAACACGCACCACGAGCTCTTTTCTCGGTGGGAGTAATGTCTCAAACTGTCTACGCTTTATCGATTCCTGGGAGACCAGTAGTAGTTTTCGAAACACATTTGGAGGCATATTGTAACCTGTGGACGTTCAGAGTGTAGATGAAACACAGAAATTGCATCGGGATTGAATACAACACGCACCATGCGCACTTTTCTCCATGTGAGTAATGTCTCAAAGTGTCTACGCTTTTAACGATTCCTGGGAGACCAGTAGTAGTTTTCGAAACACATTTGGAGGCATTCTGTAATCTGTAGACGTTCAGAGTGTTGAAGATACACAGAAATTGCATCGGTATTGAATACAACACGCACCATGAGCACTCTTCTCCATGGGAGTAATGTCTCAAACTGTCTACGCTTTTATCGATTCCTGGGAGACCAGTAGTAGTTTTCGAAACATATTTGGAGGCATTTTGTAACCTGTGGACGTTCAGAGTGTAGATGAAACACAGAAATTGCATCGGGATTGAATACAACACGCACCATGCGCACTTTTCTCCATGTGAGTAATGTCTCAAAGTGTCCACCTTTTTAACGATTCCTGGGAGACCAGTAGTAGCTTTCGAAACACAATTGGAAGCATTCTGTAATCTGTGGACGTTCAGAGTGTTGATGAAACACAGAAATTGCATAGGTATTGAATACAACACGCATCATGAGCACTCTTCTCCATGGGAGTAATGTCTCAAACTGTCTACGCTTTTATCGATTCCTGGGAGACCAGTAGTAGTTTTCTAAACACATTTTGAGGCATTCTGTAATCTGTGGACGTTCAGAGTGTTTATGAAACACAGAAATTGCATCGGGATTGAATACAACACGCATCATGCGCACTTTTCTCCATGTGAGTAACGTCTCAAAGTGTCTACGCTTTAATCGATTCCTAGGAGACCAGTAGTAGTTTTCGAAATACATTTGGAGGCATTCTGTAATCTGTGGACGTTCAGAGTGTTGATGAAAAACAGAAATTGCATCGGGATTGAATACAACACGCACCATGCGCACTTTTCTCCATGGGAGTAATGTCTCAAAGTGTCTACGCTTTTATCGATTCCTGGGAGACAAGTAGTAGCTTTCGAAACACATTTGGAGGCACTCTCTAATCTGTAGACTTTCAGAGTGTTGATGAAACACAGAAATTGCATCGGGATTAAATACAACACGCACCATGCGCACTTTTCTCCATGGGAGTAATGTCTCAAACTGTCTACGCTTTTATCGATTCCGGGGAGACCAGTAGTAGTTTTCGAAATACATTTGGAGGCATTCTGTAATCTGTGGACGTTCAGAGTGTTGATGAAACACAGAAATTGCATCGGTATTGAATACAACACGCACCACGAGCACTTTTCTCCATGGGAGTAATGTCTCAAACTGTCTACGCTTTATCGATTCCTGGGAGACCAGTAGTAGTTTTCTAAACACATTTTGAGGCATTCTGTAATCTGTGGACGTTCAGAGTGTTTATGAAACACAGAAATTGCATCGGGATTGAATATAACAAGCACCATGCGCACTTTTCTCCATGGGAGTAATGTCTCAAAGTGTCTACGCTTTTATCGATTCCTGGGAGACCAGTAGTAGTTTTCGAAATACATTTGAAGGCATTCTTTAATCTGTGGACGTTCAGAGTGTTGATGAAACACAGAAATTGCATCGGCATTGAATACAACACGCAGCATGCGCACTTTTCTCCATGTGAGTAACGTCTCAAAGTGTCTACGCTTTTACCGATTCCTGGGAGACCAGTAGTAGTTTTCGAAACACATTTGGAGGCACTCTGTAATCTGTGGACGTTCAGAGTGTTGATGAAACACAGAAATTGCATCGGGATTGAATACAACACGCACCATGCGCACTTTTTTCCATGGGAGTAATGTCTCAAACTGTCTACGCTTTTATCGATTCCTGGGAGACCAGTAGTAGTTTTCGAAACACATTTGGAGGCACTCTCTAATCTGTAGACGTTCAGAGTGTTGATGAAACACAGAAATTGCATCGGGATTGAATACAACACGCACCATGCGCACTTTTCTCCATGGGAGTAATGTCTCAAACTGTCTACGCTTTTATCGATTCCTGGGAGACCAGTAGTAGTTTCCGAAACACATTTGGAGGCACTCTCTAATCTGTAGACGTTCAGAGTGTTGATGAAACACAGAAATTGCATCGGGATTGAATACAACACGCAGCATGCGCACTTTTCTCGATGTGAGTAATGTCTCAAAGTGTCTACGCTTTTATCGATTCCTGGGAGACCAGTAGTAGTTTTCTAAACTCATTTTGAGGCATTCTGTAATCTGTGGACGTTCAGAGTGTTTATGAAACACAGAAATTGCATCGGGATTGAATATAACACGCACCATGCGCACTTTTCTCCATGTGAGTAATGTCTCAAAGTGTCTACGCTTTTATCGATTCCTGGGAGACCAGTAGTAGTTTTCGAAACACATTTGGAGGCACTCTCTAATCTGTAGACGTTCAGAGTGTTGATGAAACACAGAAATTGCATCGGTATTGAATACAACACGCACCATGCGCACTTTTCTCCATGGGAGTAATGTCTCAAACTGTCTACGCTTTATCGATTCCTGGGAGACCAGTAGTAGTTTTCTAAACACATTTTGAGGCATTCTGTAATCTGTGGACGTTCAGAGTGTTGATGAAACACAGAAATTGCATCGGTATTGAATACAACAGGCACCATGCGCACTTTTCTCCATGGGAGTAATGTCTCAAACTGTCTACGCTTTTATCGATTCCTGGGAGACCAGTAGTAGTTTTCTAAACACATTTTGAGGCATTCTGTAATCTGTGGACGTTCAGAGTGTTTATGAAACACAGAAATTGCATCGGGATTGAATACAACACGCACCATGCGCACTTTTCTCCATGTGAGTAATGTCTTAAAGTGTCTACGCTTTTATCGATTCCTGGGAGACCAGTAGTAGTTTTCGAAACACATTTGGAGGCACTCTCTAACCTGTAGACGTTCAGAGTGTTGATGAAACACAGATATTGCATCGGGATTGAATACAACACGCACCATGCGCACTTTTCTCCATGGGAGTAATGTCTCAAACTGTCTACGCTTTATCGATTCCTGGGAGACCAGTAGTAGTTTTCTAAACACATTTTGAGGCATTCTGTAATCTGTGGACGTTCAGAGTGTTTAAGAAACACAGAAATAGCATCGGGATTGAATATAACACGCACCATGCGCACTTTTCTCCATGGGAGTAATGTCTCAAAGTGTCTACGCTTTTATCGATTCCTGGGAGACCAGTAGTAGTTTTCGAAATACATTTGAAGGCATTCTGTAATCTGTGGACGTTCAGAGTGTTGATGAAACACAGAAATTGCATCGGGATTGAATACAACACGCAGCATGCGCACTTTTCTCCATGTGAGTAACGTCTCAAAGTGTCTACGCTTTTATCGATTCCTGGGAGACCAGTAGTAGTTTTCGAAATACATTTGGAGGCATTCTGTAATCTGTGGACGTTCAGAGTGTTGATGAAAAACAGAAATTGCATCGGGATTGAATATAACACGCACCATGCGCACTTTTCTCCATGGGAGTAATGTCTCAAAGTGTCTACGCTTTTATCGATTCCTGGGAGACCAGTAGTAGTTTTCGAAATACATTTGGAGGCATTCTGTAATCTGTGGACGTTCAGAGTGTTGATGAAACACAGAAATTGCATCGGGATTGAATACAACACGCAGCATGCGCACTTTTCTCCATGTGAGTAACGTCTCAAAGTGTCTACGCTTTTATCGATTCCTGGGAGACCAGTAGTAGTTTTCGAAATACATTTGAAGGCATTCTGTAATCTGTGGACGTTCAGAGTGTTGATGAAACACAGAAATTGCATCGGGATTGAATACAACACGCAGCATGCGCACTTTTCTCCATGTGAGTAATGTCTCAAACTGTCTACGCTTTTATCGATTCCTGGGAGACCAGTAGTAGTTTTCGAAACACATTTGGAGGCATTCTGTAATCTGTGGACGTTCAGAGTGTTGAAGAAACACAGAAATTGCATCAGGATTGAATACAACACGCACCATGCGAACTTTTCTCCATGGGAGTAATGTCTGAAACTGTCTACGCTTTTATCGATTCCTGGGAGACCAGTAGTAGTTTTCGAAGCACATCTGGAAGCATTCTGTAATCTGTGGACGTTCAGAGTGTTGATGAAACACAGAAATTGCATCGGGATTGAATACAACACGCACCATGCGCATTTTTCTCCATGGGAGTAATGTCTCAAAGTGTCTACGCTTTTATCGATTCCTGGAAGACCAGTAGTAGTTTTCGAAATACATTTGGAGGCATTCTGTAATCTGTGGACGTTCAGAGTGTTGATGAAACACAGAAATTGCATCGGGATTGAATACAACACGCACCATGCGCACTTTTCTCCATGGGAGTAATGTCTCAAAGTGTCTACGCTTTTATCGATTCCTGGAAGACCAGTAGTAGTTTTCGAAACATACTTGGAGGCATTCTGTAATCTGTGGACGTTCAGAGTGTTGATGAAACACACAAATTGCATCGGGATTGAATACAACACGCACCATGCGCACTTTTCTCCATGGGAGTAATGTCTCAAACTGTCTACGCTTTTATCGATTCCTGGAAGACCAGTGGTAGTTTTCGAAATACATTTGGAGGCATTCTGTAATCTGTGGACGTTCAGAGTGATGATGAAACACAGAATTTTCATCGGGATTGAATACAACACGTTCCATGCGCACTTTTCTCCATTGGAGTAATGTCTCAAACTGTTTACGCTTTTATCGATCCCTGGGAGACCAGTAGTAGTTTTCAAAACACAATTGGAGGCATTCTGTAATCTGTTGACGTTCAGAGTGTTGATAAACACAGAAATTGCATCGGTATTGAATACAACACGCACCATGCGCACTTTTCTCCATGGGAGTAATGTCTCAAACTGTCTACGCTTTTATCGATTCCTGGGAGACCAGTAGTAGTTTTCGAAGCACATCTGGAAGCATTCTGTAATCTGTGGACGTTCAGAGTGTTGATGAAACACAGAAATTGCATCGGTATTAAATACAACACGCACCATGCGCACTTTTCTCCATGTGAGTATTGTCTCAAACTGTCTACGCTTTTATCGACTCCTGGGAGACCAGTAGTAGTTTTCTAAACACATTTGGAAACATTCTGTAATCTGTGGACGTTCAGAGTGTCGATGAAACACAGAAATTACATCGGGATTGAATACAACACGCACCATGCGCTCTTTTCTCCATGGGAGTAATGTCTCAAAGTGTCTACGCTCTTATCGATTCCTGGGAGACCAGTAGTAGTTTTCGAAATACATTTGGAGGCATTCTGTAATCTGTGGACGTTCAGAGTGTTGATGAAACACAGAAATTGCATCGGTATTGAATACAACAGGCACCATGCGCACTTTTCTCCATGGGAGTAATGTCTCAAACTGTCTACGCTTTTATCGATTCCTGGGAGACCAGTAGTAGTTTTCGAAGCACATCTGGAAGCATTCTGTAATCTGTGGACGTTCAGAGTGTTGATGAAACACAGAAATTGCATCGGGATTGAATACAACACGCAGCATCCGCACTTTTCTCCATGTGAGTAACGTCTCAAAGTGTCTACGCTTTTATCGATTCCTGGGAGACCAGTAGTAGTTTCGAAATACATTTGGAGGCACTCTGTAATCTGTGGACGTTCAGAGTGTTGATGAAACACAGAAATTGCATCGGGATTGAATACAAGACGCACCATGCGCACTTTTCTCCATGTGAGTAATGTCTCAAAGTGTCTACGCTTTTATCGATTCCTGGGAGACCAGTAGTAGTTTTCGAAACACATTTGGAGGCACTCTCTAATCTGTAGACGTTCAGAGTGTTGATGAAACACAGAAATTGCATCGGGATTGAATATAACACGCACCATGCGCACTATTCTCCATGGGAGTAATGTTTCAAAGTGTCTACGCTTTTATCGATTCCTGGGAGACCAGTAGTAGTTTTCGAAACACATTTGGAGGCATTCTGTAATCTGTGGACGTTCAGAGTGTTGATGAAACACAGAAATTGCATCGGGATTGAATACAACACGCACCATGCGCACTTTTCTCCATGGGAGTAATGTCTCAAAGTGTCTACGCTTTTATCGATTCCTGGAAGACCAGTAGTAGTTTTCGAAATACATTTGGAGGCATTCTGTAATCTGTGGACGTTCAGAGTGTTGATGAAACACAGAAATTGCATCGGGATTGAATACAACACGCACCATGCGCACTTTTCTCCATGGGAGTAATGTCTCAAACTGTCTACGCTTTTATCGATTCCTGGAAGACCAGTAGTAGTTTTCGAAACATACTTGGAGGCATTCTGTAATCTGTGGACGTTCAGAGTGTTGATGAAACACACAAATTGCATCGGGATTGAATACAACACGCACCATGCGCACTTTTCTCCATGGGAGTAATGTCTCAAACTGTCTACGCTTTTATCGATTCCTGGAAGACCAGTAGTAGTTTTCGAAATACATTTGGAGGCATTCTGTAATCTGTGGACGTTCAGAGTGTTGATGAAACACAGAATTTGCATCGGGATTGAATACAACACGTACCATGCGCACTTTTCTCCATGGGAGTAATGTCTCAAACTGTTTACGCTTTTATCGATCCCTGGGAGACCAGTAGTAGTTTTCAAAACACAATTGGAGGCATTCTGTAATCTGTTGACGTTCAGAGTGTTGATGAAACACAGAAATTGCATCGGTATTGAATACAACACGCACCATGCGCACTTTTCTCCATGTGAGTAATGTCTCAAACTGTCTACGCTTTTATCGATTCCTGGGAGACCAGTAGTAGTTTTCTAAACACATTTGGAAACATTCTGTAATCTGTGGACGTTCAGAGTGTCGATGAAACACAGAAATTACATCGGGATTGAATACAACACGCACCATGCGCTCTTTTCTCCATGGGAGTAATGTCTCAAAGTGTGTACGCTTTTATCGATTCCTGGGAGACCAGTAGTAGTTTTCGAAATACATTTGGAGGCATTCTGTAATCTGTGGACGTTCAGAGTGTTGATGAAACACAGAAATTGCATCGGTATTGAATACAACAGGCACCATGCGCACTTTTCTCCATGGGAGTAATGTCTCAAACTGTCTACGGTTTTATCGATTCCTGGGAGACCAGTAGTAGTTTTCGAAGCACATCTGGAAGCATTCTGTAATCTGTGGACGTTCAGAGTGTTGATGAAACACAGAAATTGCATCGGGATTGAATACAACACGCAGCATGCGCACTTTTCTCCATGTGAGTAACGTCTCAAAGTGTCTACGCTTTTATCGATTCCTGGGAGACCAGTAGTAGTTTCGAAATACATTTGGAGGCACTCTGTAATCTGTGGACGTTCAGAGTGTTGATGAAACACAGAAATTGCATCGGGATTGAATACAACACGCACCATGCGCACTTTTCTCCATGTGAGTAATGTCTCAAAGTGTCTACGCTTTTATCGATTCCTGGGAGACCAGTAGTAGTTTTCGAAACACATTTGGAGGCACTCTCTAATCTGTAGACTTTCAGAGTGTTGATGAAACACAGAAATTGCATCGGGATTGAATACAACACGCAGCATGCGCACTTTTCTCCATGTGAGTAATGTCTCAAAGTGTCTACGCTTTTATCGATTCCTGGGAGACCAGTAGTAGTTTTCGAAACACATTTGGAGGCATTCTGTAATCTGTGGACGTTCAGAGTGTTTATGAAACACAGAAATTGCATCGAGATTGAATATAACACGCACCATGCGCACTTTTCTCCATGGGAGTAATGTTTCAAAGCGTCTACGCTTTTATCGATTCCTGGGAGACCAGTAGTAGTTTTCTAAACACATTTTGAGGCATTCTGTAATCTGTGGACGTTCAGAGTGTTTATGAAACACAGAAATTGCATCGGGATTGAATATAACACGCCCCATGCGCACTTTTCTCCATGGGAGTAATGTTTCAAAGTGTCTACGCTTTTATCGATTCCTGGGAGACCAGTAGTAGTTTTCGAAATACATTTGAAGGCATTCTGTAATCTGTGGACGTTCAGAGTGTTGATGAAACACAGAAATTGCATCGGGATTGAATACAACACGCACCATGCGCACTTTTCTCCATGGGAGTAATGTCTCAAACAGTCTACGCTTTTATCGATTCCTGGGAGACCAGTAGTAGTTTTCGAAACACATTTGGAGGCATTCTGTAATCTGTAGACGTTCAGAGTGTTGAAGAAACACAGAAATTGCATCAGTATTGAATACAACACGCACCATGTGCACTTTTCTCCATGGGAGTAATGTCTCAAACTGTCTACGCTTTTATCGATTCCTGGGAGACCAGTAGTAGTTTTCGAAATACATTTGGAGGCATTCTGTAATCTGTGGACGTTCAGAGTGATGATGAAACACAGAATTTGCATCGGGATTGAATACAACACGTACCATGCGCACTTTTCTCCATGGGAGTAATGTCTCAAACTGTTTACGCTTTTATCGATCCCTGGGAGACCAGTAGTAGTTTTCAAAACACAATTGGAGGCATTCTGTAATCTGTTGACGTTCAGAGTGTTGATGAAACACAGAAATTGCATCGGTATTGAATACAACACGCACCATGCGCACTTTTCTCCATGTGAGTAATGTCTCAAACTGTCTACGGTTTTATCGATTCCTGGGAGACCAGTAGTAGTTTTCTAAACACATTTGGAAGCATTCTGTAATCTGTGGACGTTCAGAGTGTTGATGAAACACAGAAATTACATCGGGATAGAATACAACACGCACCATGCGCATTTTTCTCCATGGGAGTAATGTCTCAAAGTGTCTACGCTTTTATCGATTCCTGGGAGACCAGTAGTAGTTTTCGAAATACATTTGGAGGCATTCTGTAATCTGTGGACGTTCAGAGTGATGATGAAACACAGAAATTGCATCGGGATTGAATACAACACGCACCATGCGCACTTTTCTCCATGGGAGTAATGTCTCAAACTGTCTACGCTTTTATCGATTCCTGGGAGACCAGTAGTAGCTTTCGAAACACAATTGGAGGCATTCTGTAATCTGTAGACGTTCAGAGTGTTGATGAAACACAGAAATTGCATCGGTATTGAATACAACACGCACCATGCGCACTTTTCTCCATGTGAGTATTGTCTCAAACTGTCTACGCTTTTATCGACTCCTGGGAGACCAGTAGTAGTTTTCTAAACACATTTGGAAACATTCTGTAATCTGTGGACGTTCAGAGTGTTGATGAAACACAGAAATTACATCGGGATTGAATACAACACGCACCATGCGCATTTTTCTCCATGGGAGTAATGTCTCAAAGTGTCTACGCTTTTATCGATTCCTGGGAGACCAGTAGTAGTTTTCGAAATACATTTGGAGGCATTCTGTAATCTGTGGACGTTCAGAGTGTTGATGAAACACAGAAATTGCATCGGTATTGAATACAACAGGCACCATGCGCACTTTTCTCCATGGGAGTAATGTCTCAAACTGTCTACGCTTTTATCGATTCCTGGGAGACCAGTAGTAGTTTTCGAAGCACATCTGGAAGCATTCTGTAATCTGTGGACGTTCAGAGTGTTGATGAAACACAGAAATTGCATCGGGATTGAATACAACACGCAGCATGCGCACTTTTCTCCATGTGAGTAACGTCTCAAAGTGTCTACGCTTTTATCGATTCCTGGGAGACCAGTAGTAGTTTCGAAATACATTTGGAGGCACTCTGTAATCTGTGGACGTTCAGAGTGTTGATGAAACACAGAAATTGCATCGGGATTGAATACAACACGCACCATGCGCACTTTTCTCCATGTGAGTAATGTCTCAAAGTGTCTACGCTTTTATCGATTCCTGGGAGACCAGTAGTAGTTTTCGAAACACATTTGGAGGCACTCTCTAATCTGTAGACGTTCAGAGTGTTGATGAAACACAGAAATTGCATCGGGATTGAATACAACACGCAGCATGCGCACTTTTCTCCATGTGAGTAATGTCTCAATGTGTCTACGCTTTTATCGATTCCTGGGAGACCAGTAGTAGTTTTCGAAACACATTTGGAGGCATTCTGTAATCTGTGGACGTTCAGAGTGTTTATGAAACACAGAAATTGCATCGAGATTGAATATAACACGCACCATGCGCACTTTTCTCCATGGGAGTAATGTTTCAAAGTGTCTACGCTTTTATCGATTCCTGGGAGACCAGTAGTAGTTTTCTAAACACATTTTGAGGCATTCTGTAATCTGTGGACGTTCAGAGTGTTTATGAAACACAGAAATTGCATCGGGATTGAATATAACACGCACCATGCGCACTTTTCCCCATGGGAGTAATGTTTCAAAGTGTCTACGCTTTTATCGATTCCTGGGAGACCAGTAGTAGTTTTCGAAATACATTTGAAGGCATTCTGTAATCTGTGGACGTTCAGAGTGTCGATGAAACACAGAAATTGCATCGGGATTGAATACAACACGCACCATGCGCACTTTTCTCCATGGGAGTAATGTCTCAAACAGTCTACGCTTTTATCGATTCCTGGGAGACCAGTAGTAGTTTTCGAAACACATTTGGAGGCATTCTGTAATCTGTAGACGTTCAGAGTGTTGAAGAAACACAGAAATTGCATCAGTATTGAATACAACACGCACCATGTGCACTTTTCTCCATGGGAGTAATGTCTCAAACTGTCTACGCTTTTATCGATTCCTGGGAGACCAGTAGTAGTTTTCGAAATACATTTGGAGGCATTCTGTAATCTGTGGACGTTCAGAGTGTTGATGAAACACAGAAATTGCATCGGTATTGAATACAACACGCACCACGAGCACTTTTCTCGGTGGGAGTAATGTCTCAAACTGTCTACGCTTTATCGATTCCTGGGAGACCAGTAGTAGTTTTCGAAACACATTTGGAGGCATATTGTAACCTGTGGACGTTCAGAGTGTAGATGAAACACAGAAATTGCATCGGGATTGAATACAACACGCACCATGCGCACTTTTCTCCATGTGAGTAATGTCTCAAAGTGTCTACGCTTTTAACGATTCCTGGGAGACCAGTAGTAGTTTTCGAAACACATTTGGAGGCATTCTGTAATCTGTAGACGTTCAGAGTGTTGATGAAACACAGAAATTGCATCGGGATTGAATACAACACGCACCATGCGCACTTTTCTTCATGGGAGTAATGTCTCAAAGTGTCCACGCTTTTAACGATTCCTGGGAGACCAGTAGTAGCTTTCGAAACACAATTGGAAGCATTCTGTAATCTGTGGACGTTCAGAGTGTTGATGAAACACAGAAATTGCATCGGTATTGAATACAACACGCATCATGAGCACTCTTCTCCATGGGGTAATGTCTCAAACTGTCTACGCTTTTATCGATTCCTGGGAGACCAGTAGTAGTTTTCGAAACATATTTGGAGGCATTTTGTAACCTGTGTACGTTCAGAGTGTAGATGAAACACAGAAATTGCATCGGGATTGAATACAACACGCACCATGCGCACTTTTCTCCATGTGAGTAATGTCTCAAAGTGTCCACGTTTTTAACGATTCCTGGGAGACCAGTAGTAGCTTTCGAAACACAATTGGAAGCATTCTGTAATCTGTGGACGTTCAGAGTGTTGATGAAACACAGAAATTGCATCGGGATTGAATACAACACGCACCATGCGCACTTTTCTTCATGGGAGTAATGTCTCAAAGTGTCTACGCTTTTATCGATTCCTGGGAGACAAGTAGTAGCTTTCGAAACACATTTGGAGGCACTCTCTAATCTGTAGACTTTCAGAGTGTTGATGAAACACAGGAATTGCATCGGGATTAAATACAACACGCACCATGCGCACTTTTCTCCATGGGAGTAATGTCTCAAACTGTCTACGCTTTTATCGATTCCGGGGAGACCAGTAGTAGTTTTCGAAATACATTTGGAGGCATTCTGTAATCTGTGGACGTTCAGAGTGTTGATGAAACACAGAAATTGCATCGGTATTGAATACAACACGCACCACGAGCACTTTTCCCCATGGGAGTAATGTCTCAAACTGTCTACGCTTTATCGATTCCTGGGAGACCAGTAGTAGTTTTCTAAACACATTTTGAGGCATTCTGTAATCTGTGGACGTTCAGAGTGTTTATGAAACACAGAAATTGCATCGGGATTGAATATAACAAGCACCATGCGCACTTTTCTCCATGGGAGTAATGTCTCAAAGTGTCTACGCTTTTATCGATTCCTGGGAGACCAGTAGTAGTTTTCGAAATACATTTGAAGGCATTCTTTAATCTGTGGACGTTCAGAGTGTTGATGAAACACAGAAATTGCATCGGCATTGAATACAACACGCAGCATGCGCACTTTTCTCCATGTGAGTAACGTCTCAAAGTGTCTACGCTTTTACCGATTCCTGGGAGACCAGTAGTAGTTTTCGAAACACATTTGGAGGCACTCTGTAATCTGTGGACGTTCAGAGTGTTGATGAAACACAGAAATTGCATCGGGATTGAATACAACACGCACCATGCGCACTTTTCTCCATGGGAGTAATGTCTCAAACTGTCTACGCTTTTATCGATTCCTGGGAGACCAGTAGTAGTTTTCGAAACACATTTGGAGGCACTCTCTAATCTGTAGACGTTCAGAGTGTTGATGAAACACAGAAATTGCATCGGGATTGAATACAACACGCACCATGCGCACTTTTCTCCATCGGAGTAATGTCTCAAACTGTCTACGCTTTTATCGATTCCTGGGAGACCAGTAGTAGTTTTCGAAACACATTTGGAGGCACTCTCTAATCTGTAGACGTTCAGAGTGTTGATGAAACACAGAAATTGCATCGGGATTGAATACAACACGCAGCATGCGCACTTTTCTCGATGTGAGTAATGTCTCAAAGTGTCTACGATTTTATCGATTCCTGGGAGACCAGTAGTAGTTTTCTAAACACATTTTGAGGCATTCTGTAATCTGTGGACGTTCAGAGTGTTTATGAAACACAGAAATTGCATCGGGATTGAATATAACAGGCACCTTGCGCACTTTTCTCCATGTGAGTAATGTCTCAAAGTGTCTACGCTTTTATCGATTCCTGGGAGACCAGTAGTAGTTTTCGAAACACATTTGGAGGCACTCTCTAATCTGTAGACGTTCAGAGTGTTGATGAAACACAGAAATTGCATCGGTATTGAATACAACACGCACCATGCGCACTTTTCTCCATGGGAGTAATGTCTCAAACTGTCTACGCTTTATCGATTCCTGGGAGACCAGTAGTAGTTTTCTAAACACATTTTGAGGCATTCTGTAATCTGTGGACGTTCAGAGTGTTGATGAAACACAGAAATTGCATCGGTATTGAATACAACACGCACCATGCGCACTTTTCTCCATGGGAGTAATGTCTCAAACTGTCTACGCTTTATCGATTCCTGGGAGACCAGTAGTAGTTTTCTAAACACATTTTGAGGCATTCTGTAATCTGTGGACGTTCAGAGTGTTTATGAAACACAGAAATTGCATCGGGATTGAATACAACACGCACCATGTGCACTTTTCTCCATGTGAGTAATGTCTTAAAGTGTCTACGCTTTTATCGATTCCTGGGAGACCAGTAGTAGTTTTCGAAACACATTTGGAGGCACTCTCTAATCTGTAGACGTTCAGAGTGTTGATGAAACACAGATATTGCATCGGGATTGAATACAACACGCACCATGCGCACTTTTCTCCATGGGAGTAATGTCTCAAACTGTCTACGCTTTATCGATTCCTGGGAGACCAGTAGTAGTTTTCTAAACACATTTTGAGGCATTCTGTAATCTGTGGACGTTCAGAGTGTTTAAGAAACACAGAAATAGCATCGGGATTGAATATAACACTCACCATGCGCACTTTTCTCCATGGGAGTAATGTCTCAAAGTGTCTACGCTTTTATCGATTCCTGGGAGACCAGTAGTAGTTTTCGAAATACATTTGAAGGCATTCTGTAATCTGTGGACGTTCAGAGTGTTGATGAAACACAGAAATTGCATCGTGATTGAATACAACACGCAGCATGCGCACTTTTCTCCATGTGAGTAACGTCTCAAAGTGTCTACGCTTTTATCGATTCCTGGGAGAACAGTAGTAGTTTTCGAAATACATTTGGAGGCATTCTGTAATCTGTGGACGTTCAGAGTGTTGATGAAAAACAGAAATTGCATCGGGATTGAATATAACACGCACCATGCGCACTTTTCTCCATGGGAGTAATGTCTCAAAGTGTCTACGCTTTTATCGATTCCTGGGAGACCAGTAGTAGTTTTCGAAATACATTTGGAGGCATTCTGTAATCTGTGGACGTTCAGAGTGTTGATGAAACACAGAAATTGCATCGGGATTGAATACAACACGCAGCATGCGCACTTTTCTCCATGTGAGTAACGTCTCAAAGTGTCTACGCTTTTATCGATTCCTGGGAGACCAGTAGTAGTTTTCGAAATACATTTGAAGGCATTCTGTAATCTGTGGACGTTCAGAGTGTTGATGAAACACAGAAATTGCATCGGGATTGAATACAACACGCAGCATGCGCACTTTTCTCCATGTGAGTAATGTCTCAAACTGTCTACGCTTTTATCGATTCCTGGGAGACCAGTAGTAGTTTTCGAAACACATTTGGAGGCATTCTGTAATCTGTGGATGTTCAGAGTGTTGAAGAAACACAGAAATTGCATCAGGATTGAATACAACACGCACCATGCGAACTTTTCTCCATGGGAGTAATGTCTCAAACTGTCTACTTTTTTATCGATTCCTGGGAGACCAGTAGTAGTTTTCGAAGCACATCTGGAAGCATTCTGTAATCTGTGGACGTTCAGAGTGTTGATGAAACACAGAAATTGCATCGGGATTGAATACAACACGCACCAGGCGCACTTTCTCCATGGGAGTAATGTCTCAAACTGTCTACGCTTTTATCGATTCCTGGGAGACCAGTAGTGGTTTTCGAAATACATTTGGAGGCATTCTGTAATCTGTGGACGTTCAGAGTGTTGTTGAAACACAGAAATTGCATCGGTATTGAATACAACACGCACCAAGCGCACTTTTCTCCATGGGAGTAATGTGTCAAACTGTCTACGCTTTTATCGATTCCTGGGAGACCAGTAGTAGTTTTCGAAACACACTTGGAGGCATTCTGTAATCTGTAGACGTTCAGAGTGTTGATGAAACACAGAAATTGCATCGGTATTGAATACAACACGCACCATAAGCACTTTTCTCCATGGGAGTAATGTCTCAAACTGTCTACGCTCTTATCGATTCCTGGGAGACCAGTAGTAGTTTTCGAAATACATTTGGAGGCACTCTGTAATCTGTGGACGTTCAGAGTGTTGATGAATCACAGAAATTGCATCGGGATTGAATACAACACGCACCATGCGCACTTTTCTCCATGGGAGTAATGTCTCAAACTGTCTACGCTTTTATCGATTCCTGGGAGACCAGTAGTAGTTTTCGAAATACATTTGGAGGCATTCTGTTATCTGTGGACGTTCAGAGTGATGATGAAACATAGAATTTACATCAGGATTGAATACAACACGCACCATGCGCACTTTTCTCCATGGGAGAAATGTCTCAAACTGTCTACGCTTTTATCGATTCCTGGGAGACCAGTAGTAGTTTCCAAAACACAATTGGAGGCATTCTGTAATCTGTAGACGTTCAGAGTGTTGATGAAACACAGAAATTGCATCGGTATTGAATACAACACGCACCATGCGCACTTTTCTCCATGTGAGTAATGTCTCAAACTGTCTACGCTTTTATCGATTCCTGGGAGACCAGTAGTAGTTTTCTAAACACATTTGGAAGCATTCTGTAATCTGTGGACGTTCAGAGTGTTGATGAAACACAGAAATTACATCGGGATTGAATACAACACGCACCATGCGCATATTTCTCCATGGGAATAATGTCTAAAAGTGTCTACGCTTTTATCGATTCCTTGAAGACCAGTAGTAGTTTTCGAAACACACTTGGAGGCGTTCTGTAATCTGTAGACGTTCAGAGTTTTGATGAAACACAGAAATTGCATCGGGATTGAATACAACATCCACCATGCGCACTTTTCTCCATGGGAGTAATGTCTCAAACTGTCTACGCTTTTATCGATACCTGGGATACCAGTAGTAGTTTTCGAAATACATTTGGAGGCATTCTGCAATCTGTGGACGTTCAGAGTGTTGATGAAACACAGAAATTGCATCGGGATTGAATACAACACGCACCATAAGCACTTTTCTCCATGGGAGTAATGTCTCAAACTGTCTACGCTTTTATCGACTCCTGGGAGACCAGTAGTAGTTTTCGAAATACAATTGGAGGCATTCTGTAATCTGTAGACGTTCAGAGTGTTGATGAAACACAGAAATTGCATCGGTATTGAATACAACACGCACCATGCGCACTTTTCTCCATGGGAGTAATGTCTCAAACTGTCTACGCTTTTATCGATTCCTGGGAGACCAGTAGTAGTTTTCGAAATACAATTGGAGGCATTCTGTAATCTGTGGACGTTCAGAGTGTTGATGAAACACAGAAATTACATCGGGATTGAATACAACACGCACCATGCGCATTTTTCTCCATGGGAGTAATGTCTCAAAGTGTCTACGCTTTTATCGATTCCTGGAAGACCAGTAGTAGTTTTCGAAATACATTTGGAGGCATTCTGTAATCTGTGAACGTTCAGAGTGTTGATGAAACACAGAAATTGCATCGGGATTGAATACAACACGCACCAGGCGCACTTTCTCCATGGGAGTAATGTGTCAAACTGTCTACGCTTTTATCGATTCCTGGGAGACCAGTAGTGGTTTTCGAAATACATTTGGAGGCATTCTGTAATCTGTGGCCGTTCAGAGTGTTGATGAAACACAGAAATTGCATCGGGAATGAATACAACACGCACCATGCGCACTTTTCTCCATGGGAGTAATGTCTCAAACTGTCTACGCTTTTATCGATTCCTGGGAGACCAGTAGTAGTTTTCGAAATACAATTGGAGGCATTCTGTAATCTGTAGACGTTCAGAGTGTTGATGAAACACAGAAATTGCATCGGTATTGAATACAACACGCACCATGCGCACTTTTCTCCATGTGAGTAATGTCTCAAACTGTCTACGCTTTTATCGATTCCTGGGAGACCAGTAGTAGTTTTCTAAACACATTTGTAAGCATTCTGTAATCTGTGGACGTTCAGAGTGTTGATGAAACACAGAAATTACATCGGGATTGAATACAACACGCACCATGCGCATTTTTCTCCATGGGAGTAATGTCTCAAAGTGTCTACGCTTTTATCGATTCCTGGAAGACCAGTAGTAGTTTTCGAAATACATTTGGAGGCATTCTGTAATCTGTGAACGTTCAGAGTGTTGATGAAACACAGAAATTGCATCGGGATTGAATACAACACGCACCAGGCGCACTTTCTCCATGGGAGTAATGTGTCAAACTGTCTACGCTTTTATCGATTCCTGGGAGACCAGTAGTGGTTTTCGAAATACATTTGGAGGCATTCTGTAATCTGTGGCCGTTCAGAGTGTTGATGAAACACAGAAATTGCATCGGGAATGAATACAACACGCACCATGCGCACTTTTCTCCATGGGAGTAATGTGTCAAACTGTCTACGCTTTTATCGATTCCTGGGAGACCAGTAGTAGTTTTCGAAACACATTTGGAGGCATTCTGTAATCTGTGGATGTTCAGAGTGTTGAAGAAACACAGAAATTGCATCAGGATTGAATACAACACGCACCATGCGAACTTTTCTCCATGGGAGTAATGTCTCAAACTGTCTACTTTTTTATCGATTCCTGGGAGACCAGTAGTAGTTTTCGAAGCACATCTGGAAGCATTCTGTAATCTGTGGACGTTCAGAGTGTTGATGAAACACAGAAATTGCATCGGGATTGAATACAACACGCACCAGGCGCACTTTCTCCATGGGAGTAATGTCTCAAACTGTCTACGCTTTTATCGATTCCTGGGAGACCAGTAGTGGTTTTCGAAATACATTTGGAGGCATTCTGTAATCTGTGGACGTTCAGAGTGTTGTTGAAACACAGAAATTGCATCGGTATTGAATACAACACGCACCAAGCGCACTTTTCTCCATGGGAGTAATGTGTCAAACTGTCTACGCTTTTATCGATTCCTGGGAGACCAGTAGTAGTTTTCGAAACACACTTGGAGGCATTCTGTAATCTGTAGACGTTCAGAGTGTTGATGAAACACAGAAATTGCATCGGTATTGAATACAACACGCACCATAAGCACTTTTCTCCATGGGAGTAATGTCTCAAACTGTCTACGCTCTTATCGATTCCTGGGAGACCAGTAGTAGTTTTCGAAATACATTTGGAGGCACTCTGTAATCTGTGGACGTTCAGAGTGTTGATGAATCACAGAAATTGCATCGGGATTGAATACAACACGCACCATGCGCACTTTTCTCCATGGGAGTAATGTCTCAAACTGTCTACGCTTTTATCGATTCCTGGGAGACCAGTAGTAGTTTTCGAAATACATTTGGAGGCATTCTGTTATCTGTGGACGTTCAGAGTGATGATGAAACACAGAATTTACATCAGGATTGAATACAACACGCACCATGCGCACTTTTCTCCATGGGAGAAATGTCTCAAACTGTCTACGCTTTTATCGATTCCTGGGAGACCAGTAGTAGTTTCCAAAACACAATTGGAGGCATTCTGTAATCTGTAGACGTTCAGAGTGTTGATGAAACACAGAAATTGCATCGGTATTGAATACAACACGCACCATGCGCACTTTTCTCCATGTGAGTAATGTCTCAAACTGTCTACGCTTTTATCGATTCCTGGGAGACCAGTAGTAGTTTTCTAAACACATTTGGAAGCATTCTGTAATCTGTGGACGTTCAGAGTGTTGATGAAACACAGAAATTACATCGGGATTGAATACAACACGCACCATGCGCATATTTCTCCATGGGAATAATGTCTAAAAGTGTCTACGCTTTTATCGATTCCTTGAAGACCAGTAGTAGTTTTCGAAACACACTTGGAGGCGTTCTGTAATCTGTAGACGTTCAGAGTTTTGATGAAACACAGAAATTGCATCGGGATTGAATACAACATCCACCATGCGCACTTCTCTCCATGGGAGTAATGTCTCAAACTGTCTACGCTTTTATCGATACCTGGGATACCAGTAGTAGTTTTCGAAATACATTTGGAGGCATTCTGCAATCTGTGGACGTTCAGAGTGCTGATGAAACACAGAAATTGCATCGGGATTGAATACAACACGCACCATGCGCACTTTTCTCCATGGGAGTAATGTCTCAAACTGTCTACGCTTTTATCGATTCCTGGGAGACCAGTAGTAGTTTTCGAAATACAATTGGAGGCATTCTGTAATCTGTAGACGTTCAGAGTGTTGATGAAACACAGAAATTGCATCGGTATTGAATACAACACGCACCATGCGCACTTTTCTCCATGTGAGTAATGTCTCAAACTGTCTACGCTTTTATCGATTCCTGGGAGACCAGTAGTAGTTTTCTAAACACATTTGTAAGCATTCTGTAATCTGTGGACGTTCAGAGTGTTGATGAAACACAGAAATTACATCGGGATTGAATACAACACGCACCATGCGCATTTTTCTCCATGGGAGTAATGTCTCAAAGTGTCTACGCTTTTATCGATTCCTGGAAGACCAGTAGTAGTTTTCGAAATACATTTGGAGGCATTCTGTAATCTGTGAACGTTCAGAGTGTTGATGAAACACAGAAATTGCATCGGGATTGAATACAACACGCACCAGGCGCACTTTCTCCATGGGAGTAATGTGTCAAACTGTCTACGCTTTTATCGATTCCTGGGAGACCAGTAGTGGTTTTCGAAATACATTTGGAGGCATTCTGTAATCTGTGGCCGTTCAGAGTGTTGATGAAACACAGAAATTGCATCGGGAATGAATACAACACGCACCATGCGCACTTTTCTCCATGGGAGTAATGTGTCAAACTGTCTACGCTTTTATCGATTCCTGGGAGACCAGTAGTAGTTTTCGAAACACACTTGGAGGCATTCTGTAATCTGTAGACGTTCAGAGTGTTGATGAAACACAGAAATTGCATCGGTATTGAATACAACACGCACCACGAGCACTTTTCTCCATGGGAGTAATGTCTCAAACTGTCTACGCTCTTATCGATTCCTGGGAGACCAGTAGTAGTTTTCGAAATACATTTGGAGGCATTCTGTAATCTGTGGACGTTCAGAGTGTTGATGAAACACAGAAATTGCGTCGGTATTGAATACAACACGCACCACGAGCACTTTTCTCCATGGGAGTAATGTCTCAAACTGTCTACGCTTTTATCGATTCCTGGGAGACCAGTAGTAGTTTTCGAAACACAATTGGAGGCATTCTGTAATCTGTAGACGTTCAGAGTGTTGATGAAACACAGAAATTGCATCGGTATTGAATACAACACGCACCATGCGCACTTTTCTCCATGTGAGTAATGTCTCAAACTGTCTACGCTTTTATCGATTCCTGGGAGACCAGTAGTAGTTTTCGAAACACATTTGGAAGCATTCTGTAATCTGTGGACGTTCAGAGTGTTGATGAAACACAGAAATTACATCGGGATTGAATACAACACGCACCATGCGCATTTTTCTCCATGGGAGTAATGTCTCAAAGTGTCTACGCTTTTATCGATTCCTGGAAGACCAGTAGTAGTTTTCGAAATACATTTGAAGGCATTCTGTAATCTGTGGACATTCAGAGTGTTGATGAAACACAGAAATTGCATCGGTATTGAATACAACACGCACCATAAGCACTTTTCTCCATGGGAGTAATGTCTCAAACTGTCTACGCTTTTATCGACTCCTGGGAGACCAGTAGTAGTTTTCTAAACACATTTGGAAACATTCTGTAATCTGTGGACGTTCAGAGTGTTGATGAACCACAGAAATTACATCGGGATTGAATACAACACGCACCATGCGCATTTTTCTCCATGGGAGTATTGTCTCATAGTGTATACGCTTTTATCGATTCCTGGGAGACCAGTAGTAGTTTTCGAAATACATTTGGAGGCATTCTGTAATCTGTGGACGTTCAGAGTGTTGATGAAACACAGAAATTGCATCGGTATTGAATACAACAGGCACCATGCGCACTTTTCTCCATGGGAGTAATGTCTCAAACTGTCTACGCTTTTATCGATTCCTGGGAGACCAGTAGTAGTTTTCGAAGCACATCTGGAAGCATTCTGTAATCTGTGGACGTTCAGAGTGTTGATGAAACACAGAAATTGCATCGGGACTGAATACAACACGCACGATGCGCATTTTTCTCCATGGGAGTAATGTCTCAAAGTGTCTACGCTTTTATCGATTCCTGGAAGACCAGTAGTAGCTTTCGAAATACATTTGGAGGCATTCTGTAATCTGTGGACGTTCAGAGTGTTGATGAAAAACAGAAATTGCATCGGGATTGAATACAACACGCACCAGGCGCACTTTCTCCATGGGAGTAATGTGTCAAACTGTCTACGCTTTTATCGATTCCTGGGAGACCAGTAGTGGTTTTCGAAATACATTTGGAGGCATTCTGTAATCTGTGGCCGTTCAGAGTGTTGATGAAACACAGAAATTGCATCGGGATTGAATACAACACGCACCATGCGCACTTTTCTCCATGGGAGTAATGTGTCAAACTGTCTACGCTTTTATCGATTCCTGGGAGACCAGTAGTAGTTTTCGAAACACACTTGGAGGCATTCTGTAATCTGTAGACGTTCAGAGTGTTGATGAAACACAGAAATTGCATCGATATTGAATACAACACGCACCATAAGCACTTTTCTCCATGGGAGTAATGTCTCAAACTGTCTACGCTCTTATCGATTCCTGGGAGACCAGTAGTAGTTTTCGAAATACATTTGGAGGCATTCTGTAATCTGTGGACGTTCAGAGTGTTGATGAAACACAGAAATTGCATCGGTATTGAATACAACACGCACCACGAGCACTTTTCTCCATGGGAGTAATGTCTCAAACTGTCTACGCTTTTATCGATTCCTGGGAGACCAGTAGTAGTTTTCGAAACACAATTGGAGGCATTCTGTAATCTGTAGACGTTCAGAGTGTTGGTGAAACACAGAAATTGCATCGGTATTGAACACAACACGCACCATGCGCACTTTTCTCCATGTGAGTAATGTCTCAAACTGTCTACGCTTTTATCGATTCCTGGGAGACCAGTAGTAGTTTTCTAAACACATTTGGAAGCATTCTGTAATCTGTGGACTTTCAGAGTGTTGATGAAACACAGAAATTACATCGGGATTGAATACAAGACGCACCATGCGCATTTTTCTCCATGGGAGTAATGTCTCAAACTGTCTACGCTTTTATCGATTATTGGGAGACCAGTAGTAGTTTTCGAAATACATTTTGAGGCATTCTGTAATCTGTGGACGTTCAGAGTGTCGATGAAAAACAGAAATTGCATCGGGATTGAATACAACATCCACCATGCGCACCTTTCTCCATGGGAGTAATGTCTCAAACTGTCTACGCTTTTATCGATTCCTGGGAGACCAGTAGTAGTTTTCGAAATACATTTTGAGGCATTCTGTAATCTGTGGACGTTCAGAGTGTTGATGAAACACAGAAATTGCATCGGGATTGAATACAACATCCACCATGCGCACTTTTCCCCAGGGGAGTAATGTCTCAAACTGTCTACGCTTTTATCGATTCCTGGGAGACCAGTAGTAGTTTTCGAAATACATTTTGAGGCATTCTGTAATCTGTGGCCGTTCAGAGTGTTGATGAAACACAGAAATTGCATCGGGATTGAATACAACATCCACCATGCGCACTTTTCTCCATGGGAGTAATGTCTCAAACTGTCTACGCTTTTATCGATTCCTGGGAGACCAGTAGTAGTTTTCGAAATACATTTGGACGCATTATGTAATCTGTGGACGTTCAGAATGATGATGAAACACAGAAATTGCATCGGGATTGAATACAACACGCACCATGCGCACTTTTCTCCATGTGAGTAATGTCTCAAACTGTCTACGCTTTTATCGATTCCTGGGAGACCAGTAGTAGTTTTCGAAACACAATTGGAGGCATTCTGTAATCTGTGGACGTTCAGAGTGTTGATGAAACACAGAAATTACATCGGGATTGAATACAACACGCACCATGCGCATTTTTCTCCATGGGAGTAATGTGTCAAAATGTCTACGCTTTTATCGATTCCTGGAAGACCAGTAGTAGTTTTCGAAATACATTTGGAGGCATTCTGTAATCTGTGGACGTTCAGAGTGATGATGAAACACAGAAATTGCATCGGGATTGAATACAACACGCACCATGCGCACTTTTCTCCATGGGAGTAATGTCTCAAACTGTCTACGCTTTTATCGATTCCTGGGAGACCAGTAGTAGTTTTCGAAGCACATCTGGAAGCATTCTGTAATCTGTGGACGTTCAGAGTGTTGATGAAACACAGAAATTGCATCGGGATTGAATACAACACGCACCATGCGCATTTTTCTCCATGGGAGTAATGTCTCAAAGTGTCTACGATTTTATCGATTCCTGGAAGACCAGTAGTAGTTTTCGAAATACATTTGGAGGCATTCTGAAATCTGTGGACGTTCAGAGTGTTGATGAAAAACAGAAATTGCATCGGGATTGAATACAACACGCACCAGGCGCACTTTCTCCATGGGAGTAATGTGTCAAACTGTCTACGCTTTTATCGATTCCTGGGAGACCAGTAGTGGTTTTCGAAATACATTTGGAGGCATTCTGTAATCTGTGGCCGTTCAGAGTGTTGATGAAACACAGAAATTGCATCGGGAATGAATACAACACGCACCATGCGCACTTTTCTCCATGGGAGTAATGTGTCAAACTGTCTACGCTTTTATCGATTCCTGGGAGACCAGTAGTAGTTTTCGAAACACACTTGGAGGCATTCTGTAATCTGTAGACGTTCAGAGTGTTGATGAAACACAGAAATTGCATCGGTATTGAATACAACACGCACCATAAGCACTTTTCTCCATGGGAGTAATGTCTCAAACTGTCTACGCTCTTATCGATTCCTGGGAGACCAGTAGTAGTTTTCGAAATACATTTGGAGGCATTCTGTAATCTGTGGACGTTCAGAGTGTTGATGAAACACAGAAATTGCGTCGGTATTGAATACAACACGCACCACGAGCACTTTTCTCCATGGGAGTAATGTCTCAAACTGTCTACGCTTTTATCGATTCCTGGGAGACCAGTAGTAGTTTTCGAAACACAATTGGAGGCATTCTGTAATCTGTAGACGTTCAGAGTGTTGATGAAACACAGAAATTGCATCGGTATTGAATACAACACGCACCATGCGCACTTTTCTCCATGTGAGTAATGTCTCAAACTGTCTACGCTTTTATCGATTCCTGGGAGACCAGTAGTAGTTTTCGAAACACATTTGGAAGCATTCTGTAATCTGTGGACGTTCAGAGTGTTGATGAAACACAGAAATTACATCGGGATTGAATACAACACGCACCATGCGCATTTTTCTCCATGGGAGTAATGTCTCAAAGTGTCTACGCTTTTATCGATTCCTGGAAGACCAGTAGTAGTTTTCGAAATACATTTGAAGGCATTCTGTAATCTGTGGACATTCAGAGTGTTGATGAAACACAGAAATTGCATCGGTATTGAATACAACACGCACCATAAGCACTTTTCTCCATGGGAGTAATGTCTCAAACTGTCTACGCTTTTATCGACTCCTGGGAGACCAGTAGTAGTTTTCTAAACACATTTGGAAACATTCTGTAATCTGTGGACGTTCAGAGTGTTGATGAACCACAGAAATTACATCGGGATTGAATACAACACGCACCATGCGCATTTTTCTCCATGGGAGTATTGTCTCATAGTGTATACGCTTTTATCGATTCCTGGGAGACCAGTAGTAGTTTTCGAAATACATTTGGAGGCATTCTGTAATCTGTGGACGTTCAGAGTGTTGATGAAACACAGAAATTGCATCGGTATTGAATACAACAGGCACCATGCGCACTTTTCTCCATGGGAGTAATGTCTCAAACTGTCTACGCTTTTATCGATTCCTGGGAGACCAGTAGTAGTTTTCGAAGCACATCTGGAAGCATTCTGTAATCTGTGGACGTTCAGAGTGTTGATGAAACACAGAAATTGCATCGGGACTGAATACAACACGCCCGATGCGCATTTTTCTCCATGGGAGTAATGTCTCAAAGTGTCTACGCTTTTATCGATTCCTGGAAGACCAGTAGTAGCTTTCGAAATACATTTGGAGGCATTCTGTAATCTGTGGACGTTCAGAGTGTTGATGAAAAACAGAAATTGCATCGGGATTGAATACA
Source organism: Schistocerca gregaria (assembly GCF_023897955.1). Lineage (NCBI taxonomy): Eukaryota > Metazoa > Arthropoda > Insecta > Orthoptera > Acrididae > Schistocerca > Schistocerca gregaria. Next base: position 7,100,823 of record NW_026061730.1, read on the forward strand.
ACACGCACCAGGCGCACTTTCTCCATGGGAGTAATGTGTCAAACTGTCTACGCTTTTATCGATTCCTGGGAGACCAGTAGTGGTTTTCGAAATACATTTGGAGGCATTCTGTAATCTGTGGCCGTTCAGAGTGTTGATGAAACACAGAAATTGCATCGGGATTGAATACAACACGCACCATGCGCACTTTTCTCCATGGGAGTAATGTGTCAAACTGTCTACGCTTTTATCGATTCCTGGGAGACCAGTAGTAGTTTTCGAAACACACTTGGAGGCATTCTGTAATCTGTAGACGTTCAGAGTGTTGATGAAACACAGAAATTGCATCGATATTGAATACAACACGCACCATAAGCACTTTTCTCCATGGGAGTAATGTCTCAAACTGTCTACGCTCTTATCGATTCCTGGGAGACCAGTAGTAGTTTTCGAAATACATTTGGAGGCATTCTGTAATCTGTGGACGTTCAGAGTGTTGATGAAACACAGAAATTGCATCGGTATTGAATACAACACGCACCACGAGCACTTTTCTCCATGGGAGTAATGTCTCAAACTGTCTACGCTTTTATCGATTCCTGGGAGACCAGTAGTAGTTTTCGAAACACAATTGGAGGCATTCTGTAATCTGTAGACGTTCAGAGTGTTGGTGAAACACAGAAATTGCATCGGTATTGAACACAACACGCACCATGCGCACTTTTCTCCATGTGAGTAATGTCTCAAACTGTCTACGCTTTTATCGATTCCTGGGAGACCAGTAGTAGTTTTCTAAACACATTTGGAAGCATTCTGTAATCTGTGGACTTTCAGAGTGTTGATGAAACACAGAAATTACATCGGGATTGAATACAAGACGCACCATGCGCATTTTTCTCCATGGGAGTAATGTCTCAAACTGTCTACGCTTTTATCGATTATTGGGAGACCAGTAGTAGTTTTCGAAATACATTTTGAGGCATTCTGTAATCTGTGGACGTTCAGAGTGTTGATGAAAAACAGAAATTGCATCGGGATTGAATACAACATCCACCATGCGCACCTTTCTCCATGGGAGTAATGTCTCAAACTGTCTACGCTTTTATCGATTCCTGGGAGACCAGTAGTAGTTTTCGAAATACATTTTGAGGCATTCTGTAATCTGTGGACGTTCAGAGTGTTGATGAAACACAGAAATTGCATCGGGATTGAATACAACATCCACCATGCGCACTTTTCCCCAGGGGAGTAATGTCTCAAACTGTCTACGCTTTTATCGATTCCTGGGAGACCAGTAGTAGTTTTCGAAATACATTTTGAGGCATTCTGTAATCTGTGGCCGTTCAGAGTGTTGATGAAACACAGAAATTGCATCGGGATGGAATACAACATCCACCATGCGCACTTTTCTCCATGGGAGTAATGTCTCAAACTGTCTACGCTTTTATCGATTCCTGGGAGACCAGTAGTAGTTTTCGAAATACATTTGGACGCATTATGTAATCTGTGGACGTTCAGAATGATGATGAAACACAGAAATTGCATCGGGATTGAATACAACACGCACCATGCGCACTTTTCTCCATGTGAGTAATGTCTCAAACTGTCTACGCTTTTATCGATTCCTGGGAGACCAGTAGTAGTTTTCGAAATACATTTGGAGGCATTCTGTAATCTGTGGACGTTCAGAGTGATGATGAAACACAGAAATTGCATCGGGATTGAATACAACACGCACCATGCGCACTTTTCTCCATGGGAGTAATGTCTCAAACTGTCTACGCTTTTATCGATTCCTGGGAGACCAGTAGTAGTTTTCGAAGCACATCTGGAAGCATTCTGTAATCTGTGGACGTTCAGAGTGTTGATGAAACACAGAAATTGCATCGGGATTGAATACAACACGCACCATGCGCATTTTTCTCCATGGGAGTAATGTCTCAAAGTGTCTACGATTTTATCGATTCCTGGAAGACCAGTAGTAGTTTTCGAAATACATTTGGAGGCATTCTGAAATCTGTGGACGTTCAGAGTGTTGATGAAAAACAGAAATTGCATCGGGATTGAATACAACACGCACCAGGCGCACTTTCTCCATGGGAGTAATGTCTCAAACTGTCTACGCTTTTATCGATTCCTGGGAGACCAGTAGTAGTTTTCGAAATACATTTGGAGGCATTCTGTAATCTGTGGACGTTCAGAGTGTTGATGAAACACAGAAATTGCATCGGTATTGAATACAACACGCACCATGCGCACTTTTCTCCATGGGAGTAATGTCTCAAACTGTCTACGCTTTTATCGATTCCTGGGAGACCAGTAGTAGTTTTCGAAATACATTTGGAGGCATTCTGTAATCTGTGGACGTTCAGAGTGTTGATGAAACACAGATATTGCATCGGTATTGAATACAACACGCACCATAAGCACTTTTCTCCATGGGAGTAATGTCTCAAACTGTCTACGCTTTTATCGATTCCTGGGAGACCAGCAGGAGTTTTCTAAACACATTTGGAAACATTCTGTAATCTGTGGACGTTCAGAGTGTTGATGAAACACAGAAATTACATCGGGATTGAATACAACACGCACCATGCGCATTTTTCTCCATGGGAGTAATGTCCCAAAGTGTCTACGCTTTTATCGATTCCTGGGAGACCAGTAGTAGTTTTCGAAATACATTTGGAGGCGTTCTGTAATCTGTGGACGTTCAGAGTGTTGATGAAACACAGAAATTGCATCGGTATTGAATACAACATGCACCATAAGCACTTTTCTCCATGGGAGTAATGTCTCAAACTGTCTACGCTTTTATCGATTCCTGGGAGACCAGTAGTAGTTTTCGAAACACAATTGGAGGCATTCTGAAATCTGTGGACGTTCAGAGTGTTGATGAAACACAGAAATTGCATCGGTATTGAATACAACATGCACCATGCGCATTTTTATCCATGGGAGTAATGTCTCAAACTGTCTACGCTTTTATCGATTCCTGGGAGACCAGTAGTAGTTTTCGAAATACATATTGAGGCATTCTGTAATCTGTGGCCGTTCAGAGTGTTGATGAAACACAGAAATTGCATCGGGATTGAATACAACACGCACCATGCGCATTTTTCTCCATGGGAGTAATGTGTCAAAATGTCTACGCTTTTATCGATTCCTGGAAGACCAGTAGTAGTTTTCGAAATACATTTGGAGGCATTCTGTAATCTGTGGACGTTCAGAGTGATGATGAAACACAGAAATTGCATCGGGATTGAATACAACACGCACCATGCGCACTTTTCTCCATGGGAGTAATGTCTCAAACTGTCTACGCTTTTATCGATTCCTGGGAGACCAGTAGTAGTTTTCGAAGCACATCTGGAAGCATTCTGTAATCTGTGGACGTTCAGAGTGTTGATGAAACACAGAAATTGCATCGGGATTGAATACAACACGCACCATGCGCATTTTTCTCCATGGGAGTAATGTCTCAAAGTGTCTACGCTTTTATCGATTCCTGGAAGACCAGTAGTAGTTTTCGAAATACATTTGGAGGCATTCTGAAATCTGTGGACGTTCAGAGTGTTGATGAAAAACAGAAATTGCATCGGGATTGAATACAACACGCACCAGGCGCACTTTCTCCATGGGAGTAATGTCTCAAACTGTCTACGCTTTTATCGATTCCTGGGAGACCAGTAGTAGTTTTCGAAATACATTTGGAGGCATTCTGTAATCTGTGGACGTTCAGAGTGTTGATGAAACACAGAAATTGCATCGGTATTGAATACAACACGCACCATGCGCACTTTTCTCCATGGGAGTAATGTCTCAAACTGTCTACGCTTTTATCGATTCCTGGGAGACCAGTAGTAGTTTTCGAAATACATTTGGAGGCATTCTGTAATCTGTGGACGTTCAGAGTGTTGATGAAACACAGAAATTGCATCGGTATTGAATACAACACGCACCATAAGCACTTTTCTCCATGGGAGTAATGTCTCAAACTGTCTACGCTTTTATTGATTCCTGGGAGACCAGTAGTAGTTTTCTAAACACATTTGGAAACATTCTGTAATCTGTGGACGTTCAGAGTGTTAATGAAACACAGAAATTACATCGGGATTGAATACAACACGCACCATGCGCATTTTTCTCCATGGGAGTAATGTCTCAAAGTGTCTACGCTTTTATCGATTCCTGGGAGACCAGTAGTAGTTTTCGAAATACATTTGGAGGCATTCTGTAATCTGTGGACGTTCAGAGTGTTGATGAAACACAGAAATTGCATCGGTATTGAATACAACACGCACCATAAGCACTTTTCTCCATGGGAGTAATGTCTCAAACTGTCTACGCTTTTATCGATTCCTGGGAGACCAGTAGTAGTTTTCGAAGCACATCTGGAAGCATTCTGTAATCTGTAGACGTTCAGAGTGTTGATGAAACACAGAAATTGCATCGGTATTGAATACAACACGCACCATAAGCACTTTTCTCCATGGGAGTAATGTCTCAAACTGTCTACGCTTTTATCGATTCCTGGGAGACCAGTAGTAGTTTTCGAAATACATTTGGAGGCATTCTGTAATCTGTGGACGTTCAGAGTGTTGATGAAACACAGATATTGCATCGGTATTGAATACAACACGCACCATAAGCACTTTTCTCCATGGGAGTAATGTCTCAAACTGTCTACGCTTTTATCGATTCCTGGGAGACCAGCAGGAGTTTTCTAAACACATTTGGAAACATTCTGTAATCTGTGGACGTTCAGAGTGTTGATGAAACACAGAAATTACATCGGGATTGAATACAACACGCACCATGCGCATTTTTCTCCATGGGAGTAATGTCTCAAAGTGTCTACGCTTTTATCGATTCCTGGGAGACCAGTAGTAGTTTTCGAAATACATTTGGAGGCGTTCTGTAATCTGTGGACGTTCAGAGTGTTGATGAAACACAGAAATTGCATCGGTATTGAATACAACATGCACCATAAGCACTTTTCTCCATGGGAGTAATGTCTCAAACTGTCTACGCTTTTATCGATTCCTGGGAGACCAGTAGTAGTTTTCGAAACACAATTGGAGGCATTCTGAAATCTGTGGACGTTCAGAGTGTTGATGAAACACAGAAATTGCATCGGTATTGAATACAACATGCACCATGCGCATTTTTATCCATGGGAGTAATGTCTCAAACTGTCTACGCTTTTATCGATTCCTGGGAGACCAGTAGTAGTTTTCGAAATACATATTGAGGCATTCTGTAATCTGTGGCCGTTCAGAGTGTTGATGAAACACAGAAATTGCATCGGGACTGAATACAACATCCACCATGCGCACTTTTCTCCAAGGGGAGTAATGTCTCAAACTGTCTACGCTTTTATCGATTCCTGGGAAACCAGTAGTAGTTTTCGAAATACATTTGGAGGCATTCTGTAATCTGTGGACGTTCAGAATGATGATGAAACACAGAAATTGCATCGGGATTGAATACAACACGCACCATGCGCACTTTTCTCCATGGGAGTAATGTCTCAAACTGTCTACGCTTTTATCGATTCCTGGGAGACCAGTAGTAGTTTTCGAAACACAATTGGAGGCATTCTGTAATCTGTAGACGTTCAGAGTGTTGATGAAACAGAGAAATTGCATCGGTATTGAATACAACACGCACCATGCGCACTTTTCTCCATGGGAGTAATGTCTCAAACTGTCTACGCTTTTATCGATTCCTGGGAGACCAGTAGTAGTTTTCGAAATACATTTGGAGGCATTCTGTAATCTGTGGACGTTCAGAGTGTTGATGAAACACAGAAATTGCATCGGTATTGAATACAACACGCACCATAAGCACTTTTCTCCATGGGAGTAATGTCTCAAACTGTCTACGCTTTTATTGATTCCTGGGAGACCAGTAGTAGTTTTCTAAACACATTTGGAAACATTCTGTAATCTGTGGACGTTCAGAGTGTTAATGAAACACAGAAATTACATCGGGATTGAATACAACACGCACCATGCGCATTTTTCTCCATGGGAGTAATGTCTCAAAGTGTCTACGCTTTTATCGATTCCTGGGAGACCAGTAGTAGTTTTCGAAATACATTTGGAGGCATTCTGTAATCTGTGGACGTTCAGAGTGTTGATGAAACACAGAAATTGCATCGGTATTGAATACAACACGCACCATAAGCACTTTTCTCCATGGGAGTAATGTCTCAAACTGTCTACGCTTTTATCGATTCCTGGGAGACCAGTAGTAGTTTTCTAAACACATTTGGAAACATTCTGTAATCTGTGGACGTTCGGAGTGTTGATGAAACACAGAAATTACATCGGGATTGAATACAACACGCACCATGCGCATTTTTCTCCATGGGAGTAATGTCTCAAAGTGTCTACGCTTTTATCGATTCCTGGGAGACCAGTAGTAGGTTTCGAAATACATTTGGAGGCATTCTGTAATCTGTGGACGTTCAGAGTGTTGATGAAACACAGAAATTGCATCGGTATTGAATACAACATGCACCATAAGCACTTTTCTCCATGGGAGTAATGTCTCAAACTGTCTACGCTTTTATCGATTCCTGGGAGACCAGTAGTAGTTTTCGAAACACAATTGGAGGCATTCTGAAATCTGTGGACGTTCAGAGTGTTGATGAAACACAGAAATTGCATCGGTATTGAATACAACACCCACCATGCGCATTTTTATCCATGGGAGTAATGTCTCAAACTGTCTACGCTTTTATCGATTCCTGGGAGACCAGTAGTAGTTTTCGAAATACATATTGAGGCATTCTGTAATCTGTGGCCGTTCAGAGTGTTGATGAAACACAGAAATTGCATCGGGATTGAATACAACATCCACCATGCGCACTTTTCTCCAAGGGGAGTAATGTCTCAAACTGTCTACGCTTTTATCGATTCCTGGGAAACCAGTAGTAGTTTTCGAAATACATTTGGAGGCATTCTGTAATCTGTGGACGTTCAGAATGATGATGAAACACAGAAATTGCATCGGGATTGAATACAACACGCACCATGCGCACTTTTCTCCATGGGAGTAATGTCTCAAACTGTCTACGCTTTTATCGATTCCTGGGAGACCAGTAGTAGTTTTCGAAACACAATTGGAGGCATTCTGTAATCTGTAGACGTTCAGAGTGTTGATGAAACAGAGAAATTGCATCGGTATTGAATACAACACGCACCATGCGCACTTTTCTCCATGTGAGTAATGTCTCAAACCGTCTACGCTTTTATCGATTCCTGGGAGACCAGTAGTAGTTTTGTAAACACATTTGGAAGCATTCTGTAATCTGTGGACGTTCAGAGTGTTGATGAAACACAGAAATTACATCGGGATTGAATACAACACGCACCATGCGCATTTTTCTCCATGGGAGTAATGTCTCAAAGTGTCTACGCTTTTATCGATTCCTGGAAGACCAGTAGTAGTTTTCGAAACACACTTGGAGGCATTCTGTAATCTGTAGACGTTCAGAGTGTTGATAAAACACAGAAATTGCATCGGGATTGAATACAACACGCACCATGCGCACTTTTCTCCATGGGAGTAATGTCTCAAACTGTCTACGCTTTTATCGATTCCTGGGAGACCAGTAGTAGTTTTCGAAATACATTTGGAGGCATTCTGTAATCTGTGGATGTTCAGAGTGATGATGAAACACAGAAATTGCATTGGTATTGAATACAACACGCACCATAAGCACTTTTCTCCTTGGGAGTAATGTCTCAAACTGTCTACGCTTTTATCGATTCCTGGGAGACCAGTAGTAGTTTTCTAAACACATTTGGAAACATTCTGTAATCTGTGGACGTTCAGAGTGTTGATGAAACACAGAAATTACATCGGGATTGAATACAACACGCACCATGCGCATTTTTCTCCATGGGAGTAATGTCTCAAAGTGTCTACGCTTTTATCGATTCCTGGGAGACCAGTAGTAGTTTTCGAAATACATTTGGAGGCATTCTGTAATCTGTGGACGTTCAGAGTGTTGATGAAACACAGAAATTGCATCGGTATTGAATACAACACGCAACATAAGCACTTTTCTCCATGGGAGTAATGTCTCAAACTGTCTACGCTTTTATCGATTCCTGGGAGACCAGTAGTAGTTTTCTAAACACATTTGGAAACATTCTGTAATCTGTAGACGTTCAGAGTGTTGATGAAACACAGAAATTGCATCGGTATTGAATACAACACGCACCACGAGCACTTTTCTCCATGGGAGTAATGTCTCAAACTGTCTACGCTTTTATCGATTCCCGGGAGACCAGTAGTAGTTTTCGAAACACAATTGGAGGCATTCTGAAATCTGTGGACGTTCAGAGTGTTGATGAATCACAGAAATTGCATCGGTATTGAATACAACACGCACCATGCGCATTTTTATCCATGGGAGTAATGTCTCAAAGTGTATACGCTTTTATCGATTCCTGGAAGACCAGTAGTAGTTTTCGAAACACACTTGGAGGCATTCTGTAATCTGTAGACGTTCAGAGTGTTGATGAAACACAGAAATTGCATCGGGATTGAATACAACACGCACCATGCGCACTTTTCTCCATGGGAGTAATGTCTCAAACTGTCTACGCTTTTATCGATTCCTGGGAGACCAGTAGTGGTTTTCGAAATACATTTTGAGGCATTCTGTAATCTGTGGACGTTCAGAGTGTTGATGAAACACAGAAATTGCATCGGTATTGAATACAACACGCACCACGAGCACTTTTCTCCATGGGAGTAATGTCTCAAACTGTCTACGCTTTTATCGATTATTGGGAGACCAGTAGTAGTTTTCGAAATACATTTTGAGGCATTCTGTAATCTGTGGACGTTCAGAGTGTTGATGAAACACAGAAATTGCATCGGGATTGAATACAACATCCACCATGCGCACTTTTCTCCATGGGAGTAATGTCTCAAACTGTCTACGCTTTTATCGATTCCTGGGAAACCAGTAGTAGTTTTTGATATACATTTGGAGGCATTCTGTAATCTGTGGACGTTCAGAATGATGATGAAACACAGAAATTGCATCGGGATTGAATACAACACGCACCATGCGCACTTTTCTCCATGGGAGTAATGTCTCAAACTGTCTACGCTTTTTTCGATTCCTGGGAGACCAGTAGTAGTTTTCGAAACACAATTGGAGGCATTCTGTAATCTGTAGACGTTCAGAGTGTTGTTGAAACAGAGAAATTGCATCGGTATTGAATACAACACGCACCATGCGCACTTTTCTCCATGTGAGTAATGTCTCAAACTGTCTACGCTTTTATCGATTCCTGGGAGACCAGTAGTAGTTTTCTAAACACATTTGGAAGCATTCTGTAATCTGTGGACGTTCAGAGTGTTGATGAAACACAGAAATTACATTGGGATTGAATACAACACGCACCATGCGCATTTTTCTCCATGGGAGTAATGTCTCAAAGTGTCTACGCTTTTATCGATTCATGGAAGACCAGTAGTAGTTTTCGAAACACACTTGGAGGCATTCTGTAATCTGTAGACGTTCAGAGTGTTGATAAAACACAGAAATTGCATCGGGATTGAATACAACACGCACCATGCGCACTTTTCTCCATGGGAGTAATGTCTCAAAGTGTCTACGCTTTTATCGATTCCTAGGAGACCAGTAGTAGTTTTCGAAATACATTTGGAGGCATTCTGTAATCTGTGGACGTTCAGAGTGATGATGAAACACAGAAATTGTATCGGGATTGAATACAACACTCACCATGCGCACTTTTCTCCATGGGAGTAATGTCTCAAACTGTCTACGCTTTTATCGATTCCTGGGAGACCAGTAGTAGTTTTCGAAGCACATCTGGAAGCATTCTGTAATCTGTGGACGTTCAGAGTGTTGATGAAACACAGAAATTGCATCGGGATTGAATACAACACGCACCATGCGCATTTTTCTCCATGGGAGTAATGTCTCAAACTGTCTACGCTTTTATCGATTCCTAGGAGAATAGTAGTAGTTTTCGAAATATATTTGGAGGCAATCTGTAATCTGTGGACGTTCAGAGTGTTGATGAAACACAGAAATTGCATCGGTATTGAATACAACACGCACCATAAGCACTTTTCTCCATGGGAGTAATGTCTCAAACTGTCTACGCTTTTATCGATTCCTGAGAGACCAGTAGTAGTTTTCTAAACACATTTGGAAACATTCTGTAATCTGTGGACGTTCAGAGTGTTGATGAAACACAGAAATTACATCGGGATTGAATACAACACGCACCATGCGCATTTTTCTCCATGGGAGTAATGTCTCAAAGTGACTACGCTCTTATCGATTCCTGGGAGACCAGTAGTAGTTTTCGAAATACATTTGGAGGCATTCTGTAATCTGTGGACGTTCAGAGTGTTGATGAAACACAGAAATGGCATCGGTATTGAATACAACACGCACCATAAGCACTTTTCTCCATGGGAGTAATGTCTCAAACTGTCTACGTTTTTATCGATTCCTGGGAGACCAGTAGTAGTTTTCGAAATACATTTGGAGGCATTCTGTAATCTGTGGACGTTCAGGGTGTTGATGAAACACAGAAATTGCATCGGTATTGAATACGACACGCACCATAAGCAGTTTTCTCCATGGGAGTAATGTCTCAAACTGTCTACGCTTTTATCGATTCCTGGGAGACCAGTAGTAGTTTTCTAAATACATTTGGAGGCATTCTGTAATCTGTGGACGTTCAGAGTGTTGATGAAACACAGAAATTGCATCGGTATTGAATACAACACGCACCAGGCGCACTTTCTCCATGGGAGTAATGTCTCAAACTGTCTACGCTTTTATCGATTCCTGGGAGACCAGTAGTAGTTTTCTAAATACATTTGGAGGCATTCTGTAATCTGTGGACGTTCAGAGTGTTGATGAAACACAGAAATTGCATCGGTATTGAATACAACACGCACCATAAGCACTTTTCTCCATGGGAGTAATGTCTCAAACTGTCTACGCTTTTATCAATTCCTGGGAGACCAGTAGTAGTTTTCTAAACACATTTGGAAACATTCTGTAATCTGTGGACGGTCAGAGTGTTGATGAAACACAGAAATTACATCGGGATTGAATACAACACGCACCATGCGCACTTTTCTCCATGGGAGTAATGTCTCAAACTGTCTACGCTTTTATCGATTCCTGGGAGACCAGTAGTAGTTTTCGAAGCACATCTGGAAGCATTCTGTAATCTGTGGACGTTCAGAGTGTTGATGAAACACAGAAATTGCATCGGGATTGAATACAACACGCACCATGCGCATTTTTCTCCATGGGAGTAATGTCTCAAAGTGTCTACGCTTTTATCGATTCCTGGAAGACCAGTAGTAGTTTTCGAAATACATTTGGAGGCATTCTGTAATCTGTGGATGTTCAGAGTGTTGATGAAACACAGAAATTGCATCGGTATTGAATACAACACGCACCATAAGCACTTTTCTCCATGGGAGTAATGTCTGAAACTGTCTACGCTTTTATCGATTCCTGGGAGACCAGTAGTAGTTTTCGAAATACATTTGGAGGCATTCTGTAATCTGTGGACGTTCAGAGTGTTGATAAAACACAGAAATTGCATCGGTATTGAATACAACACGCACCATAAGCACTTTTCTCCATGGGAGTAATGTCTCAAACTGTCTACGCTTTTATCGATTCCTGGGAGACCAGTAGTAGTTTTCTAAACACATTTGGAAACATTCTGTAATCTGTGGACGTTCAGAGTGTTGATGAAATACAGAAATTGCATCGGTATTGAATACAACACGCACCACGAGCACTTTCCTCCATGGGAGTAATGTCTCAAACTGTCTACGCTTTTATCGATTCCTGGGAGACCAGTAGTAGTTTTCGAAATACATTTGGAGGCATACTGTAATCTGTGGACGTTCAGAGTGTTGATGAAACATAGAAATTGCATCGGTATTGAATACAACACGCACCATATGCACTTTTCTCCATAGGAGTAATGTCTCAAACTGTCTACGCTTTTATCGATTCCTAGGAGAATAGCAGTAGTTTTCGAAATACATTTGGAGGCATTCTGTAATCTGTGGACGTTCAGAGTGTTGATGAAACACAGAAATTGCATCGGTATTGAATACAACACGCACCATAAGCACTTTTCTCCATGGGAGTAATGTCTCAAACTGTCTACGCTTTTATCGATTCCTGGGAGACCAGTAGTAGTTTTCTAAACACATTTGGAAAGATTCTGTAATCTGTGGACGTTCAGAGTGTTGATGAAACACAGAAATTACATCGGGATTGAATACAACACGCACCATGCGCATCTTTCTCCATGGGAGTAATGTCTCAAAGTGACTACGCCTTTATCGATTATTGGGAGACCAGTAGTAGTTTTCGAAATACATTTGGAGGCATTCTGTAATCTGTGGACGTTCAGAGTGTTGATGAAACACAGAAATTGCATCGGTATTGAATACAACACGCACCATAAGCACTTTTCTCCATGGGAGTAATGTCTCAAACTGTCTACGTTTTTATCGATTCCTGGGAGACCAGTAGTAGTTTTCGAAATACATTTTGAGGCATTCTGTAATCTGTGGACGTTCAGAGTGTTGATGAAACACAGAAATTGCATCGGTATTGAATACGACACGCACCATAAGCACTTTTCTCCATGGGAGTAATGTCTCAAACTGTCTACGCTTTTATCGATTCCTGGGAGACCAGTAGTACTTTTCGAAATACATTTGGAGGCATTCTGTAATCTGTGGACGTTCAGAGTGTTGATGAAACACAGAAATTGCATCGGTATTGAATACAACACGCACCATAAGCACTTTTCTCCATGGGAGTAATGTCTCAAACTGTCTACGCTTTTATCGATTCCTGGGAGACCAGTAGTAGTTTTCGAAATACATTTGGAGGCATTCTGTAATCTGTGGTCGTTCAGAGTGTTGATGAAACACAGAAATTGCATCGGTATTGAATACAACACGCACCATAAGCACTTTTCTCCATGGGAGTAATGTCTCAAACTGTCTACGCTTTTATCGATTCCTGGGAGACCAGTAGTAGTTTTCGAAATACATTTGGAGGCATTCTGTAATCTGTGGACGTTCAGAGTGTTGATGAAACACAGAAATTGCATCGGTATTGAATACAACACGCACCATAAGCACTTTTCTCCATGGGAGTAATGTCTCAAACTGTCTACGCTTTTATCGATTCCTGGGAGACCAGTAGTAGTTTTCTAAACACATTTGGAAACATTCTGTAATCTGTGGACGTTTAGAGTGTTGATGAAACACAGAAATTACATCGGGATTGAATACAACACGCACCATGCGCACTTTTCTCAATGGGAGTAATGTCTCAAACTGTCTACGCTTTTATCGATTCCTGGGAGACCAGTAGTAGTTTTCGAAGCACATCTGGAAGCATTCTGTAATCTGTGGACGTTCGGAGTGTTGATGAAACACAGAAATTGCATCGGGATTGAATACAACACGCACCATGCGCATTTTTCTCCATGGGAGTAATGTCTCAAAGTGTCTACGCTTTTATCGATTCCTGGAAGACCAGTAGTAGTTTTCGAAATACATTTGGAAGCATTCTGTAATCTGTGGACGTTCAGAGTGTTGATGAAAAACAGAAATTGCATCGCGATTGAATGCAACACGCACCAGGCGCACTTTCTCCATGGGAGTAATGTCTCAAACTGTCTACGCTTTTATCGATTCCTGGGAGACCAGTAGTAGTTTTCGAAATACATTTGGAGGCATTCTGTAATCTGTGGACGTTCAGAGTGTTGATGAAACACAGAAATTGCATCGGTATTGAATACAACACGCACCATAAGCACTTTTCTCCATGGGAGTAATGTCTGAAACTGTCTACGCTTTTATCGATTCCTGGGAGACCAGTAGTAGTTTTCGAAATACATTTGGAGGCATTCTGTAATCTGTGGACGTTCAGAGTGTTGATGAAACACAGAAATTGCATCGGTATTGAATACAACACGCACCATAAGCACTTTTCTCCATGGGAGTAATGTCTCAAACTGTCTACGCTTTTATCGATTCCTGGGAGACCAGTAGTAGTTTTCTAAACACATTTGGAAACATTCTGTAATCTGTGGACGTTCAGAGTGTTGATGAAACACAGAAATTACATCGGGATTGAATACAACACGCACCATGCGCATTTTTCTGTATGGGAGTAATGTGTCAAAGTGTCTACGCTTTTATCGATTCCTGGGAGACCAGTAGTAGTTTTCTAAACACATTTGGAAGCATTCTGTAATCTGTGGACTTTCAGAGTGTTGATGAAACACAGAAATTACATCGGGATTGAATACAACACGCACCATGCGCATTTTTCTCCATGGGAGTAATGTCTCAAAGTGTCTACGCTTTTATCGATTCCTGGAAGGCCAGTAGTAGTTTTCGAAACACACTTGGAGGCATTCTGTAATCTGTAGACGTTCAGAGTGTTGATAAAACACAGAAATTGCATCGGGATTGAATACAACACGCACCATGCGCACTTTTCTCCATGGGAGTAATGTCTCAAACTGTCTACGCTTTTATCGATTCCTGGGAGACCAGTAGTAGCTTTCGAAATACATTTGGAGGCATTCTGTAATCTGTGGACGTTCAGAGTGATGATGAAACACAGAAATTGCATCGGGATTGAATACAACACGCACCATGCGCACTTTTCTCCATGGGAGTAATGTCTCAAAGTGTCTACGCTTTTATCGATTCCTGGGAGACCTGTAGTAGTTTTCGAAGCACATCTGGAAGCATTCTGTAATCTGTGGACGTTCAGAGTGTTGATGAAACACAGAAATTGCATCGGGATTGAATACAACACGCACCATGCGCATTTTTCTCCATGGGAGTAATGTCTCAAAGTGTCTACGCTTTTATCGATTCCTGGAAGACCAGTAGTAGTTTTCGAAATACATTTGGAGGCATTCTGCAATCTGTGGACGTTCAGAGTGTTGATGAAAAACAGAAATTGCATCGGGATTGAATACAACACGCACCAGGCGCAGTTTCTCCATGGGAGTAATGTCTCAAACTGTCTACGCTTTTATCGATTCCTGGGAGACCAGTAGTAGTTTTCGAAATACATTTGGAGGCATTCTGTAATCTGTGGACCTTCAGAGTGTTAATGAAACACAGAAATTGCATCGGTATTGAATACAACACGCACCACGAGCACTTTTCTCCATGGGAGTAATGTCTCAAACTGTCTACGCTTTTATCGATTCCTGGAAGACCAGTAGTAGTTTTCGAAATACATTTGGAGGCATTCTGTAATCTGTGGACGTTCAGAGTGTTGATGAAACACAGAAATTGCATCGGTATTGAATACAACACGCACCATAAGCACTTTTCTCCATGGGAGTAATGTCTCAAACTGTCTACGCTTTTATCGATTCCTGGGAGAATAGTAGTAGTTTTCGAAATACATTTGGAGGCATTCTGTAATCTGTGGACGTTCAGAGTGTTGATGAATCACAGAAATTGCATCGGTATTGAATACAACACGCACCATAAGCACTTTTCTCCATGGGAGTAATGTCTCAAACTGTCTACGCTTTTATCGATTCCTGGGAGACCAGTAGTAGTTTTCTAAACACATTTGGAAACATTCTGTATTCTGTGGACGTTAAGAGTGTTGATGAAACACAGAAATTACATCGGGATTGAATACAACACGCACCATGCGCATTTTTCTCCATGGGAGTAATGTCTCAAAGTGACTACGCTTTTATCGATTCCTGGGAGACCAGTAGTAGTTTTCGAAATACATTTGGAGGCATTCTGTAATCTGTGGACGTTCAGAGTGTTGATGAAACACAGAAATTGCATCGGTATTGAATACAACACGCACCATAAGCACTTTTCTCCATGGGAGTAATGTCTCAAACTGTCTACGCTTTTATCGATTCCTGGGAGAATAGTAGTAGTTTTCGAAATACATTTGGAGGCATTCTGTAATCTGTGGACGTTCAGAGTGTTGATGAAACACAGAAATTGCATCGGTATTGAATACAACACGCACCATAAGCACTTTTCTCCATGGGAGTAATGTCTCAAACTGTCTACGCTTTTATCGATTCCTGGGAGACCAGTAGTAGTTTTCTAAACACATTTGGAAACATTCTGTAATCTGTGGACGTTAAGAGTGTTGATGAAACACAGAAATTACATCGGGATTGAATACAACACGCACCATGCGCATTTTTCTCCATGGGAGTAATGTCTCAAAGTGACTACGCTTTTATCGATTCCTGGGAGACCAGTAGTAGTTTTCGAAATACATTTGGAGGCATTCTGTAATCTGTGGACGTTCAGAGTGTTGATGAAACACAGAAATTGCATCGGTATTGAATACAACACGCACCATAAGCACTTTTCTCCATGGGAGTAATGTCTCAAACTGTCTACGCTTTATCGATTCCTGGGAGACCAGTAGTAGTTTTCTAAACACATTTGGAAACATTCTGTAATCTGTGGACGTTAAGAGTGTTGATGAAACACAGAAATTACATCGGGATTGAATACAACACGCACCATGCGCATTTTTCTCCATGGGAGTGATGTCTCCAAGTGACTACGCTTTTATCGATTCCTGGGAGACCAGTAGTAGTAGTTTTCGAAATACATTTGGAGGCATTCTGTAATCTGTGGACGTTCAGAGTGTTGATGAAACACAGAAATTGCATCGGTATTGAATACAACACGCACCATAAGCACTTTTCTCCATGGGAGTAATGTCTCAAACTGTCTACGCTTTTATCGATTCCTGGGAGACCAGTAGTAGTTTTCGAAATACATTTGGAGGCATTCTGTAATCTGTGGACGTTCAGAGTGTTGATGAAACACAGAAATTGCATCGGTATTGAATACAACACGCACCATAAGCACTTTTCTCCATGGGAGTAATGTCTCAAACTGTCTACGCTTTTATCGATTCCTGGGAGACCAGTAGTAGTTTTCGAAATACATTTGGAGGCATTCTGTAATCTGTGGACGTTCAGAGTGTTGATGAAACAGAGAAATTGCATCGGTATTGAATACAACACGCACCATAAGCACTTTTCTCCATGGGAGTAATGTCTCAAACTGTCTACGCTTTTATCGATTCCTGGGAGACCAGTAGTAGTTTTCGAAATACATTTGGAGGCATTCTGTAATCTGTGGACGTTCAGAGTGTTGATGAAACACAGAAATTGCATCGGTATTGAATACAACACGCACCATAAGCACTTTTCTCCATGGGAGTAATGTCTCAAACTGTCTACGCTTTTATCGATTCCTGGGAGACCAGTAGTAGTTTTCGAAATACATTTGGAGGCATTCTGTAATCTGTGGACGTTCAGAGTGTTGATGAAACACAGAAATTGCATCGGTATTGAATACAACACGCACCATAAGCACTTTTCTCCATGGGAGTAATGTCTCAAACTGTCTACGCTTTTATCGATTCCTGGGAGACCAGTAGTAGTTTTCGAAATACATTTGGAGGCATTCTGTAATCTGTGGACGTTCAGAGTGTTGATGAAACACAGAAATTGCATCGGTATTGAATACAACACGCACCATAAGTACTTTTCTCCATGGGAGTAATGTCTCAAACTGTCTACGCTTTTATCGATTCCTGGGAGACCAGTAGTAGTTTTCGAAATACATTTGGAGGCATTCTGTAATCTGTGGACGTTCAGAGTGTTGATGAAACACAGAAATTGCATCGGTATTGAATACAACACGCACCATAAGCACTTTTCTCCATGGGAGTAATGTCTCAAACTGTCTACGCTTTTATCGATTCCTGGGAGACCAGTAGTAGTTTTCTAAACACATTTGGAAACATTCTGTAATCTGTGGACGTTCAGAGTGTTGATGAAACACAGAAATTACATCGGGATTGAATACAACACGCACCATGCGCACTTTTCTCCATGGGAGTAATGTCTCAAACTGTCTACGCTTTTATCGATTCCTTGGAGACCAGTAGTAGTTTTCGAATCACATCTGGAAGCATTCTGTGATCTGTGGACGTTCAGAGTGTTGATGAAACACAGAAATTGCATCGGGATTGAATACAACACGCACCATGCGCATTTTTTTCCATGGGAGTAATGTCTCAAAGTGTCTACGCTTTTATCGATTCCTGGAAGACCAGTAGTAGTTTTCGAAATACATTTGGAGGCATTCTGTAATCTGTGGACGTTCAGAGTGTTGATGAAAAACAGAAATTGCATCGCGATTGAATGCAACACGCACCAGGCGCACTTTCTCCATGGGAGTAATGTCTCAAACTGTCTACGCTTTTATCGATTCCTGGGAGACCAGTAGTAGTTTTCGAAATACATTTGGAGGCATTCTGTAATCTGTGGACGTTCAGAGTGTTGATGAAACACAGAAATTGCATCGGTATTGAATACAACACGCACCATAAGCACTTTTCTCCATGGGAGTAATGTCTCAAACTGTCTACGCTTTTATCGATTCCTGGGAGACCAGTAGTAGTTTTCGAAACACAATTGGAAGCATTCTGTAATCTGTGGACGTTCAGAGTGTTGATGAAACACAGAAATTGCATCGGTATGGAATACAACACGCACCACGAGCACTTTTCTCCATGTGAGTAATGTCTCAAACTGTCTACGCTTTTATCGATTCCTGGGAGACCAGTAGTAGTTTTCGAAATACATTTGGAGGCATTCTGTAATCTGTGGACGTTCAGAGTGTTGATGAAACACAGAAATTGCATCGGTATTGAATACAACACGCACCATAAGCACTTTTCTCCATGGGAGTAATGTCTCAAAGTGTCTACGCTTTTATCGATTCCTGGGAGACCAGTAGTAGTTTTAGAAATACATTTGGAGGCATTCTGTAATCTGTGGACGTTCAGAGTGTTGATGAAACACAGAAATTACATCGGGATTGAATACAACACGCACCATGCGCATTTTTCTCCATGGGAGTAATGTCTCAAAGTGTCTACGCTTTTATCGATTCCTGGGAGACCAGTAGTAGTTTTCGAAATACATTTGGAGGCATTCTGTAATCTGTGGACGTTCAGAGTGTTGATGAAACACAGAAATTGCATCGGTATTGAATACAACAGGCACCATGCACACTTTTCTCCATGGGAGTAATGTCTCAAACTGTCTACGCTTTTATCGATTCCTGGGAGACCAGTAGTAGTTTTCGAAGCACATCTGGAAGCATTCTGTAATCTGTGGTCGTTCAGAGTGTTGATGAAACACAGAAATTGCATCGGTATTGAATACAACACGCACCATAAGCACTTTTCTCCATGGGAGTAATGTCTCAAACTGTCTACGCTTTTATCGATTCCTGGGAGACCAGTAGTAGTTTTCGAAATACATTTGGAGGCATTCTGTAATCTGTGGACGTTCAGAGTGTTGATGAAACACAGAAATTGCATCGGTATTGAATACAACACGCACCATCAGCACTTTTCTCCATGGGAGTAATGTCTCAAACTGTCTACGCTTTTATCGATTATTGGGAGACCAGTAGTAGTTTTCAAAATACATTTTGAGGCATTCTGTAATCTGTGGACGTTCAGAGTGTTGATGAAACACAGAAATTGCATCGGGATTGAATACAACATCCACCATGCGCACTTTTCTCCATGGGTGTAATGTCTCAAACTGTCTACGCTTTTATCGATTCCTGGGAGACCAGTAGTAGTTTTCGAAATACATTTTGAGGCATTCTGTAATCTGTGGACGTTCAGAGTGTTGATGAAACACAGAAATTGCATCGGTATTGAATACAACACGCACCATAAGCACTTTTCTCCATGGGAGTAATGTCTCAAACTGTCTACGCTTTTATCGATTCCTGGGAGACCAGTAGTAGTTTTCTAAACACATTTGGAAACATTCTGTAATCTGTGGGCGTTCAGAGTATTGATGAAACACAGAAATTACATCGGGATTGAATACAACACGCACCATGCGCATTTTTCTCCATGGGAGTAATGTCTCAAAGTGTCTACGATTTTATCGATTCCTGGGAGACCAGTAGTAGTTTTCGAAATACATTTGGAGGCATTCTGTAATCTGTGGACGTTCAGAGTGTTGATGAAACACAGAAATTGCATCGGTATTGAATACAACAGGCACCATGCACACTTTTCTCCATGGGAGTAATGTCTCAAACTGTCTACGCTTTTATCGATTCCTGGGAGACCAGTAGTAGTTTTCGAAGCACATCTGGAAGCATTCTGTAATCTGTGGTCGTTCAGAGTGTTGATGAAACACAGAAATTGCATCGGCATTGAATACAACACGCACCATAAGCACTTTTCTCCATGGGAGTAATGTCTCAAACTGTCTACGCTTTTATCGATTCCTGGGAGACCAGTAGTAGTTTTCGAAATACATTTGGAGGCATTCTGTAATCTGTGGACGTTCAGAGTGTTGATGAAACACAGAAATTGCATCGGTATTGAATACAACACGCACCATCAGCACTTTTCTCCATGGGAGTAATGTCTCAAACTGTCTACGCTTTTATCGATTATTGGGAGACCAGTAGTAGTTTTCTAAACACATTTGGAAACATTCTGTAATCTGTGGACGTTCAGAGTGTTGATGAAACACAGAAATTACATCGGGATTGAATACAACACGCACCATGCGCATTTTTCTCCATGGGAGTAATGTCTCAAAGTGTCTACGCTTTTATCGATTCCTGGGAGACCAGTAGTAGTTTTCGAAATACATTTGGAGGCATTCTGTAATCTGTGGACGTTCAGAGTGTTGATGAAACACAGAAATTGCATCGGTATTGAATACAACAGGCAGCATGCGCACTTTTCTCCATGGGAGTAATGTCTCAAACTGTCTACGCTTTTATCGGTTCCTGGGAGACCAGTAGTAGTTTTCGAAGCACATCTGGAAGCATTCTGTAATCTGTGGACGTTCAGAGTGTTGATGAAACACAGAAATTGCATCGGGATTGAATACAACACGCACCATGCGCATTTTTCTCCATGGGAGTAATGTCTCAAACTGTCTACGCTTTTATCGATTCCTGGAAGACCAGTAGTAGTTTTCGAAATACATTTGGAGGCATTCTGTAATCTGTGGACGATCAGAGTGTTGATGAAAAACAGAAATGGCATCGGGATTGAATACAACACGCACCAGGCGCACTTTCTCCATGGGAGTAATGTCTCAAACTGTCTACGCTTTTATCGATTCCTGGGAGACCAGTAGTGGTTTTCGAAATACATTTGGAGGCATTCTGTAATCTGTGGCCGTTCAGAGTGTTGATGAAACACAGAAATTGCATCGGGATTGAATACAACACGCACCATGCGCACTTTTCTCCATGGGAGTAATGTGTCAAACTGTCTACGCTTTTATCGATTCCTGGGAGACCAGTAGTAGTTTTCGAAACACACTTGGAGGCATTCTGTAAACTGTAGAAGTTCAGAGTGTTGATGAAACACAGAAATTGCATCGGTATTGAATACAACACGCACCATAAGCACTTTTCTCCATGGGAGTAATGTCTCAAACTGTCTACGCTTTTGTCGATTCCTGGGAGACCAGTAGTAGTTTTCGAAATACATTTTGAGGCATTCTGTAATCTGTGGACGTTTAGAGTGTTGATGAAACACAGAAATTGCATCGGTATTGAATACAACATCCACCATGCGCACTTTTCTCCATGGGAGTAGTGTCTCAAACTGTCTACGCTTTTATCGATTCCTGGGAGACCAGTAGTAGTTTTCGAAATACATTTTGAGGCATTCTGTAATCTGTGGACGTTCAGAGTGTTGATGAAACACAGAAATTGCATCGGGATTGAATACAACATCCACCATGCGCACTTTTCTCCATGGGAGTAATGTCTCAAACTGTCTACGATTTTATCGATTCCTGGGAGACCAGTAGTAGTTTTCGAAATACATTTTGAGGCATTCTGTAATCTGTGGACCTTCAGAGTGTTGATGAAACACAGAAATTGCATCGGGATTGAATACAACATCCACCATGCGCACTTTTCTCCATGGGAGTAATGTCTCAAACTGTCTACGCTTTTATCGATTCCTGGGAGACCAGTAGTAGTTTTCGAAATACATTTTGAGGCATTCTGTAATCTGTGGCCGTTCAGAGTGTTGATGAAACACAGATATTGCATCGGGATTAAATACAACATCCACCATGCGCACTTTTCTCCATGGGAGTAATGTCTCAAACTGTCTACGCTTTTATCGATTCCTGGGAGACCAGTAGTAGTTTTCGAAATACATTTTGAGGCATTCTGTAATCTGTGGCCGTTCAGAGTGTTGATGAAACACAGAAATTGCATCGGGATTGAATACAACATCCACCATGCGCACTTTTCTCCATGGGAGTAATGTCTCAAACTGTCTACGCTTTTATCGATTCCTGGGAGAGCAGTAGTAGTTTTCGAAATACATTTTGAGGCATTCTGTAATCTGTGGACGTTCAGAGTGTTGATGAAACACAGAAATTGCATCGGGATTGAATACAACATCCACCATGCGCACTTTTCTCCATGGGAGTAATGTCTCAAACTGTCTACGCTTTTATCGATTCCTGGGAGAGCAGTAGTAGTTTTCGAAATACATTTTGAGGCATTCTGTAATCTGTGGACGTTCAGAGTGTTGATGAAACACAGAAATTGCATCGGGATTGAATACAACATCCACCATGCGCACTTTTCTCCATGGGAGTAATGTCTCAAACTGTATACGCTTTTATCGATTCCTGGGAGACCAGTAGTAGTTTTCGAAATACATTTTGAGGCATTCTGTAATCTGTGGCCGTTCAGAGTGTTGATGAAACACAGAAATTGCATCGGGATTGAATACAACATCCACCATGCGCACTTTTCTCCATGGGAGTAATGTCTCAAACTGTCTACGCTTTTATCGATTCCTGGGAGACCAGTAGTAGTTTTCGAAATACATTTAGAGGCATTCTGTAATCTGTGGACGTTCAGAGTGTTGATGAAACACAGAAATTGTATCGGTATTGAATACAACACGTACCACGAGCACTTTTCTCCATGGGAGTAATGTCTCAAACTGTCTACGCTTTTATCGATTCCTGGAAGACCAGTAGTAGTTTTCGAAATACATTTGGAGGCATTCTGTAATCTGTGGACGTTCAGAGTGTTGATGAAAAACAGAAATTGCATCGCGATTGAATGCAACACGCACCAGGCGCACTTTCTCCATGGGAGTAATGTCTCAAACTGTCTACGCTTTTATCGATTCCTGGGAGACCAGTAGCAGTTTTCGAAATACATTTGGAGGCATTCTGTAATCTGTGGACGTTCAGAGTGTTGATGAAACACAGAAATTGCATCGGTATTGAATACAACACGCACCATAAGCACTTTTCTCCATGGGAGTAATGTCTCAAACTGTCTACGCTTTTATCGATTCCTGGGAGACCAGTAGTAGTTTTCGAAATGCATTTTGAGGCATTCTGTAATCTGTGGCCGTTCAGAGTGTTGATGAAACACAGAAATTGCATCGGGATTGAATACA
Organism: Schistocerca gregaria; assembly: GCF_023897955.1. NCBI lineage: Eukaryota > Metazoa > Arthropoda > Insecta > Orthoptera > Acrididae > Schistocerca > Schistocerca gregaria. The sequence continues at coordinate 7,124,416 of NW_026061730.1, forward strand.
ACATCCACCATGCGCACTTTTCTCCATGGGAGTAATGCCTCAAACTGACTACGCTTTTATCGATTCCTGGGAGACCAGTAGTAGTTTTCGAAACACAATTGGAAGCATTCTGTAATCTGTGGACGTTCAGAGTGTTGATGAAACACAGAAATTGCATCGGTATTGAATACAACATCCACCATGCGCACTTTTCTCCATGGGAGTAATGTCTCAAACTGTCTACGCTTTTATCGATTCCTGGGAGACCAGTAGTAGTTTTCGAAATACATTTTGAGGCATTCTGTAATCTGTGGACGTTCAGAGTGTTGATGAAACACAGAAATTGCATCGGTATTGAATACAACATCCACCACGAGCACTTTTCTCCATGGGAGTAATGTCTCAAACTGTATACGCTTTTATCGATTCCTGGGAGACCAGTAGTAGTTTTCGAAATACATTTTGAGGCATTCTGTAATCTGTGGACGTTCAGAGTGTTGATGAAACACAGAAATTGCATCGGGATTGAATACAACATCCACCATGCGCACTTTTCTCCATGGGAGTAATGTCTCAAACTGTCTACGCTTTTATCGATTCCTGGGAGACCAGTAGTAGTTTTCGAAATGCATTTTGAGGCATTCTGTAATCTGTGGCCGTTCAGAGTGTTGATGAAACACAGAAATTGCATCGGGATTGAATACAACATCCACCATGCGCACTTTTCTCCATGGGAGTAATGTCTCAAACTGTCTACGCTTTTATCGATTCCTGGGAGACCAGTAGTAGTTTTCGAAATACATTTCGAGGCATTCTGTAATCTGTGGACGTTCAGAGTGTTGATGAAACACAGAAATTGCATCGGGATTGAATACAACATCCACCATGCGCACTTTTCTCCATGGGAGTAATGTCTCAAACTGTCTACGCTTTTATCGATTCCTGGGAGACCAGTAGTAGTTTTCGAAATACATTTTGAGGCATTCTGTAATCTGTGGACGTTCAGAGTGTTGATGAAACACAGAAATTGCATCGGTATTGAATACAACATCCACCACGAGCACTTTTCTCCATGGGAGTAATGTCTAAACTGTCTACGCTTTTATCGATTCCTGGGAGACCAGTAGTAGTTTTCGAAATACATTTTGAGGCATTCTGTAATCTGTGGCCGTTCAGAGTGTTGATGAAACACAGAAATTGCATCGGGATTGAATACAACATCCACCATGCGCACTTTTCTCCATGGGAGTAATGTCTCAAACTGTCTACGCTTTTATCGATTCCTGGGAGACCAGTAGTAGTTTTCGAAATACATTTAGAGGCATTCTGTAATCTGTGGACGTTCAGAGTGTTGATGAAACACAGAAATTGCATCGGTATTGAATACAACACGCACCACGAGCACTTTTCTCCATGAGAGTAATGTCTCAAACTGTCTACGCTTTTATCGATTATTGGGAGACCAGTAGTAGTTTTCGAAATACATTTTGAGGCATTCTGTAATCTGTGGACGTTCAGAGTGTTGATGAAACACAGAAATTGCATCGGGATTGAATACAACATCCAACATGCGCACTTTTCTCCATGGGTGTAATGTCTCAAACTGTCTACGCTTTTATCGATTCCTGGGAGACCAGTAGTAGTTTTCGAAATACATTTTGAGGCATTCTGTAATCTGTGGCCGTTCAGAGTGTTGATGAAACACAGAAATTGCATCGGGATTGAATACAACATCCACCATGCGCACTTTTCTCCATGGGAGTAATGTCTCAAACTGTCTACGCTTTTATCGATTCCTGGGAGACCAGTAGTAGTTTTCGAAATACATTTCGAGGCATTCTGTAATCTGTGGACGTTCAGAGTGTTGATGAAACACAGAAATTGCATCGGAATTGAATACAACATCCACCATGCGCACTTTTCTCCATGGGAGTAATGTCTCAAACTGTCTACGCTTTTATCGATTTCTGGCAGACCAGTAGTAGTTTTCGAAATACATTTTGAGGCATTCTGTAATCTGTGGACGTTCAGAGTGTTGATGAAACACAGAAATTGCATCGGTATTGAATACAACATCCACCACGAGCACATTTCTCCATGGGAGTAATGTCTCAAACTGTCTACGCTTTTATCGATTCCTGGGAGACCAGTTGTAGTTTTCGAAATACATTTTGAGGCATTCTGTAATCTGTGGACGTTCAGAGTGTTGATGAAACACAGAAATTGCATCGGGATTGAATACAACATCCACCATGCGCACTTTTCTCCATGGGAGTAATGTCTCAAACTGTCTACGCTTTTATCGATTCCTGGGAGACCAGTAGTAGTTTTCGAAATGCATTTTGAGGCATTCTGTAATCTGTGGCCGTTCCGAGTGTTGATGAAACACAGAAATTGCATCGGGATTGAATACAACATCCACCATGCGCACTTTTCTCCATGGGAGTAATGTCTCAAACTGTCTACGCTTTTATCGATTCCTGGGAGACCAGTAGTAGTTTTCGAAATACATTTAGAGGCATTCTGTAATCTGTGGACGTTCAGAGTGTTGATGAAACACAGAAATTGCATCGGTATTGAATACAACACGCACCACGAGTACTTTTCTCCATGGGAGTAATGTCTCAAACTGTCTACGCTTTTATCGATTCCTGGGAGACCAGTAGTAGTTTTCGAAATACATTTTGAGGCATTCTGTAATCTGTGGACGTTCAGAGTGTTGATGAAACACAGAAATTGCATCGGGATTGAATACAACATCCACCATGCGCACTTTTCTCCATGGGAGTAATGTCTCAAACTGTCTACGCTTTTATCGATTCCTGGCAGACCAGTAGTAGTTTTCGAAATACATTTTGAGGCATTCTGTAATCTGTGGACGATCAGAGTGTTGATGAAACACAGAAATTGCATCGGTATTGAATACAACATCCACCACGAGCACATTTCTCCATGGGAGTAATGTCTCAAACTGTCTACGCTTTTATCGATTCCTGGGAGACCAGTAGTAGTTTTCGAAATACATTTTGAAGCATTCTGTAATCTGTGGACGTTCAGAGTGTTGATGAAACACAGAAATTGCATCGGGATTGAATACAACATCCACCATGCGCACTTTTCTCCATGGGAGTAATGTCTCAAACTGTCTACGCTTTTATCGATTCCTGGGAGACCAGTAGTAGTTTTCGAAATACATTTAGAGGCATTCTGTAATCTGTGGACGTTCAGAGTGTTGATGAAACACAGAAATTGCATCGGTATTGAATACAACACGCACCACGAGTACTTTTCTCCATGGGAGTAATGTCTCAAACTGTCTACGCTTTTATCGATTCCTGGGAGACCAGTAGTAGTTTTCGAAATACATTTTGAGGCATTCTGTAATCTGTGGACGTTCAGAGTGTTGATGAAACACAGAAATTGCATCGGGATTGAATACAACATCCACCATGCGCACTTTTCTCCATGGGAGTAATGTCTCAAACTGTCTACGCTTTTATCGATTCCTGGCAGACCAGTAGTAGTTTTCGAAATACATTTTGAGGCATTCTGTAATCTGTGGACGATCAGAGTGTTGATGAAACACAGAAATTGCATCGGTATTGAATACAACATCCACCACGAGCACATTTCTCCATGGGAGTAATGTCTCAAACTGTCTACGCTTTTATCGATTCCTGGGAGACCAGTAGTAGTTTTCGAAATACATTTTGAAGCATTCTGTAATCTGTGGACGTTCAGAGTGTTGATGAAACACAGAAATTGCATCGGGATTGAATACAACATCCACCATGCGCACTTTTCTCCATGGGAGTAATGTCTCAAACTGTCTACGCTTTTATCGATTCCTGGCAGACCAGTAGTAGTTTTCGAAATACATTTTGAGGCATTCTGTAATCTGTGGCCGTTCAGAGTGTTGATGAAACACAGAAATTGCATCGGGATTGAATAAAACATCCACCATGCGCACTTTTCTCCATGGGAGTAATGTCTCAAACTGTCTACGCTTTTATCGATTCCTGGGAGACCAGTAGTAGTTTTCGAAATACATTTTGAGGTATTCTGTAATCTGTGGACGTTCAGAGTGTTGATGAAACACAGAAATTGCATCGGTATTGAATACAACACGCACCACGAGCACTTTTCTCCATGGGAGTAATGTCTCAAATTGTCTACGCTTTTATCGATTATTGGGAGACCAGTAGTAGTTTTCGAAATACATTTGGAGGCATTCTGTAATCTGTGGACGTTCAGAGTGTTGATGAAACACAGAAATTGCATCGGGATTGAATACAACACGCACCATGCGCACTTTTCTCCATGGGAGTAATGTCTCAAACTGTCTACGCTTTTATCGATTCCTGGGAGACCAGTAGTAGTTTTCGAAACACCATTGGAGGCATTCTGTAATCTGTGGACGTTCAGAGTGTTGATGAAACACAGAAATTGCATCGGGATTGAATACAACATCCACCATGCGCACTTTTCTCCATGGGAGTAATGTCTCAAACTGTCTACGCTTTTATCGATTCCTGGGAGACCAGTATTAGTTTTCGAAATACATTTTGAGGCATTCTGTAATCTGTGGCCGTTCAGAGTGTTGATGAAACACAGAAATTGCATCGGTATTGAATACAACATCCACCATGCGCACTTTTCTCCATGGGAGTAATGTCTCAAACTGTCTACGCTTTTATCGATTCCTGGGAGACCAGTAGTAGTTTTCGAAATACATTTAGAGGCATTCTGTAATCTGTGGACGTTCAGAGTGTTGATGAAACACAGAAATTGCATCGGTATTGAATACAACACCCACCTCGAGCACTTTTCTCCATGGGAGTAATGTCTCAAACTGTCTACGCTTTTATCGATTATTGGGAGACCAGTAGTAGTTTTCGAAATACATTTTGAGGCATTCTGTAATCTTTGGACGTTCAGAGTGTTGATGAAACACAGAAATTGCATCGGGATTGAATACAACATCCACCATGCGCACTTTTCTCCATGGGAGTAATGTCTCAAACTGTCTACGCTTTTATCGATTCCTGGGAGACCAGTAGTAGTTTTCGAAATACATTTTGAGGCATTCTGTAATCTGTGGACGTTCAGAGTGTTGATGAAACACAGAAATTGCATCGGGATTGAATACAACATCCACCATGCGCACTTTTCTCCATGGGAGTAATGTCTCACACTGTATACGCTTTTATCGATTCCTGGGAGACCAGTAGTAGTTTTCGAAATACATTTAGAGGCATTCTGTAATCTGTGGACGTTCAGAGTGTTGATGAAACACAGAAATTGCATCGGTATTGAATACAACACCCACCTCGAGCACTTTTCTCCATGGGAGTAATGTCTCAAACTGTCTACGCTTTTATCGATTCCTGGGAGACCAGTAGTAGTTTTCGAAATACATTTAGAGGCATTCTGTAATCTGTGGACGTTCAGAGTGTTGATGAAACACAGAAATTGCATCGGTATTGAATACAACACCCACCTCGAGCACTTTTCTCCATGGGAGTAATGTCTCAAACTGTCTACGCTTTTATCGATTATTGGGAGACCAGTAGTAGTTTTCGAAATACATTTTGAGGCATTCTGTAATCTTTGGACGTTCAGAGTGTTGATGAAACACAGAAATTGCATCGGGATTGAATACAACATCCACCATGCGCACTTTTCTCCATGGGAGTAATGTCTCAAACTGTCTACGCTTTTATCGATTCCTGGGAGACCAGTAGTAGTTTTCGAAATACATTTTGAGGCATTCTGTAATCTGTGGACGTTCAGAGTGTTGATGAAACACAGAAATTGCATCGGGATTGAATACAACATCCACCATGCGCACTTTTCTCCATGGAAGTAATGTCTCAAACTGTCTACGCTTTTATCGATTCCTGGGAGACCAGTATTAGTTTTCGAAATACATTTTGAGGCATTCTGTAATCTGTGGCCGTTCAGAGTGTTGATGAAACACAGAAATTGCATCGGGATTGAATACAACATCCACCATGCGCACTTTTCTCCATGGGAGTAATGTCTCAAACTGTCTACGCTTTTATCGATTCCTGGGAGACCAGTAGTAGTTTTCGAAATACATTTAGAGGCATTCTGTAATCTGTGGACGTTCAGAGTGTTGATGAAACACAGAAATTGCATCGGTATTGAATACAACACCCACCTCGAGCACTTTTCTCCATGGGAGTAATGTCTCAAACTGTCTACGCTTTTATCGATTATTGGGAGACCAGTAGTAGTTTTCGAAATACATTTTGAGGCATTCTGTAATCTTTGGACGTTCAGAGTGTTGATGAAACACAGAAATTGCATCGGGATTGAATACAACATCCACCATGCGCACTTTTCTCCATGGGAGTAATGTCTCAAACTGTCTACGCTTTTATCGATTCCTGGGAGACCAGTAGTAGTTTTCGAAATACATTTTGAGGCATTCTGTAATCTGTGGACGTTCAGAGTGTTGATGAAACACAGAAATTGCATCGGGATTGAATACAACATCCACCATGCGCACTTTTCTCCATGGGAGTAATGTCTCACACTGTATACGCTTTTATCGATTCCTGGGAGACCAGTAGTAGTTTTCGAAATACATTTTGAGGCATTCTGTAATCTGTGGCCGTTCAGAGTGTTGATGAAACACAGAAATTGCATCGGGATTGAATACAACATCCACCATGCGCACTTTTCTCCATGGGAGTAATGTCTCAAACTGTATACGCTTTAATCGATTCCTGGGAGACCAGTAGTAGTTTTCGAAATACATTTTGAGGCATTCTGTAATCTGTGGACGTTCAGAGTGTTGATGAAACACAGAAATTGCATCGGGATTGAATACAACATCCACCATGCGCACTTTTCTCCATGGGAGTAATGTCTCAAACTGTATACGCTTTTATCGATTCCTGGGAGACCAGTAGTAGTTTTCGAAATACATTTTGAGGCATTCTGTAAACTGTGGCCGTTCGGAGTGTTGATGAAACACAGAAATTGCATCGGGATTGAATACAACACGCACCATGCGCACTTTTCTCCATAGTAGTAATGTCTCAAACTGTATACGCTTTTATCGATTCCTGGGAGACGAGTAGTAGTTTTCGAAATACATTTTGAGGCATTCTGTAATCTGTGGACGTTCAGAGTGTTGATGAAACACAGAAATTGCATCGTGATTGAATACAACATCCACCATGCGCACTTTTCTCCATGGGAGTAATGTCTCAAACTGTCTACGCTTTTATCGATTCCTGGGAGACCAATATTAGTTTTCGAAATACATTTTGAGGCATTCTGTAATCTGTGGCCGTTCAGAGTGTTGATGAAACACAGAAATTGCATCGGGATTGAATACAACATCCACCATGCGCACATTTCTCCATGGGAGTAATGTCTCAAACTGTCTACGCTTTTATCGATTCCTGGGAGACCAGTAGTAGTTTTCGAAATACATTTAGAGGCATTCTGTAATCTGTTGACGTTCAGAGTGTTGATGAAACACAGAAATTGCATCGGTATTGAATATAACACGCACCACGAGCACTTTTCTCCATGGGAGTAATGTCTCAAACTGTCTACGCTTTTATCGATTATTGGGAGACCAGTAGTAGTTTTCGAAATACATTTTGAGGCATTCTGTAATCTGTGGACGTTCAGAGTGTTGATGAAACACAGAAATTGCATCGGGATTGAATACAACCACGAGCACTTTTCTCCATGGGAGTAATGTCTCAAACTGTCTACGCTTTTATCGATTCCTGGGAGACCAGTAGTAGTTTTCGAAACACAATTGGAAGCATTCTGTAATCTGTGGACGTTCAGAGTGTTGATGAAACACAGAAATTGCATCGGTATTGAATACAACACGCACCACGAGCACTTTTCTCCATGGGAGTAATGTCTCAAACTGTCTACGCTTTTATCGATTCCTGGGAGACCAGTAGTAGTTTTCGAAACACAATTGGAAGCATTCTGTAATCTGTGGACGTTCAGAGTGTTGATGAAACACAGAAATTGCATCGGTATTGAATACAACACGCACCACGAGCACTTTTCTCCATGGGAGTAATGTCTCAAACTGTCTACGCTTTTATCGATTCCTGGGAGACCAGTAGTAGTTTTCGAAACACAATTGGAAGCATTCTGTAATCTGTGGACGTTCAGAGTGTTGATGAAACACAGAAATTGCATCGGTATTGAATACAACACGCACCACGAGCACTTTTCTCCATGGGAGTAATGTCTCAAACTGTCTACGCTTTTATCGATTCCTGGGAGACCAGTAGTAGTTTTCGAAACACAATTGGAAGCATTCTGTAATCTGTGGACGTTCAGAGTGTTGATGAAACACAGAAATTGCATCGGTATTGAATACAACACGCACCACGAGCACTTTTCTCCATGGGAGTAATGTCTCAAACTGTCTACGCTTTTATCGATTCCTGGGAGACCAGTAGTAGTTTTCGAAACACAATTGGAAGCATTCTGTAATCTGTGGACGTTCAGAGTGTTGATGAAACACAGAAATTGCATCGGTATTGAATACAACACGCACCACGAGCACTTTTCTCCATGGGAGTAATGTCTCAAACTGTCTACGCTTTTATCGATTCCTGGGAGACCAGTAGTAGTTTTCGAAACACAATTGGAAGCATTCTGTAATCTGTGGACGTTCAGAGTGTTGATGAAACACAGAAATTGCATCGGTATTGAATACAACACGCACCACGAGCACTTTTCTCCATGGGAGTAATGTCTCAAACTGTCTACGCTTTTATCGATTCCTGGGAGGCCAGTAGTAGTTTTCGAAACACAATTGGAAGCATTCTGTAATCTGTGGACGTTCAGAGTGTTGATGAAACACAGAAATTGCATCGGTATTGAATACAACACGCACCACGAGCACTTTTCTCCATGGGAGTAATCTCTCAAACTGTCTACGCTTTTATCGATTCCTGGGAGACCAGTAGTAGTTTTCGAAACACAATTGGAAGCATTCTGTAATCTGTGGACGTTCAGAGTGTTGATGAAACACAGAAATTGCATCGGTATTGAATACAACACGCACCACGAGCACTTTTCTCCATGGGAGTAATGTCTCAAACTGTCTACGCTTTTATCGATTCCTGGGAGACCAGTAGTAGTTTTCGAAACACAATTGGAAGCATTCTGTAATCTGTGGACGTTCAGAGTGTTGATGAAACACAGAAATTGCATCGGTATTGAATACAACACGTACCACGAGCACTTTTCTCCATGGGAGTAATGTCTCAAACTGTCTACGCTTTTATCGATTCCTGGGAGACCAGTAGTAGTTTTCGAAACACAATTGGAAGCATTCTGTAATCTGTGGAAGTTCAGAGTGTTGATGAAACACAGAAATTGCATCGGTATTGAATACAACACGCACCACGAGCACTTTTCTCCATGGGAGTAATGTCTCAAACTGTCTACGCTTTTATCGATTCCTGGGAGATTAGTAGTAGTTTACGAAACACAATTGGAAGCATTCTGTAAACTGTGGACGTTCAGAGTGTTGATGAAACACAGAAATTGCATCGGTATTGAATACAACACGCACCACGAGCACTTTTCTCCATGGGAGTAATGTCTCAAACTGTCTACGCTTTTATCGATTCCTGGGAGACCAGTAGTAGTTTTCGAAACACAATTGGAAGCATTCTGTAATCTGTGGACGTTCAGAGTGTTGATGAAACACAGAAATTGCATCGGTATTGAATACAACACGCACCACGAGCACTTTTCTCCATGGGAGTAATGTCTCAAACTGTCTACGCTTTTATCGATTCCTGGGAGACCAGTAGTAGTTTTCGAAACACAATTGGAAGCATTCTGTAATCTGTGGACGTTCAGAGTGTTGATGAAACACAGAAATTGCATCGGTATTGAATACAACACGCACCACGAGCACTTTTCTCCATGGGAGTAATGTCTCAAACTGTCTACGCTTTTATCGATTCCTGGGAGACCAGTAGTAGTTTTCGAAACACAATTGGAAGCATTCTGTAATCTGTGGACGTTCAGAGTGTTGATGAAACACACAAATTGCATCGGTATTGAATACAACACGCACCACGAGCACTTTTCTCCATGGGAGTAATGTCTCAAACTGTCTACGCTTTTATCGATTCCTGGGAGACCAGTAGTAGTTTTCGAAACACAATTGGAAGCATTCTGTAATCTGTGGACGTTCAGAGTGTTGATGAAACACAGAAATTGCATCGGTATTGAATACAACACGCACCACGAGCACTTTTCTCCATGGGAGTAATGTCTCAAACTGTCTACGCTTTTATCGATTCCTGCGAGACCAGTAGTAGTTTTCGAAACACAATTGGAAGCATTCTGTAATCTGTGGACGTTCAGAGTGTTGATGAAACACAGAAATTGCATCGGTATTGAATACAACACGCACCACAAGCACTTTTCTCCATGGGAGTAATGTCTCAAACTGTCTACGCTTTTATCGATTCCTGGGAGACCAGTAGTAGTTTTCGAAACACAATTGAAAGCATTCTGTAATCTGTGGACGTTCAGAGAGTTGATGAAACACAGAAATTGCATCGGTATTGAATACAACACGCACCACGAGCACTTTTCTCCATGGGAGTAATGTCTCAAACTGTCTACGCTTTTATCGATTCCTGGGAGACCAGTAGTAGTTTTCGAAACACAATTGGAAGCATTCTGTAATCTGTGGAAGTTCAGAGTGTTGATGAAACACAGAAATTGCATCGGTATTGAATACAACACGCACCACAAGCACTTTTCTCCATGGGAGTAATGTCTCAAACTGTCTACGCTTTTATCGATTCCTGGGAGACCAGTAGTAGTTTTCGAAACACAATTGGAAGCATTCTGTAATCTGTGGACGTTCAGAGTGTTGATGAAACACAGAAATTGCATCGGTATTGAATACAACACGCACCACGAGCACTTTTCTCCATGGGAGTAATGTCTCAAACTGTCTACGCTTTTATAGATTCCTGGGAGACCAGTAGTAGTTTTCGAAACACAATTGGAAGCATTCTGTAATCTGTGGACGTTCAGAGTGTTGATGAAACACAGAAATTGCATCGGTATTGAATACAACACGCACCACGAGCACTTTTCTCCATGGGAGTAATGTCTCAAACTGTCTACGCTTTTATCGATTCCTGGGAGACCAGTAGTAGTTTTCGAAACACAATTGGAAGCATTCTGTAATCTGTGGACGTTCAGAGTGTTGATGAAACACAGAAATTGCATCGGTATTGAATACAACACGCACCACGAGCACTTTTCTCCATGGGAGTAATGTCTCAAACTGTCTACGCTTTTATCGATTCCTGGGAGACCAGTAGTAGTTTTCGAAACACAATTGGAAGCATTCTGTAATCTGTGGACGTTCAGAGTGTTGATGAAACACAGAAATTGCATCGGTATTGAATACAACACGCACCACGAGCACTTTTCTCCATGGGAGTAATGTCTCAAACTGTCTACGCTTTTATCGATTCCTGGGAGACCAGTAGTAGTTTTCGAAACACAATTGGAAGCATTCTGTAATCTGTGGACGTTCAGAGTGTTGATGAAACACAGAAATTGCATCGGTATTGAATACAACACGCACCACGAGCACTTTTCTCCATGGGAGTAATGTCTCAAACTGTCTACGCTTTTATCGATTCCTGGGAGGCCAGTAGTAGTTTTCGAAACACAATTGGAAGCATTCTGTAATCTGTGGACGTTCAGAGTGTTGATGAAACACAGAAATTGCATCGGTATTGAATACAACACGCACCACGAGCACTTTTCTCCATGGGAGTAATCTCTCAAACTGTCTACGCTTTTATCGATTCCTGGGAGACCAGTAGTAGTTTTCGAAACACAATTGGAAGCATTCTGTAATCTGTGGACGTTCAGAGTGTTGATGAAACACAGAAATTGCATCGGTATTGAATACAACACGCACCACGAGCACTTTTCTCCATGGGAGTAATGTCTCAAACTGTCTACGCTTTTATCGATTCCTGGGAGACCAGTAGTAGTTTTCGAAACACAATTGGAAGCATTCTGTAATCTGTGGACGTTCAGAGTGTTGATGAAACACAGAAATTGCATCGGTATTGAATACAACACGTACCACGAGCACTTTTCTCCATGGGAGTAATGTCTCAAACTGTCTACGCTTTTATCGATTCCTGGGAGACCAGTAGTAGTTTTCGAAACACAATTGGAAGCATTCTGTAATCTGTGGAAGTTCAGAGTGTTGATGAAACACAGAAATTGCATCGGTATTGAATACAACACGCACCACGAGCACTTTTCTCCATGGGAGTAATGTCTCAAACTGTCTACGCTTTTATCGATTCCTGGGAGATTAGTAGTAGTTTACGAAACACAATTGGAAGCATTCTGTAAACTGTGGACGTTCAGAGTGTTGATGAAACACAGAAATTGCATCGGTATTGAATACAACACGCACCACGAGCACTTTTCTCCATGGGAGTAATGTCTCAAACTGTCTACGCTTTTATCGATTCCTGGGAGACCAGTAGTAGTTTTCGAAACACAATTGGAAGCATTCTGTAATCTGTGGACGTTCAGAGTGTTGATGAAACACAGAAATTGCATCGGTATTGAATACAACACGCACCACGAGCACTTTTCTCCATGGGAGTAATGTCTCAAACTGTCTACGCTTTTATCGATTCCTGGGAGACCAGTAGTAGTTTTCGAAACACAATTGGAAGCATTCTGTAATCTGTGGACGTTCAGAGTGTTGATGAAACACAGAAATTGCATCGGTATTGAATACAACACGCACCACGAGCACTTTTCTCCATGGGAGTAATGTCTCAAACTGTCTACGCTTTTATCGATTCCTGGGAGACCAGTAGTAGTTTTCGAAACACAATTGGAAGCATTCTGTAATCTGTGGACGTTCAGAGTGTTGATGAAACACACAAATTGCATCGGTATTGAATACAACACGCACCACGAGCACTTTTCTCCATGGGAGTAATGTCTCAAACTGTCTACGCTTTTATCGATTCCTGGGAGACCAGTAGTAGTTTTCGAAACACAATTGGAAGCATTCTGTAATCTGTGGACGTTCAGAGTGTTGATGAAACACAGAAATTGCATCGGTATTGAATACAACACGCACCACGAGCACTTTTCTCCATGGGAGTAATGTCTCAAACTGTCTACGCTTTTATCGATTCCTGCGAGACCAGTAGTAGTTTTCGAAACACAATTGGAAGCATTCTGTAATCTGTGGACGTTCAGAGTGTTGATGAAACACAGAAATTGCATCGGTATTGAATACAACACGCACCACAAGCACTTTTCTCCATGGGAGTAATGTCTCAAACTGTCTACGCTTTTATCGATTCCTGGGAGACCAGTAGTAGTTTTCGAAACACAATTGGAAGCATTCTGTAATCTGTGGACGTTCAGAGAGTTGATGAAACACAGAAATTGCATCGGTATTGAATACAACACGCACCACGAGCACTTTTCTCCATGGGAGTAATGTCTCAAACTGTCTACGCTTTTATCGATTCCTGGGAGACCAGTAGTAGTTTTCGAAACACAATTGGAAGCATTCTGTAATCTGTGGAAGTTCAGAGTGTTGATGAAACACAGAAATTGCATCGGTATTGAATACAACACGCACCACAAGCACTTTTCTCCATGGGAGTAATGTCTCAAACTGTCTACGCTTTTATCGATTCCTGGGAGACCAGTAGTAGTTTTCGAAACACAATTGGAAGCATTCTGTAATCTGTGGACGTTCAGAGTGTTGATGAAACACAGAAATTGCATCGGTATTGAATACAACACGCACCACGAGCACTTTTCTCCATGGGAGTAATGTCTCAAACTGTCTACGCTTTTATAGATTCCTGGGAGACCAGTAGTAGTTTTCGAAACACAATTGGAAGCATTCTGTAATCTGTGGACGTTCAGAGTGTTGATGAAACACAGAAATTGCATCGGTATTGAATACAACACGCACCACGAGCACTTTTCTCCATGGGAGTAATGTCTCAAACTGTCTACGCTTTTATCGATTCCTGGGAGACCAGTAGTAGTTTTCGAAACACAATTGGAAGCATTCTGTAATCTGTGGACGTTCAGAGTGTTGATGAAACACAGAAATTGCATCGGTATTGAATACAACACGCACCACGAGCACTTTTCTCCATGGGAGTAATGTCTCAAACTGTCTACGCTTTTATCGATTCCTGGGAGACCAGTAGTAGTTTTCGAAACACAATTGGAAGCATTCTGTAATCTGTGGACGTTCAGAGTGTTGATGAAACACAGAAATTGCATCGGTATTGAATACAACACGCACCACGAGCACTTTTCTCCATGGGAGTAATGTCTCAAACTGTCTACGCTTTTATCGATTCCTGGGAGACCAGGAGTAGTTTTCGAAACACAATTGGAAGCATTCTGTAATCTGTGGACGTTCAGAGTGTTGATGAAACACAGAAATTGCATCGGTATTGAATACAACACGCACCACGAGCACTTTTCTCCATGGGAGTAATGTCTCAAACTGTCTACGCTTTTATCGATTCCTGGGAGACCAGTAGTAGTTTTCGAAACACAATTGGAAGCATTCTGTAATCTGTGGACGTTCAGAGTGTTGATGAAACACAGAAATTGCATCGGTATTGAATACAACACGCACCACGAGCACTTTTCTCCATGGGAGTAATGTCTCAAACTGTCTACGCTTTTATCGATTCCTGGGAGACCAGTAGTAGTTTTCGAAACGCAATTGGAAGCATTCTGTAATCTGTGGACGTTCAGAGTGTTGGTGAAACACAGAAATTGCATCGGTATTGAATACAACACGCACCACAAGCACTTTTCTCCATGGGAGTAATGTCTCAAACTGTCTACGCTTTTATCGATTCCTGGGAGACCAGTAGTAGTTTTCGAAACACAATTGGAAGCATTCTGTAATCTGTGGACGTTCAGAGTGTTGATGAAACACAGAAATTGCATCGGTATTGAATACAACACGCACCACGAGCACTTTTCTCCATGGGAGTAATGTCTCAAACTGTCTACGCTTTTATCGATTCCTGGGAGACCAGTAGTAGTTTTCGAAACACAATTGGAAGCATTCTGTAATCTGTGGACGTTCAGAGTGTTGATGAAACACAGAAATTGCATCGGTATTGAATACAACACGCACCACGAGCACTTTTCTCCATGGGAGTAATGTCTCAAACTGTCTACGCTTTTATCGATTCCTGGGAGACCAGTAGTAGTTTTCGAAACACAATTGGAAGCATTCTGTAATCTGTGGACGTTCAGAGTGTTGATGAAACACAGAAATTGCATCGGTATTGAATACAACACGCACCACGAGCACTTTTCTCCATGGGAGTAATGTCTCAAACTGTCTACGCTTTTATCGATTCCTGGGAGACCAGTAGTAGTTTTCGAAACACAATTGGAAGCATTCTGTAATCTGTGGACGTTCAGAGTGTTGATGAAACACAGAAATTGCATCGGTATTGAATACAACACGCACCACGAGCACTTTTCTCCATGGGAGTAATGTCTCAAACTGTCTACGCTTTTATCGATTCCTGGGAGACCAGTAGTAGTTTTCGAAACACAATTGGAAGCATTCTGTAATCTGTGGACGTTCAGAGTGTTGATGAAACACAGAAATTGCATCGGTATTGAATACAACACGCACCACGAGCACTTTTCTCCATGGGAGTAATGTCTCAAACTGTCTACGCTTTTATCGATTCCTGGGAGACCAGTAGTAGTTTTCGAAACACAATTAGAAGCATTCTGTAATGTGTGGACGTTCAGAGTGTTGATGAAACACAGAAATTGCATCGGTATTGAATACAACACGCACCACGAGCACTTTTCTCCATGGGAGTAATGTCTCAAACTGTCTACGCTTTTATCGATTCCTGGGAGACCAGTAGTAGTTTTCGAAACACAATTGGAAGCATTCTGTAATCTGTGGACGTTCAGAGTGTTGATGAAACACAGAAATTGCATCGGTATTGAATACAACACGCACCACGAGCACTTTTCTCCATGGGAGTAATGTCTCAAACTGTCTACGCTTTTATCGATTCCTGGGAGACCAGTAGTAGTTTTCGAAACACAATTGGAAGCATTCTGTAATCTGTGGACGTTCAGAGTGTTGATGAAACACAGAAATTGCATCGGTATTGAATACAACACGCACCACGAGCACTTTTCTCCATGGGAGTAATGTCTCAAACTGTCTACGCTTTTATCGATTCCTGGGAGACCAGTAGTAGTTTTCGAAACACAATTGGAAGCATTCTGTAATCTGTGGACGTTCAGAGTGTTGATGAAACACAGAAATTGCATCGGTATTGAATACAACACGCACCACAAGCACTTTTCTCCATGGGAGTAATGTCTCAAACTGTCTACGCTTTTATCGATTCCTGGGAGACCAGTAGTAGTTTTCGAAACACAATTGGAAGCATTCTGTAATCTGTGGACGTTCAGAGTGTTGATGAAACACAGAAATTGCATCGGTATTGAATACAACACGCACCACGAGCACTTTTCTCCATGGGAGTAATGTCTCAAACTGTCTACGCTTTTATCGATTCCTGGGAGACCAGTAGTAGTTTTCGAAACACAATTGGAAGCATTCTGTAATCTGTGGACGTTCAGAGTGTTGATGAAACGCAGAAATTGCATCGGTATTGAATACAACACGCACCACGAGCACTTTTCTCCATGGGAGTAATGTCTCAAACTGTCTACGCCTTTATCGATTCCTGGGAGACCAGTAGTAGTTTTCAAAACAAAATTGGAAGCATGCTGTAATCTGTGGACGTTCAGAGTGTTGATGAAACACAGAAATTGCATCGGTATTGAATACAACACGCACCCCGAGCACTTTTCTCCATGGGAGTAATGTCTCAAACTGTCTACGCTTTTATCGATTCCTGGGAGACCAGTAGTAGTTTTCGAAACACAATTGGAAGCATTCTGTAATCTGTGGACGTTCAGAGTGTTGATGAAACACAGAAATTGCATCGGTATTGAATACAACACGCACCCCGATCACTTTTCTCCATGGGAGTAATGTCTCAAAGTGTCTACGCTTTTATCGATTCCTGGGAGACCAGTAGTAGTTTACGAAACACAATTGGAAGCATTCTTTAATCTGTGGACGTTCAGAGTGTTGATGAAACACAGAAATTGCATCGGTATTGAATACAACACGCACCACGAGCACTTTTCTCCATGGGAGTAATGTCTCAAACTGTCTACGCTTTTATCGATTCCTGGGAGACCAGTAGTAGTTTTCGAAACAAAATTGGAAGCATGCTGTAATCTGTGGACGTTCAGAGTGTTGATTAAACACAGAAATTGCATCGGTATTGAATACAACACGCACCACGAGCACTTTTCTCCATGGGAGTAATGTCTCAAACTGTCTACGATTTTATCGATTCCTGGGAGACCAGTAGTAGTTTTCGAAACACAATTGGAAGCATTCTGTAATCTGTGGACGTTCAGAGTGTTGATGAAACACAGAAATTGCATCGGTATTGAATACAACACGCACCACGAGCACTTTTCTCCATGGGAGTAATGTCTCAAACTGTCTACGCTTTTATCGATTCCTGGGAGACCAGTAGTAGTTTTCGAAACACAATTGGAAGCATTCTGTAATCTGTGGACGTTCAGAGTGTTGATGAAACGCAGAAATTGCATCGGTATTGAATACAACACGCACCACGAGCACTTTTCTCCATGGGAGTAATGTCTCAAACTGTCTACGCCTTTATCGATTCCTGGGAGACCAGTAGTAGTTTTCAAAACAAAATTGGAAGCATGCTGTAATCTGTGGACGTTCAGAGTGTTGATGAAACACAGAAATTGCATCGGTATTGAATACAACACGCACCCCGAGCACTTTTCTCCATGGGAGTAATGTCTCAAACTGTCTACGCTTTTATCGATTCCTGGGAGACCAGTAGTAGTTTTCGAAACACAATTGGAAGCATTCTGTAATCTGTGGACGTTCAGAGTGTTGATGAAACACAGAAATTGCATCGGTATTGAATACAACACGCACCCCGATCACTTTTCTCCATGGGAGTAATGTCTCAAAGTGTCTACGCTTTTATCGATTCCTGGGAGACCAGTAGTAGTTTACGAAACACAATTGGAAGCATTCTTTAATCTGTGGACGTTCAGAGTGTTGATGAAACACAGAAATTGCATCGGTATTGAATACAACACGCACCACGAGCACTTTTCTCCATGGGAGTAATGTCTCAAACTGTCTACGCTTTTATCGATTCCTGGGAGACCAGTAGTAGTTTTCGAAACAAAATTGGAAGCATGCTGTAATCTGTGGACGTTCAGAGTGTTGATTAAACACAGAAATTGCATCGGTATTGAATACAACACGCACCACGAGCACTTTTCTCCATGGGAGTAATGTCTCAAACTGTCTACGATTTTATCGATTCCTGGGAGACCAGTAGTAGTTTTCGAAACACAATTGGAAGCATTCTGTAATCTGTGGACGTTCAGAGTGTTGATGAAACACAGAAATTGCATCGGTATTGAATACAACACGCACCACGAGCACTTTTCTCCATGGGAGTAATGTCTCAAACTGTCTACGCTTTTATCGATTCCTGGGAGACCAGTAGTAGTTTTCGAAACACAATTGGAGGCATTCTGTAATCTGCAGACGTTCAGAGTGTTGATGAAACACAGAAATTGCATCGGTATTGAATACAACACGCACCATGCCCACTTTTCTCCATGTGAGTAATGTCTCAAACTGTCTACGCTTTTATCGATTCCTGGGAGACCAGTAGTAGTTTTCGAAACACAATTGGAAGCATTCTGTAATCTGTGGACGTTCAGAGTGTTGATGAAACACAGAAATTGCATCGGTATTGAATACAACACGCACCACGAGCACTTTTCTCCATGGGAGTAATGTCTCAAACTGTCTACGCTTTTATCGATTCCTGGGAGACCAGTAGTAGTTTTCGAAACACAATTGGAGGCATTCTGTAATCTGCAGACGTTCAGAGTGTTGATGAAACACAGAAATTGCATCGGTATTGAATACAACACGCACCATGCCCACTTTTCTCCATGTGAGTAATGTCTCAAACTGTCTACGCTTTTATCGATTCCTGGGAGACCAGTAGTAGTTTTCGAAACACAATTGGAAGCATTCTGTAATCTGTGGACGTTCAGAGTGTTGATGAAACACAGAAATTGCATCGGTATTGAATACAACACGCACCATGCGCACTTTTCTCCATGGGAGTAATGTCTCAAACTGTCTACGCTTTTATCGATTCCTGGGAGACCAGTAGGGGTTTTCGAAATACATTTTGAGGCATTCTGTAATCTGTGGACGTTCAGAGTGTTGATGAAACACAGAAATTGCATCGGTATTGAATACAACACGCACCACGAGCACTTTTCTCCATGGGAGTAATGTCTCAAACTGTCTACGCTTTTATCGATTCCTGGGAGACCAGTAGTAGTTTTCGAAACACAATTGGAAGCATTCTGTAATCTGTGGACGTTCAGAGTGTTGATGAAACACAGAAATTGCATCGGTATTGAATACAACACGCACCACGAGCACTTTTCTCCATGGGAGTAATGTCTCAAACTGTCTACGCTTTTATCGATTCCTGGGAGACCAGTAGTAGTTTTCGAAACACAATTGGAAGCATTCTGTAATCTGTGGACGTTCAGAGTGTTGATGAAACACAGAAATTGCATCGGTATTGAATACAACACGCACCACGAGGACTTTTCTCCATGGGAGTAATGTCTCAAACTGTCTACGCTTTTATCGATTCCTGGGAGACCAGTAGTAGTTTTCGAAACACAATTGGAAGCATTCTGTAATCTGGGGACGTTCAGAGTGTTGATGAAACACAGAAATTGCATCGGTATTGAATACGACACGCACCACGAGCACTTTTCTCCATGGGAGTAATGTCTCAAAGTGTCTACGCTTTTATCGATTCCTGGGAGACCAGTAGTAGTTTCCGAAACACAATTGGAAGCATTCTGTAATCTGTGGACGTTCAGAGTGTTGATGAAACACAGAAATTGCATCGGTATTGAATACAACACGCACCATGCGCACTTTTCTCCATGGGAGTAATGTCTCAAACTGTCTACGCTTTTATCGATTCCTGGGTGACCAGTAGGGGTTTTCGAAATACATTTTGAGGCATTCTGTAATCTGTGGACGTTCAGAGTGTTGATGAGACACAGAAATTGCATCGGTATTGAATACAACACGCACCACGAGCACTTTTCTCCATGGGAGTAATGTCTCAAACTGTCTACGCTTTTATCGATTCCTGGGAGACCAGTAGTAGTTTTCGAAACACAATTGGAAGCATTCTGTAATCTGTGGACGTTCAGAGTGTTGATGAAACACAGAAATTGCATCGGTATTGAATACAACACGCACTCCGATCACTTTTCTCCATGGGAGTAATGTCTCAAAGTGTCTACGCTTTTATCGATTCCTGGGAGACCAGTAGTAGTTTTCGAAACACAATTGGAAGCATTCTGTAATCTGTGGACGTTCAGAGTGTTGATGAAACACAGAAATTGCATCGGTATTGAATAAAACACGCACCACGAGCACTTTTCTCCATGGGACTAATGTCTCAAACTGTCTACGCTTTTATCGATTCCTGGGAGACCAGTAGTAGTTTTCGAAACACAATTGGAAGCATTCTGTAATCTGTGGACGTTCAGAGTGTTGATGAAACACAGAAATTGCATCGGTATTGAATACAACACGCACCACGAGCACTTTTCTCCATGTGAGTAATGTCTCAAACTGTCTACGCTTTTATCGATTCCTGGGAGACCAGTAGTAGTTTTCGAAACACAATTGGAAGCATTCTGTAATCTGTGGACGTTCAGAGTGTTGATGAAACACAGAAATTGCATCGGTATTGAATACAACACGCACCATGCGCACTTTTCTCCATGGGAGTAATGTCTCAAACTGTCTACGCTTTTATCGATTCCTGGGAGACCAGTAGGGGTTTTCGAAATACATTTTGAGGCATTCTGTAATCTGTGGACGTTCAGAGTGTTGATGAAACACAGAAATTGCATCGGTATGGAATACAACACGCACCACGAGCACTTTTCTCCATGGGAGTAATGTCTCAAACTGTCTACGCTTTTATCGATTCCTGGGAGACCAGTAGTAGTTTTCGAAACACAATTGGAAGCATTCTGTAATCTGTGGACGTTCAGAGTGTTGATGAAACACAGAAATTGCATCGGTATTGAATACAACACGCACCACGAGCACTTTTCTCCATGGGAGTAATGTCTCAAACTGTCTACGCTTTTATCGATTCCTGGGAGACCAGTAGTAGTTTTCGAAACACAATTGGAAGCATTCTGTAATCTGTGGACGTTCAGAGTGTTGATGAAACACAGAAATTGCATCGGTATGGAATACAACACGCACCACGAGCACTTTTCTCCATGTGAGTAATGTCTCAAACTGTCTACGCTTTTATCGATTCCTGGGAGACCAGTAGTATTTTTCGAAACACAATTGGAAGCATTCTGTAATCTGTGGACGTTCAGAGTGTTGATGAAACACAGAAATTGCATCGGTATTGAATACAACACGCACCACGAGCACTTTTCTCCATGGGAGTAATGTCTCAAACTGTCTACGCTTTTATCGATTCCTGGGAGACCAGTAGTAGTTTTCGAAACACAATTGGAAGCATTCTGTAATCTGTGGACGTTCAGACTGTTGATGAAACACAGAAATTGCATCGGTATTGAATACAACACGCACCACGAGCACTTTTCTCCATGGGAGTAATGTCTCAAACTGTCTACGCTTTTATCGATTCCTGGGAGACCAGTAGTAGTTTTCGAAACACAATTGGAAGCATTCTGTAATCTGTGGACGTTCAGAGTGTTGATGAAACACAGAAATTGCATCGGTATGGAATACAACACGCACCACGAGCACTTTTCTCCATGGGAGTAATGTCTCAAACTGTCTACGCTTTTATCGATTCCTGGGAGACCAGTAGTAGTTTTCGAAACACAATTGGAAGCATTCTGTAATCTGTGGACGTTCAGAGTGTTGATGAAACACAGAAATTGCATCGGTATGGAATACAACACGCACCACGAGCACTTTTCTCCATGTGAGTAATGTCTCAAACTGTCTACGCTTTTATCGATTCCTGGGAGACCAGTAGTAGTTTTCGAAACACAATTGGAAGCATTCTGTAATCTGTGGACGTTCAGAGTGTTGATGAAACACAGAAATTGCATCGGTATTGAATACAACACGCACCACGAGCACTTTTCTCCATGGGAGTAATGTCTCAAACTGTCTACGCTTTTATCGATTCCTGGGAGACCAGTAGTAGTTTTCGAAACACAATTGGAAGCATTCTGTAATCTGTGGACGTTCAGAGTGTTGATGAAACACAGAAATTGCATCGGTATTGAATACAACACGCACCACGAGCACTTTTCTCCATGGGAGTAATGTCTCAAACTGTCTACGCTTTTATTGATTCCTGGGAGACCAGTAGTAGTTTTCGAAACACAATTGGAAGCATTCTGTAATCTGTGGACGTTCAGAGTGTTGATGAAACACAGAAATTGCATCGGTATTGAATACAACACGCACCACGAGCACTTTTCTCCATGGGAGTAATGTCTCAAACTGTCTACGCTTTTATCGATTCCTGGGAGACCAGTAGTAGTTTTCGAAACACAATTGGAAGCATTCTGTAATCTGTGGACGTTCAGAGTGTTGATGAAACACAGAAATTGCATCGGTATTGAATACAACACGCACCACGAGCACTTTTCTCCATGGGAGTAATGTCTCAAACTGTCTACGCTTTTATCGATTCCTGGGAGACCAGTAGTAGTTTTCGAAACACAATTGGAAGCATTCTGTAATCTGTGGACGTTCAGAGTGTTGATGTAACACAGAAATTGCATCGGTATTGAATACAACATGCACCACGAGCACTTTTCTCCATGGGAGTAATGTCTCAAACTGTCTACGCTTTTATCGATTCCTGGGAGACCAGTAGTAGTTTTCGAAACACAATTGGAAGCATTCTGTAATCTGTGGACGTTCAGAGTGTTGATGAAACACAGAAATTGCATCGGTATTGAATACAACACGCACCACGAGCACATTTCTCCATGGGAGTAATGTCTCAAACTGTCTACGCTTTTATCGATTCCTGGGAGACCAGTAGTAGTTTTCGAAACACAATTGGAAGCATTCTGTAATCTGTGGACGTTCAGAGTGTTGATGAAACACAGAAATTGCATCGGTATTGAATACAACACGCACCACGAGCACTTTTCTCCATGGGAGTAATGTCTCAAACTGTCTACGCTTTTATCGATTCCTGGGAGACCAGTAGTAGTTTTCGAAACACAATTGGAAGCATTCTGTAATCTGTGGACGTTCAGAGTGTTGATGAAACACAGAAATTGCATCGGTATTGAATACAACACGCACCACGAGCACTTTTCTCCATGGGAGTAATGTCTCAAACTGTCTACGCTTTTATCGATTCCTGGGAGACCAGTAGTAGTTTTCGAAACACAATTGGAAGCATTCTGTAATCTGTGGACGTTCAGAGTGTTGATGAAACACAGAAATTGCATCGGTATTGAATACAACACGCACCACGAGCACTTTTCTCCATGGGAGTAATGTCTCAAACTGTCTACGCTTTTATCGATTCCTGGGAGACCAGTAGTAGTTTTCGAAACACAATTGGAAGCATTCTGTAATCTGTGGACGTTCAGAGTGTTGATGAAACACAGAAATTGCATCGGTATTGAATACAACACGCACCACGAGCACTTTTCTCCATGGGAGTAATGTCTCAAACTGTCTACGCTTTTATCGATTCCTGGGAGACCAGTAGTAGTTTTCGAAACACAATTGGAAGCATTCTGTAATCTGTGGACATTCAGAGTGTTGATGAAACACAGAAATTGCATCGGTATTGAATACAACACGCACCACGAGCACTTTCCTCCATGGGAGTATTGTCTCAAACTGTCTACGCTTTTATCGATTCCTGGGAGACCAGTAGTAGTTTTCGAAACACAATTGGAAGCATTCTGTAATCTGTGGACGTTCAGAGTGTTGATGAAACACAGAAATTGCATCGGTATTGAATACAACACGCACCACGAGCACTTTTCTCTATGGGAGTAATGTCTCAAACTGTCTACGCTTTTATCGATTCCTGGGAGACCAGTAGTAGTTTTCGAAACACAATTGGAAGCATTCTGTAATCTGTGGACGTTCAGAGTGTTGATGAAACACAGAAATTGCATCGGTATTGAATACAACACGCACCACGAGCACTTTTCTCCATGGGAGTAATGTCTCAACTGTCTACGCTTTTATCGATTCCTGGGAGACCAGTAGTAGTTTTCGAAACACAATTGGAAGCATTCTGTAATCTATGGACGTTCAGAGTGTTGATGAAACACAGAAATTGCATCGGTATTGAATGCAACACGCACCACGAGCACTTTTCTCCATGGGAGTAATGTCTCAAACTGTCTACGCTTTTATAGATTCCTGGGAGACCAGTAGTAGTTTTCGAAACACAATTGGAAGCATTCTGTAATCTGTGGACGTTCAGAGTGTTGATGAAACACAGAAGTTGCATCGGTATTGAATACAACACGCACCATGAGCACTTTTCTCCGTGGGAGTAATGTCTCAAACTGTCTACGCTTTTATCGATTCCTGGGAGACCAGTAGTAGTTTTCGAAACACAATTGGAAGCATTCTGTAATCTGTGGACGTTCAGAGTGTTGATGAAACACAGAAATTGCATCGGTATTGAATACAACACGCACCACGAGCACTTTTCTCTATGGGAGTAATGTCTCAAACTGTCTACGCTTTTATCGATTCCTGGGAGACCAGTAGTAGTTTTCGAAACACAATTGGAAGCATTCTGTAATCTGTGGACGTTCAGAGTGTTGATGAAACACAGAAATTGCATCGGTATTGAATACAACACGCACCACGAGCACTTTTCTCCATGGGAGTAATGTCTCAACTGTCTACGCTTTTATCGATTCCTGGGAGACCAGTAGTAGTTTTCGAAACACAATTGGAAGCATTCTGTAATCTATGGACGTTCAGAGTGTTGATGAAACACAGAAATTGCATCGGTATTGAATGCAACACGCACCACGAG
The DNA here is from genome assembly GCF_023897955.1 of Schistocerca gregaria. NCBI lineage: Eukaryota > Metazoa > Arthropoda > Insecta > Orthoptera > Acrididae > Schistocerca > Schistocerca gregaria. The sequence continues at coordinate 7,149,729 of NW_026061730.1, forward strand.
CACTTTTCTCCATGGGAGTAATGTCTCAAACTGTCTACGCTTTTATAGATTCCTGGGAGACCAGTAGTAGTTTTCGAAACACAATTGGAAGCATTCTGTAATCTGTGGACGTTCAGAGTGTTGATGAAACACAGAAGTTGCATCGGTATTGAATACAACACGCAGCATGAGCACTTTTCTCCGTGGGAGTAATGTCTCAAACTGTCTACGCTTTTATCGATTCCTGGGAGACCAGTAGTAGTTTTCGAAACACAATTGGAAGCATTCTGTAATCTGTGGACGTTCAGAGTGTTGATGAAACACAGAAATTGCATCGGTATTGAATACAACACGCACCATGCGCACTTTTCTCCATGTGAGTAATGTCTCAAACTGTCTACGCTTTTATCGATTCCTGGGAGACCAGTAGTAGTTTTCGAAACACAATTGGAAGCATTCTGTAATCTGTGGACGTTCAGAGTGTTGATGAAACACAGAAATTGCATCGGTATTGAATACAACACGCACCACGAGCACTTTTCTCCATGGGAGTAATGTCTCAAACTGTCTACGCTTTTATCGATTCCTGGGAGACCAGTAGTAGTTTTCGAAACACAATTGGAAGCATTCTGTAATCTGTGGACGTTCAGAGTGTTGATGAAACACAGAAATTGCATCGGTATTGAATACAACACGCACCACGAGCACTTTTCTCCATGGGAGTAATGTCTCAAACTGTCTACGCTTTTATCGATTCCTGGGAGACCAGTAGTAGTTTTCGAAACACAATTGGAGGCATTCTGTAATCTGTAGACGTTCAGAGTGTTGATGAAACACAGAAATTGCATCGGTATTGAATACAACACGCACCATGCGCACTTTTCTCCATGGGAGTAATGTCTCAAACTGTCTACGCTTTTATCGATTCCTGGGAGACCAGTAGTAGTTTTCGAAACACAATTGGAAGCATTCTGTAATCTGTGGACGTTCAGAGTGTTGATGAAACACAGAAATTGCATCGGTATTGAATACAACACGCACCACGAGCACTTTTCTCCATGGGAGTAATGTCTCAAACTGTCTACGCTTTTATCGATTCCTGGGAGACCAGTAGTAGTTTTCGAAACACAATTGGAAGCATTCTGTAATCTGTGGACGTTCAGAGTGTTGATGAAACACAGAAATTGCATCGGTATTGAATACAACACGCACCACGAGCACTTTTCTCCATGGGAGTAATGTCTCAAACTGTCTACGCTTTTATCGATTCCTGGGAGACCAGTAGTAGTTTTCGAAATACATTTGGAGGCATTCTGTAATCTGTGGACGTTCAGAGTGTTGATGAAACACAGAAATTGCATCGGTATTGAATACAACACGCACCACGAGCACTTTTCTCCATGGGAGTAATGTCTCAAACTGTCTACGCTTTTATCGATTCCTGGGAGACCAGTAGTAGTTTTCGAAACACAATTGGAAGCATTCTGTAATCTGTGGACGTTCAGAGTGTTGATGAAACACAGAAATTGCATCGGTATTGAATACAACACGCACCACGAGCACTTTTCTCCATGGGAGTAATGTCTCAAACTGTCTACGCTTTTATCGATTCCTGGGAGACCAGTAGTAGTTTTCGAAACACAATTGGAAGCATTCTGTAATCTGTGGACGTTCAGAGTGTTGATGAAACACAGAAATTGCATCGGTATTGAATACAACACGCACCACGAGCACTTTTCTCCATGGGAGTAATGTCTCAAACTGTCTACGCTTTTATCGATTCCTGGGAGACCAGTAGTAGTTTTCGAAATACATTTGGAGGCATTCTGTAATCTGTGGACGTTCAGAGTGTTGATGAAACACAGAAATTGCATCGGTATTGAATACAACACGCACCACGAGCACTTTTCTCCATGGGAGTAATGTCTCAAACTGTCTACGCTTTTATCGATTCCTGGGAGACCAGTAGTAGTTTTCGAAACACAATTGGAAGCATTCTGTAATCTGTGGACGTTCAGAGTGTTGATGAAACACAGAAATTGCATCGGTATTGAATACAACACGCACCACGAGCACTTTTCTCCATGGGAGTAATGTCTCAAACTGTCTACGCTTTTATCGATTCCTGGGAGACCAGTAGTAGTTTTCGAAACACAATTGGAAGCATTCTGTAATCTGTGGACGTTCAGAGTGTTGACGAAACACAGAAATTGCATCGGTATTGAATACAACACGCACCCCGAGCACTTTTCTCCATGGGAGTAATGTCTCAAACTGTCTACGCTTTTATCGATTCCTGGGAGACCAGTAGGGGTTTTCGAAATACATTTTGAGGCATTCTGTAATCTGTGGACGTTCAGAGTGTTGATGAAACACAGAAATTGCATCGGTATTGAATACAACACGCACCACGAGCACTTTTCTCCATGGGAGTAATGTCTCAAACTGTCTACGCTTTTATCGATTCCTGGGAGACCAGTAGTAGTTTTCGAAACACAATTGGAAGCATTCTGTAATCTGTGGACGTTCAGAGTGTTGATGAAACACAGAAATTGCATCGGTATTGAATACAACACGCACCCCGATCACTTTTCTCCATGGGAGTAATGTCTCAAAGTGTCTACGCTTTTATCGATTCCTGGGAGACCAGTAGTAGTTTTCGAAACACAATTGGAAGCATTCTGTAATCTGTGGACGTTCAGAGTGTTGATGAAACACAGAAATTGCATCGGTATTGAATACAACACGCACCACGAGCACTTTTCTCCATGGGAGTAATGTCTCAAACTGTCTACGCTTTTATCGATTCCTGGGAGACCAGTAGTAGTTTTCGAAACACAATTGGAAGCATTCTGTAATCTGTGGACGTTCAGAGTGTTGATGAAACACAGAAATTGCATCGGTATTGAATACAACACGCACCACGAGCACTTTTCTCCATGGGAGTAATGTATCAAACTGTCTACGCTTTTATCGATTCCTGGGAGACCAGTAGTAGTTTTCGAAACACAATTGGAAGCATTCTGTAATCTGTGGACGTTCAGAGTGTTGATGAAACACAGAAATTGCATCGGTATTGAATACAACACGCACCACGAGCACTTTTCTCCATGGGAGTAATGTCTCAAACTGTCTACGCTTTTATCGATTCCTAAGAGACCAGTAGTAGTTTTCGAAATACATTTGGAGGCATTCTGTAATCTGTGGACGTTCAGAGTGTTGATGAAACACAGAAATTGCATCGGTATTGAATACAACACGCACCACGAGCACTTTTCTCCATGGGAGTAATGTCTCAAACTGTCTACGCTTTTATCGATTCCTGGGAGACCAGTAGTAGTTTTCGAAACACAATTGGAAGCATTCTGTAATCTGTGGACGTTCAGAGTGTTGATGAAACACAGAAATTGCATCGGTATTGAATACAACACGCACCACGAGCACTTTTCTCCATGGGAGTAATGTCTCAAACTGTCTACGCTTTTATCGATTCCTGGGAGACCAGTAGTAGTTTTCGAAACACAATTGGAAGCATTCTGTAATGTGGGGACGTTCAGAGTGTTGATGAAACACAGAAATTGCATCGGTATTGAATACAACACGCACCACGAGCACTTTTCTCCATGGGAGTAATGTCTCAAACTGTCTACGCTTTTATCGATTCCTGGGAGACCAGTAGTAGTTTTCGAAACACAATTGGAAGCATTCTGTAATCTGTGGACGTTCAGAGTGTTGATGAAACACAGAAATTGCATCGGTATTGAATACAACACGCACCACGAGCACTTTTCTCCATGGGAGTAATGTATCAAACTGTCTACGCTTTTATCGATTCCTGGGAGACCAGTAGTAGTTTTCGAAACACAATTGGAAGCATTCTGTAATCTGTGGACGTTCAGAGTGTTGATGAAACACAGAAATTGCATCGGTATTGAATACAACACGCACCACGAGCACTTTTCTCCATGGGAGTAATGTCTCAAACTGTCTACGCTTTTATCGATTCCTGGGAGACCAGTAGTAGTTTTCGAAATACATTTGGAGGCATTCTGTAATCTGTGGACGTTCAGAGTGTTGATGAAACACAGAAATTGCATCGGTATTGAATACAACACGCACCACGAGCACTTTTCTCCATGGGAGTAATGTCTCAAACTGTCTACGCTTTTATCGATTCCTGGGAGACCAGTAGTAGTTTTCGAAACACAATTGGAAGCATTCTGTAATCTGTGGACGTTCAGAGTGTTGATGAAACACAGAAATTGCATCGGTATTGAATACAACACGCACCACGAGCACTTTTCTCCATGGGAGTAATGTCTCAAACTGTCTACGCTTTTATCGATTCCTGGGAGACCAGTAGTAGTTTTCGAAACACAATTGGAAGCATTCTGTAATCTGGGGACGTTCAGAGTGTTGATGAAACACAGAAATTGCATCGGTATTGAATACGACACGCACCACGAGCACTTTTCTCCATGGGAGTAATGTCTCAAACTGTCTACGCTTTTATCGATTCCTGGGAGACCAGTAGTAGTTTTCGAAACACAATTGGAAGCATTCTGTAATCTGTGGACGTTCAGAGTGTTGATGAAACACAGAAATTGCATCGGTATTGAATGCAACACGCACCCCGAGCACTTTTCTCCATGGGAGTAATGTCTCAAACTGTCTACGCTTTTATCGATTCCTGGGAGACCAGTAGGGGTTTTCGAAATACATTTTGAGGCATTCTGTAATCTGTGGACGTTCAGAGTGTTGATGAAACACAGAAATTGCATCGGTATTGAATACAACACGCACCACGAGCACTTTTCTCCATGGGAGTAATGTCTGAAACTGTCTACGCTTTTATCGATTCCTGGGAGACCAGTAGTAGTTTTCGAAACACAATTGGAAGCATTCTGTAATCTGTGGACGTTCAGAGTGTTGATGAAACACAGAAATTGCATCGGTATTGAATACAACACGCACCCCGATCACTTTTCTCCATGGGAGTAATGTCTCAAAGTGTCTACGCTTTTATCGATTCCTGGGAGACCAGTAGTAGTTTTCGAAACACAATTGGAAGCATTCTGTAATCTGTGGACGTTCAGAGTGTTGATGAAACACAGAAATTGCATCGGTATTGAATACAACACGCACCACGAGCACTTTTCTCCATGGGAGTAATGTCTCAAACTGTCTACGCTTTTATCGATTCCTGGGAGACCAGTAGTAGTTTTCGAAACACAATTGGAAGCATTCTGTAATCTGTGGACGTTCAGAGTGTTGATGAAACACAGAAATTGCATCGGTATTGAATACAACACGCACCACGAGCACTTTTCTCCATGGGAGTAATGTATCAAACTGTCTACGCTTTTATCGATTCCTGGGAGACCAGTAGTAGTTTTCGAAACACAATTGGAAGCATTCTGTAATCTGTGGACGTTCAGAGTGTTGATGAAACACAGAAATTGCATCGGTATTGAATGCAACACGCACCCCGAGCACTTTTCTCCATGGGAGTAATGTCTCAAACTGTCTACGCTTTTATCGATTCCTGGGAGACCAGTAGGGGTTTTCGAAATACATTTTGAGGCATTCTGTAATCTGTGGACGTTCAGAGTGTTGATGAAACACAGAAATTGCATCGGTATTGAATACAACACGCACCACGAGCACTTTTCTCCATGGGAGTAATGTCTGAAACTGTCTACGCTTTTATCGATTCCTGGGAGACCAGTAGTAGTTTTCGAAACACAATTGGAAGCATTCTGTAATCTGTGGACGTTCAGAGTGTTGATGAAACACAGAAATTGCATCGGTATTGAATACAACACGCACCCCGATCACTTTTCTCCATGGGAGTAATGTCTCAAAGTGTCTACGCTTTTATCGATTCCTGGGAGACCAGTAGTAGTTTTCGAAACACAATTGGAAGCATTCTGTAATCTGTGGACGTTCAGAGTGTTGATGAAACACAGAAATTGCATCGGTATTGAATACAACACGCACCACGAGCACTTTTCTCCATGGGAGTAATGTCTCAAACTGTCTACGCTTTTATCGATTCCTGGGAGACCAGTAGTAGTTTTCGAAACACAATTGGAAGCATTCTGTAATCTGTGGACGTTCAGAGTGTTGATGAAACACAGAAATTGCATCGGTATTGAATACAACACGCACCACGAGCACTTTTCTCCATGGGAGTAATGTATCAAACTGTCTACGCTTTTATCGATTCCTGGGAGACCAGTAGTAGTTTTCGAAACACAATTGGAAGCATTCTGTAATCTGTGGACGTTCAGAGTGTTGATGAAACACAGAAATTGCATCGGTATTGAATACAACACGCACCACGAGCACTTTTCTCCATGGGAGTAATGTATCAAACTGTCTACGCTTTTATCGATTCCTGGGAGACCAGTAGTAGTTTTCGAAACACAATTGGAAGCATTCTGTAATCTGTGGACGTTCAGAGTGTTGATGAAACACAGAAATTGCATCGGTATTGAATAAACCACGCACCACGAGCACTTTTCTCCATGGGAGTAATGTCTCAAACTGTCTACGCTTTTATCGATTCCTGGGAGACCAGTAGTAGTTTTCGAAATACAATTGGAAGCATTCTGTAATCTGTGGACGTTCAGAGTGTTGATGAAACACAGAAATTGCATCGGTATTGAATACAACACGCACCACGAGCACTTTTCTCCATGGGAGTAATGTCTCAAACTGTCTACGCTTTTATCGATTCCTGGGAGACCAGTAGTAGTTTTCGAAACACAATTGGAAGCATTCTGTAATCTGTGGACGTTCAGAGTGTTGATGAAACACAGAAATTGCATCGGTATTGAATACAACACGCACCACGAGCACTTTTCTCCATGGGAGTAATGTCTCAAACTGTCTACGCTTTTATCGATTCCTGGGAGACCAGTAGTAGTTTTCGAAACACAATTGGAAGCATTCTGTAATCTGTGGACGTTCAGAGTGTTGATGAAACACAGAAATTGCATCGGTATTGAATACAATACGCACCACGAGCACTTTTCTCCATGGGAGTAATGTCTCAAACTGTCTACGCTTTTATCGATTCCTGGGAGACCAGTAGTAGTTTTCGAAACACAATTGGAAGCATTCTGTAATCTGTGGACGTTCAGAGTGATGATGAAACACAGAAATTGCATCGGTATTGAATACAACACGCACCACGAGCACTTTTCTCCATGGGAGTAATGTCTCAACAGTCTACGCTTTTATCGGTTCCTGGGAGACCAGTAGTAGTTTTCGAAACACAATTGGAAGCATTCTGTAGTCTATGGACGATCAGAGTGTTGATGAAACACAGAAATTGCATCGGTATTGAATACAACACGCACCACGAGCACTTTTCTCCATGGGAGTAATGTCTCAAACTGTCTACGCTTTTATAGATTCCTGGGAGACCAGTAGTAGTTTTCGAAACACAATTGGAAGCATTCTGTAATCTGTGGACGTTCAGAGTGTTGATGAAACACAGAAATTGCATCGGTATTGAATACAACACGCACCACGAGCACTTTTCTCCATGGGAGTAATGTCTCAAACTGTCTACGCTTTTATCGATTCCTGGGAGACCAGTGGTAGTTTTCGAAACACAATTGGAGGCATTCTGTAATCTGTAGACGTTCAGAGTGTTGATGAAACACAGAAATTGCATCGGTATTGAATACAACACGCACCATGCGCACTTTTCTCCATGGGAGTAATGTCTCAAACTGTCTACGCTTTTATCGATTCCTGGGAGACCAGTAGTAGTTTTCGAAACACAATTGGAAGCATTCTGTAATCTGTGGACGTTCAGAGTGTTGATGAAACACAGAAATTGCATCGGTATTGAATACAACACGCACCACGAGCACTTTTCTCCATGGGAGTAATGTCTCAAACTGTCTACGCTTTTATCGATTCCTGGGAGACCAGTAGTAGTTTTCGAAACACAATTGGAAGCATTCTGTAATCTGTGGACGTTCAGAGTGTTGATGAAACACAGAAATTGCATCGGTATTGAATACAACACGCACCACGAGCACTTTTCTCCATGGGAGTAATGTCTCAAACTGTCTACGCTTTTATCGATTCCTGGGAGACCAGTAGTAGTTTTCGAAATACATTTGGAGGCATTCTGTAATCTGTGGACGTTCAGAGTGTTGATGAAACACAGAAATTGCATCGGTATTGAATACAACACGCACCACGAGCACTTTTCTCCATGGGAGTAATGTCTCAAACTGTCTACGCTTTTATCGATTCCTGGGAGACCAGTAGTAGTTTTCGAAACACAATTGGAAGCATTCTGTAATCTGTGGACGTTCAGAGTGTTGATGAAACACAGAAATTGCATCGGTATTGAATACAACACGCACCACGAGCACTTTTCTCCATGGGAGTAATGTCTCAAACTGTCTACGCTTTTATCGATTCCTGGGAGACCAGTAGTAGTTTTCGAAACACAATTGGAAGCATTCTGTAATCTGTGGACGTTCAGAGTGTTGATGAAACACAGAAATTGCATCGGTATTGAATACAACACGCACCACGAGCACTTTTCTCCATGGGAGTAATGTCTCAAACTGTCTACGCTTTTATCGATTCCTGGGAGACCAGTAGTAGTTTTCGAAACACAATTCGAAGCATTCTGTAATCTGTGGACGTTCAGAGTGTTGATGAAACACAGAAATTGCATCGGTATTGAATACAACACGCACCACGAGCACTTTTCTCCATGGGAGTAATGTCTCAAACTGTCTACGCTTTTATCGATTCCTGGGAGACCAGTAGGGGTTTTCGAAATACATTTTGAGGCATTCTGTAATCTGTGGACGTTCAGAGTGTTGATGAAACACAGAAATTGCATCGGTATTGAATACAACACGCACCACGAGCACTTTTCTCCATGGGAGTAATGTCTCAAACTGTCTACGCTTTTATCGATTCCTGGGAGACCAGTAGTAGTTTTCGAAACACAATTGGAGGCATTCTGTAATCTGTAGACGTTCAGAGTGTTGATGAAACACAGAAATTGCATCGGTATTGAATACAACACGCACCATGCGCACTTTTCTCCATGGGAGTAATGTCTCAAACTGTCTACGCTTTTATCGATTCCTGGGAGACCAGTAGTAGTTTTCGAAACACAATTGGAAGCATTCTGTAATCTGTGGACGTTCAGAGTGTTGATGAAACACAGAAATTGCATCGGTATTGAATACAACACGCACCACGAGCACTTTTCTCCATGGGAGTAATGTCTCAAACTGTCTACGCTTTTATCGATTCCTGGGAGACCAGTAGTAGTTTTCGAAACACAATTGGAAGCATTCTGTAATCTGTGGACGTTCAGAGTGTTGATGAAACACAGAAATTGCATCGGTATTGAATACAACACGCACCACGAGCACTTTTCTCCATGGGAGTAATGTCTCAAACTGTCTACGCTTTTATCGATTCCTGGGAGACCAGTAGTAGTTTTCGAAACACAATTGGAAGCATTCTGTAATCTGTGGACGTTCAGAGTGTTGATGAAACACAGAAATTGCATCGGTATTGAATACAACACGCACCACGAGCACTTTTCTCCATGGGAGTAATGTCTCAAACTGTCTACGCTTTTATCGATTCCTGGGAGACCAGTAGTAGTTTTCGAAACACAATTGGAAGCATTCTGTAATCTGTGGACGTTCAGAGTGTTGATGAAACACAGAAATTGCATCGGTATTGAATACAACACGCACCACGAGCACTTTTCTCCATGGGAGTAATGTCTCAAACTGTCCACGCTTTTATCGATTCCTGGGAGACCAGTAGTACTTTTCGAAACACAATTGGAAGCATTCTGTAATCTGTGGACGTTCAGAGTGTTGATGAAACACAGAAATTGCATCGGTATTGAATACAACACGCACCACGAGCACTTTTCTCCATTGGAGTAATGTCTCAAACTGTCTACGCTTTTATCGATTCCTGGGAGACCAGTAGTAGTTTTCGAAACACAATTGGAAGCATTCTGTAATCTGTGGACGTTCAGAGTGTTGATGAAACACAGAAATTGCATCGGTATTGAATACAACACGCACCCCGAGCACTTTTCTCCATGGGAGTAATGTCTCAAACTGTCTACGCTTTTATCGATTCCTGGGAGACCAGTAGGGGTTTTCGAAATACATTTTGAGGCATTCTGTAATCTGTGGACGTTCAGAGTGTTGATGAAACACAGAAATTGCATCGGTATTGAATACAACACGCACCACGAGCACTTTTCTCCATGGGAGTAATGTCTCAAACTGTCTACGCTTTTATCGATTCCTGGGAGACCAGTAGTAGTTTTCGAAACACAATTGGAGGCATTCTGTAATCTGTAGACGTTCAGAGTGTTGATGAAACACAGAAATTGCATCGGTATTGAATACAACACGCACCATGCGCACTTTTCTCCATGGGAGTAATGTCTCAAACTGTCTACGCTTTTATCGATTCCTGGGAGACCAGTAGTAGTTTTCGAAACACAATTGGAAGCATTCTGTAATCTGTGGACGTTCAGAGTGTTGATGAAACACAGAAATTGCATCGGTATTGAATACAACACGCACCACGAGCACTTTTCTCCATGGGAGTAATGTCTCAAACTGTCTACGCTTTTATCGATTCCTGGGAGACCAGTAGTAGTTTTCGAAACACAATTGGAAGCATTCTGTAATCTGTGGACGTTCAGAGTGTTGATGAAACACAGAAATTGCATCGGTATTGAATACAACACGCACCACGAGCACTTTTCTCCATGGGAGTAATGTCTCAAACTGTCTACGCTTTTATCGATTCCTGGGAGACCAGTAGTAGTTTTCGAAATACATTTGGAGGCATTCTGTAATCTGTGGACGTTCAGAGTGTTGATGAAACACAGAAATTGCATCGGTATTGAATACAACACGCACCACGAGCACTTTTCTCCATGGGAGTAATGTCTCAAACTGTCTACGCTTTTATCGATTCCTGGGAGACCAGTAGTAGTTTTCGAAACACAATTGGAAGCATTCTGTAATCTGTGGACGTTCAGAGTGTTGATGAAACACAGAAATTGCATCGGTATTGAATACAACACGCACCACGAGCACTTTTCTCCATGGGAGTAATGTCTCAAACTGTCTACGCTTTTATCGATTCCTGGGAGACCAGTAGTAGTTTTCGAAATACATTTGGAGGCATTCTGTAATCTGTGGACGTTCAGAGTGTTGATGAAACACAGAAATTGCATCGGTATTGAATACAACACGCACCACGAGCACTTTTCTCCATGGGAGTAATGTCTCAAACTGTCTACGCTTTTATCGATTCCTGGGAGACCAGTAGTAGTTTTCGAAACACAATTGGAAGCATTCTGTAATCTGTGGACGTTCAGAGTGTTGATGAAACACAGAAATTGCATCGGTATTGAATACAACACGCACCACGAGCACTTTTCTCCATGGGAGTAATGTCTCAAACTGTCTACGCTTTTATCGATTCCTGGGAGACCAGTAGTAGTTTTCGAAATACATTTGGAGGCATTCTGTAATCTGTGGACGTTCAGAGTGTTGATGAAACACAGAAATTGCATCGGTATTGAATACAACACGCACCACGAGCACTTTTCTCCATGGGAGTAATGTCTCAAACTGTCTACGCTTTTATCGATTCCTGGGAGACCAGTAGTAGTTTTCGAAACACAATTGGAAGCATTCTGTAATCTGTGGACGTTCAGAGTGTTGATGAAACACAGAAATTGCATCGGTATTGAATACAACACGCACCACGAGCACTTTTCTCCATGGGAGTAATGTCTCAAACTGTCTACGCTTTTATCGATTCCTGGGAGACCAGTAGTAGTTTTCGAAACACAATTGGAAGCATTCTGTAATCTGTGGACGTTCAGAGTGTTGATGAAACACAGAAATTGCATCGGTATTGAATACAACACGCACCACGAGCACTTTTCTCCATGGGAGTAATGTCTCAAACTGTCTACGCTTTTATCGATTCCTGGGAGACCAGTAGTAGTTTTCGAAACACAATTGGAAGCATTCTGTAATCTGTGGACGTTCAGAGTGTTGATGAAACACAGAAATTGCATCGGTATTGAATACAACACGCACCACGAGCACTTTTCTCCATGGGAGTAATGTCTCAAACTGTCTACGCTTTTATCGATTCCTGGGAGACCAGTAGTAGTTTTCGAAACACAATTGGAGGCATTCTGTAATCTGTAGACGTTCAGAGTGTTGATGAAACACAGAAATTGCATCGGTATTGAATACAACACGCACCATGCGCACTTTTCTCCATGGGAGTAATGTCTCAAACTGTCTACGCTTTTATCGATTCCTGGGAGACCAGTAGTAGTTTTCGAAACACAATTGGAAGCATTCTGTAATCTGTGGACGTTCAGAGTGTTGATGAAACACAGAAATTGCATCGGTATTGAATACAACACGCACCACGAGCACTTTTCTCCATGGGAGTAATGTCTCAAACTGTCTACGCTTTTATCGATTCCTGGGAGACCAGTAGTAGTTTTCGAAACACAATTGGAAGCATTCTGTAATCTGTGGACGTTCAGAGTGTTGATGAAACACAGAAATTGCATCGGTATTGAATACAACACGCACCACGAGCACTTTTCTCCATGGGAGTAATGTCTCAAACTGTCTACGCTTTTATCGATTCCTGGGAGACCAGTAGTAGTTTTCGAAACACAATTGGAAGCATTCTGTAATCTGTGGACGTTCAGAGTGTTGATGAAACACAGAAATTGCATCGGTATTGAATACAACACGCACCACGAGCACTTTTCTCCATGGGAGTAATGTCTCAAACTGCCCACGCTTTTATCGATTCCTGGGAGACCAGTAGTACTTTTCGAAACACAATTGGAAGCATTCTGTAATCTGTGGACGTTCAGAGTGTTGATGAAACACAGAAATTGCATCGGTATTGAATACAACACGCACCACGAGCACTTTTCTCCATTGGAGTAATGTCTCAAACTGTCTACGCTTTTATCGATTCCTGGGAGACCAGTAGTAGTTTTCGAAACACAATTGGAGGCATTCTGTAATCTGTGGACGTTCAGAGTGTTGATGAAACACAGAAATTGCATCGGTATTGAATACAACACGCACCCCGAGCACTTTTCTCCATGGGAGTAATGTCTCAAACTGTCTACGCTTTTATCGATTCCTGGGAGACCAGTAGGGGTTTTCGAAATACATTTTGAGGCATTCTGTAATCTGTGGACGTTCAGAGTGTTGATGAAACACAGAAATTGCATCGGTATTGAATACAACACGCACCACGAGCACTTTTCTCCATGGGAGTAATGTCTCAAACTGTCTACGCTTTTATCGATTCCTGGGAGACCAGTAGTAGTTTTCGAAACACAATTGGAGGCAATCTGTAATCTGTAGACGTTCAGAGTGTTGATGAAACACAGAAATTGCATCGGTATTGAATACAACACGCACCATGCGCACTTTTCTCCATGGGAGTAATGTCTCAAACTGTCTACGCTTTTATCGATTCCTGGGAGACCAGTAGTAGTTTTCGAAACACAATTGGAAGCATTCTGTAATCTGTGGACGTTCAGAGTGTTGATGAAACACAGAAATTGCATCGGTATTGAATACAACACGCACCACGAGCACTTTTCTCCATGGGAGTAATGTCTCAAACTGTCTACGCTTTTATCGATTCCTGGGAGACCAGTAGTAGTTTTCGAAACACAATTGGAAGCATTCTGTAATCTGTGGACGTTCAGAGTGTTGATGAAACACAGAAATTGCATCGGTATTGAATACAACACGCACCACGAGCACTTTTCTCCATGGGAGTAATGTCTCAAACTGTCTACGCTTTTATCGATTCCTGGGAGACCAGTAGTAGTTTTCGAAATACATTTGGAGGCATTCTGTAATCTGTGGACGTTCAGAGTGTTGATGAAACACAGAAATTGCATCGGTATTGAATACAACACGCACCACGAGCACTTTTCTCCATGGGAGTAATGTCTCAAACTGTCTACGCTTTTATCGATTCCTGGGAGACCAGTAGTAGTTTTCGAAACACAATTGGAAGCATTCTGTAATCTGTGGACGTTCAGAGTGTTGATGAAACACAGAAATTGCATCGGTATTGAATACAACACGCACCACGAGCACTTTTCTCCATGGGAGTAATGTCTCAAACTGTCTACGCTTTTATCGATTCCTGGGAGACCAGTAGTAGTTTTCGAAATACATTTGGAGGCATTCTGTAATCTGTGGACGTTCAGAGTGTTGATGAAACACAGAAATTGCATCGGTATTGAATACAACACGCACCACGAGCACTTTTCTCCATGGGAGTAATGTCTCAAACTGTCTACGCTTTTATCGATTCCTGGGAGACCAGTAGTAGTTTTCGAAACACAATTGGAAGCATTCTGTAATCTGTGGACGTTCAGAGTGTTGATGAAACACAGAAATTGCATCGGTATTGAATACAACACGCACCACGAGCACTTTTCTCCATGGGAGTAATGTCTCAAACTGTCTACGCTTTTATCGATTCCTGGGAGACCAGTAGTAGTTTTCGAAATACATTTGGAGGCATTCTGTAATCTGTGGACGTTCAGAGTGTTGATGAAACACAGAAATTGCATCGGTATTGAATACAACACGCACCACGAGCACTTTTCTCCATGGGAGTAATGTCTCAAACTGTCTACGCTTTTATCGATTCCTGGGAGACCAGTAGTAGTTTTCGAAACACAATTGGAAGCATTCTGTAATCTGTGGACGTTCAGAGTGTTGATGAAACACAGAAATTGCATCGGTATTGAATACAACACGCACCACGAGCACTTTTCTCCATGGGAGTAATGTCTCAAACTGTCTACGCTTTTATCGATTCCTGGGAGACCAGTAGTAGTTTTCGAAATACATTTGGAGGCATTCTGTAATCTGTGGACGTTCAGAGTGTTGATGAAACACAGAAATTGCATCGGTATTGAATACAACACGCACCACGAGCACTTTTCTCCATGGGAGTAATGTCTCAAACTGTCTACGCTTTTATCGATTCCTGGGAGACCAGTAGTAGTTTTCGAAACACAATTGGAAGCATTCTGTAATCTGTGGACGTTCAGAGTGTTGATGAAACACAGAAATTGCATCGGTATTGAATACAACACGCACCACGAGCACTTTTCTCCATGGGAGTAATGTCTCAAACTGTCTACGCTTTTATCGATTCCTGGGAGACCAGTAGTAGTTTTCGAAACACAATTGGAAGCATTCTGTAATCTGTGGACGTTCAGAGTGTTGATGAAACACAGAAATTGCATCGGTATTGAATACAACACGCACCACGAGCACTTTTCTCCATGGGAGTAATGTCTCAAACTGTCTACGCTTTTATCGATTCCTGGGAGACCAGTAGTAGTTTTCGAAACACAATTGGAAGCATTCTGTAATCTGTGGACGTTCAGAGTGTTGATGAAACACAGAAATTGCATCGGTATTGAATACAACACGCACCACGAGCACTTTTCTCCATGGGAGTAATGTCTCAAACTGTCTACGCTTTTATCGATTCCTGGGAGACCAGTAGTAGTTTTCGAAACACAATTGGAGGCATTCTGTAATCTGTAGACGTTCAGAGTGTTGATGAAACACAGAAATTGCATCGGTATTGAATACAACACGCACCATGCGCACTTTTCTCCATGGGAGTAATGTCTCAAACTGTCTACGCTTTTATCGATTCCTGGGAGACCAGTAGTAGTTTTCGAAACACAATTGGAAGCATTCTGTAATCTGTGGACGTTCAGAGTGTTGATGAAACACAGAAATTGCATCGGTATTGAATACAACACGCACCATGCGCACTTTTCTCCATGGGAGTAATGTCTCAAACTGTCTACGCTTTTATCGATTCCTGGGAGACCAGTAGTAGTTTTCGAAACACAATTGGAAGCATTCTGTAATCTGTGGACGTTCAGAGTGTTGATGAAACACAGAAATTGCATCGGTATTGAATACAACACGCACCACGAGCACTTTTCTCCATGGGAGTAATGTCTCAAACTGTCTACGCTTTTATCGATTCCTGGGAGACCAGTAGTAGTTTTCGAAACACAATTGGAAGCATTCTGTAATCTGTGGACGTTCAGAGTGTTGATGAAACACAGAAATTGCATCGGTATTGAATACAACACGCACCACGAGCACTTTTCTCCATGGGAGTAATGTCTCAAACTGTCTACGCTTTTATCGATTCCTGGGAGACCAGTAGTAGTTTTCGAAATACATTTGGAGGCATTCTGTAATCTGTGGACGTTCAGAGTGTTGATGAAACACAGAAATTGCATCGGTATTGAATACAACACGCACCACGAGCACTTTTCTCCATGGGAGTAATGTCTCAAACTGTCTACGCTTTTATCGATTCCTGGGAGACCAGTAGTAGTTTTCGAAACACAATTGGAAGCATTCTGTAATCTGTGGACGTTCAGAGTGTTGATGAAACACAGAAATTGCATCGGTATTGAATACAACACGCACCACGAGCACTTTTCTCCATGGGAGTAATGTCTCAAACTGTCTACGCTTTTATCGATTCCTGGGAGACCAGTAGTAGTTTTCGAAATACATTTGGAGGCATTCTGTAATCTGTGGACGTTCAGAGTGTTGATGAAACACAGAAATTGCATCGGTATTGAATACAACACGCACCACGAGCACTTTTCTCCATGGGAGTAATGTCTCAAACTGTCTACGCTTTTATCGATTCCTGGGAGACCAGTAGTAGTTTTCGAAACACAATTGGAAGCATTCTGTAATCTGTGGACGTTCAGAGTGTTGATGAAACACAGAAATTGCATCGGTATTGAATACAACACGCACCACGAGCACTTTTCTCCATGGGAGTAATGTCTCAAACTGTCTACGCTTTTATCGATTCCTGGGAGACCAGTAGTAGTTTTCGAAACACAATTGGAAGCATTCTGTAATCTGTGGACGTTCAGAGTGTTGATGAAACACAGAAATTGCATCGGTATTGAATACAACACGCACCACGAGCACTTTTCTCCATGGGAGTAATGTCTCAAACTGTCTACGCTTTTATCGATTCCTGGGAGACCAGTAGTAGTTTTCGAAACACAATTGGAAGCATTCTGTAATCTGTGGACGTTCAGAGTGTTGATGAAACACAGAAATTGCATCGGTATTGAATACAACACGCACCACGAGCACTTTTCTCCATGGGAGTAATGTCTCAAACTGTCTACGCTTTTATCGATTCCTGGGAGACCAGTAGTAGTTTTCGAAACACAATTGGAAGCATTCTGTAATCTGTGGACGTTCAGAGTGTTGATGAAACACAGAAATTGCATCGGTATTGAATACAACATGCACCACGAGCACTTTTCTCCATGGGAGTAATGTCTCAAACTGTCTACGCTTTTATCGATTCCTGGGAGACCAGTAGTAGTTTTCGAAACACAATTGGAAGCATTCTGTAATCTGTGGACGTTCAGAGTGTTGATGAAACACAGAAATTGCATCGGTATTGAATACAACACGCACCACGAGCACTTTTCTCCATGGGAGTAATGTCTCAAACTGTCTACGCTTTTATCGATTCCTGGGAGACCAGTAGTAGTTTTCGAAACACAATTGGAAGCATTCTGTAATCTGTGGACGTTCAGAGTGTTGATGAAACACAGAAATTGCATCGGTATTGAATACAACACGCACCACGAGCACTTTTCTCCATGGGAGTAATGTCTCAAACTGTCTACGCTTTTATCGATTCCTGGGAGACCAGTAGTAGTTTTCGAAACACAATTGGAGGCATTCTGTAATCTGTAGACGTTCAGAGTGTTGATGAAACACAGAAATTGCATCGGTATTGAATACAACACGCACCATGCGCACTTTTCTCCATGGGAGTAATGTCTCAAACTGTCTACGCTTTTATCGATTCCTGGGAGACCAGTAGTAGTTTTCGAAACACAATTGGAAGCATTCTGTAATCTGTGGACGTTCAGAGTGTTGATGAAACACAGAAATTGCATCGGTATTGAATACAACACGCACCACGAGCACTTTTCTCCATGGGAGTAATGTCTCAAACTGTCTACGCTTTTATCGATTCCTGGGAGACCAGTAGTAGTTTTCGAAACACAATTGGAAGCATTCTGTAATCTGTGGACGTTCAGAGTGTTGATGAAACACAGAAATTGCATCGGTATTGAATACAACACGCACCACGAGCACTTTTCTCCATGGGAGTAATGTCTCAAACTGTCTACGCTTTTATCGATTCCTGGGAGACCAGTAGTAGTTTTCGAAACACAATTGGAGGCATTCTGTAATCTGTAGACGTTCAGAGTGTTGATGAAACACAGAAATTGCATCGGTATTGAATACAACACGCACCATGCGCACTTTTCTCCATGGGAGTAATGTCTCAAACTGTCTACGCTTTTATCGATTCCTGGGAGACCAGTAGTAGTTTTCGAAACACAATTGGAAGCATTCTGTAATCTGTGGACGTTCAGAGTGTTGATGAAACACAGAAATTGCATCGGTATTGAATACAACACGCACCACGAGCACTTTTCTCCATGGGAGTAATGTCTCAAACTGTCTACGCTTTTATCGATTCCTGGGAGACCAGTAGTAGTTTTCGAAACACAATTGGAAGCATTCTGTAATCTGTGGACGTTCAGAGTGTTGATGAAACACAGAAATTGCATCGGTATTGAATACAACACGCACCACGAGCACTTTTCTCCATGGGAGTAATGTCTCAAACTGTCTACGCTTTTATCGATTCCTGGGAGACCAGTAGTAGTTTTCGAAATACATTTGGAGGCATTCTGTAATCTGTGGACGTTCAGAGTGTTGATGAAACACAGAAATTGCATCGGTATTGAATACAACACGCACCACGAGCACTTTTCTCCATGGGAGTAATGTCTCAAACTGTCTACGCTTTTATCGATTCCTGGGAGACCAGTAGTAGTTTTCGAAACACAATTGGAAGCATTCTGTAATCTGTGGACGTTCAGAGTGTTGATGAAACACAGAAATTGCATCGGTATTGAATACAACACGCACCACGAGCACTTTTCTCCATGGGAGTAATGTCTCAAACTGTCTACGCTTTTATCGATTCCTGGGAGACCAGTAGTAGTTTTCGAAATACATTTGGAGGCATTCTGTAATCTGTGGACGTTCAGAGTGTTGATGAAACACAGAAATTGCATCGGTATTGAATACAACACGCACCACGAGCACTTTTCTCCATGGGAGTAATGTCTCAAACTGTCTACGCTTTTATCGATTCCTGGGAGACCAGTAGTAGTTTTCGAAACACAATTGGAAGCATTCTGTAATCTGTGGACGTTCAGAGTGTTGATGAAACACAGAAATTGCATCGGTATTGAATACAACACGCACCACGAGCACTTTTCTCCATGGGAGTAATGTCTCAAACTGTCTACGCTTTTATCGATTCCTGGGAGACCAGTAGTAGTTTTCGAAACACAATTGGAAGCATTCTGTAATCTGTGGACGTTCAGAGTGTTGATGAAACACAGAAATTGCATCGGTATTGAATACAACACGCACCACGAGCACTTTTCTCCATGGGAGTAATGTCTCAAACTGTCTACGCTTTTATCGATTCCTGGGAGACCAGTAGTAGTTTTCGAAACACAATTGGAAGCATTCTGTAATCTGTGGACGTTCAGAGTGTTGATGAAACACAGAGATTGCATCGGTATTGAATACAACACGCACCACGAGCACTTTTCTCCATGGGAGTAATGTCTCAAACTGTCTACGCTTTTATCGATTCCTGGGAGACCAGTAGTAGTTTTCGAAACACAATTGGAAGCATTCTGTAATCTGTGGACGTTCAGAGTGTTGATGAAACACAGAAATTGCATCGGTATTGAATACAACATGCACCACGAGCACTTTTCTCCATGGGAGTAATGTCTCAAACTGTCTACGCTTTTATCGATTCCTGGGAGACCAGTAGTAGTTTTCGAAACACAATTGGAAGCATTCTGTAATCTGTGGACGTTCAGAGTGTTGATGAAACACAGAAATTGCATCGGTATTGAATACAACACGCACCACGAGCACTTTTCTCCATGGGAGTAATGTCTCAAACTGTCTACGCTTTTATCGATTCCTGGGAGACCAGTAGTAGTTTTCGAAACACAATTGGAAGCATTCTGTAATCTGTGGACGTTCAGAGTGTTGATGAAACACAGAAATTGCATCGGTATTGAATACAACACGCACCACGAGCACTTTTCTCCATGGGAGTAATGTCTCAAACTGTCTACGCTTTTATCGATTCCTGGGAGACCAGTAGTAGTTTTCGAAACACAATTGGAAGCATTCTGTAATCTGTGGACGTTCAGAGTGTTGATGAAACACAGAAATTGCATCGGTATTGAATACAACACGCACCCCGAGTACTTTTCTCCATGGGAGTAATGTCTCAAACTGTCTACGCTTTTATCGATTCCTGGGAGACCAGTAGGGGTTTTCGAAATACATTTTGAGGCATTCTGTAATCTGTGGACGTTCAGAGTGTTGATGAAACACAGAAATTGCATCGGTATTGAATACAACACGCACCACGAGCACTTTTCTCCATGGGAGTAATGTCTCAAACTGTCTACGCTTTTATCGATTCCTGGGAGACCAGTAGTAATTTTCGAAACACTATTGGAAGCATTCTGTAATCTGTGGACGTTCAGAGTGTTGATGAAACACAGAAATTGCATCGGTATTGAATACAACACGCACCCCGATCACTTTTCTCCATGGGAGTAATGTCTCAAAGTGTCTACGCTTTTATAGATTCCTGGGAGACCAGTAGTAGTTTTCCAAACACAATTGGAAGCATTCTGTAATCTGTGGACGTTCAGAGTGTTGATGAAACACAGAAATTGCATCGGTATTGAATACAACACGCACCACGAGCACTTTTCTCCATGGGAGTAATGTCTCAAACTGTACACTAGATCGCGTGTTCCTGGGAGACCAGTAGTAGTTTTCGAAACACAATTGGAAGCATTCTGTAATCTGTGGACGTTCAGAGTGTTGATGAAACACAGAAATTGCATCGGTATTGAATACAACACGCACCACGAGCACTTTTCTCCATGGGAGTAATGTCTCAAACTGTCTACGCTTTTATCGATTCCTGGGAGACCAGTAGTAGTTTTCGAAATACATTTGGAGGCATTCTGTAATCTGTGGACGTTCAGAGTGTTGATGAAACACAGAAATTGCATCGGTATTGAATACAACACGCACCACGAGCACTTTTCTCCATGGGAGTAATGTCTCAAACTGTCTACGCTTTTATCGATTCCTGGGAGACCAGTAGTAGTTTTCGAAACACAATTGGAAGCATTCTGTAATCTGTGGACGTTCAGAGTGTTGATGAAACACAGAAATTGCATCGGTATTGAATACAACACGCACCACGAGCACTTTTCTCCATGGGAGTAATGTCTCAAACTGTCTACGCTTTTATCGATTCCTGGGAGACCAGTAGTAGTTTTCGAAACACAATTGGAAGCATTCTGTAATCTGTGGACGTTCAGAGTGTTGATGAAACACAGAAATTGCATCGGTATTGAATACAACACGCACCACGAGCACTTTTCTCCATGGGAGTAATGTCTCAAACTGTCTACACTTTTATCGATTCCTGGGAGACCAGTAGTAGTTTTCGAAACACAATTGGAAGCATTCTGTAATCTGTGGACGTTCAGAGTGTTGATGAAACACAGAAATTGCATCGGTATTGAATACAACACGCACCACGAGCACTTTTCTCCATGGGAGTAATGTCTCAAACTGTCTACGCTTTTATCGATTCCTGGGAGACCAGTAGTAGTTTTCGAAACACAATTGGAAGCATTCTGTAATCTGTGGACGTTCAGAGTGTTGATGAAACACAGAAATTGCATCGGTATTGAATACAACACGCACCACGAGCACTTTTCTCCATGGGAGTAATGTCTCAAACTGTCTACGCTTTTATCGATTCCTGGGAGACCAGTAGTAGTTTTCGAAATACATTTGGAGGCATTCTGTAATCTGTGGACGTTCAGAGTGTTGATGAAACACAGAAATTGCATCGGTATTGAATACAACACGCACCACGAGCACTTTTCTCCATGGGAGTAATGTCTCAAACTGTCTACACTTTTATCGATTCCTGGGAGACCAGTAGTAGTTTTCGAAACACAATTGGAAGCATTCTGTAATCTGTGGACGTTCAGAGTGTTGATGAAACACAGAAATTGCATCGGTATTGAATACAACACGCACCACGAGCACTTTTCTCCATGGGAGTAATGTCTCAAACTGTCTACGCTTTTATCGATTCCTGGGAGACCAGTAGTAGTTTTCGAAACACAATTGGAAGCATTCTGTAATCTGTGGACGTTCAGAGTGTTGATGAAACACAGAAATTGCATCGGTATTGAATACAACACGCACCACGAGCACTTTTCTCCATGGGAGTAATGTCTCAAACTGTCTACGCTTTTATCGATTCCTGGGAGACCAGTAGTAGTTTTCGAAACACAATTGGAAGCATTCTGTAATCTGTGGACGTTCAGAGTGTTGATGAAACACAGAAATTGCATCGGTATTGAATACAACACGCACCACGAGCACTTTTCTCCATGGGAGTAATGTCTCAAACTGTCTACACTTTTATCGATTCCTGGGAGACCAGTAGTAGTTTTCGAAACACAATTGGAAGCATTCTGTAATCTGTGGACGTTCAGAGTGTTGATGAAACACAGAAATTGCATCGGTATTGAATACAACACGCACCACGAGCACTTTTCTCCATGGGAGTAATGTCTCAAACTGTCTACGCTTTTATCGATTCCTGGGAGACCAGTAGTAGTTTTCGAAACACAATTGGAAGCATTCTGTAATCTGTGGACGTTCAGAGTGTTGATGAAACACAGAAATTGCATCGGTATTGAATACAACACGCACCACGAGCACTTTTCTCCATGGGAGTAATGTCTCAAACTGTCTACGCTTTTATCGATTCCTGGGAGACCAGTAGTAGTTTTCGAAATACATTTGGAGGCATTCTGTAATCTGTGGACGTTCAGAGTGTTGATGAAACACAGAAATTGCATCGGTATTGAATACAACACGCACCACGAGCACTTTTCTCCATGGGAGTAATGTCTCAAACTGTCTACGCTTTTATCGATTCCTGGGAGACCAGTAGTAGTTTTCGAAATACATTTGGAGGCATTCTGTAATCTGTGGACGTTCAGAGTGTTGATGAAACACAGAAATTGCATCGGTATTGAATACAACACGCACCACGAGCACTTTTCTCCATGGGAGTAATGTCTCAAACTGTCTACGCTTTTATCGATTCCTGGGAGACCAGTAGTAGTTTTCGAAACACAATTGGAAGCATTCTGTAATCTGTGGACGTTCAGAGTGTTGATGAAACACAGAAATTGCATCGGTATTGAATACAACACGCACCACGAGCACTTTTCTCCATGGGAGTAATGTCTCAAACTGTCTACGCTTTTATCGATTCCTGGGAGACCAGTAGTAGTTTTCGAAACACAATTGGAAGCATTCTGTAATCTGTGGACGTTCAGAGTGTTGATGAAACACAGAAATTGCATCGGTATTGAATACAACACGCACCACGAGCACTTTTCTCCATGGGAGTAATGTCTCAAACTGTCTACACTTTTATCGATTCCTGGGAGACCAGTAGTAGTTTTCGAAACACAATTGGAAGCATTCTGTAATCTGTGGACGTTCAGAGTGTTGATGAAACACAGAAATTGCATCGGTATTGAATACAACACGCACCACGAGCACTTTTCTCCATGGGAGTAATGTCTCAAACTGTCTACGCTTTTATCGATTCCTGGGAGACCAGTAGTAGTTTTCGAAACACAATTGGAGGCATTCTGTAATCTGTAGACGTTCAGAGTGTTGATGAAACACAGAAATTGCATCGGTATTGAATACAACACGCACCATGCGCACTTTTCTCCATGGGAGTAATGTCTCAAACTGTCTACGCTTTTATCGATTCCTGGGATACCAGTAGTAGTTTTCGAAACACAATTGGAAGCATTCTGTAATCTGTGGACGTTCAGAGTGTTGATGAAACACAGAAATTGCATCGGTATTGAATACAACACGCACCACGAGCACTTTTCTCCATGGGAGTAATGTCTCAAACTGTCTACGCTTTTATCGATTCCTGGGAGACCAGTAGTAGTTTTCGAAACACAATTGGAAGCATTCTGTAATCTGTGGACGTTCAGAGTGTTGATGAAACACAGAAATTGCATCGGTATTGAATACAACACGCACCACGAGCACTTTTCTCCATGGGAGTAATGTCTCAAACTGTCTACGCTTTTATCGATTCCTGGGAGACCAGTAGTAGTTTTCGAAATACATTTGGAGGCATTCTGTAATCTGTGGACGTTCAGAGTGTTGATGAAACACAGAAATTGCATCGGTATTGAATACAACACGCACCACGAGCACTTTTCTCCATGGGAGTAATGTCTCAAACTGTCTACGCTTTTATCGATTCCTGGGAGACCAGTAGTAGTTTTCGAAACACAATTGGAAGCATTCTGTAATCTGTGGACGTTCAGAGTGTTGATGAAACACAGAAATTGCATCGGTATTGAATACAACACGCACCACGAGCACTTTTCTCCATGGGAGTAATGTCTCAAACTGTCTACGCTTTTATCGATTCCTGGGAGACCAGTAGTAGTTTTCGAAATACATTTGGAGGCATTCTGTAATCTGTGGACGTTCAGAGTGTTGATGAAACACAGAAATTGCATCGGTATTGAATACAACACGCACCACGAGCACTTTTCTCCATGGGAGTAATGTCTCAAACTGTCTACGCTTTTATCGATTCCTGGGAGACCAGTAGTAGTTTTCGAAACACAATTGGAAGCATTCTGTAATCTGTGGACGTTCAGAGTGTTGATGAAACACAGAAATTGCATCGGTATTGAATACAACACGCACCACGAGCACTTTTCTCCATGGGAGTAATGTCTCAAACTGTCTACGCTTTTATCGATTCCTGGGAGACCAGTAGTAGTTTTCGAAACACAATTGGAAGCATTCTGTAATCTGTGGACGTTCAGAGTGTTGATGAAACACAGAAATTGCATCGGTATTGAATACAACACGCACCACGAGCACTTTTCTCCATGGGAGTAATGTCTCAAACTGTCTACGCTTTTATCGATTCCTGGGAGACCAGTAGTAGTTTTCGAAACACAATTGGAAGCATTCTGTAATCTGTGGACGTTCAGAGTGTTGATGAAACACAGAAATTGCATCGGTATTGAATACAACACGCACCACGAGCACTTTTCTCCATGGGAGTAATGTCTCAAACTGTCTACGCTTTTATCGATTCCTGGGAGACCAGTAGTAGTTTTCGAAACACAATTGGAAGCATTCTGTAATCTGTGGACGTTCAGAGTGTTGATGAAACACAGAAATTGCATCGGTATTGAATACAACATGCACCACGAGCACTTTTCTCCATGGGAGTAATGTCTCAAACTGTCTACGCTTTTATCGATTCCTGGGAGACCAGTAGTAGTTTTCGAAACACAATTGGAAGCATTCTGTAATCTGTGGACGTTCAGAGTGTTGATGAAACACAGAAATTGCATCGGTATTGAATACAACACGCACCACGAGCACTTTTCTCCATGGGAGTAATGTCTCAAACTGTCTACGCTTTTATCGATTCCTGGGAGACCAGTAGTAGTTTTCGAAACACAATTGGAAGCATTCTGTAATCTGTGGACGTTCAGAGTGTTGATGAAACACAGAAATTGCATCGGTATTGAATACAACACGCACCACGAGCACTTTTCTCCATGGGAGTAATGTCTCAAACTGTCTACGCTTTTATCGATTCCTGGGAGACCAGTAGTAGTTTTCGAAACACAATTGGAGGCATTCTGTAATCTGTAGACGTTCAGAGTGTTGATGAAACACAGAAATTGCATCGGTATTGAATACAACACGCACCATGCGCACTTTTCTCCATGGGAGTAATGTCTCAAACTGTCTACGCTTTTATCGATTCCTGGGAGACCAGTAGTAGTTTTCGAAACACAATTGGAAGCATTCTGTAATCTGTGGACGTTCAGAGTGTTGATGAAACACAGAAATTGCATCGGTATTGAATACAACACGCACCACGAGCACTTTTCTCCATGGGAGTAATGTCTCAAACTGTCTACGCTTTTATCGATTCCTGGGAGACCAGTAGTAGTTTTCGAAACACAATTGGAAGCATTCTGTAATCTGTGGACGTTCAGAGTGTTGATGAAACACAGAAATTGCATCGGTATTGAATACAACACGCACCACGAGCACTTTTCTCCATGGGAGTAATGTCTCAAACTGTCTACGCTTTTATCGATTCCTGGGAGACCAGTAGTAGTTTTCGAAATACATTTGGAGGCATTCTGTAATCTGTGGACGTTCAGAGTGTTGATGAAACACAGAAATTGCATCGGTATTGAATACAACACGCACCACGAGCACTTTTCTCCATGGGAGTAATGTCTCAAACTGTCTACGCTTTTATCGATTCCTGGGAGACCAGTAGTAGTTTTCGAAACACAATTGGAAGCATTCTGTAATCTGTGGACGTTCAGAGTGTTGATGAAACACAGAAATTGCATCGGTATTGAATACAACACGCACCACGAGCACTTTTCTCCATGGGAGTAATGTCTCAAACTGTCTACGCTTTTATCGATTCCTGGGAGACCAGTAGTAGTTTTCGAAATACATTTGGAGGCATTCTGTAATCTGTGGACGTTCAGAGTGTTGATGAAACACAGAAATTGCATCGGTATTGAATACAACACGCACCACGAGCACTTTTCTCCATGGGAGTAATGTCTCAAACTGTCTACGCTTTTATCGATTCCTGGGAGACCAGTAGTAGTTTTCGAAACACAATTGGAAGCATTCTGTAATCTGTGGACGTTCAGAGTGTTGATGAAACACAGAAATTGCATCGGTATTGAATACAACACGCACCACGAGCACTTTTCTCCATGGGAGTAATGTCTCAAACTGTCTACGCTTTTATCGGTTCCTGGGAGACCAGTAGTAGTTTTCGAAACACAATTGGAAGCATTCTGTAATCTGTGGACGTTCAGAGTGTTGATGAAACACAGAAATTGCATCGGTATTGAATACAACACGCACCACGAGCACTTTTCTCCATGGGAGTAATGTCTCAAACTGTCTACGCTTTTATCGATTCCTGGGAGACCAGTAGTAGTTTTCGAAACACAATTGTAAGCATTCTGTAATCTGTGGACGTTCAGAGTGTTGATGAAACACAGAAATTGCATCGGTATTGAATACAACACGCACCACGAGCACTTTTCTCCATGGGAGTAATGTCTCAAACTGTCTACGCTTTTATCGATTCCTGGGAGACCAGTAGTAGTTTTCGAAACACAATTGGAAGCATTCTGTAATCTGTGGACGTTCAGAGTGTTGATGAAACACAGAAATTGCATCGGTATTGAATACAACACGCACCACGAGCACTTTTCTCCATGGGAGTAATGTCTCAAACTGTCTACGCTTTTATCGATTCCTGGGAGACCAGTAGTAGTTTTCGAAACACAATTGGAAGCATTCTGTAATCTGTGGACGTTCAGAGTGTTGATGAAACACAGAAATTGCATCGGTATTGAATACAACACGCACCACGAGCACTTTTCTCCATGGGAGTAATGTCTCAAACTGTCTACGCTTTTATCGATTCCTGGGAGACCAGTAGTAGTTTTCGAAACACAATTGGAAGCATTCTGTAATCTGTGGACGTTCAGAGTGTTGATGAAACACAGAAATTGCATCGGTATTGAATACAACACGCACCCCGAGTACTTTTCTCCATGGGAGTAATGTCTCAAACTGTCTACGCTTTTATCGATTCCTGGGAGACCAGTAGGGGTTTTCGAAATACATTTTGAGGCATTCTGTAATCTGTGGACGTTCAGAGTGTTGATGAAACACAGAAATTGCATCGGTATTGAATACAACACGCACCACGAGCACTTTTCTCCATGGGAGTAATGTCTCAAACTGTCTACGCTTTTATCGATTCCTGGGAGACCAGTAGTAGTTTTCGAAACACTATTGGAAGCATTCTGTAATCTGTGGACGTTCAGAGTGTTGATGAAACACAGAAATTGCATCGGTATTGAATACAACACGCACCCCGATCACTTTTCTCCATGGGAGTAATGTCTCAAACTGTCTACGCTTTTATCGATTCCTGGGAGACCAGTAGTAGTTTTCGAAACACAATTGGAAGCATTCTGTAATCTGTGGACGTTCAGAGTGTTGATGAAACACAGAAATTGCATCGGTATTGAATACAACACGCACCCCGAGTACTTTTCTCCATGGGAGTAATGTCTCAAACTGTCTACGCTTTTATCGATTCCTGGGAGACCAGTAGGGGTTTTCGAAATACATTTTGAGGCATTCTGTAATCTGTGGACGTTCAGAGTGTTGATGAAACACAGAAATTGCATCGGTATTGAATACAACACGCACCACGAGCACTTTTCTCCATGGGAGTAATGTCTCAAACTGTCTACGCTTTTATCGATTCCTGGGAGACCAGTAGTAGTTTTCGAAACACAATTGGAAGCATTCTGTAATCTGTGGACGTTCAGAGTGTTGATGAAACACAGAAATTGCATCGGTATTGAATACAACACGCACCACGAGCACTTTTCTCCATGGGAGTAATGTCTCAAACTGTCTACGCTTTTATCGATTCCTGGGAGACCAGTAGTAGTTTTCGAAACACAATTGGAAGCATTCTGTAATCTGTGGACGTTCAGAGTGTTGATGAAACACAGAAATTGCATCAGTATTGATTACAACACGCACCACGAGCACTTTTCTCCATGGGAGTAATGTATCAAACTGTCTACGCTTTTATCGATTCCTGGGAGACCAGTAGTAGTTTTCGAAACACAATTGGAAGCATTCTGTAATCTGTGGACGTTCAGAGTGTTGATGAAACACAGAAATTGCATCGGTATTGAATACAACACGCACCACGAGCACTTTTCTCCATGGGAGTAATGTCTCAAACTGTCTACGCTTTTATCGATTCCTGGGAGACCAGTAGTAGTTTTCGAAACACAATTGGAAGCATTCTGTAATCTGTGGACGTTCAGAGTGTTGATGAAACACAGAAATTGCATCGGTATTGAATACAACACGCACCACGAGCACTTTTCTCCATGGGAGTAATGTCTCAAACTGTCTACGCTTTTATCGATTCCTGGGAGACCAGTAGTAGTTTTCGAAACACAATTGGAAGCATTCTGTAATCTGTGGACGTTCAGAGTGTTGATGAAACACAGAAATTGCATCGGTATTGAATACAACACGCACCACGAGCACTTTTCTCCATGGGAGTAATGTCTCAAACTGTCTACGCTTTTATCGATTCCTGGGAGACCAGTAGTAGTTTTCGAAACACAATTGGAAGCATTCTGTAATCTGTGGACGTTCAGAGTGTTGATGAAACACAGAAATTGCATCGGTATTGAATACAACACGCACCACGAGCACTTTTCTCCATGGGAGTAATGTCTCAAACTGTCTACGCTTTTATCGATTCCTGGGAGACCAGTAGTAGTTTTCGAAACACAATTGGAAGCATTCTGTAATCTGTGGACGTTCAGAGTGTTGATGAAACACAGAAATTGCATCGGTATTGAATACAACACGCACCACGAGCACTTTTCTCCATGGGAGTAATGTCTCAAACTGTCTACGCTTTTATCGATTCCTGGGAGACCAGTAGTAGTTTTCGAAACACAATTGGAAGCATTCTGTAATCTGTGGACGTTCAGAGTGTTGATGAAACACAGAAATTGCATCGGTATTGAATACAACACGCACCCCGAGTACTTTTCTCCATGGGAGTAATGTCTCAAACTGTCTACGCTTTTATCGATTCCTGGGAGACCAGTAGGGGTTTTCGAAATACATTTTGAGGCATTCTGTAATCTGTGGACGTTCAGAGTGTTGATGAAACACAGAAATTGCATCGGTATTGAATACAACACGCACCACGAGCACTTTTCTCCATGGGAGTAATGTCTCAAACTGTCTACGCTTTTATCGATTCCTGGGAGACCAGTAGTAGTTTTCGAAACACTATTGGAAGCATTCTGTAATCTGTGGACGTTCAGAGTGTTGATGAAACACAGAAATTGCATCGGTATTGAATACAACACGCACCCCGATCACTTTTCTCCATGGGAGTAATGTCTCAAAGTGTCTACGCTTTTATAGATTCCTGGGAGACCAGTAGTAGTTTTCCAAACACAATTGGAAGCATTCTGTAATCTGTGGACGTTCAGAGTGTTGATGAAACACAGAAATTGCATCGGTATTGAATACAACACGCACCACGAGCACTTTTCTCCATGGGAGTAATGTCTCAAACTGTCTACGCTTTTATCGATTCCTGGGAGACCAGTAGTAGTTTTCGAAACACAATTGGAAGCATTCTGTAATCTGTGGACGTTCAGAGTGTTGATGAAACACAGAAATTGCATCAGTATTGATTACAACACGCACCACGAGCACTTTTCTCCATGGGAGTAATGTATCAAACTGTCTACGCTTTTATCGATTCCTGGGAGACCAGTAGTAGTTTTCGAAACACAATTGGAAGCATTCTGTAATCTGTGGACGTTCAGAGTGTTGATGAAACACAGAAATTGCATCGGTATTGATTACAACACGCACCACGAGCACTTTTCTCCATGGGAGTAATGTCTCAAACTGTCTACGCTTTTATCGATTCCTGGGAGACCAGTAGTAGTTTTCGAAACACAATTGGAAGCATTCTGTAATCTGTGGACGTTCAGAGTGTTGATGAAACACAGAAATTGCATCGGTATTGAATACAACACGCACCACGAGCACTTTTCTCCATGGGAGTAATGTCTCAAACTGTCTACGCTTTTATCGATTCCTGGGAGACCAGTAGTAGTTTTCGAAACACAATTGGAAGCATTCTGTAATCTGTGGACGTTCAGAGTGTTGATGAAACACAGAAATTGCATCGGTATTGAATACAACACGCACCACGAGCACTTTTCTCCATGGGAGTATTGTCTCAAACTGTCTACGCTTTTATCGATTCCTGGGAGACCAGTAGTAGTTTTCGAAACACAATTGGAAGCATTCTGTAATCTGTGGACGTTCAGAGTGTTGATGAAACACAGAAATTGCATCGGTATTGAATACAACACGCACCACGAGCACTTTTCTCTATGGGAGTAATGTCTCAAACTGTCTACGCTTTTATCGATTCCTGGGAGACCAGTAGTAGTTTTCGAAACACAATTGGAAGCATTCTGTAATCTGTGGACGTTCAGAGTGTTGATGAAACACAGAAATTGCATCGGTATTGAATACAACACGCACCACGAGCACTTTTCTCCATGGGAGTAATGTCTCAACTGTCTACGCTTTTATCGATTCCTGGGAGACCAGTAGTAGTTTTCGAAACACAACTGGAAGCATTCTGTAATCTATGGACGTTCAGAGTGTTGATGAAACACAGAAATTGCATCGGTATTGAATGCAACACGCACCACGAGCACTTTTCTCCATGGGAGTAATGTCTCAAACTGTCTACGCTTTTATAGATTCCTGGGAGACCAGTAGTAGTTTTCGAAACACAATTGGAAGCATTCTGTAATCTGTGGACGTTCAGAGTGTTGATGAAACACAGAAATTGCATCGGTATTGAATACAACACGCACCATGAGCACTTTTCTCCATGGGAGTAATGTCTCAAACTGTCTACGCTTTTATCGATTCCTGGGAGACCAGTAGTAGTTTTCGAAACACAATTGGAAGCATTCTGTAATCTGTGGACGTTCAGAGTGTTGATGAAACACAGAAATTGCATCGGTATTGAATACAACACGCACCATGCGCACTTTTCTCCATGTGAGTAATGTCTCAAACTGTCTACGCTTTTATCGATTCCTGGGAGACCAGTAGTAGTTTTCGAAACACAATTGGAAGCATTCTGTAATCTGTGGACGTTCAGAGTGTTGATGAAACACAGAAATTGCATCGGTATTGAATACAACACGCACCACGAGCACTTTTCTCCATGGGAGTAATGTCTCAAACTGTCTACGCTTTTATCGATTCCTGGGAGACCAGTAGTAGTTTTCGAAACACAATTGGAAGCAT
Source organism: Schistocerca gregaria (assembly GCF_023897955.1). Taxonomy (NCBI): domain Eukaryota; kingdom Metazoa; phylum Arthropoda; class Insecta; order Orthoptera; family Acrididae; genus Schistocerca; species Schistocerca gregaria. The sequence goes on from NW_026061730.1 coordinate 7,182,140, forward strand.
TCTGTAATCTGTGGACGTTCAGAGTGTTGATGAAACACAGAAATTGCATCGGTATTGAATACAACACGCACCACGAGCACTTTTCTCCATGGGAGTAATGTCTCAAACTGTCTACGCTTTTATCGATTCCTGGGAGACCAGTAGTAGTTTTCGAAACACAATTGGAGGCATTCTGTAATCTGTAGACGTTCAGAGTGCTGATGAAACACAGAAATTGCATCGGTATTGAATACAACACGCACCATGCGCACTTTTCTCCATGGGAGTAATGTCTCAAACTGTCTACGCTTTTATCGATTCCTGGGAGACCAGTAGTAGTTTTCGAAACACAATTGGAAGCATTCTGTAATCTGTGGACGTTCAGAGTGTTGATGAAACACAGAAATTGCATCGGTATTGAATACAACACGCACCACGAGCACTTTTCTCCATGGGAGTAATGTCTCAAACTGTCTACGCTTTTATCGATTCCTGGGAGACCAGTAGTAGTTTTCGAAACACAATTGGAAGCATTCTGTAATCTGTGGACGTTCAGAGTGTTGATGAAACACAGAAATTGCATCGGTATTGAATACAACACGCACCACGAGCACTTTTCTCCATGGGAGTAATGTCTCAAACTGTCTACGATTTTATCGATTCCTGGGAGACCAGTAGTAGTTTTCGAAATACATTTGGAGGCATTCTGTAATCTGTGGACGTTCAGAGTGTTGATGAAACACAGAAATTGCATCGGTATTGAATACAACACGCACCACGAGCACTTTTCTCCATGGGAGTAATGTCTCAAACTGTCTACGCTTTTATCGATTCCTGGGAGACCAGTAGTAGTTTTCGAAACACAATTGGAAGCATTCTGTAATCTGTGGACGTTCAGAGTGTTGATGAAACACAGAAATTGCATCGGTATTGAATACAACACGCACCACGAGCACTTTTCTCCATGGGAGTAATGTCTCAAACTGTCTACGCTTCAATCGATTCCTGGGAGACCAGTTGTAGTTTTCGAAACACAATTGGAAGCATTCTGTAATCTGTGGACGTTCAGAGTGTTGATGAAACACAGAAATTGCATCGGTATTGAATACAACACGCACCACGAGCACTTTTCCTCATGGGAGTAATGTCTCAAACTGTCTACGCTTTTATCGATTCCTGGGAGACCAGTAGTAGTTTTCGAAATACATTTGGAGGCATTCTGTAATCTGTGGACGTTCAGAGTGTTGATGAAACACAGAAATTGCATCGGTATTGAATACAACACGCACCACGAGCACTTTTCTCCATGGGAGTAATGTCTCAAACTGTCTACGCTTTTATCGATTCCTGGGAGACCAGTAGTAGTTTTCGAAACACAATTGGAAGCATTCTGTAATCTGTGGACGTTCAGAGTGTTGATGAAACACAGAAATTGCATCGGTATTGAATACAACACGCACCACGAGCCCTTTTCTCCATGGGAGTAATGTCTCAAACTGTCTACGCTTTTATCGATTCCTGGGAGGCCAGTAGTAGTTTTCGAAACACAATTGGAAGCATTCTGTAATCTGTGGACGTTCAGAGTGTTGATGAAACACAGAAATTGCATCGGTATTGAATACAACACGCACCCCGAGCACTTTTCTCCATGGGAGTAATGTCTCAAACTGTCTACGCTTTTATCGATTCCTGGGAGACCAGTAGGGGTTTTCGAAATTCATTTTGAGGCATTCTGTAATCTGTGGACGTTCAGAGTGTTGATGAAACACAGAAATTGCATCGGTATTGAATACAACACGCACCACGAGCACTTTTCTCCATGGGAGTAATGTCTCAAACTGTCTACGCTTTTATCGATTCCTGGGAGACCAGTAGTAGTTTTGGAAACACAATTGGAAGCATTCTGTAATCTGTGGACGTTCAGAGTGTTGATGAAACACAGAAATTGCATCGGTATTGAATACAACACGCACCCCGATCACTTTTCTCCATGGGAGTAATGTCTCAAAGTGTCTACGCTTTTATCGATTCCTGGGAGACCAGTAGTAGTTTTCGAAATACATTTGGAGGCATTCTGTAATCTGTGGACGTTCAGAGTGTTGATGAAACACAGAAATTGCATCGGTATTGAATACAACACGCACCACGAGCACTTTTCTCCATGGGAGTAATGTCTCAAACTGTCTACGCTTTTATCGATTCCTGGGAGACCAGTAGTAGTTTTCGAAACACAATTGGAAGCATTCTGTAATCTGTGGACGTTCAGAGTGTTGATGAAACACAGAAATTGCATCGGTATTGAATACAACACGCACCACGAGCCCTTTTCTCCATGGGAGTAATGTCTCAAACTGTCTACGCTTTTATCGATTCCTGGGAGGCCAGTAGTAGTTTTCGAAACACAATTGGAAGCATTCTGTAATCTGTGGACGTTCAGAGTGTTGATGAAACACAGAAATTGCATCGGTATTGAATACAACACGCACCCCGAGCACTTTTCTCCATGGGAGTAATGTCTCAAACTGTCTACGCTTTTATCGATTCCTGGGAGACCAGTAGGGGTTTTCGAAATACATTTTGAGGCATTCTGTAATCTGTGGACGTTCAGAGTGTTGATGAAACACAGAAATTGCATCGGTATTGAATACAACACGCACCACGAGCACTTTTCTCCATGGGAGTAATGTCTCAAACTGTCTACGCTTTTATCGATTCCTGGGAGACCAGTAGTAGTTTTCGAAACACAATTGGAAGCATTCTGTAATCTGTGGACGTTCAGAGTGTTGATGAAACACAGAAATTGCATCGGTATTGAATACAACACGCACCCCGATCACTTTTCTCCATGGGAGTAATGTCTCAAAGTGTCTACGCTTTTATCGATTCCTGGGAGACCAGTAGTAGTTTTCGAAACACAATTGGAAGCATTCTGTAATCTGTGGACGTTCAGAGTGTTGATGAAACACAGAAATTGCATCGGTATTGAATACAACACGCACCACGAGCACTTTTCTCCATGGGAGTAATGTCTCAAACTGTCTACGCTTTTATCGATTCCTGGGAGACCAGTAGTAGTTTTCGAAACACAATTGGAAGCATTCTGTAATCTGTGGACGTTCAGAGTGTTGATGAAACACAGAAATTGCATCGGTATTGAATACAACACGCACCACGAGCACTTTTCTCCATGGGAGTAATGTATCAAACTGTCTACGCTTTTATCGATTCCTGGGAGACCAGTAGTAGTTTTCGAAACACAATTGGAAGCATTCTGTAATCTGTGGACGTTCAGAGTGTTGATGAAACACAGAAATTGCATCGGTATTGAATACAACACGCACCACGAGCACTTTTCTCCATGGGAGTAATGTATCAAACTGTCTACGCTTTTATCGATTCCTGGGAGACCAGTAGTAGTTTTCGAAACACAATTGGAAGCATTCTGTAATCTGTGGACGTTCAGAGTGTTGATGAAACACAGAAATTGCATCGGTATTGAATAAACCACGCACCACGAGCACTTTTCTCCATGGGAGTAATGTCTCAAACTGTCTACGCTTTTATCGATTCCTGGGAGACCAGTAGTAGTTTTCGAAATACAATTGGAAGCATTCTGTAATCTGTGGACGTTCAGAGTGTTGATGAAACACAGAAATTGCATCGGTATTGAATACAACACGCACCACGAGCACTTTTCTCCATGGGAGTAATGTCTCAAACTGTCTACGCTTTTATCGATTCCTGGGAGACCAGTAGTAGTTTTCGAAACACAATTGGAAGCATTCTGTAATCTGTGGACGTTCAGAGTGTTGATGAAACACAGAAATTGCATCGGTATTGAATAAACCACGCACCACGAGCACTTTTCTCCATGGGAGTAATGTCTCAAACTGTCTACGCTTTTATCGATTCCTGGGAGACCAGTAGTAGTTTTCGAAACACAATTGGAAGCATTCTGTAATCTGTGGACGTTCAGAGTGTTGATGAAACACAGAAATTGCATCGGTATTGAATACAACACGCACCACGAGCACTTTTCTCCATGGGAGTAATGTCTCAACTGTCTACGCTTTTATCGATTCCTGGGAGACCAGTAGTAGTTTTCGAAACACAATTGGAAGCATTCTGTAATCTATGGACGTTCAGAGTGTTGATGAAACACAGAAATTGCATCGGTATTGAATACAACACGCACCACGAGCACTTTTCTCCATGGGAGTAATGTCTCAAACTGTCTACGCTTTTATAGATTCCTGGGAGACCAGTAGTAGTTTTCGAAACACAATTGGAAGCATTCTGTAATCTGTGGACGTTCAGAGTGTTGATGAAACACAGAAATTGCATCGGTATTGAATACAACACGCACCACGAGCACTTTTCTCCATGGGAGTAATGTCTCAAACTGTCTACGCTTTTATCGATTCCTGGGAGACCAGTAGTAGTTTTCGAAACACAATTGGAGGCATTCTGTAATCTGTAGACGTTCAGAGTGTTGATGAAACACAGAAATTGCATCGGTATTTAATACAACACGCACCATGCGCACTTTTCTCCATGGGAGTAATGTCTCAAACTGTCTACGCTTTTATCGATTCCTGGGAGACCAGTAGTAGTTTTCGAAACACAATTGGAAGCATTCTGTAATCTGTGGACGTTCAGAGTGTTGATGAAACACAGAAATTGCATCGGTATTGAATACAACACGCACCACGAGCACTTTTCTCCATGGGAGTAATGTCTCAAACTGTCTACGCTTTTATCGATTCCTGGGAGACCAGTAGTAGTTTTCGAAACACAATTGGAAGCATTCTGTAATCTGTGGACGTTCAGAGTGTTGATGAAACACAGAAATTGCATCGGTATTGAATACAACACGCACCACGAGCACTTTTCTCCATGGGAGTAATGTCTCAAACTGTCTACGCTTTTATCGATTCCTGGGAGACCAGTAGTAGTTTTGAGAAATACATTTGGAGGCATTCTGTAATCTGTGGACGTTCAGAGTGTTGATGAAACACAGAAATTGCATCGGTATTGAATACAACACGCACCACGAGCACTTTTCTCCATGGGAGTAATGTCTCAAACTGTCTACGCTTTTATCGATTCCTGGGAGACCAGTAGTAGTTTTCGAAACACAATTGGAAGCATTCTGTAATCTGTGGACGTTCAGAGTGTTGATGAAACACAGAAATTGCATCGGTATTGAATACAACACGCACCACGAGCACTTTTCTCCATGGGAGTAATGTCTCAAACTGTCTACGCTTTTATCGATTCCTGGGAGACCAGTAGTAGTTTTCGAAACACAATTGGAAGCATTCTGTAATCTGTGGACGTTCAGAGTGTTGATGAAACACAGAAATTGCATCGGTATTGAATACAACACGCACCACGAGCACTTTTCTCCATGGGAGTAATGTCTCAAACTGTCTACGCTTTTATCGATTCCTGGGAGACCAGTAGTAGTTTTCGAAACACAATTGGAAGCATTCTGTAATCTGTGGACGTTCAGAGTGTTGATGAAACACAGAAATTGCATCGGTATTGAATACAACACGCACCACGAGCACTTTTCTCCATGGGAGTAATGTCTCAAACTGTCTACGCTTTTATCGATTCCTGGGAGACCAGTAGTAGTTTTCGAAACACAATTGGAAGCATTCTGTAATCTGTGGACGTTCAGAGTGTTGATGAAACACAGAAATAGCATCGGTATTGAATACAACACGCACCACGAGCACTTTTCTTCATGGGAGTAATGTCTCAAACTGTCTACGCTTTTATCGATTCCTGGGAGACCAGTAGTAGTTTTCGAAACACAATTGGAAGCATTCTGTAATCTGTGGACGTTCAGAGTGTTGATGAAACACAGAAATTGCATCGGTATTGAATACAACACGCACCACGAGCACTTTTCTCCATGGGAGTAATGTCTCAAACTGTCTACGCTTTTATCGATTCCTGGGAGACCAGTAGTAGTTTTCGAAACACAATTGGAAGCATTCTGTAATCTGTGGACGTTCAGAGTGTTGATGAAACACAGAAATTGCATCGGTATTGAATACAACACGCACCACGAGCACTTTTCTCCATGGGAGTAATGTCTCAAACTGTCTACGCTTTTATCGATTCCTGGGAGACCAGTAGTAGTTTTCGAAACACAATTGGAAGCATTCTGTAGTCTGTGGACGTTCAGAGTGTTGATGAAACACAGAAATTGCATCGGTATTGAATACAACACGCACCACGAGCACTTTTCTCCATGGGAGTAATGTCTCAAACTGTCTACGCTTTTATCGATTCCTGGGAGACCAGTAGTAGTTTTCGAAACGCAATTGGAAGCATTCTGTAATCTGTGGACGTTCAGAGTGTTGATGAAACACAGAAATTGCATCGGTATTGAATACAACACGCACCACGAGCACTTTTCTCCATGGGAGTAATGTCTCAAACTGTCTACGCTTTTATCGATTCTTGGGAGACCAGTAGTAGTTTTCGAAACACAATTGGAAGCATTCTGTAGTCTGTGGACGTTCAGAGTGTTGATGAAACACAGAAATTGCATCGGTATTGAATACAACACGCACCACGAGCACTTTTCTCCATGGGAGTAATGTCTCAAACTGTCTACGCTTTTATCGATTCCTGGGAGACCAGTAGTAGTTTTCGAAACACAATTGGAAGCATTCTGTAATCTGTGGACGTTCAGAGTGTTGATGAAACACAGAAATTGCATCGGTATTGAATACAACACGCACCACGAGCACTTTTCTCCATGGGAGTAATGTCTCAAACTGTCTACGCTTTTATCGATTCCTGGGAGACCAGTAGTAGTTTTCGAAACACAATTGGAAGCATTCTGTAGTCTGTGGACGTTCAGAGTGTTGATGAAACACAGAAATTGCATCGGTATTGAATACAACACGCACCACGAGCACTTTTCTCCATGGGAGTAATGTCTCAAACTGTCTACGCTTTTATCGATTCCTGGGAGACCAGTAGTAGTTTTCGAAACGCAATTGGAAGCATTCTGTAATCTGTGGACGTTCAGAGTGTTGATGAAACACAGAAATTGCATCGGTATTGAATACAACACGCACCACGAGCACTTTTCTCCATGGGAGTAATGTCTCAAACTGTCTACGCTTTTATCGATTCCTGGGAGACCAGTAGTAGTTTTCGAAACACAATTGGAAGCATTCTGTAGTCTGTGGACGTTCAGAGTGTTGATGAAACACAGAAATTGCATCGGTATTGAATACAACACGCACCACGAGCACTTTTCTCCATGGGAGTAATGTCTCAAACTGTCTACGCTTTTATCGATTCCTGGGAGACCAGTAGTAGTTTTCGAAACACAATTGGAAGCATTCTGTAATCTGTGGACGTTCAGAGTGTTGATGAAACACAGAAATTGCATCGGTATTGAATACAACACGCACCACGAGCACTTTTCTCCATGGGAGTAATGTCTCAAACTGTCTACGCTTTTATCGATTCCTGGGAGACCAGTAATAGTTTTCGAAATACATTTGGAGGCATTCTGTAATCTGTGGACGTTCAGAGTGTTGATGAAACAGAGAAATTGCATCGGTATTTAATACAACACGCACCACGAGCACTTTTCTCCATGGGAGTAATGTCTCAAACTGTCTACGCTTTTATCGATTCCTGGGAGACCAGTAGTAGTTTTCGAAACACAATTGGAAGCATTCTGTAATCTGTGGACGTTCAGAGTGTTGATGAAACACAGAAATTGCATCGGTATTGAATACAACACGCACCACGAGCACTTTTCTCCATGGGAGTAATGTCTCAAACTGTCTACGCTTTTATCGATTCCTGGGAGACCAGTAGTAGTTTTCGAAACACAATTGGAAGCATTCTGTAATCTGTGGACGTTCAGAGTGTTGATGAAACACAGAAATTGCATCGGTATTGAATACAACACGCACCACGAGCACTTTTCTCCATGGGAGTAATGTCTCAAACTGTCTACGCTTTTATCGATTCCTGGGAGACCAGTAGTAGTTTTCGAAACACAATTGGAAGCATTCTGTAATCTGTGGACGTTCAGAGTGTTGATGAAACACAGAAATTGCATCGGTATTGAATACAACACGCACCACGAGCACTTTTCTCCATGGGAGTAATGTCTCAAACTGTCTACGCTTCAGTCGATTCCTGGGAGACCAGTAGTAGTTTTCGAAACACAATTGGAAGCATTCTGTAATCTGTGGACGTTCAGAGTGTTGATGAAGCACAGAAATTGCATCGGTATTGAATACAACACGCACCACGAGCACTTTTCTCCATGGGAGTAATGTCTCAAACTGTCTACGCTTTTATCGATTCCTGGGAGACCAGTAGTAGTTTTCGAAACACAATTGGAAGCATTCTGTAATCTGTGGACGTTCAGAGTGTTGATGAAACACAGAAATTGCATCGGTATTGAATACAACACGCACCACGAGCACTTTTCTCCATGGGAGTAATGTCTCAAACTGTCTACGCTTTTATCGATTCCTGGGAGACCAGTAGTAGTTTTCGAAACACAATTGGAAGCATTCTGTAGTCTTTGGACGTTCAGAGTGTTGATGAAACACAGAAATTGCATCGGTATTGAATACAACACGCACCACGAGCACTTTTCTCCATGGGAGTAATGTCTCAAACTGTCTACGCTTTTATCGATTCCTGGGAGACCAGTAGTAGTTTTCGAAACACAATTGGAAGCATTCTGTAATCTGTGGACGTTCAGAGTGTTGATGAAACACAGAAATTGCATCGGTATTGAATACAACACCCACCATGCGCATTTTTCTCCATGTGAGTAATGTCTCAAACTGTCTACGCTTTTATCGATTCCTGGGAGACCAGTAGTAGTTTTCGAAACACAATTGGAAGCATTCTGTAATCTGTGGACGTTCAGAGTGTTGATGAAACACAGAAATTGCATCGGTATTGAATACAACACGCACCACGAGCACTTTTCTCCATGGGAGTAATGTCTCAAACTGTCTACGCTTTTATCGATTCCTGGGAGACCAGTAGTAGTTTTCGAAACACAATTGGAAGCATTCTGTAATCTGTGGACGTTCAGAGTGTTGATGAAACACAGAAATTGCATCGGTATTGAATACAACACGCACCACGAGTACTTTTCTCCATGGGAGTAATGTCTCAAACTGTCTACGCTTTTATCGATTCCTGGGAGACCAGTAGTAGTTTTCGAAACACAATTGGAAGCATTCTGTAATCTGTGGACGTTCAGAGTGTTGATGAAACACAGAAATTGCATCGGTATTGAATACAACACGCACCACGAGCACTTTTCTCCACGGGAGTAATGTCTCAAACTGTCTACGCTTTCATCGATTCCTGGGAGACCAGTAGTAGTTTTCGAAACACAATTGGAAGCATTCTGTAATCTGTGGACGTTCAGAGTGTTGATGAAACACAGAAATTGCATCGGTATTGAATACAACACGCACCATGCGCATTTTTCTCCATGGGAGTAATGTCTCAAACTGTCTACGCTTTTATCGATTCCTAGGAGACCAGTAGTAGTTTTCGAAACACAATTGGAAGCATTCTGTAGTCTGTGGACGTTCAGAGTGTTGATGAAACACAGAAATTGCATCGGTATTGAATACAACACGCACCACGAGCACTTTTCTCCATGGGAGTAATGTCTCAAACTGTCTACGCTTTTATCGATTCCTGGGAGACCAGTAGTAGTTTTCGAAACGCAATTGGAAGCATTCTGTAATCTGTGGATGTTCAGAGTGTTGATGAAACACAGAAATTGCATCGGTATTGAATACAACACGCACCATGCGCATTTTTCTCCATGTGAGTAATGTCTCAAACTGTCTACGCTTTTATCGATTCCTGGGAGACCAGTAGTACTTTTCGAAACACAATTGGAAGCATTCTGTAATCTGTGGACGTTCAGAGTGTTGATGAAACACAGAAATTGCATCGGTATTGAATACAACACGCACCACGAGCACTTTTCTCCATGGGAGTAATGTCTCAAACTGTCTACGCTTTTATCGATTCCTGGGAGACCAGTAGTAGTTTTCGAAACACAATTGGAAGCATTCTGTAATCTGTGGACGTTCAGAGTGTTGATGGAACACAGAAATTGCATCGGTATTGAATACAACACGCACCACGAGCACTTTTCTCCATGGGAGTAATGTCTCAAACTGTCTACGCTTTTATCGATTCCTGGGAGACCAGTAGTAGTTTTCGAAACACAATTGGAAGCATTCTGTAAACTGTGGACGTTCAGAGTGTTGATGAAACACAGAAATTGCATCGGTATTGAATACAACACGCACCACGAGCACTTTTCTCCACGGGAGTAATGTCTCAAACTGTCTACGCTTTCATCGATTCCTGGGAGACCAGTAGTAGTTTTCGAAACACAATTGGAAGCATTCTGTAATCTGTGGACGTTCAGAGTGTTGATGAAACACAGAAATTGCATCGGTATTGAATACAACACGCACCACGAGCACTTTTCTCCATGGGAGTAATGTCTCAAACTGTCTACGCTTTTATCGATTCCTGGGAGACCAGTAGTAGTTTTCGAAATACATTTGGAGGCATTCTGTAATCTGTGGACGTTCAGAGTGTTGATGAAACACAGAAATTGCATCGGTATTGAACACAACACGCACCACGAGCACTTTTCTCCATGGGAGTAATGTCTCAAACTGTCTACGCTTTTATCGATTCCTGGGAGACCAGTAGTAGTTTTCGAAACACAATTGGATGCATTCTGTAATCTGTGGACGTTCAGAGTGTTGATGAAACACAGAAATTGCATCGGTATTGAATACAACACGCACCACGAGCACTTTTCTCCATGGGAGTAATGTCTCAAACTGTCTACGCTTTTATCGATTCCTGGGAGACCAGTAGTAGTTTTCGAAACACAATTGGAAGCATTCTGTAATCTGTGGACGTTCAGAGTGTTGATGAAACACAGAAATTGCATCGGTATTGAATACAACACGCACCATGCGCATTTTTCTCCATGTGAGTAATGTCTCAAACTGTCTACGCTTTTATCGATTCCTGGGAGACCAGTAGTAGTTTTCGAAACACAATTGGAAGCATTCTGTAATCTGTGGACGTTCAGAGTGTTGATGAAGCACAGAAATTGCATCGGTATTGAATACAACACGCACCACGAGCACTTTTCTCCACGGGAGTAATGTCTCAAACTGTCTACGCTTTCATCGATTCCTGGGAGACCAGTAGTAGTTTTCGAAACACAATTGGAAGCATTCTGTAATCTGTGGACGTTCAGAGTGTTGATGAAACACAGAAATTGCATCGGTATTGAATACAACACGCACCATGCGCATTTTTCTCCATGGGAGTAATGTCTCAAACTGTCTACGCTTTTATCGATTCCTAGGAGACCAGTAGTAGTTTTCGAAACACAATTGGAAGCATTCTGTAGTCTGTGGACGTTCAGAGTGTTGATGAAACACAGAAATTGCATCGGTATTGAATACAACACGCACCACGAGCACTTTTCTCCATGGGAGTAATGTCTCAAACTGTCTACGCTTTTATCGATTCCTGGGAGACCAGTAGTAGTTTTCGAAACGCAATTGGAAGCATTCTGTAATCTGTGGATGTTCAGAGTGTTGATGAAACACAGAAATTGCATCGGTATTGAATACTACACGCACCATGCGCATTTTTCTCCATGTGAGTAATGTCTCAAACTGTCTACGCTTTTATCGATTCCTGGGAGACCAGTAGTACTTTTCGAAACACAATTGGAAGCATTCTGTAATCTGTGGACGTTCAGAGTGTTGATGAAACACAGAAATTGCATCGGTATTGAATACAACACGCACCACGAGCACTTTTCTCCATGGGAGTAATGTCTCAAACTGTCTACGCTTTTATCGATTCCTGGGAGACCAGTAGTAGTTTTCGAAACACAATTGGAAGCATTCTGTAATCTGTGGACGTTCAGAGTGTTGATGGAACACAGAAATTGCATCGGTATTGAATACAACACGCACCACGAGCACTTTTCTCCATGGGAGTAATGTCTCAAACTGTCTACGCTTTTATCGATTCCTGGGAGACCAGTAGTAGTTTTCGAAACACAATTGGAAGCATTCTGTAAACTGTGGACGTTCAGAGTGTTGATGAAACACAGAAATTGCATCGGTATTGAATACAACACGCACCACGAGCACTTTTCTCCACGGGAGTAATGTCTCAAACTGTCTACGCTTTCATCGATTCCTGGGAGACCAGTAGTAGTTTTCGAAACACAATTGGAAGCATTCTGTAATCTGTGGACGTTCAGAGTGTTGATGAAACACAGAAATTGCATCGGTATTGAATACAACACGCACCACGAGCACTTTTCTCCATGGGAGTAATGTCTCAAACTGTCTACGCTTTTATCGATTCCTGGGAGACCAGTAGTAGTTTTCGAAATACATTTGGAGGCATTCTGTAATCTGTGGACGTTCAGAGTGTTGATGAAACACAGAAATTGCATCGGTATTGAACACAACACGCACCACGAGCACTTTTCTCCATGGGAGTAATGTCTCAAACTGTCTACGCTTTTATCGATTCCTGGGAGACCAGTAGTAGTTTTCGAAACACAATTGGATGCATTCTGTAATCTGTGGACGTTCAGAGTGTTGATGAAACACAGAAATTGCATCGGTATTGAATACAACACGCACGACGAGCACTTTTCTCCATGGGAGTAATGTCTCAAACTGTCTACGCTTTTATCGATTCCTGGGAGACCAGTAGTAGTTTTCGAAACACAATTGGAAGCATTCTGTAATCTGTGGACGTTCAGAGTGTTGATGAAACACAGAAATTGCATCGGTATTGAATACAACACGCACCATGCGCATTTTTCTCCATGTGAGTAATGTCTCAAACTGTCTACGCTTTTATCGATTCCTGGGAGACCAGTAGTACTTTTCGAAACACAATTGGAAGCATTCTGTAATCTGTGGACGTTCAGAGTGTTGATGAAACACAGAAATTGCATCGGTATTGAATACAACACGCACCACGAGCACTTTTCTCCATGGGAGTAATGTCTCAAACTGTCTACGCTTTTATCGATTCCTGGGAGACCAGTAGTAGTTTTCGAAACAAAATTGGAGGCATTCTGTAATCTGTGGACGTTCAGAGTGTTGATGAAACACAGAAATTGCATCGGTATTGAACACAACACGCACCACGAGCACTTTTCTCCATGGGAGTAATGTCTCAAACTGTCTACGCTTTTATCGATTCCTGGGAGACCAGTAGTAGTTTTCGAAACACAATTGGATGCATTCTGTAATCTGTGGACGTTCAGAGTGTTGATGAAACACAGAAATTGCATCGGTATTGAATACAACACGCACGACGAGCACTTTTCTCCATGGGAGTAATGTCTCAAACTGTCTACGCTTTTATCGATTCCTGGGAGACCAGTAGTAGTTTTCGAAACACAATTGGAAGCATTCTGTAATCTGTGGACGTTCAGAGTGTTGATGAAACACAGAAATTGCATCGGTATTGAATACAACACGCACCACGAGCACTTTTCTCCTTGGGAGTAATGTCTCAAACTGTCTACGCTTTTATCGATTCCTGGGAGACCAGTAGTAGTTTTCGAAACACAATTGGAAGCATTCTGTAATCTGTGGACGTTCAGAGTGTTGATGAAACACAGAAATTGCATCGGTATTGAATACAACACGCACCACGAGCACTTTTCTCCATGGGAGTAATGTCTCAAACTGTCTACGCTTTTATCGATTCCTGGGAGACCAGTAGTAGTTTTCGAAACACAATTGGAAGCATTCTGTAATCTGTGGACGTTCAGAGTGTTGATGAAACACAGAAATTGCATCGGTATTGAATACAACACGCACCACGAGCACTTTTCTCCATGGGAGTAATGTATCAAACTGTCTACGATTTTATCGATTCCTGGGAGACCAGTAGTAGTTTTCGAAACACAATTGGAAGCATTCTGTAATCTGTGGACGTTCAGAGTGTTGATGAAACACAGAAATTGCATCCGTATTGAATACAACACGCACCACGAGCACTTTTCTCCATGGGAGTAATGTCTCAAAGTGTCTACGCTTTTATCGATTCCTGGGAGACCAGTAGTAGTTTTCGAAACACAATTGGAAGCATTCTGTAATCTGTGGACGTTCAGAGTGTTGATGAAACACAGAAATTGCATCGGTATTGAATACAACACGCACCACGAGCACTTTTCTCCATGGGAGTAATGTCTCAAACTGTCTACGCTTTTATCGATTCCTGGGAGACCAGTAGTAGTTTTCGAAACACAATTGGAAGCATTCTGTTATCTGTGGACGTTCAGAGTGTTGATGAAACACAGAAATTGCATCGGTATTGAATACAACACGCACCACGAGCACTTTTCTCCATGGGAGTAATGTCTCAAACTGTCTACGCTTTTATCGATTCCTGGGAGACCAGTAGTAGTTTTCGAAACACAATTGGAAGCATTCTGTAATCTGTGGACGTTCAGAGTGTTGATGAAACACAGAAATTGCATCGGTATTGAATACAACACGCACCACGAGCACTTTTCTCCATGGGAGTAATGTCTCAAACTGTCTACGCTTTTATTGATTCCTGGGAGACCAGTAGTAGTTTTCGAAACACAATTGGAAGCATTCTGTAATCTGTGGACGTTCAGAGTGTTGATGAAACACAGAAATTGCATCGGTATTGAATACAACACGCACCACGAGCACTTTTCTCCATGGGAGTAATGTCTCAAACTGTCTACGCTTTTATCGATTCCTGGGAGACCAGTAGTAGTTTTCGAAACACAATTGGAAGCACTCTGTAGTCTGTGGACGTTCAGAGTGTTGATGAAACACAGAAATTGCATCGGTATTGAATACAACACGCACCACGAGCACTTTTCTCCATGGGAGTAATGTCTCAAACTGTCTACGCTTTTATCGATTCCTGGGAGACCAGTAGTAGTTTTCGAAACATAATTGGAGGCATTCTGTAATCTGTGGACGTTCAGAGTGTTGATGAAACACAGAAATTGCATCGGTATTGAATACAACACGCACCACGAGCACTTTTCTCCATGGGAGTAATGTCTCAAACTGTCTACGCTTTTATCGATTCCTGGGAGACCAGTAGTAGTTTTCGAAACACAATTGGAAGCATTCTGTAATCTGTGGACGTTCAGAGTGTTGATGAAACACACAAATTGCATCGGTATTGAATACAACACGCACCACGAGCACTTTTCTCCATGGGAGTAATGTCTCAAACTGTCTACGCTTTTATCGATTCCTGGGAGACCAGTAGTAGTTTTCGAAACACAATTGGAAGCATTCTGTAGTCTGTGGACGTTCAGAGTGTTGATGAAACACAGAAATTGCATCGGTATTGAATACAACACGCACCACGAGCACTTTTCTCCATGGGAGTAATGTCTCAAACTGTCTACGCTTTTATCGATTCCTGGGAGACCAGTAGTAGTTTTCGAAACGCAATTGGAAGCATTCTGTAATCTGTGGACGTTCAGAGTGTTGATGAAACACAGAAATTGCATCGGTATTGAATACAACACGCACCACGAGCACTTTTCTCCATGGGAGTAATGTCTCAAACTGTCTACGCTTTTATCGATTCCTGGGAGACCAGTAGTAGTTTTCGAAACACAATTGGAAGCATTCTGTAATCTGTGGACGTTCAGAGTGTTGATGAAACACAGAAATTGCATCGGTATTGAATACAACACGCACCACGAGCACTTTTCTCCATGGGAGTAATGTCTCAAACTGTCTACGCTTTTATCGATTCCTGGGAGACCAGTAGTAGTTTTCGAAACACAATTGGAAGCATTCTGTAATCTGTGGACGTTCAGAGTGTTGATGAAACACAGAAATTGCATCGGTATTGAATACAACACGCACCACGAGCACTTTTCTCCATGGGAGTAATGTCTCAAACTGTCTACGCTTTTATTGATTCCTGGGAGACCAGTAGTAGTTTTCGAAACGCAATTGGAAGCATTCTGTAATCTGTGGACGTTCAGAGTGTTGATGAAACACAGAAATTGCATCGGTATTGAATACAACACGCACCACGAGCACTTTTCTCCATGGGAGTAATGTCTCAAACTGTCTACGCTTTTATCGATTCCTGGGAGACCAGTAGTAGTTTTCGAAACACAATTGGAAGCATTCTGTAGTCTGTGGACGTTCAGAGTGTTGATGAAACACAGAAATTGCATCGGTATTGAATACAACACGCACCACGAGCACTTTTCTCCATGGGAGTAATGTCTCAAACTGTCTACGCTTTTATCGATTCCTGGGAGACCAGTAGTAGTTTTCGAAACGCAATTGGAAGCATTCTGTAATCTGTGGACGTTCAGAGTGTTGATGAAACACAGAAATTGCATCGGTATTGAATACAACACGCACCACGAGCACTTTTCTCCACGGGAGTAATGTCTCAAACTGTCTACGCTTTCATCGATTCCTGGGAGACCAGTAGTAGTTTTCGAAACACAATTGGATGCATTCTGTAATCTGTGGACGTTCAGAGTGTTGATGAAACACAGAAATTGCATCGGTATTGAATACAACACGCACGACGAGCACTTTTCTCCATGGGAGTAATGTCTCAAACTGTCTACGCTTTTATCGATTCCTGGGAGACCAGTAGTAGTTTTCGAAACACAATTGGAAGCATTCTGTAATCTGTGGACGTTCAGAGTGTTGATGAAACACAGAAATTGCATCGGTATTGAATACAACACGCACCATGCGCATTTTTCTCCATGTGAGTAATGTCTCAAACTGTCTACGCTTTTATCGATTCCTGGGAGACCAGTAGTACTTTTCGAAACACAATTGGAAGCATTCTGTAATCTGTGGACGTTCAGAGTGTTGATGAAACACAGAAATTGCATCGGTATTGAATACAACACGCACCACGAGCACTTTTCTCCATGGGAGTAATGTCTCAAACTGTCTACGCTTTTATCGATTCCTGGGAGACCAGTAGTAGTTTTCGAAACAAAATTGGAGGCATTCTGTAATCTGTGGACGTTCAGAGTGTTGATGAAACACAGAAATTGCATCGGTATTGAACACAACACGCACCACGAGCACTTTTCTCCATGGGAGTAATGTCTCAAACTGTCTACGCTTTTATCGATTCCTGGGAGACCAGTAGTAGTTTTCGAAACACAATTGGATGCATTCTGTAATCTGTGGACGTTCAGAGTGTTGATGAAACACAGAAATTGCATCGGTATTGAATACAACACGCACGACGAGCACTTTTCTCCATGGGAGTAATGTCTCAAACTGTCTACGCTTTTATCGATTCCTGGGAGACCAGTAGTAGTTTTCGAAACACAATTGGAAGCATTCTGTAATCTGTGGACGTTCAGAGTGTTGATGAAACACAGAAATTGCATCGGTATTGAATACAACACGCACCACGAGCACTTTTCTCCTTGGGAGTAATGTCTCAAACTGTCTACGCTTTTATCGATTCCTGGGAGACCAGTAGTAGTTTTCGAAACACAATTGGAAGCATTCTGTAATCTGTGGACGTTCAGAGTGTTGATGAAACACAGAAATTGCATCGGTATTGAATACAACACGCACCACGAGCACTTTTCTCCATGGGAGTAATGTCTCAAACTGTCTACGCTTTTATCGATTCCTGGGAGACCAGTAGTAGTTTTCGAAACACAATTGGAAGCATTCTGTAATCTGTGGACGTTCAGAGTGTTGATGAAACACAGAAATTGCATCGGTATTGAATACAACACGCACCACGAGCACTTTTCTCCATGGGAGTAATGTATCAAACTGTCTACGATTTTATCGATTCCTGGGAGACCAGTAGTAGTTTTCGAAACACAATTGGAAGCATTCTGTAATCTGTGGACGTTCAGAGTGTTGATGAAACACAGAAATTGCATCCGTATTGAATACAACACGCACCACGAGCACTTTTCTCCATGGGAGTAATGTCTCAAAGTGTCTACGCTTTTATCGATTCCTGGGAGACCAGTAGTAGTTTTCGAAACACAATTGGAAGCATTCTGTAATCTGTGGACGTTCAGAGTGTTGATGAAACACAGAAATTGCATCGGTATTGAATACAACACGCACCACGAGCACTTTTCTCCATGGGAGTAATGTCTCAAACTGTCTACGCTTTTATCGATTCCTGGGAGACCAGTAGTAGTTTTCGAAACACAATTGGAAGCATTCTGTTATCTGTGGACGTTCAGAGTGTTGATGAAACACAGAAATTGCATCGGTATTGAATACAACACGCACCACGAGCACTTTTCTCCATGGGAGTAATGTCTCAAACTGTCTACGCTTTTATCGATTCCTGGGAGACCAGTAGTAGTTTTCGAAACACAATTGGATGCATTCTGTAATCTGTGGACGTTCAGAGTGTTGATGAAACACAGAAATTGCATCGGTATTGAATACAACACGCACGACGAGCACTTTTCTCCATGGGAGTAATGTCTCAAACTGTCTACGCTTTTATCGATTCCTGGGAGACCAGTAGTAGTTTTCGAAACACAATTGGAAGCATTCTGTAATCTGTGGACGTTCAGAGTGTTGATGAAACACAGAAATTGCATCGGTATTGAATACAACACGCACCACGAGCACTTTTCTCCTTGGGAGTAATGTCTCAAACTGTCTACGCTTTTATCGATTCCTGGGAGACCAGTAGTAGTTTTCGAAACACAATTGGAAGCATTCTGTAATCTGTGGACGTTCAGAGTGTTGATGAAACACAGAAATTGCATCGGTATTGAATACAACACGCACCACGAGCACTTTTCTCCATGGGAGTAATGTCTCAAACTGTCTACGCTTTTATCGATTCCTGGGAGACCAGTAGTAGTTTTCGAAACACAATTGGAAGCATTCTGTAATCTGTGGACGTTCAGAGTGTTGATGAAACACAGAAATTGCATCGGTATTGAATACAACACGCACCACGAGCACTTTTCTCCATGGGAGTAATGTATCAAACTGTCTACGATTTTATCGATTCCTGGGAGACCAGTAGTAGTTTTCGAAACACAATTGGAAGCATTCTGTAATCTGTGGACGTTCAGAGTGTTGATGAAACACAGAAATTGCATCCGTATTGAATACAACACGCACCACGAGCACTTTTCTCCATGGGAGTAATGTCTCAAAGTGTCTACGCTTTTATCGATTCCTGGGAGACCAGTAGTAGTTTTCGAAACACAATTGGAAGCATTCTGTAATCTGTGGACGTTCAGAGTGTTGATGAAACACAGAAATTGCATCGGTATTGAATACAACACGCACCACGAGCACTTTTCTCCATGGGAGTAATGTCTCAAACTGTCTACGCTTTTATCGATTCCTGGGAGACCAGTAGTAGTTTTCGAAACACAATTGGAAGCATTCTGTTATCTGTGGACGTTCAGAGTGTTGATGAAACACAGAAATTGCATCGGTATTGAATACAACACGCACCACGAGCACTTTTCTCCATGGGAGTAATGTCTCAAACTGTCTACGCTTTTATCGATTCCTGGGAGACCAGTAGTAGTTTTCGAAACACAATTGGAAGCATTCTGTAATCTGTGGACGTTCAGAGTGTTGATGAAACACAGAAATTGCATCGGTATTGAATACAACACGCACCACGAGCACTTTTCTCCATGGGAGTAATGTCTCAAACTGTCTACGCTTTTATTGATTCCTGGGAGACCAGTAGTAGTTTTCGAAACACAATTGGAAGCATTCTGTAATCTGTGGACGTTCAGAGTGTTGATGAAACACAGAAATTGCATCGGTATTGAATACAACACGCACCACGAGCACTTTTCTCCATGGGAGTAATGTCTCAAACTGTCTACGCTTTTATCGATTCCTGGGAGACCAGTAGTAGTTTTCGAAACACAATTGGAAGCACTCTGTAGTCTGTGGACGTTCAGAGTGTTGATGAAACACAGAAATTGCATCGGTATTGAATACAACACGCACCACGAGCACTTTTCTCCATGGGAGTAATGTCTCAAACTGTCTACGCTTTTATCGATTCCTGGGAGACCAGTAGTAGTTTTCGAAACATAATTGGAGGCATTCTGTAATCTGTGGACGTTCAGAGTGTTGATGAAACACAGAAATTGCATCGGTATTGAATACAACACGCACCACGAGCACTTTTCTCCATGGGAGTAATGTCTCAAACTGTCTACGCTTTTATCGATTCCTGGGAGACCAGTAGTAGTTTTCGAAACACAATTGGAAGCATTCTGTAATCTGTGGACGTTCAGAGTGTTGATGAAACACACAAATTGCATCGGTATTGAATACAACACGCACCACGAGCACTTTTCTCCATGGGAGTAATGTCTCAAACTGTCTACGCTTTTATCGATTCCTGGGAGACCAGTAGTAGTTTTCGAAACACAATTGGAAGCATTCTGTAGTCTGTGGACGTTCAGAGTGTTGATGAAACACAGAAATTGCATCGGTATTGAATACAACACGCACCACGAGCACTTTTCTCCATGGGAGTAATGTCTCAAACTGTCTACGCTTTTATCGATTCCTGGGAGACCAGTAGTAGTTTTCGAAACGCAATTGGAAGCATTCTGTAATCTGTGGACGTTCAGAGTGTTGATGAAACACAGAAATTGCATCGGTATTGAATACAACACGCACCACGAGCACTTTTCTCCATGGGAGTAATGTCTCAAACTGTCTACGCTTTTATCGATTCCTGGGAGACCAGTAGTAGTTTTCGAAACACAATTGGAAGCATTCTGTAATCTGTGGACGTTCAGAGTGTTGATGAAACACAGAAATTGCATCGGTATTGAATACAACACGCACCACGAGCACTTTTCTCCATGGGAGTAATGTCTCAAACTGTCTACGCTTTTATCGATTCCTGGGAGACCAGTAGTAGTTTTCGAAACACAATTGGAAGCATTCTGTAATCTGTGGACGTTCAGAGTGTTGATGAAACACAGAAATTGCATCGGTATTGAATACAACACGCACCACGAGCACTTTTCTCCATGGGAGTAATGTCTCAAACTGTCTACGCTTTTATTGATTCCTGGGAGACCAGTAGTAGTTTTCGAAACGCAATTGGAAGCATTCTGTAATCTGTGGACGTTCAGAGTGTTGATGAAACACAGAAATTGCATCGGTATTGAATACAACACGCACCACGAGCACTTTTCTCCATGGGAGTAATGTCTCAAACTGTCTACGCTTTTATCGATTCCTGGGAGACCAGTAGTAGTTTTCGAAACACAATTGGAAGCATTCTGTAGTCTGTGGACGTTCAGAGTGTTGATGAAACACAGAAATTGCATCGGTATTGAATACAACACGCACCACGAGCACTTTTCTCCATGGGAGTAATGTCTCAAACTGTCTACGCTTTTATCGATTCCTGGGAGACCAGTAGTAGTTTTCGAAACGCAATTGGAAGCATTCTGTAATCTGTGGACGTTCAGAGTGTTGATGAAACACAGAAATTGCATCGGTATTGAATACAACACGCACCACGAGCACTTTTCTCCATGGGAGTAATGTCTCAAACTGTCTACGCTTTTATCGATTCCTGGGAGACCAGTAGTAGTTTTCGAAACACAATTGGAAGCATTCTGTAATCTGTGGACGTTCAGAGTGTTGATGAAACACAGAAATTGCATCGGTATTGAATACAACACGCACCACGAGCACTTTTCTCCATGGGAGTAATGTCTCAAACTGTCTACGCTTTTATCGATTCCTGGGAGACCAGTAGTAGTTTTTGAAACACAATTGGAAGCATTCTGTAATCTGTGGACGTTCAGAGTGTTGATGAAACACAGAAATTGCATCGGTATTGAATACAACACGCACCACGAGCACTTTTCTCCATGGGAGTAATGTCTCAAACTGTCTACGCTTTTATCGATTCCTGGGAGACCAGTAGTAGTTTTCGAAACACAATTGGAAGCATTCTGTAATCTGTGGACGTTCAGAGTGTTGATGAAACACAGAAATTGCATCGGTATTGAATACAACACGCACCACGAGCACTTTTCTCCATGGGAGTAATGTCTCAAACTGTCTACGCTTTTATTGATTCCTGGGAGACCAGTAGTGGTTTTCGAAACGCAATTGGAAGCATTCTGTAATCTGTGGACGTTCAGAGTGTTGATGAAACACAGAAATTGCATCGGTATTGAATACAACACGCACGACGAGCACTTTTCTCCATGGGAGTAATGTCTCAAACTGTCTACGCTTTTATCGATTCCTGGGAGACCAGTAGTAGTTTTCGAAACACAATTGGAAGCATTCTGTAGTCTGTGGACGTTCAGAAAGTTGATGAAACACAGAAATTGCATCGGTATTGAATACAACACGCACCACGAGCACTTTTCTCCATGGGAGTAATGTCTCAAACTGTCTACGCTTTTATCGATTCCTGGGAGACCAGTAGTAGTTTTCGAAACATAATTGGAGGCATTCTGTAATCTGTAGACGTTCAGAGTGTTGATGAAACACAGAAATTGCATCGGTATTGAATACAACACGCACCATGCGCACTTTTCTCCATGTGAGTAATGTCTCAAACTGTCTACGCTTTTATCGATTCCTGGGAGACCAGTAGTAGTTTTCGAAACACAATTGGAAGCATTCTGTAATCTGTGGAGGTTCAGAGTGTTGATGAAACACAGAAATTGCATCGGTATTGAATACAACACGCACCACGAGCACTTTTCTCCATGAGAGTAATGTCTCAAACTGTCTACGCTTTTATCGATTCCTGGGAGACCAGTAGTAGTTTTCGAAACACAATTGGAAGCATTCTGTAATCTGTGGACGTTCAGAGTGTTGATGAAACACAGAAATTGCATCGGTATTGAATACAACACGCACCACGAGCACTTTTCTCCATGGGAGTAATGTCTCAAACTGTCTACGCTTTTATCGATTCCTGGGAGACCTGTAGTAGTTTTCGAAACACAATTGGAAGCATTCTGTAATCTGTGGACGTTCAGAGTGTTGATGAAACACAGAAATTGCATCGGTATTGAATACAACACGCACCACGAGCACTTTTCTCCACGGGAGTAATGTCTCAAACTGTCTACGCTTTCATCGATTCCTGGGAGACCAGTAGTAGTTTTCGAAACACAATTGGAAGCATTCTGTAATCTGTGGACGTTCAGAGTGTTGATGAAACACAGAAATTGCATCGGTATTGAATACAACACGCACCACGAGCACTTTTCTCCATGGGAGTAATGTCTCAAACTGTCTACGCTTTTATCGATTCCTGGGAGACCAGTAGTAGTTTCCGAAACGCAATTGGAAGCATTCTGTAATCTGTGGACGTTCAGAGTGTTGATGAAACACAGAAATTGCATCGGTATTGAATACAACACGCACCATGCGCATTTTTCTCCATGTGAGTAATGTCTCAAACTGTCTACGCTTTTATCGATTCCTGGGAGACCAGTAGTAGTTTTCGAAACACAATTGGAAGCATTCTGTAATCTGTGGACGTTCAGAGTGTTGATGAAACACAGAAATTGCATCGGTATTGAATACAACACGCACCACGAGCACTTTTCTCCATGGGAGTAATGTCTCAAACTGTCTACGCTTTTATCGATTCCTGGGAGACCAGTAGTAGTTTTCGAAACACAATTGGAAGCATTCTGTAATCTGTGGACGTTCAGAGTGTTGATGAAACACAGAAATTGCATCGGTATTGAATACAACACGCACCACGAGCACTTTTCTCCATGGGAGTAATGTCTCAAACTGTCTACGCTTTTATCGATTCCTGGGAGACCAGTAGTAGTTTTCGAAACACAATTGGAAGCATTCTGTAGTCTGTGGACGTTCAGAGTGTTGATGAAACACAGAAATTGCATCGGTAGTGAATACAACACGCACCACGAGCACTTTTCTCCATGGGAGTAATGTCTCAAACTGTCTACGCTTTTATCGATTCCTGGGAGACCAGTAGTAGTTTTCGAAACGCAATTGGAAGCATTCTGTAATCTGTGGACGTTCAGAGTGTTGATGAAACACAGAAATTGCATCGGTATTGAATACAACACGCACCACGAGCACTTTTCTCCATGGGAGTAATGTCTCAAACTGTCTACGCTTTTATCGATTCCTGGGAGACCAGTAGTAGTTTTCGAAACACAATTGGAAGCATTCTGTAATCTGTGGACGTTCAGAGTGTTGATGAAACACAGAAATTGCATCGGTATTGAATACAACACGCACCACGAGCACTTTTCTCCATGGGAGTAATGTCTCAAACTGTCTACGCTTTTATCGATTCCTGGGAGACCAGTAGTAGTTTTCGAAACACAATTGGAAGCATTCTGTAATCTGTGGACGTTCAGAGTGTTGATGAAACACAGAAATTGCATCGGTATTGAATACAACACGCACCACGAGCACTTTTCTCCACGGGAGTAATGTCTCAAACTGTCTACGCTTTCATCGATTCCTGGGAGACCAGTAGTAGTTTTCGAAACACAATTGGAAGCATTCTGTAATCTGTGGACGTTCAGAGTGTTGATGAAACACAGAAATTGCATCGGTATTGAATACAACACGCACCACGAGCACTTTTCTCCATGGGAGTAATGTCTCAAACTGTCTACGCTTTTATCGATTCCTGGGAGACCAGTAGTAGTTTTCGAAACGCAATTGGAAGCATTCTGTAATCTGTGGACGTTCAGAGTGTTGATGAAACACAGAAATTGCATCGGTATTGAATACAACACGCACCATGCGCATTTTTCTCCATGTGAGTAATGTCTCAAACTGTCTACGCTTTTATCGATTCCTGGGAGACCAGTAGTAGTTTTCGAAACACAATTGGAAGCATTCTGTAATCTGTGGACGTTCAGAGTGTTGATGAAACACAGAAATTGCATCGGTATTGAATACAACACGCACCACGAGCACTTTTCTCCATGGGAGTAATGTCTCAAACTGTCTACGCTTTTATCGATTCCTGGGAGACCAGTAGTAGTTTTCGAAACACAATTGGAAGCATTCTGTAATCTGTGGACGTTCAGAGTGTTGATGAAACACAGAAATTGCATGGGTATTGAATACAACACGCACCACGAGCACTTTTCTCCATGGGAGTAATGTCTCAAACTGTCTACGTTTTTATCGATTCCTGGGAGACCAGTAGTAGTTTTCGAAACACAATTGGAAGCATTCTGTAGTCTGTGGACGTTCAGAGTGTTGATGAAACACAGAAATTGCATCGGTATTGAATACAACACGCACCACGAGCACTTTTCTCCATGGGAGTAATGTCTCAAACTGTCTACGCTTTTATCGATTCCTGGGAGACCAGTAGTAGTTTTCGAAACGCAATTGGAAGCATTCTGTAATCTGTGGACGTTCAGAGTGTTGATGAAACACAGAAATTGCATCGGTATTGAATACAACACGCACCATGCGCATTTTTCTCCATGTGAGTAATGTCTCAAACTGTCTACGCTTTTATTGATTCCTGGGAGACCAGTAGTAGTTTTCGAAACACAATTGGAAGCATTCTGTAATCTGTGGACGTTCAGAGTGTTGATGAAACACAGAAATTGCATCGGTATTGAATACAACACGCACCATGAGCACTTTTCTCCATGGGAGTAATGTCTCAAACTGTCTACGATTTTATCGATTCCTGGGAGACCAGTAGTAGTTTTCGAAACACAATTGGAAGCATTCTGTAATCTGTGGACGTTCAGAGTGTTGATGAAACACAGAAATTGCATCGGTATTGAATACAACACGCACCACGAGCACTTTTCTCCATGGGAGTAATGTCTCAAACTGTCTACGCTTTTATCGATTCCTGGGAGACCAGCAGTAGTTTTCGAAACACAATTGGAAGCATTCTGTAATCTGTGGACGTTCAGAGTGTTGATGAAACACAGAAATTGCATCGGTATTGAATACAACACGCACCACGAGCACTTTTCTCCACGGGAGTAAAGTCTCAAACTGTCTACGCTTTCATCGATTCCTGGGAGACCAGTAGTAGTTTTCGAAACACAATTGGAAGCATTCTGTAATCTGTGGACGTTCAGAGTGTTGATGAAACACAGAAATTGCATCGGTATTGAATACAACACGCACCACGAGCACTTTTCTCCATGGGAGTAATGTCTCAAACTGTCTACGCTTTCATCGATTCCTGGGAGACCAGTAGTAGTTTTCGAAACACAATTGGAAGCATTCTGTAATCTGTGGACGTTCAGAGTGTTGATGAAACACAGAAATTGCATCGGTATTGAATACAACACGCACCACGAGCACTTTTCTCCATGGGAGTAATGTCTCAAACTGTCTACGCTTTTATCGATTCCTGGGAGACCAGTAGTAGTTTTCGAAACACAATTGGAAGCATTCTGTAATCTGTGGACGTTCAGAGTGTTGATGAAACACAGAAATTGCATCGGTATTGAATTCAACACGCACGACGAGCACTTTTCTCCATGGGAGTAATGTCTCAAACTGTCTACGCTTTTATCGATTCCTGGGAGACCAGTAGTAGTTTTCGAAACACAATTGGAAGCATTCTGTAATCTGTGGACGTTCAGAGTGTTGATGAAACACAGAAATTGCATCGGTATTGAATACAACACGCACCACGAGCACTTTTCTCCATGGGAGTAATGTCTCAAACTGTCTACGCTTTTATCGATTCCTGGGAGACCAGTAGTAGTTTTCGAAACACAATTGGAAGCATTCTGTAGTCTGTGGACGTTCAGAGTGTTGATGAAACACAGAAATTGCATCGGTATTGAATACAACACGCACCACGAGCACTTTTCTCCATGGGAGTAATGTCTCAAACTGTCTACGCTTTTATCGATTCCTGGGAGACCAGTAGTAGTTTTCGAAACGCAATTGGAAGCATTCTGTAATCTGTGGACGTTCAGAGTGTTGATGAAACACAGAAATTG
Source organism: Schistocerca gregaria (assembly GCF_023897955.1). Taxonomy (NCBI): domain Eukaryota; kingdom Metazoa; phylum Arthropoda; class Insecta; order Orthoptera; family Acrididae; genus Schistocerca; species Schistocerca gregaria. Next base: position 7,209,204 of record NW_026061730.1, read on the forward strand.
CATCGGTATTGAATACAACACGCACCATGCGCATTTTTCTCCATGTGAGTAATGTCTCAAACTGTCTACGCTTTTATCGATTCCTGGGAGACCAGTAGTAGTTTTCGAAACACAATTGGAAGCATTCTGTAATCTGTGGACGTTCAGAGTGTTGATGAAACACAGAAATTGCATCGGTATTGAATACAACACGCACCACGAGCACTTTTCTCCATGGGAGTAATGTCTCAAACTGTCTACGCTTTTATCGATTCCTGGGAGACCAGCAGTAGTTTTCGAAACACAATTGGAAGCATTCTGTAATCTGTGGACGTTCAGAGTGTTGATGAAACACAGAAATTGCATCGGTATTGAATACAACACGCACCACTAGCACTTTTCTCCACGGGAGTAATGTCTCAAACTGTCTACGCTTTCATCGATTCCTGGGAGACCAGTAGTAGTTTTCGAAACACAATTGGAAGCATTCTGTAATCTGTGGACGTTCAGAGTGTTGATGAAACACAGAAATTGCATCGGTATTGAATACAACACGCACAACGAGCACTTTTCTCCATGGGAGTAATGTCTCAAACTGTCTACGCTTTTATCGATTCCTGGGAGACCAGTAGTAGTTTTCGAAACGCAATTGGAAGCATTCTGTAATCTGTGGACGTTCAGAGTGTTGATGAAACACAGAAATTGCATCGGTATTGAATTCAACACGCACCACGAGCACTTTTCTCCACGGGAGTAATGTCTCAAACTGTCTACGCTTTCATCGATTCCTGGGAGACCAGTAGTAGTTTTCGAAACACAATTGGAAGCATTCTGTAATCTGTGGACGTTCAGAGTGTTGATGAAACACAGAAATTGCATCGGTATTGAATACAACACGCACCACGAGCACTTTTCTCCATGGGAGTAATGTCTCAAACTGTCTACGCTTTTATCGATTCCTGGGAGACCAGTAGTAGTTTTCGAAACGCAATTGGAAGCATTCTGTAATCTGTGGACGTTCAGAGTGTTGATGAAACACAGAAATTGCATCGGTATTGAATACAACACGCACCATGCGCATTTTTCTCCATGTGAGTAATGTCTCAAACTGTCTACGCTTTTATCGATTCCTGGGAGACCAGTAGTAGTTTTCGAAACACAATTGGAAGCATTCTGTAATCTGTGGACGTTCAGAGTGTTGATGAAACACAGAAATTGCATCGGTATTGAATACAACACGCACCACGAGCACTTTTCTCCATGGGAGTAATGTCTCAAACTGTCTACGCTTTTATCGATTCCTGGGAGACCAGTAGTAGTTTTCGAAACACAATTGGAAGCATTCTGTAATCTGTGGACGTTCAGAGTGTTGATGAAACACAGAAATTGCATCGGTATTGAATACAACACGCACCACGAGCACTTTTCTCCATGGGAGTAATGTCTCTAACTGTCTACGCTTTTATCGATTCCTGGGAGACCAGTAGTAGTTTTCGAAACACAATGGGAAGCATTCTGTAGTCTGTGGACGTTCAGAGTGTTGATGAAACACAGAAATTGCATCGGTATTGAATACAACACGCACCACGAGCACTTTTCTCCATGGGAGTAATGTCTCAAACTGTCTACGCTTTTATCGATTCCTGGGAGACCAGTAGTAGTTTTCGAAACGCAATTGGAAGCATTCTGTAATCTGTGGACGTTCAGAGTGTTGATGAAACACAGAAATTGCATCGGTATTGAATACAACACGCACCATGCGCATTTTTCTCCATGTGAGTAATGTCTCAAACTGTCTACGCTTTTATCGATTCCTGGGAGACCAGTAGTAGTTTTCGAAACACAATTGGAAGCATTCTGTAATCTGTGGACGTTCAGAGTGTTGATGAAACACAGAAATTGCATCGGTATTGAATACAACACGCACCACGAGCACTTTTCTCCATGGGAGTAATGTCTCAAACTGTCTACGCTTTTATCGATTCCTGGGAGACCAGTAGTAGTTTTCGAAACACAATTGGAAGCATTCTGTAATCTGTGGACGTTCAGAGTGTTGATGAAACACAGAAATTGCATCGGTATTGAATACAACAAGCACCACGAGCACTTTTCTCCATGGGAGTAATGTCTCAAACCGTCTACGCTTTTATCGATTCCTGGGAGACCAGCAGTAGTTTTCGAAACACAATTGGAAGCATTCTGTAATCTGTGGACGTTCAGAGTGTTGATGAAACACAGAAATTGCATCGGTATTGAATACAACACGCACCACGAGCACTTTTCTCCACGGGAGTAATGTCTCAAACTGTCTACGCTTTCATCTATTCCTGGGAGACCAGTAGTAGTTTTCGAAACACAATTGGAAGCATTCTGTAATCTGTGGACGTTCAGAGAGTTGATGAAACACAGAAATTGCATCGGTATTGAATACAACACGCACCACGAGCACTTTTCTCCATGGGAGTAATGTCTCAAACTGTCTACGCTTTTATCGATTCCTGGGAGACCAGTAGTAGTTTTCGAAACGCAATTGGAAGCATTCTGTAATCTGTGGACGTTCAGAGTGTTGATGAAACACAGAAATTGCATCTGTATTGAATACAACACGCACCATGCGCATTTTTCTCCATGTGAGTAATGTCTCAAACTGTCTACGCTTTTATCGATTCCTGGGAGACCAGTAGTAGTTTTCGAAACACAATTGGAAGCATTCTGTAATCTGTGGACGTTCAGAGTGTTGATGAAACACAGAAATTGCATCGGTATTGAATACAACACGCACCACGAGCACTTTTCTCCATGGGAGTAATGTCTCAAACTGTCTACGCTTTTATCGATTCCTGGGAGACCAGCAGTAGTTTTCGAAACACAATTGGAAGCATTCTGTAATCTGTGGACGTTCAGAGTGTTGATGAAACACAGAAATTGCATCGGTATTGAATACAACACGCACCACTAGCACTTTTCTCCACGGGAGTAATGTCTCAAACTGTCTACGCTTTCATCGATTCCTGGGAGACCAGTAGTAGTTTTCGAAACACAATTGGAAGCATTCTGTAATCTGTGGACGTTCAGAGTGTTGATGAAACACAGAAATTGCATCGGTATTGAATACAACACGCACCACGAGCACTTTTCTCCATGGGAGTAATGTCTCAAACTGTCTACGCTTTTATCGATTCCTGGGAGACCAGTAGTAGTTTTCGAAACACAATTGGAAGCATTCCGTAGACTGTGGACGTTCAGAGTTTTGATGAAACACAGAAATTGCATCGGTATTGAATACAACACGCACCACGAGCACTTTTCTCCATGGGAGTAATGTCTCAAACTGTCTACGCTTTTATCGATTCCTGGGAGACCAGTAGTAGTTTTCGAAACGCAATTGGAAGCATTCTGTAATCTGTGGACGTTCAGAGTGTTGATGAAACACAGAAATTGCATCGGTATTGAATACAACACGCACCATGCGCATTTTTCTCCATGTGAGTAATGTCTCAAACTGTCTACGCTTTTATCGATTCCTGGGAGACCAGTAGTAGTTTTCGAAACACAATTGGAAGCATTCTGTAATCTGTGGACGTTCAGAGTGTTGATGAAACACAGAAATTGCATCGGTATTGAATACAACACGCACCACGAGCACTTTTCTCCATGGGAGTAATGTCTCAAACTGTCTACGCTTTTATCGATTCCTGGGAGACCAGCAGTAGTTTTCGAAACACAATTGGAAGCATTCTGTAATCTGTGGACGTTCAGAGTGTTGATGAAACACAGAAATTGCATCGGTATTGAATACAACACGCACCACGAGCACTTTTCTCCACGGGAGTAATGTCTCAAACTGTCTACGCTTTCATCGATTCCTGGGAGACCAGTAGTAGTTTTCGAAACACAATTGGAAGCATTCTGTAATCTGTGGACGTTCAGAGTGTTGATGAAACACAGAAATTGCATCGGTATTGAATACAACACGCACCACGAGCACTTTTCTCCATGGGAGTAATGTCTCAAACTGTCTACGCTTTTATCGATTCCTGGGAGACCAGTAGTAGTTTTCGAAACACAATTGGAAGCATTCTGTAATCTGTGGACGTTCAGAGTGTTGATGAAACACAGAAATTGCATCGGTATTGAATACAACACGCACCATGCGCATTTTCTCCATGTGAGTAATGTCTCAAACTGTCTACGCTTTTATCGATTCCTGGGAGACCAGTAGTAGTTTTCGAAACACAATTGGAAGCATTCTGTAATCTGTGGACGTTCAGAGTGTTGATGAAACACAGAAATTGCATCGGTATTGAATACAACACGCACCACGAGCACTTTTCTCCATGGGAGTAATGTCTCAAACTGTCTACGCTTTTATCGATTCCTGGGAGACCAGTAGTAGTTTTCGAAACACAATTGGAAGCATTCTGTAATCTGTGGACGTTCAGAGTGTTGATGAAACACAGAAATTGCATCGGTATTGAATACAACACGCACCACGAGCACTTTTCTCCATGGGAGTAATGTCTCAAACTGTCTACACTTTTATCGATTCCTGGGAGACCAGTAGTAGTTTTCGAAACACAATTGGAAGCATTGTGTCATCTGTGGTCGTTCAGAGTGTTGATGAAACACAGAAATTGCATCGGTATTGAATACAACACGCACCACGAGCACTTTTCTCCATGGGAGTAATGTCTCAAACTGTCTAAGCTTTTATCGATTCCTGGGAGACCAGTAGTAGTTTTCGAAACACAATTGGAAGCATTCTGTAATCTGTGGACGTTCAGAGTGTTGATGAAACACAGAAATTGCATCGGTATTGAATACAACACGCACCACGAGCACTTTTCTCCATGGGAGTAATGTCTCAAACTGTCTACGCTTTTATCGATTCCTGGGAGACCAGTAGTAGTTTTCGAAACACAATTGGAAGCATTCTGTAATCTGTGGACGTTCAGAGTGTTGATGAAACACAGAAATTGCATCGGTATTGAATACAACACGCACCACGAGCACTTTTCTCCATGGGAGTAATGTCTCAAACTGTCTACGCTTTTATCGATTCCTGGGAGACCAGTAGTAGTTTTCGAAACACAATTGGAAGCATTCTGTAATCTGTGGACGTTCAGAGTGTTGATGAAACACAGAAATTGCATCGGTATTGAATACAACACGCACCACGAGCACTTTTCTCCATGGGAGTAATGTCTCAAACTGTCTACGATTTTTATCGATTCCTGGGAGACCAGTAGTAGTTTTCGAAACACAATTGGAAGCATTCTGTAATCTGTGGACGTTCAGAGTGTTGATGAAACACAGAAATTGCATCGGTATTGAATACAACACGCACCACGAGCACTTTTCTCCACGGGAGTAATGTCTCAAACTGTCTACGCTTTCATCGATTCCTGGGAGACCAGTAGTAGTTTTCGAAACACAATTGGAAGCATTCTGTAATCTGTGGACGTTCAGAGTGTTGATGAAACACAGAAATTGCATCGGTATTGAATACAACACGCACCACGAGCACTTTTCTCCATGGGAGTAATGTCTCAAACTGTCTACGCTTTTATCGATTCCTGGGAGACCAGTAGTAGTTTTCGAAACACAATTGGAAGCATTCTGTAATCTGTGGACGTTCAGAGTGTTGATGAAACACAGAAATTGCATCGGTATTGAATACAACACGCACCACGAGCACTTTTCTCCATGGGAGTAATGTCTCAAACTGTCTACGCTTTTATCGATTCCTGGGAGACCAGTAGTAGTTTTCGAAACACAATTGGAAGCATTCTGTAATCTGTGGACGTTCAGAGTGTTGATGAAACACAGAAATTGCATCGGTATTGAATACAACACGCACCACGAGCACTTTTCTCCATGGGAGTAATGTCTCAAACTGTCTACGCTTTTATCGATTCCTGGGAGACCAGTAGTAGTTTTCGAAACACAATTGGAAGCATTCTGTAATCTGTGGACGTTCAGAGTGTTGATGAAACACAGAAATTGCATCGGTATTGAATACAACACGCACCACGAGCACTTTTCTCCATGGGACTAATGTCTCAAACTGTCTACGATTTTTATCGATTCCTGGGAGTCCAGTAGTAGTTTTCGAAACACAATTGGAAGCATTCTGTAATCTGTGGACGTTCAGAGTGTTGATGAAACACAGAAATTGCATCGGTATTGAATACAACACGCACCACGAGCACTTTTCTCCACGGGAGTAATGTCTCAAACTGTCTACGCTTTCATCGATTCCTGGGAGACCAGTAGTAGTTTTCGAAACACAATTGGAAGCATTCTGTAATCTGTGGACGTTCAGAGTGTTGATGAAACACAGAAATTGCATCGGTATTGAATACAACACGCACCACGAGCACTTTTCTCCATGGGAGTAATGTCTCAAACTGTCTACGCTTTTATCGATTCCTGGGAGACCAGTAGTAGTTTTCGAAACACAATTGGAAGCATTCTGTAATCTGTGGACGTTCAGAGTGTTGATGAAACACAGAAATTGCATCGGTATTGAATACAACACGCACCACGAGCACTTTTCTCCATGGGAGTAATGTCTCAAACTGTCTACGCTTTTATCGATTCCTGGGAGACCAGTAGTAGTTTTCGAAACACAATTGGAAGCATTCTGTAATCTGTGGACGTTCAGAGTGTTGATGAAACACAGAAATTGCATCGGTATTGAATACAACACGCACCACGAGCACTTTTCTCCATGGGAGTAATGTCTCAAACTGTCTACGATTTTTATCGATTCCTGGGAGTCCAGTAGTAGTTTTCGAAACACAATTGGAAGCATTCTGTAATCTGTGGACGTTCAGAGTGTTGATGAAACACAGAAATTGCATCGGTATTGAATACAACACGCACCACGAGCACTTTTCTCCACGGGAGTAATGTCTCAAACTGTCTACGCTTTCATCGATTCCTGGGAGACCAGTAGTAGTTTTCGAAACACAATTGGAAGCATTCTGTAATCTGTGGACGTTCAGAGTGTTGATGAAACACAGAAATTGCATCGGTATTGAATACAACACGCACCACGAGCACTTTTCTCCATGGGAGTAATGTCTCAAACTGTCTACGCTTTTATCGATTCCTGGGAGACCAGTAGTAGTTTTCGAAACACAATTGGAAGCATTCTGTAATCTGTGGACGTTCAGAGTGTTGATGAAACACAGAAATTGCATCGGTATTGAATACAACACGCACCACGAGCACTTTTCTCCGTGGGAGTAATGTCCCAAACTGTCTACGCTTTTATCGATTCCTGGGAGACCAGTAGTAGTTTTCGAAACACAATTGGAAGCATTCCGTAATCTGTGGACGTTCAGAGTGTTGATGAAACACAGAAATTGCATCGGTATTGAATACAACACGCACCACGAGCACTTTTCTCCATGGGAGTAATGTCTCAAACTGTCTACGCTTTTATCGATTCCTGGGAGACCAGTAGTAGTTTTCGAAACACAATTGGAAGCATTCTGTAATCTGTGGACGTTCAGAGTGTTGATGAAACACAGAAATTGCATCGGTATTGAATACAACACGCACCACGAGCACTTTTCTCCATGGGAGTAATGTCTCAAACTGTCTACGCTTTTATCGATTCCTGGGAGACCAGTAGTAGTTTTCGAAACACAATTGGAAGCATTCTGTAATCTGTGGACGTTCAGAGTGTTGATGAAACACAGAAATTGCATCGGTATTGAATACAACACGCACCACGAGCACTTTTCTCCACGGGAGTAATGTCTCAAACTGTCTACGCTTTCATCGATTCCTGGGAGACCAGTAGTAGTTTTCGAAACACAATTGGAAGCATTCTGTAATCTGTGGACGTTCAGAGTGTTGATGAAACACAGAAATTGCATCGGTATCGAATACAACACGCACCACGAGCACTTTTCTCCATGGGAGTAATGTCTCAAAGTGTCTACGCTTTTATCGATTCCTGGGAGACCAGTAGTAGTTTTCGAAACACAATTGGAAGCATTCTGTAATCTGTGGACGTTCAGAGTGTTGATGAAACACAGAAATTGCATCGGTATTGAATACAACACGCACCACGAGCACTTTTCTCCATGGGAGTAATGTCTCAAACTGTCTACGCTTTTATCGATTCCTGGGAGACCAGTAGTAGTTTTCGAAACACAATTGGAAGCATTCTGTAATCTGTGGACGTTCAGAGTGTTGATGAAACACAGAAATTGCGTCGGTATTGAATACAACACGCACCACGAGCACTTTTCTCCATGGGAGTAATGTCTCAAACTGTCTACGCTTTTATCGATTCCTGGGAGACCAGTAGTAGTTTTCGAAACACAATTGGAAGCATTCTGTAATCTGTGGACGTTCAGAGTGTTGATGAAACACAGAAATTGCATCGGTATTGAATACAACACGCACACGAGCCCTTTTCTCCACGGGAGTAATGTCTCAAACTGTCTACGCTTTCATCGATTCCTGGGAGACCAGTAGTAGTTTTCGAAACACAATTGGAAGCATTCTGTAATCTGTGGACGTTCAGAGTGTTGATGAAACACAGAAATTGCATCGGTATTGAATACAACACGCACCACGAGCACTTTTCTCCATGGGAGTAATGTCTCAAACTGTCTACGCTTTCATCGATTCCTGGGAGACCAGTAGTAATTTTCGAAACACAATTGGAAGCATTCTGTAATCTGTGGACGTTCAGACTGTTGATGAAACACAGAAATTGCATCGGTATTGAATACAACACGCACCACGAGCACTTTTCTCCATGGGAGTAATGTCTCACACTGTCTACGCTTTTATCGATTCCTGGGAGACCAGTAGTAGTTTTCGAAACACAATTGGAAGCATTCTGTAATCTGTGGACGTTCAGAGTGTTGATGAAACACAGAAATTGCATCGGTATTGAATACAACACGCACCACGAGCACTTTTCTCCATGGGAGTAATGTCTCAAACTGTCTACGATTTTTATCGATTCCTGGGAGACCAGTAGTAGTTTTCGAAACACAATTGGAAGCATTCTGTAATCTGTGGACGTTCAGAGTGTTGATGAAACACAGAAATTGCATCGGTATTGAATACAACACGCACCACGAGCACTTTTCTCCACGGGAGTAATGTCTCAAACTGTCTACGCTTTCATCGATTCCTGGGAGACCAGTAGTAGTTTTCGAAACACAATTGGAAGCATTCTGTAATCTGTGGACGTTCAGAGTGTTGATGAAACACAGAAATTGCATCGGTATTGAATACAACACGCACCACGAGCACTTTTCTCCATGGGAGTAATGTCTCAAACTGTCTACGCTTTTATCGATTCCTGGGAGACCAGTAGTAGTTTTCGAAACACAATTGGAAGCATTCTGTAATCTGTGGACGTTCAGAGTGTTGATGAAACACAGAAATTGCATCGGTATTGAATACAACACGCACCACGAGCACTTTTCTCCATGGGAGTAATGTCTCAAACTGTCTACGCTTTTATCGATTCCTGGGAGACCAGTAGTAGTTTTCGAAACACAATTGGAAGCATTCTGTAATCTGTGGACGTTCAGAGTGTTGATGAAACACAGAAATTGCATCGGTATTGAATACAACACGCACCACGAGCACTTTTCTCCATGGGAGTAATGTCTCAAACTGTCTACGCTTTTATCGATTCCTGGGAGACCAGTAGTAGTTTTCGAAACACAATTGGAAGCATTCTGTAATCTGTGGACGTTCAGAGTGTTGATGAAACACAGAAATTGCATCGGTATTGAATACAACACGCACCACGAGCACTTTTCTCCACGGGAGTAATGTCTCAAACTGGCTACGCTTTCATCGATTCCTGGGAGACCAGTAGTAGTTTTCGAAACACAATTGGAAGCATTCTGTAATCTGTGGACGTTCAGAGTGTTGATGAAACACAGAAATTGCATCGGTATTGAATACAACATGCACCACGAGCACTTTTCACCATGGGAGTAATGTCTCAAACTGTCTACGCTTTTATCGATTCCTGGGAGACCAGTAGTAGTTTTCGAAACACAATTGGAAGCATTCTGTAATCTGTGGACGTTCAGAGTGTTGATGAAACACAGAAATTGCATCGGTATTGAATACAACACGCACCAAGAGCACTTTTCTCCATGGGAGTAATGTCTCAAACTGTCTACGCTTTTATCGATTCCTGGGAGACCAGTAGTAGTTTTCGAAACACAATTGGAAGCATTCTGTAATCTGTGGACGTTCAGAGTGTTGATGAAACACAGAAATTGCATCGGTATTGAATACAACACGCACCACGAGCACTTTTCTCCATGGGAGTAATGTCTCAAACTGTCTACGCTTTTATCGATTCCTGGGAGACCAGTAGTAGTTTTCGAAACACAATTGGAAGCATTCTGTAATCTGTGGACGTTCAGAGTGTTGATGAAACACAGAAATTGCATCGGTATTGAATACAACACGCACCACGAGCACTTTTCTCCATGGGAGTAATGTCTCAAACTGTCTACGATTTTTATCGATTCCTGGGAGTCCAGTAGTAGTTTTCGAAACACAATTGGAAGCATTCTGTAATCTGTGGACGTTCAGAGTGTTGATGAAACACAGAAATTGCATCGGTATTGAATACAACACGCACCACGAGCACTTTTCTCCACGGGAGTAATGTCTCAAACTGTCTACGCTTTCATCGATTCCTGGGAGACCAGTAGTAGTTTTCGAAACACAATTGGAAGCATTCTGTAATCTGTGGACGTTCAGAGTGTTGATGAAACACAGAAATTGCATCGGTATTGAATACAACACGCACCACGAGCACTTTTCTCCATGGGAGTAATGTCTCAAACTGTCTACGCTTTTATCGATTCCTGGGAGACCAGTAGTAGTTTTCGAAACACAATTGGAAGCATTCTGTAATCTGTGGACGTTCAGAGTGTTGATGAAACACAGAAATTGCATCGGTATTGAATACAACACGCACCACGAGCACTTTTCTCCGTGGGAGTAATGTCTCAAACTGTCTACGCTTTTATCGATTCCTGGGAGACCAGTAGTAGTTTTCGAAACACAATTGGAAGCATTCTGTAATCTGTGGACGTTCAGAGTGTTGATGAAACACAGAAATTGCATCGGTATTGAATACAACACGCACCACGAGCACTTTTCTCCATGGGAGTAATGTCTCAAACTGTCTACGCTTTTATCGATTCCTGGGAGACCAGTAGTAGTTTTCGAAACACAATTGGAAGCATTCTGTAATCTGTGGACGTTCAGAGTGTTGATGAAACACAGAAATTGCATCGGTATTGAATACAACACGCACCACGAGCACTTTTCTCCATGGGAGTAATGTCTCAAACTGTCTACGCTTTTATCGATTCCTGGGAGACCAGTAGTAGTTTTCGAAACACAATTGGAAGCATTCTGTAATCTGTGGACGTTCAGAGTGTTGATGAAACACAGAAATTGCATCGGTATTGAATACAACACGCACCACGAGCACTTTTCTCCACGGGAGTAATGTCTCAAACTGTCTACGCTTTCATCGATTCCTGGGAGACCAGTAGTAGTTTTCGAAACACAATTGGAAGCATTCTGTAATCTGTGGACGTTCAGAGTGTTGATGAAACACAGAAATTGCATCGGTATCGAATACAACACGCACCACGAGCACTTTTCTCCATGGGAGTAATGTCTCAAAGTGTCTACGCTTTTATCGATTCCCGGGAGACCAGTAGTAGTTTTCGAAACACAATTTTAAGCATTCTGTAATCTGTGGACGTTCAGAGTGTTGATGAAACACAGAAATTGCATCGGTATCGAATACAACACGCACCACGAGCACTTTTCTCCATGGGAGTAATGTCTCAAAGTGTCTACGCTTTTATCGATTCCTGGGAGACCAGTAGTAGTTTTCGAAACACAATTGGAAGCATTCTGTAATCTGTGGACGTTCAGAGTGTTGATGAAACACAGAAATTGCATCGGTATTGAATACAACACGCACCACGAGCACTTTTCTCCATGGGAGTAATGTCTCAAACTGTCTACGCTTTTATCGATTCCTGGGAGACCAGTAGTAGTTTTCGAAACACAATTGGAAGCATTCTGTAATCTGTGGACGTTCAGAGTGTTGATGAAACACAGAAATTGCGTCGGTATTGAATACAACACGCACCACGAGCACTTTTCTCCATGGGAGTAATGTCTCAAACTGTCTACGCTTTTATCGATTCCTGGGAGACCAGTAGTAGTTTTCGAAACACAATTGGAAGCATTCTGTAATCTGTGGACGTTCAGAGTGTTGATGAAACACAGAAATTGCATCGGTATTGAATACAACACGCACACGAGCCCTTTTCTCCACGGGAGTAATGTCTCAAACTGTCTACGCTTTCATCGATTCCTGGGAGACCAGTAGTAGTTTTCGAAACACAATTGGAAGCATTCTGTAATCTGTGGACGTTCAGAGTGTTGATGAAACACAGAAATTGCATCGGTATTGAATACAACACGCACCACGAGCACTTTTCTCCATGGGAGTAATGTCTCAAACTGTCTACGCTTTCATCGATTCCTGGGAGACCAGTAGTAATTTTCGAAACACAATTGGAAGCATTCTGTAATCTGTGGACGTTCAGACTGTTGATGAAACACAGAAATTGCATCGGTATTGAATACAACACGCACCACGAGCACTTTTCTCCATGGGAGTAATGTCTCACACTGTCTACGCTTTTATCGATTCCTGGGAGACCAGTAGTAGTTTTCGAAACACAATTGGAAGCATTCTGTAATCTGTGGACGTTCAGAGTGTTGATGAAACACAGAAATTGCATCGGTATTGAATACAACACGCACCACGAGCACTTTTCTCCATGGGAGTAATGTCTCAAACTGTCTACGATTTTTATCGATTCCTGGGAGACCAGTAGTAGTTTTCGAAACACAATTGGAAGCATTCTGTAATCTGTGGACGTTCAGAGTGTTGATGAAACACAGAAATTGCATCGGTATTGAATACAACACGCACCACGAGCACTTTTCTCCACGGGAGTAATGTCTCAAACTGTCTACGCTTTCATCGATTCCTGGGAGACCAGTAGTAGTTTTCGAAACACAATTGGAAGCATTCTGTAATCTGTGGACGTTCAGAGTGTTGATGAAACACAGAAATTGCATCGGTATTGAATACAACACGCACCACGAGCACTTTTCTCCATGGGAGTAATGTCTCAAACTGTCTACGCTTTTATCGATTCCTGGGAGACCAGTAGTAGTTTTCGAAACACAATTGGAAGCATTCTGTAATCTGTGGACGTTCAGAGTGTTGATGAAACACAGAAATTGCATCGGTATTGAATACAACACGCACCACGAGCACTTTTCTCCATGGGAGTAATGTCTCAAACTGTCTACGCTTTTATCGATTCCTGGGAGACCAGTAGTAGTTTTCGAAACACAATTGGAAGCATTCTGTAATCTGTGGACGTTCAGAGTGTTGATGAAACACAGAAATTGCATCGGTATTGAATACAACACGCACCACGAGCACTTTTCTCCATGGGAGTAATGTCTCAAACTGTCTACGCTTTTATCGATTCCTGGGAGACCAGTAGTAGTTTTCGAAACACAATTGGAAGCATTCTGTAATCTGTGGACGTTCAGAGTGTTGATGAAACACAGAAATTGCATCGGTATTGAATACAACACGCACCACGAGCACTTTTCTCCACGGGAGTAATGTCTCAAACTGGCTACGCTTTCATCGATTCCTGGGAGACCAGTAGTAGTTTTCGAAACACAATTGGAAGCATTCTGTAATCTGTGGACGTTCAGAGTGTTGATGAAACACAGAAATTGCATCGGTATTGAATACAACATGCACCACGAGCACTTTTCACCATGGGAGTAATGTCTCAAACTGTCTACGCTTTTATCGATTCCTGGGAGACCAGTAGTAGTTTTCGAAACACAATTGGAAGCATTCTGTAATCTGTGGACGTTCAGAGTGTTGATGAAACACAGAAATTGCATCGGTATTGAATACAACACGCACCAAGAGCACTTTTCTCCATGGGAGTAATGTCTCAAACTGTCTACGCTTTTATCGATTCCTGGGAGACCAGTAGTAGTTTTCGAAACACAATTGGAAGCATTCTGTAATCTGTGGACGTTCAGAGTGTTGATGAAACACAGAAATTGCATCGGTATTGAATACAACACGCACCACGAGCACTTTTCTCCATGGGAGTAATGTCTCAAACTGTCTACGCTTTTATCGATTCCTGGGAGACCAGTAGTAGTTTTCGAAACACAATTGGAAGCATTCTGTAATCTGTGGACGTTCAGAGTGTTGATGAAACACAGAAATTGCATCGGTATTGAATACAACACGCACCACGAGCACTTTTCTCCATGGGAGTAATGTCTCAAACTGTCTACGATTTTTATCGATTCCTGGGAGTCCAGTAGTAGTTTTCGAAACACAATTGGAAGCATTCTGTAATCTGTGGACGTTCAGAGTGTTGATGAAACACAGAAATTGCATCGGTATTGAATACAACACGCACCACGAGCACTTTTCTCCACGGGAGTAATGTCTCAAACTGTCTACGCTTTCATCGATTCCTGGGAGACCAGTAGTAGTTTTCGAAACACAATTGGAAGCATTCTGTAATCTGTGGACGTTCAGAGTGTTGATGAAACACAGAAATTGCATCGGTATTGAATACAACACGCACCACGAGCACTTTTCTCCATGGGAGTAATGTCTCAAACTGTCTACGCTTTTATCGATTCCTGGGAGACCAGTAGTAGTTTTCGAAACACAATTGGAAGCATTCTGTAATCTGTGGACGTTCAGAGTGTTGATGAAACACAGAAATTGCATCGGTATTGAATACAACACGCACCACGAGCACTTTTCTCCATGGGAGTAATGTCTCAAACTGTCTACGATTTTTATCGATTCCTGGGAGTCCAGTAGTAGTTTTCGAAACACAATTGGAAGCATTCTGTAATCTGTGGACGTTCAGAGTGTTGATGAAACACAGAAATTGCATCGGTATTGAATACAACACGCACCACGAGCACTTTTCTCCACGGGAGTAATGTCTCAAACTGTCTACGCTTTCATCGATTCCTGGGAGACCAGTAGTAGTTTTCGAAACACAATTGGAAGCATTCTGTAATCTGTGGACGTTCAGAGTGTTGATGAAACACAGAAATTGCATCGGTATTGAATACAACACGCACCACGAGCACTTTTCTCCATGGGAGTAATGTCTCAAACTGTCTACGCTTTTATCGATTCCTGGGAGACCAGTAGTAGTTTTCGAAACACAATTGGAAGCATTCTGTAATCTGTGGACGTTCAGAGTGTTGATGAAACACAGAAATTGCATCGGTATTGAATACAACACGCACCACGAGCACTTTTCTCCGTGGGAGTAATGTCTCAAACTGTCTACGCTTTTATCGATTCCTGGGAGACCAGTAGTAGTTTTCGAAACACAATTGGAAGCATTCTGTAATCTGTGGACGTTCAGAGTGTTGATGAAACACAGAAATTGCATCGGTATTGAATACAACACGCACCACGAGCACTTTTCTCCATGGGAGTAATGTCTCAAACTGTCTACGCTTTTATCGATTCCTGGGAGACCAGTAGTAGTTTTCGAAACACAATTGGAAGCATTCTGTAATCTGTGGACGTTCAGAGTGTTGATGAAACACAGAAATTGCATCGGTATTGAATACAACACGCACCACGAGCACTTTTCTCCATGGGAGTAATGTCTCAAACTGTCTACGCTTTTATCGATTCCTGGGAGACCAGTAGTAGTTTTCGAAACACAATTGGAAGCATTCTGTAATCTGTGGACGTTCAGAGTGTTGATGAAACACAGAAATTGCATCGGTATTGAATACAACACGCACCACGAGCACTTTTCTCCACGGGAGTAATGTCTCAAACTGTCTACGCTTTCATCGATTCCTGGGAGACCAGTAGTAGTTTTCGAAACACAATTGGAAGCATTCTGTAATCTGTGGACGTTCAGAGTGTTGATGAAACACAGAAATTGCATCGGTATCGAATACAACACGCACCACGAGCACTTTTCTCCATGGGAGTAATGTCTCAAAGTGTCTACGCTTTTATCGATTCCCGGGAGACCAGTAGTAGTTTTCGAAACACAATTTTAAGCATTCTGTAATCTGTGGACGTTCAGAGTGTTGATGAAACACAGAAATTGCATCGGTATTGAATACAACACGCACCACGAGCACTTTTCTCCATGGGAGTAATGTCTCAAACTGTCTACGCTTTTATCGATTCCTGGGAGACCAGTAGTAGTTTTCGAAACACAATTGGAAGCATTCTGTAATCTGTGGACGTTCAGAGTGTTGATGAAACACAGAAATTGCATCGGTATTGAATACAACACGCTCCACGAGCACTTTTCTCCATGGGAGTAATGTCTCAAACTGTCTACGCTTTTATCGATTCCTGGGAGACCAGTAGTAGTTTTCGAAACACAATTGGAAGCATTCTGTAATCTGTGGACGTTCAGAGTGTTGATGAAACACAGAAATTGCATCGGTATTGAATACAACACGCACCACGAGCACTTTTCTCCATGGGAGTAATGTCTCAAACTGTCTACGCTTTTATCGATTCCTGGGAGACCAGTAGTAGTTTTCGAAACACAATTGGAAGCATTCTGTAATCTGTGGACGTTCAGAGTGTTGATGAAACACAGAAATTGCATCGGTATTGAATACAACACGCACCACGAGCCCTTTTCTCCACGGGAGTAATGTCTCAAACTGTCTACGCTTTCATCGATTCCTCTGAGACCAGTAGTAGTTTTCGAAACACAATTGGAAGCATTCTGTAATCTGTGGACGTTCAGAGTGTTGATGAAACACAGAAATTGCATCGGTATTGAATACAACACGCACCACGAGCACTTTTCTCCATGGGAGTAATGTCTCAAACTGTCTACGCTTTTATCGATTCCTGGGAGACCAGTAGTAGTTTTCGAAACACAATTGGAAGCATTCTGTAATCTGTGGACGTTCAGAGTGTTGATGAAACACAGAAATTGCATCGGTATTGAATACAACACGCACCACGAGCACTTTTCTCCATGGGAGTAATGTCTCAAACTGTCTACGCTTTCATCGATTCCTGGGAGACCAGTAGTAGTTTTCGAAACACAATTGGAAGCATTCTGTAATCTGTGGACGTTCAGAGTGTTGATGAAACACAGAAATTGCATTGGTATCGAATACAACACGCACCACGAGCACTTTTCTCCATGGGAGTAATGTCTCAAACTGTCTACGCTTTCATCGATTCCTGGGAGACCAGTAGTAGTTTTCGAAACACAATTGGAAGCATTCTGTAATCTGTGGACGTTCAGAGTGTTGATGAAACACAGAAATTGCATCGGTATTGAATACAAGACGCACCACGAGCACTTTCCTCCATGGGAGTAATGTCTCAAACTGTCTACGCTTTTATCGATTCCTGGGAGACCAGTAGTAGTTTTCGAAACACAATTGGAAGCATTCTGTAATCTGTGGACGTTCAGACTGTTGATGAAACACAGAAATTGCATCGGTATTGAATACAACACGCACCACGAGCACTTTTCTCCATGGGAGTAATGTCTCAAACTGTCCACGCTTTTATCGATTCCTGGGAGACCAGTAGTAGTTTTCGAAACACAATTGGAAGCATTCTGTAATCTGTGGACGTTCAGAGTGTTGATGAAACACAGAAATTGCATCGGTATTGAATACAACACGCACCACGAGCACTTTTCTCCATGGGAGTAATGTCTCAAACTGTCTACGCTTTTATCGATTCCTGGGAGACCAGTAGTAGTTTTCGAAACACAATTGGAAGCATTCTGTAATCTGTGGACGTTCAGAGTGTTGATGAAACACAGAAATTGCATCGGTATTGAATACAACACGCACCACGAGTACTTTTCTCCATGGGAGTAATGTCTCAAACTGTCTACGCTTTTATCGATTCCTGGGAGACCAGTAGTAGTTTTCGAAACACAATTGGAAGCATTCTGTAATCTGTGGACGTTCAGAGTGTTGATGAAACACAGAAATTGCATCGGTATTGAATACAACACGCACCACGAGCACTTTTCTCCATGGGAGTAATGTCTCAAACTGTCTACGCTTTTATCGATTCCTGGGAGACCAGTAGTAGTTTTCGAAACACAATTGGAAGCATTCTGTAATCTGTGGACGTTCAGAGTGTTGATGAAACACAGAAATTGCATCGGTATTGAATACAACACGCACCACGAGCACTTTTCTCCATGGGAGTAATGTCTCAAACTGTCTACGCTTTTATCGATTCCTGGGAGACCAGTAGTAGTTTTCGAAACACAATTGGAGGCATTCTGTAATCTGCAGACGTTCAGAGTGTTGATGAAACACAGAAATTGCATCGGTATTGAATACAACACGCACCATGCCCACTTTTCTCCATGGGAGTAATGTCTCAAACTGTCTACGCTTTTATCGATTCCTGGGAGACCAGTAGTAATTTTCGAAACACAATTGGAAGCATTCTGTAATCTGTGGACGTTCAGACTGTTGATGAAACACAGAAATTGCATCGGTATTGAATACAACACGCACCACGAGCACTTTTCTCCATGGGAGTAAAGTCTCAAACTGTCCACGCTTTTATCGATTCCTGGGAGACCAGTAGTAGTTTTCGAAACACAATTGGAAGCATTCTGTAATCTGTGGACGTTCAGAGTGTTGATGAAACACAGAAATTGCATCGGTATTGAATACAACACGCACCACGAGCACTTTTCTCCATGGGAGTAATGTCTCAAACTGTCTACGCTTTTATCGATTCCTGGGAGACCAGTAGTAGTTTTCGAAACACAATTGGAAGCATTCTGTAATCTGTGGACGTTCAGAGTGTTGATGAAACACAGAAATTGCATCGGTATTGAATACAACACGCACCACGAGTACTTTTCTCCATGGGAGTAATGTCTCAAACTGTCTACGCTTTTATCGATTCCTGGGAGACCAGTAGTAGTTTTCGAAACACAATTGGAAGCATTCTGTAATCTGTGGACGTTCAGAGTGTTGATGAAACACAGAAATTGCATCGGTATTGAATACAACACGCACCACGAGCACTTTTCTCCATGGGAGTAATGTCTCAAACTGTCTACGCTTTTATCGGTTCCTGGGAGACCAGTAGTAGTTTTCGAAACACAATTGGAAGCATTCTGTAATCTGTGGACGTTCAGAGTGTTGATGAAACACAGAAATTGCATCGGTATTGAATACAACACGCACCACGAGCACTTTTCTCCATGGGAGTAATGTCTCAAACTGTCTACGCTTTTATCGATTCCTGGGAGACCAGTAGTAGTTTTCGAAACACAATTGGAGGCATTCTGTAATCTGCAGACGTTCAGAGTGTTGATGAAACACAGAAATTGCATCGGTATTGAATACAACACGCACCATGCCCACTTTTCTCCATGGGAGTAATGTCTCAAACTGTCTACGCTTTTATCGATTCCTGGGAGACCAGTAGTAGTTTTCGAAACACAATTGGAAGCATTCTGTAATCTGTGGACGTTCAGAGTGTTGATGAAACACAGAAATTGCATCGGTATTGAATACAACACGCACCACGAGCACTTTTCTCCATGGGAGTAATGTCTCAAACTGTCTACGCTTTTATCGATTCCTGGGAGACCAGTAGTAGTTTTCGAAACACAATTGGAGGCATTCTGTAATCTGCAGACGTTCAGAGTGTTGATGAAACACAGAAGTTGCATCGGTATTGAATACAACACGCACCATGCCCACTTTTCTCCATGTGAGTAATGTCTCAAACTGTCTACGCTTTTATCGATTCCTGGGAGACCAGTAGTACTTTTCAAAACACAATTGGAAGCATTCTGTAATCTGTGGACGTTCAGAGTGTTGATGAAACACAGAAATTGCATCGGTATTGAATACAACACGCACCACGAGCACTTTTCTCCATGGGAGTAATGTCTCAAACTGTCTACGCTTTTATCGATTCCTGGGAGACCAGTAGTAGTTTTCGAAACACAATTGGAGGCATTCTGTAATCTGCAGACGTTCAGAGTGTTGATGAAACACAGAAATTGCATCGGTATTGAATACAACACGCACCATGCCCACTTTTCTCCATGGGAGTAATGTCTCAAACTGTCTACGCTTTCATCGATTCCTGGGAGACCAGTAGTAGTTTTCGAAACACAATTGGAAGCATTCTGTAATCTGTGGACGTTCAGAGTGTTGATGAAACACAGAAATTGCATCGGTATTGAATACAACACGCACCACGAGCACTTTTCTCCATGGGAGTAATGTCTCAAACTGTCTACGCTTTTATCGATTCCTGGGAGACCAGTAGTAGTTTTCGAAACACAATAGGAGGCATTCTGTAATCTGTAGACGTTCAGAGTGTTGATGAAACACAAAAATTGCATCGGTATTGAATACAACACGCACCACGAGCACTTTTCTCCATGGGAGTAATGTCTCAAACTGTCTACGCTTTTATCGATTCCTGGGAGACCAGTAGTAGTTTTCGAAACACAATTGGAAGCATTCTGTAATCTGTGGACGTTCAGAGTGTTGATGAAACACAGAAATTGCATCGGTATTGAATACAACACGCACCACGAGCACTTTTCTCCATGGGAGTAATGTCTCAAACTGTCTACGCTTTTATCGATTCCTGGGAGACCAGTAGTAGTTTTCGAAACACAATTGGAGGCATTCTGTAATCTGCAGACGTTCAGAGTGTTGATGAAACACAGAAATTGCATCGGTATTGAATACAACACGCACCATGCCCACTTTTCTCCATGTGAGTAATGTTTCAAACTGTCTACGCTTTTATCGATTCCTGGGAGACCAGTAGTAGTTTTCGAAACACAATTGGAAGCATTCTGTAATCTGTGGACTTTCAGAGTGTTGATGAAACACAGAAATTGCATCGGTATTGAATACAACACGCACCACGAGCACTTTTCTCCATGGGAGTAATGTCTCAAACTGTCTACGCTTTTATCGATTCCTGGGAGACCAGTAGTAGTTTTCGAAACACAATTGGAAGCATTCTGTAATCTGTGGACGTTCAGAGTGTTGATGAAACACAAAAATTGCATCGGTATTGAATACAACACGCACCACGAGCACTTTTCTCCATGGGAGTAATGTCTCAAACTGTCTACGCTTTTATCGATTCCTGGGAGACCAGTAGTAGTTTTCGAAACACAATTGGAAGCATTCTGTAATCTGTGGACGTTCAGAGTGTTGATGAAACACAGAAATTGCATCGGTATTGAATACAACACGCACCACGAGCACTTTTCTCCATGGGAGTAATGTCTCAAACTGTCTACGCTTTTATCGATTCCTGGGAGACCAGTAGTAGTTTTCGAAACACAATTGGAGGCATTCTGTAATCTGTAGACGTTCAGAGTGTTGATGAAACACAGAAATTGCATCGGTATTGAATACAACACGCACCATGCCCACTTTTCTCCATGTGAGTAATGTCTCAAACTGTCTACGTTTTATCGATTCCTGGGAGACCAGTAGTAGTTTTCGAAACACAATTGTAAGCATTCTGTAATCTGTGGACGTTCAGAGTGTTGATGAAACACAGAAATTGCATCGGTATTGAATACAACACGCACCACGAGCACTTTTCTCCATGGGAGTAATGTCTCAAACTGTCTACGCTTTTATCGATTCCTGGGAGACCAGTAGTAGTTTTCGAAACACAATTGGAAGCATTCTGTAATCTGTGGACGTTCTGAGTGTTGATGAAACACAGAAATTGCATCGGTATTGAATACAACACGCACCATGCCCATTTTTCTCCATGTGAGTAATGTCTCAAACTGTCTACGCTTTCATCGATTCCTGGGAGACCAGTAGTAGTTTTCGAAACACAATTGGAAGCATTCTGTAATCTGTGGACGTTCAGAGTGTTGATGAAACACAGAAATTGCATCGGTATTGAATACAACACGCACCACGAGCACTTTTCTCCATGGGAGTAATGTCTCAAACTGTCTACGCTTTTATCGATTCCTGGGAGACCAGTAGTAGTTTTCGAAACACAATTGGAGGTATTCTGTAATCTGCAGACGTTCAGAGTGTTGATGAAACACAGAAATTGCATCGGTATTGAATACAACACGCACCACGAGCACTTTTCTCCATGTGAGTAATGTCTCAAACTGTCTACGCTTTTATCGATTCCTGGGAGACCAGTAGTAGTTTTCGAAACACAATTGGAGGCATTCTGTAATCTGCAGACGTTCAGAGTGTTGATGAAACACAGAAATTGCATCGGTATTGAATACAACACGCACCATGCCCACTTTTCTCCATGTGAGTAATGTCTCAAACTGTCTACGCTTTTATCGATTCCTGGGAGACCAGTAGTAGTTTTCGAAACACAATTGGAAGCATTCTGTAATCTGTGGACGTTCAGAGTGTTGATGAAACACAGAAATTGCATCGGTATTGAATACAACACGCACCACGAGCACGTTTCTCCATGGGAGTAATGTCTCAAACTGTCTACGCTTTTATCGATTCCTGGGAGACCAGTAGTAGTTTTCGAAACACAATTGGAGGCATTCTGTAATCTGCAGACGTTCAGAGTGTTGATGAAACACAGAAATTGCATCGGTATTGAATACAACACGCACCATGCCCACTTTTCTCCATGTGAGTAATGTCTCAAACTGTCTACGCTTTTATCGATTCCTGGGAGACCAGTAGTAGTTTTCGAAACACAATTGGAAGCATTCTGTAATCTGTGGACGTTCAGAGTGTTGATGAAACACAGAAATTGCATCGGTATTGAATACAACACGCACCACGAGCACTTTTCTCCATGGGAGTAATGTCTCAAACTGTCTACGCTTTTATCGATTCCTGGGAGACCAGTAGTAGTTTTCGAAACACAATTGGAGGCATTCTGTAATCTGCAGACGTTCAGAGTGTTGATGAAACACAGAAATTGCATCGGTATTGAATACAACACGCACCACGAGCACTTTTCTCCATGGGAGTAATGTCTCAAACTGTCTACGCTTTTATCGATTCCTGGGAGACCAGTAGTAGTTTTCGAAACACAATTGGAAGCATTCTGTAATCTGTGGACGTTCTGAGTGTTGATGAAACACAGAAATTGCATCGGTATTGAATACAACACGCACCATGCCCACTTTTCTCCATGTGAGTAATGTCTCAAGCTGTCTACGCTTTTATCGATTCCTGGGAGACCAGTAGTAGTTTTCGAAACACAATTGGAAGCATTCTGTAATCTGTGGACGTTCAGAGTGTTGATGAAACACAGAAATTGCATCGGTATTGAATACAACACGCACCACGAGCACTTTTCTCCATGGGAGTAATGTCTCAAACTGTCTACGCTTTTATCGATTCCTGGGAGACCAGTAGTAGTTTTCGAAACACAATTGGAGGCATTCTGTAATCTGCAGACGTTCAGAGTGTTGATGAAACACAGAAATTGCATCGGTATTGAATACAACACGCACCATGCCCACTTTTCTCCGTGTGAGTAATGTCTCAAACTGTCTACGCTTTTATCGATTCCTGGGAGACCAGTAGTAGTTTTCGAAACACAATTGGAGGCATTCTGTAATCTGCAGACGTTCAGAGTGTTGATGAAACACAGAAATTGCATCGGTATTGAATACAACACGCACCATGCCCACTTTTCTCCATGTGAGTAATGTCTCAAACTGTCTACGCTTTTATCGATTCCTGGGAGACCAGTAGTAGTTTTCGAAACACAATTGGAAGCATTCTGTAATCTGTGGACGTTCAGAGTGTTGATGAAACACAGAAATTGCATCGGTATTGAATACAACACGTACCACGAGCACTTTTCTCCATGGGAGTAATGTCTCAAACTGTCTACGCTTTTATCGATTCCTGGGAGACCAGTAGTAGTTTTCGAAACACAATTGGAGGCATTCTGTAATCTGCAGACGTTCAGAGTGTTGATGAAACACAGAAATTGCATCGGTATTGAATACAACACGCACCACGAGCACTTTTCTCCATGGGAGTAATGTCTCAAACTGTCTACGCTTTTATCGATTCCTATGAGACCAGTAGTAGTTTTCGAAACACAATTGGAAGCATTCTGTAATCTGTGGACGTTCAGAGTGTTAATGAAACACAAAAATTGCATCGATATTGAATACAACACGCACCACGAGCACTTTTCTCCATGGGAGTAATGTCTCAAACTGTCTACGCTTTTATCGATTCCTGGGAGACCAGTAGTAGTTTTCGAAACACAATTGGAAGCATTCTGTAATCTGTGGACGTTCAGAGTGTTGATGAAACACAGAAATTGCATCGGTATTGAATACAACACGCACCACGAGCACTTTTCTCCATGGGAGTAATGTCTCAAACTGTCTACGCTTTTATCGATTCCTGGGAGACCAGTAGTAGTTTTCGAAACACAATTGGAAGCATTCTGTAATCTGTGGACGTTCAGAGTGTTGATGAAACACAGAAATTGCATCGGTATTGAATACAACACGCACCACGAGCACTTTTCTCCATGGGAGTAATGTCTCAAACTGTCTACGCTTTTATCGATTCCTGGGAGACCAGTAGTAGTTTTCGAAACACAATTGGAGGCATTCTGTAATCTGCAGACGTTCAGAGTGTTGATGAAACACAGAAATTGCATCGGTATTGAATACAACACGCACCACGAGCACTTTTCTCCATGTGAGTAATGTCTCAAACTGTCTACGCTTTTATCGATTCCTGGGAGACCAGTAGTAGTTTTCGAAACACAATTGGAAGCATTCTGTAATCTGTGGACGTTCAGAGTGTTGATGAAACACAGAAATTGCATCGGTATTGAATACAACACGCACCACGAGCACTTTTCTCCATGGGAGTAATGTCTCAAACTGTCTACGCTTTTATCGATTCCTGGGAGACCAGTAGTAGTTTTCGAAACACAATTGGAAGCATTCTGTAATCTGTGGACGTTCAGAGTGTTGATGAAACACAGAAATTGCATCGGTATTGAATACTACACGCACCATGCGCACTTTTCTCCATGTGAGTAATGTCTCAAACTGTCTACGCTTTTATCGATTCCTGGGAGACCAGTAGTAGTTTTCGAAACACAATTGGAAGCATTCTGTAATCTGTGGACGTTCAGAGTGTTGATGAAACACAGAAATTGCATCGGTATTGAATACAACACGCACCACGAGCACTTTTCTCCATGGGAGTAATGTCTCAAACTGTCTACGCTTTTATCGATTCCTGGGAGACCAGTAGTAAATTTCGAAACACAATTGGAAGCATTCTGTAATCTGTGGACGTTCAGAGTGTTGATGAAACACAGAAATTGCATCGGTATTGAATACAACACGCACCACGAGCACTTTTCTCCATGGGAGTAATGTCTCAAACTGTCTACGCTTTTATCGATTCCTGGGAGACCAGTAGTAGTTTTCGAAACACAATTGGAAGCATTCTGTAATCTGTGGACGTTCAGAGTGTTGATGAAACACAGAAATTGCATCGGTATTGAATACAACACGCACCACGAGCACTTTTCTCCATGGGAGTAATGTCTCAAACTGTCTACGCTTTTATCGATTCCTGGGAGCCCAGTAGTAGTTTTCGAAACACAATTGGAAGCATTCTGTAATCTGTGGACGTTCAGAGTGTTGATGAAACACAGAAATTGCATCGGTATTGAATACAACACGCACCACGAGCACTTTTCTCCATGGGAGTAATGTCTCAAACTGTCTACGCTTTTATCGATTCCTGGGAGACCAGTAGTAGTTTTCGAAACACAATTAGAAGCATTCTGTAATCTGTGGACGTTCAGAGTGTTGATGAAACACAGAAATTGCATCGGTATTGAATACAACACGCACCATGCGCACTTTTCTCCATGTGAGTAATGTCTCAAACTGTCTACGCTTTTATCGATTCCTGGGAGACCAGTAGTAGTTTTCGAAACACAATTGGAAGCATTCTGTAATCTGTGGACGTTCAGAGTGTTGATGAAACACAGAAATTGCATCGGTATTGAATACAACACGCACCACGAGCACTTTTCTCCATGGGAGTAATGTCTCAAACTGTCTACGCTTTTATCGATTCCTGGGAGACCAGTAGTAGTTTTCGAAACACAATTGGAAGCATTCTGTAATCTGTGGACGTTCAGAGTGTTGATGAAACACAGAAATTGCATCGGTATTGAATACAACACGCACCATGCCCACTTTTCTCCATGTGAGTAATGTCTCATACTGTCTACGCTTTTATCGATTCCTGGGAGACCAGTACTAGTTTTCGAAACACAATTGGAAGCATTCTGTAATCTGTGGACGTTCAGAGTGTTGATGAAAAACAGAAATTGCATCGGTATTGAATACAACACGCACCACGAGCACTTTTCTCCATGGGAGTAATGTCTCAAACTGTCTACGCTTTTATCGATTCCTGGGAGACCAGTAGTAGTTTTCGAAACACAATTGGAAGCATTCTGTAATCTGTGGACGTTCAGAGTGTTGATGAAACACAGAAATTGCGTCGGTATTGAATACAACACGCACCACGAGCACTTTTCTCCATGGGAGTAATGTCTCAAACTGTCTACGCTTTTATCGATACCTGGGAGACCAGTAGTAGTTTTCGAAACACAATTGGAAGCATTCTGTAATCTGTGGACGTTCAGAGTATAGATGAAACACAGAAATTGCATCGGTATTGAATACAACACGCACCACGAGCACTTTTCTCCATGGGAGTAATGTCTCAAACTGTCTACGCTTTTATCGATTCCTGGGAGACCAGTAGTAGTTTTCGAAACACAATTGGAGGCATTCTGTAATCTTTAGACGTTCAGAGTGTTGATGAAACACAGAAATTGCATCGGTATTGAATACAACACGCACCATGCGCACTTTTCTCCATGTGAGTAATGTCTCAAACTGTCTACGCTTTTATCGATTCCTGGGAGACCAGTAGTAGTTTTCGAAACACAATTGGAAGCATTCTGTAATCTGTGGACGTTCAGAGTGTTGATGAAACACAGAAATTGCATCGGTATTGAATACAACACGCACCACGCGCACTTTTCTCCATGGGAGTAATGTCTCAAACTGTCTACGCTTTTATCGATTCCTGGGAGACCAGTAGTAGTTTTCGAAACACAATTGGAAGCATTCTGTAATCTGTGGACGTTCAGAGTGTTGATGAAACACAGAAATTGCATCGGTATTGAATACAACACGCACCACGAGCACTTTTCTCCATGGGAGTAATGTCTCAAACTGTCTACGCTTTTATCGATTCCTGGGAGACCAGTAGTAGTTTTCGAAACACAATTGGAAGCATTCTGTAGTCTGTGGACGTTCAGAGTGTTAATGAAACACAGAAATTGCATCGGTATTGAATACAACACGCACCACGAGCACTTTTCTCCATGGGAGTAATGTCTCAAACTGTCTACGTTTTATCGATTCCTGGGAGACCAGTAGTAGTTTTCGAAACACAATTGGAAGCATTCTGTAATCTGTGGACGTTCAGAGTGTTGATGAAACACAGAAATTGCATCGGTATTGAATACAACACGCACCACGAGCACTTTTCTCCATGGGAGTAATGTCTCAAACTGTCTACGCTTTTATCGATTCCTGGGAGACCAGTAGTAGTTTTCGAAACACAATTGGAAGCATTCTGTAATCTGTGGACGTTCAGAGTGTTGACGAAACACAGAAATTGCATCGGTATTGATTACAACACGCACCACGAGCACTTTTCTCCATGGGAGTAATGTCTCAAACTGTCTACGCTTTTATCGATTCCTGGGAGACCAGTAGTAGTTTTCGAAACACAATTGGAAGCATTCTGTAATCTGTGGACGTTCAGAGTGTTGATGAAACACAGAAATTGCATCGGTATTGAATACAACATGCACCACGAGCACTTTTCTCCATGGGAGTAATGTCTCAAACTGTCTACGCTTTTATCGATTCCTGGGAGACCAGTAGTAGTTTTCGAAACACAATTGGAGGCATTCTGTAATCTGTAGACGTTCAGAGTGTTGATGAAACACTGAAATTGCATCGGTATTGAATACAACACGCACCATGCGCACTTTTCTCCATGGGAGTAATGTCTCAAACTGTCTACGCTTTTATCGATTCCTGGGAGACCAGTAGTAGTTTTCGAAACACAATTGGAAGCATTCTGTAATCTGTGGACGTTCAGAGTGTTGATGAAACACAGAAATTGCATCATTATTGAATACAACACGCACCACGAGCACTTTTCTCCATGGGAGTAATGTCTCAAACTGTCTACGCTTTTATCGATTCCTGGGAGACCAGTAGTAGTTTTCGAAACACAATTGGAAGCATTCTGTAATCTGTGGACGTTCAGAGTGTTGATGAAACACAGAAATTGCATCGGTATTGAATACAACACGCACCACGAGCACTTTTCTCCATGGGAGTAATGTCTCAAACTGTCTACGCTTTTATCGATTCCTGGGAGACCAGTAGTAGTTTTCGAAACACAATTGGAAGCATTCTGTAATCTGTGGACGTTCAGAGTGTTGATGAAACACAGAAATTGCATCGGTATTGAATACAACACGCACCACGAGCACTTTTCTCCATGGGAGTAATGTCTCAAACTGTCTACGCTTTTATCGATTCCTGGGAGACCAGTAGTAGTTTTCGAAACACAATTGGAAGCATTCTGTAATCTGTGGACGTTCAGAGTGTTGATGAAACACAGAAATTGCATCGGTATTGAATACAACACGCACCACGAGCCCTTTTCTCCACGGGAGTAATGTCTCAAACTGTCTACGCTTTCATCGATTCCTCTGAGACCAGTAGTAGTTTTCGAAACACAATTGGAAGCATTCTGTAATCTGTGGACGTTCAGAGTGTTGATGAAACACAGAAATTGCATCGGTATTGAATACAACACGCACCACGAGCACTTTTCTCCATGGGAGTAATGTCTCAAACTGTCTACGCTTTTATCGATTCCTGGGAGACCAGTAGTAGTTTTCGAAACACAATTGGAAGCATTCTGTAATCTGTGGACGTTCAGAGTGTTGATGAAACACAGAAATTGCATCGGTATTGAATACAACACGCACCACGAGCACTTTTCTCCATGGGAGTAATGTCTCAAACTGTCTACGCTTTCATCGATTCCTGGGAGACCAGTAGTAGTTTTCGAAACACAATTGGAAGCATTCTGTAATCTGTGGACGTTCAGAGTGTTGATGAAACACAGAAATTGCATCGGTATCGAATACAACACGCACCACAAGCACTTTTCTCCATGGGAGTAATGTCTCAAACTGTCTACGCTTTCATCGATTCCTGGGAGACCAGTAGTAGTTTTCGAAACACAATTGGAAGCATTCTGTAATCTGTGGACGTTCAGAGTGTTGATGAAACACAGAAATTGCATCGGTA
This sequence comes from Schistocerca gregaria, assembly GCF_023897955.1. Lineage (NCBI taxonomy): Eukaryota > Metazoa > Arthropoda > Insecta > Orthoptera > Acrididae > Schistocerca > Schistocerca gregaria. Next base: position 7,238,798 of record NW_026061730.1, read on the forward strand.
TTGAATACAAGACGCACCACGAGCACTTTTCTCCATGGGAGTAATGTCTCAAACTGTCTACGCTTTTATCGATTCCTGGGAGACCAGTAGTAATTTTCGAAACACAATTGGAAGCATTCTGTAATCTGTGGACGTTCAGACTGTTGATGAAACACAGAAATTGCATCGGTATTGAATACAACACGCACCACGAGCACTTTTCTCCATGGGAGTAATGTCTCAAACTGTCCACGCTTTTATCGATTCCTGGGAGACCAGTAGTAGTTTTCGAAACACAATTGGAAGCATTCTGTAATCTGTGGACGTTCAGAGTGTTGATGAAACACAGAAATTGCATCGGTATTGAATACAACACGCACCACGAGCACTTTTCTCCATGGGAGTAATGTCTCAAACTGTCTACGCTTTCATCGATTCCTGGGAGACCAGTAGTAGTTTTCGAAACACAATTGGAAGCATTCTGTAATCTGTGGACGTTCAGAGTGTTGATGAAACACAGAAATTGCATCGGTATCGAATACAACACGCACCACGAGCACTTTTCTCCATGGGAGTAATGTCTCAAACTGTCTACGCTTTCATCGATTCCTGGGAGACCAGTAGTAGTTTTCGAAACACAATTGGAAGCATTCTGTAATCTGTGGACGTTCAGAGTGTTGATGAAACACAGAAATTGCATCGGTATTGAATACAAGACGCACCACGAGCACTTTTCTCCATGGGAGTAATGTCTCAAACTGTCTACGCTTTTATCGATTCCTGGGAGACCAGTAGTAATTTTCGAAACACAATTGGAAGCATTCTGTAATCTGTGGACGTTCAGACTGTTGATGAAACACAGAAATTGCATCGGTATTGAATACAACACGCACCACGAGCACTTTTCTCCATGGGAGTAATGTCTCAAACTGTCCACGCTTTTATCGATTCCTGGGAGACCAGTAGTAGTTTTCGAAACACAATTGGAAGCATTCTGTAATCTGTGGACGTTCAGAGTGTTGATGAAACACAGAAATTGCATCGGTATTGAATACAACACGCACCACGAGCACTTTTCTCCATGGGAGTAATGTCTCAAACTGTCTACGCTTTTATCGATTCCTGGGAGACCAGTAGTAGTTTTCGAAACACAATTGGAAGCATTCTGTAATCTGTGGACGTTCAGAGTGTTGATGAAACACAGAAATTGCATCGGTATTGAATACAACACGCACCACGAGTACTTTTCTCCATGGGAGTAATGTCTCAAACTGTCTACGCTTTTATCGATTCCTGGGAGACCAGTAGTAGTTTTCGAAACACAATTGGAAGCATTCTGTAATCTGTGGACGTTCAGAGTGTTGATGAAACACAGAAATTGCATCGGTATTGAATACAACACGCACCACGAGCACTTTTCTCCATGGGAGTAATGTCTCAAACTGTCTACGCTTTTATCGATTCCTGGGAGACCAGTAGTAGTTTTCGAAACACAATTGGAAGCATTCTGTAATCTGTGGACGTTCAGAGTGTTGATGAAACACAGAAATTGCATCGGTATTGAATACAACACGCACCACGAGCACTTTTCTCCATGGGAGTAATGTCTCAAACTGTCTACGCTTTTATCGATTCCTGGGAGACCAGTAGTAGTTTTCGAAACACAATTGGAGGCATTCTGTAATCTGCAGACGTTCAGAGTGTTGATGAAACACAGAAATTGCATCGGTATTGAATACAACACGCACCATGCCCACTTTTCTCCATGGGAGTAATGTCTCAAACTGTCTACGCTTTTATCGATTCCTGGGAGACCAGTAGTAATTTTCGAAACACAATTGGAAGCATTCTGTAATCTGTGGACGTTCAGACTGTTGATGAAACACAGAAATTGCATCGGTATTGAATACAACACGCACCACGAGCACTTTTCTCCATGGGAGTAATGTCTCAAACTGTCCACGCTTTTATCGATTCCTGGGAGACCAGTAGTAGTTTTCGAAACACAATTGGAAGCATTCTGTAATCTGTGGACGTTCAGAGTGTTGATGAAACACAGAAATTGCATCGGTATTGAATACAACACGCACCACGAGCACTTTTCTCCATGGGAGTAATGTCTCAAACTGTCTACGCTTTTATCGATTCCTGGGAGACCAGTAGTAGTTTTCGAAACACAATTGGAAGCATTCTGTAATCTGTGGACGTTCAGAGTGTTGATGAAACACAGAAATTGCATCGGTATTGAATACAACACGCACCACGAGTACTTTTCTCCATGGGAGTAATGTCTCAAACTGTCTACGCTTTTATCGATTCCTGGGAGACCAGTAGTAGTTTTCGAAACACAATTGGAAGCATTCTGTAATCTGTGGACGTTCAGAGTGTTGATGAAACACAGAAATTGCATCGGTATTGAATACAACACGCACCACGAGCACTTTTCTCCATGGGAGTAATGTCTCAAACTGTCTACGCTTTTATCGGTTCCTGGGAGACCAGTAGTAGTTTTCGAAACACAATTGGAAGCATTCTGTAATCTGTGGACGTTCAGAGTGTTGATGAAACACAGAAATTGCATCGGTATTGAATACAACACGCACCACGAGCACTTTTCTCCATGGGAGTAATGTCTCAAACTGTCTACGCTTTTATCGATTCCTGGGAGACCAGTAGTAGTTTTCGAAACACAATTGGAGGCATTCTGTAATCTGCAGACGTTCAGAGTGTTGATGAAACACAGAAATTGCATCGGTATTGAATACAACACGCACCATGCCCACTTTTCTCCATGGGAGTAATGTCTCAAACTGTCTACGCTTTTATCGATTCCTGGGAGACCAGTAGTAGTTTTCGAAACACAATTGGAAGCATTCTGTAATCTGTGGACGTTCAGAGTGTTGATGAAACACAGAAATTGCATCGGTATTGAATACAACACGCACCACGAGCACTTTTCTCCATGGGAGTAATGTCTCAAACTGTCTACGCTTTTATCGATTCCTGGGAGACCAGTAGTAGTTTTCGAAACACAATTGGAGGCATTCTGTAATCTGCAGACGTTCAGAGTGTTGATGAAACACAGAAGTTGCATCGGTATTGAATACAACACGCACCATGCCCACTTTTCTCCATGTGAGTAATGTCTCAAACTGTCTACGCTTTTATCGATTCCTGGGAGACCAGTAGTACTTTTCGAAACACAATTGGAAGCATTCTGTAATCTGTGGACGTTCAGAGTGTTGATGAAACACAGAAATTGCATCGGTATTGAATACAACACGCACCACGAGCACTTTTCTCCATGGGAGTAATGTCTCAAACTGTCTACGCTTTTATCGATTCCTGGGAGACCAGTAGTAGTTTTCGAAACACAATTGGAGGCATTCTGTAATCTGCAGACGTTCAGAGTGTTGATGAAACACAGAAATTGCATCGGTATTGAATACAACACGCACCATGCCCACTTTTCTCCATGGGAGTAATGTCTCAAACTGTCTACGCTTTCATCGATTCCTGGGAGACCAGTAGTAGTTTTCGAAACACAATTGGAAGCATTCTGTAATCTGTGGACGTTCAGAGTGTTGATGAAACACAGAAATTGCATCGGTATTGAATACAACACGCACCACGAGCACTTTTCTCCATGGGAGTAATGTCTCAAACTGTCTACGCTTTTATCGATTCCTGGGAGACCAGTAGTAGTTTTCGAAACACAATAGGAGGCATTCTGTAATCTGTAGACGTTCAGAGTGTTGATGAAACACAAAAATTGCATCGGTATTGAATACAACACGCACCACGAGCACTTTTCTCCATGGGAGTAATGTCTCAGACTGTCTACGCTTTTATCGATTCCTGGGAGACCAGTAGTAGTTTTCGAAACACAATTGGAAGCATTCTGTAATCTGTGGACGTTCAGAGTGTTGATGAAACACAGAAATTGCATCGGTATTGAATACAACACGCACCACGAGCACTTTTCTCCATGGGAGTAATGTCTCAAACTGTCTACGCTTTTATCGATTCCTGGGAGACAAGTAGTAGTTTTCGAAACACAATTAAAAACATTCTGTAATCTGTGGACGTTCAGAGTGTTGATGAAACACAGAAATTGCATCGGTATTGAATACAAGACGCACCACGAGCACTTTTCTCCATGGGAGTAATGTCTCAAACTGTCTACGCTTTTATCGATTCCTGGGAGACCAGTAGTAGTTTTCGAAACACAATTGGAGGCATTCTGTAATCTGCAGACGTTCAGAGTGTTGATGAAACACAGAAATTGCATCGGTATTGAATACAACACGCACCATGCCCACTTTTCTCCATGTGAGTAATGTCTCAAACTGTCTACGCTTTTATCGATTCCTGGGAGACCAGTAGTAGTTTTCGAAACACAATTGGAAGCATTCTGTAATCTGTGGACTTTCAGAGTGTTGATGAAACACAGAAATTGCATCGTTATTGAATACAACACGCACCACGAGCACTTTTCTCCATGGGAGTAATGTCTCAAACTGTCTACGCTTTTATCGATTCCTGGGAGACCAGTAGTAGTTTTCGAAACACAATTGGAAGCATTCTGTAATCTGTGGACGTTCAGAGTGTTGATGAAACACAAAAATTGCATCGGTATTGAATACAACACGCACCACGAGCACTTTTCTCCATGGGAGTAATGTCTCAAACTGTCTACGCTTTTATCGATTCCTGGGAGACCAGTAGTAGTTTTCGAAACACAATTGGAAGCATTCTGTAATCTGTGGACGTTCAGAGTGTTGATGAAACACAGAAATTGCATCGGTATTGAATACAACACGCACCACGAGCACTTTTCTCCATGGGAGTAATGTCTCAAACTGTCTACGCTTTTATCGATTCCTGGGAGACCAGTAGTAGTTTTCGAAACACAATTGGAGGCATTCTGTAATCTGTAGACGTTCAGAGTGTTGATGAAACACAGAAATTGCATCGGTATTGAATACAACACGCACCATGCCCACTTTTCTCCATGTGAGTAATGTCTCAAACTGTCTACGTTTTATCGATTCCTGGGAGACCAGTAGTAGTTTTCGAAACACAATTGTAAGCATTCTGTAATCTGTGGACGTTCAGAGTGTTGATGAAACACAGAAATTGCATCGGTATTGAATACAACACGCACCACGAGCACTTTTCTCCATGGGAGTAATGTCTCAAACTGTCTACGCTTTTATCGATTCCTGGGAGACCAGTAGTAGTTTTCGAAACACAATTGGAAGCATTCTGTAATCTGTGGACGTTCTGAGTGTTGATGAAACACAGAAATTGCATCGGTATTGAATACAACACGCACCATGCCCATTTTTCTCCATGTGAGTAATGTCTCAAACTGTCTACGCTTTCATCGATTCCTGGGAGACCAGTAGTAGTTTTCGAAACACAATTGGAAGCATTCTGTAATCTGTGGACGTTCAGAGTGTTGATGAAACACAGAAATTGCATCGGTATTGAATACAACACGCACCACGAGCACTTTTCTCCATGGGAGTAATGTCTCAAACTGTCTACGCTTTTATCGATTCCTGGGAGACCAGTAGTAGTTTTCGAAACACAATTGGAGGTATTCTGTAATCTGCAGACGTTCCGAGTGTTGATGAAACACAGAAATTGCATCGGTATTGAATACAACACGCACCACGAGCACTTTTCTCCATGTGAGTAATGTCTCAAACTGTCTACGCTTTTATCGATTCCTGGGAGACCAGTAGTAGTTTTCGAAACACAATTGGAGGCATTCTGTAATCTGCAGACGTTCAGAGTGTTGATGAAACACAGAAATTGCATCGGTATTGAATACAACACGCACCATGCCCACTTTTCTCCATGTGAGTAATGTCTCAAACTGTCTACGCTTTTATCGATTCCTGGGAGACCAGTAGTAGTTTTCGAAACACAATTGGAAGCATTCTGTAATCTGTGGACGTTCAGAGTGTTGATGAAACACAGAAATTGCATCGGTATTGAATACAACACGCACCACGAGCACGTTTCTCCATGGGAGTAATGTCTCAAACTGTCTACGCTTTTATCGATTCCTGGGAGACCAGTAGTAGTTTTCGAAACACAATTGGAGGCATTCTGTAATCTGCAGACGTTCAGAGTGTTGATGAAACACAGAAATTGCATCGGTATTGAATACAACACGCACCATGCCCACTTTTCTCCATGTGAGTAATGTCTCAAACTGTCTACGCTTTTATCGATTCCTGGGAGACCAGTAGTAGTTTTCGAAACACAATTGGAAGCATTCTGTAATCTGTGGACGTTCAGAGTGTTGATGAAACACAGAAATTGCATCGGTATTGAATACAACACGCACCACGAGCACTTTTCTCCATGGGAGTAATGTCTCAAACTGTCTACGCTTTTATCGATTCCTGGGAGACCAGTAGTAGTTTTCGATACACAATTGGAGGCATTCTGTAATCTGCAGACGTTCAGAGTGTTGATGAAACACAGAAATTGCATCGGTATTGAATACAACACGCACCACGAGCACTTTTCTCCATGGGAGTAATGTCTCAAACTGTCTACGCTTTTATCGATTCCTGGGAGACCAGTAGTAGTTTTCGAAACACAATTGGAAGCATTCTGTAATCTGTGGACGTTCAGAGTGTTGATGAAACACAGAAATTGCATCGGTATTGAATACAACACGCACCATGCCCACTTTTCTCCATGTGAGTAATGTCTCAAGCTGTCTACGCTTTTATCGATTCCTGGGAGACCAGTAGTAGTTTTCGAAACACAATTGGAAGCATTCTGTAATCTGTGGACGTTCAGAGTGTTGATGAAACACAGAAATTGCATCGGTATTGAATACAACACGCACCACGAGCACTTTTCTCCATGGGAGTAATGTCTCAAACTGTCTACGCTTTTATCGATTCCTGGGAGACCAGTAGTAGTTTTCGAAACACAATTGGAGGCATTCTGTAATCTGCAGACGTTCAGAGTGTTGATGAAACACAGAAATTGCATCGGTATTGAATACAACACGCACCATGCCCACTTTTCTCCATGTGAGTAATGTCTCAAACTGTCTACGCTTTTATCGATTCCTGGGAGACCAGTAGTAGTTTTCGAAACACAATTGGAGGCATTCTGTAATCTGCAGACGTTCAGAGTGTTGATGAAACACAGAAATTGCATCGGTATTGAATACAACACGCACCATGCCCACTTTTCTCCATGTGAGTAATGTCTCAAACTGTCTACGCTTTTATCGATTCCTGGGAGACCAGTAGTAGTTTTCGAAACACAATTGGAAGCATTCTGTAATCTGTGGACGTTCAGAGTGTTGATGAAACACAGAAATTGCATCGGTATTGAATACAACACGTACCACGAGCACTTTTCTCCATGGGAGTAATGTCTCAAACTGTCTACGCTTTTATCGATTCCTGGGAGACCAGTAGTAGTTTTCGAAACACAATTGGAGGCATTCTGTAATCTGCAGACGTTCAGAGTGTTGATGAAACACAGAAATTGCATCGGTATTGAATACAACACGCACCACGAGCACTTTTCTCCATGGGAGTAATGTCTCAAACTGTCTACGCTTTTATCGATTCCTATGAGACCAGTAGTAGTTTTCGAAACACAATTGGAAGCATTCTGTAATCTGTGGACGTTCAGAGTGTTAATGAAACACAAAAATTGCATCGATATTGAATACAACACGCACCACGAGCACTTTTCTCCATGGGAGTAATGTCTCAAACTGTCTACGCTTTTATCGATTCCTGGGAGACCAGTAGTAGTTTTCGAAACACAATTGGAAGCATTCTGTAATCTGTGGACGTTCAGAGTGTTGATGAAACACAGAAATTGCATCGGTATTGAATACAACACGCACCACGAGCACTTTTCTCCATGGGAGTAATGTCTCAAACTGTCTACGCTTTTATCGATTCCTGGGAGACCAGTAGTAGTTTTCGAAACACAATTGGAAGCATTCTGTAATCTGTGGACGTTCAGAGTGTTGATGAAACACAGAAATTGCATCGGTATTGAATACAACACGCACCACGAGCACTTTTCTCCATGGGAGTAATGTCTCAAACTGTCTACGCTTTTATCGATTCCTGGGAGACCAGTAGTAGTTTTCGAAACACAATTGGAGGCATTCTGTAATCTGCAGACGTTCAGAGTGTTGATGAAACACAGAAATTGCATCGGTATTGAATACAACACGCACCACGAGCACTTTTCTCCATGTGAGTAATGTCTCAAACTGTCTACGCTTTTATCGATTCCTGGGAGACCAGTAGTAGTTTTCGAAACACAATTGGAAGCATTCTGTAATCTGTGGACGTTCAGAGTGTTGATGAAACACAGAAATTGCATCGGTATTGAATACAACACGCACCACGAGCACTTTTCTCCATGGGAGTAATGTCTCAAACTGTCTACGCTTTTATCGATTCCTGGGAGACCAGTAGTAGTTTTCGAAACACAATTGGAAGCATTCTGTAATCTGTGGACGTTCAGAGTGTTGATGAAACACAGAAATTGCATCGGTATTGAATACAACACGCACCACGAGCACTTTTCTCCATGGGAGTAATGTCTCAAACTGTCTACGCTTTTATCGATTCCTGGGAGACCAGTAGTAGTTTTCGAAACACAATTGGAAGCATTCTGTAATCTGTGGACGTTTAGAGTGTTGATGAAACACAGAAATTGCATCGGTATTGAATACAACACGCACCACGAGCACTTTTCTCCATGGGAGTAATGTCTCAAACTGTCTATGCTTTTATCGATTCCTGGGAGACCAGTAGTAGTTTTCGAAACACAATTGGAGGCATTCTGTAATCTGTAGACGTTCAGAGTGTTGATGAAACACAGAAATTGCATCGGTATTGAATACAACACGCACCATGCGCACTTTTCTCCATGTGAGTAATGTCTCAAACTGTCTACGCTTTTATCGATTCCTGGGAGACCAGTAGTAGTTTTCGAAACACAATTGGAAGCATTCTGTAATCTGTGGACGTTCAGAGTGTTGATGAAACACAGAAATTGCATCGGTATTGAATACAACACGCACCACGAGCACTTTTCTCCATGGGAGTAATGTCTCAAACTGTCTACGCTTTTATCGATTCCTGGGAGACCAGTAGTAGTTTTCGAAACACAATTGGAAGCATTCTGTAATCTGTGGACGTTCAGAGTGTTGATGAAACACAGAAATTGCATCAGTATTGAATACAACACGCACCACGAGCACTTTTCTCCATGGGAGTAATGTCTCAAACTGTCTACGCTTTTATCGATTCCTGGGAGACCAGTAGTAGTTTTCGAAACACAATTGGAAGCATTCTGTAATCTGTGGACGTTCAGAGTGTTGATGAAACACAGAAATTGCATCGGTATTGAATACAACACGCACCACGAGCACTTTTCTCCATGGGAGTAATGTCTCAAACTGTCTACGCTTTTATCGATTCCTGGGAGACCAGTAGTAGTTTTCGAAACACAATTGGAAGCATTCTGTAATCTGTGGACGTTCAGAGTGTTGATGAAACACAGAAATTGCATCGGTATTGAATACAACACGCACCACGAGCACTTTTCTCCATGGGAGTAATGTCTCAAACTGTCTACGCTTTTATCGATTCCTGGGAGACCAGTAGTAGTTTTCGAAACACAATTGGAAGCATTCTGTAATCTGTGGACGTTCAGAGTGTTGATGAAACACAGAAATTGCATCGGTATTGAATACTACACGCACCATGCGCACTTTTCTCCATGTGAGTAATGTCTCAAACTGTCTACGCTTTTATCGATTCCTGGGAGACCAGTAGTAGTTTTCGAAACACAATTGGAAGCATTCTGTAATCTGTGGACGTTCAGAGTGTTGATGAAACACAGAAATTGCATCGGTATTGAATACAACACGCACCACGAGCACTTTTCTCCATGGGAGTAATGTCTCAAACTGTCTACGCTTTTATCGATTCCTGGGAGACCAGTAGTAAATTTCGAAACACAATTGGAAGCATTCTGTAATCTGTGGACGTTCAGAGTGTTGATGAAACACAGAAATTGCATCGGTATTGAATACAACACGCACCACGAGCACTTTTCTCCATGGGAGTAATGTCTCAAACTGTCTACGCTTTTATCGATTCCTGGGAGACCAGTAGTAGTTTTCGAAACACAATTGGAAGCATTCTGTAATCTGTGGACGTTCAGAGTGTTGATGAAACACAGAAATTGCATCGGTATTGAATACAACACGCACCACGAGCACTTTTCTCCATGGGAGTAATGTCTCAAACTGTCTACGCTTTTATCGATTCCTGGGAGCCCAGTAGTAGTTTTCGAAACACAATTGGAAGCATTCTGTAATCTGTGGACGTTCAGAGTGTTGATGAAACACAGAAATTGCATCGGTATTGAATACAACACGCACCACGAGCACTTTTCTCCATGGGAGTAATGTCTCAAACTGTCTACGCTTTTATCGATTCCTGGGAGACCAGTAGTAGTTTTCGAAACACAATTAGAAGCATTCTGTAATCTGTGGACGTTCAGAGTGTTGATGAAACACAGAAATTGCATCGGTATTGAATACAACACGCACCATGCACACTTTTCTCCATGTGAGTAATGTCTCAAACTGTCTACGCTTTTATCGATTCCTGGGAGACCAGTAGTAGTTTTCGAAACACAATTGGAAGCATTCTGTAATCTGTGGACGTTCAGAGTGTTGATGAAACACAGAAATTGCATCGGTATTGAATACAACACGCACCACGAGCACTTTTCTCCATGGGAGTAATGTCTCAAACTGTCTACGCTTTTATCGATTCCTGGGAGACCAGTAGTAGTTTTCGAAACACAATTGGAAGCATTCTGTAATCTGTGGACGTTCAGAGTGTTGATGAAACACAGAAATTGCATCGGTATTGAATACAACACGCACCATGCCCACTTTTCTCCATGTGAGTAATGTCTCATACTGTCTACGCTTTTATCGATTCCTGGGAGACCAGTACTAGTTTTCGAAACACAATTGGAAGCATTCTGTAATCTGTGGACGTTCAGAGTGTTGATGAAACACAGAAATTGCATCGGTATTGAATACAACACGCACCACGAGCACTTTTCTCCATGGGAGTAATGTCTCAAACTGTCTACGCTTTTATCGATTCCTGGGAGACCAGTAGTAGTTTTCGAAACACAATTGGAAGCATTCTGTAATCTGTGGACGTTCAGAGTGTTGATGAAACACAGAAATTGCGTCGGTATTGAATACAACACGCACCACGAGCACTTTTCTCCATGGGAGTAATGTCTCAAACTGTCTACGCTTTTATCGATCCCTGGGAGACCAGTAGTAGTTTTCGAAACACAATTGGAAGCATTCTGTAATCTGTGGACGTTCAGAGTATAGATGAAACACAGAAATTGCATCGGTATTGAATACAACACGCACCACGAGCACTTTTCTCCATGGGAGTAATGTCTCAAACTGTCTACGCTTTTATCGATTCCTGGGAGACCAGTAGTAGTTTTCGAAACACAATTGGAGGCATTCTGTAATCTTTAGACGTTCAGAGTGTTGATGAAACACAGAAATTGCATCGGTATTGAATACAACACGCACCATGCGCACTTTTCTCCATGTGAGTAATGTCTCAAACTGTCTACGCTTTTATCGATTCCTGGGAGACCAGTAGTAGTTTTCGAAACACAATTGGAAGCATTCTGTAATCTGTGGACGTTCAGAGTGTTGATGAAACACAGAAATTGCATCGGTATTGAATACAACACGCACCACGCGCACTTTTCTCCATGGGAGTAATGTCTCAAACTGTCTACGCTTTTATCGATTCCTGGGAGACCAGTAGTAGTTTTCGAATTACAATTGGAAGCATTCTGTAATCTGTGGACGTTCAGAGTGTTGATGAAACACAGAAATTGCATCGGTATTGAATACAACACGCACCACGAGCACTTTTCTCCATGGGAGTAATGTCTCAAACTGTCTACGCTTTTATCGATTCCTGGGAGACCAGTAGTAGTTTTCGAAACACAATTGGAAGCATTCTGTAGTCTGTGGACGTTCAGAGTGTTAATGAAACACAGAAATTGCATCGGTATTGAATACAACACGCACCACGAGCACTTTTCTCCATGGGAGTAATGTCTCAAACTGTCTACGTTTTATCGATTCCTGGGAGACCAGTAGTAGTTTTCGAAACACAATTGGAAGCATTCTGTAATCTGTGGACGTTCAGAGTGTTGATGAAACACAGAAATTGCATCGGTATTGAATACAACACGCACCACGAGCACTTTTCTCCATGGGAGTAATGTCTCAAACTGTCTACGCTTTTATCGATTCCTGGGAGACCAGTAGTAGTTTTCGAAACACAATTGGAAGCATTCTGTAATCTGTGGACGTTCAGAGTGTTGACGAAACACAGAAATTGCATCGGTATTGATTACAACACGCACCACGAGCACTTTTCTCCATGGGAGTAATGTCTCAAACTGTCTACGCTTTTATCGATTCCTGGGAGACCAGTAGTAGTTTTCGAAACACAATTGGAAGCATTCTGTAATCTGTGGACGTTCAGAGTGTTGATGAAACACAGAAATTGCATCGGTATTGAATACAACATGCACCACGAGCACTTTTCTCCATGGGAGTAATGTCTCAAACTGTCTACGCTTTTATCGATTCCTGGGAGACCAGTAGTAGTTTTCGAAACACAATTGGAGGCATTCTGTAATCTGTAGACGTTCAGAGTGTTGATGAAACACTGAAATTGCATCGGTATTGAATACAACACGCACCATGCGCACTTTTCTCCATGGGAGTAATGTCTCAAACTGTCTACGCTTTTATCGATTCCTGGGAGACCAGTAGTAGTTTTCGAAACACAATTGGAAGCATTCTGTAATCTGTGGACGTTCAGAGTGTTGATGAAACACAGAAATTGCATCATTATTGAATACAACACGCACCACGAGCACTTTTCTCCATGGGAGTAATGTCTCAAACTGTCTACGCTTTTATCGATTCCTGGGAGACCAGTAGTAGTTTTCGAAACACAATTGGAAGCATTCTGTAATCTGTGGACGTTCAGAGTGTTGATGAAACACAAAAATTGCATCGGTATTGAATACAACACGCACCACGAGCACTTTTCTCCATGTGAGTAATGTCTCAAACTGTCTACGCTTTTATCGATTCCTGGGAGACCAGTAGTAGTTTTCGAAACACAATTGGAAGCATTCTGTAATCTGTGGACGTTCAGAGTGTTGATGAAACACAGAAATTGCATCGGTATTGAATACAACACGCACCACGAGCACTTTTCTCCATGGGAGTAATGTCTCAAAGTGTCTACGCTTTTATCGATTCCTGGGAGACCAGTAGTAGTTTTCGAAACACAATTGGAAGCATTCTGTAATCTGTGGACGTTCAGAGTGTTGATGAAACACAGAAATTGCATCGGTATTGAATACAACACGCACCACGAGCACTTTTCTCCATGGGAGTAATGTCTCAAACTGTCTACGCTTTTATCGATTCCTGGGAGACCAGTAGTAGTTTTCGAAACACAATTGGAAGCATTCTGTAATCTGTGGACGTTCAGAGTGTTGATGAAACACTGAAATTGCATCGGTATTGAATACAACACGCACCACGAGCACTTTTCTCCATGGGAGTAATGTCTCAAACTGTCTACGCTTTAATCGATTCCTGGGAGACCAGTAGTAGTTTTCGAAACACAATTGGAGGCATTCTGTAATCTGTAGACGTTCAGAGTGTTGATGAAACACAGAAATTGCATCGGTATTGAATACAACACGCACCATGCGCACTTTTCTCCATGTGAGTTATGTTTCAAACTGTCTACGCTTTTATCGATTCCTGGGAGACCAGTAGTAGTTTTCGAAACACAATTGGAAGCATTCTGTAATCTGTGGACGTTCAGAGTGTTGATTAAACACAGAAATTGCATCGGTATTGAATACAACACGCACCACGAGCACTTTTCTCCATGGGAGTAATGTCTCAAACTGTCTACGCTTTTATCGATTCCTGGGAGACCAGTAGTAGTTTTCGAAACACAATTGGAAGCGTTCTGTAATCTGTGGACGTTCAGAGTGTTGATGAAACACAAAAATTGCATCGGTATTGAATACAACACGCACCACGAGCACTTTTCTCCATGTGAGTAATGTCTCAAACTGTCTACGCTTTTATCGATTCCTGGGAGACCAGTAGTAGTTTTCGAAACACAATTGGAAGCATTCTGTAATCTGTGGACGTTCAGAGTGTTGATGAAACACAGAAATTGCATCGGTATTGAATACAACACGCACCACGAGCACTTTTCTCCATGGGAGTAATGTCTCAAACTGTCTACGCTTTTATCGATTCCTGGGAGACCAGTAGTAGTTTTCGAAACACAATTGGAAGCATTCTGTAATCTGTGGACGTTCAGAGTGTTGATGAAACACAGAAATTGCATCGGTATTGAATACAACACGCACCACGAGCACTTTTCTCCATGGGAGTAATGTCTCAAACTGTCTACGCTTTTATCGATTCCTGGGAGACCAGTAGTAGTTTTCGAAACACAATTGGAGGCATTCTGTAATCTGTAGACGTTCAGAGTGTTGATGAAACACAGAAATTGCATCGGTATTGAATACAACACGCACCATGCGCACTTTTCTCCATGTGAGTAATGTTTCAAACTGTCTACGCTTTTATCGATTCCTGGGAGACCAGTAGTAGTTTTCGAAACACAATTGGAAGCATTCTGTAATCTGTGGACGTTCAGAGTGTTGATGAAACACAGAAATTGCATCGGTATTGAATACAACACGCACCACGAGCACTTTTCTCCATGGGAGTAATGTCTCAAACTGTCTACGCTTTTATCGATTCCTGGGAGACCAGTAGTAGTTTTCGAAACACAATTGGAAGCATTCTGTAATCTGTGGACGTTCAGAGTGTTGATGAAACACAGAAATTGCATCGGTATTGAATACAACACGCACCACGAGCACTTTTCTCCATGGGAGTAATGTCTCAAACTGTCTACGCTTTTATCGATTCCTGGGAGACCAGTAGTAGTTTTCGAAACACAATTGGAAGCATTCTGTAATCTGTGGACGTTCAGAGTGTTAATGAAACACAGAAATTGCATCGGTATTGAATACAACACGCACCACGAGCACTTTTCTCCATGGGAGTAATGTCTCAAACTGTCTACGCTTTTATCGATTCCTGGGAGACCAGTAGTAGTTTTCGAAACACAATTGGAAGCATTCTGTAATCTGTGGACGTTCAGAGTGTTGATGAAACACAGAAATTGCATCGGTATTGAATACAACACGCACCACGAGCACTTTTCTCCATGGGAGTAAAGTCTCAAACTGTATACGCTTTTATCGATTCCTGGGAGACCAGTTGTAGTTTTCGAAACACAATTGGAAGCATTCTGTAATCTGTGGACGTTCAGAGTGTTGATGAAACACAGAAATTGCATCGGTATTGAATACAACACGCTCCACGAGCACTTTTCTCCATGGGAGTAATGTCTCAAACTGTCTACGCTTTTATCGATTCCTGGGAGACCAGTAGTAGTTTTCGAAACACAATTGGAAGCATTCTGTAATCTGTGGACGTTCAGAGTGTTGATGAAACACAGAAATTGCATCGGTATTGAATACAACACGCACCACGAGCACTTTTCTCCATGGGAGTAATGTCTCAAACTGTCTACGCTTTTATCGATTCCTGGGAGACCATTAGTAGTTTTCGAAACACAATTGGAAGCATTCTGTAATCTGTGGACGTTCAGAGTGTTGATGAAACACAGAAATTGCATCGGTATTGAATACAACACGCACCACGAGCACTGTTCTCCATGGGAGAAATGTGTCAATCTGTCTACGCTTTTATCGATTCCTGGGAGACCAGTAGTAGTTTTCGAAACACAATTGGAAGCATTCTGTAATCTGTGGACGTTCAGAGTGTTGATGAAACACAGAAATTGCATCGGTATTGAATACAACACGCACCACGAGCACTTTTCTCCATGGGAGTAATGTCTCAAACTGTCTACGCTTTTATCGATTCCTGGGAGACCAGTAGTAGTTTTCGAAACACAATTGGAAGCATTCTGTAATCTGTGGACGTTCAGAGTGTTGATGAAACACAGAAATTGCATCGGTATTGAATACAACACGCACCACGAGCACTTTTCTCCATGGGAGTAATGTATCAAACTGTCTACGCTTTTATCGATTCCTGGGAGACCAGTAGTAGTTTTCGAAACACGATTGGAAGCATTCTGTAATCTGTGGACGTTCAGAGTGTTGATGAAACACAGAAATTGCATCGGTATTGAATACAACACGCACCACGAGCACTTTTCTCCATGGGAGTAATGTCTCAAACTGTCTACGCTTTTATCGATTCCTGGGAGACCAGTAGTAGTTTTCGAAACACAATTGGAAGCATTCTGTAATCTGTGGACGTTCAGAGTGTTGATGAAACACAGAAATTGCATCGGTATTGAATACAACACGCACCATGAGCACTTTTCTCCATGGGAGTAATGTCTCAAACTGTCTACGCTTTTATCGATTCCTGGGAGACCAGTAGTAGTTTTCGAAACACAATTGGAAGCATTCTGTAATCTGTGGACGTTCAGAGTGTTGATGAAACACAGAAATTGCATCGGTATTGAATACAACACGCACCACGAGCACTTTTCTCCATGGGAGTAATGTCTCAAACTGTCTACGCTTTTATCGATTCCTGGGAGACCAGTAGTAGTTTTCGAAACACAATTGGAAGCATTCTGTAATCTGTGGACGTTCAGAGTGTTGATGAAACACAGAAATTGCATCGGTATTGAATACAACACGCACCACGAGCACTTTTCTCCATGGGAGTAATGTCTCAAACTGTCTACGCTTTTATCGATTCCTGGGAGACCAGTAGTAGTTTTCGAAACACAATTGGAAGCATTCTGTAATCTGTGGACGTTCAGAGTGTTGATGAAACACAGAAATTGCATCGGTATTGAATACAACACGCACCACGAGCACTTTTCTCCATGGGAGTAACGTCTCAAACTGTCTACGCTTTTATCGATTCCTGGGAGACCAGTAGTAGTTTTCGAAAGACAATTGGAAGCATTCTGTAATCTGTGGACGTTCAGAGTGTTGATGAAACACAGAAATTGCATCGGTATTGAATACAACACGCACCACGAGCACTTTTCTCCATGGGAGTAATGTCTCAAACTGTCTACGCTTTTATCGATTCCTGGGAGACCAGTAGTAGTTTTCGAAACACAATTGGAAGCATTCTGTAATCTGTGGACGTTCAGAGTGTTGATGAAACACAGAAATTGCATCGGTATTGAATACAACACGCACCACGAGCACTTTTCTCCATGGGAGTAATGTCTCAAACTGTCTACGCTTTTATCGATTCCTGGGAGACCAGTAGTAGTTTTCGAAACACAATTGGAAGCATTCTGTAATCTGTGGACGTTCAGAGTGTTGATGAAACACAGAAATTGCATCGGTATTGAATACAACACGCACCACGAGCACTTTTCCCCATGGGAGTAATGTCTCCAACTGTCTACGCTTTTATCGATTCCTGGGAGACCAGTAGTAGTTTTCGAAACACATTTGGAAGCATTCTGTAATCTGTGGACGTTCAGAGTGTTGATGAAACACAGAAATTGCATCGGTATTGAATACAACACGCACCACGAGCACTTTTCTCCATGGGAGTAATGTCTCAAACTGTCTACGCTTTTATCGATTCCTGGGAGACCAGTAGTAGTTTTCGAAACACAATTGGAAGCATTCTGTAATCTGTGGACGTTCAGAGTGTTGATGAAACACAGAAATTGCATCGGTATTGAATACAACACGCACCACGAGCACTTTTCTCCATGGGAGTAATGTCTCAAACTGTCTACGCTTTTATCGATTCCTGGGAGACCAGTAGTAGTTTTCGAAACACAATTGGAAGCATTCTGTAATCTGTGGACGTTCAGAGTGTTGATGAAACACAGAAATTGCATCGGTATTGAATACAACACGCACCACGAGCACTTTTCTCCATGGGAGTAATGTCTCAAACTGTCTACGCTTTTATCGATTCCTGGGAGACCAGTAGTAGTTTTCGAAACACAATTGGAAGCATTCTGTAATCTGTGGACGTTCAGAGTGTTGATGAAACACAGAAATTGCATCGGTATTGAATACAACACGCACCACGAGCACTTTTCTCCATGGGAGTAACGTCTCAAACTGTCTACGCTTTTATCGATTCCTGGGAGACCAGTAGTAGTTTTCGAAACACAATTGGAAGCATTCTGTAATCTGTGGACGTTCAGAGTGTTGATGAAACACAGAAATTGCATCGGTATTGAATACAACACGCACCACGAGCACTTTTCTCCATGGGAGTAATGTCTCAAACTGTCTACGCTTTTATCGATTCCTGGGAGACCAGTAGTAGTTTTCGAAACACAATTGGAAGCATTCTGTAATCTGTGGACGTTCAGAGTGTTGATGAAACACAGAAATTGCATCGGTATTGAATACAACACGCACCACGAGCACTTTTCTCCATGGGAGTAATGTCTCAAACTGTCTACGCTTTTATCGATTCCTGGGAGACCAGTACTAGTTTTCGAAACACAATTGGAAGCATTCTGTAATCTGTGGACGTTCAGAGTGTTGATGAAACACAGAAATTGCATCGGTATTGAATACAACACGCACCACGAGCACTTTTCTCCATGGGAGTAATGTCTCAAACTGTCTACGCTTTTATCGATTCCTGGGAGACCAGTAGTAGTTTTCGAAACACAATTGGAAGCATTCTGTAATCTGTGGACGTTCAGAGTGTTGATGAAACACAGAAATTGCATCGGTATTGAATACAACACGCACCACGAGCACGTTTCTCCATGGGAGTAATGTCTCAAACTGTCTACGCTTTTATCGATTCCTGGGAGACCAGTAGTAGTTTTCGAAACACAATTGGAAGCATTCTGTAATCTGTGGACGTTCAGAGTGTTGATGAAACACAGAAATTGCATCGGTATTGAATACAACACACACCACGAGCACTTTTCTCCATGGGAATAATGTCTCAAACTGTCTACGCTTTTATCGATTCCTGGGAGACCAGTAGTAGTTTTCGAAACACAATTGGAAGCATTCTGTAATCTGTGGACGTTCAGAGTGTTGATGAAACACAGAAATTGCATCGGTATTGAATACAACACGCACCACGAGCACTTTTCTCCATGGGAGTAATGTCTCAAACTGTCTACGCTTTTATCGATTCCTGGGAGACCAGTAGTAGTTTTCGAAACACAATTGGAAGCATTCTGTAATCTGTGGACGTTCAGAGTGTTGATGAAACACAGAAATTGCATCGGTATTGAATACAACACGCACCACGAGCACTTTTCTCCATGGGAGTAATGTCTCAAACTGTCTACGCTTTTATCGATTCCTGGGAGACCAGTAGTAGTTTTCGAAACACAATTGGAAGCATTCTGTAACCTGTGGACGTTCAGAGTGTTGATGAAACACAGAAATTGCATCGGTATTGAATACAACACGCACCACGAGCACTTTTCTCCATGGGAGTAATGTCTCAAACTGTCTACGCTTTTATCGATTCCTGGGAGACCAGTAGTAGTTTTCGAAACACAATTGGAAGCATTCTGTAATCTGTGGACGTTCAGAGTGTTGATGAAACACAGAAATTGCATCGGTATTGAATACAACACGCACCACGAGCACTTTTCTCCATGGGAGTAATGTCTCAAACTGTCTACGCTTTTATCGATTCCTGGGAGACCAGTAGTAGTTTTCGAAACACAATTGGAAGCATTCTGTAATCTGTGGACGTTCAGAGTGTTGATGAAACACAGAAATTGCATCGGTATTGAATACAACACACACCACGAGCACTTTTCTCCATGGGAATAATGTCTCAAACTGTCTACGCTTTTATCGATTCCTGGGAGACCAGTAGTAGTTTTCGAAACACAATTGGAAGCATTCTGTAATCTGTGGACGTTCAGAGTGTTGATGAAACACAGAAATTGCATCGGTATTGAATACAACACGCACCACGAGCACTTTTCTCCATGGGAGTAATGTCTCAAACTGTCTACGCTTTTATCGATTCCTGGGAGACCAGTAGTAGTTTTCGAAACACAATTGGAAGCATTCTGTAATCTGTGGACGTTCAGAGTGTTGATGAAACACAGAAATTGCATCGGTATTGAATACAACACGCACCACGAGCACTTTTCTCCATGGGAGTAATGTCTCAAACTGTCTACGCTTTTATCGATTCCTGGGAGACCAGTAGTAGTTTTCGAAACACAATTGGAAGCATTCTGTAATCTGTGGACGTTCAGAGTGTTGATGAAACACAGAAATTGCATCGGTATTGAATACAACACGCACCACGAGCACTTTTCTCCATGGGAGTAATGTCTCAAACTGTCTACGCTTTTATCGATTCCTGGGAGACCAGTAGTAGTTTTCGAAACACAATTGGAAGCATTCTGTAATCTGTGGACGTTCAGAGTGTTGATGAAACACAGAAATTGCATCGGTATTGAATACAACACGCACCACGAGCACTGTTCTCCATGGGAGTAATGTCTCAAACTGACTACGCTTTTATCGATTCCTGGGAGACCAGTAGTAGTTTTCGAAACACAATTGGAAGCATTCTGTAATCTGTGGACGTTCAGAGTGTTGATGAAACACAGAAATTGCATCGGTATTGAATACAACACGCACCATGAGCACTTTTCTCCATGGGAGTAATGTCTCAAACTGTCTACGCTTTTATCGATTCCTGGGAGACCAGTAGTAGTTTTCGAAACACAATTGGAAGCATTCTGTAATCTGTGGACGTTCAGAGTGTTGATGAAACACAGAAATTGCATCGGTATTGAATACAACACGCACCACGAGCACTTTTCTTCATGGGAGTAATGTCTCAAACTGTCTACGCTTTTATCGATTCCTGGGAGACCAGTAGTAGTTTTCGAAACACAATTGGAAGCCTTCTGTAATCTGTGGACGTTCAGAGTGTTGATGAAACACATAAATTGCATCGGTATGGAATACAACACGCACCACGAGCACTTTTCTCCATGGGAGTAATGTCTCAAAGTGTCTACGCTTTTATCGATTCCTGGGAGACCAGTAGTAGTTTTCGAAACACAATTGGAAGCATTCTGTAATCTGTGGACGTTCAGAGTGTTGATGAAACACAGAAATTGCATCGGTATTGAATACAACACGCACCATGATCACTTTTCTCCATGGGAGTAATGTCACAAACTGTCTACGCTTTTATCGATTCCTGGGAGACCAGTAGTAGTTTTCGAAACACAATTGGAAGCATTCTGTAATCTGTGCACGTTCAGAGTGTTGATGAAACACAGAAATTGCATCGGTATTGAATACAACACGCACCACGAGCACTTTTCTCCATGGGAGTAATGTCTCAAACTGTCTACGCTTTTATCGATTCCTGGGAGACCAGTAGTAGTTTTCGAAACACAATTGGAAGCATTCTGTAATCTGTGGACGTTCAGAGTGTTGATGAAACACAGAAATTGCATCGGTATTGAATACAACACGCACCACGAGCACTTTTCTCCATGGGAGTAATGTCTCAAACTGTCTACGCTTTTATCGATTCCTGGGAGACCAGTAGTAGTTTTCGAAATACATTTGGAGGCATTCTGTAATCTGTGGACGTTCAGAGTGTTGATGAAACACAGAAATTGCATCGGTATTGAATACAACACGCACCACGAGCACTTTTCTCCATGGGAGTTATGTATCAAACTGTATACGCTTTTATCGATTCCTGGGAGACCAGTAGTAGTTTTCGAAATACATTTGGAAGCATTCTGTAATCTGTGGACGTTCAGAGTGTTGATGAAACACAGAAATTGCATCGGTATTGAATACAACACGCACCACGAGCACTTTTCTCCATGGGAGTAATGTCTCAAACTGTCTACGCTTTTATCGATTCCTGGGAGACCAGTAGTAGTTTTCGAAATACATTTGGAAGCATTCTGTAATCTGAGGACGTTCAGAGTGTTGATGAAACACAGAAATTGCATCGGTATTGAATACAACACGCACCAC
This sequence comes from Schistocerca gregaria, assembly GCF_023897955.1. Taxonomy (NCBI): domain Eukaryota; kingdom Metazoa; phylum Arthropoda; class Insecta; order Orthoptera; family Acrididae; genus Schistocerca; species Schistocerca gregaria. The sequence goes on from NW_026061730.1 coordinate 7,261,046, forward strand.
AAGCACTTTTCTCCTTGGGAGTAATGTCTCAAACTGTCTACGCTTTTATCGATTCCTGGGAGACCAGTAGTAGTTTTCGAAATACATTTGGAGGCATTCTGTAATCTGTGGAAGTTCAGAGTGTTGATGAAACACAGAAATTGCATCGGTATTGAATACAACAAGCACCACGAGCACTTTTCTCCATGGGAGTAATGTCTCAAACTGTCTACGCTTTTATCGATACCTGGAAGACCAGTAGTAGTTTTCGAAATACATTTGGAGGTATTCTGTAATCTGTGGACGTTCAGAGTGTTGATGAAACACAGAAATTGCATCGGTATTGAATACAACACGCACCACAAGCACTTTTCTCCATGGGAGTAATGTCTCAAACTGTCTACGCTTTTATCGATTCCTGGGAGACCAGTAGTAGTTTTCGAAACACAATTGGAAGCATTCTGTAATCTGTGGACGTTCAGAGTGTTGATGAAACACAGAAATTGTATCGGTATTGAATACAACACGCACCACGGGCACTTTTCTCCGTGGGAGTAATGTCTCAAACTGTCTACGCTTTTATCGATTCCTGGGAGACCAGTAGTAGTTTTCGAAACACAATTGGAAGCATTCTGTAATCTGTGGACGTTCAGAGTGTTGATGAAACACAGAAATTGCATCGGTATTGAATGCAACACGCACCACGAGCACTTTTCTCCATGGGAGTAATGTCTCAAACTGTCTACGCTTTTATCGATTCCTGGGAGACCAGTAGTAGTTTTCGAAACACAATTGGAAGCATTCTGTAATCTGTGGACGTTCAGACTGTTGATGAAACACAGAAATTGCATCGGTATTGAATACAACACGCACCACGAGCACTTTTCTCCATGGGAGTAATGTCTCAAACTGTCTACGCTTTTATCGATTCCTGGGAGACCAGTAGTAGTTTTCGAAACACAATTGGGAGCATTCTGTAATCTGTGGACGTTCAGAGTGTTGATGAAACACAGAAATTGCATCGGTATTGAATACAACACGCACCACGAGCACTTTTCTCCATGGGAGTAATGTCTCAAACTGTCTACGCTTTTATCGATTCCTGGGAGACCAGTAGTAGTTTTCGAAACACAATTGGAAGCATTCTGTAATCTGTGGACGTTCAGACTGTTGATGAAACACAGAAATTGCATCGGTATTGAATACAACACGCACCACGAGCACGTTTCACCATGGGAGTAATGTCTCAAACTGTCTACGCTTTTATCGATTCCTGGGAGACCAGTAGTAGTTTTCGAAACACACTTGGAAGCATTCTGTAAACTGTGGACGTTCAGAGTGTTGATGAAACACAGAAATTGCATAGGTATTGAATACAACACGCACCACGAGCACTTTTCTCCATGGGAGTAACGTCTCAAACTGTCTACGCTTTTATCGATTCCTGGGAGACCAGTAGTAGTTTTCGAAACACAATTGGAAGCATTCTGTAATCTGTGGACGTTCAGAGTGTTGATGAAACACAGAAATTGCATCGGTATTGAATACAACACGCACCACGAGCACTTTTCTCCATGGGAGTAATGTCTCAAACTTTCTACGCTTTTATCGATTCCTGGGAGACCAGTAGTAGTTTTCGAAACACAATTGGAAGCATTCTGTAATCTGTGGACGTTCAGAGTGTTGATGAAACACAGAAATTGCATCGGTATTGAATACAACACGCACCATGAGCACTTTTCTCCATGGGAGTAATGTCTCAAACTGTCTACGCTTTTATCGATTCCTGGGAGACCAGTAGTAGTTTTCGAAACACAATTGGAAGCATTCTGTAACCTGTGGACGTTCAGAGTGTTGATGAAACACAGAAATTGCATCGGTATTGAATACAATACGCACCACGAGCACTTTTCTCCATGGGAGTAATGTCTCAAACTGTCTACGCTTTTATCGATTCCTGGGAGACCAGTAGTAGTTTTCGAAACACAATTGGAAGCATTCTGTAATCTGTGGACGTTCAGAGTGTTGATGAAACACAGAAATTGCATCGGTATTGAATACAACACGCACCACGAGCACTTTTCTCCATGGGAGTAATGTCTCAAACTGTCTACGCTTTTATCGATTCCTGGGAGACCAGTAGTAGTTTTCGAAACACAATTGGAAGCATTCTGTAATCTGTGGACGTTCAGAGTGTTGATGAAACACAGAAATTGCATCGGTATTGAATACAACACGCACCACGAGCACTTTTCTCCATGGGAGTAATGTCTCAAACTGTCTACGCTTTTATCGATTCCTGGGAGACCAGTAGTAGTTTTCGAAACACAATTGGAAGCATTCTGTAATCTGTGGACGTTCAGAGTGTTGATGAAACACAGAAATTGCATCGGTATTGAATACAACACGCACCACGAGCACTTTTCTCCATGGGAGTAACGTCTCAAACTGTCTACGCTTTTATCGATTCCTGGGAGACCAGTAGTAGTTTTCGAAACACAATTGGAAGCATTCTGTAATCTGTGGACGTTCAGAGTGTTGATGAAACACAGAAATTGCATCGGTATTGAATACAACACGCACCACGAGCACTTTTCTCCATGGGAGTAATGTCTCAAACTGTCTACGCTTTTATCGATTCCTGGGAGACCAGTAGTAGTTTTCGAAACACAATTGGAAGCATTCTGTAATCTGTGGACGTTCAGAGTGTTGATGAAACACAGAAATTGCATCGGTATTGAATACAACACGCACCACGAGCACTTTTCTCCATGGGAGTAACGTCTCAAACTGTCTACGCTTTTATCGATACCTGGGAGACCAGTAGTAGTTTTCGAAACACAATTGGAAGCATTCTGTAATCTGTGGACGTTCAGAGTGTTGATGAAACACAGAAATTGCATCGGTATTGAATTCAGCACGCACCACGAGCACTTTTCTCCATGGGAGTAATGTCTCAAACTGTCTACGCTTTCATCGATACCTGGGAGACCAGTAGTAGTTTTCGAAACACAATTGGAAGCATTCTGTAATCTGTGGACGTTCAGAGTGTTGATGAAACACAGAAATTGCATCGGTATTGAATACAACACGCACCACGAGCACTTTTCTCCATGGGAGTAATGTCTCAAACTGTCTACGCTTTTATCGATTCCTGGGAGACCAGTAGTAGTTTTCGAAACACAATTGGAAGCATTCTGTAATCTGTGGACGTTCAGAGTGTTGATGAAACACAGAAATTGCATCGGTATTGAATACAACACGCACCACGAGCACTTTTCTCCATGGGAGTAATGTCTCAAAGTGTCTACGCTTTTATCGATTCCTGGGAGACCAGTAGTAGTTTTCGAAACACAATTGGAAGCATTCTGTAATCTGTGGACGTTCAGAGTGTTGATGAAACACAGAAATTGCATCGGTATTGAATACAACACGCACCACGAGCACTTTTCTCCATGGGCGTAACGTCTCAAACTGTCTACGCTTTTATCGATTCCTGGGAGACCAGTAGTAGTTTTCGAAACACAATTGGAAGCATTCTGTAATCTGTGGACGTTCAGAGTGTTGATGAAACACAGAAATTGCATCGGTATTGAATACAACACGCACCACGAGCACTTTTCTCCATGGGAGTAATGTCTCAAACTGTCTACGCTTTTATCGATTCCTGGGAGACCAGTAGTAGTTTTCGAAACACAATTGGAAGCATTCTGTAATCTGTGGACGTTCAGAGTGTTGATGAAACACAGAAATTGCATCGGTATTGAATACAACACGCACCACGAGCACTTTTCTCCATGGGAGTAACGTCTCAAACTGTCTACGCTTTTATCGATTCCTGGGAGACCAGTAGTAGTTTTCGAAACACAATTGGAAGCATTCTGTAATCTGTGGACGTTCAGAGTGTTGATGAAACACAGAAATTGCATCGGTATTGAATACAACACGCACCACGAGCACTTTTCTCCATGGGAGTAATGTCTCAAACTGTCTACGCTTTTATCGATTCCTGGGAGACCAGTAGTAGTTTTCGAACACAATTGAAAGCATTCTGTAATCTGTGGACGTTCAGAGTGTTGATGAAACACAGAAATTGCATCGGTTTTGAATACAACACTCACCACGAGCACTTTTCTCCATGGGAGTAACGTCTCAAACTGTCAACGCTTTTATCGTTTCCTGGGAGACCAGTAGTAGTTTTCGAAACACAATTGGAAGCATTCTGTAATCTGTGGACGTTCAGAGTGTTGATGAAACACAGAAATTGCATCGGTATTGAATACAACACGCACCACGAGCACTTTTCTCCATGGGAGTAATGTCTCAAACTGTCTACGCTTTTATCGATTCCTGGGAGACCAGTAGTAGTTTTCGAAACACAATTAGAAGCATTCTGTAATCTGTGGACATTCAGAGTGTTGATGAAACACAGAAATTGCATCGGTATTGAATACAACACGCAACACGAGCACTTTTCTCCATGGGAGTAACGTCTCAAACTGTCTACGCTTTTATCGATTCCTGGGAGACCAGTAGTAGTTTTCGAAACACAATTGGAAGCATTCTGTAATCTGTGGACGTTCAGAGTGTTGATGAAACACAGAAATTGCATCGGTATTGAATACAACACGCACCACGAGCACTTTTCTCCATGGGAGTAATGTCTCAAACTGTCTACGCTTTTATCGATTCCTGGGAGACCAGTAGTAGTTTTCGAACACAATTGGAAGCATTCTGTAATCTGTGGACGTTCAGAGTGTTGATGAAACACAGAAATTGCATCGGTATTGAATACAACACTCACCACGAGCACTTTTCTCCATGGGAGTAACGTCTCAAACTGTCTACGCTTTTATCGATTCCTGGGAGACCAGTAGTAGTTTTCGAAACACAATTGGAAGCATTCTGTAATCTGTGGACGTTCAGAGTGTTGATGAAACACAGAAATTGCATCGGTATTGAATACAACACGCACTACGAGCACTTTTCTCCATGGGAGTAATGTCTCAAACTGTCTACGCTTTTATCGATTCCTGGGAGACCAGTAGTAGTTTTCGAAACACAATTGGAAGCATTCTGTAATCTGTGGACGTTCAGAGTGTTGATGAAACACAGAAATTGCATCGGTATTGAATACAACACGCACCACGAGCACTTTTCTCCATGGGAGTAACGTCTCAAACTGTCTACGCTTTTATCGATTCCTGGGAGACCAGTAGTAGTTTTCGAAACACAATTGGAAGCATTCTGTAATCTGTGGACGTTCAGAGTGTTGATGAAACACAGAAATTGCATCGGTATTGAATACAACACGCACCACGAGCACTTTTCTCCATGGGAGTAATGTCTCAAACTGTCTACGCTTTTATCGATTCCTGGGAAACCAGTAGTAGTTTTCGAAACACAATTGGAAGCATTCTGTAATCTGTGGACGTTCAGAGTGTTGATGAAACACAGAAATTGCATCGGTATTGAATACAACACGCACCACGAGCACTTTTCTCCATGGGAGTAACGTCTCAAACTGTCTACGCTTTTATCGATTCCTGGGAGACCAGTAGTAGTTTTCGAAACACAATTGGAAGCATTCTGTAATCTGTGGACGTTCAGAGTGTTGATGAAACACAGAAATTGCATCGGTATTGAATACAACACGCACCACGAGCACTTTTCTCCATGGGAGTAATGTCTCAACTGTCTACGCTTTTATCGATTCCTGGGAGACCAGTAGTAGTTTTCGAAACACAATTGGAAGCATTCTGTAATCTGTGGACGTTCAGAGTGTTGATGAAACACAGAAATTGCATCGGTATTGAATACAACACGCACCACGAGCACTTTTCTCCATGGGAGTAACGTCTCAAACTGTCTACGCTTTTATCGATTCCTGGGAGACCAGTAGTAGTTTTCGAAACACAATTGGAAGCATTCTGTAATCTGTGGACGTTCAGAGTGTTGATGAAACACAGAAATTGCATCGGTATTGAATACAACACGCACCACGAGCACTTTTCTCCATGGGAGTAATGTCTCAAACTGTCTACGCTTTTATCGATTCCTGGGAGACCAGTAGTAGTTTTCGAAACACAATTGGAAGCATTCTGTAATCTGTGGACGTTCAGAGTGTTGATGAAACACAGAAATTGCATCGGTATTGAATACAACACGCACCACGAGCACTTTTCTCCATGGGAGCAACATCTCAAACTGTCTACGCTTTTATCGATTCCTGGGAGACCAGTAGTAGTTTTCGAAACACAATTGGAAGCATTCTGTAATCTGCGGACGTTCAGAGTGTTGATGAAACACAGAAATTGCATCGGTATTGAATACAACACGCACCACGAGCACTTTTCTCCATGGGAGTAATGTCTCAACTGTCTACGCTTTTATCGATTCCTGGGAGACCAGTAGTAGTTTTCGAAACACAATTGGAAGCATTCTGTAATCTGTGGACGTTCAGAGTGTTGATGAAACACAGAAATTGCATCGGTATTGAATACAACACGCACCACGAGCACTTTTCTCCATGGGAGTAACGTCTCAAACTGTCTACGCTTTTATCGATTCCTGGGAGACCAGTAGTAGTTTTCGAAACACAATTGGAAGCATTCTGTAATCTGTGGACGTTCAGAGTGTTGATGAAACACAGAAATTGCATCGGTATTGAATACAACACGCACCACGAGCACTTTTCTCCATGGGAGTAATGTCTCAAACTGTCTACGCTTTTATCGATTCCTGGGAGACCAGTAGTAGTTTTCGAAACACAATTGGAAGCATTCTGTAATCTGTGGACGTTCAGAGTGTTGATGAAACACAGAAATTGCATCGGTATTGAATACAACACGCACCACGAGCACTTTTCTCCATGGGAGCAACATCTCAAACTGTCTACGCTTTTATCGATTCCTGGGAGACCAGTAGTAGTTTTCGAAACACAATTGGAAGCATTCTGTAATCTGCGGACGTTCAGAGTGTTGATGAAACACAGAAATTGCATCGGTATTGAATACAACACGCACCACGAGCACTTTTCTCCATGGGAGTAATGTCTCAAACTGTCTACGCTTTTATCGATTCCTGGGAGACCAGTAGTAGTTTTCGAAACACAATTGGAAGCATTCTGTAATCTGTGGACGTTCAGAGTGTTGATGAAACACAGAAATTGCATCGGTATTGAATACAACACGCACCACGAGCACTTTTCTCCATGGGAGTAATGTCTCAAACTGTCTACGCTTTTATCGATTCCTGGGAGACCAGTAGTAGTTTTCGAAACACAATTGGAAGCATTCTGTAATCTGTGGACGTTCAGAGTGTTGATGAAACACAGAAATTGCATCGGTATTGAATACAACACGCACCACGAGCACTTTTCTCCATGGGAGTAATGTCTCAAACTGTCTACGCTTTTATCGATTCCTGGGAGACCAGTAGTAGTTTTCGAAACACAATTGGAAGCATTCTGTAATCTGTGGACGTTCAGAGTGTTGATGAAACACAGAAATTGCATCGGTATTGAATACAACACGCACCACGAGCACTTTTCTCCATGGGAGTAACGTCTCAAACTGTCTACGCTTTTATCGATTCCTGGGAGACCAGTAGTAGTTTTCGAAACACAATTGGAAGCATTCTGTAATCTGTGGACGTTCAGAGTGTTGATGAAACACAGAAATTGCATCGGTATTGAATACAACACGCACCACGAGCACTTTTCTCCATGGGAGTAATGTCTCAAACTGTCTACGCTTTTATCGATTCCTGGGAGACCAGTAGTAGTTTTCGAAACACAATTGGAAGCATTCTGTAATCTGTGGACGTTCAGAGTGTTGATGAAACACAGAAATTGCATCGGTATTGAATACAACACGCACCACGAGCACTTTTCTCCATGGGAGTAACGTCTCAAACTGTCTACGCTTTTATCGATACCTGGGAGACCAGTAGTAGTTTTCGAAACACAATTGGAAGCATTCTGTAATCTGTGGACGTTCAGAGTGTTGATGAAACACAGAAATTGCATCGGTATTGAATTCAGCACCCACCACGAGCACTTTTCTCCATGGGAGTAATGTCTCAAACTGTCTACGCTTTCATCGATTCCTGGGAGACCAGTAGTAGTTTTCGAAACACAATTGGAAGCATTCTGTAATCTGTGGACGTTCAGAGTGTTGATGAAACACAGAAATTGCATCGGTATTGAATACAACACGCACCACGAGCACTTTTCTCCATGGGAGTAATGTCTCAAACTGTCTACGCTTTTATCGATTCCTGGGAGACCAGTAGTAGTTTTCGAAACACAATTGGAAGCATTCTGTAATCTGTGGACGTTCAGAGTGTTGATGAAACACAGAAATTGCATCGGTATTGAATACAACACGCACCACGAGCACTTTTCTCCATGGGAGTAATGTCTCAAAGTGTCTACGCTTTTATCGATTCCTGGGAGACCAGTAGTAGTTTTCGAAACACAATTGGAAGCATTCTGTAATCTGTGGACGTTCAGAGTGTTGATGAAACACAGAAATTGCATCGGTATTGAATACAACACGCACCACGAGCACTTTTCTCCATGGGCGTAACGTCTCAAACTGTCTACGCTTTTATCGATTCCTGGGAGACCAGTAGTAGTTTTCGAAACACAATTGGAAGCATTCTGTAATCTGTGGACGTTCAGAGTGTTGATGAAACACAGAAATTGCATCGGTATTGAATACAACACGCACCACGAGCACTTTTCTCCATGGGAGTAATGTCTCAAACTGTCTACGCTTTTATCGATTCCTGGGAGACCAGTAGTAGTTTTCGAAACACAATTGGAAGCATTCTGTAATCTGTGGACGTTCAGAGTGTTGATGAAACACAGAAATTGCATCGGTATTGAATACAACACGCACCACGAGCACTTTTCTCCATGGGAGTAACGTCTCAAACTGTCTACGCTTTTATCGATTCCTGGGAGACCAGTAGTAGTTTTCGAAACACAATTGGAAGCATTCTGTAATCTGTGGACGTTCAGAGTGTTGATGAAACACAGAAATTGCATCGGTATTGAATACAACACGCACCACGAGCACTTTTCTCCATGGGAGTAATGTCTCAAACTGTCTACGCTTTTATCGATTCCTGGGAGACCAGTAGTAGTTTTCGAACACAATTGAAAGCATTCTGTAATCTGTGGACGTTCAGAGTGTTGATGAAACACAGAAATTGCATCGGTTTTGAATACAACACTCACCACGAGCACTTTTCTCCATGGGAGTAACGTCTCAAACTGTCAACGCTTTTATCGTTTCCTGGGAGACCAGTAGTAGTTTTCGAAACACAATTGGAAGCATTCTGTAATCTGTGGACGTTCAGAGTGTTGATGAAACACAGAAATTGCATCGGTATTGAATACAACACGCACCACGAGCACTTTTCTCCATGGGAGTAATGTCTCAAACTGTCTACGCTTTTATCGATTCCTGGGAGACCAGTAGTAGTTTTCGAAACACAATTAGAAGCATTCTGTAATCTGTGGACATTCAGAGTGTTGATGAAACACAGAAATTGCATCGGTATTGAATACAACACGCAACACGAGCACTTTTCTCCATGGGAGTAACGTCTCAAACTGTCTACGCTTTTATCGATTCCTGGGAGACCAGTAGTAGTTTTCGAAACACAATTGGAAGCATTCTGTAATCTGTGGACGTTCAGAGTGTTGATGAAACACAGAAATTGCATCGGTATTGAATACAACACGCACTACGAGCACTTTTCTCCATGGGAGTAATGTCTCAAACTGTCTACGCTTTTATCGATTCCTGGGAGACCAGTAGTAGTTTTCGAAACACAATTGGAAGCATTCTGTAAACTGTGGACGTTCAGAGTGTTGATGAAACACAAGAATTGCATCGGTATTGAATACAACACGCACCACGAGCACTTTTCTCCATGGGAGTAACGTCTCAAACTGTCTACGCTTTTATCGATTCCTGGGAGACCAGTAGTAGTTTTCGAAACACAATTGGAAGCATTCTGTAATCTGTGGACGTTCAGAGTGTTGATGAAACACAGAAATTGCATCGGTATTGAATACAACACGCACCACGAGCACTTTTCTCCATGGGAGTAATGTCTCAAACTGTCTACGCTTTTATCGATTCCTGGGAAACCAGTAGTAGTTTTCGAAACACAATTGGAAGCATTCTGTAATCTGTGGACGTTCAGAGTGTTGATGAAACACAGAAATTGCATCGGTATTGAATACAACACGCACCACGAGCACTTTTCTCCATGGGAGTAACGTCTCAAACTGTCTACGCTTTTATCGATTCCTGGGAGACCAGTAGTAGTTTTCGAAACACAATTGGAAGCATTCTGTAATCTGTGGACGTTCAGAGTGTTGATGAAACACAGAAATTGCATCGGTATTGAATACAACACGCACCACGAGCACTTTTCTCCATGGGAGTAATGTCTCAACTGTCTACGCTTTTATCGATTCCTGGGAGACCAGTAGTAGTTTTCGAAACACAATTGGAAGCATTCTGTAATCTGTGGACGTTCAGAGTGTTGATGAAACACAGAAATTGCATCGGTATTGAATACAACACGCACCACGAGCACTTTTCTCCATGGGAGTAACGTCTCAAACTGTCTACGCTTTTATCGATTCCTCGGAGACCAGTAGTAGTTTTCGAAACACAATTGGAAGCATTCTGTAATCTGTGGACGTTCAGAGTGTTGATGAAACACAGAAATTGCATCGGTATTGAATACAACACGCACCACGAGCACTTTTCTCCATGGGAGTAATGTCTAAAACTGTCTACGCTTTTATCGATTCCTGGGAGACCAGTAGTAGTTTTCGAAACACAATTGGAAGCATTCTGTAATCTGCGGACGTTCAGAGTGTTGATGAAACACAGAAATTGCATCGGTATTGAATACAACACGCACCACGAGCACTTTTCTCCATGGGAGTAATGTCTCAAACTGTCTACGCTTTTATCGATTCCTGGGAGACCAGTAGTAGTTTTCGAAACACAATTGGAAGCATTCTGTAATCTGTGGACGTTCAGAGTGTTGATGAAACACAGAAATTGCATCGGTATTGAATACAACACGCACCACGAGCACTTTTCTCCATGGGAGTAATGTCTCAAACTGTCTACGCTTTTATCGATTCCTGGGAGACCAGTAGTAGTTTTCGAAACACAATTGGAAGCATTCTGTAATCTGTGGACGTTCAGAGTGTTGATGAAACACAGAAATTGCATTTGTATTGAATACAACACGCACCACGAGCACTTTTCTCCATGGGAGTAATGTCTCAAACTGTCTACGCTTTTATCGATTCCTGGGAGACCAGTAGTAGTTTTCGAAACACAATTGGAAGCATTCTGTAATCTGTGGACGTTCAGAGTGTTGATGAAACACAGAAATTGCATCGGTATTGAATACAACACGCACCACGAGCACTTTTCTCCATGGGAGTAACGTCTCAAACAGTCTACGATTTTATCGATTCCTGGGAGACCAGTAGTAGTTTTCGAAACACAATTGGAAGCATTCTGTAATCTGTGGACGTTCAGAGTGTTGATGAAACACAGTAATTGCATCGGTATTGAATACAACACGCACCACGAGCACTTTTCTCCATGGGAGTAATGTCTCAAACTGTCTACGCTTTTATCGATTCCTGGGAGACCAGTAGTAGTTTTCGAAACACAACTGGAAGCATTCTGTAATCTGTGGACGTTCAGAGTGTTGATGAAACACAGAAATTGCATCGGTATTGAATACAACACGCACCACAAGCACTTTTCTCCATGGGAGTAACGTCTCAAACTGTCTACGCTTTTATCGATTCCTGGGAGACCAGTAGTAGTTTTCGAAACACAATTTGAAGCATTCTGTAATCTGTGGACGTTCAGAGTGTTGATGAAACACAGAAATTGCATCGGTATTGAATACAACACGCACCACGAGCACTTTTCTCCATGGGAGTAATGTCTCAAACTGTCTACGCTTTTATCGATTCCTGGGAGACCAGTAGTAGTTTTCGAAACACAATTGGAAGCATTCTGTAATCTGTGGACGTTCAGAGTGTTGATGAAACACAGAAATTGCATCGGTATTGAATACAACACGCACCACGAGCACTTTTCTCCATGGGAGTAATGTCTCAAACTGTCTACGCTTTTATCGATTCCTGGGAGACCAGTAGTAGTTTTCGAAACACAATTGGAAGCATTCTGTAATCTGTGGACGTTCAGAGTGTTGTTGAAACACAGAAATTGCATCGGTATTGAATACAACACGCACCACGAGCACTTTTCTCCATGGGAGTAATGTCTCAAACTGTCTACGCTTTTATCGATTCCTGGGAGACCAGTAGTAGTTTTCGAAACACAATTGGAAGCATTCTGTAATCTGTGGACGTTCAGAGTGTTGATGAAACACAGAAATTGCATCGGTATTGAATACAACACGCACCACGAGCACTTTTCTCCATGGGAGTAATGTCTCAAACTGTCTACGCTTTTATCGATTCCTGGGAGACCAGTAATAGTTTTCGAAACACAATTAGAAGCATTCTGTAATCTGTGGACGTTCAGAGTGTTGATGAAACACAGAAATTGCATCGGTATTGAATACAACACGCAACACGAGCACTTTTCTCCATGGGAGTAACGTCTCAAACTGTCTACGCTTTTATCGATTCCTGGGAGACCAGTAGTAGTTTTCGAAACACAATTGGAAGCATTCTGTAATCTGTGGACGTTCAGAGTGTTGATGAAACACAGAAATTGCATCGGTATTGAATACAACACGCACCACGAGCACTTTTCTCCATGGGAGTAATGTCTCAAACTGTCTACGCTTTTATCGATTCCTGGGAGACCAGTAGTAGTTTTCGAAACACAATTGGAAGCATTCTGTAATCTGTGGACGTTCAGAGTGTTGATGAAACACAGAAATTGCATCGGTATTGAATACAACACTCACCACGAGCACTTTTCTCCATGGGAGTAACGTCTCAAACTGTCTACGCTTTTATCGATTCCTGGGAGACCAGTAGTAGTTTTCGAAACACAATTGGAAGCATTCTGTAATCTGTGGACGTTCAGAGTGTTGATGAAACACAGAAATTGCATCGGTATTGAATACAACACGCACTACGAGCACTTTTCTCCATGGGAGTAATGTCTCAAACTGTCTACGTTTTTATCGATTCCTGGGAGACCAGTAGTAGTTTTCGAAACACAATTGGAAGCATTCTGTAATCTGTGGACGTTCAGAGTGTTGATGAAACACAGAAATTGCATCGGTATTGAATACAACACGCACCACGAGCACTTTTCTCCATGGGAGTAACGTCTCAAACTGTCTAGGCTTTTATCGATTCCTGGGAGACCAGTAGTAGTTTTCGAAACACAATTGGAAGCATTCTGTAATCTGTGGACGTTCAGAGTGTTGATGAAACACAGAAATTGCATCGGTATTGAATACAACACGCACCACGAGCACTTTTCTCCATGGGAGTAATGTCTCAAACTGTCTACGCTTTTTCGATTCCTGGGAAACCAGTAGTAGTTTTCGAAACACAATTGGAAGCATTCTGTAATCTGTGGACGTTCAGAGTGTTGATGAAACACAGAAATTGCATCGGTATTGAATACAACACGCACCACGAGCACTTTTCTCCATGGGAGTAACGTCTCAAACTGTCTACGCTTTTATCGATTCCTGGGAGACCAGTAGTAGTTTTCGAAACACAATTGGAAGCATTCTGTAATCTGTGGACGTTCAGAGTGTTGATGAAACACAGAAATTGCATCGGTATTGAATACAACACGCACCACGAGCACTTTTCTCCATGGGAGTAATGTCTCAACTGTCTACGCTTTTATCGATTCCTGGGAGACCAGTAGTAGTTTTCGAAACACAATTGGAAGCATTCTGTAATCTGTGGACGTTCAGAGTGTTGATGAAACACAGAAATTGCATCGGTATTGAATACAACACGCACCACGAGCACTTTTCTCCATGGGAGTAACGTCTCAAACTGTCTACGCTTTTATCGATTCCTGGGAGACCAGTAGTAGTTTTCGAAACACAATTGGAAGCATTCTGTAATCTGTGGACGTTCAGAGTGTTGATGAAACACAGAAATTGCATCGGTATTGAATACAACACGCACCACGAGCACTTTTCTCCATGGGAGTAATGTCTCAAACTGTCTACGCTTTTATCGATTCCTGGGAGACCAGTAGTAGTTTTCGAAACACAATTGGAAGCATTCTGTAATCTGTGGACGTTCAGAGAGTTGATGAAACACAGAAATTGCATCGGTATTGAATACAACACGCACCACGAGCACTTTTCTCCATGGGAGTAACGTCTCAAACTGTCTACGCTTTTATCGATTCCTGGGAGACCAGTAGTAGTTTTCGAAACACAATTGGAAGCATTCTGTAATCTGCGGACGTTCAGAGTGTTGATGAAACACAGAAATTGCATCGGTATTGAATACAACACGCACCACGAGCACTTTTCTCCATGGGAGTAATGTCTCAAACTGTCTACGCTTTTATCGATTCCTGGGAGACCAGTAGTAGTTTTCGAAACACAATTGGAAGCATTCTGTAATCTGTGGACGTTCAGAGTGTTGATGAAACACAGAAATTGCATCGGTATTGAATACAACACGCACCACGAGCACTTTTCTCCATGGGAGTAATGTCTCAAACTGTCTACGCTTTTATCGATTCCTGGGAGACCAGTAGTAGTTTTCGAAACACAATTGGAAGCATTCTGTAATCTGTGGACGTTCAGAGTGTTGATGAAACACAGAAATTGCATCGGTATTGAATACAACACGCACCACGAGCACTTTTCTCCATGGGAGTAATGTCTCAAACTGTCTACGCTTTTATCGATTCCTGGGAGACCAGTAGTAGTTTTCGAAACACAATTGGAAGCATTCTGTAATCTGTGGACGTTCAGAGTGTTGATGAAACACAGAAATTGCATCGGTATTGAATACAACACGCACCACGAGCACTTTTCTCCATGGGAATAACGTCTCAAACTGTCTACGATTTTATCGATTCCTGGGAGACCAGTAGTAGTTTTCGAAACACAATTGGAAGCATTCTGTAATCTGTGGACGTTCAGAGTGTTGATGAAACACAGTAATTGCATCGGTATTGAATACAACACGCACCACGAGCACTTTTCTCCATGGGAGTAATGTCTCAAACTGTCTACGCTTTTATCGATTCCTGGGAGACCAGTAGTAGTTTTCGAAACACAATTGGAAGCATTCTGTAATCTGTGGACGTTCAGAGTGTTGATGAAACACAGAAATTGCATCGGTATTGAATACAACACGCACCACGAGCACTTTTCTCCATGGGAGTAACGTCTCAAACTGTCTACGCTTTTATCGATTCCTGGGAGACCAGTAGTAGTTTTCGAAACACAATTTGAAGCATTCTGTAATCTGTGGACGTTCAGAGTGTTGATGAAACACAGAAATTGCATCGGTATTGAATACAACACGCACCACGAGCACTTTTCTCCATGGGAGTAATGTCTCAAACTGTCTACGCTTTTATCGATTCCTGGGAGACCAGTAGTAGTTTTCGAAACACAATTGGAAGCATTCTGTAATCTGTGGACGTTCAGAGTGTTGATGAAACACAGAAATTGCATCGGTATTGAATACAACACGCACCACGAGCACTTTTCTCCATGGGAGTAATGTCTCAAACTGTCTACGCTTTTATCGATGCCTGGGAGACCAGTAGTAGTTTTCGAAACACAATTGGAAGCATTCTGTAATCTGTGGACGTTCAGAGTGTTGTTGAAACACAGAAATTGCATCGGTATTGAATACAACACGCACCACGAGCACTTTTCTCCATGGGAGTAATGTCTCAAAATGTCTACGCTTTTATCGATTCCTGGGAGACCAGTAGTAGTTTTCGAAACACAATTGGAAGCATTCTGTAATCTGTGGACGTTCAGAGTGTTGATGAAACACAGAAATTGCAACGGTATTGAATACAACACGCACCACGAGCACTTTTCTCCATGGGAGTAATGTCTCAAACTGTCTACGCTTTTATCGATTCCTGGGAGACCAGTAACAGTTTTCGAAATACATTTGGAGGCATTCTGTAATCTGTGGACGTTCAGAGTGTTGATGAAACACAGAAATTGCATCGGTATTGAATACAACACGCACCACGAGCACTTTTCTCCATGGAAGTAATGTCTCAAACTGTCTACGCTTTTATCGATTCCTGGGAGACAAGTAGTAGTTTTCGAAACACAATTGGAAGCATTCTGTAATCTGTGGACGTTCAGAGTGTTGATGAAACACAGAAATTGCATCGGTATTGAATACAACACGCACCACGAGCACTTTTCTCCATGGGAGTAATGTCTCAAACTGTCTACGCTTTTATCAATTCCTGGGAGACCAGTAGTAGTTTTCGAAACACAATTGGAAGCATTCTGTAATCTGTGGACGTTCAGAGTGTTTATGAAACACAGAAATTGCATCGGTATTGAATACAACACGCACCACGAGCACTTTTCTCCATGGGAGTAACGTCTCAAACTGTCTACGCTTTTATCGATTCCTGGGAGACCAGTAGTAGTTTTCGAAACACAATTGGAAGCATTCTGTAATCTGTGGACGTTCAGAGTGTTGATGAAACACAGAAATTGCATCGGTATTGAATACAACACGCACCACGAGCACTTTTCTCCATGGGAGTAACGTCTCAAACTGTCTACGCTTTTATCGATTCCTGGGAGACCAGTAGTAGTTTTCGAAACACAATTGGAAGCATTCTGTAATCTGTGGACGTTCAGAGTGTTGATGAAACACAGAAATTGCATCGGTATTGAATACAACACGCACCACGAGCACTTTTCTCCATGGGAGTAATGTCTCAAACTGTCTACGCTTTTATCGATTCCTGGGAGACCAGTAGTAGTTTTCGAAACACAATTGGAAGCATTCTGTAATCTGTGGACGTTCAGAGTGTTGATGAAACACAGAAATTGCATCGGTATTGAATACAACACGCACCACGAGCACTTTTCTCCATGGGAGTAATGTCTCAAACTGTCTACGCTTTTATCGATTCCTGGGAGACCAGTAGTAGTTTTCGAAACACAATTGGAAGCATTCTGTAATCTGTGGACGTTCAGAGTGTTGATGAAACACAGAAATTGCATCGGTATTGAATACAACACGCACCACGAGCACTTTTCTCCATGGGAGTAACGTCTCAAACTGTCTACGCTTTTATCGATTCCTGGGAGACCAGTAGTAGTTTTCGAAACACAATTGGAAGTATTCTGTAATCTGTGGACGTTCAGAGTGTTGATGAAACACAGAAATTGCATCGGTATTGAATACAACACGCACCACGAGCACTTTTCTCCATGGGAGGAATGTCTCAAAGTGTCTACGCTTTTATCGATTCCTGGGAGACCAGTAGTAGTTTTCGAAACACAATTGGAAGCATTCTGTAATCTGTGGACGTTCAGAGTGTTGATGAAACACAGAAATTGCATCGGTATTGAATACAACACGCACCACGAGCACTTTTCTCCATGGGAGTAACGTCTCAAACTGTCTACGCTTTTATCGATTCCTGGGATACCAGTAGTAGTTTTCGAAACACAATTGGAAGCATTCTGTAATCTGTGGACGTTCAGAGTGTTGATGAAACACAGAAATTGCATCGGTATTGAATACAACACGCACCACGAGCACTTTTCTCCATGGGAGTAATGTCTCAAACTGTCTACGCTTTTATCGATTCCTGGGAGACCAGTAGTAGTTTTCGAAACACAATTGGAAGCATTCTGTAATCTGTGGACGTTCAGAGTGTTGATGAAACACAGAAATTGCATCGGTATTGAATACAACACGCACCACGAGCACTTTTCTCCATGGGAGTAACGTCTCAAACTGTCTACGCTTTTATCGATTCCTGGGAGACCAGTAGTAGTTTTCGAAACCCAATTGGAAGCATTCTGTAATCTGTGGACGTTCAGAGTGTTGATGAAACACAGAAATTGCATCGGTATTGAATACAACACGCACCACGAGCACTTTTCTCCATGGGAGTAATGTCTCAAACTGTCTACGCTTTTATCGATTCCTGGGAGACCAGTAGTAGTTTTCGAAACACAATTGGAAGCATTCTGTAATCTGTGGACGTTCAGAGTGTTGATGAAACACAGAAATTGCATCGGTATTGAATACAACACGCACCACGAGCACTTTTCTCCATGGGAGTAATGTCTCAAACTGTCTACGCTTTTATCGATTCCTGGGAGACCAGTAGTAGTTTTCGAAACACAATTGGAAGCATTCTGTAATCTGTGGACGTTCAGAGTGTTGATGAAACACAGAAATTGCATCGGTATTGAATACAACACGCACCACGAGCACTTTTCTCCATGGGAGTAATGTCTCAAACTGTCTACGCTTTTATCGATTCCTGGGAGACCAGTAGTAGTTTTCGAAACACAATTGGAAGCATTCTGTAATCTGTGGACGTTCAGAGTGTTGATGAAACACAGAAATTGCATCGGTATTGAATACAACACGCACCACGAGCACTTTTCTCCATGGGAGTAATGTCTCAAACTGTCTACGCTTTTATCGATTCCTGGGAGACCAGTAGCAGTTTTCGAAATACATTTGGAGGCATTCTGTAATCTGTGGACGTTCAGAGTGTTGATGAAACACAGAAATTGCATCGGTATTGAATACAACACGCTCCTCGAGCACTTTTCTCCATGGGAGTAATGTCTCAAACTGTCTACGCTTTTATCGATTCCTGGGAGACCAGTAGTAGTTTTCGAAACACAATTGGAAGCATTCTGTAATCTGTGGACGTTCAGAGTGTTGATGAAACACAGAAATTGCATCGGTATTGAATACAACACGCACCACGAGCACTTTTCTCCACGGGAGTAATGTCTCAAACTGTCTACGCTTTTATCGATTCCTGGGAGACCAGTAGTAGTTTTCGAAACACAATTGGAAGCATTCTGTAATCTGTGGACGTTCAGAGTGTTGATGAAACACATAAATTGCATCGGTATTGAATACAACACGCACCACGAGCACTTTTCTCCATGGGAGTAATGTCTCAAACTGTCTACGCTTTTATCGATTCCTGGGAGACCAGTAGTAGTTTTCGAAACACAATTGGAAGCATTCTGTAATCTGTGGACGTTCAGAGTGTTGATGAAACACAGAAATTGCATCGGTATTGAATACAACACGCACCACGAGCACTTTTCTCCACGGGAGTAATGTCTCAAACTGTCTACGCTTTTATCGATTCCTGGGAGACCAGTAGTAGTTTTCGAAACACAATTGGAAGCATTCTGTAATCTGTGGACGTTCAGAGTGTTGATGAAACACATAAATTGCATCGGTATTGAATACAACACGCACCACGAGCACTTTTCTCCATGGGAGTAATGTCTCAAACTGTCTACGCTTTTATCAATTCCTGGGAGACCAGTAGTAGTTTTCGAAACACAATTGGAAGCATTCTGTAATCTGTGGACGTTCAGAGTGTTGATGAAACACAGAAATTGCATCGGTATTGAATACAACACGCACCACGAGCACTTTTCTCCATGGGAGTAATGTCTCAAACTGTCTACGCTTTTATCGATTCCTGGGAGACCAGTAGTAGTTTTCGAAACACAATTGGAAGCATTCTGTAATCTGTGGACGTTCAGAGTGTTGATGAAACACAGAAATTGCATCGGTATTGAATACAACACGCACCACGAGCACTTTTCTCCATGGGAGTAATGTCTCAAACTGTCTACGCTTTTATCGATTCCTGGGAGACCAGTAGTAGTTTTCGAAACACAATTGGAAGCATTCTGTAATCTGTGGACGTTCAGAGTGTTGATGAAACACAGAAATTGCATCGGTATTGAATACAACACGCACCACGAGCACTTTTCTCCATGGGAGTAACGTCTCAAACTGTCTACGCTTTTATCGATTCCTGGGAGACCAGTAGTAGTTTTCGAAACACAATTGGAAGCATTCTGTAATCTGTGGACGTTCAGAGTGTTGATGAAACACAGAAATTGCATCGGTATTGAATACAACACGCACCACGAGCACTTTTCTCCATGGGAGTAATGTCTCAAAGTGTCTACGCTTTTATCGATTCCTGAGAGACCAGTAGTAGTTTTCGAAACACAATTGGAAGCATTCTGTAATCTGTGGACGTTCAGAGTGTTGATGAAACACAGAAATTGCATCGGTATTGAATACAACACGCACCACGAGCACTTTTCTCCATGGGAGTAACGTCTCAAACTGTCTACGCTTTTATCGATTCCTGGGAGACCAGTAGTAGTTTTCGAAACACAATTGGAAGCATTCTGTAATCTGTGGACGTTCAGAGTGTTGATGAAACACAGAAATTGCATCGGTATTGAATACAACACGCACCACGAGCACTTTTCTCCATGGGAGTAATGTCTCAAACTGTCTACGCTTTTATCGATTCCTGGGAGACCAGTAGTAGTTTTCGAAACACAATTGGAACATTCTGTAATCTGTGGACGTTCAGAGTGTTGATGAAACACAGAAATTGCATCGGTATTGAATACAACACGCACCACGAGCACTTTTCTCCATGGGAGTAACGTCTCAAACTGTCTACGCTTTTATCGATTCCTGGGAGACCAGTAGTAGTTTTCTAAACACAATTGGAAGCATTCTGTAATCTGTGGACGTTCAGAGTGTTGATGAAACACAGAAATTGCATCGGTATTGAATACAACACGCACCACGAGCACTTTTCTCCATGGGAGTAATGTCTCAAACTGTCTACGCTTTTATCGATTCCTGGGAGACCAGTAGTAGTTTTCGAAACACAATTGGAAGCATTCTGTAATCTGTGGACGTTCAGAGTGTTGATGAAACACAGAAATTGCATCGGTATTGAATACAACACGCACCACGAGCACTTTTCTCCATGGGAGTAATGTCTCAAACTGTCTACGCTTTTATCGATTCCTGGGAGACCAGTAGTAGTTTTCGAAACACAATTGGAAGCATTCTGTAATCTGTGGACGTTCAGAGTGTTGATGAAACACAGAAATTGCATCGGTATTGAATACAACACGCACCACGAGCACTTTTCTCCATGGGAGTAATGTCTCAAACTGTCTACGCTTTTATCAATTCCTGGGAGACCAGTAGTAGTTTTCGAAACACAATTGGAAGCATTCTGTAATCTGTGGACGTTCAGAGTGTTGATGAAACACAGAAATTGCATCGGTATTGAATACAACACGCACCACGAGCACTTTTCTCCATGGGAGTAATGTCTCAAACTGTCTACGCTTTTATCGATTCCTGGGAGACCAGTAGTAGTTTTCGAAACACAATTGGAAGCATTCTGTAATCTGTGGACGTTCAGAGTGTTGATGAAACACAGAAATTGCATCGGTATTGAATACAACACGCACCACGAGCACTTTTCTCCATGGGAGTAATGTCTCAAACTGTCTACGCTTTTATCGATTCCTGGGAGACCAGTAGTAGTTTTCGAAACACAATTGGAAGCATTCTGTAATCTGTGGACGTTCAGAGTGTTGATGAAACACAGAAATTGCATCGGTATTGAATACAACACGCACCACGAGCACTTTTCTCCATTGGAGTAACGTCTCAAACTGTCTACGCTTTTATCGATTCCTGGGAGACCAGTAGTAGTTTTCGAAACACAATTGGAAGCATTCTGTAATCTGTGGACGTTCAGAGTGTTGATGAAACACAGAAATTGCATCGGTATTGAATACAACACGCACCACGAGCACTTTTCTCCATGGGAGTAATGTCTCAAACTGTCTACGCTTTTATCGATTCCTGGGAGACCAGTAGTAGTTTTCGAAACACAATTGGAAGCATTCTGTAATCTGTGGACGTTCAGAGTGTTGATGAAACACAGAAATTGCATCGGTATTGAATACAACACGCACCACGAGCACTTTTCTCCATGGGAGTAACGTCTCAAACTGTCTACGCTTTTATCGATTCCTGGGAGACCAGTAGTAGTTTTCGAAACACAATTTGAAGCATTCTGTAATCTGTGGACGTTCAGAGTGTTGATGAAACACAGAAATTGCTTCGGTATTGAATACAACACGCACCACGAGCACTTTTCTCCATGGGAGTAATGTCTCAAACTGTCTACGCTTTTATCGATTCCTGGGAGACCAGTAGTAGTTTTCGAAACACAATTGGAAGCATTCTGTAATCTGTGGACGTTCAGAGTGTTGATGAAACACAGAAATTGCATCGGTATTGAATACAACACGCACCACGAGCACTTTTCTCCATGGGAGTAATGTCTCAAACTGTCTACGCTTTTATCGATTCCTGGGAGACCAATAGTAGTTTTCGAAACACAATTGGAAGCATTCTGTAATCTGTGGACGTTCAGAGTGTTGTTGAAACACAGAAATTGCATCGGTATTGAATACAACACGCACCACGAGCACTTTTCTCCATGGGAGTAATGTCTCAAAATGTCTACGCTTTTATCGATTCCTGGGAGACCAGTAGTAGTTTTCGAAACACAATTGGAAGCATTCTGTAATCTGTGGACGTTCAGAGTGTTGATGAAACACAGAAATTGCATCGGTATTGAATACAACACGCACCACGAGCACTTTTCTCCATGGGAGTAATGTCTCAAACTGTCTACGCTTTTATCAATTCCTGGGAGACCAGTAGTAGTTTTCGAAACACAATTGGAAGCATTCTGTAATCTGTGGACGTTCAGAGTGTTGATGAAACACAGAAATTGCATCGGTATTGAATACAACACGCACCACGAGCACTTTTCTCCATGGGAGTAATGTCTCAAACTGTCTACGCTTTTATCGATTCCTGGGAGACCAGTAGTAGTTTTCGAAACACAATTGGAAGCATTCTGTAATCTGTGGACGTTCAGAGTGTTGATGAAACACAGAAATTGCATCGGTATTGAATACAACACGCACCACGAGCACTTTTCTCCATGGGAGTAATGTCTCAAACTGTCTACGCTTTTATCGATTCCTGGGAGACCAGTAGTAGTTTTCGAAACACAATTGGAAGCATTCTGTAATCTGTGGACGTTCAGAGTGTTGATGAAACAAAGAAATTGCATCGGTATTGAATACAACACGCACCACGAGCACTTTTCTCCATGGGAGTAACGTCTCAAACTGTCTACGCTTTTATCGATTCCTGGGAGACCAGTAGTAGTTTTCGAAACACAATTGGAAGCATTCTGTAATCTGTGGACGTTCAGAGTGTTGATGAAACACAGAAATTGCATCGGTATTGAATACAACACGCACCACGAGCACTTTTCTCCATGGGAGTAATGTCTCAAAGTGTCTACGCTTTTATCGATTCCTGGGAGACCAGTAGTAGTTTTCGAAACACAATTGGAAGCATTCTGTAATCTGTGGACGTTCAGAGTGTTGATGAAACACAGAAATTGCATCGGTATTGAATACAACACGCACCACGAGCACTTTTCTCCATGGGAGTAACGTCTCAAACTGTCTACGCTTTTATCGATTCCTGGGAGACCAGTAGTAGTTTTCGAAACACAATTGGAAGCATTCTGTAATCTGTGGACGTTCAGAGTGTTGATGAAACACAGAAATTGCATCGGTATTGAATACAACACGCACCACGAGCACTTTTCTCCATGGGAGTAATGTCTCAAACTGTCTACGCTTTTATCGATTCCTGGGAGACCAGTAGTAGTTTTCGAAACACAATTGGAAGCATTCTGTAATCTGTGGACGTTCAGAGTGTTGATGAAACACAGAAATTGCATCACGAGCACTTTTCTCCATGGGAGTAACGTCTCAAACTGTCTACGCTTTTATCGATTCCTGGGAGACCAGTAGTAGTTTTCGAAACACAATTGGAAGCATTCTGTAATCTGTGGACGTTCAGAGTGTTGATGAAACACAGAAATTGCATCGGTATTGAATACAACACGCACCACGAGCACTTTTCTCCATGGGAGTAATGTCTCAAACTGTCTACGCTTTTATCGATTCCTGGGAGACCAGTAGTAGTTTTCGAAACACAATTGGAAGCATTCTGTAATCTGTGGACGTTCAGAGTGTTGATGAAACACAGAAATTGCATCGGTATTGAATACAACACGCACCACGAGCACTTTTCTCCATGGGAGTAATGTCTCAAACTGTCTACGCTTTTATCGATTCCTGGGAGACCAGTAGTAGTTTTCGAAACACAATTGGAAGCATTCTGTAATCTGTGGACGTTCAGAGTGTTGATGAAACACAGAAATTGCATCGGTATTGAATACAACACGCACCACGAGCACTTTTCTGCATGGGAGTAACGTCTCAAACTGTCTACGCTTTTATCGATTCCTGGGAGACCAGTAGTAGTTTTCGAAACACAATTGGAAGTATTCTGTAATCTGTGGACGTTCAGAGTGTTGATGAAACACAGAAATTGCATCGGTATTGAATACAACACGCACCACGAGCACTTTTCTCCATGGGAGTAATGTCTCAAAGTGTCTACGCTTTTATCGATTCCTGGGAGACCAGTAGTAGTTTTCGAAACACAATTGGAAGCATTCTGTAATCTGTGGACGTTCAGAGTGTTGATGAAACACAGAAATTGCATCGGTATTGAATACAACACGCACCACGAGCACTTTTCTCCATGGGAGTAACGTCTCAAACTGTCTACGCTTTTATCGATTCCTGGGATACCAGTAGTAGTTTTCGAAACACAATTGGAAGCATTCTGTAATCTGTGGACGTTCAGAGTGTTGATGAAACACAGAAATTGCATCGGTATTGAATACAACACGCACCACGAGCACTTTTCTCCATGGGAGTAATGTCTCAAACTGTCTACGCTTTTATCGATTCCTGGGAGACCAGTAGTAGTTTTCGAAACACAATTGGAAGCATTCTGTAATCTGTGGACGTTCAGAGTGTTGATGAAACACAGAAATTGCATCGGTATTGAATACAACACGCACCACGAGCACTTTTCTCCATGGGAGTAATGTCTCAAACTGTCTACGCTTTTATCGATTCCTGGGAGACCAGTAGTAGTTTTCGAAACTCAATTGGAAGCATTCTGTAATCTGTGGACGTTCAGAGTGTTGATGAAACACAGAAATTGCATCGGTATTGAATACAACACGCACCACGAGCACTTTTCTCCATGGGAGTAATGTCTCAAACTGTCTACGCTTTTATCGATTCCTGGGAGACCAGTAGTAGTTTTCGAAACACAATTGGAAGCATTCTGTAATCTGTGGACGTTCAGAGTGTTGATGAAACACAGAAATTGCATCGGTATTGAATACAACACGCACCACGAGCACTTTTCTCCATGGGAGTAATGTCTCAAACTGTCTACGCTTTTATCGATTCCTGGGAGACCAGTAGTAGTTTTCGAAACACAATTGGAAGCATTCTGTAATCTGTGGACGTTCAGAGTGTTGATGAAACACAGAAATTGCATCGGTATTGAATACAACACGCACCACGAGCACTTTTCTCCATGGGAGTAATGTCTCAAACTGTCTACGCTTTTATCAATTCCTGGGAGACCAGTAGTAGTTTTCGAAACACAATTGGAAGCATTCTGTAATCTGTGGACGTTCAGAGTGTTGATGAAACACAGAAATTGCATCGGTATTGAATACAACACGCACCACGAGCACTTTTCTCCATGGGAGTAATGTCTCAAACTGTCTACGCTTTTATCGATTCCTGGGAGACCAGTAGTAGTTTTCGAAACACAATTGGAAGCATTCTGTAATCTGTGGACGTTCAGAGTGTTGATGAAACACAGAAATTGCATCGGTATTGAATACAACACGCACCACGAGCACTTTTCTCCATGGGAGTAATGTCTCAAACTGTCTACGCTTTTATCGATTCCTGGGAGACCAGTAGTAGTTTTCGAAACACAATTGGAAGCATTCTGTAATCTGTCGACGTTCAGAGTGTTGATGAAACACAGAAATTGCATCGGTATTGAATACAACACGCACCACGAGCACTTTTCTCCATGGGAGTAATGTCTCAAACTGTCTACGCTTTTATCGATTCCTGGGAGACCAGTAGCAGTTTTCGAAATACATTTGGAGGCATTCTGTAATCTGTGGACGTTCAGAGTGTTGATGAAACACAGAAATTGCATCGGTATTGAATACAACACGCACCACGAGCACTTTTCTCCATGGGAGTAATGTCTCAAACTGTCTACGCTTTTATCGATTCCTGGGAGACCAGTAGTAGTTTTCGAAACACAATTGGAAGCATTCTGTAATCTGTGGACGTTCAGAGTGTTGATGAAACACAGAAATTGCATCGGTATTGAATACAACACGCACCACGAGCACTTTTCTCCACGGGAGTAATGTCTCAAACTGTCTACGCTTTTATCGATTCCTGGGAGACCAGTAGTAGTTTTCGAAACACAATTGGAAGCATTCTGTAATCTGTGGACGTTCAGAGTGTTGATGAAACACATAAATTGCATCGGTATTGAATACAACACGCACCACGAGCACTTTTCTCCATGGGAGTAATGTCTCAAACTGTCTACGCTTTTATCGATTCCTGGGAGACCAGTAGTAGTTTTCGAAACACAATTGGAAGCATTCTGTAATCTGTGGACGTTCAGAGTGTTGATGAAACACAGAAATTGCATCGGTATTGAATACAACACGCACCACGAGCACTTTTCTCCACGGGAGTAATGTCTCAAACTGTCTACGCTTTTATCGATTCCTGGGAGACCAGTAGTAGTTTTCGAAACACAATTGGAAGCATTCTGTAATCTGTGGACGTTCAGAGTTTTGATGAAACACATAAATTGCATCGGTATTGAATACAACACGCACCACGAGCAGTTTTCTCCATGGGAGTAATGTCTCAAACTGTCTACGCTTTTATCAATTCCTGGGAGACCAGTAGTAGTTTTCGAAACACAATTGGAAGCATTCTGTAATCTGTGGACGTTCAGAGTGTTGATGAAACACAGAAATTGCATCGGTATTGAATACAACACGCACCACGAGCACTTTTCTCCATGGGAGTAATGTCTCAAACTGTCTACGCTTTTATCGATTCCTGGGAGACCAGTAGTAGTTTTCGAAACACAATTGGAAGCATTCTGTAATCTGTGGACGTTCAGAGTGTTGATGAAACACAGAAATTGCATCGGTATTGAATACAACACGCACCACGAGCACTTTTCTCCATGGGAGTAATGTCTCAAACTGTCTACGCTTTTATCGATTCCTGGGAGACCAGTAGTAGTTTTCGAAACACAATTGGAAGCATTCTGTAATCTGTGGACGTTCAGAGTGTTGATGAAACACAGAAATTGCATCGGTATTGAATACAACACGCACCACGAGCACTTTTCTCCATGGGAGTAACGTCTCAAACTGTCTACGCTTTTATCGATTCCTGGGAGACCAGTAGTAGTTTTCGAAACACAATTGGAAGCATTCTGTAATCTGTGGACGTTCAGAGTGTTGATGAAACACAGAAATTGCATCGGTATTGAATACAACACGCACCACGAGCACTTTTCTCCATGGGAGTAATGTCTCAAAGTGTCTACGCTTTTATCGATTCCTGGGAGACCAGTAGTAGTTTTCGAAACACAATTGGAAGCATTCTGTAATCTGTGGACGTTCAGAGTGTTGATGAAACACAGAAATTGCATCGGTATTGAATACAACACGCACCACGAGCACTTTTCTCCATGGGAGTAACGTCTCAAACTGTCTACGCTTTTATCGATTCCTGGGAGACCAGTAGTAGTTTTCGAAACACAATTGGAAGCATTCTGTAATCTGTGGACGTTCAGAGTGTTGATGAAACACAGAAATTGCATCGGTATTGAATACAACACGCACCACGAGCACTTTTCTCCATGGGAGTAATGTCTCAAACTGTCTACGCTTTTATCGATTCCTGGGAGACCAGTAGTAGTTTTCGAAACACAATTGGAAGCATTCTGTAATCTGTGGACGTTCAGAGTGTTGATGAAACACAGAAATTGCATCGGTATTGAATACAACACGCACCACGAGCACTTTTCTCCATGGGAGTAACGTCTCAAACTGTCTACGCTTTTATCGATTCCTGGGAGACCAGTAGTAGTTTTCTAAACACAATTGGAAGCATTCTGTAATCTGTGGACGTTCAGAGTGTTGATGAAACACAGAAATTGCATCGGTATTGAATACAACACGCACCACGAGCACTTTTCTCCATGGGAGTAATGTCTCAAACTGTCTACGCTTTTATCGATTCCTGGGAGACCAGTAGTAGTTTTCGAAACACAATTGGAAGCATTCTGTAATCTGTGGACGTTCAGAGTGTTGATGAAACACAGAAATTGCATCGGTATTGAATACAACACGCACCACGAGCACTTTTCTCCATGGGAGTAATGTCTCAAACTGTCTACGCTTTTATCGATTCCTGGGAGACCAGTAGTAGTTTTCGAAACACAATTGGAAGCATTCTGTAATCTGTGGACGTTCAGAGTGTTGATGAAACACAGAAATTGCATCGGTATTGAATACAACACGCACCACGAGCACTTTTCTCCATGGGAGTAATGTCTCAAACTGTCTACGCTTTTATCAATTCCTGGGAGACCAGTAGTAGTTTTCGAAACACAATTGGAAGCATTCTGTAATCTGTGGACGTTCAGAGTGTTGATGAAACACAGAAATTGCATCGGTATTGAATACAACACGCACCACGAGCACTTTTCTCCATGGGAGTAATGTCTCAAACTGTCTACGCTTTTATCGATTCCTGGGAGACCAGTAGTAGTTTTCGAAACACAATTGGAAGCATTCTGTAATCTGTGGACGTTCAGAGTGTTGATGAAACACAGAAATTGCATCGGTATTGAATACAACACGCACCACGAGCACTTTTCTCCATGGGAGTAATGTCTCAAACTGTCTACGCTTTTATCGATTCCTGGGAGACCAGTAGTAGTTTTCGAAACACAATTGGAAGCATTCTGTAATCTGTGGACGTTCAGAGTGTTGATGAAACACAGAAATTGCATCGGTATTGAATACAACACGCACCAGGAGCACTTTTCTCCATTGGAGTAACGTCTCAAACTGTCTACGCTTTTATCGATTCCTGGGAGACCAGTAGTAGTTTTCGAAACACAATTGGAAGCATTCTGTAATCTGTGGACGTTCAGAGTGTTGATGAAACACAGAAATTGCATCGGTATTGAATACAACACGCACCACGAGCACTTTTCTCCATGGGAGTAATGTCTCAAAGTGTCTACGCTTTTATCGATTCCTGGGAGACCAGTAGTAGTTTTCGAAACACAATTGGAAGCATTCTGTAATCTGTGGACGTTCAGAGTGTTGATGAAACACAGAAATTGCATCGGTACTGAATACAACACGCACCACGAGCACTTTTCTCCATGGGAGTAACGTCTCAAACTGTCTACGCTTTTATCGATTCCTGGGAGACCAGTAGTAGTTTTCGAAACACAATTGGAAGCATTCTGTAATCTGTGGACGTTCAGAGTGTTGATGAAACACAGAAATTGCATCGGTATTGAATACAACACGCACCACGAGCACTTTTCTCCATGGGAGTAATGTCTCAAACTGTCTACGCTTTTATCGATTCCTGGGAGACCAGTAGTAGTTTTCGAAACACAATTGGAAGCATTCTGTAATCTGTGGACGTTCAGAGTGTTGATGAAACACAGAAATTGCATCGGTATTGAATACAACACGCACCACGAGCACTTTTCTCCATGGGAGTAACGTCTCAAACTGTCTACGCTTTTATCGATTCCTGGGAGACCAGTAGTAGTTTTCGAAACACAATTGGAAGCATTCTGTAATCTGTGGACGTTCAGAGTGTTGATGAAACACAGAAATTGCATCGTTATTGAATACAACACGCACCACGAGCACTTTTCTCCATGGGAGTAATGTCTCAAACTGTCTACGCTTTTATCGATTCCTGGGAGACCAGTAGTAGTTTTCGAAACACAATTGGAAGCATTCTGTAATCTGTGGACGTTCAGAGTGTTGATGAAACACAGAAATTGCATCGGTATTGAATACAACACGCACCACGAGCACTTTTCTCCATGGGAGTAATGTCTCAAACTGTCTACGCTTTTATCGATTCCTGGGAGACCAGTAGTAGTTTTCGAAACACAATTGGAAGCATTCTGTAATCTGTGGACGTTCAGAGTGTTGATGAAACACAGAAATTGCATCGGTATTGAATACAACACGCACCACGAGCACTTTTCTCCATGGGAGTAATGTCTCAAACTGTCTACGCTTTTATCGATTCCTGGGAGACCAGTAGTAGTTTTCGAAACACAATTGGAAGCATTCTGTAATCTGTGGACGTTCAGAGTGTTGATGAAACTCAGAAATTGCATCGGTATTGAATACAACACGCACCACGAGCACTTTTCTCCATGGGAGTAATGTCTCAAACTGTCTACGCTTTTATCGATTCCTGGGAGACCAGTAGTAGTTTTCGAAACACAATTGGAAGCATTCTGTAATCTGTGGACGTTCAGAGTGTTGATGAAACACAGAAATTGCATCGGTATTGAATTCAACACGCACCACGAGCACTTTTCTCCATGGGAGTAATGTCTCAAACTGTCTACGCTTTTATCGATTCCTGGGAGACCAGTAGTAGTTTTCGAAACACAATTGGAAGCATTCTGTAATCTGTGGACGTTCAGAGTGTTGATGAAACACAGAAATTGCATCGGTATTGAATACTACACGCACCACGCGCACTTTTCTCCATGGGAGTAATGTCTCAGACTGTCTACGCTTTTATCGATTCCTGGGAGACCAGTAGCAGTTTTCGAAATACATTTGGAGGCATTCTGTAATCTGTGGACGTTCAGAGTGTTGATGAAACACAGAAATTGCATCGGTATTGAATACAACACGCACCACGAGCACTTTTCTCCATGGGAGTAATGTCTCAAAGTGTCTACGCTTTTATCGATTCCTGGGAGACCAGTAGCAGTTTTCGAAATACATTTGGAGGCATTCTGAAATCTGTGGACGTTCAGAGTGTTGATGAAACACAGAAATTGCATCGGTATTGAATACAACACGCACCACGAGCACTTTTCTCCATGGGAGTAATGTCTCAAACTGTCTACGCTTTTATCGATTCCTGGGAGACCAGTAGTAGTTTTCGAAACACAATTGGAAGCATTCTGTAATCTGTGGACGTTCAGAGTGTTGATGAAACACAGAAATTGCATCGGTATTGAATACAACACGCACCACGAGCACTTTTCTCCATGGGAGTAATGTCTCAAACTGTCTACGCTTTTATCGATTCCTGGGAGACCAGTAGCAGTTTTCGAAATACATTTGGAGGCATTCTGTAATCTGTGGACGTTCAGAGTGTTGATGAAACACAGAAATTGCATCGGTATTGAATACAACACGCACCACGAGCACTTTTCTCCATGGGAGTAATGTCTCAAACTGTCTACGCTTTTATCGATTCCTGGGAGACCAGTAGTAGTTTTCGAAACACAATTGGAAGCATTCTGTAATCTGTGGACGTTCAGAGTGTTGATGAAACACAGAAATTGCATCGGTATTGAATACAACACGCACCACGAGCACTTTTCTCCATGGGAGTAATGTCTCAAACTGTCTACGCTTTTATCGATTCCTGGGAGACCAGTAGTAGTTTTCGAAACACAATTGGAAGCATTCTGTAATCTGTGGACGTTCAGAGTGTTGATGAAACACAGAAATTGCATCGGTATTGAATACAACACGCACCACGAGCACTTTTCTCCATGGGAGTAATGTCTCAAACTGTCTACGCTTTTATCGATTCCTGGGAGACCAGTAGTAGTTTTCGAAACACAATTGGAAGCATTCTGTAATCTGTGGACGTTCAGAGTGTTGATGAAACACAGAAATTGCATCGGTATTGAATACAACACGCACCACGAGCACTTTTCTCCATGGGAGTAATGTCTCAAACTGTCTACGCTTTTATCGATTCCTGGGAGACCAGTAGTAGTTTTCGAAACACAATTGGAAGCATTCTGTAATCTGTGGACGTTCAGAGTGTTGATGAAACACAGAAATTGCATCGGTATTGAATACAACACGCACCACGAGCACTTTTCTCCATGGGAGTAACGTCTCAAACTGTCTACGCTTTTATCGATTCCTGGGAGACCAGTAGTAGTTTTCGAAACACAATTGGAAGCATTCTGTAATCTGTGGACGTTCAGAGTGTTGATGAAACACAGAAATTGCATCGGTATTGAATACAACACGCACCACGAGCACTTTTCTCCATGGGAGTAATGTCTCAAAGTGTCTACGCTTTTATCGATTCCTGGGAGACCAGTAGTAGTTTTCGAAACACAATTGGAAGCATTCTGTAATCTGTGGACGTTCAGAGTGTTGATGAAACACAGAAATTGCATCGGTATTGAATACAACACGCACCACGAGCACTTTTCTCCATGGGAGTAACGTCTCAAACTGTCTACGCTTTTATCGATTCTTGGGAGACCAGTAGTAGTTTTCGAAACACAATTGGAAGCATTCTGTAATCTGTGGTCGGTCAGAGTGTTGATGAAACACAGAAATTGCATCGGTATTGAATTCAACACGCACCACGAGCACTTTTCTCCATGGGAGTAACGTCTCAAACTGTCTACGCTTTTATCGATTCCTGGGAGACCAGTAGTAGTTTTCGAAACACAATTGGAAGCATTCTGTAATCTGTGGACGTTCAGAGTGTTGATGAAACACAGAAATTGCATCGGTATTGAATACAACACGCACCACGAGCACTTTTCTCCATGGGAGTAATGTCTCAAACTGTCTACGCTTTTATCGATTCCTGGGAGACCAGTAGTAGTTTTCGAAACACAATTGGAAGCATTCTGTAATCTGTGGACGTTCAGAGTGTTGATGAAACACAGAAATTGCATCGGTATTGAATTCAAGACGCACCACGAGCACTTTTCTCCATGGGAGTAATGTCTCAAACTGTCTACGCTTTTATCGATTCCTGGGAGACCAGTAGTAGTTTTCGAAACACAATTGGAAGCATTCTGTAATCTGTGGACGTTCAGAGTGTTGATGAAACACAGAAATTGCATCGGTATTGAATACAACACGCACCACGAGCACTTTTCTCCATGGGAGTAACGTCTCAAAGTGTCTACGCTTTTATCGATTCCTGGGAGACCAGTAGTAGTTTTCGAAACACAATTGGAAGCATTCTGTAATCTGTGGACGTTCAGAGTGTTGATGAAACACAGAAATTGCATCGGTATTGAATACAACACGCACCACGAGCACTTTTCTCCATGGGAGTAACGTCTCAAACTGTCTACGCTTTTATCGATTCTTGGGAGACCAGTAGTAGTTTTCGAAACACAATTGGAAGCATTCTGTAATCTGTGGACGTTCAGAGTGTTGATGAAACACAGAAATTGCATCGGTATTGAATTCAACACGCACCACGAGCACTTTTCTCCATGGGAGTAACGTCTCAAACTGTCTACGCTTTTATCGATTCCTGGGAGACCAGTAGTAGTTTTCGAAACACAATTGGAAGCATTCTGTAATCTGTGGACGTTCAGAGTGTTGATGAAACACAGAAATTGCATCGGTATTGAATACAACACGCACCACGAGCACTTTTCTCCATGGGAGTAATGTCTCAAACTGTCTACGCTTTTATCGATTCCTGGGAGACCAGTAGTAGTTTTCGAAACACAATTGGAAGCATTCTGTAATCTGTGGACGTTCAGAGTGTTGATGAAACACAGAAATTGCATCGGTATTGAATTCAAGACGCACCACGAGCACTTTTCTCCATGGGAGTAATGTCTCAAACTGTCTACGCTTTTATCGATTCCTGGGAGACCAGTAGTAGTTTTCGAAACACAATTGGAAGCATTCTGTAATCTGTGGACGTTCAGAGTGTTGATGAAACACAGAAATTGCATCGGTATTGAATACAACACGCACCACGAGCACTTTTCTCCATGGGAGTAATGTCTCAAACTGTCTACGCTTTTATCGATTCCTGGGAGACCAGTAGTAGTTTTCGAAACACAATTGGAAGCATTCTGTAATCTGTGGACGTTCAGAGTGTTGATGAAACACAGAAATTGCATCGGTATTGAATACAACACGCACCACGAGCACTTTTCTCCATGGGAGTAATGTCTCAAAGTGTCTACGCTTTTATCGATTCCTGGGAGACCAGTAGTAGTTTTCGAAACACAATTGGAAGCATTCTGTAATCTGTGGACGTTCAGAGTGTTGATGAAACACAGAAATTGCATCGGTATTGAATACAACACGCACCACGAGCACTTTTCTCCATGGGAGTAACGTCTCAAACTGTCTACGCTTTTATCGATTCTTGGGAGACCAGTAGTAGTTTTCGAAACACAATTGGAAGCATTCTGTAATCTGTGGACGTTCAGAGTGTTGATGAAACACAGAAATTGCATCGGTATTGAATTCAACACGCACCACGAGCACTTTTCTCCATGGGAGTAATGTCTCAAACTGTCTACGCTTTTATCGACTCCTGGGAGACCAGTAGTAGTTTTCGAAACACAATTGGAAGCATTCTGTAATCTGTGGACGTTCAGGGTGTTGATGAAACACAGAAATTGCATCGGTATTGAATACAACACGCACCACGAGCACTTTTCTCCATGGGAGTAATGTCTCAAACTGTCTACGCTTTTATCGATTCCTGGGAGACCAGTAGTAGTTTTCGAAACACAATTGGAAGCATTCTGTAATCTGTGGACGTTCAGAGTGTTGATGAAACACAGAAATTGCATCGGTATTGAATTCAACACGCACCACGAGCACTTTTCTCCATGGGAGTAATGTCTCAAACTGTCTACGCTTTTATCGATTCCTGGGAGACCAGTAGTAGTTTTCGAAACACAATTGGAAGCATTCTGTAGTCTGTGGCCGTTTAGAGTGTTGATGAAACACATAAATTGCATCGGTATTGAATACAACACGCACCACGAGCACTTTTCTCCATGGGAGTAATGTCTCCAACTGTCTACGCTTTTATCGATTCCTGGGAGACCAGTAGTAGTTTTCGAAACACAATTGGAAGCATTCTGTAATCTGTGGACGTTCAGAGTGTTGATGAAACACAGAAATTGCATCGGTATTGAATACAACACGCACCACGAGCACTTTTCTCCATGGGAGTAATGTCTCAAACTGTCTACGCTTTTATCGATTCCTGGGAGAGCAGTAGTAGTTTTCGAAACACAATTGGAAGCATTCTGTAATCTGTGGACGTTCAGAGTGTTGATGAAACACAGAAATTGCATCGGTATTGAATACAACACGCACCACGAGCACTTTTCTCCATGGGAGTAATGTCTCAAAGTGTCTACGCTTTTATCGATTCCTGGGAGACCAGTAGTAGTTTTCGAAACACAATTTGAAGCATTCTGTAATCTGTGGACGTTCAGAGTGTTGATGAAACACAGAAATTGCATCGGTATTGAATACAACACGCACCACGAGCACTTTTCTCCATGGGAGTAACGTCTCAAACTGTCTACGCTTTTATCGATTCTTGGGAGACCAGTAGTAGTATTCGAAACACAATTGGAAGCATTCTGTAATCTGTGGACGTTCAGAGTGTTGATGAAACACAGAAATTGCATCGGTATTGAATTCAACACGCACCACGAGCACTTTTCTCCATGGGAGTAATGTCTCAAACTGTCTACGCTTTTATCGATTCCTGGGAGACCATTAGTAGTTTTCGAAACACAATTGGAAGCATTCTGTAATCTGTGGACGTTCAGAGTGTTGATGAAACACAGAAATTGCATCGGTATTGTATACAACACGCACCACGAGCACTTTTCTCCATGGGAGTAATGTCTCAAACTGTCTACGCTTTTATCGATTCCTGGGAGACCAGTAGTAGTTTTCGAAACACAATTGGAAGCATTCTGTAATCTGTGGACGTTCAGAGTGTTGATGAAACACAGAAATTGCATCGGTATTGAATTCAACACGCACCACGAGCACTTTTCTCCATGGGAGTAATGTCTCAAACTGTCTACGCTTTTATCGATTCCTGGGAGACCAGTAGTAGTTTTCGAAACACAATTGGAAGCATTCTGTAATCTGTGGACGTTCAGAGTGTTGATGAAACACAGAAATTGCATCGGTATTGAATACAACACGCACCACGAGCACTTTTCTCCATGGGAGTAATGTCTCAAACTGTCTACGCTTTTATCGATTCCTGGGAGACCAGTAGTAGTTTTCGAAACACAATTGGAAGCATTCTGTAATCTGTGGACGTTCAGAGTGTTGATGAAACACAGAAATTGCATCGGTATTGAATACAACACGCACCACGAGCACTTTTCTCCATGGGAGTAATGTCTCAAAGTGTCTACGCTTTTATCGATTCCTGGGAGACCAGTAGTAGTTTTCGAAACACAATTGGAAGCATTCTGTAATCTGTGGACGTTCAGAGTGTTGATGAAACACAGAAATTGCATCGGTATTGAATACAACACGCACCACGAGCACTTTTCTCCATGGGAGTAACGTCTCAAACTGTCTACGCTTTTATCGAGTCTTGGGAGACCAGTAGTAGTTTTCGAAACACAATTGGAAGCATTCTGTAATCTGTGGACGTTCAGAGTGTTGATGAAACACAGAAATTGCATCGGTATTGAATTCAACACGCACCACGAGCACTTTTCTCCATGGGAGTAATGTCTCAATCTGTCTACGCTTTTATCGATTCCTGGGAGACCAGTAGTAGTTTTCGAAACACAATTGGAAGCATTCTGTAATCTGTGGACGTTCAGAGTGTTGATGAAACACAGAAATTGCATCGGTATTGAATACAACACGCACCACGAGCACTTTTCTCCATGGGAGTAATGTCTCAAACTGTCTACAATTTTATCGATTCCTGGGAGACCAGTAGTAGTTTTCGAAACACAATTGGAAGCATTCTGTAATCTGTGGACGTTCAGAGTGTTGATGAAACACAGAAATTGCATCGGTATTGAATTCAACACGCACCACGAGCACTTTTCTCCATGGGAGTAATGTCTCAAACTGTCTACGCTTTTATCGATTCCTGGGAGACCAGTAGTAGTTTTCGAAACACAATTGGAAGCATTCT
This sequence comes from Schistocerca gregaria, assembly GCF_023897955.1. Taxonomy (NCBI): domain Eukaryota; kingdom Metazoa; phylum Arthropoda; class Insecta; order Orthoptera; family Acrididae; genus Schistocerca; species Schistocerca gregaria. The sequence continues at coordinate 7,298,393 of NW_026061730.1, forward strand.
GTAATCTGTGGACGTTCAGAGTGTTGATGAAACACAGAAATTGCATCGGTATTGAATACAACACGCACCACGAGCACTTTTCTCCATGGGAGTAATGTCTCAAACTGTCTACGCTTTTATCGATTCCTGGGAGACCAGTAGTAGTTTTCGAAACACAATTGGAAGCATTCTGTAATCTGTGGACGTTCAGAGTGTTGATGAAACACAGAAATTGCATCGGTATTGAATACAACACGCACCACGAGCACTTTTCTCCATGGGAGTAATGTCTCAAACTGTTTACGCTTTTATCGATTCCTGGGAGACCAGTAGTAGTTTTCGAAACACAATTGGAAGCATTCTGTAATCTGTGGACGTTCAGAGTGTTGATGAAACACAGAAATTGCATCGGTATTGAATACAACACGCACCACGAGCACTTTTCTCCATGGGAGTAATGTCTCAAACTGTCTACGCTTTTATCGATTCCTGGGAGACCAGTAGTAGTTTTCGAAACACAATTGGAAGCATTCTGTAATCTGTGGACGTTCAGAGTGTTGATGAAACACAGAAATTGCATCGGTATTGAATTCAACACGCACCACGAGCACTTTTCTCCATGGGAGTAATGTCTCAAACTGTCTACGCTTTTATCGATTCCTGGGAGACCAGTAGTAGTTTTCGAAACACAATTGGAAGCATTCTGTAGTCTGTGGCCGTTTAGAGTGTTGATGAAACACAGAAATTGCATCGGTATTGAATACAACACGCACCACGAGCACTTTTCTCCATGGGAGTAATGTCTCAAACTGTCTACGCTTTTATCGATTCCTGGGAGACCAGTAGTAGTTTTCGAAACACAATTGGAAGCATTCTGTAATCTGTGGACGTTCAGAGTGTTGATGAAACACAGAAATTGCATCGGTATTGAATACAACACGCACCACGAGCACTTTTCTCCATGGGAGTAATGTCTCAAACTGTCTACGCTTTTATCGATTCCTGGGAGACCAGTAGTAGTTTTCGAAACACAATTGGAAGCATTCTGTAATCTGTGGACGTTCAGAGTGTTGATGAAACACAGAAATTGCATCGGTATTGAATACAACACGCACCACGAGCACTTTTCTCCATGGGAGTAATGTCTCAAAGTGTCTACGCTTTTATCGATTCCTGGGAGACCAGTAGTAGTTTTCGAAACACAATTTGAAGCATTCTGTAATCTGTGGACGTTCAGAGTGTTGATGAAACACAGAAATTGCATCGGTATTGAATACAACACGCACCACGAGCACTTTTCTCCATGGGAGTAACGTCTCAAACTGTCTACGCTTTTATCGATTCTTGGGAGACCAGTAGTAGTATTCGAAACACAATTGGAAGCATTCTGTAATCTGTGGACGTTCAGAGTGTTGATGAAACACAGAAATTGCATCGGTATTGAATTCAACACGCACCACGAGCACTTTTCTCCATGGGAGTAATGTCTCAAACTGTCTACGCTTTTATCGATTCCTGGGAGACCAGTAGTAGTTTTCGAAACACAATTGGAAGCATTCTGTAATCTGTGGACGTTCAGAGTGTTGATGAAACACAGAAATTGCATCGGTATTGAATTCAACACGCACCACGAGCACTTTTCTCCATGGGAGTAATGTCTCAAACTGTCTACGCTTTTATCGATTCCTGGGAGACCAGTAGTAGTTTTCGAAACACAATTGGAAGCATTCTGTAATCTGTGGACGTTCAGAGTGTTGATGAAACACAGAAATTGCATCGGTATTGAATTCAACACGCACCACGAGCACTTTTCTCCATGGGAGTAATGTCTCAAACTGTCTACGCTTTTATCGATTCCTGGGAGACCAGTAGTAGTTTTCGAAACACAATTGGAAGCATTCTGTAATCTGTGGACGTTCAGAGTGTTGATGAAACACAGAAATTGCATCGGTATTGAATACAACACGCACCACGAGCACTTTTCTCCATGGGAGTAATGTCTCAAACTGTCTACGCTTTTATCGATTCCTGGGAGACCAGTAGTAGTTTTCGAAACACAATTGGAAGCATTCTGTAATCTGTGGACGTTCAGAGTGTTGATGAAACACAGAAATTGCATCGGTATTGAATTCAACACGCACCACGAGCACTTTTCTCCATGGGAGTAATGTCTCAAAGTGTCTACGCTTTTATCGATTCCTGGGAGACCAGTAGTAGTTTTCGAAACACAATTGGAAGCATTCTGTAATCTGTGGACGTTCAGAGTGTTGATGAAACACAGAAATTGCATCGGTATTGAATACAACACGCACCACGAGCACTTTTCTCCATGGGAGTAATGTCTCAAACTGTCTACGCTTTTATCGATTCCTGGGAGACCAGTAGTAGTTTTCGAAACACAATTGGAAGCATTCTGTAATCTGTGGACGTTCAGAGTGTTGATGAAACACAGAAATTGCATCGGTATTGAATTCAACACGCACCACGAGCACTTTTCTCCATGGGAGTAATGTCTCAAACTGTCTACGCTTTTATCGATTCCTGGGAGACCAGTAGTAGTTTTCGAAACACAATTGGAAGCATTCTGTAATCTGTGGACGTTCAGAGTGTTGATGAAACACAGAAATTGCATCGGTATTGAATACAACACGCACCACGAGCACTTTTCTCCATGGGAGTAATGTCTCAAAGTGTCTACGCTTTTATCGATTCCTGGGAGACCAGTAGTAGTTTTCGAAACACAATTGGAAGCATTCTGTAATCTGTGGACGTTCAGAGTGTTGATGAAACACAGAAATTGCATCGGTATTGAATACAACACGCACCACGAGCACTTTTCTCCATGGGAGTAATGTCTCAAAGTGTCTACGCTTTTATCGATTCCTGGGAGACCAGTAGTAGTTTTCGAAACACAATTGGAAGCATTCTGTAATCTGTGGACGTTCAGAGTGTTGATGAAACACAGAAATTGCATCGGTATTGAATACAACACGCACCACGAGCACTTTTCTCCATGGGAGTAAGGTCTCAAACTGTCTACGCTTTTATCGATTCCTGGGAGACCAGTAGTAGTTTTCGAAACACAATTGGAAGCATTCTGTAATCTGTGGACGTTCAGAGTGTTGATGAAACACAGAAATTGCATCGGTATTGAATACAACACGCACCACGAGCACTTTTCTCCATGGGAGTAATGTCTCAAAGTGTCTTCGCTTTTATCGATTCCTGGGGGACCAGTAGTAGTTTTCGAAACACAATTGGAAGCATTCTGTAATCTGTGGACGTTCAGAGTGTTGATGAAACACAGAAATTGCATCGGTATTGAATACAACACGCACCACGAGCACTTTTCTCCATGGGAGTAATGTCTCAAACTGTCTACGCTTTTATCGATTCCTGGGAGACCAGTAGTAGTTTTCGAAACACAATTGGAAGCATTCTGTAATCTGTGGACGTTCAGAGTGTTGATGAAACACAGAAATTGCATCGGTATTGAATACAACACGCACCACGAGCACTTTTCTCCATTGGGAGTAACGTCTCAAACTGTCTACGCTTTTATCGATTCCTGGGAGACCAGTAGTAGTTTTCGAAACACAATTGGAAGCATTCTGTAATCTGTGGACGTTCAGAGTGTTGATGAAACACAGAAATTGCATCGGTATTGAATACAACACGCACCACGAGCACTTTTCTCCATGGGAGTAATGTCTCAAACTGTCTACGCTTTTATCGATTCCTGGGAGACCAGTAGTAGTTTTCGAAACACAATTGGAAGCATTCTGTAATCTGTGGACGTTCAGAGTGTTGATGAAACACAGAAATTGCATCGGTATTGAATACAACACGCACCACGAGCACTTTTCTCCATGGGAGTAATGTCTCAAACTGTCTACGCTTTTATCGATTCCTGGGAGACCAGTAGTAGTTTTCGAAACACAATTGGAAGCATTCTGTAATCTGTGGACGTTCAGAGTGTTGATGAAACACAGAAATTGCATCGGTATTGAATACAACACGCACCACGAGCACTTTTCTCCATGGGAGTAATGTCTCAAAGTGTCTACGCTTTTATCGATTCCTGGGAGACCAGTAGTAGTTTTCGAAACACAATTGGAAGCATTCTGTAATCTGTGGACGTTCAGAGTGTTGATGAAACACAGAAATTGCATCGGTATTGAATACAACACGCACCACGAGCACTTTTCTCCATGGGAGTAATGTCTCAAAGTGTCTACGCTTTTATCGATTCCTGGGAGACCAGTAGTAGTTTTCGAAACACAATTGGAAGCATTCTGTAATCTGTGGACGTTCAGAGTGTTGATGAAACACAGAAATTGCATCGGTATTGAATACAACACGCACCACGAGCACTTTTCTCCATGGGAGTAATGTCTCAAACTGTCTACGCTTTTATCGATTCCTGGGAGACCAGTAGTAGTTTTCGAAACACAATTGGAAGCATTCTGTAATCTGTGGACGTTCAGAGTGTTGATGAAACACAGAAATTGCATCGGTATTGAATACAACACGCACCACGAGCACTTTTCTCCATGGGAGTAATGTCTCAAAGTGTCTTCGCTTTTATCGATTCCTGGGGGACCAGTAGTAGTTTTCGAAACACAATTGGAAGCATTCTGTAATCTGTGGACGTTCAGAGTGTTGATGAAACACAGAAATTGCATCGGTATTGAATACAACACGCACCACGAGCACTTTTCTCCATGGGAGTAATGTCTCAAACTGTCTACGCTTTTATCGATTCCTGGGAGACCAGTAGTAGTTTTCGAAACACAATTGGAAGCATTCTGTAATCTGTGGACGTTCAGAGTGTTGATGAAACACAGAAATTGCATCGGTATTGAATACAACACGCACCACGAGCACTTTTCTCCATTGGGAGTAACGTCTCAAACTGTCTACGCTTTTATCGATTCCTGGGAGACCAGTAGTAGTTTTCGAAACACAATTGGAAGCATTCTGTAATCTGTGGACGTTCAGAGTGTTGATGAAACACAGAAATTGCATCGGTATTGAATACAACACGCACCACGAGCACTTTTCTCCATGGGAGTAATGTCTCAAACTGTCTACGCTTTTATCGATTCCTGGGAGACCAGTAGTAGTTTTCGAAACACAATTGGAAGCATTCTGTAATCTGTGGACGTTCAGAGTGTTGATGAAACACAGAAATTGCATCGGTATTGAATACAACACGCACCACGAGCACTTTTCTCCATGGGAGTAATGTCTCAAACTGTCTACGCTTTTATCGATTCCTGGGAGACCAGTAGTAGTTTTCGAAACACAATTGGAAGCATTCTGTAATCTGTGGACGTTCAGAGTGTTGATGAAACACAGAAATTGCATCGGTATTGAATACAACACGCACCACGAGCACTTTTCTCCATGGGAGTAATGTCTCAAAGTGTCTACGCTTTTATCGATTCCTGGGAGACCAGTAGTAGTTTTCGAAACACAATTGGAAGCATTCTGTAATCTGTGGACGTTCAGAGTGTTGATGAAACACAGAAATTGCAACGGTATTGAATACAACACGCACCACGAGCACTTTTCTCCATGGGAGTAACGTCTCAAACTGTCTACGCTTTTATCGATTCCTGGGAGACCAGTAGTACTTTTCGAAACACAATTGGAAGCATTCTGTAATCTGTGGACGTTCAGAGTGTTGATGAAACACAGAAATTGCATCGGTATTGAATAGAACACGCACCACGAGCACTTTTCTCCATGGGAGTAATGTCTCAAACTGTCTACGCTTTTATCGATTCCTGGGAGACCAGTAGTAGTTTTCGAAACACAATTGGAAGCATTCTGTAATCTGTGGACGTTCAGAGTGTTGATGAAACACAGAAATTGCATCGGTATTGAATACAACACGCACCACGAGCACTTTTCTCCATGGGAGTAATGTCTCAAACTGTCTACGCTTTTATCGATTCCTGGGAGACCGGTAGTAGTTTTCGAAACACAATTGGAAGCATTCTGTAATCTGTGGACGTTCAGAGTGTTGATGAAACACAGAAATTGCATTGGTATTGAATACAACACGCACCACGAGCACTTTTCTCCATGGGAGTAACGTCTCAAACTGTCTACGCTTTTATCGATTCCTGGGAGACCAGTAGTAGTTTTCGAAACACAATTGGAAGCATTCTGTAATCTGTGGACGTTCAGAGTGTTGATGAAACACAGAAATTGCATCGGTATTGAATACAACACGCACCACGAGCACTTTTCTCCATGGGAGTAATGTCTCAAACTGTCTACGCTTTTATCGATTCCTGGGAGACCAGTAGTAGTTTTCGAAACACAATTGGAAGCATTCTGTAATCTGTGGACGTTCAGAGTGTTGATGTAACACACACTAGATCGCGTGTTAATACAACACGCACCACGAGCACTTTTCTCCATGGGAGTAATGTCTCAAACTGTCTACGCTTTTATCGATTCCTGGGAGACCAGTAGTAGTTTTCGAAACACAATTGGAAGCATTCTGTAATCTGTGGACGTTCAGAGTGTTGATGAAACACAGAAATTGCATCGGTATTGAATACAACACGCACCACGAGCACTTTTCTCCATGGGAGTAATGTCTCAAACTGTCTACGCTTTTATCGATTTCTGGGAGACCAGTAGTAGTTTTCGAAACACAATTGGAAGCATTCTGTAATCTGTGGACGTTCAGAGTGTTGATGAAACACAGAAATTGCATCGGTATTGAATACAACACGCACCACGAGCACTTTTCTCCATGGGAGTAATGTCTCAAACTGTCTACGCTTTTATCGATTCCTGGGAGACCAGTAGTAGTTATCGAAACACAATTGGAAGCATTCTGTAATCTGTGGACGTTCAGAATGTTGATGAAACACAGAAATTGCATCGGTATTGAATACAACACGCACCACGAGCACTTTTCTCCATGGGAGTAATGTCTCAAACTGTCTACGCTTTTATCGATTCCTGGGAGACCAGTAGTAGTTTTCGAAACACAATTGGAAGCATTCTGTAATCTGTGGACGTTCAGAGTGTTGATGAAACACAGAAATTGCATCGGTATTGAATACAACACGCACCACGAGCACTTTTCTCCATGGGAGTAATGTCTCAAACTGTCTACGCTTTTATCGATTCCTGGGAGACCAGTAGTAGTTTTCGAAACACAATTGGAAGCATTCTGTAATCTGTGGACGTTCAGAGTGTTGATGAAACACATAAATTGCATCGGTATTGAATACAACACGCACCACGAGCACTTTTCTCCATGGGAGTAATGTCTCAAACTGTCTACGCTTTTATCGATTCCTGGGAGACCAGTAGTAGTTTTCGAAACACAATTGGAAGCATTCTGTAATCTGTGGACGTTCAGAGTGTTGATGAAACACAGAAATTGCATCGGTATTGAATACAACACGCACCACGAGCACTTTTCTCCATGGGAGTAATGTCTCAAACTGTCTACGCTTTTATCGATTCCTGGGAGACCAGTAGTAGTTTTCGAAACACAATTGGAAGCATTCTGTAATCTGTGGACGTTCAGAGTGTTGATGAAACACAGAAATTACATCGGTATTGAATACAACACGCACCACGAGCACTTTTCTCCATGGGAGTAATGTCTCAAACTGTCTACGCTTTTATCGATTCCTGGGAGACCAGTAGTAGTTTTCGAAACACAATTGGAAGCAGTCTGTAATCTGTGGACGTTCAGAGTGTTGATGAAACACAGAAATTGCATCGGTATTGAATACAACACGCACCACGAGCACTTTTCTCCATGGGAGTAACGTCTCAAACTGTCTACGCTTTTATCGATTCTTGGGAGACCAGTAGTAGTTTTCGAAACACAATTGGAAGCATTCTGTAATCTGTGGGAGCGTTCAGAGTGTTGATGAAACACAGAAATTGCATCGGTATTGAATTCAACACGCACCACGAGCACTTTTCTCCATGGGAGTAATGTCTCAAACTGTCTACGCTTTTATCGATTCCTGGGAGACCAGTAGTAGTTTTCGAAACACAATTGGAAGCATTCTGTAATCTGTGGACGTTCAGAGTGTTGATGCAACACAGAAATTGCATCGGTATTGAATTCAACACGCACCACGAGCACTTTTCTCCATGGGAGTAATGTCTCAAACTGTCTACGCTTTTATCGATTCCTGGGAGACCAGTAGTAGTTTTCGAAACACAATTGGAAGCATTCTGTAATCTGTGGACGTTCAGAGTGTTGATGAAACACAGAAATTGCATTGGTATTGAATACAACACGCACCACGAGCACTTTTCTCCATGGGAGTAATGTCTCAAACTGTCTACGGTTTTATCGATTCCTGGGAGACCAGTAGTAGTTTTCGAAACACAATTGGAAGCATTCTGTAATCTGTGGACGTTCAGAGTGTTGATGAAACACAGAAATTGCATCGGTATTGAATTCAACACGCACCACGAGCACTTTTCTCCATGGGAGTAATGTCTCAAACTGTCTACGCTTTTATCGATTCCTGGGAGACCAGTAGTAGTTTTCGAAACACAATTGGAAGCATTCTGTAATCTGTGGACGTTCAGAGTGTTGATGAAACACAGAAATTGCATCGGTATTGAATACAACACGCACCACGAGCACTTTTCTCCATGGGAGTAATGTCTCAAACTGTCTACGCTTTTATCGATTCCTGGGAGACCAGTAGTAGTTTTCGAAACACAATTGGAAGCATTCTGTAATCTGTGGACTTTCAGAGTGTTGATGAAACACAGAAATTGCATCGGTATTGAATACAACACGCACCACGAGCACTTTTCTCCATGGGAGTAATGTCTCAAAGTGTCTACGCTTTTATCGATTCCTGGGAGACCAGTAGTAGTTTTCGAAACACAATTGGAAGCATTCTGTAATCTGTGGACGTTCAGAGTGTTGATGAAAAACAGAAATTGCATCGGTATTGAATACAACACGCACCACGAGCACTTTTCTCCATGGGAGTAATGTCTCAAACTGTCTACGCTTTTATCGATTCCTGGAAGACCAGTGGTAGTTTTCGAAACACAATTGGAAGCATTCTGTATACTGTGGACGTTCAGAGTGTTGATGAAACACAGACATTGCATCGGTATTGAATACAACACGCACCACGAGCACTTTTCTCCATTGGAGTAATGTCTCAAACTGTCTACGCTTTTATCGATTCCTGGGAGACCAGTAGTAGTTTTCGAAACACAATTGGAAGCATTCTGTAATCTGTGACGTTCAGAGTGTTGATGAAACACAGAAATTGCATCGGTATTGAATACAACACGCACCACGAGCACTTTTCTCCATTGGAGTAGTGTCTCAAACTGTCTACGCTTTAATCGATTCCTGGGAGACCAGTAGTAGTTTTCGAAACACAATTGGAAGCATTCTGTAATCTGTGGACGTTCAAAGTGTTGATGAAACACAGAAATTGCATCGGTATTGAATACAACACGCACCACGAGCACTTATCTCCATGGGAGTAATGTCTCAAACTGTCTACGCTTTTATCGATTCCTGGGAGACCAGTAGTAGTTTTCGAAACTCAATTGGAAGCATTCTGTAATCTGTGGACGTTCAGAGTGTTGATGAAACACAGAAATTGCATCGGTATTGAATACAACACGCACCACGAGCACTTTTCTCCATGGGAGTAATGTCTCAAACTGTCTACGCTTTTATCGATTCCTGGGAGACCAGTAGTAGTTTTCGAAACACAATTGGAAGCATTCTGTAATCTGTGGACGTTCAGAGTGTTGATGAAACACAGAAATTGCATCGGTATTGAATACAACACGCACCACGAGCACTTTTCTCCATTGGGAGTAACGTCTCAAACTGTCTACGCTTTTATCGATTCCTGGGAGACCAGTAGTAGTTTTCGAAACACAATTGGAAGCATTCTGTAATCTGTGGACGTTCAGAGTGTTGATGAAACACAGAAATTGCATCGGTATTGAATACAACACGCACCACGAGCACTTTTCTCCATGGGAGTAATGTCTCAAACTGTCTACGCTTTTATCGATTCCTGGGAGACCAGTAGTAGTTTTCGAAACACAATTGGAAGCATTCTGTAATCTGTGGACGTTCAGAGTGTTGATGAAACACAGAAATTGCATCGGTATTGAATACAACACGCACCACGAGCACTTTTCTCCATGGGAGTAATGTCTCAAACTGTCTACGCTTTTATCGATTCCTGGGAGACCAGTAGTAGTTTTCGAAACACAATTGGAAGCATTCTGTAATCTGTGGACGTTCAGAGTGTTGATGAAACACAGAAATTGCATCGGTATTGAATACAACACGCACCACGAGCACTTTTCTCCATGGGAGTAATGTCTCAAACTGTCTACGCTTTTATCGATTCCTGGGAGACCAGTAGTAGTTTTCGAAACACAATTGGAAGCATTCTGTAATCTGTGGACGTTCAGAGTGTTGATGAAACACAGAAATTGCATCGGTATTGAATACAACACGCACCACGAGCACTTTTCTCCATGGGAGTAACGTCTCAAACTGTCTACGGTTTTATCGATTCCTGGGAGACCAGTAGTAGTTTTCGAAACACAATTGGAAGCATTCTGTAATCTGTGGACGTTCAGAGTGTTGATGAAACACAGAAATTGCATCGGTATTGAATACAACACGCACCACGAGCACTTTTCTCCATGGGAGTAATGTCTCAAACTGTCTACGCTTTTATCGATTCCTGGGAGACCAGTAGTAGTTTTCGAAACACAATTGGAAGCATTCTGTAATCTGTGGACGTTCAGAGTGTTGATGAAACACAGAAATTGCATCGGTATTGAATACAACACGCACCACGAGCACTTTTCTCCATGGGAGTAATGTCTCAAACTGTCTACGCTTTTATCGATTCCTGGGAGACCGGTAGTAGTTTTCGAAACACAATTGGAAGCATTCTGTAATCTGTGGACGTTCAGAGTGTTGATGAAACACAGAAATTGCATTGGTATTGAATACAACACGCACCACGAGCACTTTTCTCCATGGGAGTAACGTCTCAAACTGTCTACGCTTTTATCGATTCCTGGGAGACCAGTAGTAGTTTTCGAAACACAATTGGAAGCATTCTGTAATCTGTGGACGTTCAGAGTGTTGATGAAACACAGAAATTGCATCGGTATTGAATACAACACGCACCACGAGCACTTTTCTCCATGGGAGTAATGTCTCAAACTGTCTACGCTTTTATCGATTCCTGGGAGACCAGTAGTAGTTTTCGAAACACAATTGGAAGCATTCTGTAATCTGTGGACGTTCAGAGTGTTGATGTAACACAGAAATTGCATCGGTATTGAATACAACACGCACCACGAGCACTTTTCTCCATGGGAGTAATGTCTCAAACTGTCTACGCTTTTATCGATTCCTGGGAGACCAGTAGTAGTTTTCGAAACACAATTGGAAGCATTCTGTAATCTGTGGACGTTCAGAGTGTTGATGAAACACAGAAATTGCATCGGTATTGAATACAACACGCACCACGAGCACTTTTCTCCATGGGAGTAATGTCTCAAACTGTCTACGCTTTTATCGATTTCTGGGAGACCAGTAGTAGTTTTCGAAACACAATTGGAAGCATTCTGTAATCTGTGGACGTTCAGAGTGTTGATGAAACACAGAAATTGCATCGGTATTGAATACAACACGCACCACGAGCACTTTTCTCCATGGGAGTAATGTCTCAAACTGTCTACGCTTTTATCGATTCCTGGGAGACCAGTAGCAGTTTTCGAAATACATTTGGAGGCATTCTGTAATCTGTGGACGTTCAGAGTGTTGATGAAACACAGAAATTGCATCGGTATTGAATACAACACGCACCACGAGCACTTTTCTCCATGGGAGTAATGTCTCAAACTGTCTACGCTTTTATCGATTCCTGGGAGACCAGTAGTAGTTATCGAAACACAATTGGAAGCATTCTGTAATCTGTGGACGTTCAGAATGTTGATGAAACACAGAAATTGCATCGGTATTGAATACAACACGCACCACGAGCACTTTTCTCCATGGGAGTAATGTCTCAAACTGTCTACGCTTTTATCGATTCCTGGGAGACCAGTAGTAGTTTTCGAAACACAATTGGAAGCATTCTGTAATCTGTGGACGTTCAGAGTGTTGATGAAACACAGAAATTGCATCGGTATTGAATACAACACGCACCACGAGCACTTTTCTCCATGGGAGTAATGTCTCAAACTGTCTACGCTTTTATCGATTCCTGGGAGACCAGTAGTAGTTTTCGAAACACAATTGGAAGCATTCTGTAATCTGTGGACGTTCAGAGTGTTGATGAAACACATAAATTGCATCGGTATTGAATACAACACGCACCACGAGCACTTTTCTCCATGGGAGTAATGTCTCAAACTGTCTACGCTTTTATCGATTCCTGGGAGACCAGTAGTAGTTTTCGAAACACAATTGGAAGCATTCTGTAATCTGTGGACGTTCAGAGTGTTGATGAAACACAGAAATTGCATCGGTATTGAATACAACACGCACCACGAGCACTTTTCTCCATGGGAGTAATGTCTCAAACTGTCTACGCTTTTATCGATTCCTGGGAGACCAGTAGTAGTTTTCGAAACACAATTGGAAGCATTCTGTAATCTGTGGACGTTCAGAGTGTTGATGAAACACAGAAATTGCATTGGTATTGAATACAACACGCACCACGAGCACTTTTCTCCATGGGAGTAATGTCTCAAAGTGTCTACGCTTTTATCGATTCCTGGGACACCAGTAGTAGTTTTCGAAACACAATTGGAAGCATTCTGTAATCTGTGGACGTTCAGAGTGTTGATGAAACACAGAAATTGCATCGGTATTGAATACAACACGCACCACGAGCACTTTTCTCCATGGGAGTAACGTCTCAAACTGTCTACGCTTTTATCGATTCTTGGGAGACCAGTAGTAGTTTTCGAAACACAATTGGAAGCATTCTGTAATCTGTGGACGTTCAGAGTGTTGATGAAACACAGAAATTGCATCGGTATTGAATTCAACACGCACCACGAGCACTTTTCTCCATGGGAGTAATGTCTCAAACTGTCTACGCTTTTATCGATTCCTGGGAGACCAGTAGTAGTTTTCGAAACACAATTGGAAGCATTCTGTAATCTGTGGACGTTCAGAGTGTTGATGCAACACAGAAATTGCATCGGTATTGAATTCAACACGCACCACGAGCACTTTTCTCCATGGGAGTAATGTCTCAAACTGTCTACGCTTTTATCGATTCCTGGGAGACCAGTAGTAGTTTTCGAAACACAATTGGAAGCATTCTGTAATCTGTGGACGTTCAGAGTGTTGATGAAACACAGAAATTGCATTGGTATTGAATACAACACGCACCACGAGCACTTTTCTCCATGGGAGTAATGTCTCAAACTGTCTACGGTTTTATCGATTCCTGGGAGACCAGTAGTAGTTTTCGAAACACAATTGGAAGCATTCTGTAATCTGTGGACGTTCAGAGTGTTGATGAAACACAGAAATTGCATCGGTATTGAATTCAACACGCACCACGAGCACTTTTCTCCATGGGAGTAATGTCTCAAACTGTCTACGCTTTTATCGATTCCTGGGAGACCAGTAGTAGTTTTCGAAACACAATTGGAAGCATTCTGTAATCTGTGGACGTTCAGAGTGTTGATGAAACACATAAATTGCATCGGTATTGAATACAACACGCACCACGAGCACTTTTCTCCATGGGAGTAATGTCTCAAACTGTCTACGCTTTTATCGATTCCTGGGAGACCAGTAGTAGTTTTCGAAACACAATTGGAAGCATTCTGTAATCTGTGGACGTTCAGAGTGTTGATGAAAAACAGAAATTGCATCGGTATTGAATACAACACGCACCACGAGCACTTTTCTCCATGGGAGTAATGTCTCAAACTGTCTACGCTTTTATCGATTCCTGGAAGACCAGTGGTAGTTTTCGAAACACAATTGGAAGCATTCTGTATACTGTGGACGTTCAGAGTGTTGATGAAACACAGAAATTGCATCGGTATTGAATACAACACGCACCACGAGCACTTTTCTCCATGGGAGTAATGTCTCAAACTGTCTACGCTTTTATCGATTCCTGGGAGACCAGTAGTAGTTTTCGAAACACAATTGGAAGCATTCTGTAATCTGTGACGTTCAGAGTGTTGATGAAACACAGAAATTGCATCGGTATTGAATACAACACGCACCACGAGCACTTTTCTCCATTGGAGTAATGTCTCAAACTGTCTACGCTTTAATCGATTCCTGGGAGACCAGTAGTAGTTTTCGAAACACAATTGGAAGCATTCTGTAATCTGTGGACGTTCAGAGTGTTGATGAAACACAGAAATTGCATCGGTATTGAATACAACACGCACCACGAGCACTTATCTCCATGGGAGTAATGTCTCAAACTGTCTACGCTTTTATCGATTCCTGGGAGACCAGTAGTAGTTTTCGAAACTCAATTGGAAGCATTCTGTAATCTGTGGACGTTCAGAGTGTTGATGAAACACAGAAATTGCATCGTTATTGAATACAACACGCACCACGAGCACTTTTCTCCATGGGAGTAATGTCTCAAACTGTCTACGCTTTTATCGATTCCTTGGAGACCAGTAGTAGTTTTCGAAACACAATTGGAAGCATTCTGTAATCTGTGGACGTTCAGAGTGTTGATGAAACACAGAAATTGCATCGGTATTGAATACAACACGCACCACGAGCACTTTTCTCCATGGGAGTAATGTCTCAAACTGTCTACGCTTTTATCGATTCCTGGGAGACCGGTAGTAGTTTTCGAAACACAATTGGAAGCATTCTGTAATCTGTGGACGTTCAGAGTGTTGATGAAACACAGAAATTGCATTGGTATTGAATACAACACGCACCACGAGCACTTTTCTCCATGGGAGTAACGTCTCAAACTGTCTACGCTTTTATCGATTCCTGGGAGACCAGTAGTAGTTTTCGAAACACAATTGGAAGCATTCTGTAATCTGTGGACGTTCAGAGTGTTGATGAAACACAGAAATTGCATCGGTATTGAATACAACACGCACCACGAGCACTTTTCTCCATGGGAGTAATGTCTCAAACTGTCTACGCTTTTATCGATTCCTGGGAGACCAGTAGTAGTTTTCGAAACACAATTGGAAGCATTCTGTAATCTGTGGACGTTCAGAGTGTTGATGTAACACAGAAATTGCATCGGTATTGAATACAACACGCACCACGAGCACTTTTCTCCATGGGAGTAATGTCTCAAACTGTCTACGCTTTTATCGATTCCTGGGAGACCAGTAGTAGTTTTCGAAACACAATTGGAAGCATTCTGTAATCTGTGGACGTTCAGAGTGTTGATGAAACACAGAAATTGCATCGGTATTGAATACAACACGCACCACGAGCACTTTTCTCCATGGGAGTAATGTCTCAAACTGTCTACGCTTTTATCGATTTCTGGGAGACCAGTAGTAGTTTTCGAAACACAATTGGAAGCATTCTGTAATCTGTGGACGTTCAGAGTGTTGATGAAACACAGAAATTGCATCGGTATTGAATACAACACGCACCACGAGCACTTTTCTCCATGGGAGTAATGTCTCAAACTGTCTACGCTTTTATCGATTCCTGGGAGACCAGTAGCAGTTTTCGAAATACATTTGGAGGCATTCTGTAATCTGTGGACGTTCAGAGTGTTGATGAAACACAGAAATTGCATCGGTATTGAATACAACACGCACCACGAGCACTTTTCTCCATGGGAGTAATGTCTCAAACTGTCTACGCTTTTATCGATTCCTGGGAGACCAGTAGTAGTTATCGAAACACAATTGGAAGCATTCTGTAATCTGTGGACGTTCAGAATGTTGATGAAACACAGAAATTGCATCGGTATTGAATACAACACGCACCACGAGCACTTTTCTCCATGGGAGTAATGTCTCAAACTGTCTACGCTTTTATCGATTCCTGGGAGACCAGTAGTAGTTTTCGAAACACAATTGGAAGCATTCTGTAATCTGTGGACGTTCAGAGTGTTGATGAAACACAGAAATTGCATCGGTATTGAATACAACACGCACCACGAGCACTTTTCTCCATGGGAGTAATGTCTCAAACTGTCTACGCTTTTATCGATTCCTGGGAGACCAGTAGTAGTTTTCGAAACACAATTGGAAGCATTCTGTAATCTGTGGACGTTCAGAGTGTTGATGAAACACATAAATTGCATCGGTATTGAATACAACACGCACCACGAGCACTTTTCTCCATGGGAGTAATGTCTCAAACTGTCTACGCTTTTATCGATTCCTGGGAGACCAGTAGTAGTTTTCGAAACACAATTGGAAGCATTCTGTAATCTGTGGACGTTCAGAGTGTTGATGAAACACAGAAATTGCATCGGTATTGAATACAACACGCACCACGAGCACTTTTCTCCATGGGAGTAATGTCTCAAACTGTCTACGCTTTTATCGATTCCTGGGAGACCAGTAGTAGTTTTCGAAACACAATTGGAAGCATTCTGTAATCTGTGGACGTTCAGAGTGTTGATGAAACACAGAAATTGCATCGGTATTGAATACAACACGCACCACGAGCACTTTTCTCCATGGGAGTAACGTCTCAAACTGTCTACGCTTTTATCGATTCTTGGGAGACCAGTAGTAGTTTTCGAAACACAATTGGAAGCATTCTGTAATCTGTGGACGTTCAGAGTGTTGATGAAACACAGAAATTGCATCGGTATTGAATTCAACACGCACCACGAGCACTTTTCTCCATGGGAGTAATGTCTCAAACTGTCTACGCTTTTATCGATTCCTGGGAGACCAGTAGTAGTTTTCGAAACACAATTGGAAGCATTCTGTAATCTGTGGACGTTCAGAGTGTTGATGCAACACAGAAATTGCATCGGTATTGAATTCAACACGCACCACGAGCACTTTTCTCCATGGGAGTAATGTCTCAAACTGTCTACGCTTTTATCGATTCCTGGGAGACCAGTAGTAGTTTTCGAAACACAATTGGAAGCATTCTGTAATCTGTGGACGTTCAGAGTGTTGATGAAACACAGAAATTGCATTGGTATTGAATACAACACGCACCACGAGCACTTTTCTCCATGGGAGTAATGTCTCAAACTGTCTACGCTTTTATCGATTCCTGGGAGACCAGTAGTAGTTTTCGAAACACAATTGGAAGCATTCTGTAATCTGTGGACGTTCAGAGTGTTGATGAAACACAGAAATTGCATCGGTATTGAATTCAACACGCACCACGAGCACTTTTCTCCATGGGAGTAATGTCTCAAACTGTCTACGCTTTTATCGATTCCTGGGAGACCAGTAGTAGTTTTCGAAACACAATTGGAAGCATTCTGTAATCTGTGGACGTTCAGAGTGTTGATGAAACACATAAATTGCATCGGTATTGAATACAACACGCACCACGAGCACTTTTCTCCATGGGAGTAATGTCTCAAACTGTCTACGCTTTTATCGATTCCTGGGAGACCAGTAGTAGTTTTCGAAACACAATTGGAAGCATTCTGTAATCTGTGGACGTTCAGAGTGTTGATGAAAAACAGAAATTGCATCGGTATTGAATACAACACGCACCACGAGCACTTTTCTCCATGGGAGTAATGTCTCAAACTGTCTACGCTTTTATCGATTCCTGGAAGACCAGTGGTAGTTTTCGAAACACAATTGGAAGCATTCTGTATACTGTGGACGTTCAGAGTGTTGATGAAACACAGAAATTGCATCGGTATTGAATACAACACGCACCACGAGCACTTTTCTCCATGGGAGTAATGTCTCAAACTGTCTACGCTTTTATCGATTCCTGGGAGACCAGTAGTAGTTTTCGAAACACAATTGGAAGCATTCTGTAATCTGTGACGTTCAGAGTGTTGATGAAACACAGAAATTGCATCGGTATTGAATACAACACGCACCACGAGCACTTTTCTCCATTGGAGTAATGTCTCAAACTGTCTACGCTTTAATCGATTCCTGGGAGACCAGTAGTAGTTTTCGAAACACAATTGGAAGCATTCTGTAATCTGTGGACGTTCAGAGTGTTGATGAAACACAGAAATTGCATCGGTATTGAATACAACACGCACCACGAGCACTTATCTCCATGGGAGTAATGTCTCAAACTGTCTACGCTTTTATCGATTCCTGGGAGACCAGTAGTAGTTTTCGAAACTCAATTGGAAGCATTCTGTAATCTGTGGACGTTCAGAGTGTTGATGAAACACAGAAATTGCATCGGTATTGAATACAACACGCACCACGAGCACTTTTCTCCATGGGAGTAATGTCTCCAACTGTCTACGCTTTTATCGATTCCTGGGAGACCAGTAGTAGTTTTCGAAACACAATTGGAAGCATTCTGTAATCTGTGGACGTTCAGACTGTTGATGAAACACAGAAATTGCATCGGTATTGAATACAACACGTACCACGAGCACTTTTCTCCATGGGAGTAATGTCTTTAACTGTCTACGCTTTTATCGATTCCTGGGAGACCAGTAGTAGTTTTCGAAACACAATTCGAAGCATTCTGTAATCTGTGGACGTTCAGAGTGTTGATGAAACACAGAAATTGCATCGTTATTGAATACAACACGCACCACGAGCACTTTTCTCCATGGGAGTAATGTCTCAAACTGTCTACGCTTTTATCGATTCCTTGGAGACCAGTAGTAGTTTTCGAAACACAATTGGAAGCATTCTGTAATCTGTGGACGTTCAGAGTGTTGATGAAACACAGAAATTGCATCGGTATTGAATACAACACGCACCACGAGCACTTTTCTCCATGGGAGTAATGTCTCAAACTGTCTACGCTTTTATCGATTCCTGGGAGACCAGTAGTAGTTTTCGAAACACAATTGGAAGCATTCTGTAATCTGTGGACGTTCAGAGTGTTGATGAAACACAGAAATTGCATCGGTATTGAATACAACACGCACCACGAGCACTTTTCTCCATGGGAGTAATGTCTCAAACTGTCTACGCTTTTATCGATTCCTGGGAGACCAGTAGTAGTTTTCGAAACACAATTGGAAGCATTCTGTAATCTGTTGACGTTCAGAGTGTTGATGAAACACAGAAATTGCATCGGTATTGAATACAACACGCACCACGAGCACTTTTCTCCATGGGAGTAATGTCTCAAACTGTCTACGCTTTTATCGATTCCTGGGAGACCAGTAGTAGTTTTCGAAACACAATTGGAAGCATTCTGTAATCTGTGGACGTTCAGAGTGTTGATGAAACACAGAAATTGCATCGGTATTGAATACAACACGCACTACGAGCACTTTTCTCCATGGGAGTAATGTCTCAAACTGTCTACGCTTTTATCGATTCCTGGGAGACCAGTAGTAGTTTTCGAAACACAATTGGAAGCATTCTGTAATCTGTGGACGTTCAGAGTGTTGATGAAACACAGAAATTGCATCGGTATTGAATACAACACGCACCACGAGCACTTTTCTCCATGGGAGTAATGTCTCAAACTGTCTACGCTTTTATCGATTCCTGGGAGACCAGTAGTAGTTTTCGAAACACAATTGGAAGCATTCTGTAATCTGTGGACGTTCAGAGTGTTGATGAAACACAGAAATTGCATCGGTATTGAATACAACACGCACCACGAGCACTTTTCTCCATGGGAGTAATGTCTCAAACTGTCTACGCTTTTATCGATTATTGGGAGACCAGTAGTAGTTTTCGAAACACAATTGGAAGCATTCTGTAATCTGTGGACGTTCAGAGTGTTGATGAAACACAGAAATTGCATCGTTATTGAATACAACACGCACCACGAGCACTTTTCTCCATGGGAGTAATGTCTCAAACTGTCTACGCTTTTATCGATTCCTGGGAGACCAGTAGTAGTTTTCGAAACACAATTGGAAGCATTCTGTAATCTGTGGACGTTCAGAGTGTTGATGAAACACAGAAATTGCATCGGTATTGAATACAACACGCACCACGAGCACTTTTCTCCATGGGAGTAATGTCTCAAACTGTCTACGCTTTTATCGATTCCTAGGAGACCAGTAGTAGTTTTCGAAACACAATTGGAAGCATTCTGTAATCTGTGGACGTTCAGAGTGTTGATGAAACACAGAAATTGCATCGGTATTGAATACAACACGCACCACGAGCACTTTTCTCCATGGGAGTAATGTCTCAAACTGTCTACGCTTTTATCGATTCCTGGGAGACCAGTAGTAGTTTTCGAAACACAATTGGAAGCATTCTGTAATCTGTGGACGTTCAGAGTGTTGATGAAACACAGAAATTGCATCGGTATTGAATACAACACGCACCACGAGCACTTTTCTCCATGGGAGTAATGTCTCAAACTGTCTACGCTTTTATCGATTCCTGGGAGACCAGTAGTAGTTTTCGAAACACAATTGGAAGCATTCTGTAATCTGTGGACGTTCAGAGTGTTGATGAAACACAGAAATTGCATCGGTATTGAATACAACACGCACCACGAGCACTTTTCTCCATGGGAGTAATGTCTCAAACTGTCTACGCTTTTATCGATTTCTGGGAGACCAGTAGTAGTTTTCGAAACACAATTGGAAGCATTCTGTAATCTGTGGACGTTCAGAGTGTTGATGAAACACAGAAATTGCATCGGTATTGAATACAACACGCACCACGAGCACTTTTCTCCATGGGAGTAATGTCTCAAACTGTCTACGCTTTTATCGATTCCTGGGAGACCAGTAGTAGTTTTCGAAACACAATTGGAAGCATTCTGTAATCTGTGGACGTTCAGAGTGTTGATGAAACACAGAAATTGCATCGGTATTGAATACAACACGCACCACGAGCACTTTTCTCCATGGGAGTAATGTCTCAAACTGTCTACGCTTTTATCGATTCCTGGGAGACCAGTAGTAGTTTTCGAAACACAATTGGAAGCATTCTGTAATCTGTGGACGTTCAGAGTGTTGATGAAACACAGAAATTGCATCGGTATTGAATACAACACGCACTACGAGCACTTTTCACCATGGGAGTAATGTCTCAAACTGTCTACGCTTTTATCGATTCCTGGGAGACCAGTAGTAGTTTTCGAAACACAATTGGAAGCATTCTGTAATCTGTGGACGTTCAGAGTGTTGATGAAACACAGAAATTGCATCGGTATTGAATACAACACGCACCACGAGCACTTTTCTCCATGGGAGTAATGTCTCAAACTGTCTACGCTTTTATCGATTCCTGGGAGACCAGTAGTAGTTTTCGAAACACAATTGGAAGCATTCTGTAATCTGTGGACGTTCAGAGTGTTGATGAAACACAGAAATTGCATCGGTATTGAATACAACACGCACCACGAGCACTTTTCTCCATGGGAGTAATGTCTCAAACTGTCTACGCTTTTATCGATTCCTAGGAGACCAGTAGTAGTTTTCGAAACACAATTGGAAGCATTCTGTAATCTGTGGACGTTCAGAGTGTTGATGAAACACAGAAATTGCATCGGTATTGAATACAACACGCACCACGAGCACTTTTCTCCATGGGAGTAATGTCTCAAACTGTCTACGCTTTTATCGATTCCTGGGAGACCAGTAGTAGTTTTCGAAACACAATTGG
Organism: Schistocerca gregaria; assembly: GCF_023897955.1. Lineage (NCBI taxonomy): Eukaryota > Metazoa > Arthropoda > Insecta > Orthoptera > Acrididae > Schistocerca > Schistocerca gregaria. The sequence continues at coordinate 7,320,101 of NW_026061730.1, forward strand.
AAGCATTCTGTAATCTGTGGACGTTCAGAGTGTTGATGAAACACAGAAATTGCATCGGTATTGAATACAACACGCACCACGAGCACTTTTCTCCATGGGAGTAATGTCTCAAACTGTCTACGCTTTTATCGATTCCTGGGAGACCAGTAGTAGTTTTCGAAACACAATTGGAAGCATTCTGTAATCTGTGGACGTTCAGAGTGTTGATGAAACACAGAAATTGCATCGGTATTGAATACAACACGCACCACGAGCACTTTTCTCCATGGGAGTAATGTCTCAAACTGTCTACGCTTTTATCGATTCCTGGGAGACCAGTAGTAGTTTTCGAAACACAATTGGAAGCATTCTGTAATCTGTGGACGTTCAGAGTGTTGATGAAACACAGAAATTGCATCGGTATTGAATACAACACGCACCACGAGCACTTTTCTCCATGGGAGTAATGTCTCAAACTGTCTACGCTTCAATCGATTCCTGGGAGACCAGTAGTAGTTTTCGAAACACAATTGGAAGCATTCTGTAATCTGTGGACGTTCAGAGTGTTGATGAAACACAGAAATTGCATCGGTATTGAATACAACACGTACCACGAGCACTTTTCTCCATGGGAGTAATGTCTTTAACTGTCTACGCTTTTATCGATTCCTGGGAGACCAGTAGTAGTTTTCGAAACACAATTGGAAGCATTCTGTAATCTGTGGACGTTCAGAGTGTTGATGAAACACAGAAATTGCATCGTTATTGAATACAACACGCACCACGAGTACTTTTCTCCATGGGAGTAATGTCTCAAACTGTCTACGCTTTTATCGATTCCTGGGAGACCAGTAGTAGTTTTCGAAACACAATTGGAAGCATTCTGTAATCTGTGGACGTTCAGAGTGTTGATGAAACACAGAAATTGCATCGGTATTGAATACAACACGCACCACGAGCACTTTTCTCCATGGGAGTAATGTCTCAAACTGTCTACGCTTATATCGATTCCTGGGAGACCAGTAGTAGTTTTCGAAACACAATTGGAAGCATTCTGTAATCTGTGGACGTTCAGAGTGTTGATGAAACACAGAAATTGCATCGGTATTGAATACAACACGCACCACGAGCACTTTTCTCCATGGGAGTAATGTATCAAACTGTCTACGCTTTTATCGATTCCTGGGAGACCAGTAGTAGTTTTCGAAACACAATTGGAAGCATTCTGTAATCTGTGGACGTTCAGAGTGTTGATGAAACACAGAAATTGCATCGTTATTGAATACAACACGCACCACGAGCACTTTTCTCCATGGGAGTAATGTCTCAAACTGTCTACGCTTTTATCGATTCCTGGGAGACCAGTAGTAGTTTTCGAAACACAATTGGAAGCATTCTGTAATCTGTGGACGTTCAGAGTGTTGATGAAACACAGAAATTGCATCGTTATTGAATACAACACGCACCACGAGCACTTTTCTCCATGGGAGTAATGTCTCAAACTGTCTACGCTTTTATCGATTCCTGGGAGACCAGTAGTAGTTTTCGAAACACAATTGGAAGCATTCTGTAATCTGTGGACGTTCAGAGTGTTGATGAAACACAGAAATTGCATCGGTATTGAATACAACACGCACCACGAGCACTTTTCTCCATGGGAGTAATGTCTCAAACTGTCTACGCTTTTATCGATTCCTGGGAGACCAGTAGTAGTTTTCGAAACACAATTGGAAGCATTCTGTAATCTGTGGACGTTCAGAGTGTTGATGAAACACAGAAATTGCATCGGTATTGAATACAACACGCACCACGAGCACTTTTCTCCATGGGAGTAATGTCTTTAACTGTCTACGCTTTTATCGATTCCTGGGAGACCAGTAGTAGTTTTCGAAACACAATTGGAAGCATTCTGTAATCTGTGGACGTTCAGAGTGTTGATGAAACACAGAAATTGCATCGGTATTGAATACAACACGCACCACCAGGACTTTTCTCCATGGGAGTAATGTCTCAAACTGTCTACGCTTTTATCGATTCCTGGGAGACCAGTAGTAGTTTTCGAAACACAATTGGAAGCATTCTGTAATCTGTGGACGTTCAGAGTGTTGATGAAACACAGAAATTGCATCGGTATTGAATACAACACGCACCACGAGCACTTTTCTCCATGGGAGTAATGTCTCAAACTGTCTACGCTTTTATCGATACCTGGGAGACCAGTAGTAGTTTTCGAAACACAATTGGAAGCATTCTGTAATCTGTGGACGTTCAGAATGTTGATTAAACACAGAAATTGCATCGGTATTGAATACAACACGCACCACGAGCACTTTTCTCCATGGGAGTAATGTCTTTAACTGTCTACGATTTTATCGATTCCTGGGAGACCAGTAGTAGTTTTCGAAACACAATTGGAAGCATTCTGTAATCTGTGGACGTTCAGAGTGTTGATGAAACACAGAAATTGCATCGTTATTGAATACAACACGCACCACGAGCACTTTTCTCCATGGGAGTAATGTCTCAAACTGTCTACGCTTTTATCGATTCCTGGGAGACCAGTAGTAGTTTTCGAAACACAATTGGAAGCATTCTGTAATCTGTGGACGTTCAGAGTGTTGATGAAACACAGAAATTGCATCGGTATTGAATACAACACGCACCACGAGCACTTTTCTCCATGGGAGTAATGTCTCAAACTGTCTACGCTTTTATCGATTCCTGGGAGACCAGTAGTAGTTTTCGAAACACAATTGGAAGCATTCTGTAATCTGTGGACGTTCAGAGTGTTGATGAAACACAGAAATTGCATCGGTATTGAATACAACACGCACCACGAGCACTTTTCTCCATGGGAGTAATGTCTTTAACTGTCTACGCTTTTATCGATTCCTGGGAGACCAGTAGTAGTTTTCGAAACACAATTGGAAGCATTCTGTAATCTGTGGACGTTCAGAGTGTTGATGAAACACAGAAATTGCATCGGTATTGAATACAACACGCACCACCAGGACTTTTCTCCATGGGAGTAATGTCTCAAACTGTCTACGCTTTTATCGATTCCTGGGAGACCAGTAGTAGTTTTCGAAACACAATTGGAAGCATTCTGTAATCTGTGGACGTTCAGAGTGTTGATGAAACACAGAAATTGCATCGGTATTGAATACAACACGCACCACGAGCACTTTTCTCCATGGGAGTAATGTCTCAAACTGTCTACGGTTTTATCGATACCTGGGAGACCAGTAGTAGTTTTCGAAACACAATTGGAAGCATTCTGTAATCTGTGGACGTTCAGAATGTTGATTAAACACAGAAATTGCATCGGTATTGAATACAACACGCACCACGAGCACTTTTCTCCATGGGAGTAATGTCTTTAACTGTCTACGATTTTATCGATTCCTGGGAGACCAGTAGTAGTTTTCGAAACACAATTGGAAGCATTCTGTAATCTGTGGACGTTCAGAGTGTTGATGAAACACAGAAATTGCATCGTTATTGAATACAACACGCACCACGAGCACTTTTCTCCATGGGAGTAATGTCTCAAACTGTCTACGCTTTTATCGATTCCTGGGAGACCAGTAGTAGTTTTCGAAACACAATTGGAAGCATTCTGTAATCTGTGGACGTTCAGAGTGTTGATGAAACACAGAAATTGCATCGGTATTGAATACAACACGCACCACGAGCACTTTTCTCCATGGGAGTAATGTCTCAAACTGTCTACGCTTTTATCGATTCCTGGGAGACCAGTAGTAGTTTTCGAAACACAATTGGAAGCATTCTGTAATCTGTGGACGTTCAGAGTGTTGATGAAACACAGAAATTGCATCGGTATTGAACACAACACGCACCACGAGCACTTTTCTCCATGGGAGTAGTGTCTTTAACTGTCTACGCTTTTATCGATTCCTGGGAGACCAGTAGTAGTTTTCTAAACACAATTGGAAGCATTCTGTAATCTGTGGACGTTCAGAGTGTTGATGAAACACAGAAATTGCATCGGTATTGAATACAACACGCACCACGAGGACTTTTCTCCATGGGAGTAATGTCTCAAACTGTCTACGCTTTTATCGATTCCTGGGAGACCAGTAGTAGTTTTCGAAACACAATTGGAAGCATTCTGTAATCTGTGGACGTTCAGAGTGTTGATGAAACACAGAAATTGCATCGGTATTGAATACAACACGCACCACGAGCACTTTTCTCCATGGGAGTAATGTCTCAAACTGTCTACGCTTTTATCGATTCCTGGGAGACCAGTAGTAGTTTTCGAAACACAATTGGAAGCATTCTGTAATCTGTGGACGTTCAGAATGTTGATTAAACACAGAAATTGCATCGGTATTGAATACAACACGCACCACGAGCACTTTTCTCCATGGGAGTAACGTCTCAAACTGTCTACGCTTTTATCGATTCCTGGGAGACCAGTAGTAGTTTTCGAAACACAATTGGAAGCATTCTGTAATCTGTGGACGTTCAGAGTGTTGATGAAACACAGAAATTGCATCGGTATTGAATACAACACGCACCACGAGCACTTTTCTCCATGGGAGTAATGTCTCAAACTGTCTACGCTTTTATCGATTCCTGGGAGACCAGTAGTAGTTTTCGAAACACAATTGGAAGCATTCTGTAATCTGTGGACGTTCAGAGTGTTGATGAAACACAGAAATTGCATCGGTATTGAATACAACACGCACCACGAGCACTTTTCTCCATGGGAGTAATGTCTCAAACTGTCTACGCTTTTATCGATTCCTGGGAGACCAGTAGTAGTTTTCGAAACACAATTGGAAGCATTCTGTAATCTGTGGACGTTCAGAGTGTTGATGAAACACAGAAATTGCATCGTTATTGAATACAACACGCACCACGAGCACTTTTCTCCATGGGAGTAATGTCTCAATCTGTCTACGCTTTTATCGATTCCTGGGAGACCAGTAGTAGTTTTCGAAACACAATTGGAAGCATTCTGTAATCTGTGGACGTTCAGAGTGTTGATGAAACACAGAAATTGCATCGGTATTGAATACAACACGCACCACGAGCACTTTTCTCCATGGGAGTAATGTCTCAAACTGTCTACGCTTTTATCGATTCCTGGGAGACCAGTAGTAGTTTTCGAAACACAATTGGAAGTATTCTGTAATCTGTGGACGTTCAGAGTGTTGATGAAACACAGAAATTGCATCGGTATTGAATACAACACGCACCACGAGCACTTTTCTCCATGGGAGTAATGTCTTTAACTGTCTACGCTTTTATCGATTCCTGGGAGACCAGTAGTAGTTTTCGAAACACAATTGGAAGCATTCTGTAATCTGTGGACGTTCAGAGTGTTGATGAAACACAGAAATTGCATCGGTATTGAATACAACACGCACCACGAGGACTTTTCTCCATGGGAGTAATGTCTCAAACTGTCTACGCTTTTATCGATTCCTGGGAGACCAGTAGTAGTTTTCGAAACACAATTGGAAGCATTCTGTAATCTGTGGACGTTCAGAGTGTTGATGAAACACAGAAATTGCATCGGTATTGAATACAACACGCACCACGAGCACTTTTCTCCATGGGAGTAATGTCTCAAACTGTCTACGCTTTTATCGATTCCTGGGAGACCAGTAGTAGTTTTCGAAACACAATTGGAAGCATTCTGTAATCTGTGGACGTTCAGAATGTTGATTAAACACAGAAATTGCATCGGTATTGAATACAACACGCACCACGAGCACTTTTCTCCATGGGAGTAATGTCTTTAACTGTCTACGATTTTATCGATTCCTGGGAGACCAGTAGTAGTTTTCGAAACACAATTGGAAGCATTCTGTAATCTGTGGACGTTCAGAGTGTTGATGAAACACAGAAATTGCATCGTTATTGAATACAACACGCACCACGAGCACTTTTCTCCATGGGAGTAATGTCTCAAACTGTCTACGCTTGTATCGATTCCTGGGAGACCAGTAGTAGTTTTCGAAACACAATTGGAAGCATTCTGTAATCTGTGGACGTTCAGAGTGTTGATGAAACACAGAAATTGCATCGTTATTGAATACAACACGCACCACGAGCACTTTTCTCCATGGGAGTAATGTCTCAAACTGTCTACGCTTTTATCGATTCCTGGGAGACCAGTAGTAGTTTTCGAAACACAATTGGAAGCATTCTGTAATCTGTGGACGTTCAGAGTGTTGATGAAACACAGAAATTGCATCGGTATTGAATACAACACGCACCACGAGCACTTTTCTCCATGGGAGTAATGTCTCAAACTGTCTACGCTTTTATCGATTCCTGGGAGACCAGTAGTAGTTTTCGAAATACAATTGGAAGCATTCTGTAATCTGTGGACGTTCAGAGTGTTGATGAAACACAGAAATTGCATCGGTATTGAACACAACACGCACCACGAGCACTTTTCTCCATGGGAGTAATGTCTTTAACTGTCTACGCTTTTATCGATTCCTGGGAGACCAGTAGTAGTTTTCTAAACACAATTGGAAGCATTCTGTAATCTGTGGACGTTCAGAGTGTTGATGAAACACAGAAATTGCATCGGTATTGAATACAACACGCACCACGAGGACTTTTCTCCATGGGAGTAATGTCTCAAACTGTCTACGCTTTTATCGATTCCTGGGAGACCAGTAGTAGTTTTCGAAACACAATTGGAAGCATTCTGTAATCTGTGGACGTTCAGAGTGTTGATGAAACACAGAAATTGCATCGGTATTGAATACAACACGCACCACGAGCACTTTTCTCCATGGGAGTAATGTCTCAAACTGTCTACGCTTTTATCGATTCCTGGGAGACCAGTAGTAGTTTTCGAAACACAATTGGAAGCATTCTGTAATCTGTGGACGTTCAGAATGTTGATTAAACACAGAAATTGCATCGGTATTGAATACAACACGCACCACGAGCACTTTTCTCCATGGGAGTAATGTCTTTAACTGTCTACGCTTTTATCGATTCCTGGGAGACCAGTAGTAGTTTTCGAAACACAATTGGAAGCATTCTGTAATCTGTGGACGTTCAGAGTGTTGATGAAACACAGAAATTGCATCGATATTGAATACAACACGCACCACGAGTACTTTTCTCCATGGGAGTAATGTCTCAAACTGTCTACGCTTTTATCGATTCGTGGGAGACCAGTAGTAGTTTTCGAAACACAATTGGAAGCATTCTGTAATCTGTGGACGTTCAGAATGTTGATTAAACACAGAAATTGCATCGGTATTGAATACAACACGCACCACGAGCACTTTTCTCCATGGGAGTAATGTCTTTAACTGTCTACGCTTTTATCGATTCCTGGGAGACCAGTAGTAGTTTTCGAAACACAATTGGAAGCATTCTGTAATCTGTGGACGTTCAGAGTGTTGATGAAACACAGAAATTGCATCGGTATTGAATACAACACGCACCACGAGCACTTTTCTCCATGGGAGTAATGTCTCAAACTGTCTACGCTTTTATCGATTCCTGGGAGACCAGTAGTAGTTTTCGAAACACAATTGGAAGCATTCTGTAATCTGTGGACGTTCAGAGTGTTGATGAAACACAGAAATTGCATCGGTATTGAATACAACACGCACCACGAGCACTTTTCTCCATGGGAGTAATGTCTCAAACTGTCTACGCTTTTATCGATTCCTGGGATACCAGTAGTAGTTTTCGAAACACAATTGGAAGCATTCTGTAATCTGTGGACGTTCAGAGTGTTGATGAAACACAGAAATTGCAACGGTATTGAATACAACACGCACCACGAGCACTTTTCTCCATGGGAGTAATGTCTCAAACTGTCTACGCTTTTATCGATTCCTGGGAGACCAGTAGTAGTTTTCGAAACACAATTGGAAGCATTCTGTAATCTGTGGACGTTCAGAGTGTTGATGAAACACAGAAATTGCATCGGTATTGAATACAACACGCACCACGAGCACTTTTCTCCATGGGAGTAATGTCTCAAACTGTCTACGCTTTTATCGATTCCTGGGAGACCAGTAGTAGTTTTCGAAACACAATTGGAAGCATTCTGTAATCTGTGGACGTTCAGAGTGTTGATGAAACACAGAAATTGCATCGGTATTGAATACAACACGCACCACGAGGACTTTTCTCCATGGGAGTAATGTCTCAAACTGTCTACGCTTTTATCGATTCCTGGGAGACCAGTAGTAGTTTTCGAAACACAATTGGAAGCATTCTGTAATCTGTGGACGTTCAGAGTGTTGATGAAACACAGAAATTGCATCGGTGTTGAATACAACACGCACCACGAGCACTTTTCTCCATGGGAGTAATGTCTCAAACTGTCTACGCTTTTATCGATTCCTGGGAGACCAGTAGTAGTTTTCGAAACACAATTGGAAGCATTCTGTAATCTGTGGACGTTCAGAATGTTGATTAAACACAGAAATTGCATCGGTATTGAATACAACACGCACCACGAGCACTTTTCTCCATGGGAGTAATGTCTTTAACTGTCTACGATTTTATCGATTCCTGGGAGACCAGTAGTAGTTTTCGAAACACAATTGGAAGCATTCTGTAATCTGTGGACGTTCAGAGTGTTGATGAAACACAGAAATTGCATCGGTATTGAATACAACACGCACCACGAGCACTTTTCTCCATGGGAGTAATGTCTCAAACTGTCTACGCTTTTATCGATTCCTGGGAGACCAGTAGTAGTTTTCGAAACACAATTGGAAGCATTCTGTAATCTGTGGACGTTCAGAGTGTTGATGAAACACAGAAATTGCATCGGTATTGAATACAACACGCACCACGAGCACTTTTCTCCATGGGAGTAATGTCTCAAATTGTCTACGCTTTTATCGATTCCTGGGAGACCAGTAGTAGTTTTCGAAACACAATTGGAAGCATTCTGTAATCTGTGGACGTTCAGAGTGTTGATGAAACACAGAAATTGCATCGGTATTGAATACAACACGCACCACGAGCACTTTTCTCCATGGGAGTAATGTCTCAAACTGTCTACGCTTTTATCGATTCCTGGGAGACCAGTAGTAGTTTTCGAAACACAATTGGAAGCATTCTGTAATCTGTGGACGTTCAGAGTGTTGATGAAACACAGAAATTGCATCGGTATTGAATACAACACGCACCACGAGCACTTTTCTCCATGGGAGTAATGTATCAAACTGTCTACGCTTTTATCGATTCCTGGGAGACCAGTAGTAGTTTTCGAAACACAATTGGAAGCATTCTGTAATCTGTGGACGTTCAGAGTGTTGATGAAACACAGAAATTGCATCGGTATTGAATACAACACGCACCACGAGCACTTTTCTCCATGGGAGTAATGTCTCAAACTGTCTACGCTTTTATCGATTCCTGGGAGACCAGTAGTAGTTTTGAAACACAATTGGAAGCATTCTGTAATCTGTGGACGTTCAGAGTGTTGATGAAACACAGAAATTGCATCGTTATTGAATACAACACGCACCACGAGCACTTTTCTCCATGGGAGTAATGTCTCAAACTGTCTACGCTTTTATCGATTCCTGGGAGACCAGTAGTAGTTTTCTAAACACAATTGGAAGCATTCTGTAATCTGTGGACGTTCAGAGTGTTGATGAAACACAGAAATTGCATCGGTATTGAATACAACACGCACCACGAGCACTTTTCTCCATGGGAGTAATGTCTCAAACTGTCTACGCTTTTATCGATTCCTGGGAGACCAGTAGTAGTTTTCGAAACACAATTGGAAGCATTCTGTAATCTGTGGACGTTCAGAGTGTTGATGAAACACAGAAATTGCATCGGTATTGAATACAACACGCACCACGAGCACTTTTCTCCATGGGAGTAATGTCTCAAACTGTCTACGCTTTTATCGATTCCTGGGAAACCAGTAGTAGTTTTCGAAACACAATTGGAAGCATTCTGTAATCTGTGGACGTTCAGAGTGTTGATGAAACACAGAAATTGCATCGTTATTGAATACAACACGCACCACGAACACTTTTCTCCATGGGAGTAATGTCTCAAACTGTCTACGCTTTTATCGATTCCTGGGAGACCAGTAGTAGTTTTCGAAACACAATTGGAAGCATTCTGTATTCTGTGGACGTTCAGAGTGTTGATGAAACACAGAAATTGCATCGGTATTGAATACAACACGCACCACGAGCACTTTTCTCCATGGGAGTAATGTCTCAAACTGTCTACGCTTTTATCGATTCCTGGGAGACCAGTAGTAGTTTTCGAAACACAATTGGAAGCATTCTGTAATCTGTGGACGTTCAGAGTGTTGATGAAACACAGAAATTGCATCGTTATTTAATACAACACGCACCACGAGCACTTTTCTCCATGGGAGTAATGTCTCTAACTGTCTACGCTTTTATCGATTCCTGGGAGACCAGTAGTAGTTTTCGAAACACAATTGGAAGCATTCTGTAATCTGTGGACGTTCAGAGTGTTGATGAAATACAGAAATTGCATCGGTATTGAATACAACACGCACCACGAGGACTTTTCTCCATGGGAGTAATGTCTCAAACTGTCTACGCTTTTATCGATTCCTGGGAGACCAGTAGTAGTTTTCGAAACACAATTGGAAGCATTCTGTAATCTGTGGACGTTCAGAGTGTTGATGAAACACAGAAATTGCATCGGTATTGAATACAACACGCACCACGAGCACTTTTCTCCATGGGAGTAATGTCTCAAACTGTCTACGCTTTTATCGATTCCTGGGAGACCAGTAGTAGTTTTCGAAACACAATTGGAAGCATTCTGTAATCTGTGGACGTTCAGAGTGTTGATGAAACACAGAAATTGCATCGGTATTGAATACAACACGCACCACGAGCACTTTTCTCCATGGGAGTAATGTCTCAAACTGTCTACGTTTTTATCGATTCCTGGGAGACCAGTAGTAGTTTTCGAAACACAATTGGAAGCATTCTGTAATCTGTGGACGTTCAGAGTGTTGATGAAACACAGAAATTGCATCGGTATTGAATACAACACGCACCACGAGCACTTTTCTCCATGGGAGTAATGTCTCAAACTGTCTACGCTTTTATCGATTCCTGGGAGACCAGTAGTAGTTTTCGAAACACAATTGGAAGCATTCTGTAATCTGTGGACGTTCAGAGTGTTGATGAAACACAGAAATTGCATCGGTATTGAACACAACACGCACCACGAGCACTTTTCTCCATGGGAGTAATGTCTTTAACTGTCTACGCTTTTATCGATTCCTGGGAGACCAGTAGTAGTTTTCGAAACACAATTGGAAGCATTCTGTAATCAGTGGACGTTCAGAGTGTTGATGAAACACAGAAATTGCATCGGTATTGAATACAACACGCACCACGAGGACTTTTCTCCATGGGAGTAATGTCTCAAACTGTCTACGCTTTTATCGATTCCTGGGAGACCAGTAGTAGTTTTCGAAACACAATTGGAAGCATTCTGTAATCTGTGGACGTTCAGAGTGTTGATGAAACACAGAAATTGCATCGGTATTGAATACAACACGCACCACGAGCACTTTTCTCCATGGGAGTAATGTCTCAAACTGTCTACGCTTTTATCGATTCCTGGGAGACCAGTAGTAGTTTTCGAAACACAATTGGAAGCATTCTGTAATCTGTGGACGTTCAGAATGTTGATTAAACACAGAAATTGCATCGGTATTGAATACAACACGCACCACGAGCACTTTTCTCCATGGGAGTAATGTCTTTAACTGTCTACGCTTTTATCGATTCCTGGGAGACCAGTAGTAGTTTTCGAAACACAATTGGAAGCATTCTGTAATCTGTGGACGTTCAGAGTGTTGATGAAACACAGAAATTGCATCGGTATTGAATACAACACGCACCACGAGGACTTTTCTCCATGGGAGTAATGTCTCAAACTGTCTACGCTTTTATCGATTCCTGGGAGACCAGTAGTAGTTTTCGAAACACAATTGGAAGCATTCTGTAATCTGTGGACGTTCAGAGTGTTGATGAAACACAGAAATTGCATCGGTATTGAATACAACACGCACCACGAGCACTTTTCTCCATGGGAGTAATGTCTCAAACTGTCTACGCTTTTATCGATTCCTGGGAGACCAGTAGTAGTTTTCGAAACACAATTGGAAGCATTCTGTAATCTGTGGACGTTCAGAGTGTTGATGAAACACAGAAATTGCATCGTTATTGAATACAACACGCACCACGAGCACTTTTCTCCATGGGGGTAATGTCTCAAACTGTCTACGCTTTTATCGATTCCTGGGAGACCAGTAGTGGTTTTCGAAACACAATTGGAAGCATTCTGTAATCTGTGGACGTTCAGAGTGTTGATGAAACACAGAAATTGCATCGGTATTGAATACAACACGCACCACGAGCACTTTTCTCCATGGGAGTAATGTCTCAAACTGTCTACGCTTTTATCGATTCCTGGGAGACCAGTAGTAGTTTTCGAAACACAATTGGAAGCATTCTGTAATCTGTGGACGTTCAGAATGTTGATTAAACACAGAAATTGCATCGGTATTGAATACAACACGCACCACGAGCACTTTTCTCCATGGGAGTAATGTCTCAAACTGTCTACGCTTTTATCGATTCCTGGGAGACCAGTAGTAGTTTTCGAAACACAATTGGAAGCATTCTGTAATCTGTGGACGTTCAGAGTGTTGATGAAACACAGAAATTGCATCGGTATTGAATACAACACGCACCACGAGCACTTTTCTCCATGGGAGTAATGTATCAAACTGTCTACGCTTTTATCGATTCCTGGGAGACCAGTAGTAGTTTTCGAAACACAATTGGAAGCATTCTATAATCTGTGGACGTTCAGAGTGTTGATGAAACACAGAAATTGCATCGGTATTGAATACAACACGCACCACGAGCACTTTTCTCCATGGGAGTAATGTCTCAAACTGTCTACGCTTTTATCGATTATTGGGAGACCAGTAGTAGTTTTCGAAACACAATTGGAAGCATTCTGTAATCTGTGGACGTTCAGAGTGTTGATGAAACACAGAAATTGCATCGTTATTGAATACAACACGCACCACGAGCACTTTTCTCCATGGGAGTAATGTCTCAAACTGTCTACGCTTTTATCGATTCCTGGGAGACCAGTAGTAGTTTTCTAAACACAATTGGAAGCATTCTGTAATCTGTGGACGTTCAGAGTGTTGATGAAACACAGAAATTGCATCGTTATTGAATACAACACGCACCACGAGCACTTTTCTCCATGGGAGTAATGTCTCAAACTGTCTACGCTTTTATCGATTCCTGGGAGACCTGTAGTAGTTTTCGAAACACAATTGGAAGCATTCTGTAATCTGTGGACGTTCAGAGTGTTGATGAAACACAGAAATTGCATCGGTATTGACTACAACACGCACCACGAGCACATTTTGCTCCATGGGAGTAATGTCTCAAACTGTCTACGCTTTTATCGATTCCTGGGAGACCAGTAGTAGTTTTCGAAACACAATTGGAAGCATTCTGTAATCTCTGGACGTTCAGAGTGTTGATGAAACACAGAAATTGCATCGTTATTGAATACAACACGCACCACGAGCACTTTTCTCCATGGGAGTAATGTCTCAAACTGTCTACGCTTTTATCGATTCCTGGGAGACCAGTAGTAGTTTTCGAAACACAATTGGAAGCATTCTGTAATCTGTGGACGTTCAGAGTGTTGATGAAACACAGAAATTGCATCGGTATTGAATACAACACGCACCACGAGCACTTTTCTCCATGGGAGTAATGTCTTTAACTGTCCACGCTTTTATCGATTCCTGGGAGACCAGTAGTAGTTTTCGAAACACAATTGGAAGCATTCTGTAATCTGTGGACGTTCAGAGTGTTGATGAAACACAGAAATTGCATCGGTATTGAATACAACACGCACCACGAGCACTTTTCTCCATGGGAGTAATGTCTCAAACTGTCAACGCTTTTATCGATTCCTGGGAGACCAGTAGTAGTTTTCGAAACACAATTGGAAGCATTCTGTAATCTGTGGACGTTCAGAGTGTTGATGAAACACAGAAATTGCATCGTTATTGAATACAACACGCACCACGAGCACTTTTCTCCATGGGAGTAATGTCTCAAACTGTCTACGCTTTTATCGATTCCTGGGAGACCAGTAGTAGTTTTCGAAACACAATTGGAAGCATTCTGTAATCTGTGGAAGTTCAGAGTGTTGATGAAACACAGAAATTGCATCGTTATTGAATACAACACGCACCACGAGGACTTTTCTCCATGGGAGTAATGTCTCAAACTGTCTACGCTTTTATCGATTCCTGGGAGACCAGTAGTAGTTTTCGAAACACAATTGGAAGCATTCTGTAATCTGTGGACGTTCAGAGTGTTGATGAAACACAGAAATTGCATCGGTATTGAATACAACACGCACCACGAGCACTTTTCTCCATGGGAGTAATGTCTCAAACTGTCTACGCTTTTATCGATTCCTGGGAGACCAGTAGTAGTTTTCGAAACACAATTGGAAGCATTCTGTAATCTGTGGACGTTCAGAGTGTTGATGAAACACAGAAATTGCATCGTTATTGAATACAACACGCACCACGAGCACTTTTCTCCATGGGAGTAATGTCTCAAACTGTCTACGCTTTTATCGATTCCTGGGAGACCAGTAGTAGTTTTCTAAACACAATTGGAAGCATTCTGTAATCTGTGGACGTTCAGAGTGTTGATGAAACAAGAAATTGCATCGTTATTGAATACAACACGCACCACGGGCACTTTTCTCCATGGGAGTAATGTCTCAAACTGTCTACGCTTTTATCGATTCCTGGGAGACCAGTAGTAGTTTTCGAAACACAATTGGAAGCATTCTGTAATCTGTGGACGTTCAGAGTGTTGATGAAACACAGAAATTGCATCGTTATTGAATACAACACTCACCACGAGCACATTTTGCTCCATGGGAGTAATGTCTCAAACTGTCTACGCTTTTATCGATTCCTGGGAGACCAGTAGTAGTTTTCGAAACACAATTGGAAGCATTCTGTAATCTGTGGACGTTCAGAGTGTTGATGAAACACAGAAATTGCATCGTTATTGAATACAACACGCACCACGAGCACTTTTCTCCATGGGAGTAATGTCTCAAACTGTCTACGCTTTTATCGATTCCTGGGAGACCAGTAGTAGTTTTCGAAACACAATTGGAAGCATTCTGTAATCTGTGGACGTTCAGAGTGTTGATGAAACACAGAAATTGCATCGGTATTGAATACAACACGCACCACGAGCACTTTTCTCCATGGGAGTAATGTCTCAAACTGTCTACGCTTTTATCGATTCCTGGGAGACCAGTAGTAGTTTTCGAAACACAATTGGAAGCATTCTGTAATCTGTGGACGTTCAGAGTGTTGATGAAACACAGAAATTGCATCGGTATTGAATACAACACGCACCACGAGCACTTTTCTCCATGGGAGTAATGTCTCAAACTGTCTACGTTTTTATCGATTCCTGGGAGACCAGTAGTAGTTTTCGAAACACAATTGGAAGCATTCTGTAATCTGTGGACGTTCAGAGTGTTGATGAAACACAGAAATTGCATCGGTATTGAATACAACACGCACCACGAGCACTTTTCTCCATGGGAGTAATGTCTCAAACTGTCTACGCTTTTATCGATTCCTGGGAGACCAGTAGTAGTTTTCGAAACACAATTGGAAGCATTCTGTAATCTGTGGACGTTCAGAGTGTTGATGAAACACAGAAATTGCATCGGTATTGAACACAACACGCACCACGAGCACTTTTCTCCATGGGAGTAATGTCTTTAACTGTCTACGCTTTTATCGATTCCTGGGAGACCAGTAGTAGTTTTCGAAACACAATTGGAAGCATTCTGTAATTTGTGGACGTTCAGAGTATTGATGAAACACAGAAATTGCATCGGTATTGAATACAACACGCACCACGAGGACTTTTCTCCATGGGAGTAATGTCTCAAACTGTCTACGCTTTTATCGATTCCTGGGAGACCAGTAGTAGTTTTCGAAACACAATTGGAAGCATTCTGTAATCTGTGGACGTTCAGAGTGTTGATGAAACACAGAAATTGCATCGGTATTGAATACAACACTCACCACGAGCACTTTTCTCCATGGGAGTAATGTCTCAAACTGTCTACGCTTTTATCGATTCCTGGGAGACCAGTAGTAGTTTTCGAAACACAATTGGAAGCATTCTGTAATCTGTGGACGTTCAGAATGTTGATTAAACACAGAAATTGCATCGGTATTGAATACAACACGCACCACGAGCACTTTTCTCCATGGGAGTAATGTCTTTAACTGTCTACGCTTTTATCGATTCCTGGGAGACCAGTAGTAGTTTTCGAAACACAATTGGAAGCATTCTGTAATCTGTGGACGTTCAGAGTGTTGATGAAACACAGAAATTGCATCGGTATTGAATACAACACGCACCACGAGGACTTTTCTCCATGGGAGTAATGTCTCAAACTGTCTACGCTTTTATCGATTCCTGGGAGACCAGTAGTAGTTTTCGAAACACAATTGGAAGCATTCTGTAATCTGTGGACGTTCAGAGTGTTGATGAAACACAGAAATTGCATCGGTATTGAATACAACACGCACCACGAGCACTTTTCTCCATGGGAGTAATGTCTCAAACTGTCTACGCTTTTATCGATTCCTGGGAGACCAGTAGTAGTTTTCGAAACACAATTGGAAGCATTCTGTAATCTGTGGACGTTCAGAGTGTTGATGAAACATAGAAATTGCATCGGTATTGAACACAACACGCACCACGAGCACTTTTCTCCATGGGAGTAATGTCTTTAACTGTCTACGCTTTTATCGATTCCTGGGAGACCAGTAGTAGTTTTCGAAACACAATTGGAAGCATTCTGTAATCTGTGGACGTTCAGAGTGTTGATGAAACACAGAAATTGCATCGTTATTGAATACAACACGCACCACGAGCACTTTTCTCCATGGGGGTAATGTCTCAAACTGTCTACGCTTTTATCGATTCCTGGGAGACCAGTAGTGGTTTTCGAAACACAATTGGAAGCATTCTGTAATCTGTGGACGTTCAGAGTGTTGATGAAACACAGAAATTGCATCGGTATTGAATACAACACGCACCACGAGCACTTTTCTCCATGGGAGTAATGTCTCAAACTGTCTACGCTTTTATCGATTCCTGGGAGACCAGTAGTAGTTTTCGAAACACAATTGGAAGCATTCTGTAATCTGTGGACGTTCAGAATGTTGATTAAACACAGAAATTGCATCGGTATTGAATACAACACGCACCACGAGCACTTTTCTCCATGGGAGTAATGTCTCAAACTGTCTACGCTTTTATCGATTCCTGGGAGACCAGTAGTAGTTTTCGAAACACAATTGGAAGCATTCTGTAATCTGTGGACGTTCAGAGTGTTGATGAAACACAGAAATTGCATCGGTATTGAATACAACACGCACCACGAGCACTTTTCTCCATGGGAGTAATGTATCAAACTGTCTACGCTTTTATCGATTCCTGGGAGACCAGTAGTAGTTTTCGAAACACAATTGGAAGCATTCTGTAATCTGTGGACGTTCAGAGTGTTGATGAAACACAGAAATTGCATCGGTATTGAATACAACACGCACCACGAGCACTTTTCTCCATGGGAGTAATGTCTCAAACTGTCTACGCTTTTATCGATTATTGGGAGACCAGTAGTAGTTTTCGAAACACAATTGGAAGCATTCTGTAATCTGTGGACGTTCAGAGTGTTGATGAAACACAGAAATTGCATCGTTATTGAATACAACACGCACCACGAGCACTTTTCTCCATGGGAGAAATGTCTCAAACTGTCTACGCTTTTATCGATTCCTGGGAGACCAGTAGTAGTTTTCTAAACACAATTGGAAGCATTCTGTAATCTGTGGACGTTCAGAGTGTTGATGAAACACAGAAATTGCATCGTTATTGAATACAACACGCACCACGAGCACTTTTCTCCATGGGAGTAATGTCTCAAACTGTCTACGCTTTTATCGATTCCTGGGAGACCAGTAGTAGTTTTCGAAACACAATTGGAAGCATTCTGTAATCTGTGGACGTTCAGAGTGTTGATGAAACACAGAAATTGCATCGTTATTGAATACAACACGCACCACGAGCACTTTTCTCCATGGGAGTAATGTCTCAAACTGTCTACGCTTTTATCGATTCCTGGGAGACCAGTAGTAGTTTTCGAAACACAATTGGAAGCATTCTGTAATCTGTGGACGTTCAGAGTGTTGATGAAACACAGAAATTGAATCGGTATTGAATACAACACGCACCACGAGCACTTTTCTCCATGGGAGTAATGTCTCAAACTGTCTACGCTTTTATCGATTCCTGGGAGACCAGTAGTAGTTTTCGAAACACAATTGGAAGCATTCTGTAATCTGTGGACGTTCAGAATGTTGATTAAACACAGAAATTGCATCGGTATTGAATACAACACGCACCACGAGCACTTTTCTCCATGGGAGTAATGTCTCAAAGTGTCTACGCTTTTATCGATTCCTGGGAGACCAGTAGTAGTTTTCGAAACACAATTGGAAGCATTCTGTAATCTGTGGACGTTCAGAGTGTTGATGAAACACAGAAATTGCATCGGTATTGAATACAACACGCACCACGAGGACTTTTCTCCATGGGAGTAATGTCTCAAACTGTCTACGCTTTTATCGATTCCTGGGAGACCAGTAGTAGTTTTCGAAACACAATTGGAAGCATTCTGTAATCTGTGGACGTTCAGAGTGTTGATGAAACACAGAAATTGCATCGGTATTGAATACAACACGCACCACGAGCACTTTTCTCCATGGGAGTAATGTCTCAAACTGTCTACGCTTTTATCGATTCCTGGGAGACCAGTAGTAGTTTTCGAAACACAATTGGAAGCATTCTGTAATCTGTGGACGTTCAGAGTGTTGATGAAACACAGAAATTGCATCGGTATTGAACACAACACGCACCACGAGCACTTTTCTCCATGGGAGTAATGTCTTTAACTGTCTACGCTTTTATCGATTCCTGGGAGACCAGTAGTAGTTTTCGAAACACAATTGGAAGCATTCTGTAATCTGTGGACGTTCAGAGTGTTGATGAAACACAGAAATTGCATCGTTATTGAATACAACACGCACCACGAGCACTTTTCTCCATGGGGGTAATGTCTCAAACTGTCTACGCTTTTATCGATTCCTGGGAGACCAGTAGTGGCTTTCGAAACACAATTGGAAGCATTCTGTAATCTGTGGACGTTCAGAGTGTTGATGAAACACAGAAATTGCATCGGTATTGAATACAACACGCACCACGAGCACTTTTCTCCATGGGAGTAATGTCTCAAACTGTATACGCTTTTATCGATTCCTGGGAGACCAGTAGTAGTTTTCGAAACACAATTGGAAGCATTCTGTAATCTGTGGACGTTCAGAATGTTGATTAAACACAGAAATTGCATCGGTATTGAATACAACACGCACCACGAGCACTTTTCTCCATGGGAGTAATGTCTCAAACTGTCTACGCTTTTATCGATTCCTGGGAGACCAGTAGTAGTTTTCGAAACACAATTGGAAGCATTCTGTAATCTGTGGACGTTCAGAGTGTTGATGAAACACAGAAATTGCATCGGTATTGAATACAACACGCACCACGAGCACTTTTCTCCATGGGAGTAATGTATCAAACTGTCTACGCTTTTATCGATTCCTGGGAGACCAGTAGTAGTTTTCGAAACACAATTGGAAGCATTCTGTAATCTGTGGACGTTCAGAGTGTTGATGAAACACAGAAATTGCATCGGTATTGAATACAACACGCACCACGAGCACTTTTCTCCATGGGAGTAATGTCTCAAACTGTCTACGCTTTTATCGATTATTGGGAGACCAGTAGTAGTTTTCGAAACACAATTGGAAGCATTCTGTAATCTGTGGACGTTCAGAGTGTTGATGAAACACAGAAATTGCATCGTTATTGAATACAACACGCACCACGAGCACTTTTCTCCATGGGAGTAATGTCTCAAACTGTCTACGCTTTATCGATTCCTGGGAGACCAGTAGTAGTTTTCTAAACACAATTGGAAGCATTCTGTAATCTGTGGACGTTCAGAGTGTTGATGAAACACAGAAATTGCATCGTTATTGAATACAACACGCACCACGAGCACTTTTCTCCATGGGAGTAATGTCTCAAACTGTCTACGCTTTTATCGATTCCTGGGAGACCAGTAGTAGTTTTCGAAACACAATTGGAAGCATTCTGTATTCTGTGGACGTTCAGAGTGTTGATGAAACACAGAAATTGCATCGGTATTGAATACAACACGCACCACGAGCACTTTTCTCCATGGGAGTAATGTCTCAAACTGTCTACGCTTTTATCGATTCCTGGGAGACCAGTAGTAGTTTTCGAAACACAATTGGAAGCATTCTGTAATCTGTGGACGTTCAGAGTGTTGATGAAACACAGAAATTGCATCGTTATTGAATACAACACGCACCACGAGCACATTTTGCTCCATGGGAGTAATGTCTCAAACTGTCTACGCTTTTATCGATTCCTGGGAGACCAGTAGTAGTTTTCGAAACACAATTGGAAGCATTCTGTAATCTCTGGACGTTCAGAGTGTTGATGAAACACAGAAATTGCATCGTTATTGAATACAACACGCACCACGAGCACTTTTCTCCATGGGAGTAATGTCTCAAACTGTCTACGCTTTTATCGATTCCTGGGAGACCAGTAGTAGTTTTCGAAACACAATTGGAAGCATTCTGTAATCTGTGGACGTTCAGAGTGTTGATGAAACACAGAAATTGCATCGTTATTGAATACAACACGCACCACGAGCACTTTTCTCCATGGGAGTAATGTCTTTAACTGTCTACGCTTTTATCGATTCCTGGGAGACCAGTAGTAGTTTTCGAAACACAATTGGAAGCATTCTGTAATCTGTGGACGTTCAGAGTGTTGATGAAACACAGAAATTGCATCGGTATTGAATACAACACGCACCACGAGCACTTTTCTCCATGGGAGTAATGTCTCAAACTGTCAACGCTTTTATCGATTCCTGGGAGACCAGTAGTAGTTTTCGAAACACAATTGGAAGCATTCTGTAATCTGTGGACGTTCAGAGTGTTGATGAAACACAGAAATTGCATCGTTATTGAATACAACACGCACCACGAGCACTTTTCTCCATGGGAGTAATGTCTCAAACTGTCTACGCTTTTATCGATTCCTGGGAGACCAGTAGTAGTTTTCGAAACACAATTGGAAGCATTCTGTAATCTGTGGAAGTTCAGAGTGTTGATGAAACACAGAAATTGCATCGTTATTGAATACAACACGCACCACGAGGACTTTTCTCCATGGGAGTAATGTCTCAAACTGTCTACGCTTTTATCGATTCCTGGGAGACCAGTAGTAGTTTTCGAAACACAATTGGAAGCATTCTGTAATCTGTGGACGTTCAGAGTGTTGATGAAACACAGAAATTGCATCGGTATTGAATACAACACGCACCACGAGCACTTTTCTCCATGGGAGTAATGTCTCAAACTGTTTACGCTTTTATTGATTCTTGGGAGACCAGTAGTAGCTTTCGAAACACAATTGGAAGCATTCTGTAATCTGTGGACGTTCAGAGTGTTGATGAAACACAGAAATTGCATCGGTATTGAATACAACACGCACCACGAGCACTTTTCTCCATGGGAGTAATGTCTTTAAGTGTCTACGCTTTTATCGATTCCTGGGAGACCAGTAGTAGTTTTCTAAACACAATTGGAAGCATTCTGTAATCTGTGGACGTTCAGAGTGTTGATGAAACACAGAAATTGCATCGGTATTGAATACAACACGCACCACGAGCACTTTTCTCCATGGGAGTAATGCCTCAAACTGTCTACGCTTTTATCGATTCCTGGGAGACCAGTAGTAGTTTTCGAAACACAATTGGAAGCATTCTGTAATCTGTGGACGTTCAGAGTGTTGATGAAACACAGAAATTGCATCGGTATTGAATACAACACGCACCACGAGCACTTTTCTCCATGGGAGTAATGTCTCAAACTGTCTACGCTTTTATCGATTCCTGGGAGACCAGTAGTAGTTTTCGAAACACAATTGGAAGCATTCTGTAATCTGTGGACGTTCAGAGTGTTGATGAAACACAGAAATTGCATCGGTATTGAATACAACACGCACCACGAGCACTTTTCTCCATGGGAGTAATGTCTTTAACTGTCTACGCTTTTATCGATTCCTGGGAGACCAGTAGTAGTTTTCGAAACACAATTGGAAGCATTCTGTAATCTGTGGACGTTCAGAGTGTTGATGAAACACATAAATTGCATCGTTATTGAATACAACACGCACCACGAGCACTTTTCTCCATGGGAGTAATGTCTCAAACTGTCTACGCTTTTATCGATACCTGGGAGACCAGTAGTAGTTTTCGAAACACAATTGGAAGCATTCTGTAATCTGTGGACGTTCAGAGTGTTGATGAAACACAGAAATTGCATCGGTATTGAATACAACACGCACCACGAGCACTTTTCTCCATGGGAGTAATGTCTCAAACTGTCTACGCTTTTATCGATTACTGGGAGACCAGTAGTAGTTTTCGAAACACAATTGGAAGCATTCTGTAATCTGTGGACGTTCAGAGTGTTGATGAAACACAGAAATTGCATCGTTATTGAATACAACACGCACCACGAGCACTTTTCTCCATGGGAGTAATGTCTCAAACTGTCTACGCTTTATCGATTCCTGGGAGACCAGTAGTAGTTTTCGAAACACAATTGGAAGCATTCTGTAATCTGTGGACGTTCAGAGTGTTGATGAAACACAGAAATTGCATCGGTATTGAATACAACACGCACCACGAGCACTTTTCTCCATGGGAGTAATGTCTCAAACTGTTTACGCTTTTATCGATTCCTGGGAGACCAGTAGTAGTTTTCGAAACACAATTGGAAGCATTCTGTAATCTGTGGACGTTCAGAGTGTTGATGAAACACAGAAATTGCATCGTTATTGAATACAACACGCACCACGAGCACTTTTCTCCATGGGAGTAATGTCTCAAACTGTCTACGCTTTTATCGATTCCTGGGAGACCAGTAGTAGTTTTCGAAACACAATTGGAAGCATTCTGTAATCTGTGGAAGTTCAGAGTGTTGATGAAACACAGAAATTGCATCGTTATTGAATACAACACGCACCACGAGGACTTTTCTCCATGGGAGTAATGTCTCAAACTGTCTACGCTTTTATCGATTCCTGGGAGACCAGTAGTAGTTTTCGAAACACAATTGGAAGCATTCTGTAATCTGTGGACGTTCAGAGTGTTGATGAAACACAGAAATTGCATCGGTATTGAATACAACACGCACCACGAGCACTTTTCTCCATGGGAGTAATGTCTCAAACTGTTTACGCTTTTATTGATTCCTGGGAGACCAGTAGTAGCTTTCGAAACACAATTGGAAGCATTCTGTAATCTGTGGACGTTCAGAGTGTTGATGAAACACAGAAATTGCATCGGTATTGAATACAACACGCACCACGAGCACTTTTCTCCATGGGAGTAATGTCTTTAAGTGTCTACGCTTTTATCGATTCCTGGGAGACCAGTAGTAGTTTTCTAAACACAATTGGAAGCATTCTGTAATCTGTGGACGTTCAGAGTGTTGATGAAACACAGAAATTGCATCGGTATTGAATACAACACGCACCACGAGCACTTTTCTCCATGGGAGTAATGTCTCAAACTGTCTACGCTTTTATCGATTCCTGGGAGACCAGTAGTAGTTTTCGAAACACAATTGGAAGCATTCTGTAATCTGTGGACGTTCAGAGTGTTGATGAAACACAGAAATTGCATCGGTATTGAATACAACACGCACCACGAGCACTTTTCTCCATGGGAGTAATGTCTCAAACTGTTTACGCTTTTATCGATTCCTGGGAGACCAGTAGTAGTTTTCGAAACACAATTGGAAGCATTCTGTAATCTGTGGACGTTCAGAGTGTTGATGAAACACAGAAATTGCATCGTTATTGAATACAACACGCACCACGAGCACTTTTCTCCATGGGAGTAATGTCTCAAACTGTCTACGCTTTTATCGATTCCTGGGAGACCAGTAGTAGTTTTCGAAACACAATTGGAAGCATTCTGTAATCTGTGGAAGTTCAGAGTGTTGATGAAACACAGAAATTGCATCGTTATTGAATACAACACGCACCACGAGGACTTTTCTCCATGGGAGTAATGTCTCAAACTGTCTACGCTTTTATCGATTCCTGGGAGACCAGTAGTAGTTTTCGAAACACAATTGGAAGCATTCTGTAATCTGTGGACGTTCAGAGTGTTGATGAAACACAGAAATTGCATCGGTATTGAATACAACACGCACCACGAGCACTTTTCTCCATGGGAGTAATGTCTCAAACTGTTTACGCTTTTATTGATTCCTGGGAGACCAGTAGTAGCTTTCGAAACACAATTGGAAGCATTCTGTAATCTGTGGACGTTCAGAGTGTTGATGAAACACAGAAATTGCATCGGTATTGAATACAACACGCACCACGAGCACTTTTCTCCATGGGAGTAATGTCTTTAAGTGTCTACGCTTTTATCGATTCCTGGGAGACCAGTAGTAGTTTTCTAAACACAATTGGAAGCATTCTGTAATCTGTGGACGTTCAGAGTGTTGATGAAACACAGAAATTGCATCGGTATTGAATACAACACGCACCACGAGCACTTTTCTCCATGGGAGTAATGTCTCAAACTGTCTACGCTTTTATCGATTCCTGGGAGACCAGTAGTAGTTTTCGAAACACAATTGGAAGCATTCTGTAATCTGTGGACGTTCAGAGTGTTGATGAAACACAGAAATTGCATCGGTATTGAATACAACACGCACCACGAGCACTTTTCTCCATGGGAGTAATGTCTCAAACTGTCTACGCTTTTATCGATTCCTGGGAGACCAGTAGTAGTTTTCGAAACACAATTGGAAGCATTCTGTAATCTGTGGACGTTCAGAGTGTTGATGAAACACAGAAATTGCATCGGTATTGAATACAACACGCACCACGAGCACTTTTCTCCATGGGAGTAATGTCTTTAACTGTCTACGCTTTTATCGATTCCTGGGAGACCAGTAGTAGTTTTCGAAACACAATTGGAAGCATTCTGTAATCTGTGGACGTTCAGAGTGTTGATGAAACACATAAATTGCATCGTTATTGAATACAACACGCACCACGAGCACTTTTCTCCATGGGAGTAATGTCTCAAACTGTCTACGCTTTTATCGATTCCTGGGAGACCAGTAGTAGTTTTCGAAACACAATTGGAAGCATTCTGTAATCTGTGGACGTTCAGAGTGTTGATGAAACACAGAAATTGCATCGGTATTGAATACAACACGCACCACGAGCACTTTTCTCCATGGGAGTAATGTCTCAAACTGTCTACGCTTTTATCGATTACTGGGAGACCAGTAGTAGTTTTCGAAACACAATTGGAAGCATTCTGTAATCTGTGGACGTTCAGAGTGTTGATGAAACACAGAAATTGCATCGTTATTGAATACAACACGCACCACGAGCACTTTTCTCCATGGGAGTAATGTCTCAAACTGTCTACGCTTTATCGATTCCTGGGAGACCAGTAGTAGTTTTCGAAACACAATTGGAAGCATTCTGTAATCTGTGGACGTTCAGAGTGTTGATGAAACACAGAAATTGCATCGTTATTGAATACAACACGCACCACGAGCACTTTTCTCCATGGGAGTAATGTCTCAAACTGTCTACGCTTTTATCGATTCCTGGGAGACCAGTAGTAGTTTTCGAAACACAATTGGAAGCATTCTGTAATCTGTGGCCGTTCAGAGTGTTGATGAAACACAGAAATTGCATCGGTATTGAATACAACACGCACCACGAGCACTTTTCTCCATGGGAGTAATGTCTCAAACTGTTTACGCTTTTATCGATTCCTGGGAGACCAGTAGTAGTTTTCGAAACACAATTGGAAGCATTCTGTAATCTGTGGACGTTCAGAGTGTTGATGAAACACAGAAATTGCATCGGTATTGAATACAACACGCACCACGAGCACTTTTCTCCATGGGAGTAATGTCTTTAACTGTCTACGCTTTTATCGATTCCTGGGAGACCAGTAGTAGTTTTCGAAACACAATTGGAAGCATTCTGTAATCTGTGGACGTTCAGAGTGTTGATGAAACACAGAAATTGCATCGGTATTGAATACAACACGCACCACGAGCACTTTTCTCCATGGGAGTAATGTCTCAAACTGTCTACGCTTTTATCGATTCCTGGGAGACCAGTAGTAGTTTTCGAAACACAATTGGAAGCATTCTGTAATCTGTGGACGTTCAGAGTGTTGATGAAACACAGAAATTGCATCGGTATTGAATACAACACGCACCACGAGCACTTTTCTCCATGGGAGTAATGTCTTTAACTGTCTACGCTTTTATCGATTCCTGGGAGACCAGTAGTAGTTTTCGAAACACAATTGGAAGCATTCTGTAATCTGTGGACGTTCAGAGTGTTGATGAAACACATAAATTGCATCGTTATTGAATACAACACGCACCACGAGCACTTTTCTCCATGGGAGTAATGTCTCAAACTGTCTACGCTTTTATCGATTCCTGGGAGACCAGTAGTAGTTTTCGAAACACAATTGGAAGCATTCTGTAATCTGTGGACGTTCAGAGTGTTGATGAAACACAGAAATTGCATCGGTATTGAATACAACACGCACCACGAGCACTTTTCTCCATGGGAGTAATGTCTCAAACTGTCTACGCTTTTATCGATTCCTGGGAGACCAGTAGTAGTTTTCGAAACACAATTGGAAGCATTCTGTAATCTGTGGACGTTCAGAGTGTTGATGAAACACAGAAATTGCATCGGTATTGAATACAACACGCACCACGAGCACATTTCTCCATGGGAGGAATGTCTTTAACTGTCTACGCTTTTATCGATTCCTGGGAGACCAGTAGTAGTTTTCGAAACACAATTGGAAGCATTCTGTAATCTGTGGACGTTCAGAGTGTTGATGAAACACAGAAATTGCATCGTTATTGAATACAACACGCACCACGAGCACTTTTCTCCATGGGAGTAATGTCTCAAACTGTCTACGCTTTTATCGATTCCTGGGAGACCAGTAGTAGTTTTCGAAACACAATTGGAAGCATTCTGTAATCTGTGGACGTTCAGAGTGTTGATGAAACACAGAAATTGCATCGGTATTGAATACAACACGCACCACGAGCACTTTTCTCCATGGGAGTAATGTCTCAAACTGTCTACGCTTTTATCGATTCCTGGGAGACCAGTAGTAGTTTTCGAAACACAATTGGAAGCATTCTGTAATCTGTGGACGTTCAGAGTGTTGATGAAACACAGAAATTGCATCGGTATTGAATACAACACGCACCACGAGCACTTTTCTCCATGGGAGTAATGTCTCAAACTGTCTACGCTTTTATCGATTCCTGGGAGACCAGTAGTAGTTTTCGAAACACAATTGGAAGCATTCTGTAATCTGTGGACGTTCAGAGTGTTGATGAAACACAGAAATTGCATCGGTATTGAATACAACACGCACCACGAGCACTTTTCTCCATGTCAGTAATGTCTCAAACTGTCTACGCTTTTATCGATTCCTGGGAGACCAGTAGTAGTTTTCGAAACACAATTGGAAGCATTCTGTAATCTGTGGACGTTCAGAGTGTTGATGAAACACAGAAATTGCATCGGTATTGAATACAACACGCACCACGAGCACTTTTCTCCATGGGAGTAATGTCTCAAACTGTCTACGCTTTTATCGATTCCTGGGAGACCAGTAGTAGTTTTCGAAACACAATTGGAAGCATTCTGTAATCTGTGGACGTTCAGAGTGTTGATGAAACACAGAAATTGCATCGGTATTGAATACGACACGCACCACGAGCACTTTTCTCCATGGGAGTAATGTCTTTAACTGTCTACGCTTTTATCGATTCCTGGGAGACCAGTAGTAGTTTTCGAAACACAATTGGAAGCATTCTGTAACCTGTGGACGTTCAGAGTGTTGATGAAACACAGAAATTGCATCGTTATTGAATACAACACGCACCACGAGCACTTTTCTCCTTGGGAGTAATGTCTCAAACTGTCTACGCTTTTATCGATTCCTGGGAGACCAGTAGTAGTTTTCGAAACACAATTGGAAGCATTCTGTAATCTGTGGACGTTCAGAGTGTTGATGAAACACAGAAATTGCATCGGTATTGAATACAACACGCACCACGAGCACTTTTCTCCATGGGAGTAATGTCTCAAACTGTCTACGCTTTTATCGATTCCTGGGAGACCAGTAGTAGTTTTCGAAACACAATTGGAAGCATTCTGTAATCTGTGGACGTTCAGAGTGTTGATGAAACACAGAAATTGCATCGGTATTGAATACAACACGCACCACGAGCACTTTTCTCCATGGGAGTAATGTCTCAAACTGTCTACGCTTTTATCGATTCCTGGGAGACCAGTAGTAGTTTTCGAAACACAATTGGAAGCATTCTGTAATCTGTGGACGTTCAGAGTGTTGATGAAACACAGAAATTGCATCGGTATTGAATACAACACGCACCACGAGCACTTTTCTCCATGTCAGTAATGTCTCAAACTGTCTACGCTTTTATCGATTCCTGGGAGACCAGTAGTAGTTTTCGAAACACAATTGGAAGCATTCTGTAATCTGTGGACGTTCAGAGTGTTGATGAAACACAGAAATTGCATCGGTATTGAATACAACACGCACCACGAGCACTTTTCTCCATGGGAGTAATGTCTCAAACTGTCTACGCTTTTATCGATTCCTGGGAGACCAGTAGTAGTTTTCGAAACACAATTGGAAGCATTCTGTAATCTGTGGACGTTCAGAGTGTTGATGAAACACAGAAATTGCATCGGTATTGAATACGACACGCACCACGAGCACTTTTCTCCATGGGAGTAATGTCTTTAACTGTCTACGCTTTTATCGATTCCTGGGAGACCAGTAGTAGTTTTCGAAACACAATTGGAAGCATTCTGTAACCTGTGGACGTTCAGAGTGTTGATGAAACACAGAAATTGCATCGTTATTGAATACAACACGCACCACGAGCACTTTTCTCCTTGGGAGTAATGTCTCAAACTGTCTACGCTTTTATCGATTCCTGGGAGACCAGTAGTAGTTTTCGAAACACAATTGGAAGCATTCTGTAATCTGTGGACGTTCAGAGTGTTGATGAAACACAGAAATTGCATCGGTATTGAATACAACACGCACCACGAGCACTTTTCTCCATGGGAGTAATGTCTCAAACTGTCTACGCTTTTATCGATTCCTGGCAGACCAGTAGTAGTTTTCGAAACACAATTGGAAGCATTCTGTAATCTGTGGTCGTTCAGAGTGTTGATGAAACACAGAAATTGCATCGTTATTGAATACAACACGCACCACGAGCACTTTTCTCCATGGGAGTAATGTCTCAAACTGTCTACGCTTTTATCGATTCCTGGGAGACCAGTAGTAGTTTTCGAAACACAATTGGAAGCATTCTGTAATCTGTGGACGTTCAGAGTGTTGATGAAACACAGAAATTGCATCGGTATTGAATACAACACGCACCACAAGCACTTTTCTCCATGGGAGTAATGTCTCAAACTGTCTACGCTTTTATCGATTCCTGGGAGACCAGTAGTAGTTTTCGAAACACAATTGGAAGCATTCTGTAATCTGTGGACGTTCAGAGTGTTGATGAAACACAGAAATTGCATCGGTATTGAATACAACACGCACCACGAGCACTTTTCTCCATGGGAGTAATGTCTCAAACTGTCTACGCTTTTATCGATTCCTGGGAGACCAGTAGTAGTTTTCGAAACACAATTGGAAGCATTCTGTAATCTGTGGACGTTCAGAGTGTTGATGAAACACAGAAATTGCATCCTTATTGAATACAACACGCACCACGAGCACTTTTCTCCATGGGAGTAATGTCTCAAACTGTCTACGCTTTTATCGATTCCTGGGAGACCAGTAGTAGTTTTCGAAACACAATTGGAAGCATTCTGTAATCTGTGGACGTTCAGAGTGTTGATGAAACACAGAAATTGCATCGGTATTGAATACAACACGCACCACGAGCACTTTTCTCCATGGGAGTAATGTCTCAAACTGTCTACGCTTTTATCGATTCCTGGGAGACCAGTAGTAGTTTTCGAAACACAGTTGGAAGCATTCTGTAATCTGTGGACGTTCAGAGTGTTGATGAAACACAGAAATTGCATCGGTATTGAATACAACACGCACCACGAGCACTTTTCTCCATGGGAGTAATGTCTCAAACTGTCTACGCTTTTATCGATTCCTGGGAGACCAGTAGTAGTTTTCGAAACACATTTGGAAGCATTCTGTAATCTGTGGACGTTCAGAGTGTTGATGAAACACAGGAATTGCATCGGTATTGAATACAACACGCACCACGAGCACTTTTCTCCATGGGAGTAATGTCTCAAACTGTCTACGCTTTTATCGATTCCTGGGAGACCAGTAGTAGTTTTCGAAATACATTTTGAGGCATTCTGTAATCTGTGGACGTTCAGAGTGTTGATGAAACACAGAAATTGCATCGGTATTGAATACAACACGCACCATGCGCACTTTTCTCCATGTGAGTAATGTCTCAAACTGTCTACGCTTTTATCGATTCCTGGGAGACCAGTAGTAGTTTTCGAAATACATTTGGAAGCATTCTGTAATCTGTGGAAGTTCAGAGTGTTGATGAAACACAGAAATTGCATCGGTATTGAATACAACACGCACCATGCGCACTTTTCTCCATGGGAGTAATGTCTCAAACTGTCTACGCTTTTATCGATTGCTGGCAGACCAGTAGTGGTTTTCGAAATACATTTCGAGGCAGTCTGTAATCTGTGGACGTTCAGAGTGTTGATGAAACACAGAAATTGCATCGGTATTGAATACAACACGCACCACGAGCACTTTTCTCCATGGGAGTAATGTCTCAAACTGTCTACGCTTTTATCGATTCCTGGGAGACCAGTAGTAGTTTTCGAAACACAATTGGAGGCATTCTGTAATCTGTAGACGTTCAGAGTGTTGATGAAACACAGAAATTGCATCGGTATTGAATACAACACGCACCATGCGCACTTTTCTCCATGTGAGTAATGTCCCAAACTGTCTACGCTTTTATCGATTCCTGGGAGACCAGTAGTAGTTTTCGAAACACAATTGGAAGCATTCTGTAATCTGTGGACGTTCAGAGTGTTGATGAAACACAGAAATTGCATCGGTATTGAATACAACACGCACCACAAGCACTTTTCTCCATGGGAGTAATGTCTCAAACTGTCTACGCTTTTATCGATTCCTGGGAGACCAGTAGTAGTTTTCGAAACACAATTGGAAGCATTCTGTAATCTGTGGACGTTCAGAGTGTTGATGAAACACAGAAATTGCATCGGTATTGAATACAACACGCACCACGAGCACTTTTCTCCATGGGAGTAATGTCTCAAACTGTCTACGCTTTTATCGATTCCTGGGAGACCAGTAGTAGTTTTCGAAACACAATTGGAAGCATTCTGTAATCTGTGGACGTTCAGAGTGTTGATGAAACACAGAAATTGCATCGGTATTGAATACAACACGCACCACGAGCACTTTTCTCCATGGGAGTAATGTCTCAAACTGTCTACGCTTTTATCGATTCCTGGGAGACCAGTAGTAGTTTTCGAAACACAATTGGAAGCATTCTGTAATCTGTGGACGTTCAGAGTGTTGATGAAACACAGAAATTGCATCCTTATTGAATACAACACGCACCACGAGCACTTTTCTCCATGGGAGTAATGTCTCAAACTGTCTACGCTTTTATCGATTCCTGGGAGACCAGTAGTAGTTTTCGAAACACAATTGGAAGCATTCTGTAATCTGTGGACGTTCAGAGTGTTGATGAAACACAGAAATTGCATCGGTATTGAATACAACACGCACCACGAGCACTTTTCTCCATGGGAGTAATGTCTCAAACTGTCTACGCTTTTATCGATTCCTGGGAGACCAGTAGTAGCTTTCGAAACACAATTGGAAGCATTCTGTAATCTGTGGACGTTCAGAGTGTTGATGAAACACAGAAATTGCATCGATATTGAATACAACACGCACCACGAGCACTTTTCTCCATGGGAGTAATGTCTCAAACTGTCTACGCTTTTATCGATTCCTGGGAGACCAGTAGTAGTTTTCGAAACACAATTGGAAGCATTCTGTAATCTGTGGACGTTCAGAGTGTTGATGAAACACAGAAATTACATCGGTATTGAATACAACACGCACCACGAGCACTTTTCTCCATGGGAGTAATGTCTCAAACTGTCTACGCTTTCATCGATTCCTGGGAGACCAGTAGTAGTTTTCGAAACACAATTGGAAGCATTCTGTAATCTGTGGACGTTCAGAGTGTTGGTGAAACACAGAAATTGCATTGGTATTGAATACAACACGCACCACGAGCACTTTTCTCCATGGGAGTAATGTCTCAAACTGTCTACGCTTTTATCGATTCCTGGGAGACCAGTAGTAGTTTTCGAAACACAGTTGGAAGCATTCTGTAATCTGTGGACGTTCAGAGTGTTGATGAAACACAGAAATTGCATCGGTATTGAATACAACACGCACCACGAGCACTTTTCTCCATGGGAGTAATGTCTCAAACTGTCTACGCTTTTATCGATTCCTGGGAGACCAGTAGTAGTTTTCGAAACACATTTGGAAGCATTCTGTAATCTGTGGACGTTCAGAGTGTTGATGAAACACAGGAATTGCATCGGTATTGAATACAACACGCACCACGAGCACTTTTCTCCATGGGAGTAATGTCTCAAACTGTCTACGCTTTTATCGATTCCTGGGAGACCAGTAGTAGTTTTCGAAATACATTTTGAGGCATTCTGTAATCTGTGGACGTTCAGAGTGTTGATGAAACACAGAAATTGCATCGGTATTGAATACAACACGCACCATGCGCACTTTTCTCCATGTGAGTAATGTCTCAAACTGTCTACGCTTTTATCGATTCCTGGGAGACCAGTAGTAGTTTTCGAAATACATTTGGAAGCATTCTGTAATCTGTGGAAGTTCAGAGTGTTGATGAAACACAGAAATTGCATCGGTATTGAATACAACACGCACCATGCGCACTTTTCTCCATGGGAGTAATGTCTCAAACTGTCTACGCTTTTATCGATTGCTGGCAGACCAGTAGTGGTTTTCGAAATACATTTCGAGGCAGTCTGTAATCTGTGGACGTTCAGAGTGTTGATGAAACACAGAAATTGCATCGGTATTGAATACAACACGCACCACGAGCACTTTTCTCCATGTGAGTAATGTCTCAAACTGTCTACGCTTTTATCGATTCCTGGAAGACCAGTAGTAGTTTTCGAAACACAATTGGAGGCATTCTGTAATCTGTAGACGTTCAGAGTGTTGATGAAACACAGAAATTGCATCGGTATTGAATACAACACGCACCATGCGCACTTTTCTCCATGTGAGTAATGTCCCAAACTGTCTACGCTTTTATCGATTCCTGGGAGACCAGTAGTAGTTTTCGAAACACAATTGGAAGCATTCTGTAATCTGTGGACGTTCAGAGTGTTGATGAAACACATAAATTGCATCGTTATTGAATACAACACGCACCACGAGCACTTTTCTCCATGGGAGTAATGTCTCAAACTGTCTACGCTTTTATCGATTCCTGGGAGACCAGTAGTAGTTTTCGAAATACAATTGGAAGCATTCTGTAATCTGTGGACGTTCAGAGTGTTGATGAAACACAGAAATTGCATCGGTATTGAATACAACACGCACCACGAGCACTTTTCTCCATGGGAGTAATGTCTCAAACTGTCTACGCTTTTATCGATTCCTGGGAGACCAGTAGTAGTTTTCGAAACACAATTGGAAGCATTCTGTAATCTGTGGACGTTCAGAGTGTTGATGAAATACAGAAATTGCATCGGTATTTAATACAACACGCACCACGAGCACTTTTCTCCATGGGAGTAATGTCTCAAACTGTCTACGCTTTTATCGATTTCTGGGAGACCAGTAGTAGTTTTCGAAACACAATTGGAAGCAAACTGTAATCTGTGGACGTTCAGAGTGTTGATGAAACACAGAAATTGCATCGGTATTGAATACAACACGCACCACGAGCACTTTTCTCCATGGGAGTAATGTCTCAAACTGTCTACGCTTTTATCGATTCCTGGGAGACCAGTAGTAGTTTTCGAAACACAATTGGAAGCATTCTGTAATCTGTGGACGTTCAGAGTGTTGATGAAACACAGAAATTGCATCGTTATTGAATACAACACGAACCACGAGCACTTTTCTCCATGGGAGTAATGTCTCAAACTGTCTACGCTTTTATCGATTCCTGGGAGACCAGTAGTAGTTTTCGAAACACAATTGGAAGCATTCTGTAATCTGTGGACGTTCAGAGTGTTGATGAAACACAGAAATTGCATCGGTATTGAATACAACACGCACCACGAGCACTTTTCTCCATGTGAGTAATGTCTCAAACTGTCTACGCTTTTATCGATTCCTGGGAGACCAGTAGTAGTTTTCGAAACACAATTGGAAGCATTCTGTAATCTGTGGACGTTCAGAGTGTTGATGAAACACAGAAATTGCATCGGTATTGAATACAACACGCACCACGAGCACTTTTCTCCATGGGAGTAATGTCTCAAACTGTCTACGCTTTTATCGATTCCTGGGAGACCAGTAGTAGTTTTCGAAACACAATTGGAAGCATTCTGTAATCTGTGGACGTTCAGAGTGTTGATGAAACACAGAAATTGCATCGGTATTGAATACAACACGCACCACGAGCACTTTTCTCCATGGGAGTAATGTCTCAAACTGTCTACGCTTTTATAGATTCCTGGGAGACCAGTAGTAGTTTTCGAAACACAATTGTAAGCATTCTGTAATCTGTGGACGTTCAGAGTGTTGATGAAACACAGAAATTGCATCGGTATTGAATACAACACGCACCACGAGCACTTTTCTCCATGGGAGTAATGTCTCAAACTGTCTACACTTTTATCGATTCCTGGGAGACCAGTAGTAGTTTTCGAAACACAATTGGAGGCATTCTGTAATCTGTAGACGTTCAGAGTGTTGATGAAACACAGAAATTGCATCGTTATTGAATACAACACGCACCACGAGCACTTTTCTCCATGGGAGTAATGTCTCAAACTGTCTACGCTTTTATCGATTCCTGGGAGACCAGTAGTAGTTTTCGAAACACAATTGGAAGCATTCTGTAATCTGTGGACGTTCAGAGTGTTGATGAAACACAGAAATTGCATCGTTATTGAATACAACACGCACCACGAGCACTTTTCTCCATGGGAGTAATGTCTCAAACTGTCTACGCTTTTATCGATTCCTGGGAGACCAGTAGTAGTTTTCGAAACACAATTGGAAGCATTCTGTAATCTGTGGACGTTCAGAGTGTTGATGAAACACAGAAATTGCATCGGTATTGAATACAACACGCACCACGAGCACTTTTCTCCATGGGAGTAATGTCTCAAACTGTTTACGCTTTTATCGATTCCTGGGAGACCAGTAGTAGTTTTCGAAACACAATTGGAAGCATTCTGTAATCTGTGGACGTTCAGAGTGTTGATGAAACACAGAAATTGCATCGGTATTGAATACAACACGCACCACGAGCACTTTTCTCCATGGGAGTAATGTCTTTAACTGTCTACGCTTTTATCGATTCCTGGGAGACCAGTAGTAGTTTTCGAAACACAATTGGAAGCATTCTGTAATCTGTGGACGTTCAGAGTGTTGATGAAACACAGAAATTGCATCGGTATTGAATACAACACGCACCACGAGCACTTTTCTCCATGGGAGTAATGTCTCAAACTGTCTACGCTTTTATCGATTCCTGGGAGACCAGTAGTAGTTTTCGAAACACAATTGGAAGCATTCTGTAATCTGTGGACGTTCAGAGTGTTGATGAAACACAGAAATTGCATCGGTATTGAATACAACACGCACCACGAGCACTTTTCTCCATGGGAGTAATGTCTCAAACTGTCTACGCTTTTATCGATTCCTGGGAGACCAGTAGTAGTTTTCGAAACACAATTGGAAGCATTCTGTAATCTGTGGACGTTCAGAGTGTTGATGAAACACAGAAATTGCATCGGTATTGAATACAACACGCACCACGAGCACTTTTCTCCATGGGAGTAATGTCTCAAACTGTCTACGCTTTTATCGATTCCTGGGAGACCAGTAGTAGTTTTCGAAACACAATTGGAAGCATTCTGTAATCTGTGGACGTTCAGAGTGTTGATGAAACACAGAAATTGCATCGTTATTGAATACAACACGCACCACGAGCACTTTTCTCCATGGGAGTAATGTCTCAAACTGTCTACGCTTTTATCGATTCCTGGGAGACCAGTAGTAGTTTTCGAAACACAATTGGAAGCATTCTGTAATCTGTGGACGTTCAGAGTGTTGATGAAACACAGAAATTGCATCGTTATTGAATACAACACGCACCACGAGCACTTTTCTCCATGGGAGTAATGTCTCAAACTGTCTACGCTTTTATCGATTCCTGGGAGACCAGTAGTAGTTTTCGAAACACAATTGGAAGCATTCTGTAATCTGTGGACGTTCAGAGTGTTGATGAAACACAGAAATTGCATCGGTATTGAATACAACACGCACCACGAGCACTTTTCTCCATGGGAGTAATGTCTCAAACTGTTTACGCTTTAATCGATTCCTGGGAGACCAGTAGTAGTTTTCGAAACACAATTGGAAGCATTCTGTAATCTGTGGACGTTCAGAGTGTTGATGAAACACAGAAATTGCATCGGTATTGAATACAACACGCACCACGAGCACTTTTCTCCATGGGAGTAACGTCTCAAACTGTCTACGCTTTTATCGATTCCTGGGAGACCAGTAGTAGTTTTCGAAACACAATTGGAAGCATTCTGTAATCTGTGGACGTTCAGAGTGTTGATGAAACACAGAAATTGCATCGGTATTGAATACAACACGCACCACGAGCACTTTTCTCCATGGGAGTAATGTCTTTAACTGTCTACGCTTTTATCGATTCCTGGGAGACCAGTAGTAGTTTTCGAAACACAATTGGAAGCATTCTGTAATCTGTGGACGTTCAGAGTGTTGATGAAACACATAAATTGCATCGTTATTGAATACAACACGCACCACGAGCACTTTTCTCCATGGGAGTAATGTCTCAAACTGTCTACGCTTTTATCGATTCCTGGGAGACCAGTAGTAGTTTTCGAAACACAATTGGAAGCATTCTGTAATCTGTGGACGTTCAGAGTGTTGATGAAACACAGAAATTGCATCGGTATTGAATACAACACGCACCACGAGCACTTTTCTCCATGGGAGTAATGTCTCAAAGTGTCTACGCTTTTATCGATTCCTGGGAGACCAGTAGTAGTTTTCGAAACACAATTGGAAGCATTCTGTAATCTGTGGACGTTCAGAGTGTTGATGAAACACAGAAATTGCATCGTTATTGAATACAACACGCACCACGAGCACTTTTCTCCATGGGAGTAATGTCTCAAACTGTCTACGCTTTTATCGATTCCTGGGAGACCAGTAGTAGTTTTCGAAACACAATTGGAAGCATTCTGTAATCTGTGGACGTTCAGAGTGTTGATGAAACACAGAAATTGCATCGTTATTGAATACAACACGCACCACGAGCACTTTTCTCCATGGGAGTAATGTCTCAAACTGTCTACGCTTTTATCGATTCCTGGGAGACCAGTAGTAGTTTTCGAAACACAATTGGAAGCATTCTGTAATCTGTGGACGTTCAGAGTGTTGATGAAACACAGAAATTGCATCGGTATTGAATACAACACGCACCACGAGCACTTTTCTCCATGGGAGTAATGTCTCAAACTGTTTACGCTTTTATCGATTCCTGGGAGACCAGTAGTAGTTTTCGAAACACAATTGGAAGCATTCTGTAATCTGTGGACGTTCAGAGTGTTGATGAAACACAGAAATTGCATCGGTATTGAATACAACACGCACCACGAGCACTTTTCTCCATGGGAGTAATGTCTTTAACTGTCTACGCTTTTATCGATTGCTGGGAGACCAGTAGTAGTTTTCGAAACACAATTGGAAGCATTCTGTAATCTGTGGACGTTCAGAGTGTTGATGAAACACAGAAATTGCATCGGTATTGAATACAACACGCACCACGAGCACTTTTCTCCATGGGAGTAATGTCTCAAACTGTCTACGCTTTTATCGATTCCTGGGAGACCAGTAGTAGTTTTCGAAACACAATTGGAAGCATTCTGTAATCTGTGGACGTTCAGAGTGTTGATGAAACACAGAAATTGCATCGGTATTGAATACAACACGCACCACGAGCACTTTTCTCCATGGGAGTAATGTCTCAAACTGTCTACGCTTTTATCGATTCCTGGGAGACCAGTAGTAGTTTTCGAAACACAATTGGAAGCATTCTGTAATCTGTGGACGTTCAGAGTGTTGATGAAACACAGAAATTGCATCGGTATTGAATACAACACGCACCACGAGCACTTTTCTCCATGGGAGTAGTGTCTTTAACTGTCTACGCTTTTATCGATTCCTGGGAGACCAGTAGTAGTTTTCGAAACACAATTGGAAGCATTCTGTAATCTGTGGACGTTCAGAGTGTTGATGAAACACATAAATTGCATCGTTATTGAATACAACACGCACCACGAGCACTTTTCTCCATGGGAGTAATGTCTCAAACTGTCTACGCTTTTATCGATTCCTGGGAGACCAGTAGTAGTTTTCGAAACACAATTGGAAGCATTCTGTAATCTGTGGACGTTCAGAGTGTTGATGAAACACAGAAATTGCATCGGTATTGAATACAACACGCACCACGAGCACTTTTCTCCATGGGAGTAATGTCTCAAACTGTCTACGCTTTTATCGATTCCTGGGAGACCAGTAGTAGTTTTCGAAACACAATTGGAAGCATTCTGTAATCTGTGGACGTTCAGAGTGTTGATGAAACACAGAAATTGCATCGTTATTGAATACAACACGCACCACGAGCACTTTTCTCCATGGGAGTAATGTCTCAAACTGTCTACGCTTTTATCGATTCCTGGGAGACCAGTAGTAGTTTTCGAAACACAATTGGAAGCATTCTGTAATCTGTGGACGTTCAGAGTGTTGATGAAACACAGAAATTGCATCGTTATTGAATACAACACGCACCACGAGCACTTTTCTCCATGGGAGTAATGTCTCAAACTGTCTAGCTTTTATCGATTCCTGGGAGACCAGTAGTAGTTTTCGAAACACAATTGGAAGCAATCTGTAATCTGTGGACGTTCAGAGTGTTGATGAAACACAGAAATTGCATCGGTATTGAATACAAAACGCACCACGAGCACTTTTCTCCATGGGAGTAATGTCTCAAACTGTTTACGCTTTTATCGATTCCTGGGAGACCAGTAGTAGTTTTCGAAACACAATTGGAAGCATTCTGTAATCTGTGGACGTTCAGAGTGTTGATGAAACACAGAAATTGCATCGGTATTGAATACAACACACACCACGAGCACTTTTCTCCATGGGAGTAATGTCTTTAACTGTCTACGCTTTTATCGATTCCTGGGAGACCAGTAGTAGTTTTCGAAACACAATTGGAAGCATTCTGTAATCTGTGGACGTTCAGAGTGTTGATGAAACACAGAAATTGCATCGGTATTGAATACAACACGCACCACGAGCACTTTTCTCCATGGGAGTAATGTCTCAAACTGTCTACGCTTTTATCGATTCCTGGGAGACCAGTAGTAGTTTTCGAAACACAATTGGAAGCATTCTGTAATCTGTGGACGTTCAGAGTGTTGATGAAACACAGAAATTGCATCGGTATTGAATACAACACGCACCACGAGCACTTTTCTCCATGGGAGTAATGTCTCAAACTGTCTACGCTTTTATCGATTCCTGGGAGACCAGTAGTAGTTTTCGAAACACAATTGGAAGCATTCTGTAATCTGTGGACGTTCAGAGTGTTGATGAAACACAGAAATTGCATCGGTATTGAATACAACTCGCACCACGAGCACTTTTCTCCATGGGAGTAATGTCTTTAACTGTCTACGCTTTTATCGATTCCTGGGAGACCAGTAGTAGTTTTCGAAACACAATTGGAAGCATTCTGTAATCTGTGGACGTTCAGAGTGTTGATGAAACACATAAATTGCATCGTTATTGAATACAACACGCACCACGAGCACTTTTCTCCATGGGAGTAATGTCTCAAACTGTCTACGCTTTTATCGATTCCTGGGAGACCAGTAGTAGTTTTCGAAACACAATTGGAAGCATTCTGTAATCTGTGGACGTTCAGAGTGTTGATGAAACACAGAAATTGCATCGGTATTGAATACAACACGCACTACGAGCACTTTTCTCCATGGGAGTAATGTCTCAAACTGTCTACGCTTTTATCGATTCCTGGGAGACCAGTAGTAGTTTTCGAAACACAATTGGAAGCATTCTGTAATCTGTGGACGTTCAGAGTGTTGATGAAACACAGAAATTGCATCGGTATTGAATACAACTCGCACCACCAGCACTTTTCTCCATGGGAGTAATGTCTTTAACTGTCTACGCTTTTATCGATTCCTGGGAGACCAGTAGTAGTTTTCGAAACACAATTGGAAGCATTCTGTAATCTGTTGACGTTCAGAGTGTTGATGAAACACATAAATTGCATCGTTATTGAATACAACACGCACCACGAGCACTTTTCTCCATGGGAGTAATGTCTCAAACTGTCTACGCTTTTATCGATTCCTGGGAGACCAGTAGTAGTTTTCGAAACACAATTGGAAGCATTCTGTAATCTGTGGACGTTCAGAGTGTTGATGAAACACAGAAATTGCATCGGTATTGAATACAACACGCACCACGAGCACTTTTCTCCATGGGAGTAATGTCTCAAACTGT
Source organism: Schistocerca gregaria (assembly GCF_023897955.1). NCBI lineage: Eukaryota > Metazoa > Arthropoda > Insecta > Orthoptera > Acrididae > Schistocerca > Schistocerca gregaria. The sequence continues at coordinate 7,361,429 of NW_026061730.1, forward strand.
CTACGCTTTTATCGATTCCTGGGAGACCAGTAGTAGTTTTCGAAACACAATTGGAAGCATTCTGTAATCTGTGGACGTTCAGAGTGTTGATGAAACACAGAAATTGCATCGGTATTGAATACAACACGCACCACGAGCACATTTCTCCATGGGAGGAATGTCTTTAACTGTCTACGCTTTTATCGATTCCTGGGAGACCAGTAGTAGTTTTCGAAACACAATTGGAAGCATTCTGTAATCTGTGGACGTTCAGAGTGTTGATGAAACACAGAAATTGCATCGTTATTGAATACAACACGCACCACGAGCACTTTTCTCCATGGGAGTAATGTCTCAAACTGTCTACGCTTTTATCGATTCCTGGGAGACCAGTAGTAGTTTTCGAAACACAATTGGAAGCATTCTGTAATCTGTGGACGTTCAGAGTGTTGATGAAACACAGAAATTGCATCGGTATTGAATACAACACGCACCACGAGCACTTTTCTCCGTGGGAGTAATGTCTCAAACTGTCTACGCTTTTATCGATTCCTGGGAGACCAGTAGTAGTTTTCGAAACACAGTTGGAAGCATTCTGTAATCTGTGGACGTTCAGAGTGTTGATGAAACACAGAAATTGCATCGGTATTGAATACAACACGCACCACGAGCACTTTTCTCCATGGGAGTAATGTCTCAAACTGTCTACGCTTTTATCGATTCCTGGGAGACCAGTAGTAGTTTTCGAAACACAATTGGAAGCATTCTGTAATCTGTGGACGTTCAGAGTGTTGATGAAACACAGAAATTGCATCGGTATTGAATACAACACGCACCACGAGCACTTTTCTCCATGTCAGTAATGTCTCAAACTGTCTACGCTTTTATCGATTCCTGGGAGACCAGTAGTAGTTTTCGAAACACAATTGGAAGCATTCTGTAATCTGTGGACGTTCAGAGTGTTGATGAAACACAGAAATTGCATCGGTATTGAATACAACACGCACCACGAGCACTTTTCTCCATGGGAGTAATGTCTCAAACTGTCTACGCTTTTATCGATTCCTGGGAGACCAGTAGTAGTTTTCGAAACACAATTGGAAGCATTCTGTAATCTGTGGACGTTCAGAGTGTTGATGAAACACAGAAATTGCATCGGTATTGATACAACACGCACCACGAGCACTTTTCTCCATGGGAGTAATGTCTTTAACTGTCTACGCTTTTATCGATTCCTGGGAGACCAGTAGTAGTTTTCGAAACACAATTGGAAGCATTCTGTAATCTGTGGACGTTCAGAGTGTTGATGAAACACAGAAATTGCATCGTTATTGAATACAACACGCACCACGAGCACTTTTCTCCATGGGAGTAATGTCTCAAACTGTCTACGCTTTTATCGATTCCTGGGAGACCAGTAGTAGTTTTCGAAACACAATTGGAAGCATTCTGTAATCTGTGGACGTTCAGAGTGTTGATGAAACACAGAAATTGCATCGGTATTGAATACAACACGCACCACGAGCACTTTTCTCCATGGGAGTAATGTCTCAAACTGTCTACGCTTTTATCGATTCCTGGGAGACCAGTAGTAGTTTTCGAAACACAATTGGAAGCATTCTGTAATCTGTGGACGTTCAGAGTGTTGATGAAACACAGAAATTGCATCGGTATTGAATACAACACGCACCACGAGCACTTTTCTCCATGGGAGTAATGTCTCAAACTGTCTACGCTTTTATCGATTCCTGGGAGACCAGTAGTAGTTTTCGAAACACAATTGGAAGCATTCTGTAATCTGTGGTCGTTCAGAGTGTTGATGAAACACAGAAATTGCATCGTTATTGAATACAACACGCACCACGAGCACTTTTCTCCATGGGAGTAATGTCTCAAACTGTCTACGCTTTTATCGATTCCTGGGAGACCAGTAGTAGTTTTCGAAACACAATTGGAAGCATTCTGTAATCTGTGGACGTTCAGAGTGTTGATGAAACACAGAAATTGCATCGGTATTGAATACAACACGCACCACGAGCACTTTTCTCCATGGGAGTAATGTCTCAAACTGTCTACGCTTTTATCGATTCCTGGGAGACCAGTAGTAGTTTTCGAAACACAATTGGAAGCATTCTGTAATCTGTGGACGTTCAGAGTGTTGATGAAACACAGAAATTGCATCGGTATTGAATACAACACGCACCACGAGCACTTTTCTCCATGGGAGTAATGTCTCAAACTGTCTACGCTTTTATCGATTCCTGGGAGACCAGTAGTAGTTTTCGGAACACAATTGGAAGCATTCTGTAATCTGTGGACGTTCAGAGTGTTGATGAAACACAGAAATTGCATCGGTATTGAATACAACACGCACCACGAGCACTTTTCTCCATGGGAGTAATGTCTCAAAGTGTCTACGCTTTTATCGATTCCTGGGAGACCAGTAGTAGTTTTCGAAACACAATTGGAAGCATTCTGTAATCTGTGGACGTTCAGAGTGTTGATGAAACACAGAAATTGCATCGGTATTGAATACAACACGCACCACGAGCACTTTTCTCTATGGGAGTAATGTCTCAAACTGTCTACGCTTTTATCGATTCCTGGGAGACCAGTAGTAGTTTTCGAAACACAATTGGAAGCATTCTGTAATCTGTGGACGTTCAGAGTGTTGATGAAACACAGAAATTGCATCGGTATTGAATACAACACGCACCACAAGCACTTTTCTCCATGGGAGTAATGTCTCAAACTGTCTACGCTTTTATCGATTCCTGGGAGACCAGTAGTAGTTTTCGAAACACAATTGGAAGCATTCTGTAATCTGTGGACGTTCAGAGTGTTGATGAAACACAGAAATTACATCGGTATTGAATACAACACGCACCACGAGCACTTTTCTCCATGGGAGTAATGTCTCAAACTGTCTACGCTTTCATCGATTCCTGGGAGACCAGTAGTAGTTTTCGAAACACAATTGGAAGCATTCTGTAATCTGTGGACGTTCAGAGTGTTGGTGAAACACAGAAATTGCATTGGTATTGAATACAACACGCACCACGAGCACTTTTCTCCATGGGAGTAATGTCTCAAACTGTCTACGCTTTTATCGATTCCTGGGAGACCAGTAGTAGTTTTCGAAACACAGTTGGAAGCATTCTGTAATCTGTGGACGTTCAGAGTGTTGATGAAACACAGAAATTGCATCGGTATTGAATACAACACGCACCACGAGCACTTTTCTCCATGGGAGTAATGTCTCAAACTGTCTACGCTTTTATCGATTCCTGGGAGACCAGTAGTAGTTTTCGAAACACAATTGGAAGCATTCTGTAATCTGTGGACGTTCAGAGTGTTGATGAAACACAGGAATTGCATCGGTATTGAATACAACACGCACCACGAGCACTTTTCTCCATGGGAGTAATGTCTCAAACTGTCTACGCTTTTATCGATTCCTGGGAGACCAGTAGTAGTTTTCGAAATACATTTTGAGGCATTCTGTAATCTGTGGACGTTCAGAGTGTTGATGAAACACAGAAATTGCATCGGTATTGAATACAACACGCACCACGAGCACTTTTCTCCATGGGAGTAATGTCTCAAACTGTCTACGCTTTTATCGATTCCTGGGAGACCAGTAGTAGTTTTCGAAATACATTTGGAAGCATTCTGTAATCTGTGGACGTTCAGAGTGTTGATGAAACACAGAAATTGCATCGGTATTGAATACAACACGCACCATGCGCACTTTTCTCCATGGGAGTAATGTCTCAAACTGTCTACGCTTTTATCGATTGCTGGCAGACCAGTAGTGGTTTTCGAAATACATTTTGAGGCATTCTGTAATCTGTGGACGTTCAGAGTGTTGATGAAACACAGAAATTGCATCGGTATTGAATACAACACGCACCACGAGCACTTTTCTCCATGGGAGTAATGTCTCATACTGTCTACGCTTTTATCGATTCCTGGGAGACCAGTAGTAGTTTTCGAAACACAATTGGAGGCATTCTGTAATCTGTAGACGTTCAGAGTGTTGATGAAACACAGAAATTGCATCGGTATTGAATACAACACGCACCATGCGCACTTTTCTCCATGTGAGTAATGTCCCAAACTGTCTACGCTTTTATCGAATCCTGGGAGACCAGTAGTAGTTTTCGAAACACAATTGGAAGCATTCTGTAATCTGTGGACGTTCAGAGTGTTGATGAAACACAGAAATTGCATCGGTATTGAATACAACACGCACCACGAGCACTTTTCTCCATGGGAGTAATGTCTCAAACTGTCTACGCTTTTATCGATTCCAGGGAGACCAGTAGTAGTTTTCGAAATACATTTGGAGGCATTCTGTAATCTGTGGACGTTCAGAGTGTTGATGAAACACAGAAATTGCATCGGTATTGAATACAACACGCACCACGAGCACTTTTCTCCATGGGAGTAATGTCTCAAACTATCTACGCTTTTATCGATTCCTGGGAGGCCAGTAGTAGTTTTCGAAACACAATTGGAAGCATTCTGTAATCTGTGGACGTTCAGAGTGTTGATGAAATACAGAAATTGCATCGGTATTTAATACAACACGCACCACGAGCACTTTTCTCCATGGGAGTAATGTCTCAAAATGTCTACGCTTTTATCGATTTCTGGGAGACCAGTAGTAGTTTTCGAAACACAATTGGAAGCAAACTGTAATCTGTGGACGTTCAGAGTGTTGATGAAACACAGAAATTGCATCGGTATTGAATACAACACGCACCACGAGCACTTTTCTCCATGGGAGTAATGTCTCAAACTGTCTACGCTTTTATCGATTCCTGGGAGACCAGTAGTAGTTTTCGAAACACAGTTGGAAGCATTCTGTAATCTGTGGACGTTCAGAGTGTTGATGAAACACAGAAATTGCATCATTATTGAGTACAACACGAACCACGAGCACTTTTCTCCATGGGAGTAATGTCTCAAACTGTCTACGCTTTTATCGATTCCTGGGAGACCAGTAGTAGTTTTCGAAACACAATTGGAAGCATTCTGTAATCTGTGGACGTTCAGAGTGTTGATGAAACACAGAAATTGCATCGGTATTGAATACAACATGCACCATGCGCACTTTTCTCCATGTGAGTAATGTCTCAAACTGTCTACGCTTTTATCGATTCCTGGGAGACCAGTAGTAGTTTTCGAAACACAATTGGAAGCATTCTGTAATCTGTGGACGTTCAGAGTGTTGATGAAACACAGAAATTGCATCGGTATTGAATACAACACGCACCACGAGCACTTTTCTCCATGGGAGTAATGTCTCAAACTGTCTACGCTTTTATCGATTCCTGGGAGACCAGTAGTAGTTTTCGAAACACAATTGGAAGCATTCTGTAATCTGTGGACGTTCAGAGTGTTGATGAAACACAGAAATTGCATCGGTATTGAATACAACACGCACCACGAGCACTTTTCTCCATGGGAGTAATGTCTCAAACTGTCTACGCTTTTATAGATTCCTGGGAGACCAGTAGTAGTTTTCGAAACACAATTGGAAGCATTCTGTAATCTGTGGACGTTCAGAGTGTTGATGAAACACAGAAATTGCATCGGTATTGAATACAACACGCACCACGAGCACTTTTCTCCATGGGAGTAATGTCTCAAACTGTCTACACTTTTATCGATTCCTGGGAGACCAGTAGTAGTTTTCGAAACACAATTGGAGGCATTCTGTAATCTGTGGACGTTCAGAGTGTTGATGAAACACAGAAATTGCATCGGTATTGAATACAACACGCACCACGAGCACTTTTCTCCATGTGAGTAATGTCCCAAACTGTCTACGCTTTTATCGATTCCTGGGAGACCAGTAGTAGCTTTCGAAACACAATTGGAAGCATTCTGTAATCTGTGGACGTTCAGAGTGTTGATGAAACACTGAAACTGCATCGGTATTGAATACAACACGCACCACCAACACTTTTCTCCATGGGAGTAATGTCTCAAACTGTCTACGCTTTTATCGATTCCTGGGAGACCAGTAGTAGTTTTCGAAATACATTTGGAGGCATTCTGTAATCTGTGGACGTTCAGAGTGTTGATGTAACACAGAAATTGCATCGGTCTTGAATACAACACGCACCACGAGCACTTTTCTCCATGGGAGTAATGTCTCAAACTGTCTACGCTTTTATCGATTCCTGGGAGACCAGTAGTAGTTTTCGAAACACAATTGGAAGCATTCTGTAACCTGTGGACGTTCAGAGTGTTGATGAAACACAGAAATTGCATCGGTATTGAATACAACACGCACCACGAGCACTTTTCTCCATGGGAGTAATGTCTCAAACTGTCTACGCTTTTATCGATTCCTGGGAGACCAGTAGTAGTTTTCGAAACACAATTGGAAGCATTCTGTAATCTGTGGACGTTCAGAGTGTTGATGAAACACAGAAATTGCATCGGTATTGAATACAACACGCACCACGAGGACTTTTCTCCATGGGAGTATTGTCTCAAATTGTCTACGCTTTTATCGATTCCTGGGAGACCAGTAGTAGTTTTCGAAATACATTTGGAGGCATTCTGTAATCTGTGGACGTTCAGAGTGTTGATGAAACACAGAAATTGCATCGGTATTGAATACAACACGCACCACGAGCACTTTTCTCCATGAGAGTAATGTCTCAAACTGTCTACGCTTTTATCGATTTCTGGGAGACCAGTAGTAGTTTTCGAAACACAATTGGAAGCATTCTGTAATCTGTGGACGTTCAGAGTGTTGATGAAACACAGAAATTGCATCGGTATTGAATACAACACGCACCACAAGCACTTTTCTCCATGGGAGTAATGTCTCAAACTGTCTACGCTTTTATCGATTCCAGGGAGACCAGTAGTAGTTTTCGAAACACAATTGGAGGCATTCTGTAATCTGTAGACGTTCAGAGTGTTGATGAAACACAGAAATTGCATCGGTATTGAATACAACACGCACCATGCGCACTTTTCTCCATGTGAGTAATGTCCCAAACTGTCTACGCTTTTTTCGATTCCTGGGAGACCAGTAGTAGTTTTCGAAACACAATTGGAAGCATTCTGTAATCTGTGGACGTTCAGAGTGTTGATGAAACACAGAAATTGCATCGTTATTGAATACAACACGCACCACGAGCACTTTTCTCCATGGGAGTAATGTCCCAAACTGTCTACACTTTTATCGATTCCTGGGAGACCAGTTGTAGTTTTCGAAACACAATTGGAGGCATTCTGTAATCTGTAGACGTTCAGAGTGTTGATGAAACACAGAAATTGCATCGGTATTGAATACAACACGCACCATGCGCACTTTTCTCCATGTGAGTAATGTCCCAAACTGTCTACGCTTTTATCGATTCCTGGGAGACCAGTAGTAGTTTTCGAAACACAATTGGAAGCATTCTGTAATCTTTGGACGTTCAGAGTGTTGATGAAACACAGAAATTGCATCGGTATTGAATACAACACGCACCACGAGCACTTTTCTCCATGGGAGTAATGTCTCAAACTGTCTACGCTTTTATCGATTCCTGGGAGACCAGTAGTAGTTTTCGAAACACAATTGGAAGCATTCTGTAATCTGTGGACGTTCAGAGTGTTGATGAAACACAGAAATTGCATCGGTATTGAATACAACACGCACCACGAGCACTTTTCTCCATGGGAGTAATGTCTCAAACTGTCTACGCTTTTATCGATTCCTGGGAGACCAGTAGTAGTTTTCGAAATACATTTTGAGGCATTCTGTAATCTGTGGACGTTCAGAGTGTTGATGAAACACAGAAATTGCATCGGTATTGAATACAACACGCACCATGCACACTTTTCTCCATGTGAGTAATGTCTCAAACTGTTTACGCTTTTATCGATTCCTGGGAGACCAGTAGTAGTTTTCGAAACACAATTGGAAGCATTCTGTAATCTGTGGACGTTCAGAGTGTTGATGAAACACAGAAATTGCATCGGTATTGAATACAACACGCACCACGAGCACTTTTCTCCATGGGAGTAATGTCTCAAACTGTCTACGCTTTTATCGATTCCTGGGAGACCAGTAGTAGTTTTCGAAACACAATTGGAAGCATTCTGTAATCTGTGGACGTTCAGAGTGTTGATGAAACACAGAAATCGCATCGGTATTGAATACAACACGCACCACGAGCACTTTTCTCCATGGGAGTAATGTCTCAAACTGTCTACGCTTTTATCGATTCCTGGGAGACCAGTAGTAGTTTTCGAAACACAATTGGAAGCATTCTGTAATCCGTGGACGTTCAGAGTGTTGATGAAACACAGAAATTGCATCGGTATTGAATACAACACGCACCACGAGCACTTTTCTCCATGGGAGTAATGTCTCAAACTGTCTACGCTTTTATCGATTCCTGGGAGACCAGTAGTAGTTTTCGAAACACAATTGGAAGCATTCTGTAATCTGTGGACGTTCAGAGTGTTGATAAAACACATAAATTGCATCGGTATTGAATACAACACGCACCACGAGCACTTTTCTCCATGGGAGTAATGTCTCAAACTGTCTACGATTTTATCGATTCCTGGGAGACCAGTAGTAGTTTTCGAAACACAATTGGAAGCATTCTGTAATCTTTGGACGTTCAGAGTGTTGATGAAACACAGAAATTGCATCGGTATTGAATACAACACGCACCACGAGCACTTTTCTCCATGGGAGTAATGTCTCAAACTGTCTACGCTTTTATCGATTCCTGGGAGACCAGTAGTAGTTTTCGAAATACATTTGGAGGCATTCTGTATTCTGTGGACGTTGAGAGTGTTGATGAAACACAGAAATTGCATCGGTATTGAATACAACACGCACCACGAGCACTTTTCTCCATGGGAGTAATGTCTCAAACTGTCTACGCTTTTATCGATTCCTGGGAGACCAGTCGTAGTTTTCGAAACACAATTGGAAGCATTCTGTAATCTGTGGACGTTCAGAGTGTTGGTGAAACACAGAAATTGCATCGGTATTGAATACAACATGCACCACGAGCACTTTTCTCCATGGGAGTAATGTCTCAAACTGTCTACGCTTTTATCGATTCCTGGGAGACCAGTAGTAGTTTTCGAAACACAATTGGAAGCATTCTGTAATCTGTGGACGTTCAGAGTGTTGATGAAACACAGAAATTGCATCGGTATTGAATACAACACGCACCACGAGCACTTTTCTCCATGGGAGTAATGTCTCAAACTGTCTACGCTTTTATCGATTCCTGGGAGACCAGTAGTAGTTTTCGAAATACATTTTGAGGCATTCTGTAATCTGTGGACGTTCAGAGTGTTGATGAAACACAGAAATTGCATCGGTATTGAATACAACACGCACCATGCACACTTTTCTCCATGTGAGTAATGTCTCAAACTGTTTACGCTTTTATCGATTCCTGGGAGACCAGTAGTAGTTTTCGAAACACAATTGGAAGCATTCTGTAATCTGTGGACGTTCAGAGGTTGATGAAACACAGAAATTGCATCGGTATTGAATACAACACGCACCACGAGCACTTTTCTCCATGGGAGTAATGTCTCAAACTGTCTACGCTTTACACTAGATCGCGTGTTCCAGTAGTAGTTTTCGAAACACAATTGGAAGCATTCTGTAATCTGTGGACGTTCAGAGTGTTGATGAAACACAGAAATTGCATCGGTATTGAATACAACACGCACCACGAGCACTTTTCTCCATGGGAGTAATGTCTCAAACTGTCTACGCTTTTATCGATTCCTGGGAGACCAGTAGTAGTTTTCGAAACACAATTGGAAGCATTCTGTAATCTGTGGACGTTCAGAGTGTTGATGAAACACAGAAATTGCATCGGTATTGAATACAACACGCACCACGAGCACTTTTCTCCATGGGAGTAATGTCTCAAACTGTCTACGCTTTTATCGATTCCTGGGAGACCAGTAGTAGTTTTCGAAACACAATTGGAAGCATTCTGTAATCTGTGGACGTTCAGAGTGTTGATGAAACACAGAAATTGCATCGGTATTGAATACAACACGCACCACGAGCACTTTTCTCCATGGGAGTAATGTCTCAAACTGTCTACGCTTTTATCGATTCCTGGGAGACCAGTAGTAGTTTTCGAAACACAATTGGAAGCATTCTGTAATCTGTGGACGTTCAGAGTGATGATGAAACACAGAAATCGCATCGGTATTGAATACAACACGCACCACGAGCACTTTTCTCCATGGGAGTAATGTCTCAAACTGTCTACGCTTTTATCGATTCCTGGGAGACCAGTAGTAGTTTTCGAAACACAATTGGAAGCATTCTGTAATCCGTGGACGTTCAGAGTGTTGATGAAACACAGAAATTGCATCGGTATTGAATACAACACGCACCACGAGCACTTTTCTCCATGGGAGTAATGTCTCAAACTGTCTACGCTTTTATCGATTCCTGGGAGACCAGTAGTAGTTTTCGAAACACAATTGGAAGCATTCTGTAATCTGTGGACGTTCAGAGTGATGATGAAACACAGAAATCGCATCGGTATTGAATACAACACGCACCACGAGCACTTTTCTCCATGGGAGTAATGTCTCAAACTGTCTACGCTTTTATCGATTCCTGGGAGACCAGTAGTAGTTTTCGAAACACAATTGGAAGCATTCTGTAAGCTGTGGACGTTCAGAGTGTTGATGAAACACAGAAATTGCATCGGTATTGAATACAACACGCACCACGAGCACTTTTCTCCATGGGAGTAATGTCTTTAACTGTCTACGCTGTTATCGATTCCTGGGAGACCAGTAGTAGTTTTCGAAACACAATTGGAAGCATTCTGTAATCTGTGGACGTTCAGAGTGTTGATGAAACACAGAAATCGCATCGGTATTGAATACAACACGCACCACGAGCACTTTTCTCCATGGGAGTAATGTCTTTAACTGTCTACGCTGTTATCGATTCCTGGGAGACCAGTAGTAGTTTTCGAAACACAATTGGAAGCATTCTGTAATCTGTGGACGTTCAGAGTGATGATGAAACACAGAAATCGCATCGGTATTGAATACAACACGCACCACGAGCACTTTTCTCCATGGGAGTAATGTCTTTAACTGTCTACGCTGTTATCGATTCCTGGGAGACCAGTAGTAGTTTTCGAAACACAATTGGAAGCATTCTGTAATCTGTGGACGTTCAGAGTGTTGATGAAACACAGAAATTGCATCGGTATTGAATACAACACGCACCACGAGCACTTTTCTCCATGGGAGTAATGTCTTTAACTGTCTACGCTGTTATCGATTCCTGGGAGACCAGTAGTAGTTTTCGAAACACAATTGGAAGCATTCTGTAATCTGTGGACGTTCAGAGTGTTGATGAAACACAGAAATTGCATCGGTATTGAATACAACACGCACCACGAGCACTTTTCTCCATGGGAGTAATGTCTTTAACTGTCTACGCTGTTATCGATTCCTGGGAGACCAGTAGTAGTTTTCGAAACACAATTGGAAGCATTCTGTAATCCGTGGACGTTCAGAGTGTTGATGAAACACAGAAATTGCATCGGTATTGAATACAACACGCACCACGAGCACTTTTCTCCATGGGAGTAATGTCTCAAACTGTCTACGCTTTTATCGATTCCTGGGAGACCAGTAGTAGTTTTCGAAACACAATTGGAAGCATTCTGTAATCTGTGGACGTTCAGAGTGTTGATGAAACACAGAAATTGCATCGGTATTGAATACAACACGCACCACGAGCACTTTTCTCCATGGGAGTAATGTCTTTAACTGTCTACGCTGTTATCGATTCCTGGGAGACCAGTAGTAGTTTTCGAAACACAATTGGAAGCATTCTGTAATCCGTGGACGTTCAGAGTGTTGATGAAACACAGAAATTGCATCGGTATTGAATACAACACGCACCACGAGCACTTTTCTCCATGGGAGTAATGTCTCAAACTGTCTACGCTTTTATCGATTCCTGGGAGACCAGTAGTAGTTTTCGAAACACAATTGGAAGCATTCTGTAATCTGTGGACGTTCAGAGTGATGATGAAACACAGAAATCGCATCGGTATTGAATACAACACGCACCACGAGCACTTTTCTCCATGGGAGTAATGTCTCAAACTGTCTACGCTTTTATCGATTCCTGGGAGACCAGTAGTAGTTTTCGAAACACAATTGGAAGCATTCTGTAAGCTGTGGACGTTCAGAGTGTTGATGAAACACAGAAATTGCATCGGTATTGAATACAACACGCACCACGAGCACTTTTCTCCATGGGAGTAATGTCTTTAACTGTCTACGCTGTTATCGATTCCTGGGAGACCAGTAGTAGTTTTCGAAACACAATTGGAAGCATTCTGTAATCTGTGGACGTTCAGAGTGTTGATGAAACACAGAAATCGCATCGGTATTGAATACAACACGCACCACGAGCACTTTTCTCCATGGGAGTAATGTCTCAAACTGTCTACGCTTTTATCGATTCCTGGGAGACCAGTAGTAGTTTTCGAAACACAATTGGAAGCATTCTGTAATCTGTGGACGTTCAGAGTGTTGATGAAACACAGAAATTGCATCGGTATTGAATACAACACGCACCACGAGCACTTTTCTCCATGGGAGTAATGTCTCAAACTGTCTACGCTTTTATCGATTCCTGGGAGACCAGTAGTAGTTTTCGAAACACAATTGGAAGCATTCTGTAATCTGTGGACGTTCAGAGTGTTGATGAAACACAGAAATTGCATCGGTATTGAATACAACACGCACCACGAGCACTTTTCTCCATGGGAGTAATGTCTCAAACTGTCTACGCTTTTATCGATTCCTGGGAGACCAGTAGTAGTTTTCGAAACACAATTGGAAGCATTCTGTAATCTGTGGACGTTCAGAGTGATGATGAAACACAGAAATCGCATCGGTATTGAATACAACACGCACCACGAGCACTTTTCTCCATGGGAGTAATGTCTCAAACTGTCTACGCTTTTATCGATTCCTGGGAGACCAGTAGTAGTTTTCGAAACACAATTGGAAGCATTCTGTAATCCGTGGACGTTCAGAGTGTTGATGAAACACAGAAATTGCATCGGTATTGAATACAACACGCACCACGAGCACTTTTCTCCATGGGAGTAATGTCTCAAACTGTCTACGCTTTTATCGATTCCTGGGAGACCAGTAGTAGTTTTCGAAACACAATTGGAAGCATTCTGTAATCTGTGGACGTTCAGAGTGATGATGAAACACAGAAATCGCATCGGTATTGAATACAACACGCACCACGAGCACTTTTCTCCATGGGAGTAATGTCTCAAACTGTCTACGCTTTTATCGATTCCTGGGAGACCAGTAGTAGTTTTCGAAACACAATTGGAAGCATTCTGTAATCTGTGGACGTTCAGAGTGTTGATGAAACACAGAAATTGCATCGGTATTGAATACAACACGCACCACGAGCACTTTTCTCCATGGGAGTAATGTCTCAAACTGTCTACGCTTTTATCGATTCCTGGGAGACCAGTAGTAGTTTTCGAAACACAATTGGAAGCATTCTGTAATCCGTGGACGTTCAGAGTGTTGATGAAACACAGAAATTGCATCGGTATTGAATACAACACGCACCACGAGCACTTTTCTCCATGGGAGTAATGTCTCAAACTGTCTACGCTTTTATCGATTCCTGGGAGACCAGTAGTAGTTTTCGAAACACAATTGGAAGCATTCTGTAATCTGTGGACGTTCAGAGTGTTGATGAAACACAGAAATTGCATCGGTATTGAATACAACACGCACCACGAGCACTTTTCTCCATGGGAGTAATGTCTCAAACTGTCTACGCTTTTATCGATTCCTGGGAGACCAGTAGTAGTTTTCGAAACACAATTGGAAGCATTCTGTAATCTGTGGACGTTCAGAGTGTTGATGAAACACAGAAATTGCATCGGTATTGAATACAACACGCACCACGAGCACCTTTCTCCATGGGAGTAATGTCTCAAACTGTCTACGCTTTTATCGATTCCTGGGAGACCAGTAGTAGTTTTCGAAACACAATTGGAAGCATTCTGTAATCTGTGGACGTTCAGAGTGTTGATGAAACACAGAAATTGCATCGGTATTGAATACAACACGCACCACGAGCACTTTTCTCCATGGGAGTAATGTCTCAAACTGTCTACGCTTTTATCGATTCCTGGGAGACCAGTAGTGGTTTTCGAAACACAATTGGAAGCATTCTGTAATCTGTGGACGTTCAGAGTGTTGATGAAACACAGAAATTGCATCGGTATTGAATACAACACGCACCACGAGCACTTTTCTCCATGGGAGTAATGTCTCAAACTGTCTACGCTTTTATCGATTCCTGGGAGACCAGTAGTAGTTTTCGAAACACAATTGGAAGCATTCTGTAATCTGTGGACGTTCAGAGTGTTGATGAAACACAGAAATTGCATCGGTATTGAATACAACACGTACCACGAGCACTTTTCTCCATGGGAGTAATGTCTCAAACTGTCTACGCTTTTATCGATTCCTGGGAGACCAGTAGTAGTTTTCGAAACACAATTGGAAGCATTCTGTAAGCTGTGGACGTTCAGAGTGTTGATGAAACACAGAAATTGCATCGGTATTGAATACAACACGCACCACGAGCACTTTTCTCCATGGGAGTAATGTCTTTAACTGTCTACGCTTTTATCGATTCCTGGGAGACCAGTAGTAGTTTTCGAAACACAATTGGAAGCATTCTGTAATCTGTGGACGATCAGAGTGTTGATGAAACACAGAAATCGCATCGGTATTGAATACAACACGCACCACGAGCACTTTTCTCCATGGGAGTAATGTCTCAAACTGTCTACGCTTTTATCGATTCCTGGGAGACCAGTAGTAGTTTTCGAAACACAATTGGAAGCATTCTGTAATCTGTGGACGTTCAGAGTGTTGATGAAACACAGAAATTGCATCGGTATTGAATACAACACGCACCACGAGCACTTTTCTCCATGGGAGTAATGTCTCAAACTGTCTACGCTTTTATCGATTCCTGGGAGACCAGTAGTAGATTTCGAAACACAATTGGAAGCATTCTGTAATCTGTGGACGTTCAGAGTGTTGATGAAACACAGAAATTGCATCGGTATTGAATACAACACGCACCACGAGCTCTTTTCTCCATGGGAGTAATGTCTCAAACTGTCTACGCTTTTATCGATTCCTGGGAGACCAGTAGTAGTTTTCGAAACACAATTGGAGGCATTCTGTAATCTGTAGACGTTCAGAGTGTTGATGAATCACAGAAATTGCATCGGTATTGAATACAACACGCACCATGCGCACTTTTCTCCATTTGAGTAATGTCTCAAACTGTCTACGCTTTTATCGATTCCTGGGAGACCAGTAGTAGTTTTCGAAACACAATTGGAAGCATTCTGTAATCTGTGGACGTTCAGAGTGTTGATGAAACACAGAAATTGCATCGGTATTGAATACAACACGCACCACGAGCACTTTTCTCCATGGGAGTAATGTCTCAAACTGTCTACGCTTTTATCGATTCCTGGGAGACCAGTAGTAGTTTTCGAAACACAATTGGAAGCATTCTGTAATCTGTGGACGTTCAGAGTGTTGGTGAAACACAGAAATTGCATCGGTATTGAATACAACACGCACCACGAGCACTTTTCTCCATGGGAGTAATGTCTCAAACTGTCTACGCTTTTATCGATCCCTGGGAGACCAGTAGTAGTTTTCGAAACACAATTGGAAGCATTCTGTAATCTGTGGACGTTCAGAGTGTTGATGAAACACAGAAATTGCATCGGTATTGAATACAACACGCACCACGAGCACTTTTCTCCATGGGAGTAATGTCTCAAACTGTCTACGCTTTTATCGATTCCTGGGAGACCAGTAGTAGTTTTCGAAACACAATTGGAAGCATTCTGTAATCTGTGGACGTTCAGAGTGTTGATGAAACACAGAAATTGCATCGGTATTGAATACAACACGCACCACGAGCACTTTTCTCCATGGGAGTAATGTCTCAAACTGTCTACGCTTTTATCGATTCCTGGGAGACCAGTAGTAGTTTTCGAAACACAATTGGAAGCATTCTGTAATCTGTGGACGTTCAGAGTGTTGATGAAACACAGAAATTGCATCGGTATTGAATACAACACGCACCACGAGCACTTTTCTCCATGGGAGTAATGTCTCAAACTGTCTACGCTTTTATCGATTCCTGGGAGACCAGTAGTAGTTTTCGAAACACAATTGGAAGCATTCTGTAATCTGTGGACGTTCAGAGTGTTGATGAAACACAGAAATTGCATCGGTATTGAATACAACACGCACCACGAGCACTTTTCTCCATGGGAGTAATGTCTCAAACTGTCTACGCTTTTATCGATTCCTGGGAGACCAGTTGTAGTTTTCGAAACACAATTGGAAGCATTCTGTAATCTGTAGACGTTCAGAGTGTTGATGAAACACAGAAATTGCATCGGTATTGAATACAACAGGCACCATGCGCACTTTTCTCCATGGGAGTAATGTCTCAAACTGTCTACGCTTTTATCGATTCCTGGGAGACCAGTAGTAGTTTTCGAAACACAATTGGAAGCATTCTGTAATCTGTGGACGTTCAGAGTGTTGATGAAACACAGAAATTGCATCGGGATTGAATACAACACGCACCATGCGCACTTTTCTCCATGGGAGTAATGTCTCAAAAGGTCTGCGCTTTTATCGATTCCTGGGAGACCGGTAGTAGTTTTCGAAACACATTTGGAGGCATTCTGTAATCTGTAGACGTTCAGAGTGTTGATGAAACACAGAAATTGCATCGGTATTGAATACAACACGCACCATGCGCACTTTTCTCCATGTGAGTAATGTCCCAAACTGTCTACGCTTTTTTCGATTCCTGGGAGACCAGTAGTAGTTTTCGAAACACAATTGGAAGCATTCTGTAATCTGTGGACGTTCAGAGTGTTGATGAAACACAGAAATTGCATCGGTATTGAATACAACACGCACCACGAGCACTTTTCTCCATGGGAGTAATGTCTCAAACTGTCTACGCTTTCATCGATTTCTGGGAGACCAGTAGTAGTTTTCGAAATACATTTGGAGGCATTCTGTAATCTGTGGACGTTCAGAGTGTTGATGAAACACAGAAATTGCATCGTTATTGAATACAACACGCACTACGAGCACTTTTCTCCATGGGAGTAATGTCCCAAACTGTCTACGCTTTTATCGATTCCTGGGAGACCAGTAGTGGTTTTCGAAATACATTTTGAGGCATTCTGTAATCTGTGGACATTCAGAGTGTTGATGAAACACAGAAATTGCATCGGTTTTGAATACAACACGCACCACGAGCACTTTTCTCCATGTGAGTAATGTCTCAAACTGTCTACACTTTTATCGATTCCTGGGAGACCAGTTGTAGTTTTCGAAACACAATTGGAGGCATTCTGTAATCTGTAGACGTTCAGAGTGTTGATGAAACACAGAAATTGCATCGGTATTGAATACAACACGCACCATGCGCACTTTTCTCCATGTGAGTAATGTCCCAAACTGTCTACGCTTTTATCGATTCCTGGGAGACCAGTAGTAGTTTTCGAAACACAATTGGAAGCATTCTGTAATCTTTGGACGTTCAGAGTGTTGATGAAACACAGAAATTGCATCGGTATTGAATACAACACGCACCACGAGCACTTTTCTCCATGGGAGTAATGTCTCAAACTGTCTACGCTTTTATCGATTCCTGGGAGACCAGTAGTAGTTTTCGAAATACAATTGGAGGCATTCTGTAATCTGTGGACGTTGAGAGTGTTGATGAAACACAGAAATTGCATCGGTATTGAATACAACACGCACCACGAGCACTTTTCTCCATGGGAGTAATGTCTCAAACTGTCTACGCTTTTATCGATTCCTGGGAGACCAGTAGTAGTTTTCGAAACACAATTGGAAGCATTCTGTAATCTGTGGACGTTCAGAGTGTTGATGAAACACAGAAATTGCATCGTTATTGAATACAACACGCACCACGAGCACTTTTCTCCATGGGAGTAATGTCTCAAACTGTCTACGCTTTTATCGATTCCTGGGAGACCAGTAGTAGTTTTCGAAACACAATTGGAAGCATTCTGTAATCTGTGGACGTTCAGAGTGTTGATGAAACACAGAAATTGCATCGGTATTGAATACAACACGCACCACGAGGACTTTTCTCCATGGGAGTAATGTCTCAAACTGTCTACGCTTTTATCGATTCCTGGGAGACCAGTAGTAGTTTTCGAAATACATTTTGAGGCATTCTGTAATCTGTGGACGTTCAGAGTGTTGATGAAACACAGAAATTGCATCGGTATTGAATACAACACGCACCATGCACACTTTTCTCCATGTGAGTAATGTCTCAAACTTTTTACGCTTTTATCGATTCCTGGGAGACCAGTAGTAGTTTTCGAAACACAATTGGAAGCATTCTGTAATCTGTGGACGTTCAGAGTGTTGATGAAACACAGAAATTGCATCGGTATTGAATACAACACGCACCACGAGCACTTTTCTCCATGGGAGTAATGTCTCAAACTGTCTACGCTTTTATCGATTCCTGGGAGACCAGTAGTAGTTTTCGAAACACAATTGGAAGCATTCTGTAATCTGTGGACGTTCAGAGTGTTGATGAAACACAGAAATCGCATCGGTATTGAATACAACACGCACCACGAGCACTTTTCTCCATGGGAGTAATGTCTCAAACTGTCTACGCTTTTATCGATTCCTGGGAGACCAGTAGTAGTTTTCGAAACACAATTGGAAGCATTCTGTAATCCGTGGACGTTCAGAGTGTTGATGAAACACAGAAATTGCATCGGTATTGAATACAACACGCACCACGAGCACTTTTCTCCATGGGAGTAATGTCTCAAACTGTCTACGCTTTTATCGATTCCTGGGAGACCAGTAGTAGTTTTCGAAACACAATTGGAAGCATTCTGTAATCTGTGGACGTTCAGAGTGTTGATAAAACACATAAATTGCATCGGTATTGAATACAACACGCACCACGAGCACTTTTCTCCATGGGAGTAATGTCTCAAACTGTCTACGCTTTTATCGATTCCTGGGAGACCAGTAGTAGTTTTCGAAACACAATTGGAAGCATTCTGTAATCTGTGGACGTTCAGAGTGTTGATGAAACACAGAAATTGCATCGGTATTGAATACAACACGCACCACGAGGACTTTTCTCCATGGGAGTAATGTCTCAAACTGTCTACGCTTTTATCGATTCCTGGGAGACCAGTAGTAGTTTTCGAAACACAATTGGAAGCATTCTGTAATCTGTGGACGTTCAGAGTGTTGATGAAACACAGAAATTGCATCGGTATTGAATACAACACGCACCACGAGCACTTTTCTCCATGGGAGTAATGTCTCAAACTGTCTACGCTTTTATCGATTCCTGGGAGACCAGTAGTAGTTTTCGAAACACAATTGGAAGCATTCTGTAATCTGTGGACGTTCAGAGTGTTGATGAAACACAAAAATTGCATCGGTATTGAATACAACACGCACCACGAGCACTTTTCTCCATGGGAGTAATGTCTCAAACTGTCTACGCTTTTATCGATTCCTGGGAGACCAGTAGTAGTTTTCGAAACACAATTGTAAGCATTCTGTAATCTGTGGACGTTCAGAGTGTTGATGAAACACAGAAATTGCATCGGTATTGAATACAACACGCACCATGCGCACTTTTCTCCATGTGAGTAATGTCCCAAACTGTCTACGCTTTTTTCGATTCCTGGGAGACCAGTAGTAGTTTTCGAAACACAATTGGAAGCATTCTGTAATCTGTGGACGTTCAGAGTGTTGATGAAACACAGAAATTGCATCGGTATTGAATACAACACGCACCACGAGCACTTTTCTCCATGGGAGTAATGTCTCAAACTGTCTACGCTTTCATCGATTTCTGGGAGACCAGTAGTAGTTTTCGAAATACATTTGGAGGCATTCTGTAATCTGTGGACGTTCAGAGTGTTGATGAAACACAGAAATTGCATCGTTATTGAATACAACACGCACTACGAGCACTTTTCTCCATGGGAGTAATGTCCCAAACTGTCTACGCTTTTATCGATTCCTGGGAGACCAGTAGTGGTTTTCGAAATACATTTTGAGGCATTCTGTAATCTGTGGACGTTCAGAGTGTTGATGAAACACAGAAATTGCATCGGTATTGAATACAACACGCACCACGAGCACTTTTCTCCATGTGAGTAATGTCTCAAACTGTCTACACTTTTATCGATTCCTGGGAGACCAGTTGTAGTTTTCGAAACACAATTGGAGGCATTCTGTAATCTGTAGACGTTCAGAGTGTTGATGAAACACAGAAATTGCATCGGTATTGAATACAACACGCACCATGCGCACTTTTCTCCATGTGAGTAATGTCCCAAACTGTCTACGCTTTTATCGATTCCTGGGAGACCAGTAGTAGTTTTCGAAACACAATTGGAAGCATTCTGTAATCTTTGGACGTTCAGAGTGTTGATGAAACACAGAAATTGCATCGGTATTGAATACAACACGCACCACGAGCACTTTTCTCCATGGGAGTAATGTCTCAAACTGTCTACGCTTTTATCGATTCCTGGGAGACCAGTAGTAGTTTTCGAAATACAATTGGAGGCATTCTGTAATCTGTGGACGTTGAGAGTGTTGATGAAACACAGAAATTGCATCGGTATTGAATACAACACGCACCACGAGCACTTTTCTCCATGGGAGTAATGTCTCAAACTGTCTACGCTTTTATCGATTCCTGGGAGACCAGTAGTAGTTTTCGAAACACAATTGGAAGCATTCTGTAATCTGTGGACGTTCAGAGTGTTGATGAAACACAGAAATTGCATCGTTATTGAATACAACACGCACCACGAGCACTTTTCTCCATGGGAGTAATGTCTCAAACTGTCTACGCTTTTATCGATTCCTGTGAGACCAGTAGTAGTTTTCGAAACACAATTGGAAGCATTCTGTAATCTGTGGACGTTCAGAGTGTTGATGAAACACAGAAATTGCATCGGTATTGAATACAACACGCACCACGAGCACTTTTCTCCATGGGAGTAATGTCTCAAACTGTCTACGCTTTTATCGATTCCTGGGAGACCAGTAGTAGTTTTCGAAATACATTTTGAGGCATTCTGTAATCTGTGGACGTTCAGAGTGTTGATGAAACACAGAAATTGCATCGGTATTGAATACAACACGCACCATGCACACTTTTCTCCATGTGAGTAATGTCTCAAACTGTTTACGCTTTTATCGATTCCTGGGAGACCAGTAGTAGTTTTCGAAACACAATTGGAAGCATTCTGTAATCTGTGGACGTTCAGAGTGTTGATGAAACACAGAAATTGCATCGGTATTGAATACAACACGCACCACGAGCACTTTTCTCCATGGGAGTAATGTCTCAAACTGTCTACGCTTTTATCGATTCCTGGGAGACCAGTAGTAGTTTTCGAAACACAATTGGAAGCATTCTGTAATCTGTGGACGTTCAGAGTGTTGATGAAACACAGAAATCGCATCGGTATTGAATACAACACGCACCACGAGCACTTTTCTCCATGGGAGTAATGTCTCAAACTGTCTACGCTTTTATCGATTCCTGGGAGACCAGTAGTAGTTTTCGAAACACAATTGGAAGCATTCTGTAATCCGTGGACGTTCAGAGTGTTGATGAAACACAGAAATTGCATCGGTATTGAATACAACACGCACCACGAGCACTTTTCTCCATGGGAGTAATGTCTCAAACTGTCTACGCTTTTATCGATTCCTGGGAGACCAGTAGTAGTTTTCGAAACACAATTGGAAGCATTCTGTAATCTGTGGACGTTCAGAGTGTTGATAAAACACATAAATTGCATCGGTATTGAATACAACACGCACCACGAGCACTTTTCTCCATGGGAGTAATGTCTCAAACTGTCTACGCTTTTATCGATTCCTGGGAGACCAGTAGTAGTTTTCGAAACACAATTGGAAGCATTCTGTAATCTGTGGACGTTCAGAGTGTTGATGAAACACAGAAATTGCATCGGTATTGAATACAACACGCACCACGAGGACTTTTCTCCATGGGAGTAATGTCTCAAACTGTCTACGCTTTTATCGATTCCTGGGAGACCAGTAGTAGTTTTCGAAACACAATTGGAAGCATTCTGTAATCTGTGGACGTTCAGAGTGTTGATGAAACACAGAAATTGCATCGGTATTGAATACAACACGCACCACGAGCACTTTTCTCCATGGGAGTAATGTCTCAAACTGTCTACGCTTTTATCGATTCCTGGGAGACCAGTAGTAGTTTTCGAAACACAATTGGAAGCATTCTGTAATCTGTGGACGTTCAGAGTGTTGATGAAACACAAAAATTGCATCGGTATTGAATACAACACGCACCACGAGCACTTTTCTCCATGGGAGTAATGTCTCAAACTGTCTACGCTTTTATCGATTCCTGGGAGACCAGTAGTAGTTTTCGAAACACAATTGTAAGCATTCTGTAATCTGTGGACGTTCAGAGTGTTGATGAAACACAGAAATTGCATCGGTATTGAATACAACACGTACCACGAGCACTTCTCTCCATGGGAGTAATGTCTCAAACTGTCTACGCTTTTATCGATTCCTGGGAGACCAGTAGTAGTTTTCGAAACACAATTGGAAGCATTCTGTAATCTATGGACGTTCAGAGTGTTGATGAAACACAGAAATTGCATCGGTATTGAATACAACACGCACCACGAGCACTTTTCTCCATGGGAGTAATGTCTTTAACTGTCTACGCTTTTATCGATTCCTGGGAGACCAGTAGTAGTTTTCGAAACACAATTGGAAGCATTCTGTAATCTGTGGACGTTCAGAGTGTTGATGAAACACAGAAATCGCATCGGTATTGAATACAACACGCACCACGAGCACTTTTCTCCATGGGAGTAATGTCTCAAACTGTCTACGCTTTTATCGATTCCTGGGAGACCAGTAGTAGTTTTCGAAACACAATTGGAAGCATTCTGTAATCTGTGGACGTTCAGAGTGTTGATGAAACACAGAAATTGCATCGGTATTGAATACAACACGCACCACGAGCACTTTTCTCCATGGAAGTAATGTCTCAAACTGTCTACGCTTTTATCGATTCCTGGGAGACCAGTAGTAATTTTCGAAACACAATTGGAAGCATTCTGTAATCTGTGGACGTTCAGAGTGTTGATGAAACACAGAAATTGCATCGGTATTGAATACAACACGCACCACGAGCTCTTTTCTCCATGGGAGTAATGTCTCAAACTGTCTACGCTTTTATCGATTCCTGGGAGACCAGTAGTAGTTTTCGAAACACAATTGGAGGCATTCTGTAATCTGTAGACGTTCAGAGTGTTGATGAATCACAGAAATTGCATCGGTATTGAATACAACACGCACCATGCGCACTTTTCTCCATGTGAGTAATGTCTCAAACTGTCTACGCTTTTATCGATTCCTGGGAGACCAGTAGTAGTTTTCGAAACACAATTGGAAGCATTCTGTAATCTGTGGACGTTCAGAGTGTTGATGAAACACAGAAATTGCATCGGTATTGAATACAACACGCACCACGAGCACTTTTCTCCATGGGAGTAATGTCTCAAACTGTCTACGCTTTTATCGATTCCTGGGAGACCAGTAGTAGTTTTCGAAACACAATTGGAAGCATTCTGTAATCTGTGGACGTTCAGAGTGTTGGTGAAACACAGAAATTGCATCGGTATTGAATACAACACGCACCACGAGCACTTTTCTCCATGGGAGTAATGTCTCAAACTGTCTACGCTTTTATCGATTCCTGGGAGACCAGTAGTAGTTTTCGAAACACAATTGGAAGCATTCTGTAATCTGTGGACGTTCAGAGTGTTGATGAAACACAGAAATTGCATCGGTATTGAATACAACACGCACCACGAGCACTTTTCTCCATGGGAGTAATGTCTCAAACTGTCTACGCTTTTATCGATTCCTGGGAGACCAGTAGTAGTTTTCGAAACACAATTGGAAGCATTCTGTAATCTGTGGACGTTCAGAGTGTTGATGAAACACAGAAATTGCATCGGTATTGAATACAACACGCACCACGAGCACTTTTCTCCATGGGAGTAATGTCTCAAACTCTCTACGCTTTTATCGATTCCTGGGAGACCAGTAGTAGCTTTCGAAACACAATTGGAAGCATTCTGTAATCTGTGGACGTTCAGAGTGTTGATGAAACACAGAAATTGCAGCGGTATTGAATACAACACGCACCACGAGCACTTTTCTCCATGGGAGTAATGTCTCAAACTGTCTACGCTTTTATCGATTCCTGGGAGACCAGTAGTAGTTTTCGAAACACAATTGGAAGCATTCTGTAATCTGTGGACGTTCAGAGTGTTGATGAAACACAGAAATTGCATCGTTATTGAATACAACACGCACCACGAGCACTTTTCTCCATGGGAGTAATGTCTCAAACTGTCTACGCTTTTATCGATTCCTGGGAGACCAGTAGTAGTTTTCGAAACACAATTGGAAGCATTCTGTAATCTGTAGACGTTCAGAGTGTTGATGAAACACAGAAATTGCATCGGTATTGAATACAACAGGCACCATGCGCACTTTTCTCCATGGGAGTAATGTCTCAAACTGTCTACGCTTTTATCGATTCCTGGGAGACCAGTAGTAGTTTTCGAAACACAATTGTAGGCATTCTGTAATCTGTAGACGTTCAGAGTGTTGATGAAACACAGAAATTGCATCGGTATTGAATACAACAGGCACCATGCGCACTTTTCTCCATGGGAGTAATGTCTCAAACTGTCTACGCTTTTATCGATTCCTGGGAGACCAGTAGTAGTTTTCGAAATACATTTGGAGGCATTCTGTAATCTGTGGACGTTCAGAGTGATGATGAAACACAGAAATTGCATCGGGATTGAATACAACACGCACCATGCGCACTTTTCTCCATGGGAGTAATGTCTCAAAAGGTCTGCGCTTTTACCGATTCCTGGGAGACCGGTAGTAGTTTTCGAAACACATTTGGAGGCATTCTGTAATCTGTAGACGTTCAGAGTGTTGATGAAACACAGAAATTGCATCGGTATTGAATACAACAGGCACCATGCGCACTTTTCTCCATGGGATAATGTCTCAAACTGTCTACGCTTTTATCGATTCCTGGGAGACCAGTAGTAGTTTTCGAAACACAATTGGAGGCATTCTGTAGTCTGTGGACGTTCAGAGTGTTGATGAAACACAGAAATTGCATTGGGATTGAATACAACACGCACCATGAGCACTTTTCTCCATGGGAGTAATGTCTGAAACTGTCTACGCTTTTTTCGGTTCCTGGGAGACCAGTAGTAGTTTTCGAAACACATATGGAGGCATTCTATAATCTGTGGACGTTCAGAGTGTTGATGAAACACAGAAATTGCATTGGGATTGAATACAACACGCACCATGCGCACTTTTCTCCATGGGAGTAATGTCTCAAACTGTCTACGCTTTCATCGATTCCTGGGAGACCAGTAGTAGTTTTCGAAAATCACATTTGGAGGCATTCTGTAATCTGTGGACTTCAGAGTGTTGATGAAACACAGAAATTGCATCGGGATTGAATACAACACGCACCATGAGCACTTTTCTCCATGGGAGTAATGTCTCAAACTGTCTACGCTTTTATCGATTCATGGGAGACCTGTAGTAGTTTTCTAAACACAATTGGAGCCATTCTGTAATCTGTAGACGTTCAGAGTGTTGATGAAACACAGAAATTGCATTGGGATTGAATACAACACGCACCATGAGCACTTTTCTCCATGGGAGTAATGTCTCAAACTGTCTACGCTTTTATCGATTCCTGGGAGACCAGTAGTAGTTTTCGAAAATCACATTTGGCGGCATTCTGTAATCTGTGGACTTCAGAGTGTTGATGAAACACAGAAATTACATCGGGATTGAATACAACACGCACCATGCGCACTTTTCTCCCTGGGAGTAATGTCTCAAAGTGTCTACGCTTTTATCGATTCCTGGGAGACCAGTAGTTGTTTTCGAAACACAATTGGAGGCATTCTGTAATCTGTGGACGTTCAGAGTGTTGATGAAACACAGAAATTGCATTGGGATTGAATACAACACGCACCATGAGCACTTTTCTCCATGAGAGTAATGTCTCAAACTGTCTACGCTTTTTTCGATTCCTGGGAGACCAGTAGTAGTTTTCGAAACACATTTGGAGGCATTCTATAATCTGTGGACGTTCAGAGTGTTGATGAAACACAGAAATTGCATTGGGATTGAATACAACTCGCACCATGCGCACTTTTCTCCATGGGAGTAATGTCTCAAACTGTCTACGCTTTTATCGATTCCTGGGAGACCAGTAGTAGTTTTCGAAAATCACATTTGGAGGCATTCTGTAATCTGTGGACCTCAGAGTGTTGATGAAACACAGAAATTGCATCGGGATTGAATACAACACGCACCATGAGCACTTTTCTCCATGGGAGTAATGTCTCAAACTGTCTACGCTTTTATCGATTCCTGGGAGACCAGTAGTAGTTTTCAAAACACATTTGGAGGCATTCTGTAATCTGTAGACGTTCAGAGTGTTGATGAAACACAGAAATTGCATCGTTATTGAATACAACTCGCACCATGCGCACTTTTCTCCATGGGAGTAATGACTCAAACTGTCTGCGCTTTTATCGATTCCTGGGAGACCGGTAGTAAATTTCGAAACACATTTGGAGGCATTCTGTAATCTGTAGACGTTCAGAGTGTTGATGATACACAGAAATTGCATCGGTATTGAATACAACAGGCACCATGCGCACTTTTCTCCATGGGAGTAATGTCTCAAACTGTCTACGCTTTTATCGATTCCTGGGAGACCAGTAGTAGTTTTCTAAATACAATTGGAGGCATTCTGTAATCTGTAGACGTTCAGAGTGTTGATGAAACACAGAAATTGCATCGGTATTGAATACAACACGCACCATGCGCACTTTTCTCCATGTGAGTAATGTCTGAAACTGTCTACGCTTTTATCGATTCCTGGGAGACCAGTAGTAGTTTTCTAAACACATTTGGAAGCATTCTGTAATCTGTGGACGTAAAGAATGTTGATGAAACACAGAAATTACATCGGGATTGAATACAACACGCACCATGCGCATTTTTCTCCATGGGAGTAATGTCTCAAAGTATCTACGCTTTTATCGATTCCAGGAAGACCAGTAGTAGTTTTCGAAATACATTTGGAGGCATTCTGTAATCTGTGGACGTTCAGAGTGTTGATGAAAAACAGAAATTGCATCGGGATTGAATACAACACGCACCAGGCGCACTTTCTCCATGGGAGTAATGTCTCAAACTGTCTACGATTTTATCGATTCCTGGGAGACCAGTAGTGGTTTTCGAAATACATTTGGAGGCATTCTGTAATCTGTGGACGTTCAGAGTGTTGATGAAACACAGAAATTACATCGGGATTGAATACAACACGCACCATGCGCATTTATGTCCATGGGAGTAATGTCTCAAAGTGTCTACGCTTTTATCGATTCCTCGAAGACCAGTAGTAGTTTTCGAAATACATTTGGAGGCATTCTGTAATCTGTGGACGTTCAGAGTGTTGATGAAACACAGAAATTATATCGGGATTGAATACAACACGCACCATGCGCATTTATCTCCATGGGAGTAATGTCTCAAAGTGTCTACGCTTTTATCGATTCCTGGAAGACCAGTAGTAGTTTTCGAAATACATTTGGAGGCATTCTGTAATCTGTGGACGTTCAGAGTGTTGATGAAACACAGAAATTGCATCGGGATTGAATACAACACGCACCAGGCGCACTTTCTCCATGGGAGTAATGTCTCAAAGTGTCTACGCTTTTATCGATTCCTGGGAGAAAAGTAGTGGTTTTCGAAATACATTTGGAAGCATTCTGTAATCTGTGGCCGTTCAGAGTGTTGATGAAACACAGAAATTGCATCGGAATTGAATACAACAAGCACCATGCGCACTTTTCTCCATGGGAGTAATGTGTCAAACTGACTACGCTTTTATCGATTCCTGGGAGACCAGTAGTGGTTTTCGAAATACATTTGGAGGCATTCTGTAATCTGTGGCCGTTCAGAGTGTTGATGAAACACAGAAATTGCATCGGGATTGAATACAACACGCACCATGCGCACTTTTCTCCATGGAAGTAATGTGTCAAACTGTCTACGCTTTTATCGATTCCTGGGAGACCAGTATTTTTCGAAACAGACTTGGAGGCATTCTGTAATCTGTAGATGTTCAGAGTGTTGATGAAACACAGAAATTCCATCGGTATTGAATACAACACGCACCATAAGCACTTTTCTCCATGGGAGTAATGTGTCAAACTGACTACGCTTTTATCGATTCCTGGGAGACCAGTAGTGGTTTTCGAAATACATTTGGAGGCATTCTGTAATCTGTGGACTTCAGAGTGTTGATGAAACACAGAAATTGCATCGGGATTGAATACAACACGCACCATGCGCACTTTTCTCCATGGAAGTAATGTGTCAAACTGTCTACGCTTTTATCGATTCCTGGGAGACCAGTAGTAGTTTTCGAAAGAGACTTGGAGGCATTCTGTAATCTGTAGATGTTCAGAGTGTTGATGAAACACAGAAATTCCATCGGTATTGAATACAACACGCACCATAAGCACTTTTCTCCATGGGAGTAATGTGTCAAACTGACTACGCTTTTATCGATTCCTGGGAGACCAGTAGTGGTTTTCGAAATACATGTGGAGGCATTCTGTAATCTGTGGCCGTTCAGAGTGTTGATGAAACACAGAAATTGCATCGGGATTGAATACAACACGCACCATGCGCACTTTTCTCCATGGAAGTAATGTGTCAAACAGTCTACGCTTTTATCGATTCCTGGGAGACCAGTAGTAGTTTTCGAAACAGACTTGGAGGCATTCTGTAATCTGTAGACGTTCAGAGTGTTGATGAAACAAGAAATTCCATCGGTATTGAATACAACACGCACCATAAGCACTTTTCTCCATGGGAGTAATGTGTCAAAATGACTACGCTTTTATCGATTCCTGGGAGACCAGTAGTGGTTTTCGAAATACATTTGGAGGCATTCTGTAATCTGTGGCCGTTCAGAGTGTTGATGAAACACAGAAATTGCATCGGGATTGAATACAACACGCACCATGCGCACTTTTCTCCGAGGGAGTAATGTGTCAAAATGTCTACGCTTTTATCGATTCCTGGGAGACCAGTAGTAGTTTTCGAAACACATTTGGAGGCATTCTGTAATCTGTGCACGTTCAGAGTGTTGATGAAACACTGGAATTGCATCGGGATTGAATACAACACGCACCATAAGCACTTTTCTCCATGGGAGTAATGTGTCAAACTGTCTACGCTTTTATCGATTCCTGGAAGACCAGTAGTAGTTTTCGAAATACATTTGGAGGCATTCTGTAATCTGTGCACGTTCAGAGTGTTGATGAAACACAGAAATTGCATCGGGATTGAATACAACACGCACCATGCGCACTTTTCTCCATGGGAGTAATGTGTCAAACTGTCTACGCTTTTATCGATTCCTGGGAGACCAGTAGTAGTTTTCGAAACACATTTGGAGGCATTCTGTAATCTGTGCACGTTCAGAGTGTTGATGAAACACAGAAATTGCATCGGGATTGAATAAAACACGCAACATGCGCACCTTTCTCCATGGGAGTAATGTGTCAAACTGTCTACGCTTTTATCGATTCCTGGAAGACCAGTAGTAGTTTTCGAAATACATTTGGAGGCATTCTGTAATCTGTGGACGTTCAGAGTGTTGATGAAACACAGAAATTGCATCGGGATTGAATACAACACGCACCAGGCGCACTTTTCTCCATGGGAGTAATGTGTCAAACTGTCTACGCTTTTATCGATTCCTGGGAGACCAGTAGTAGTTTTCGAAACAGACTTGGAGGCATTCTGTAATCTGTAGACGTTCAGAGTGTTGATGAAACACAGAAATTCCATCGGTATTGAATACAACACGCACCATAAGCACTTTTCTCCATGGGAGTAATGTGTCAAAATGACTACGCTTTTATCGATTCCTGGGAGACCAGTAGTGGTTTTCGAAATACATTTGGAGGCATTCTGTAATCTGTGGCCGTTCAGAGTGTTGATGAAACACAGAAATTGCATCGGGATTGAATACAACACGCACCATGCGCACTTTTCTCCGAGGGAGTAATGTGTCAAAATGTCTACGCTTTTATCGATTCCTGGGAGACCAGTATTAGTTTTCGAAATACATTTGGAGGCATTCTGTAATCTGTGGACGTTCAGAGTGTTGATGAAACACAGAAATTGCATCGGGATTGAATACAACACGCACCATGCGCACTTTTCTCCATGGGAGTAATGTGTCAAACTGTCTACGCTTTTATCGATTCCTGGGAGACCAGTAGTAGTTTTCGAAATACATTTGGAGGCATTCTGTAATCTGTGCACGTTCAGAGTGTTGATGAAACACAGAAATTGCATCGGGATTGAATACAACACGCACCATGCGCACTTTTCTCCATGGGAGTAATGTGTCAAACTGTCTACGCTTTTATCGATTCCTGGAAGACCAGTAGTAGTTTTCGAAATACATTTGGAGGCATTCTGTAATCTGTGGACGTTCAGAGTGTTGATGAAACACAGAAATTGCATCGGGATTGAATACAACACGCATCATGCGCACTTTTCTCCATGGGAGTAATGTGTCAAACTGTCTACGCTTTTATCGATTCCTGGGAGACCAGTAGTAGTTTTCGAAATACATTTGGAGGCATTCTGTAATCTGTGGACGTTCAGAGTGTTGATGAAACACAGAAATTGCATCGGGATTGAATACAACACGCACCATGCGCACTTTTCTCCATGGGAGTAATGTGTCAAACTGTCTACGCTTTTATCGATTCCTGGGAGACCAGTAGTAGTTTTCGAAAGACATTTGGAGGCATTCTATATCTGTGCACGTTCAGAGTGTTGATGAAACACAGAAATTGCATCGGGATTGAATACAACACGCACCATGCGCACTTTTGTCCATGGGAGTAATGTGTCAAACTGTCTACGCTTTTATCGATTCCTGGGAGACCAGTAGTAGTTTTCGAAATACATTTGGAGGCATTCTGTAATCTGTGCACGTTCAGAGTGTTGATGAAACACAGAAATTGCATCGGGATTGAATACAACACGCACCATGCGCACTTTTCTCCATGGGAGTAATGTGTCAAACTGTCTACGCTTTTATCGATTCCTGGGAGACCAGTAGTAGTTTTCGAAACACATTTGGAGGCATTCTGTAATCTGTGCACGTTCAGAGTGTTGATGAAACACAGAAATTGCATCGGGATTGAATACAACACGCACCATTCGCACTTTTCTCCATGGGAGTAATATGTCAAACTGTCTACGCTTTTATCGATTCCTGGGAGACCAGTAGTAGTTTTCGAAACACATTTGTAGGCATTCTGTAATCTGTGCACGTTCAGAGTGTTGATGAAACACAGAAATTGCATCGGGATTGAAT
Organism: Schistocerca gregaria; assembly: GCF_023897955.1. Taxonomy (NCBI): domain Eukaryota; kingdom Metazoa; phylum Arthropoda; class Insecta; order Orthoptera; family Acrididae; genus Schistocerca; species Schistocerca gregaria. The sequence continues at coordinate 7,393,176 of NW_026061730.1, forward strand.
ACAACACGCACCATGCGCACTTTTCTCGATGGGAGTAATGTGTCAAACTGTCTACGCTTTTATCGATTCGTGGGAGACCAGTAGTAGTTTTCGAAACACATTTGGAGGCATTCTGTAATCTGTGCACGTTCAGAGTGTTGATGAAACACAGAAATTGCATCGGGATTGAATACAACACGCAACATGCGCACTTTTCCCCATGGGAGTAATGTGTCAAACTGTCTACGCTTTTATCGATTCCTGGAAGACCAGTAGTAGTTTTCGAAATACATTTGGAGGCATTCTGTAATGTGTGGCCGTTCAGAGTGTTGATGAAACACAGAAATTGCATCGGGATTGAATACAACACGCACCATGCGCACTTTTCTCCATGGGAGTATTGTGTCAAACTGTCTACGCTTTTATCGATTCCTGGGAGACCAGTTGTAGTTTTCGAAACACATTTGGAGGCATCCTGTAATCTGTGCACGTTCAGAGTGTTGATGAAACACAGAAATTGCATCGGGATTGAATACAACACGCACCATGCGCACTTTTCTCCATGGGAGTAATGTGTCAAACTGTCTACGCTTTTATCGATTCCTGGAAGACCAGTAGTAGTTTTCGAAATACATTTGGAGGCATTCTGTAATCTGTGGACGTTCAGAGTGTTGATGAAACACAGAAATTGCATCGGGATTGAATACAACACGCACCAGGCGCACTTTTCTCCATGGGAGTAATGTGTCAAACTGTGTACGCTTTTATCGATTCCTGGGAGACCAGTAGTAGTTTTCGAAACACATTTGGAGGCATTCTGTAATCTGTGCACGTTCAGAGTGTTGATGAAACACAGAAATTGCATCGGGATTGAATACAACACGCACCATGCGCACTTTTCTCCATGGAAGTAATGTGTCAAACTGTCTACGCTTTTATCGATTCCTGGGAGACCAGTAGTAGTTTTCGAAAGAGACTTGGAGGCATTCTGTAATCTGTAGATGTTCAGAGTGTTGATGAAACACAGAAATTCCATCGGTATTGAATACAACACGCACCATAAGCACTTTTCTCCATGGGAGTAATGTGTCAAACTGACTACGCTTTTATCGATTCCTGGGAGACCAGTAGTGGTTTTCGAAATACATGTGGAGGCATTCTGTAATCTGTGGCCGTTCAGAGTGTTGATGAAACACAGAAATTGCATCGGGATTGAATACAACACGCACCATGCGCACTTTTCTCCATGGAAGTAATGTGTCAAACAGTCTACGCTTTTATCGATTCCTGGGAGACCAGTAGTAGTTTTCGAAACAGACTTGGAGGCATTCTGTAATCTGTAGACGTTCAGAGTGTTGATGAAACAAGAAATTCCATCGGTATTGAATACAACACGCACCATAAGCACTTTTCTCCATGGGAGTAATGTGTCAAAATGACTACGCTTTTATCGATTCCTGGGAGACCAGTAGTGGTTTTCGAAATACATTTGGAGGCATTCTGTAATCTGTGGCCGTTCAGAGTGTTGATGAAACACAGAAATTGCATCGGGATTGAATACAACACGCACCATGCGCACTTTTCTCCGAGGGAGTAATGTGTCAAAATGTCTACGCTTTTATCGATTCCTGGGAGACCAGTAGTAGTTTTCGAAACACATTTGGAGGCATTCTGTAATCTGTGCACGTTCAGAGTGTTGATGAAACACTGGAATTGCATCGGGATTGAATACAACACGCACCATAAGCACTTTTCTCCATGGGAGTAATGTGTCAAACTGTCTACGCTTTTATCGATTCCTGGAAGACCAGTAGTAGTTTTCGAAATACATTTGGAGGCATTCTGTAATCTGTGCACGTTCAGAGTGTTGATGAAACACAGAAATTGCATCGGGATTGAATACAACACGCACCATGCGCACTTTTCTCCATGGGAGTAATGTGTCAAACTGTCTACGCTTTTATCGATTCCTGGGAGACCAGTAGTAGTTTTCGAAACACATTTGGAGGCATTCTGTAATCTGTGCACGTTCAGAGTGTTGATGAAACACAGAAATTGCATCGGGATTGAATAAAACACGCAACATGCGCACCTTTCTCCATGGGAGTAATGTGTCAAACTGTCTACGCTTTTATCGATTCCTGGAAGACCAGTAGTAGTTTTCGAAATACATTTGGAGGCATTCTGTAATCTGTGGACGTTCAGAGTGTTGATGAAACACAGAAATTGCATCGGGATTGAATACAACACGCACCAGGCGCACTTTTCTCCATGGGAGTAATGTGTCAAACTGTCTACGCTTTTATCGATTCCTGGAAGACCAGTAGTAGTTTTCGAAATACATTTGGAGGCATTCTGTAATCTGTGCACGTTCAGAGTGTTGATGAAACACAGAAATTGCATCGGGATTGAATACAACACGCACCATGCGCACTTTTCTCCATGGGAGTAATGTGTCAAACTGTCTACGCTTTTATCGATTCCTGGAAGACCAGTAGTAGTTTTCGAAATACATTTGGAGGCATTCTGTAATCTGTGGACGTTCAGAGTGTTGATGAAACACAGAAATTGCATCGGGATTGAATACAACACGCATCATGCGCACTTTTCTCCATGGGAGTAATGTGTCAAACTGTCTACGCTTTTATCGATTCCTGGGAGACCAGTAGTAGTTTTCGAAATACATTTGGAGGCATTCTGTAATCTGTGCACGTTCAGAGTGTTGATGAAACACAGAAATTGCATCGGGATTGAATACAACACGCACCATGCGCACTTTTCTCCATGGGAGTAATGTGTCAAACTGTCTACGCTTTTATCGATTCCTGGGAGACCAGTAGTAGTTTTCGAAAGAGACTTGGAGGCATTCTGTAATCTGTAGATGTTCAGAGTGTTGATGAAACACAGAAATTCCATCGGTATTGAATACAACACGCACCATAAGCACTTTTCTCCATGGGAGTAATGTGTCAAACTGACTACGCTTTTATCGATTCCTGGGAGACCACTAGTGGTTTTCGAAATACATGTGGAGGCATTCTGTAATCTGTGGCCGTTCAGAGTGTTGATGAAACACAGAAATTGCATCGGGATTGAATACAACACGCACCATGCGCACTTTTCTCCATGGAAGTAATGTGTCAAACAGTCTACGCTTTTATCGATTCCTGGGAGACCAGTAGTAGTTTTCGAAACAGACTTGGAGGCATTCTGTAATCTGTAGACGTTCAGAGTGTTGATGAAACAAGAAATTCCATCGGTATTGAATACAACACGCACCATAAGCACTTTTCTCCATGGGAGTAATGTGTCAAAATGACTACGCTTTTATCGATTCCTGGGAGACCAGTAGTGGTTTTCGAAATACATTTGGAGGCATTCTGTAATCTGTGGCCGTTCAGAGTGTTGATGAAACACAGAAATTGCATCGGGATTGAATACAACACGCACCATGCGCACTTTTCTCCGAGGGAGTAATGTGTCAAAATGTCTACGCTTTTATCGATTCCTGGGAGACCAGTAGTAGTTTTCGAAACACATTTGGAGGCATTCTGTAATCTGTGCACGTTCAGAGTGTTGATGAAACACTGGAATTGCATCGGGATTGAATACAACACGCACCATGCGCACTTTTCTGCATGGGAGTAATGTGTCAAACTGTCTACGCTTTTATCGATTCCTGGAAGACCAGTAGTAGTTTTCGAAATACATTTGGAGGCATTCTGTAATCTGTGCACGTTCAGAGTGTTGATGAAACACAGAAATTGCATCGGGATTGAATACAACACGCACCATGCGCACTTTTCTCCATGGGAGTAATATGTCAAACTGTCTACGCTTTTATCGATTCCTGGGAGACCAGTAGTAGTTTTCGAAACACATTTGGAGGCATTCTGTAATCTGTGCACGTTCAGAGTGTTGATGAAACACAGAAATTGCATCGGGATTGAATAAAACACGCAACATGCGCACCTTTCTCCATGGGAGTAATGTGTCAAACTGTCTACGCTTTTATCGATTCCTGGAAGACCAGTAGTAGTTTTCGAAATACATTTGGAGGCATTCTGTAATCTGTGGACGTTCAGAGTGTTGATGAAACACAGAAATTGCATCGGGATTGAATACAACACGCACCAGGCGCACTTTTCTCCATGGGAGTAATGTGTCAAACTGTCTACGCTTTTATCGATTCCTGGGAGACCAGTAGTAGTTTTCGAAACAGACTTGGAGGCATTCTGTAATCTGTAGACGTTCAGAGTGTTGATGAAACACAGAAATGCCATCGGTATTGAATACAACACGCACCATAAGCACTTTTCTCCATGGGAGTAATGTGTCAAAATGACTACGCTTTTATCGATTCCTGGGAGACCAGTAGTGGTTTTCGAAATACATTTGGAGGCATTCTGTAATCTGTGGCCGTTCAGAGTGTTGATGAAACACAGAAATTGCATCGGGATTGAATACAACACGCACCATGCGCACTTTTCTCCGAGGGAGTAATGTGTCAAAATGTCTACGCTTTTATCGATTCCTGGGAGACCAGTATTAGTTTTCGAAACACATTTGGAGGCATTCTGTAATCTGTGCACGTTCAGAGTGTTGATGAAACACAGAAATTGCATCGGGATTGAATACAACACGCACCATAAGCACTTTTCTCCATGGGAGTAATGTGTCAAAATGTCTACGCTTTTATCGATTCCTGGAAGACCAGTAGTAGTTTTCGAAATACATTTGGAGGCATTCTGTAATCTGTGGCCGTTCAGAGTGTTGATGAAACACAGAAATTGCATCGGGATTGAATACAACACGCATCATGCGCACTTTTCTCCATGGGAGTAATGTGTCAAACTGTCTACGCTTTTATCGATTCCTGGGAGACCAGTAGTAGTTTTCGAAATACATTTGGAGGCATTCTGTAATCTGTGCACGTTCAGAGTGTTGATGAAACACAGAAATTGCATCGGGATTGAATACAACACGCACCATGCGCACTTTTCTCCATGGGAGTAATGTGTCAAACTGTCTACGCTTTTATCGATTCCTGGGAGACCAGTAGTAGTTTTCGAAAGACATTTGGAGGCATTCTATATCTGTGCACGTTCAGAGTGTTTATGAAACACAGAAATTGCATCGGGATTGAATACAACACGCACCATGCGCACTTTTGTCCATGGGAGTAATGTGACAAACTGTCTACGCTTTTATCGATTCCTGGGAGACCAGTAGTAGTTTTCGAAATACATTTGGAGGCATTCTGTAATCTGTGCACGTTCAGAGTGTTGATGAAACACAGAAATTGCATCGGGATTGAATACAACACGCACCATGCGCACTTTTCTCCATGGGAGTAATGTCTCAAACTGTCTACGCTTTTATCGATTCCTGGGAGACCAGTAGTAGTTTTCGAAACACATTTGGAGGCATTCTGTAATCTGTGCACGTTCAGAGTGTTGATGAAACACAGAAATTGCATCGGGATTGAATACAACACGCACCATTCGCACTTTTCTCCATGGGAGTAATGTGTCAAACTGTCTACGCTTTTATCGATTCCTGGGAGACCAGTAGTAGTTTTCGAAACACATTTGTAGGCATTCTGTAATCTGTGCACGTTCAGAGTGTTGATGAAACACAGAAATTGCATCGGGATTGAATACAACACGCACCATGCGCACTTTTCTCGATGGGAGTAATGTGTCAAACTGTCTACGCTTTTATCGATTCGTGGGAGACCAGTAGTAGTTTTCGAAACACATTTGGAGGCATTCTGTAATCTGTGCACGTTCAGAGTGTTGATGAAACACAGAAATTGCATCGGGATTGAATACAACACGCAACATGCGCACTTTTCCCCATGGGAGTAATGTGTCAAACTGTCTACGCTTTTATCGATTCCTGGAAGACCAGTAGTAGTTTTCGAAATACATTTGGAGGCATTCTGTAATGTGTGGCCGTTCAGAGTGTTGATGAAACACAGAAATTGCATCGGGATTGAATACAACACGCACCATGCGCACTTTTCTCCATGGGAGTAATGTGTCAAACTGTCTACGCTTTTATCGATTCCTGGGAGACCAGTTGTAGTTTTCGAAACACATTTGGAGGCATTCTGTAATCTGTGCACGTTCAGAGTGTTGATGAAACACAGAAATTGCATCGGGATTGAATACAACACGCACCATGCGCACTTTTCTCCATGGGAGTAATGTGTCAAACTGTCTACGCTTTTATCGATTCCTGGAAGACCAGTAGTAGTTTTCGAAATACATTTGGAGGCATTCTGTAATCTGTGGACGTTCAGAGTGTTGATGAAACACAGAAATTGCATCGGGATTGAATACAACACGCACCAGGCGCACTTTTCTCCATGGGAGTAATGTGTCAAACTGTGTACGCTTTTATCGATTCCTGGGAGACCAGTAGTAGTTTTCGAAACACATTTGGAGGCATTCTGTAATCTGTGCACGTTCAGAGTGTTGATGAAACACAGAAATTGCATCGGGATTTAATACAACACGCACCATTCGCACTTTTCTCCATGGGAGTGATGTGTCAAATTGTCTACGCTTATATCGATTCCTGGGAGACCAGTAGTAGTTTTCGAAATACATTTGGAGGCATTCTGTAATCTGTGCACGTTCAGAGTGTTGATGAAACACAGAAATTGCATCGGGATTGAATACAACACGCACCATGCGCACTTTTCTCCATGGGAGTAATGTGTCAAACTGTCTACGCTTTTATCGATTCCTGGAAGACCAGTAGTAGTTTTCGAAATACATTTGGAGGCATTCTGTAATCTGTGGACGTTCAGAGTGTTGATGAAACACAGAAATTGCATCGGGATTGAATACAACACGCACCATGCGCACTTTTGTCCATGGGAGTAATGTGTCAAACTGTCTACGCTTTTATCGATTCCTGGGAGACCAGTAGTAGTTTTCGAAATACATTTGGAGGCATTCTGTAATCTGTGCACGTTCAGAGTGTTGATGAAACACAGAAATTGCATCGGGATTGAATACAACACGCACCATGCGCACTTTTCTCCATGGGAGTAATGTGTCAAACTGTCTACGCTTTTATCGATTCCTAGGAGACCAGTAGTGGTTTTCGAAATACATGTGGAGGCATTCTGTAATCTGTGGCCGTTCAGAGTGTTGATGAAACACAGAAATTGCATCGGGATTGAATACAACACGCACCATGCGCACTTTTCTCCATGGAAGTAATGTGTCAAAATGTCTACGCTTTTATCGATTCCTGGGAGACCAGTAGTAGTTTTCGAAACAGACTTGGAGGCATTCTGTAATCTGTAGACGTTCAGAGTGTTGATGAAACACAGAAATTCCATCGGTATTGAATACAACACGCACCATAAGCACTTTTCTCCATGGGAGTAATGTGTCAAAATGACTACGCTTTTAACGATTCCTGGGAGACCAGTAGTGGTTTTCGAAATACATTTGGAGGCATTCTGTAATCTGTGGCCGTTCAGAGTGTTGATGAAACACAGAAATTGCATCGGGATTGAATACAACACGCACAATGCGCACTTTTCTCCATGGAAGTAATGTGTCAAACTGTCTACGCTTTTATCGATTCCTGGGAGACCAGTAGTAGTTTTCGAAACAGACTAGGAGGCATTCTGTAATCTGTAGATGTTCAGAGTGTTGATGAAACACAGAAATTCCATCGGTATTGAATACAACACGCACCATAAGCACTTTTCTCCATGGGAGTAATGTGTCAAACTGACTACGCTTTTATCGATTCCTGGGAGACCAGTAGTAGTTTTCGAAACACATTTGGAGGCATTCTGTAATCTGTGCACGTTCAGAGTGTAGATGAAACACAGAAATTGCATCGGGATTGAATACAACACGCACCATGCGCACTTTTCTCCATGGGAGTAATGTGTCAAACTGTCTACGCTTTTATCGATTCCTGGGAGACCAGTAGTAGTTTTCGAAACACATTTGGAGGCATTCTGTAATCTGTGCACGTTCAGAGTGTTGATGAAACACAGAAATTGCATCGGGATTGAATACAACACGCACCATGCGCACTTTTCTCCATGGGAGTAATGTGTCAAACTGTCTACGCTTTTATCGATTCCTGGAAGACCAGTAGTAGTTTTCGAAATACATTTGGAGGCATTCTGTAATCTGTGGCCGTTCAGAGTGTTGATGAAACACAGAAATTGCATCGGGATTGAATACAACACGCACCATGCGCACTTTTCTCCATGGGAGTAATGTGTCAAACTGTCTACGCTTTTATCGATTCCTGGGAGACCAGTAGTAGTTTTCGAAACACATTTGGAGGCATTCTGTAATCTGTGCACGTTCAGAGTGTTGATGAAACACAGAAATTGCATCGGGATTGAATACAACACGCACCATGCGCACTTTTCTCCATTGGAGTAATGTGTCAAATTGTCTACGCTTTTATCGATTCCTGGGAGACCAGTAGTAGTTTTCGAAATACATTTGGAGGCATTCTGTAATCTGTGCACGTTCAGAGTGTTGATGAAACACAGAAATTGCATCGGGATTGAATACAACACGCACCATGCGCACTTTTCTCCATGGGAGTAATGTGTCAAACTGTCTACGCTTTTATCGATTCCTGGAAGACCAGTAGTAGTTTTCGAAATACATTTGGAGGCATTCTGTAATCTGTGAACGTTCAGAGTGTTGATGAAACACAGAAATTGCATCGGGATTGAATACAACACGCACCATGCGCACTTTTCTCCATGGGAGTAATGTGTCAAACTGTCTACGCTTTTATCGATTCCTGGGAGACCAGTAGTAGTTTTCGAAATACATTTGGAGGCATTCTGTAATCTGTGCACGTTCAGAGTGTTGATGAAACACAGCAATTGCATCGGGATTGAATGCAACACGCACCATGCGCACTTTTCTCCATGGGAGTAATGTGTCAAACTGTCTACGCTTTTATCGATTCCTGGGAGACCAGTAGTGGTTTTCGAAATACATGTCGAGGCATTCTGTAATCTGTGGCCGTTCAGAGTGTTGATGAAACACAGAAATTGCATCGGGATTGAATACAACACGCACCATGCGCACTTTTCTCCATGGAAGTAATGTGTCAAACTGTCTACGCTTTTATCGATTCCTGGGAGACCAGTAGTAGTTTTCGAAACAGACTTGGAGGCATTCTGTAATCTGTAGACGTTCAGAGTAATGATGAAACACAGAAATTGCATCGATATTGAATACAACACGCACAATGCGCACTTTTCTCCATGGAGGTAATGTGTCAAACTGTCTACGCTTTTATCGATTCCTGGGAGACCAGTAGTAGTTTTCGAAACAGACTTGGAGGCATTCCGTAATCTCTAGATGTTCAGAGTGTTGATGAAACACAGAAATTCCATCGGTATTGAATACAACACGCACCATAAGCACTTTTCTCCATGGGAGTAATGTGTCAAACTGTCTACGCTTTTATCGATTCCTGGGAGACCAGTAGTAGTTTTCAAAACACATTTGGAGGCATTCTGTAATCTGTGCACGTTCAGAGTGTTGATGAAACACAGAAATTGCATCGGGATTGAATACAACACGCACCACGAGCACTTTTCTCCATGGGAGTAATGTGTCAAACTGTCTACGCTTTTATCGATTCCTGGAAGACCAGTAGTAGTTTTCGAAATACATTTGGAGGCATTCTGTAATCTGTGGACCTTCAGAGTGTTGATGAAACACAGAAATTGCATCGGGATTGAATACAACACGCACCAGGCGCACTTTTCTCCATGGGAGTAATGTGTCAAACTGTCTACGCTTTTATCGATTCCTGGGAGACCAGTAGTAGTTTTCGAAACACATTTGGAGGCATTCTGTAATCTGTGCACGTTCAGAGTGTTGATGAAACACAGAAATTGCATCGGGATTGAATACAACACGCACCATGCGCACTTTTCTCCATGGGAGTAATGTGTCAAATTGTCTACGCTTTTATCGATTCCTGGGAGACCAGTAGTAGTTTTCGAAATACATTTGGAGGCATTCTGTAATCTGTGCACGTTCAGAGTGTTGATGAAACACAGAAATTGCATCGGGATTGAATACAACACGCACCATGCGCACTTTTCTCCATGGGAGTAATGTGTCAAACTGTCTACGCTTTTATCGATTCCTGGAAGACCAGTAGTAGTTTTCGAAATACATTTGGAGGCATTCTGTAATCTGTGGACGTTCAGAGTGTTGATGAAACACAGAAATTGCATCGGGATTGAATACAACACGCACCATGCGCACTTTTCTCCATGGGAGTAATGTGTCAAACTGTCTACGCTTTTATCGATTCCTGGGAGACCAGTAGTAGTTTTCGAAATACATTTGGAGGCATTCTGTAATCTGTGCACGTTCAGAGTGTTGATGAAACACAGCAATTGCATCGGGATTGAATGCAACACGCACCATGCGCACTTTTCTCCATGGGAGTAATGTGTCAAACTGTCTACGCTTTTATCGATTCCTGGGAGACCAGTAGTGGTTTTCGAAATACATGTCGAGGCATTCTGTAATCTGTGGCCGTTCAGAGTGTTGATGAAACACAGAAATTGCATCGGGATTGAATACAACACGCACCATGCGCACTTTTCTCCATGGAAGTAATGTGTCAAACTGTCTACGCTTCTATCGATTCCTGGGAGACCAGTAGTAGTTTTCGAAACAGACTTGGAGGCATTCTGTAATCTGTGCACGTTCAGAGTGTTGATGAAACACAGAAATTGCATCGGGATTGAATACAACACGCAACATGCGCACTTTTCTCCATGGGAGTAATGTGTCAAACTGTCTACGCTTTTATCGATTCCTGGAAGACCAGTAGTAGTTTTCGAAATACATTTGGAATCATTCTGTAATCTGTGGCCGTTCAGAGTGTTGATGAAACACAGAAATTGCATCGGGATTGAATACAACACGCACCATGCGCACTTTTCTCCATGGGAGTAATGTGTCAAACTGTCTACGCTTTTATCGATCCCTGGGAGACCAGTAGTAGTTTTCGAAACACATTTGGAGGCATTCTGTAATCTGTGCACGTTCAGAGTGTTGATGAAACACAGAAATTGCATCGGGATTGAATACAACACGCACCATGCGCACTTTTCTCCATGGGAGTAATGTGTCAAACTGTCTACGCTTTTATCGATTCCTGGAAGACCAGTAGTAGTTTTCGAAATACATTTGGAGGCATTCTGTAATCTGTGCACGTTCAGAGTGTTGATGAAACACAGAAATTGCATAGGGATTGAATACAACACGCACCATGCGCACTTTTCTCCATGGGAGTAATGTGTCAAACTGTCTACGCTTTTATCGATTCCTGGGAGACCAGTAGTAGTTTTCGAAACACATTTGGAGGCATTCTGTAATCTGTGCACGTTCAGAGTGTTGATGAAACACAGAAATTGCATCGGGATTGAATACAACACGCACCATGCGCACTTTTCTCCATGGGAGTAATGTGTCAAACTGTCTACGCTTTTATCGATTCCTGGGAGACCAGTAGTAGTTTTCGAAATAAATTTGGAGGCATTCTGTAATCTGTGCACGTTCAGAGTGTTGATGAAACACAGAAATTGCATCGGGATTGAATACAACACGCACCATGCGCACTTTTCTCCATGGGAGTAATGTGTCAAACTGTCTACGCTTTTATCGATTCCTGGAAGACCAGTAGTAGTTTTCGAAATACATTTGGAGGCATTCTGTAATCTGTGGACGTTCGGAGTGTTGATGAAACACAGAAATTGCATCGGGATTGAATACAACACGCACCATGCGCACTTTTCTCCATGGGAGTAATGTGTCAAACTGTCTACGCTTTTATCGATTCCTGGGAGACCAGTAGTAGTTTTCGAAATACATTTGGAGGCATTCTGTAATCTGTGCACGTTCAGAGTGTTGATGAAACACAGAAATTGCATCGGGATTGAATACAACACGCACCATGCGCACTTTTCTCCATGGGAGTAATGTGTCAAACTGTCTACGCTTTTATCGATTCCTGGGAGACCAGTTGTAGTTTTCGAAACACATTTGGAGGCATTCTGTAATCTGTGCACGTTCAGAGTGTTGATGAAACACAGAAATTCCATCGGTATTGAATACAACACGCACCATGCGCACTTTTCTCCATGGGAGTAATGTGTCAAACTGTCTACGCTTTTATCGATTCCTGGAAGACCAGTAGTAGTTTTCGAAATACATTTGGAGGCATTCTGTAATCTGTGGACGTTCAGAGTGTTGATGAAACACAGAAATTGCATCGGGATTGAATACAACACGCACCATGCGCACTTTTCTCCATGGGAGTAATGTGTCAAACTGTCTACGCTTTTATCGATTCCTGGGAGACCAGTAGTAGTTTTTGAAATACATTTGGAGGCATTCTGTAATCTGTGCACGTTCAGAGTGTTGATGAAACACAGAAATTGCATCGGGATTGAATACAACACGCACCATGCGCACTTTTCTCCATGGGAGTAATGTGTCAAACTGTCTACGCTTTTATCGATTCCTGGGAGACCAGTAGTGGTTTTCGAAATACATGTCGAGGCATTCTGTAATCTGTGGCCGTTCAGAGTGTTGATGAAACACAGAAATTGCATCGGGATTGAATACAACACGCACCATGCGCACTTTTCTCCATGGAAGTAATGTGTCAAACTGTCTACGCTTTTATCGATTCCTGGGAGACCAGTAGTAGTTTTCGAAACAGACTTGGAGGCATTCTGTAATCTGTAGACGTTCAGAGTGTTGATGAAACACAGAAATTCCATCGGTATTGAATACAACACGCACCATAAGCACTTTTCTCCATGGGAGTAATGTGTCAAAATGACTACGCTTTTATCGATTCCTGGGAGACCAGTAGTGGTTTTCGAAATACATTTGGAGGCATTCTGTAATCTGTGGCCGTTCAGAGTGTTGATGAAACACAGAAATTGCATCGATATTGAATACAACACGCACAATGCGCACTTTTCTCCATGGGAGTAATGTGTCAAACTGTCTACGCTTTTATCGATTCCTGGGAGACCAGTAGTAGTTTTCGAAACAGACTTGGAGGCATTCCGTAATCTGTAGATGTTCAGAGTGTTGATGAAACACAGAAATTCCATCGGTATTGAATACAACACGCACCATAAGCACTTTTCTCCATGGGAGTAATGTGTCACACTGACTACGCTTTTATCGATTCCTGGGAGACCAGTAGTGGTTTTCGAAATATATTTGGAGGCATTCTGTAATCTGTGGACTTCAGAGTGTTGATGAAACACAGAAATTGCATCGGGATTGAATACAACACGCACCATGCGAACTTTTCTCCATGGGAGTAATGTGTCAAACTGTCTACGCTTTTATCGATTCCTGGGAGACCAGTAGTAGTTTTCGAAACACAATTGGAGGCATTCTGTAATCTGTGGCCGTTCAGAGTGTTGATGAAACACAGAAATTGCATCGGGATTGAATACAACACGCACCATGCGCACTTTTCTCCATGGGAGTAATGTGTCAAAATGTCTACGCTTTTATCGATTCCTGGGAGACCAGTAGTAGTTTTCGAAACACATTTGGAGGCATTCTGTAATCTGTGGACGTTCTGAGTGTTGATGAAACACAGAAATTGCATCGGGATTGAATACAACACGCACCATGCGCACTTTTCTCCATGGGAGTAATGTGTCAAAATGTCTACGCTTTTATCGATTCCTGGGAGACCAGTAGTAGTTTTCGAAACACATTTGGAGGCATTCTGTAATCTGTGCACGTTCAGAGTGTTGATGAAACACAGAAATTGCATCGGGATTGAATACAACACGCAACATGCGCACTTTTCTCCATGGGAGTAATATGTCAAACTGTCTACGCTTTTATCGATACCTGGGAGACCAGTAGTAGTTTTCGAAATACATTTGGAATCATTCTGTAATCTGTGGCCGTTCAGAGTGTTGATGAAACACAGAAATTGCATCGGGATTGAATACAACACGCACCATGCGCACTTTTCTCCATGGGAGTAATGTGTCAAACTGTCTACGCTTTTATCGATTCCTGGGAGACCAGTAGTAGTTTTCGAAACACATTTGGAGGCATTCTGTAATCTGTGCACGTTCAGAGTGTTGATGAAACACAGAAATTGCATCGGGATTGAATACAACACGCACCATGCGCACTTTTCTCCATGGGAGTAATGTGTCAAACTGTCTACGCTTTTATCGATTCCTGGGAGACCAGTAGTAGTTTTCGAAATACATTTGGAGGCATTCTGTAATCTGTGCACGTTCAGAGTGTTGATGAAACACAGAAATTGCATCGGGATTGAATACAACACGCACCATGCGCACTTTTCTCCATGGGAGTAATGTGTCAAACTGTCTACGCTTTTATCGATTCCTGGAAGACCAGTAGTAGTTTTCGAAATACATTTGGAGGCATTCTGTAATCTGTGGACGTTCGGAGTGTTGATGAAACACAGAAATTGCATCGGGAATGAATACAACACGCACCATGCGCACTTTTCTCCATGGGAGTAATGTGTCAAACTGTCTACGCTTTTATCGATTCCTGGGAGACCAGTAGTAGTTTTCGAAATACATTTGGAGGCATTCTGTAATCTGTGCACGTTCAGAGTGTTGATGAAACACAGAAATTGCATCGGGATTGAATACAACACGCACCATGCGCACTTTTCTCCATGGGAGTAATGTGTCAAACTGTCTACGCTTTTATCGATTCCTGGAAGACCAGTAGTAGTTTTCGAAATACATTTGGAGGCATTCTGTAATCTGTGGACGTTCGGAGTGTTGATGAAACACAGAAATTGCATCGGGATTGAATACAACACGCACCATGCGCACTTTTCTCCATGGGAGTAATGTGTCAAACTGTCTACGCTTTTATCGATTCCTGGGAGACCAGTAGTAGTTTTCGAAACAGACTTGGAGGCATTCTGTAATCTCTAGACGTTCAGAGTGTTGATGAAACACAGAAATTCCATCGGTATTGAGTACAACACGCACCATAAGCACTTTTCTCCATGGGAGTAATGTGTCAAAATGACTACGCTTTTATCGATTCCTGGGAGACCAGTAGTGGTTTTCGAAATACATTTGGAGGCATTCTGTAATCTGTGGCCGTTCAGAGTGTTGATGAAACACAGAAATTGCATCGATATTGAATACAACACGCACAATGCGCACTTTTCTCCATGGGAGTAATGTGTCAAACTGTCTACGCTTTTATCGATTCCTGGGAGACCAGTAGTAGTTTTCGAAACAGACTTGGAGGCATTCCGTAATCTGTAGATGTTCAGAGTGTTGATGAAACACAGAAATTCCATCGGTATTGAATACAACACGCACCATAAGCACTTTTCTCCATGGGAGTAATGTGTCAAACTGACTACGCTTTTATCGATTCCTGGGAGACCAGTAGTGGTTTCCGAAATATATTTTGAGGCATTCTGTAATCTGTGGACTTCAGAGTGTTGATGAAACACAGAAATTGCATCGGGATTGAATACAACACGCACCATGCGAACTTTTCTCCATGGGAGTAATGTGTCAAACTGTCTACGCTTTTATCGATTCCTGGGAGACCAGTAGTAGTTTTCGAAACACAATTGGAGGCATTCTGTAATCTGTGGCCGTTCAGAGTGTTGATGAAACACAGAAATTGCATCGGGATTGAATACAACACGCACCATGCGCACTTTTCTCCATGGGAGTAATGTGTCAAAATGTCTACGCTTTTATCGATTCCTGGGAGACCAGTAGTAGTTTTCGAAACACATTTGGAGGCATTCTGTAATCTGTGGACGTTCTGAGTGTTGATGAAACACAGAAATTGCATCGGGATTGAATACAACACGCACCATGCGCACTTTTCTCCATGGGAGTAATGTGTCAAAATGTCTACGCTTTTATCGATTCCTGGGAGACCAGTAGTAGTTTTCGAAACACATTTGGAGGCATTCTGTAATCTGTGCACGTTCAGAGTGTTGATGAAACACAGAAATTGCATCGGGATTGAATACAACACGCAACATGCGCACTTTTCTCCATGGGAGTAATATGTCAAACTGTCTACGCTTTTATCGATTCCTGGAAGACCAGTAGCAGTTTTCGAAATACATTTGGAATCATTCTGTAATCTGTGGCCGTTCAGAGTGTTGATGAAACACAGAAATTGCATCGGGATTGAATACAACACGCACCATGCGCACTTTTCTCCATGGGAGTAATGTGTCAAACTGTCTACGCTTTTATCGATTCCTGGGAGACCAGTAGTAGTTTTCGAAACACATTTGGAGGCATTCTGTAATCTGTGCACGTTCAGAGTGTTGATGAAACACAGAAATTGCATCGGGATTGAATACAACACGCACCATGCGCACTTTTCTCCATGGGAGTAATGTGTCAAACTGTCTACGCTTTTATCGATTCCTGGAAGACCAGTAGTAGTTTTCGAAATACATTTGGAGGCATTCTGTAATCTGTGGACGTTCGGAGTGTTGATGAAACACAGAAATTGCATCGGGAATGAATACAACACGCACCATGCGCACTTTTCTCCATGGGAGTAATGTGTCAAACTGTCTACGCTTTTATCGATTCCTGGGAGACCAGTAGTAGTTTTCGAAATACATTTGGAGGCATTCTGTAATCTGTGCACGTTCAGAGTGTTGATGAAACACAGAAATTGCATCGGGATTGAATACAACACGCACCATGCGCACTTTTCTCCATGGGAGTAATGTGTCAAACTGTCTACGCTTTTATCGATTCCTGGGAGGCCAGTAGTAGTTTTCGAAAGACATTTGGAGGCATTCTGTAATCTGTGCACGTTCAGAGTGTTGATGAAACACAGAAATTGCATCGGGATTGAATACAACACGCACCATGCGCACTTTCCTCCATGGGAGTAATGTGTCAAACTTTCTACGCTTTTATCGATTCCTGGGAGACCAGTAGTAGTTTTCGAAACACATTTGGAGGCATTCTGTAATCTGTGCACGTTCAGAGTTTTGATGAAACACAGAAATTGCATCGGGATTGAATACAACACGCACCATGCGCACTTTTCTCCATGGGAGTAATGTGTCAAACTGTCTACGATTTTATCGCATCCTGGGAGACCAGTAGTAGTTTTCGAAACACATTTGGAGGCATTCTGTAATCTGTGCACGTTCAGAGTGTTGATGAAACACAGAAATTGCATCGGGATTAAATACAACACGCACCATGCGCACTTTTCTCCATGGGAGTAATGTGTCAAACTGTCTACGCTTTTATCGATTCCTGGGAGACCAGTAGTAGTTTTCGAAACACATTTGGAGGCATTCTGTAATCTGTGCACGTTCAGAGTGTTGATAAAACACAGAAATTGCATCGGGATTGAATACAACACGCAACATGCGCACTTTTCTCCATGGGAGTAATGTGTCAAACTGTCTACGCTTTTATCGATTCCTGGAAGACCAGTAGTAGTTTTCGAAATACATTTGGAGGCATTCTGTAATCTGTGGCCGTTCAGAGTGTTGATGAAACACAGAAATTGCATCGGGATTGAATACAACACGCACCATGCGCACTTTTCTCCATGGGAGTAATGTGTCAAACTGTCTACGCTTTTATCGATTCCTGGGAGACCAGTAGTAGTTTTCGAAACACATTTGGAGGCATTCTGTAATCTGTGGACGTTCAGAGTGTTGATGAAACACAGAAATTGCATCGGGATTGAATACAACACGCACCATGCGCACTTTTCTCCATGGGAGTAATGTGTCAAACTGTCTACGCTTTTATCGATTCCTGGAAGACCAGTAGTAGTTTTCGAAATACATTTGGAGGCATTCTGTAATCTGTGGACGTTCAGAGTGTTGATGAAACACAGAAATTGCATCGGGATTGAATACAACACGCGCCATGCGCACTTTTCTCCATGGGAGTAATGTGTCAAACTGTCTACGCTTTTATCGATTCCTTGGAGACCAGTAGTAGTTTTCGAAACACATTTGGAGGCATTCTGTAATCTGTGCACGTTCAGAGTGTTGATGAAACACAGAAATTGCATCGGGATTGAATACAACACGCACAATGCGCACTTTTCTCCATGGAAGTAATGTGTCAAACTGTCTACGCTTTTATCGATTCCTTGGAGACCAGTAGTAGTTTTCGAAACAGACTTGGAGGCATTCTGTAATCTGTAGATGTTCAGAGTGTTGATGAAACACAGAAATTCCATCGGTATTGAATACAACACGCACCATAAGCACTTTTCTCCATGGGAGTAATGTGTCAAACTGACTACGCTTTTATCGATTCCTGGGAGACCAGTAGTGGTTTTCGAAATACATTTGGAGGCATTCTGTAATCTGTGGACGTTCAGAGTGTTGATGAAACACAGAAATTGCATCGGGATTGAATACAACACGCACCATGCGCACTTTTCTCCATGGGAGTAATGTGTCAAACTGTCTACGCTTTTATCGATTCCTGGGAGACCAGTAGTAGTTTTCGAAACACAATTGGAGGCATTCTGTAATCTGTGGCCGTTCAGAGTGTTGATGAAACACAGAAATTGCATCGGGATTGAATACAACACGCACCATGCGCACTTTTCTTCATGGGAGTAATGTGTCAAAATGTCTACGCTTTTATCGATTCCTGGGAGACCAGTAGTAGTTTTCGAAACACATTTGGAGGCATTCTGTAATCTGTGGACGTTCAGAGTGTTGATGAAACACAGAAATTGCATCGGGATTGAATACAACACGCACCATGCGCACTTTTCTCCATGGGAGTAATGTGTCAAACTGTCTACGCTTTTATCGATTCCTGGGAGAGCATTAGTAGTTTTCGAAAGACATTTGGAGGCATTCTGTAATCTGTGCACGTTCAGAGTGTTGATGAAACACAGAAATTGCATCGGGATTGAATACAACACACACCATGCGCACTTTTCTCCATGGGAGTAATGTGTCAAACTGTCAACGCTTTTATCGATTCCTGGGAGACCAGTAGTAGTTTTCGAAACACATTTGGAGGCATTCTGTAATCTGTGCACGTTCAGAGTGTTGATGAAACACAGAAATTGCATCGGGATTGAATACAACACGCACCATGCGCACTTTTCTCCATGGGAGTAATGTGTCAAACTGTCTACGCTTTTATCGATTCCTGGGAGACCAGTAGTAGTTTTCGAAACACAATTGGAGGCATTCTGTAATCTGTGGCCGTTCAGAGTGTTGATGAAACACAGAAATTGCATCGGGATTGAATACAACACGCACCATGCGCACTTTTCTCCATGGGAGTAATGTGTCAAAATGTCTACGCTTTTATCGATTCCTGGGAGACCAGTAGTAGTTTTCGAAACACATTTGGAGGCATTCTGTAATCTGTGGACGTTCTGAGTGTTGATGAAACACAGAAATTGCATCGGGATTGAATACAACACGCACCATGCGCACTTTTCTCCATGGGAGTAATGTGTCAAAATGTCTACGCTTTTATCGATTCCTGGGAGACCAGTAGTAGTTTTCGAAACACATTTGGAGGCATTCTGTAATCTGTGCACGTTCAGAGTGTTGATGAAACACAGAAATTGCATCGGGATTGAATACAACACGCACCATAAGCACTTTTCTCCATGGGAGTAATGTGTCAAACTGTCTACGCTTTAATCGATTCGTGGAAGACCAGTAGTAGTTTTCGAAATACATTTGGAGGCATTCTGTAATCTGTGGCCGTTCAGAGTGTTGATGAAACACAGAAATTGCATCGGGATTGAATACAACACGCACCATAAGCACTTTTCTCCATGGGAGTAATGTGTCAAACTGTCTACGCTTTTATCGATTCCTGGGAGACCAGTAGTAGTTTTCGAAACACATTTGGAGGCATTCTGTAATCTGTGCACGTTCAGAGTGTTGATGAAACACAGAAATTGCATCGGGATTGAATACAACACGCAACATGCGCACTTTTCTCCATGGGAGTAATGTGTCAAACTGTCTACGCTTTTATCGATTCCTGGATGACCAGTAGTAGTTTTCGAAATACATTTGGAGGCATTCTGTAATCTGTGGACGTTCAGAGTGTTGATGAAACACAGAAATTGCATCGGGATTGAATACAACACGCACCAGGCGCACTTTTCTCCATGGGAGTAATGTGTCAAACTGTCTACGCTTTTATCGATTCCTGGGAGACCAGTAGTAGTTTTCGAAACACATTTGGAGGCATTCTGTAATCTGTGCACGTTCAGAGTGTTGATGAAACACAGAAATTGCATCGGGATTGAATACAACACGCACCATGCGCACTTTTCTCCATGGGAGTAATGTGTCAAACTGTCTACGCTTTTATCGATTCCTGGGAGACCAGTAGTAGTTTTCGAAATACATTTGGAGGCATTCTGTAATCTGTGCACGTTCAGAGTGTTGATGAAACACAGAAATTGCATCGGGATTGAATACAACACGCACCACAAGCACTTTTCTCCATGGGAGTAATGTCTCAAACTGTCTACGCTTTTATCGATTCCTGGAAGACCAGTAGTAGTTTTCGAAATACATTTGGAGGCATTCTGTAATCTGTGGACGTTCAGAGTGTTGATGAAACACAGAAATTGCATCGGGATTGAATACAACACGCACCATGCGCACTTTTCTGCATGGGAGTAATGTGTCAAACTGTCTACGCTTTTATCGATTCCTCGGAGACCAGTAGTAGTTTTCGAAATACATTTGGAGGAATTCTGTAATCTGTGCACGTTCAGAGTGTTGATGAAACACAGAAATTGCATCGGGATTGAATACAACACGCACCATGCGCACTTTTCTCCATGGGAGTAATGTGTCAAACTGTCTACGCTTTTGTCGATTCCTGGGAGACCAGTAGTAGTTTTCGAAAGACGTTTGGAGGCATTCTGTAATCTGTGCACGTTCAGAGTGTTGATGAAACACAGAAATTGCATCGGGATTGAATACAACACGCACCATGCGCACTTTTCTACATGGGAGTAATGTGTCAAACTGTCTACGCTTTTATCGATTCCTGGGAGACCAGTAGTAGTTTTCGAAAGACATTTGGAGGCATTCTGTAATCTGTGCACGTTCAGAGTGTTGATGAAACACAGAAATTGCATCGGGATTGAATACAACACGCACCATGCGCACTTTTCTCCATGGGAGTAATGTGTCAAACTGTCTACGCTTTTATCGATTCCTGGGAGACCAGTAGTAGTTTTCGAAACACATTTGGAGGCATTCTGTAATCTGTGCACGTTCAGAGTGTTGATGAAACACAGAAATTGCATCGGGATTGAATACAACACGCACCATGCGCACTTTTCTCCATGGGAGTAATGTGTCAAACTGTCTACGATTTTATCGCATCCTGGGAGACCAGTAGTAGTTTTCGAAACACATTTGGAGGCATTCTGTAATCTGTGCACGTTCAGAGTGTTGATGAAACACAGAAATTGCATCGGGATTGAATACAACACGCACCATGCGCACTTTTCTCCATGGGAGTAATGTGTCAAACTGTCTACGCTTTTATCGATTCCTGGAAGACCAGTAGTAGTTTTCGAAATACATTTGGAGGCATTCTGTAATCTGTGGATGTTCAGAGTGTTGATGAAACACAGAAATTGCATCGGGATTGAATACAACACGCACCAGGCGCACTTTTCTCCATGGGAGTAATGTGTCAAACTGTCTACGCTTTTATCGATTCCTGGGAGACCAGTAGTAGTTTTCTAAACACATTTGGAGGCATTCTGTAATCTGTGCACGTTCAGAGTGTTGATGAAACACAGAAATTGCATCGGGATTGAATACAAAACGCACCATGTGCACTTTTCTCCATGGGAGTAATGTGTCAAACTGTCTACGCTTTTATCGATTCCTGGGAGACCAGTAGTAGTTTTCGAAATACATTTGGAGGCATTCTGTAATCTGTGCACGTTCAGAGTGTTGATGAAACACTGAAATTGCATCGGGAGTGAATACAACACGCACCATGCGCACTTTTCCCCATGGGAGTAATGTGTCAAACTGTCTACGCTTTTATCGATTCCTGGAAGACCAGTAGTAGTTTTCGAAATACATTTTGAGGCATTCTGTAATCTGTGGACGTTCAGAGTGTTGATGAAACACAGAAATTGCATCGGTATTGAATACAACACGCACCATGCGCACTTTTCTCCATGGGAGTAATGTGTCAAACTGTCTACGCTTTTATCGATTCCTGGGAGACCAGTAGTAGTTTTCGAAACACATTTGGAGGCATTCTGTAATCTGTGCACGTTCAGAGTGTTGATGAAACACAGAAATCGCATCAGGATTGAATACAACACGCACCATGCGCACTTTTCTCCATGGGAGTAATGTGTCAAACTGTCTACGCTTTTATCGATTCCTGGGAGACCAGTAGTAGTTTTCGAAATACATTTGGAGGCATTCTGTAATCTGTGGCCGTTCAGAGTGTTGATGAAACACAGAAATTGCATCGGGATTGAATACAACACGCACCATGCGCACTTTTCTCCATGGGAGTAATGTGTCAAACTGACTACGGTTTTATCGATTCCTGGGAGACCAGTAGTAGTTTTCGAAACAGACTTGGAGGCATTCTGTAATCTGTAGACGTTCAGAGTGTTGATGAAACACAGAAATTCCACGGTATTGAATACAACACGCACCATAAGCACTTTTCTCCATGGGAGTAATGTGTCAAACTGACTACGCTTTTATCGATTCCTGGGAGACCAGTAGTGGATTTCGAAATACATTTGGAGGCATTCTGTAATATGTGGCCGTTCAGAGTGTTGATGAAACACAGAAATTGCATCGGGATTGAATACAACACGCACCATGCGCACTTTTCTCCATGGGAGTAATGTGTCAAACTGACTACGCTTTTATCGATTACTGGGAGACCAGTAGTAGTTTTCGAAACAGACTTGGAGGCATTCTGTAATCTGTAGACGTTAAGAGTGTTGATGAAACACAGAAATTGCATCGGGATTGAATACAACACGCACCATGCGCACTTTTCTCCATGGGAGTAATGTGTCAAACTGTCTACGCTTTTATCGATTCCTGGGAGACCAGTAGTGGTTTTCGAAATACATTTGGAAGCATTCTGTAATCTGTGGCCGTTCAGAGTGTTGATGAAACACAGAAATTGCATCGGGATTGAATACAACACGCACCAGGCGCACTTTTTTCCATGGGAGTAATGTGTCAAACTGTCTACGCTCTTATCGATTCCTGGGAGACCAGTAGTAGTTTAGAAACACATTTGGAGTCATTCTGTAATCTGTGGCCGTTCAGAGTGTTGATGAAACACAGAAATTGCATCGGGATTGAATACAACACGCACCATGCGCACTTTTCTCCATGGGAGTAATGTCTCAAACTGTCTACGCTTTTATCGATTCCTGGGAGACCGGTAGTAGTTTTCGAAACACATTTGGAGGCATTCTGTAATCTGTGCACGTTCAGAGTGTTGATGAAACACAGAAATTGCCTCGGGATTGAATACAACACGCACCATGCGCACTTTTCTCCATGGAAGTAATGTGTCAAACTGTCTACGCTTTTATCGATTCCTGGAAGACCAGTAGTAGTTTTCGAAATACATTTGGAAGCATTCTGTAATCTGTGGACGTTCAGAGTGTTGATGAAACACAGAAATTGCATCGGTATTGAATACAACACGCACCATGCGCACTTTCTCCATGGGAGTAATGTGTCAAACTGTCTACGCTTTTATCGATTCCTGGGAGACCAGTAGTAGTTTTCGAAACACATTTGGAGGCATTCTGCAATCTGTGCACGTTCAGAGTGTTGATGAAACACAGAAATTGCATCGGGATTGAATACAACACGCACCATGCGCACTTTTCTCCATGGGAGTAATGTGTCAAACTGTCTACGATTTTATCGATTCCTGGGAGACCAGTAGTGGTTTTCGAAATACATTTGGAGGCATTCTGCAATCTGTGGCCGTTCAGAGTGTTGATGAAACACAGAAATTGCATCGGGATTGAATACAACACGCACCATGCGCACTTTTCTCCATGGGAGTAATGTGTCAAACTGACTACGCTTTTATCGATTCCTAGGAGACCAGTAGTAGTTTTCGAAACAGACTTGGAGGCATTCTGTGATCTGTAGACGTTCAGAGTGTTGATGAAACACAGAAATTCCATCGGTATTGAATACAACACGCACCATAAGCACTTTTCTCCATGGGAGTAATGTCTCAAACTGTCTACGCTCTTATCGATTCCCGGGAGATCAGTAGTAGTTTAGAAACACATTTGGAGGCATTCTGTAATCTGTGGACGTTTAGAGTGTTGATGAAACACAGAAATTGCATCGGGATTGAATACAACACGCACCATGCGCACTTTTCTCCATGGGAGTAATGTCTCAAACTGTCTGCGCTTTTATCGATTCCTGGGAGACCGGTAGTAGTTTTCGAAACACATTTAGAGGCATTCTGTAATCTGTAGACGTTCAGAGTGTTGATGAAACACAGAAATTGCATCGGTATTGAATACAACAGGCACCATGCGCACTTTTCTCCATGGGAGTAATGTCTCAAACTGTCTACGCTTCTATCGATTCCTGGGAGACCAGTAGTAGTTTTCGAAACACAATTGGAGGCATTCTGTTATCTGTAGACGTTCTGAGTGTTGATGAAACACAGAAATTGCATCGGTATTGAATACAACACGCACCATGCGCACTTTTCTCCATGGGAGTAATGTCTCAAACTGTCTACGCTTCTATCGATTCCTGGGAGACCAGTAGTAGTTTTCTAAACACATTTGGAAGCATTCTGTAATCTGTGGACGTTCAGAGTGTTGATGAAACACAGAAATTACATCGGGATTGAATACAACACGCACCATGCGCATTTTTCTCCATGGGAGTAATGTCCAAAGTGTCTACGCTTTTATCGATTCCTGGAAGACCAGTAGTAGTTTTCGAAATACATTTGGAGGTATTCTGTAATCTGTGGACGTTCAGAGTGTAGATGAAACACAGAAATTGCATCGGGATTGAATACAACACGCACCAGGCGCACTTTCTCCATGGGAGTAATGTCTCAAAGTGTCTACGCTTTTATCGATTCCTGGGAGACCAGTAGTGGTTTTCGAAATACATTTGGAGGCGTTCTGTAATCTGTGGCCGTTCAGAGTGTTGATGAAACACAGAAATTGCATCGGTATTGAATACAACACGCACCATAAGCACTTTTCTCCATGGGAGTAATGTCTCAAACTGTCTACGCTCTCATCGATTCCTGGGAGACCAGTAGTAGTTTAGAAACACATTTGGTGGCATTCTGTAATCTGTGGCCGTTCAGAGTGTTGATGAAACACAGAAATTGCATCGGGATTGAATACAACACGCACCAGGCGCACTTTCTCCATGGGAGTAATGTGTCAAACTGTCTACGCTTTTATCGATTCCTGGGAGACCAGTAGTAGTTTTCGAAACACATTTGGAGGCATTCTGTAATCTGTGGCCGTTCAGAGTGTTGATGAAACACAGAAATTGCATCGGGATTGAATACAACACGCACCAGGCGCACTTTCTCCATGGGAGTAATGTCTCAAACTGTCTACGCTTTTATCGATTCCTGGGAGACCAGTAGTAGTTTTCGAAACACATTTGGAGGCATTCTGTAATCTGTGGCCGTTCAGAGTGATGATGAAACACAGAAATTGCATCGGGATTGAATACAACACGCACCATGCGCACTTTTCTCCATGGGAGTAATGTCTCAAACTGTCTGCGCTTTTATCGATTCCTGGGAGACCGGTAGTAGTTTTCGAAACACATTTAGAGGCATTCTGTAATCTGTAGACGTTCAGAGTGTTGATGAAACACAGAAATTGCATCGGTATTGAATACAACAGGCACCATGCGCACTTTTCTCCATGGGAGTAATGTCTCATACTGTCTACGCTTCTATCGATTCCTGGGAGACCAGTAGTAGTTTTCGAAACACATTTGGAGGCGTTCTGTAATCTGTGGCCGTTCAGAGTGTTGATGAAACACAGAAATTGCATCGGTATTGAATACAACACGCACCATAAGCACTTTTCTCCATGGGAGTAATGTCTCAAACTGTCTACGCTCTCATCGATTCCTGGGAGACCAGTAGTAGTTTAGAAACACATTTGGTGGCATTCTGTAATCTGTGGCCGTTCAGAGTGTTGATGAAACACAGAAATTGCATCGGGATTGAATACAACACGCACCAGGCGCACTTTCTCCATGGGAGTAATGTGTCAAACTGTCTACGCTTTTATCGATTCCTGGGAGACCAGTAGTAGTTTTCGAAACACATTTGGAGGCATTCTGTAATCTGTGGCCGTTCAGAGTGTTGATGAAACACAGAAATTGCATCGGGATTGAATACAACACGCACCAGGCGCACTTTCTCCATGGGAGTAATGTCTCAAACTGTCTACGCTTTTATCGATTCCTGGGAGACCAGTAGTAGTTTTCGAATTACATTTGGAGGCATTCTGTAATCTGTGGCCGTTCAGAGTGATGATGAAACACAGAAATTGCATCGGGATTGAATACAACACGCACCATGCGCACTTTTCTCCATGGGAGTAATGTCTCAAACTGTCTGCGCTTTTATCGATTCCTGGGAGACCGGTAGTAGTTTTCGAAACACATTTAGAGGCATTCTGTAATCTGTAGACGTTCAGAGTGTTGATGAAACACAGAAATTGCATCGGTATTGAATACAACAGGCACCATGCGCACTTTTCTCCATGGGAGTAATGTCTCATACTGTCTACGCTTCTATCGATTCCTGGGAGACCAGTAGTAGTTTTCGAAACACATTTGGAGGCATTCTGTAATCTGTGGAATTCAGAGTGTTGATGAAACACAGAAATTGCATCGGTATTGAATACAACACGCACCATGCGCACTTTTCTCCATGGGAGTAATGTCTCAAACTGTCTACGCTTTTATCGATTCCTGGGAGACCGGTAGTAGTTTTCGAAACACATTTGGAGGCATTCTGTAATCTGTGCACGTTCAGAGTGTTGATGAAACACAGAAATTGCCTCGGGATTGAATACAACACGCACCATGCGCACTTTTCTCCATGGAAGTAATGTGTCAAACTGTCTACGCTTTTATCGATTCCTGGAAGACCAGTAGTAGTTTTCGAAATACATTTGGAAGCATTCTGTAATCTGTGGACGTTCAGAGTGTTGATGAAACACAGAAATTGCATCGGTATTGAATACAACACGCACCATGCGCACTTTCTCCATGGGAGTAATGTGTCAAACTGTCTACGCTTTTATCGATTCCTGGGAGACCAGTAGTAGTTTTCGAAACACATTTGGAGGCATTCTGCAATCTGTGCACGTTCAGAGTGTTGATGAAACACAGAAATTGCATCGGGATTGAATACAACACGCACCATGCGCACTTTTCTCCATGGGAGTAATGTGTCAAACTGTCTACGATTTTATCGATTCCTGGGAGACCAGTAGTGGTTTTCGAAATACATTTGGAGGCATTCTGCAATCTGTGGCCGTTCAGAGTGTTGATGAAACACAGAAATTGCATCGGGATTGAATACAACACGCACCATGCGCACTTTTCTCCATGGGAGTAATGTGTCAAACTGACTACGCTTTTATCGATTCCTAGGAGACCAGTAGTAGTTTTCGAAACAGACTTGGAGGCATTCTGTGATCTGTAGACGTTCAGAGTGTTGATGAAACACAGAAATTCCATCGGTATTGAATACAACACGCACCATAAGCACTTTTCTCCATGGGAGTAATGTCTCAAACTGTCTACGCTCTTATCGATTCCCGGGAGATCAGTAGTAGTTTAGAAACACATTTGGAGGCATTCTGTAATCTGTGGACGTTTAGAGTGTTGATGAAACACAGAAATTGCATCGGGATTGAATACAACACGCACCATGCGCACTTTTCTCCATGGGAGTAATGTCTCAAACTGTCTGCGCTTTTATCGATTCCTGGGAGACCGGTAGTAGTTTTCGAAACACATTTAGAGGCATTCTGTAATCTGTAGACGTTCAGAGTGTTGATGAAACACAGAAATTGCATCGGTATTGAATACAACAGGCACCATGCGCACTTTTCTCCATGGGAGTAATGTCTCAAACTGTCTACGCTTCTATCGATTCCTGGGAGACCAGTAGTAGTTTTCGAAACACAATTGGAGGCATTCTGTTATCTGTAGACGTTCTGAGTGTTGATGAAACACAGAAATTGCATCGGTATTGAATACAACACGCACCATGCGCACTTTTCTCCATGGGAGTAATGTCTCAAACTGTCTACGCTTCTATCGATTCCTGGGAGACCAGTAGTAGTTTTCTAAACACATTTGGAAGCATTCTGTAATCTGTGGACGTTCAGAGTGTTGATGAAACACAGAAATTACATCGGGATTGAATACAACACGCACCATGCGCATTTTTCTCCATGGGAGTAATGTCCAAAGTGTCTACGCTTTTATCGATTCCTGGAAGACCAGTAGTAGTTTTCGAAATACATTTGGAGGCATTCTGTAATCTGTGGACGTTCAGAGTGTAGATGAAACACAGAAATTGCATCGGGATTGAATACAACACGCACCAGGCGCACTTTCTCCATGGGAGTAATGTCTCAAAGTGTCTACGCTTTTATCGATTCCTGGGAGACCAGTAGTGGTTTTCGAAATACATTTGGAGGCGTTCTGTAATCTGTGGCCGTTCAGAGTGTTGATGAAACACAGAAATTGCATCGGTATTGAATACAACACGCACCATAAGCACTTTTCTCCATGGGAGTAATGTCTCAAACTGTCTACGCTCTCATCGATTCCTGGGAGACCAGTAGTAGTTTAGAAACACATTTGGTGGCATTCTGTAATCTGTGGCCGTTCAGAGTGTTGATGAAACACAGAAATTGCATCGGGATTGAATACAACACGCACCAGGCGCACTTTCTCCATGGGAGTAATGTGTCAAACTGTCTACGCTTTTATCGATTCCTGGGAGACCAGTAGTAGTTTTCGAAACACATTTGGAGGCATTCTGTAATCTGTGGCCGTTCAGAGTGTTGATGAAACACAGAAATTGCATCGGGATTGAATACAACACGCACCAGGCGCACTTTCTCCATGGGAGTAATGTCTCAAACTGTCTACGCTTTTATCGATTCCTGGGAGACCAGTAGTAGTTTTCGAATTACATTTGGAGGCATTCTGTAATCTGTGGCCGTTCAGAGTGATGATGAAACACAGAAATTGCATCGGGATTGAATACAACACGCACCATGCGCACTTTTCTCCATGGGAGTAATGTCTCAAACTGTCTGCGCTTTTATCGATTCCTGGGAGACCGGTAGTAGTTTTCGAAACACATTTAGAGGCATTCTGTAATCTGTAGACGTTCAGAGTGTTGATGAAACACAGAAATTGCATCGGTATTGAATACAACAGGCACCATGCGCACTTTTCTCCATGGGAGTAATGTCTCATACTGTCTACGCTTCTATCGATTCCTGGGAGACCAGTAGTAGTTTTCGAAACACATTTGGAGGCATTCTGTAATCTGTGGAATTCAGAGTGTTGATGAAACACAGAAATTGCATCGGTATTGAATACAACACGCACCATGCGCACTTTTCTCCATGTGAGTAATGTCTCAAACTGTCTACGCTTTTATCGATTCCTGGGAGACCAGTAGTAGTTTTCTAAACACATTTGGAAGCATTCTGTAATCTGTGGACGTTCAGAGTGTTGATGAAACACAGAAATTACATCGGGATTGAATACAACACGCACCATGCGCATTTTTCTCCATGGGAGTAATGTCCAAAGTGTCTACGCTTTTATCGATTCCTGGAAGACCAGTAGTAGTTTTCGAAATACATTTGGAGGCATTCTGTAATCTGTGGACGTTCAGAGTGTAGATGAAACACAGAAATTGCATCGGGATTGAATACAACACGCACCAGGCGCACTTTCTGTATGGGAGTAATGTCTCAAAGTGTCTACGCTTTTATCGATTCCTGGGAGACCAGTAGTGGTTTTCGAAATACATTTGGAGGCGTTCTGTAATCTGTGGCCGTTCAGAGTGTTGATGAAACACAGAAATTGCATCGGTATTGAATACAACACGCACCATAAGCACTTTTCTCCATGGGAGTAATGTCTCAAACTGTCTACGCTCTCATCGATTCCTGGGAGACCAGTAGTAGTTTGGAAACACATTTGGTGGCATTCTGTAATCTGTGGCCGTTCAGAGTGTTGATGAAACACAGAAATTGCATCGGGATTGAATACAACACGCACCAGGCGCACTTTCTCCATGGGAGTAATGTGTCAAACTGTCTACGCTTTTATCGATTCCTGGGAGACCAGTAGTAGTTTTCGAAACACATTTGGAGGCATTCTGCAATCTGTGCACGTTCAGAGTGTTGATGAAACACAGAAATTGCATCGGGATTGAATACAACACGCACCATGCGCACTTTTCTCCATGGGAGTAATGTGTCAAACTGTCTACGATTTTATCGATTCCTGGGAGACCAGTAGTGGTTTTCGAAATACATTTGGAGGCATTCTGCAATCTGTGGCCGTTCAGAGTGTTGATGAAACACAGAAATTGCATCGGGATTGAATACAACACGCACCATGCGCACTTTTCTCCATGGGAGTAATGTGTCAAACTGACTACGCTTTTATCGATTCCTAGGAGACCAGTAGTAGTTTTCGAAACAGACTTGGAGGCATTCTGTGATCTGTAGACGTTCAGAGTGTTGATGAAACACAGAAATTCCATCGGTATTGAATACAACACGCACCATAAGCACTTTTCTACATGGGAGTAATGTCTCAAACTGTCTACGCTCTTATCGATTCCCGGGAGACCAGTAGTAGTTTAGAAACACATTTGGAGGCATTCTGTAATCTGTGGACGTTTAGAGTGTTGATGAAACACAGAAATTGCATCGGGATTGAATACAACACGCACCATGCGCACTTTTCTCCATGGGAGTAATGTCTCAAACTGTCTGCGCTTTTATCGATTCCTGGGAGACCGGTAGTAGTTTTCGAAACACATTTAGAGGCATTCTGTAATCTGTAGACGTTCAGAGTGTTGATGAAACACAGAAATTGCATCGGTATTGAATACAACAGGCACCATGCGCACTTTTCTCCATGGGAGTAATGTCTCAAACTGTCTACGCTTCTATCGATTCCTGGGAGACCAGTAGTAGTTTTCGAAACACAATTGGAGGCATTCTGTTATCTGTAGACGTTCTGAGTGTTGATGAAACACAGAAATTGCATCGGTATTGAATACAACACGCACCATGCGCACTTTTCTCCATGGGAGTAATGTCTCAAACTGTCTACGCTTTTATCGATTCCTGGGAGACCAGTAGTAGTTTTCTAAACACATTTGGAAGCATTCTGTAATCTGTGGACGTTCAGAGTGTTGATGAAACACAGAAATTACATCGGGATTGAATACAACACGCACCATGCGCATTTTTCTCCATGGGAGTAATGTCCAAAGTGTCTACGCTTTTATCGATTCCTGGAAGACCAGTAGTAGTTTTCGAAATACATTTGGAGGCATTCTGTAATCTGTGGACGTTCAGAGTGTAGATGAAACACAGAAATTGCATCGGGATTGAATACAACACGCACCAGGCGCACTTTCTCCATGGGAGTAATGTCTCAAAGTGTCTACGCTTTTATCGATTCCTGGGAGACCAGTAGTGGTTTTCGAAATACATTTGGAGGCGTTCTGTAATCTGTGGCCGTTCAGAGTGTTGATGAAACACAGAAATTGCATCGGTATTGAATACAACACGCACCATAAGCACTTTTCTCCATGGGAGTAATGTCTCAAACTGTCTACGCTCTCATCGATTCCTGGGAGACCAGTAGTAGTTTAGAAACACATTTGG
Organism: Schistocerca gregaria; assembly: GCF_023897955.1. NCBI lineage: Eukaryota > Metazoa > Arthropoda > Insecta > Orthoptera > Acrididae > Schistocerca > Schistocerca gregaria. The sequence goes on from NW_026061730.1 coordinate 7,425,224, forward strand.
TGGCATTCTGTAATCTGTGGCCGTTCAGAGTGTTGATGAAACACAGAAATTGCATCGGGATTGAATACAACACGCACCAGGCGCACTTTCTCCATGGGAGTAATGTGTCAAACTGTCTACGCTTTTATCGATTCCTGGGAGACCAGTAGTAGTTTTCGAAACACATTTGGAGGCATTCTGTAATCTGTGGCCGTTCAGAGTGTTGATGAAACACAGAAATTGCATCGGGATTGAATACAACACGCACCAGGCGCACTTTCTCCATGGGAGTAATGTCTCAAACTGTCTACGCTTTTATCGATTCCTGGGAGACCAGTAGTAGTTTTCGAATTACATTTGGAGGCATTCTGTAATCTGTGGCCGTTCAGAGTGATGATGAAACACAGAAATTGCATCGGGATTGAATACAACACGCACCATGCGCACTTTTCTCCATGGGAGTAATGTCTCAAACTGTCTGCGCTTTTATCGATTCCTGGGAGACCGGTAGTAGTTTTCGAAACACATTTAGAGGCATTCTGTAATCTGTGGACGTTCAGAGTGTTGATGAAACACAGAAATTGCATCGGTATTGAATACAACAGGCACCATGCGCACTTTTCTCCATGGGAGTAATGTCTCAAACTGTCTACGCTTCTATCGATTCCTGGGAGACCAGTAGTAGTTTTCGAAACACATTTGGAGGCATTCTGTAATCTGTGGAATTCAGAGTGTTGATGAAACACAGAAATTGCATCGGTATTGAATACAACACGCACCATGCGCACTTTTCTCCATGTGAGTAATGTCTCAAACTGTCTACGCTTTTATCGATTCCTGGGAGACCAGTAGTAGTTTTCTAAACACATTTGGAAGCATTCTGTAATCTGTGGACGTTCAGAGTGTTGATGAAACACAGAAATTACATCGGGATTGAATACAACACGCACCATGCGCATTTTTCTCCATGGGAGTAATGTCCAAAGTGTCTACGCTTTTATCGATTCCTGGAAGACCAGTAGTAGTTTTCGAAATACATTTGGAGGCATTCTGTAATCTGTGGACGTTCAGAGTGTAGATGAAACACAGAAATTGCATCGGGATTGAATACAACACGCACCAGGCGCACTTTTTCCATGGGAGTAATGTCTCAAAGTGTCTACGCTTTTATCGATTCCTGGGAGACCAGTAGTGGTTTTCGAAATACATTTGGAGGCGTTCTGTAATCTGTGGCCGTTCAGAGTGTTGATGAAACACAGAAATTGCATCGGTATTGAATACAACACGCACCATAAGCACTTTTCTCCATGGGAGTAATGTCTCAAACTGTCTACGCTCTCATCGATTCCTGGGAGACCAGTAGTAGTTTGGAAACACATTTGGTGGCATTCTGTAATCTGTGGCCGTTCAGAGTGTTGATGAAACACAGAAATTGCATCGGGATTGAATACAACACGCACCAGGCGCACTTTCTCCATGGGAGTAATGTGTCAAACTGTCTACGCTTTTATCGATTCCTGGGAGACCAGTAGTAGTTTTCGAAACACATTTGGAGGCATTCTGTAATCTGTGCATGTTCAGAGTGTTGAAAAAACACAGAAATTGCATCGGGATTGAATACAACACGCACCATGCGCACTTTTCTCCATGGGAGTAATGTGTCAAACTGTCTACGATTTTATCGATTCCTGGGAGACCAGTAGTGGTTTTCGAAATACATTTGGAGGCATTCTGTAATCTGTGGCCGTTCAGAGTGTTGATGAAACACAGAAATTGCATCGGGATTAAATACAACACGCACCATGCGCACTTTTCTCCATGGGAGTAATGTGTCAAACTGACTACGCTTTTATCGATTCCTAGGAGACCAGTAGTAGTTTTCGAAACAGACTTGGAGGCATTCTGTGATCTGTAGACGTTCAGAGTGTTGATGAAACACAGAAATTGCATCGGGATTGAATACAACACGCACCAGGCGCACTTTCTCCATGGGAGTAATGTGTCAAACTGTCTACGCTTTTATCGATTCCTGGGAGACCAGTAGTAGTTTTCGAATTACATTTGGAGGCATTCTGTAATCTGTGGCCGTTCAGAGTGATGATGAAACATAGAAATTGCATCGGGATTGAATACAACACGCACCTTGCGCACTTTTCTCCATGGGAGTAATGTCTCAAACTGTCTGCGCTTTTATTGATTCCTGGGAGACGGGTAGTAGTTTTCGAAACACATTTAGAGGCATTCTGTAATCTGTAGACGTTCAGAGTGTTGATGAAACACAGAAATTGCATCGGGATTGAATACAACACGCACCATAAGCACTTTTCTCCATGGGAGTAATGTCTCAAACTGTCTACGCTCTTATCGATTCCTGGGAGACCAGTAGTAGTTTAGAAACACATTTGGTGGCATTCTGTAATCTGTGGCCGCTCAGAGTGTTGATGAAACACAGAAATTGCATCGGAATTGAATACAACACGCACCATGCGCACTTTTCTCCATGGTAGTAATGTGTAAAACTGTCTACGCTTTTATCGATTCCTGGGAGACCAGTAGTAGTTTTCGAAACACACTTGGAGGCATTCTGTAATCTGTAGACGTTCAGAGTGTTGATGAAACACAGAAATTGCATCGGTATTGAATACAACACGCACCATAAGCACTTTTCTCCATGGGAGTAATGTCTCAAACTGTCTACGCTCTTATCGATTCCTGGGAGACCAGTAGTAGTTTAGAAACACATTTGGAGGCATTCTGTAATCTGTGGACGTTCTGAGTGTTGATGAAACACAGAAATTGCATCGGGATTGAATACAACACGCACCATGCGCACTTTTCTCCATGGGAGTAATGTCTCAAACTGTCTACGCTCTTATCGATTCCCAGGAGACCAGTAGTAGTTTAGAAACACATTTGGAGGCATTCTGTAATCTGTGGCCGTTCAGAGTGTTGATGAAACACAGAAATTGCATCGGGATTGAATACAACACGCACCATGCGCACTTTTCTCCATGGGAGTAATGTGGCAAACTGTCTACGCTTTTATCGATTCCTGGGAGACCAGTAGTAGATTTCGAAACACACTTGGAAGCATTCTGTAATCTGTAGATGTTCAGAGTGTTGATGAAACAAAGAAATTGCATCGGTATTGAATACAACACGCACCATAAGCACTTTTCTCCATGGGAGTAATGTCTCAAACTGTCTACGCTCTTATCGATTCCTGGGAGACCAGTAGTAGTTTAGAAACACATTTGGAGGCATTCTGTAATCTGTGGCCGTTCAGAGTGTTGATGAAACACAGAAATTGCATCGGGATTGAATACAACACGCACCATGCGCACTTTTCTCCATGGGAGTAATGTGGCAAACTGTCTACGCTTTTATCGATTCCTGGGAGACCAGTAGTAGATTTCGAAACACACTTGGAAGCATTCTGTAATCTGTAGATGTTCAGAGTGTTGATGAAACAAAGAAATTGCATCGGTATTGAATACAACACGCACCATAAGCACTTTTCTCCATGGGAGTAATGTCTCAAACTGTCTACGCTCTTATCGATTCCTGGGAGACCAGTAGTAGTTTAGAAACACATTTGGAGGCATTCTGTAATCTGTGGACGTTCTGAGTGTTGATGAAACACAGAAATTGCATCGGGATTGAATACAACACGCACCATGCGCACTTTTCTCCATGGGAGTAATGTCTCAAACTGTCTACGCTCTTATCGATTCCCAGGAGACCAGTAGTAGTTTAGAAACACATTTGGAGGCATTCTGTAATCTGTGGCCGTTCAGAGTGTTGATGAAACACAGAAATTGCATCGGGATTGAATACAACACGCACCATGCGCACTTTTCTCCATGGGAGTAATGTGGCAAACTGTCTACGCTTTTATCGATTCCTGGGAGACCAGTAGTAGATTTCGAAACACACTTGGAAGCATTCTGTAATCTGTAGATGTTCAGAGTGTTGATGAAACAAAGAAATTGCATCGGTATTGAATACAACACGCACCATAAGCACTTTTCTCCATGGGAGTAATGTCTCAAACTGTCTACGCTCTTATCGATTCCTGGGAGACCAGTAGTAGTTTAGAAACACATTTGGAGGCATTCTGTAATCTGTGGACGTTCTGAGTGTTGATGAAACACAGAAATTGCATCGGGATTGAATACAACACGCACCATGCGCACTTTTCTCCATGGGAGTAATGTCTCAAACTGTCTACGCTCTTATCGATTCCCAGGAGACCAGTAGTAGTTTAGAAACACATTTGGAGGCATTCTGTAATCTGTGGCCGTTCAGAGTGTTGATGAAACACAGAAATTGCATCGGGATTGAATACAACACGCACCATGCGCACTTTTCTCCATGGGAGTAATGTGGCAAACTGTCTACGCTTTTATCGATTCCTGGGAGACCAGTAGTAGATTTCGAAACACACTTGGAAGCATTCTGTAATCTGTAGATGTTCAGAGTGTTGATGAAACAAAGAAATTGCATCGGTATTGAATACAACACGCACCATAAGCACTTTTCTCCATGGGAGTAATGTCTCAAACTGTCTACGCTCTTATCGATTCCTGGGAGACCAGTAGTAGTTTAGAAACACATTTGGAGGCATTCTGTAATCTGTGGACGTTCTGAGTGTTGATGAAACACAGAAATTGCATCGGGATTGAATACAACACGCACCATAAGCACTTTTCTCCATGGAAGTAATGTCTCAAACTGTCTACGCTTTTATCGATTCCTGGGAGACCAGTAGTAGTTTTCGAAACACAATTGGAGGCATTCTATAATCTGTAGACGTTCAGAGTGTTGATGAAACACAGAAATTGCATCGGTATTGAATACAACACGCACCATGCGCACTTTTCTCCATGGGAGTAATGTCTCAAACTGTCTACGCTTTTATCGATTCCTGGGAGACCAGTAGTAGTTTTCGAAACACACTTGGAGGCATTCTGTAATCTGTAGATGTTCAGAGTGTTGATGAAACAAAGAAATTGCATCGGTATTGAATACAACAGGCACCATGCGCACTTTTCTCCATGGGAGTAATGTCTCAAACTGTCTACGCTTCTATCGATTCCTGGGAGACCAGTAGTAGTTTTCGAAACACATTTGGAGGCATTCTGTAATCTGTGGAATTCAGAGTGTTGATGAAACACAGAAATTGCATCGGTATTGAATACAACACGCACCAGGCGCACTTTCTCCATGGGAGTAATGTCTCAAAGTGTCTACGCTTTTATCGATTCCTGGGAGACCAGTAGTGGTTTTCGAAATACATTTGGAGGCGTTCTGTAATCTGTGGCCGTTCAGAGTGTTGATGAAACACAGAAATTGCATCGGTATTGAATACAACACGCACCATAAGCACTTTTCTCCATGGGAGTAATGTCTCAAACTGTCTACGCTCTCATCGATTCCTGTGAGACCAGTAGTAGTTTGGAAACACATTTGGTGGCATTCTGTAATCTGTGGCCGTTCAGAGTGTTGATGAAACACAGAAATTGCATCGGGATTGAATACAACACGCACCAGGCGCACTTTCTCCATGGGAGTAATGTGTCAAACTGTCTACGCTTTTATCGATTCCTGGGAGACCAGTAGTAGTTTTCGAAACACATTTGGAGGCATTCTGTAATCTGTGCATGTTCAGAGTGTTGAAAAAACACAGAAATTGCATCGGGATTGAATACAACACGCACCATGCGCACTTTTCTCCATGGGAGTAATGTGTCAAACTGTCTACGATTTTATCGATTCCTGGGAGACCAGTAGTGGTTTTCGAAATACATTTGGAGGCATTCTGTAATCTGTGGCCGTTCAGAGTGTTGATGAAACACAGAAATTGCATCGGGATTAAATACAACACGCACCATGCGCACTTTTCTCCATGGGAGTAATGTGTCAAACTGACTACGCTTTTATCGATTCCTAGGAGACCAGTAGTAGTTTTCGAAACAGACTTGGAGGCATTCTGTGATCTGTAGACGTTCAGAGTGTTGATGAAACACAGAAATTGCATCGGGATTGAATACAACACGCACCAGGCGCACTTTCCCCATGGGAGTAATGTGTCAAACTGTCTACGCTTTTATCGATTCCTGGGAGACCAGTAGTAGTTTTCGAATTACATTTGGAGGCATTCTGTAATCTGTGGCCGTTCAGAGTGATGATGAAACACAGAAATTGCATCGGGATTGAATACAACACGCACCTTGCGCACTTTTCTCCATGGGAGTAATGTCTCAAACTGTCTGCGCTTTTATTGATTCCTGGGAGACCGGTAGTAGTTTTCGAAACACATTTAGAGGCATTCTGTAATCTGTAGACGTTCAGAGTGTTGATGAAACACAGAAATTGCATCGGGATTGAATACAACACGCACCATAAGCACTTTTCTCCATGGGAGTAATGTCTCAAACTGTCTACGCTCTTATCGATTCCTGGGAGACCAGTAGTAGTTTAGAAACACATTTGGTGGCATTCTGTAATCTGTGGCCGCTCAGAGTGTTGATGAAACACAGAAATTGCATCGGAATTGAATACAACACGCACCATGCGCACTTTTCCCCATGGTAGTAATGTGTAAAACTGTCTACGCTTTTATCGATTCCTGGGAGACCAGTAGTAGTTTTCGAAACACACTTGGAGGCATTCTGTAATCTGTAGACGTTCAGAGTGTTGATGAAACACAGAAATTGCATCGGTATTGAATACAACACGCACCATAAGCACTTTTCTCCATGGGAGTAATGTCTCAAACTGTCTACGCTCTTATCGATTCCTGGGAGACCAGTAGTAGTTTAGAAACACATTTGGAGGCATTCTGTAATCTGTGGACGTTCTGAGTGTTGATGAAACACAGAAATTGCATCGGGATTGAATACAACACGCACCTCGAGCACTTTTCTCCATGGGAGTAATGTCTCAAACTGTCTACGCTCTTATCGATTCCTGGGAGACCAGTAGTAGTTTAGAAACACATTTGGTGGCATTCTGTAATCTGTGGCCGTTCAGAGTGTTGATGAAACACAGAAATTGCATCCGGATTGAATACAACACGCACCATGGGAGTAATGTGTCAAAATGTCTACGCTTTTATCGATTCCTGGGAGACCAGTAGTAGTTTTCGAAACACACTTGGAGGCATTCTGTAATCTGCAGATGTTCAGAGTGTTGATGAAACACAGAAATTGCATCGGTATTGAATACAACACGCACCATAAGCAGTTTTCTCCATGGGAGTAATGTCTCAAACTGTCTACGCTCTTATCGATTCCTGGGAGACCAGTAGTAGTTTAGAAACACATTTGGTGGCATTCTGTAATCTGTGGCCGTTCAGAGTGTTGATGAAACACAGAAATTGCATCGGTATTGAATACAACACGCACCACAAGCACTTTTCTCCATGGGAGTAATGTCTCAAACTGTCTACGCTTTTATCGATTCCTGGGAGACCAGTAGTAGTTTACGAAACACACTTGGAGGCATTCTGTAATCTGTAGATGTTCAGAGTGTTGATGAAACAAAGAAATTGCATCGGTATTGAATACAACACGCACCATAAGCACTTTTCTCCATGGGAGTAATGTCTCAAACTGTCTACGCTCTTATCGATTCCTGGGAGACCAGTAGTAGTTGAGAAACACATTTGGTGGCATTCTGTAATCTGTGGCCGTTCAGAGTGTTGATAAAACACAGAAACTGCATCCGGATTGATTACAACACGCACCATGGGAGTAATGTGTCAAACTGTCTACGCTTTTATCGATTCCTGTTAGACCAGTAGTAGTTTTCGAAACACACTTGGAGGCATTCTGTAATCTGCAGATGTTCAGAGTGTTGATGAAACACAGAAATTGCATCGGTATTGAATACAACACGCACCATAAGCAGTTTTCTCCATGGGAGTAATGTCTCAAACTGTCTACGCTCTTATCGATTCCTGGGAGACCAGTAGTAGTTTAGAAACACATTTGGTGGCATTCTGTAATCTGTGGCCGTTCAGAGTGTTGATGAAACACAGAAATTGCATCGGGATTGAATACAACACGCACCATGCGCACTTTTCTCCATGGGAGTAATGTGGCAAACTATCTACGCTTTTATCGATTCCTGGGAGACCAGTAGTAGTTTTCGAAACACACTTGGAAGCATTCTGTAATCTGTAGATGTTCAGAGTGTTGATGAAACAAAGAAATTGCATCGGTATTGAATACAACACGCACCATAAGCACTTTTCTCCATGGGAGTAATGTCTCAAACTGTCTACGCTCTTATCGATTCCTGGGAGACCAGTAGTAGTTTAGAAACACATTTGGTGGCATTCTGTAATCTGTGGCCGTTCAGAGTGTTGATGAAACACAGAAATTGCATAGGTATTGAATACAACACGCACCACAAGCACTTTTCTCCATGGGAGTAATGTCTCAAACTGTCTACACTTTTATCGATTCCTGGGAGACCAGTAGTAGTTTTCGAAACACACTTGGAGGCATTCTGTAATCTATAGATGTTCAGAGTGTTGATGAAACAAAGAAATTGCATCGGTATTGAATACAACACGCACCTCGAGCACTTTTCTCCATGGGAGTAATGTCTCAAACTGTCTACGCTCTTATCGATTCCTGGGAGACCAGTAGTAGTTTAGAAACACATTTGGTGGCATTCTGTAATCTGTGGCCGTTCAGAGTGTTGATGAAACACAGAAATTGCATCCGGATTGAATACAACACGCACCATGGGAGTAATGTGTCAAAATGTCTACGCTTTTATCGATTCCTGGGAGACCAGTAGTAGTTTTCGAAACACACTTGGAGGCATTCTGTAATCTGCAGATGTTCAGAGTGTTGATGAAACACAGAAATTGCATCGGTATTGAATACAACACGCACCATAAGCAGTTTTCTCCATGGGAGTAATGTCTCAAACTGTCTACGCTCTTATCGATTCCTGGGAGACCAGTAGTAGTTTAGAAACACATTTGGTGGCATTCTGTAATCTGTGGCCGTTCAGAGTGTTGATGAAACACAGAAATTGCATCGGTATTGAATACAACACGCACCACAAGCACTTTTCTCCATGGGAGTAATGTCTGAAACTGTCTGCGCTTTTATCGATTCCTGGGAGACCAGTAGTAGTTTACGAAACACACTTGGAGGCATTCTGTAATCTGTAGACGTTCAGAGTGTTGATGAAACAAAGAAATTGCATCGGTATTGAATACAACACGCACCATAAGCACTTTTCTCCATGGGAGTAATGTCTCAAACTGTCTACGCTCTTAGCGATTCCTGGGAGACCAGTAGTAGTTTAGAAACACATTTGGTGGCATTCTGTAATCTGTGGCCGTTCAGAGTGTTGATAAAACACAGAAATTGCATCCGGATTGATTACAACACGCACCATGGGAGTAATGTGTCAAACTGTCTACGCTTTTATCGATTCCTGGGAGACCAGTAGTAGTTTTCGAAACACACTTGGAGGCATTCTGTAATCTGCAGATGTTCAGAGTGTTGATGAAACACAGAAATTGCATCGGTATTGAATACAACACGCACCATAAGCAGTTTTCTCCATGGGAGTTATGTCTCAAACTGTCTACGCTCTTATCGATTCCTGGGAGACCAGTAGTAGTTTAGAAACACATTTGGAGGCATTCTGTAATCTGTGGACGTTCTGAGTGTTGATGAAACACAGAAATTGCATCGGGATTGAATACAACACGCACCATGCGCACTTTTCTCCATGGGAGTAATGTCTCAAACTGTCTATGCCTTTATCGATTCTTGGGAGACCAGTAGTAGTTTGCGAAACACATTTGGAGGCACTCTCTAATCTGTAGACTTTCAGAGTGTTGATGAAACACAGAAATTGCATCGGGATTGAATACAACAGGCACCATGCGCACTTTTCTCCATGGGAGTAATGTCTCAAACTGTCTACGCTTCTATCGAGTCCTGGGAGACCAGTAGTAGTTTAGAAACACATTTGGTGGCATTCTGTAATCTGTGGCCGTTCAGAGTGTTGATGAAACACAGAAATTACATCGGGATTGAATACAACACGCACCATGCGCATTTTTCTCCATGGGAGTAATGTCTCAAAGTGTCTACGCTTTTATCGATTCCTGGAAGACCAGTAGTAGTTTTCGAAATACATTTGGAGGCATTCTGTAATCTGTGGACGTTCAGAGTGTAGATGAAACACAGAAATTGCATCGGGATTGAATACAACACGCACCAGGCGCACTTTCTCCATGGGAGTAATGTCTCAAAGTGTCTACGCTTTTATCGATTCCTGGGAGACCAGTCGTGGTTTTCGAAATACATTTGGAGGCATTCTGTAATCTGTGGCCGTTCAGAGTGTTGATGAAACACAGAAATTACATCGGGATTGAATACAACACGCACCATGCGCATTTTTCTCCATGGGAGTAATGTCTCAAACTGTCTACGCTCTTAGCGATTCCTGGGAGACCAGTAGTAGTTTAGAAACACATTTGGTGGCATTCTGTAATCTGTGGCCGTTCAGAGTGTTGATAAAACACAGAAATTGCATCCGGATTGATTACAACACGCACCATGGGAGTAATGTGTCAAACTGTCTACGCTTTTATCGATTCCTGGGAGACCAGTAGTAGTTTTCGAAACACACTTGGAGGCATTCTGTAATCTGCAGATGTTCAGAGTGTTGATGAAACACAGAAATTGCATCGGTATTGAATACAACACGCACCATAAGCAGTTTTCTCCATGGGAGTTATGTCTCAAACTGTCTACGCTCTTATCGATTCCTGGGAGACCAGTAGTAGTTTGCGAAACACATTTGGAGGCACTCTCTAATCTGTAGACTTTCAGAGTGTTGATGAAACACAGAAATTGCATCGGTATTGAATACAACACGCACCATAAGCACTTTTCTCCATGGGAGTAATGTCTCAAACTGTCTACGCTCTCATCGATTCCTGGGAGACCAGTAGTAGTTTAGAAACACATTTGGTGGCATTCTGTAATCTGTGGCCGTTCAGAGTGTTGATGAAACACAGAAATTGCATCGGGATTGAATACATAACGCACCATAAGCACTTTTCTCCATGGGAGTAATGTCTCAATCTGTCTACGCTCTTATCGATTCCTGGGAGACCAGTAGTAGTTTAGAAACACATTTGGTGGCATTCTGTAATCTGTGGCCGTTCAGAGTGTTGATGAAACACAGAAATTGCATCGGGATTGAATACAACACGCACCATGCGCACTTTTCTCCATGGGAGTAATGTGTCAAACTGACTACGCTTTTATCGATTCCTGGGAGACCAGTAGCAGTTTTCGAAAAAGACTTGGAGGAATTCTGTAATCTGTAGACGTTCAGAGTGTTGATGAATCACAGAAATTCCATCGGTATTGAATACAACACGCACCATAAGCACTTTTCTCCATGGGAGTAATGTCTCAAATTGTCTACGCTCTTATCGATACCTGGGAGACCAGTAGTAGTTTAGAAACACATTTGGAGGCATTCTGTAATCTGTGGCCATTCAGAGTGTTGATGAAACACAGAAATTGCATCGGGATTGAATACAACACGCACCATGCGCACTTTTCTCCATGGGAGTAATGTGTCAAACTGTCTACGCTTTTATCGATTCCTGGGAGACCAGTAGTAGTTTTCGAAACACACTTGGAGGCATTCTGTAATCTGTGGCCGTTCAGAGTGTTGATGAAACACAGAAATTACATCGGGATTGAATACAACACGCACCATGCGCATTTTTCTCCATGGGAGTAATGTCTCAAACTGTCTACGCTCTTAGCGATTCCTGGGAGACCAGTAGTAGTTTAGAAACACATTTGGTGGCATTCTGTAATCTGTGGCCGTTCAGAGTGTTGATAAAACACAGAAATTGCATCCGGATTGATTACAACACGCACCATGGGAGTAATGTGTCAAACTGTCTACGCTTTTATCGATTCCTGGGAGACCAGTAGTAGTTTTCGAAACACACTTGGAGGCATTCTGTAATCTGCAGATGTTCAGAGTGTTGATGAAACACAGAAATTGCATCGGTATTGAATACAACACGCACCATAAGCAGTTTTCTCCATGGGAGTTATGTCTCAAACTGTCTACGCTCTTATCGATTCCTGGGAGACCAGTAGTAGTTTGCGAAACACATTTGGAGGCACTCTCTAATCTGTAGACTTTCAGAGTGTTGATGAAACACAGAAATTGCATCGGTATTGAATACAACACGCACCATAAGCACTTTTCTCCATGGGAGTAATGTCTCAAACTGTCTACGCTCTCATCGATTCCTGGGAGACCAGTAGTAGTTTAGAAACACATTTGGTGGCATTCTGTAATCTGTGGCCGTTCAGAGTGTTGATGAAACACAGAAATTGCATCGGGATTGAATACATAACGCACCATAAGCACTTTTCTCCATGGGAGTAATGTCTCAAACTGTCTACGCTCTTATCGATTCCTGGGAGACCAGTAGTAGTTTAGAAACACATTTGGTGGCATTCTGTAATCTGTGGCCGTTCAGAGTGTTGATGAAACACAGAAATTGCATCGGGATTGAATACAACACGCACCATGCGCACTTTTCTCCATGGGAGTAATGTGTCAAACTGACTACGCTTTTATCGATTCCTGGGAGACCAGTAGCAGTTTTCGAAAAAGACTTGGAGGAATTCTGTAATCTGTAGACGTTCAGAGTGTTGATGAATCACAGAAATTCCATCGGTATTGAATACAACACGCACCATAAGCACTTTTCTCCATGGGAGTAATGTCTCAAATTGTCTACGCTCTTATCGATACCTGGGAGACCAGTAGTAGTTTAGAAACACATTTGGAGGCATTCTGTAATCTGTGGCCATTCAGAGTGTTGATGAAACACAGAAATTGCATCGGGATTGAATACAACACGCACCATGCGCACTTTTCTCCATGGGAGTAATGTGTCAAACTGTCTACGCTTTTATCGATTCCTGGGAGACCAGTAGTAGTTTTCGAAACACACTTGGAGGCATTCTGTAATCTGTAGATGTTCAGAGTGTTGATGAAACAAAGAAATTGCATCGGTATTGAATACAACACGCACCATAAGCACTTTTCTCCATGGGAGTAATGTCTCAAACTGTCTACGCTCTTAGCGATTCCTGGGAGACCAGTAGTAGTTTAGAAACACATTTGGTGGCATTCTGTAATCTGTGGCCGTTCAGAGTGTTGATGAAACACAGAAATTGCATCGTTATTGAATACAACACGCACCACTAGCACTTTTCTCCATGGGAGTAATGTCTCAAACTGTCTACGCTCTTATCGATTCCTGGGAGACCAGTAGTAGTTTAAAAACACATTTGGTGGCATTCTGTAATCTGTGGCCGTTCAGAGTGTTGATGAAACACAGAAATTTCATCCGGATTGAATACAACACGCACCATGCGCACTTTTCTCCATGGGAGTAATGTGTCAAACTGTCTACGCTTTTATCGATTCCTGGGAGACCAGTAGTAGTTTTCGAAACACACTTGGAGGCATTCTGTAATCTGCAGATGTTCAGAGTGTTGATGAAACACAGAAATTGCATCGGTATTGAATACAACACGCACCATAAGCACTTTTCTCCATGGGAGTAATGTCTCAAAGTGTCTACGCTTTTATCGATTCCTGGGAGACCAGTAGTAGTTTTCGAAATACATTTGGAGGCATTCTGTAATCTGTGGACGTTCAGAGTGTTGATGAAACACAGAAATTGCATCGGGATTGAATACAACACGCACCATGCGCACTTTTCTCCATGGGAGTAATGTGTCAAACTGTCTACGATTTTATCGATTCCTGGGAGACCAGTAGTAGTTTTCGAAACACACTTGGAGGCATTCTGTAATCTGTAGACGTTCAGAGTGTTGATGAAACACAGAAATTGCATCGGTATTGAATACAACACGCACCATAAGCACTTTTCTCCATGGGAGTAATGTCTCAAACTGTCTACGCTCTTATCGATTCCTGGGAGACCAGTAGTAGTTTAGAAACACATTTGGTGGCATTCTGTAATCTGTGGCCGTTCAGAGTGTTGATGAAACACAGAAATTGCATCGGGATTGAGTACAACACGCACCATGCGCACTTTTCTCCATGGTAGTAATGTGTAAAACTGTCTACGCTTTTATCGATTCCTGGGAGACCAGTAGTAGTTTTCGAAACACACTTGGAGGCATTCTGTAATCTGTAGATGTTCAGAGTGTTGATGAAACACAGAAATTGCATCGGTATTGAATACAACACGCACCATAAGCAGTTTTCTCCATGGGAGTAATGTCTCAAACTGTCTACGCTCTTATCGATTCCTGGGATACCAGTAGTAGTTTAGAAACACATTTGGAGGCATTCTGTAATCTGTGGACGTTCTGAGTGTTGATGAAACACAGAAATTGCATCGGGATTGAATACAACACGCACCATGCGCACTTTTCTCCATGGGAGTAATGTCTCAAACTGTCTACGCCTTTATCGATTCTTGGGAGACCAGTAGTAGTTTCCGAAACACATTTGGAGGCACTCTCTAATCTGTAGACGTTCAGAGTGTTGATGAAACACAGAAATTGCATCGGGATTGAATACAACACTCACCATGCGCACATTTCCCCATGCGAATAATGTCTCAAACTGTCTACGTTTTTATCGACTCCTGAGAGACCAGCAGTAGTTTTCGAAACACATTTGGAGGCATTCTGTAATCTGTGGACGTTCAGAGTGTTGATGAAACACAGAAATTACATCGGGATTGAATACAACACGCACCATGCGCACTTATCTCCATGGGAGTAATGTCTCAAACTGTCTACGCTTTTATCGATTCCTGGGAGACCAGTAGTAGTTTTCGAAACACACTTGGAGGCATTCTGTAATCTGTAGATGTTCAGAGTGTTGATAAAACACAGAAATTGAATCGGTATTGAATACAACACGCACCACGGGCACTTTTCTCCATGGGAGTAACGTCTCAAACTGTCTACGCTTTTATCGATTCCTGGGAGACCAGTAGTAGTTTAGAAACACATTTGGAGGCATTCTGTAATCTGTGGCCATTCAGAGTGTTGATGAAACACAGAAATTGCATCGGGATTGAATACAACACGCACCATGCGCACTTTTCTCCATGGGAGTAATGTGTCAAACTGTCTACGCTTTTATCGATTCCTGGGAGACCAGTAGTAGTTTTCGAAACACACTTGGAGGCATTCTGTAATCTGTAGATGTTCAGAGTGTTGATGAAACAAAGAAATTGCATCGGTATTGAATACAACACGCACCATAAGCACTTTTCTCCATGGGAGTAATGTCTCAAACTGTCTACGCTCTTAGCGATTCCTGGGAGACCAGTAGTAGTTTAGAAACACATTTGGTGGCATTCTGTAATCTGTGGCCGTTCAGAGTGTTGATGAAACACAGAAATTGCATCGTTATTGAATACAACACGCACCACTAGCACTTTTCTCCATGGGAGTAATGTCTCAAACTGTCTACGCTCTTATCGATTCCTGGGAGACCAGTAGTAGTTTAGAAACACATTTGGTGGCATTCTGTAATCTGTGGCCGTTCAGAGTGTTGATGAAACACAGAAATTTCATCCGGATTGAATACAACACGCACCATGCGCACTTTTCTCCATGGGAGTAATGTGTCAAACTGTCTACGCTTTTATCGATTCCTGGGAGACCAGTAGTAGTTTTCGAAACACACTTGGAGGCATTCTGTAATCTGCAGATGTTCAGAGTGTTGATGAAACACAGAAATTGCATCGGTATTGAATACAACACGCACCACGAGCACTTTTCTCCATGGGAGTAATGTCTCAAAGTGTCTACGCTTTTATCGATTCCTGGGAGACCAGTAGTAGTTTTCGAAATACATTTGGAGGCATTCTGTAATCTGTGGACGTTCAGAGTGTTGATGAAACACAGAAATTGCATCGGGATTGAATACAACACGCACCATGCGCACTTTTCTCCATGGGAGTAATGTGTCAAACTGTCTACGATTTTATCGATTCCTGGGAGACCAGTAGTAGTTTTCGAAACACACTTGGAGGCATTCTGTAATCTGTAGACGTTCAGAGTGTTGATGAAACACAGAAATTGCATCGGTATTGAATACAACACGCACCATAAGCACTTTTCTCCATGGGAGTAATGTCTCAAACTGTCTACGCTCTTATCGATTCCTGGGAGACCAGTAGTAGTTTAGAAACACACTTGGAGGCATTCTGTAATCTGTGGCCGTTCAGAGTGTTGATGAAACACAGAAATTGCATCGGGATTGAATACAACACGCACCATGCGCACTTTTCTCCATGGTAGTAATGTGTAAAACTGTCTACGCTTTTATCGATTCCTGGGAGACCAGTAGTAGTTTTCGAAACACACTTGGAGGCATTCTGTAATCTGTAGACGTTCAGAGTGTTGATGAAACACAGAAATTGCATCGGTATTGAATACAACACGCACCATAAGCACTTTTCTCCATGGGAGTAATGTCTCAAACTGTCTACGCCTTTATCGATTCTTGGGAGACCAGTAGTAGTTTCCGAAACACATTTGGAGGCACTCTCTAATCTGTAGACGTTCAGAGTGTTGATGAAACACAGAAATTGCATCGGGATTGAATACAACACTCACCATGCGCACATTTCCCCATGCGAATAATGTCTCAAACTGTCTACGTTTTTATCGACTCCTGAGAGACCAGCAGTAGTTTTCGAAACACATTTGGAGGCATTCTGTAATCTGTGGACGTTCAGAGTGTTGATGAAACACAGAAATTACATCGGGATTGAATACAACACGCACCATGCGCACTTATCTCCATGGGAGTAATGTCTCAAACTGTCTACGCTTTTATCGATTCCTGGGAGACCAGTAGTAGTTTTCGAAACACACTTGGAGGCATTCTGTAATCTGTAGATGTTCAGAGTGTTGATAAAACACAGAAATTGAATCGGTATTGAATACTACACGCACCACGGGCACTTTTCTCCATGGGAGTAACGTCTCAAACTGTCTACGCTTTTATCGATTCCTGGGAGACCAGTAGTAGTTTTCGAATCACATTTGGAGGCATTCTGTAATCTGTGGACTTTCAGAGTGTTGATGAAACACAGAAATTACATCGGGATTGAATACAACACGCACCACGAGCACTTTTCTCCATGGGAGTAATGTCTCAAACTGTCTACGATTTTATCGATTCCTGGGAGACCAGTAGTAGTTTTCGAAACACACTTGGAGGCATTCTGTAATCTGTAGATGTTCAGAGTGTTGATGAAACACAGAAATTGCATCGGTATTGAATACAACACGCACCGTAAGCACTTTTCTCCATGGGAGTAATGTCTCAAACTGTCTACGCTCTTATCGATTCCTGGGAGACCAGTAGTAGTTTGAAAACACATTTTGAATCATTCTGTAATCTGTGGACGTTCAGAGTGTTGATGAAACACAGAAATTGCATCGGGATTGAATACAACACGCATCATGCTCACTTTTCTCCATGGGAGTAATGTCTCAAACTGTCTACGCTTTTATCGATTCTTGGGAGACCAGTAGTAGTTTTCGAAACACATTTGGAGGCACTCTCTAATCTGTAGACGTTCAGAGTGCTGATGAAACACAGAAATTGCATCAGGATTGAATACAACACTCACCATGCGCACTTTTCTCCATGGGAGTAATGTCTCAAAGTGTCTACGATTTTATCGATTCCTGGGAGACCAGTAGTAGTTTTCGAAATACATTTGGAGGCACTCTGTAATCTGTGGACGTTCAGAGTGTTGATGAAACACAGAAATTGCATCGGTATTGAATACAACACGCACCTCGAGCACTTTTCTCCATGGGAGTAATGTCTCAAACTGTCTACGCTTTTATCAATTCCTGGGAGACCAGTAGTAGTTTTCGAAACACATTTGGAGGCATTCTGTAATCTGTGGAATTCAGAGTGTTGATGAAACACAGAAATTGCATTGGGATTGAATACAACGCGCACCATGCGCACATTTCCACATGCGAATAATGTCTCAAACTGTCTACGCTTTTATCGACTCCTGAGAGACCAGCAGTAGTTTTCGAAACACATTTGGAGGCATTCTGTAATCTGTGGACGTTCAGAGTGTTGATGAAACACAGAAATTACATCGGGATTGAATACAACACGCACCATGCGCTCTTTTCTACATGGGAGTAATGTCTCAAACTGTCTACGCTTTTAGCGATTCCTGGGAGACCAGTACTAGTTTTCGAAACACAATTGGAGGCATTCTGTAATCTGTGGACGTTCAGAGTGTTGATGAAACACAGAAATTGCATTGGGATTGAATACAACACGCACCATGAGCACTTTTCTCCATGGGAGTAATGTCTCAAACTGTCTACGCTTTTTTCGATTCCTGGGAGACCAGTAGCAGTTTTCGAAACACATTTGGAGGCATTCTATAATCTGTGGACGTTCAGAGTGTTGATGAAACACAGAAATTGCATTGGGATTGAATACAACACGCACCATGCGCACTTTTCTCCATGGGAGTAATGTCTCAAACTGCCTACGTTTTTATCGATTCCTGGGAGACCGGTAGTAGTCTTCGAAACACATTTGGAGCCATTCTGTAATCTGTAGACGTTCAGAGTGCTGATGAAACAGAGAAATTGCATCGGTATTGAATACAACAGGCACCATGCGCACTTTTCTCCATGGGAGTAATGTCTCAAACTGTCTACGCTTTTATCGATTCCTGGGAGACCAGTAATAGTTTTCGAAACACAATTGGAGGCATTCTGTAATCTGTAGACGTTCAGAGTGTTGATGAAACACAGAAATTGCATCGGTATTGGATACATCACGCACTATGAGAACTTTTCTATATGGGAGTAATGGCTCAAACTGTCTACGCTTTTATCGATTCTTGGGAGACCAGTAGTAGTTTTCGAAACACATTTGGAGGCACTCTCTAATCTGTAGACGTTCAGAGTGCTGATGAAACACAGAAATTGCATCGGGATTGAATACAACACTCACCATGCGCACTTTTCTCCATGGGAGTAATGTCTCAAAGTGTCTACGCTTTTATCGATTCCTGGGAGACCAGTAGTAGTTTTCGAAATACATTTGGAGGCACTCTGTAATCTGTGGACGTTCAGAGTGTTGATGAAACACAGAAATTGCATCGGTATTGAATACAACACGCACCTCGAGCACTTTTCTCCATGGGAGTAATGTCTCAAACTGTCTACGCTTTTATCAATTCCTGGGAGACCAGTAGTAGTTTTCGAAACACATTTGGAGGCATTCTGTAATCTGTGGAATTCAGAGTGTTGGTGAAACACAGAAATTGCATTGGGATTGAATACAACACGCACCATGAGCACATTTCCCCATGCGAATAAAGTCTCAAACTGTCTACGCTTTTATCGACTCCTGAGAGACCAGCAGTAGTTTTCGAAACACATTTGGATGCATTCTGTAATCTGTGGACGTTCAGAGTGTTGATGAAACACAGAAATTACATCGGGAATGAATACAACACGCACCATGCGCGCTTTTCTCCATGGGAGTAATGTCTCAAACTGTCTACGCTTTTATCGATTCCTGGGAGACCAGTAGTAGTTTTCGAAATACATTTGGAGGCACTCTGTAATCTGTGGACGTTCAGAGTGTTGATGAAACACAGAAATTGCATCGGTATTGAATACAACACGCTCCTCGAGCACTTTTCTCCATGGGAGTAATGTCTGAAACTGTCTACGCTTTTATCAATTCCTGGGAGACCAGTAGTAGTTTTCGAAACACATTTGGAGGCATTCTTTAATCTGTGGAATTCAGAGTGTTGATGAAACACAGAAATTGCATTGGGATTGAATACAACACGCACCATGCGCACATTTCCCCATGCGAATAATGTCTCAAACTGTCTACGCTTTTATCGACTCCTGAGAGACCAGCAGTAGTTTTCGAAACACATTTGGAGGCATTCTGTAATCTGTGGACATTCAGAGTGTTGATGAAACACAGAAATTACATCGGGATTGAATACAACACGCACCATGCGCACTTTTCTCCATGGGAGTAATGTCTCAAACTGTCTACGCTTTTATCGATTCCTGGGAGACCAGTACTAGTTTTCGAAACACAATTGGAGGCATTCTGTAATCTGTGGACGTTCAGAGTGTTGATGATACACAGAAATTGCATTGGGATTGAATACAACACGCACCATGAGCACTTTTCTCCATGGGAGTAATGTCTCAAACTGTCTACGCTTTTTTCGATTCCTGGGAGACCAGTAGCAGTTTTCGAAACACATTTGGAGGCATTCTATAATCTGTGGACGTTCAGAGTGTTGATGAAACACAGAAATTGCATTGGGATTGAATACAACACGCACCATGCGCACTTTTCTCCATGGGAGTAATGTCTCAAACTGTCTACGCTTTTATCGATTCCTGGGAGACCAGTAGTAGTTTTCGAAATACATTTGGAGGCACTCTGTAATCTGTGGACGTTCAGAGTGTTGATGAAACACAGAAATTGCATCGGTATTGAATACAACACGCACCTCGAGCACTTTTCTCCATGGGAGTAATGTCTCAAACTGTCTACGCTTTTATCAATTCCTGGGAGACCAGTAGTAGTTTTCGAAACACATTTGGAGGCATTCTGTAATCTGTGGAATTCAGAGTGTTGATGAAACACAGAAATTGCATTGGGATTGAATACAACACGCACCATGAGCACATTTCCCCATGCGAATAAAGTCTCAAACTGTCTACGCTTTTATCGACTCCTGAGAGACCAGCAGTAGTTTTCGAAACACATTTGGAGGCATTCTGTAATCTGTGGACGTTCAGAGTGTTGATGAAACACAGAAATTACATCGGGAATGAATACAACACGCACCATGCGCACTTTTCTCCATGGGAGTAATGTCTCAAAGTGTCTACGCTTTTATCGATTCCTGGGAGACCAGTAGTAGTTTTCGAAATACATTTGGAGGCACTCTGTAATCTGTGGACGTTCAGAGTGTTGATGAAACACAGAAATTGCATCGGTATTGAATACAACACGCACCTCGAGCACTTTTCTCCATGGGAGTAATGTCTCAAACTGTCTACGCTTTTATCAATTCCTGGGAGACCAGTAGTAGTTTTCGAAACACATTTGGAGGCATTCTGTAATCTGTGGAATTCAGAGTGTTGATGAAACACAGAAATTGCATTGGGATTGAATTCAACACGCACCATGAGCACATTTCCCCATGCGAATAATGTCTCAAACTGTCTACGCTTTTATCGACTCCTGAGAGACCAGCAGTAGTTTTCGAAACACATTTGGAGGCATTCTGTAATCTGTGGACGTTCAGAGTGTTGATGAAACACAGAAATTACATCGGGATTGAATACAACACGCACCATGCGCACTTTTCTCCATGGGAGTAATGTCTCAAACTGTCTACGCTTTTATCGATTCCTGGGAGACCAGTACTAGTTTTCGAAACACAATTGGAGGCATTCTGTAATCTGTGGACGTTCAGAGTGTTGATGAAACACAGAAATTGCATTGGGATTGAATACAACACGCACCATGAGCACTTTTCTCCATGGGAGTAATGTCTCAAACTGTCTACGCTTTTTTCGATTCCTGGGAGACCAGTAGTAGTTTTCGAAACACATTTGAAGGCATTCTGTAATCTGTAGACGTTCAGAGTGTTGATGAAACAGAGAAATTGCATCGGTATTGAATACAACAGGCACCATTCGCACTTTTCTCCATGGGAGTAATGTCTCAAACTGTCTACGCTTTTATCGATTCCTGGGAGACCAGTAGTAGTTTTCGAAACACAATTGGAGGCATTCTGTAATCTGTAGACGTTCAGAGTGTTGATGAAACACAGAAATTGCATCGGTATTGGATACAACACGCACCATGAGCACTTTTCTCCATGGGAGTAATGTCTTAAACTGTCTACGCTTTATCGATTCCTGGGAGACCATTGGTAGTTTTCGAAACACAATTGGAGGCATTCTGTAATCTGTGGACGTTCATAGTGTTGATCAAACCCAGAAATTGCATTGGGATTGAATACAACACGCACCATGAGCACTTTTCTCCATGGGAGTAATGTCTCAAACTGTTTACGCTTTTTTCGATTCCTGGGAGACCAGTAGTAGTTTTCGAAACACATTTGGAGGCATTCTATAATCTGCGGACGTTCAGAGTGTTGATGAAACACAGAAATTGCATTGGGATTGAATACAACACGCACCATGCGCACTTTTCTCCTTGGGAGTAATGTCTCAAACTGTCTACGCTTTTATCGATTCCTGGGAGACCGGTAGTAGTTTTCGAAACACATTTGGAGGCATTCTGTAATCTGTGGACGTTCAGAGTGTTGACGAAACACAGAAATTGCATCAGGATTGAATACAACACGCACCATGCGCACTTTTCTCCATGGGAGTAATGTCTCAAAGTGTCTACGCTTTTATCGATTCCTGGGAGACCAGTAGTAGTTTTAGAAATACATTTGGAGGCATTCTGTAATCTGTGTACGATCAGAGTGTTGATGAAACACAGAAATTGCATCGGGATTGAATACAACACGCACCATGCGCACATTTCTCCATGGGAGTAATGTCTCAAACTGTCTACGCTTTTATCGATTCCTGGGAGACCAGTAGTAGTTTTCGAAACACATTTGGAGGCACTCCCTAATCTGTAGACGTTCAGAGTGTTGATGAAACACAGAAATTGCATCGGGATTGAATAAAACACGCACCATGCGCACTTTTCTCCATGGGAGTAATGTCTCAAACTGTCTACGTTTTTATCGATACCTGGGAGACCAGTAGTAGTTTTCGAAACACATTTGGAGGCATTCTGTAATCTGTGGACTTCAGAGTGTTGATGAAACACAGAAATTGCATTGGGTTTGAATACAACACGCACCATGCGCACATTTCCCCATGCGAATAATGTCCCAAACTGTCTACGCTTTTATCGACTCCTGAGAGACCAGCAGTAGTTTTCGAAACACATTTGGAGGCATTCTGTAATCTGTGGACGTTCAGAGTGTTGATGAAACACAGAAATTACATCGGGATTGAATACAACACGCACCTCGAGCACTTTTCTCCATGGGAGTAATGTCTCAAACTGTCTACGCTTTTATCGATTCCTGGGAGACCGGTAGTAGTTTTCGAAACACATTTGGAGGCATTCTGTAATCTGTGGACGTTCAGAGTGTTGATGAAACACAGAAATTGCATTGGGATTGAATACAACACGCACCATGAGCACTTTTCTCCATGGGAGTAATGTCTCAAACTGTCTACGCTTTTTTCGATTCCTGGGAGACCAGTAGCAGTTTTCGAAACACATTTGGAGGCATTCTATAATCTGTGGACGTTCAGAGTGTTGATGAAACACAGAAATTGCATTGGGATTGAATACAACACGCACCATGCGCACTTTTCTCCATGGGAGTAATGTCTCAAACTGTCTACGCTTTTATCGATTCCTGGGAGACCGGTAGTAGTCTTCGAAACAGATTTGGAGCCATTCTGTAATCTGTAGACGTTCAGAGTGCTGATGAAACAGAGAAATTGCATCGGTATTGAATACAACAGGCACCATGCGCACTTTTCTCCATGGGAGTAATGTCTCAAACTGTCTACGCTTTTATCGATTCCTGGGAGACCAGTAATAGTTTTCGAAACACAATTGGAGGCATTCTGTAATCTGTAGACGTTCAGAGTGTTGATGAAACACAGAAATTGCATCGGTATTGGATACATCACGCACCATGAGCACTTTTCTCCATGGGAGTAATGTCTCAAAGTGTCTACGCTTTTATCGATTCCTGGGAGACCAGTAGTAGTTTTCGAAATACATTTGGAGGCACTCTGTAATCTGTGGACGTTCAGAGTGTTGATGAAACACAGAAATTCCATCGGTATTGAATACAACACGCACCTCGAGCACTTTTCTCCATGGGAGTAATGTCTCAAACTGTCTACGCTTTTATCGATTCCTGGGAGACCGGTAGTAGTTTTCGAAACACATTTGGAGGCATTCTGTAATCTGTGGACGTTCAGAGTGTTGACGAAACACAGAAATTGCATCAGGATTGAATACAACACGCACCATGCGCACTTTTCTCCATGGGAGTAATGTCTCAAAGTGTCTACGCTTTTATCGATTCCTGGGAGACCAGTAGTAGTTTTAGAAATACATTTGGAGGCATTCTGTAATCTGTGGACGATCAGAGTGTTGATGAAACACAGAAATTGCATCGGGATTGAATACAACACGCACCATGCGCACTTTTCTCCATGGGAGTAATGTCTCAAACTGTCTACGCTTTTATCGATTCCTGGGAGACCAGTAGTAGTTTTCGAAACACATTTGGAGGCACTCCCTAATCTGTAGACGTTCAGAGTGTTGATGAAACACAGAAATTGCATCGGGATTGAATAAAACACGCACCATGCGCACTTTTCTCCATGGGAGTAATGTCTCAAACTGTCTACGTTTTTATCGATACCTGGGAGACCAGTAGTAGTTTTCGAAACACATTTGGAGGCATTCTGTAATCTGTGGACTTCAGAGTGTTGATGAAACACAGAAATTGCATTGGGTTTGAATACAACACGCACCATGCGCACATTTCCCCATGCGAATAATGTCCCAAACTGTCTACGCTTTTATCGACTCCTGAGAGACCAGCAGTAGTTTTCGAAACACATTTGGAGGCATTCTGTAATCTGTGGACGTTCAGAGTGTTGATGAAACACAGAAATTACATCGGGATTGAATACAACACGCACCATGCGCACTTTTCTCCATGGGAGTAATGTCTCAAACTGTCTACGCTTTTATCGATTCCTGGGAGACCAGTAGTAGTTTTCGAAACACATTTGGAGGCATTCTGTAATCTGTGGACGTTCAGAGTGTTGATGAAACACAGAAATTGCATTGGGATTGAATACAACACGCACCATGAGCACTTTTCTCCATGGGAGTAATGTCTCAAACTGTCTACGCTTTTATCAATTCCTGGGAGACCAGTAGTAGTTTTCGAAACACATTTGGAGGCATTCTGTAATCTGTGGAATTCAGAGTGTTGATGAAACACAGAAATTGCATTGGGATTGAATACAACAAGCACCATGCGCACTTTTCTCCATGGGAAAAATGTCTCAAACTGTCTACGCCTTTATCGATTCCTGGGAGAACAGTAGTAGTTCTCGAAAATCCTATTTGGAGGCATTCTGTAATCTGTGGACGTTCAGAGTGTTGATGAAACACAGAAATTGCTTCGGGATTGAATACAACAAGCACCATGCGCACTTTTCTCCATGGGAGTAATGTCTCAAACTGTCTACGCTTTTATCGATTCCTGGGAGACCAGTAGTAGTTTTCGAAACACATTTGGAGGCATTTTGTAACGTGTGGACTTCAGAGTGTTGATGAGACACAGAAATTGCATCGGGATTGAATACAACACACACCATGCGCACTTTTCACCATGGGAGTAATGTCTCAAACTGTCTACGCTTTTATCGATTCCTGGGAGACCAGTAGTAGTTTTCTAAACACATTTTGAGGCATTCTGTAATCTGTGGACGTTCAGAGTGTTGATGAAACACAGAAATTGCATCGGGATTGAATATAACACGCACCATGCGCACTTTTCTCCATGGGAGTAATGTCTCAAAGTGTCTACGCTTTTATCGATTCCTGGGAGACCAGTAGTAGTTTTCGAAATACATTTTGAGGCATTCTGTAATCTGTGGACGTTCAGAGTGTTGATGAAACACAGAAATTCCATCGGTATTGAATACAACACGCACCATGCGCACTTTTCTCCATGGGAGTAATGTCTCAAACTGTCTACGCTTTTATCGATTCCTGGGAGACCAGTAGTAGTTTTCGAAACACATTTGGAGGCATCTTGTAATCTGTGGACGTTCAGAGTGTTGATGAAACACAGAAATTGCATCGGTATTGAATATAACACGCACCATGCGCACTTTTCTCAATGGGAGTAATGTCTCAAAGTGTCTACGCTTTTATCGATTCCTGGGAGACCAGTGGTAGTTTTCGAAATACATTTTGAGGCATTCTGTAATCTGTGGACGTTCAGAGTGTTGATGAAACACAGAAATTGCATCGGTATTGAATACAACACGCACCACGAGCACTTTTCTCCATGGGAGTAATGTCTCAAACTGTCTACGCTTTTATCGTTTCCTGGGAGACCAGTAGTAGTTTTCGAAACACATTTGGAGGCATTTTGTAATCTGTGGACTTCAGAGAGTTGATGAAACACAGAAATTGCATCGGGATTGAATACAACACGCACCATGCGCACTTTTCTCCATGGGAGTAATGTCTCAAACTGTCTACGCTTTTATCGATTCCTGGGAGACCAGTAGTAGTTTTCTAAACACATTTCGAGGCATTCTGTAATCGGTGGACGTTCAGAAAGTTGATGAAACACAGGAATTGCATCGGGATTGAATACAACACGCACCATGCGCACTTTTCTCCATGGGAGTAATGTCTCAAACTGTCTACGCTTTTATCGATTCCTGGGAGACCAGTAGTAGTTTTCGAAACTCAATTGGAGGCATTCTGTAATCTGTGGACGTTCAGAGTGTTGATGAAACACAGAAATTGCATTGGGATTGAATACAACACGCACCATGAGGACTTTTCTCCATGGGAGTAATGTCTCAAACTGTCTACGCTTTTTTCGATTCCTGGGAGACCAGTAGTAGTTTTCGAAACACATTAGGAGGCATTCTATAATCTGTGGACGTTCAGAGTGTTGATGAAACACAGAAATTGCATCGGGATTGAATATAACACGCACCATGCGCACTTTTCTCCATGGGAGTAATGTCTCAAAGTGTCTACGCTTTTATCGATTCCTGGGAGACCAGTAGTAGTTTTCGAAACACAATTGGAGGCATTCTGTAATCTGTAGACGTTCAGAGTGTTGATGAAACACAGAAATTGCATCGGTATTGGATACATCACGCACCATGAGCACTTTTCTATATGGGAGTAATGTCTCAAACTGTCTACGCTTTTATCGATTCTTGGGAGACCAGTAGTAGTTTTCGAAACACATGTGGAGGCACTCTCTAATCTGTAGACGTTCAGAGTGCTGATGAAACACAGAAATTGCATCGGGATTGAATACAACACTCACCATGCGCACTTTTCTCCATGGGAGTAATGTCTCAAAGTGTCTACGCTTTTATCGATTCCTGGGAGACCAGTAGTAGTTTTCGAAATACATTTGGAGGCACTCTGTAATCTGTGGACGTTCAGAGTGTTGATGAAACACAGAAATTGCATCGGTATTGAATACAACACGCACCTAGAGCACTTTTCTCCATGGGAGTAATGTCTCAAACTGTCTACGCTTTTATCAATTCCTGGGAGACCAGTAGTAGTTTTCGAAACACATTTGGAGGCATTCTGTAATCTGTGGAATTCAGAGTGTTGATGAAACACAGAAATTGCATTGGGATTGAATTCAACACGCACCATGAGCACATTTCCCCATGCGAATAATGTCTCAAACTGTCTACGCTTTTATCGACTCCTGAGAGACCAGCAGTAGTTTTCGAAACACATTTGGAGGCATTCTGTAATCTGTGGACGTTCAGAGTGTTGATGAAACACAGAAATTACATCGGGATTGAATACAACACGCACCATGCGCACTTTTCTCCATGGGAGTAATGTCTCAAACTGTCTACGCTTTTATCGATTCCTGGGAGACCAGTAGTAGTTTTCGAAACACAATTGGAGGCATTCTGTAATCTGTGGACGTTCAGAGTGTTGATGAAACACAGAAATTGCATTGGGATTGAATACAACACGCACCATGAGCACTTTTCTCCATGGGAGTAATGTCTCAAACTGTCTACGCTTTTTTCGATTCCTGGGAGACCAGTAGTAGTTTTCGAAACACATTTGAAGGCATTCTGTAATCTGTAGACGTTCAGAGTGTTGATGAAACAGAGAAATTGCATCGGTATTGAATACAACAGGCACCATTCGCACTTTTCTCCATGGGAGTAATGTCTCAAACTGTCTACACTTTTATCGATTCCTGGGAGACCAGTAGTAGTTTTCGAAACACAATTGGAGGCATTCTGTAATCTGTAGACGTTCAGAGTGTTGATGAAACACAGAAATTGCATCGGTATTGGATACAACACGCACCATGAGCACTTTTCTCCATGGGAGTAATGTCTTAAACTGTCTACGCTTTATCGATACCTGGGAGACCATTGGTAGTTTTCGAAACACAATTGGAGGCATTCTGTAATCTGTGGACTTTCATAGTGTTGATCAAACCCAGAAATTGCATTGGGATTGAATACAACACGCACCATGAGCACTTTTCTCCATGGGAGTAATGTCTCAAACTGTTTACGCTTTTTTCGATTCCTGGGAGACCAGTAGTAGTTTTCGAAACACATTTGGAGGCATTCTATAATCTGCGGACGTTCAGAGTGTTGATGAAACACAGAAATTGCATTGGGATTGAATACAACACGCACCATGCGCACTTTTCTCCATGGGAGTAATGTCTCAAACTGTATACGCTTTTATCGATTCCTGGGAGACCGGTAGTAGTTTTCGAAACACATTTGGAGGCATTCTGTAATCTGTGGACGTTCAGAGTGTTGACGAAACACAGAAATTGCATCAGGATTGAATACAACACGCACCATGCGCACTTTTCTCCATGGGAGTAATGTCTCAAAGTGTCTACGCTTTTATCGATTCCTGGGAGACCAGTAGTAGTTTTAGAAATACATTTGGAGGCATTCTGTAATCTGTGGACGATCAGAGTGTTGATGAAACACAGAAATTGCATCGGGATTGAATACAACACGCACCATGCGCACTTTTCTCCATGGGAGTAATGTCTCAAACTGTCTACGCTTTTATCGATTCCTGGGAGACCAGTAGTAGTTTTCGAAACACATTTGGAGGCACTCCCTAATCTGTAGACGTTCAGAGTGTTGATGAAACACAGAAATTGCATCGGGATTGAATAAAACACGCACCACGAGCACTTTTCTCCATGGGAGTAATGTCTCAAACTGTCTACGCTTTTATCGATTCCTGGGAGACCAGTAGTAGTTTTCGAAACACATTTGGAGGCATCTTGTAATCTGTGGACGTTCAGAGTGTTGATGAAACACAGAAATTGCATCGGTATTCAATATAACACGCACCATGCGCACTTTTCTCAATGGGA
The DNA here is from genome assembly GCF_023897955.1 of Schistocerca gregaria. Lineage (NCBI taxonomy): Eukaryota > Metazoa > Arthropoda > Insecta > Orthoptera > Acrididae > Schistocerca > Schistocerca gregaria. The sequence continues at coordinate 7,454,577 of NW_026061730.1, forward strand.
GTAATGTCTCAAAGTGTCTACGCTTTTATCGATTCCTGGGAGACCAGTGGTAATTTTCGAAATACATTTTGAGGCATTCTGTAATCTGTGGACGATCAGAGTGTTGATGAAACACAGAAATTGCATCGGTATTGAATACAACACGCACCACGAGCACTTTTCTCCATGGGAGTAATGTCTCAAACTGTCTACGCTTTTATCGTTTCCTGGGAGACCAGTAGTAGTTTTCGAAACACATTTGGAGGCATTTTGTAATCTGTGGACTTCAGAGAGTTGATGAAACACAGAAATTGCATCGGGATTGAATACAACACGCACCATGCGCACTTTTCTCCATGGGAGTAATGTCTCAAACTGTCTACGCTTTTATCGATTCCTGGGAGACCAGTAGTAGTTTTCTAAACACATTTCAAGGCATTCTGTAATCGGTGGACGTTCAGAAAGTTGATGAAACACAGGAATTGCATCGGGATTGAATACAACACGCACCATGCGCACTTTTCTCCATGGGAGTAATGTCTCAAACTGTCTACGCTTTTATCGATTCCTGGGAGACCAGTAGTAGTTTTCGAAACTCAATTGGAGGCATTCTGTAATCTGTGGACGTTCAGAGTGTTGATGAAACACAGAAATTGCATTGGGATTGAATACAACACGCACCATGAGGACTTTTCTCCATGGGAGTAATGTCTCAAACTGTCTACGCTTTTTTCGATTCCTGGGAGACCAGTAGTAGTTTTCGAAACACATTAGGAGGCATTCTATAATCTGTGGACGTTCAGAGTGTTGATGAAACACAGAAATTGCATCGGGATTGAATATAACACGCACCATGCGCACTTTTCTCCATGGGAGTAATGTCTCAAAGTGTCTACGCTTTTATCGATTCCTGGGAGACCAGTAGTAGTTTTCGAAACACATTTGGAGGCATTCTATAATCTGCGGACGTTCAGAGTGTTGATGAAACACAGAAATTGCATTGGGATTGAATACAACACGCACCATGCGCACTTTTCTCCATGGGAGTAATGTCTCAAACTGTCTACGCTTTTATCGATTCCTGGGAGACCGGTAGTAGTTTTCGAAACACATTTGGAGGCATTCTGTAATCTGTGGACGTTCAGAGTGTTGACGAAACACAGAAATTGCATCAGGATTGAATACAACACGCACCATGCGCACTTTTCTCCATGGGAGTAATGTCTCAAAGTGTCTACGCTTTTATCGATTCCTGGGAGACCAGTAGTAGTTTTAGAAATACATTTGGAGGCATTCTGTAATCTGTGGACGATCAGAGTGTTGATGAAACACAGAAATTGCATCGGGATTGAATACAACACGCACCATGCGCACTTTTCTCCATGGGAGTAATGTCTCAAACTGTCTACGCTTTTATCGATTCCTGGGAGACCAGTAGTAGTTTTCGAAACACATTTGGAGGCATTCTGTAATCTGTGGACTTCAGAGTGTTGATGAAACACAGAAATTGCATTGGGTTTGAATACAACACGCACCATGCGCACATTTCCCCATGCGAATAATGTCCCAAACTGTCTACGCTTTTATCGACTCCTGAGAGACCAGCAGTAGTTTTCGAAACACATTTGGAGGCATTCTGTAATCTGTGGACGTTCAGAGTGTTGATGAAACACAGAAATTACATCGGGATTGAATACAACACGCACCATGCGCACTTTTCTCCATGGGAGTAATGTCTCAAACTGTCTACGCTTTTATCGATTCCTGGGAGACCAGTAGTAGTTTTCGAAACACAATTGGAGGCATTCTGTAATCTGTTGACGTTCAGAGTGTTGATGAAACACAGAAATTGCATTGGGATTGAATACAACACGCACCATGAGCACTTTTCTCCAATGGAGTAATGTCTCAAACTGTCTACGCTTTTTTCGATTCCTGGGAGACCAGTAGCAGTTTTCGAAACACATTTGGAGGCATTCTATAATCTGTGGACGTTCAGAGTGTTGATGAAACACAGAAATTGCATTGGGATTGAATACAACACGCACCATGCGCACTTTTCTCCATGGGAGTAATGTCTCAAACTGTCTACGCTTTTATCGATTCCTGGGAGACCGGTAGTAGTCTTCGAAACAGATTTGGAGCCATTCTGTAATCTGTAGACGTTCAGAGTGCTGATGAAACAGAGAAATTGCATCGGTATTGAATACAACAGGCACCATGCGCACTTTTCTCCATGGGAGTAATGTCTCAAACTGTCTACGCTTTTATCGATTCCTGGGAGACCAGTAATAGTTTTCGAAACACAATTGGAGGCATTCTGTAATCTGTAGACGTTCAGAGTGTTGATGAAACACAGAAATTGCATCGGTATTGGATACATCACGCACCATGAGCACTTTTCTATATGGGAGTAATGTCTCAAACTGTCTACGCTTTTATCGATTCTTGGGAGACCAGTAGTAGTTTTCGAAACACATGTGGAGGCACTCTCTAATCTGTAGACGTTCAGAGTGCTGATGAAACACAGAAATTGCATCGGGATTGAATACAACACTCACCATGCGCACTTTTCTCCATGGGAGTAATGTCTCAAAGTGTCTACGCTTTTATCGATTCCTGGGAGACCAGTAGTAGTTTTCGAAATACATTTGGAGGCACTCTGTAATCTGTGGGCGTTCAGAGTGTTGATGAAACACAGAAATTGCATCGGTATTGAATACAACACGCACCTCGAGCACTTTTCTCCATGGGAGTAATGTCTCAAACTGTCTACGCTTTTATCGATTCCTGGGAGACCGGTAGTAGTTTTCGAAACACATTTGGAGGCATTCTGTAATCTGTGGACGTTCAGAGTGTTGACGAAACACAGAAATTGCATCAGGATTGAATACAACACGCACCATGCGCACTTTTCTCCATGGGAGTAATGTCTCAAAGTGTCTACGCTTTTATCGATTCCTGGGAGACCAGTAGTAGTTTTAGAAATACATTTGGAGGCATTCTGTAATCTGTGGACGATCAGAGTGTTGATGAAACACAGAAATTGCATCGGGATTGAATACAACACGCACCATGCGCACTTTTCTCCATGGGAGTAATGTCTCAAACTGTCTACGCTTTTATCGATTCCTGGGAGACCAGTAGTAGTTTTCGAAACACATTTGGAGGCACTCCCTAATCTGTAGACGTTCAGAGTGTTGATGAAACACAGAAATTGCATCGGGATTGAATAAAACACGCACCATGCGCACTTTTCTCCATGGGAGTAATGTCTCAAACTGTCTACGTTTTTATCGATACCTGGGAGACCAGTAGTAGTTTTCGAAACACATTTGGAGGCATTCTGTAATCTGTGGACTTCAGAGTGTTGATGAAACACAGAAATTGCATTGGGTTTGAATACAACACGCACCATGCGCACATTTCCCCATGCGAATAATGTCCCAAACTGTCTACGCTTTTATCGACTCCTGAGAGACCAGCAGTAGTTTTCGAAACACATTTGGAGGCATTCTGTAATCTGTGGACGTTCAGAGTGTTGATTAAACACAGAAATTACATCGGGATTGAATACAACACGCACCATGCGCACTTTTCTCCATGGGAGTAATGTCTCAAACTGTCTACGCTTTTATCGATTCCTGGGAGACCAGTAGTAGTTTTCGAAATACATTTTGAGGCATTCTGTAATCTGTGGAATTCAGAGTGTTGATGAAACACAGAAATTGCATTGACATTGAATACAACAAGCACCATGCGCACTTTTCTCCATGGGAAAAATGTCTCAAACTGTCTACGCCTTTATCGATTCCTGGGAGAACAGTAGTAGTTCTCGAAAATCCTATTTGGAGGCATTCTGTAATCTGTGGACGTTCAGAGTGTTGATGAAACACAGAAATTGCATCGGGATTGAATATAACACGCACCATGCGCACTTTTCTCAATGGGAGTAATGTCTCAAAGTGTCTACGCTTTTATCGATTCCTGGGAGACCAGTAGTAGTTTTCGAAATACATTTTGAGGCATTCTGTAATCTGTGGACGTTCAGAGTGTTGATGAAACACAGAAATTCCATCGGTATTGAATACAACACGCACCACGAGCACTTTTCTCCATGGGAGTAATGTCTCAAACTGTCTACGCTTTTATCGATTCCTGGGAGACCAGTAGTAGTTTTCGAAACACATTTGGAGGCATCTTGTAATCTGTGGACGTTCAGAGTGTTGATGAAACACAGAAATTGCATCGGTATTGAATATAACACGCACCATGCGCACTTTTCTCAATGGGAGTAATGTCTCAAAGTGTCTACGCTTTTATCGATTCCTGGGAGACCAGTGGTAGTTTTCGAAATACATTTTGAGGCATTCTGTAATCTGTGGACGTTCAGAGTGTTGATGAAACACAGAAATTGCATCGGTATTGAATACAACACGCACCACGAGCACTTTTCTCCATGGGAGTAATGTGTCAAACTGTCTACGCTTTTATCGTTTCCTGGGAGACCAGTAGTAGTTTTCGAAACACATTTGGAGGCATTTTGTAATCTGTGGACTTCAGAGAGTTGATGAAACACAGAAATTGCATCGGGATTGAATACAACACGCACCATGCGCACTTTTCTCCATGGGAGTAATGTCTCAAACTGTCTACGCTTTTATCGATTCCTGGGAGACCAGTAGTAGTTTTCTAAACACATTTCGAGGCCTTCTGTAGTCGGTGGACGTTCAGAAAGTTGATGAAACACAGGAATTGCATCGGGATTGAATACAACACGCACCATGCGCACTTTTCTCCATGGGAGTAATGTCTCAAACTGTCTACGCTTTTATCGATTCCTGGGAGACCAGTAGTAGTTTTCGAAACTCAATTGGAGGCATTCTGTAATCTGTGGACGTTCAGAGTGTTGATGAAACACAGAAATTGCATTGGGATTGAATACAACACGCACCATGAGGACTTTTCTCCATGGGAGTAATGTCTCAAACTGTCTACGCTTTTTTCGATTCCTGGGAGACCAGTAGTAGTTTTCGAAACACATTAGGAGGCATTCTATAATCTGTGGACGTTCAGAGTGTTGATGAAACACAGAAATTGCATCGGGATTGAATATAACACGCACCATGCGCACTTTTCTCCATGGGAGTAATGTCTCAAAGTGTCTACGCTTTTATCGATTCCTGGGAGACCAGTAGTAGTTTTCGAAACACATTTTGAGGCATTCTGTAATCTGTGGACGTTCAGAGTGTTGATGAAACACAGAAATTGCATCGGTATTGAATACAACACGCACCACGAGCACTTTTCTCCATGGGAGTAATGTCTCAAACTGTCTACGCTTTTATCGATTCCTGGGAGACCAGTAGTAGTTTTCGAAACACATTTGGAGGCATTTTGTAATCTGTGGACGTTCAGAGTGTTGATGAAACACAGAAATTGCATCGGTATTGAATATAACACGCACCATGCGCACTTTTCTCCATGGGAGTAATGTCTCAAAGTGTCTACGCTTTTATCGATTCCTGGGAGACCAGTAGTAGTTTTCGAAATACATTTTGAGGCATTCTGTAATCTGTGGACGTTCAGAGTGTTGATGAAACACAGAAATTGCATCGGTATTGAATACAACACGCACCACGAGCACTTTTCTCCATAAGAGTAATGTCTCAAACTGTCTACGCTTTATCGATTCCTGGGAGACCATTGGTAGTTTTCGAAACACAATTGGAGGCATTCTGTAATCTGTGGACGTTCAAAGTGTTGATGAAACACAGAAATTGCATTGGGATTGAATACAACACGCACCATGAGCACTTTTCTCCATGGGAGTAATGTCTCAAACTGTTTACGCTTTTTTCGATTCCTGGGAGACCAGTAGTAGTTTTCGAAACACATTTGGAGGCATTCTATAATCTGTGGATGTTCAGAGTGTTGATGAAACACAGAAATTGCATTGGGATTGAATACATCACGCACCATGCGCACTTTTCTCCATGGGAGTAATGTCTCAAACTGTCTACGCTTTTATCGATTCCTGGGAGACCGGTAGTAGTTTTCGAAACACATTTGGAGGCATTCTGTAATCTGTGGACTTTCAGAGTGTTTATGAAACACAGAAATTGCATCGGGATTGAATACAACACGCACCATGCGCACTTTTCTCCATGGGAGTAATGTCTCAAAGTGTCTACGCTTTTATCGATTCCTGGGAGACCAGTAGTAGTTTTAGAAATACATTTGGAGGCATTCTGTAATCTGTGGACGTTCAGAGTGTTGATGAAACACAGAAATTGCATCGGGATTAAATACAACACGCACCATGCGCACTTTTCTCCATGGGAGTAATGTCTCAAACTGTCTACGCTTTTATCGATTCCTGGGAGACCAGTAGTAGTTTTCGAAACACATTTGGAGGCACTCTCTAATCTGTAGACGTTCAGAGTGTTGATAAAACACAGAAATTGCATCGGGATTGAATAAAACACGCACCATGCGCACTTTTCTCCATGGGAGTAATGTCTCAAACTGTCTACGTTTTTATCGATACCTGGGAGACCAGTAGTAGTTTTCGAAACACATTTGGAGGCATTCTATAATCTGTGGACGTTCAGAGTGTTGATGAAACACAGAAATTGCATTGGGATTGAATACAACACATACCATGCGCACTTTTCTCCATGGGAGTAATGTCTCAAACTGTCTACGCTTTTATCGATTCCTGGGAGACCGGTAGTAGTCTTCGAAACACATTTGGAGGCATTCTGTAATCTGTGGACGATCAGAGTGCTGATGAAACAGAGAAATTGCATCGGTATTGAATACAACATTCACCATGCGCACTTTTCTCCATGGGAGTAATGTCTCAAACTGTCTACGCTTTTATCGATTCCTGGGAGACCAGTAATAGTTTTCGAAACACAATTGGAGGCATTCTGTAATCTGTAGACGTTCAGAGTGTTGATGAAACACAGAAATTGCATCGGTATTGGATACATCACGCACCATGAGCACTTTTCTATATGGGAGTAATGTCTCAAACTGTCTACGCTTTATCGATTCCTGGGAGACCATTGGTAGTTTTCGATACACATTTGGAGGCATTCTGTAATCTGTAGACGTTCAGAGTGTTGATGAAACACAGAAATTGCTTCGGGATTGAATACAACAAGCACCATGCGCACTTTTCTCCATGGGAGTAATGTCTCAAACTGTCTACGCCTTTATCGATTCCTGGGAGAACAGTAGTAGTTCTCGAAAATCCTATTTGGAGGCATTCTGTAATCTGTGGACGTTCAGAGTGTTGATGAAACACAGAAATTGCTTCGGGATTGAATACAACAAGCACCATGCGCACTTTTCTCCATGGGAGTAATGTCTTAAACTGTCTACGCTTTTATCGATTCCTGGGAGACCAGTAGTAGTTTTCGAAACACATTTGGAGGCATTTTGTAACGTGTGGACTTCAGAGTGTTGATGAGACACAGAAATTGCATCGGGATTGAATACAACACACACCATGCGCACTTTTCACAATGGGAGTAATGTCTCAAACTGTCTACGCTTTTATCGATTCCTGGGAGACCAGTAGTAGTTTTCTAAACACATTTTGAGGCATTCTGTAATCTGTGGACGTTCAGAGTGTTGATGAAACACAGAAATTGCATCGGGATTGAATATAACACGCACCATGCGCACTTTTCTCCATGGGAGTAATGTCTCAAAGTGTCTACGCTTTTATCGATTCCTGGGAGACCAGTAGTAGTTTTCGAAATACATTTTGAGGCATTCTGTAATCTGTGGACGTTCAGAGTGTTGATGAAACACAGAAATTCCATCGGTATTGAATACAACACGCACCACGAGCACTTTTCTCCATGGGAGTAATGTCTCAAACTGTCTACGCTTTTATCGATTCCTGGGAGACCAGTAGTAGTTTTCGAAACACATTTGGAGGCATTCTATAATCTGTGGACGTTCAGAGTGTTGATGAAACACAGAAATTGCATTGGGATTGAATACAACGCGCACCATGCGCACTTTTCTCCATGGGAGTAATGTCTCAAACTGTCTACGCTTTTATCGATTCCTGGGAGACCGGTAGTAGTTTTCGAAACACATTTGGAGGCATTCTGTAATCTGTGGACGTTCAGAGTGTTGATGAAACACAGAAATTGCATCAGGATTGAATACAACACGCACCATGCGCACTTTTCTCCATGGGAGTAATGTCTCAAAGTGTCTACGCTTTTATCGATTCCTGGGAGACCGGTAGTAGTTTTCGAAACACATTTGGAGGCATTCTGTAATCTGTGGACGTTCAGAGTGTTGATGAAACACAGAAATTGCATCGGGATTAAATACAACACGCACCATGCGCACTTTTCTCCATGGGAGTAATGTCTCAAACTGTCTACGCTTTTATCGATTCCTGGGAGACCAGTAGTAGTTTTCGAAACACATTTGGAGGCACTCTCTAATCTGTAGACGTTCAGAGTGTTGATAAAACACAGAAATTGCATCGGGATTGAATAAAACACGCACCATGCGCACTTTTCTCCATGGGAGTAATGTCTCAAACTGTCTACGTTTTTATCGATACCTGGGAGACCAGTAGTAGTTTTCGAAACACATTTGGAGGCATTCTATAATCTGTGGACGTTCAGAGTGTTGATGAAACACAGAAATTGCATTGGGATTGAATACAACACATACCATGCGCACTTTTCTCCATGGGAGTAATGTCTCAAACTGTCTACGCTTTTATCGATTCCTGGGAGACCGGTAGTAGTCTTCGAAACACATTTGGAGGCATTCTGTAATCTGTGGACGATCAGAGTGCTGATGAAACAGAGAAATTGCATCGGTATTGAATACAACATTCACCATGCGCACTTTTCTCCATGGGAGTAATGTCTCAAACTGTCTACGCTTTTATCGATTCCTGGGAGACCAGTAATAGTTTTCGAAACACAATTGGAGGCATTCTGTAATCTGTAGACGTTCAGAGTGTTGATGAAACACAGAAATTGCATCGGTATTGGATACATCACGCACCATGAGCACTTTTCTATATGGGAGTAATGTCTCAAACTGTCTACGCTTTATCGATTCCTGGGAGACCATTGGTAGTTTTCGATACACATTTGGAGGCATTCTGTAATCTGTAGACGTTCAGAGTGTTGATGAAACACAGAAATTGCTTCGGGATTGAATACAACAAGCACCATGCGCACTTTTCTCCATGGGAGTAATGTCTCAAACTGTCTACGCCTTTATCGATTCCTGGGAGAACAGTAGTAGTTCTCGAAAATCCTATTTGGAGGCATTCTGTAATCTGTGGACGTTCAGAGTGTTGATGAAACACAGAAATTGCTTCGGGATTGAATACAACAAGCACCATGCGCACTTTTCTCCATGGGAGTAATGTCTTAAACTGTCTACGCTTTTATCGATTCCTGGGAGACCAGTAGTAGTTTTCGAAACACATTTGGAGGCATTTTGTAACGTGTGGACTTCAGAGTGTTGATGAGACACAGAAATTGCATCGGGATTGAATACAACACACACCATGCGCACTTTTCACAATGGGAGTAATGTCTCAAACTGTCTACGCTTTTATCGATTCCTGGGAGACCAGTAGTAGTTTTCTAAACACATTTTGAGGCATTCTGTAATCTGTGGACGTTCAGAGTGTTGATGAAACACAGAAATTGCATCGGGATTGAATATAACACGCACCATGCGCACTTTTCTCCATGGGAGTAATGTCTCAAAGTGTCTACGCTTTTATCGATTCCTGGGAGACCAGTAGTAGTTTTCGAAATACATTTTGAGGCATTCTGTAATCTGTGGACGTTCAGAGTGTTGATGAAACACAGAAATTCCATCGGTATTGAATACAACACGCACCACGAGCACTTTTCTCCATGGGAGTAATGTCTCAAACTGTCTACGCTTTTATCGATTCCTGGGAGACCAGTAGTAGTTTTCGAAACACATTTGGAGGCATTCTATAATCTGTGGACGTTCAGAGTGTTGATGAAACACAGAAATTGCATTGGGATTGAATACAACGCGCACCATGCGCACTTTTCTCCATGGGAGTAATGTCTCAAACTGTCTACGCTTTTATCGATTCCTGGGAGACCGGTAGTAGTTTTCGAAACACATTTGGAGGCATTCTGTAATCTGTGGACGTTCAGAGTGTTGATGAAACACAGAAATTGCATCAGGATTGAATACAACACGCACCATGCGCACTTTTCTCCATGGGAGTAATGTCTCAAAGTGTCTACGCTTTTATCGATTCCTGGGAGACCAGTAGTAGTTTTAGAAATACATTTGGAGGCATTCTGTAATCTGTGGACGTTCAGAGTGTTGATGAAACACAGAAATTGCATCGGGATTGAATACAACACGCACCATGCGCACTTTTCTCCATGGGAGTAATGTCTCAAACTGTCTACGCTTTTATCGATTCCTGGGAGACCAGTAGTAGTTTTCGAAACACATTTGGAGGCACTCTCTAATCTGTAGACGTTCAGAGTGTTGATGAAACACAGAAATTGCATCAGGATTGAATAAAACACGCACCATGCGCACTTTTCTCCATGGGAGAAATGTCTCAAACTGTCTACGTTTTTATCGATACCTGGGAGACCAGTAGTAGTTTTCGAAACACATTTGGAGGCATTCTGTAATCTGTGGACTTCAGAGTGTTGATGAAACACAGAAATTGCATTGGGTTTGAATACAAAACGCACCATGCGCACATTTCCCCATGCGAATAATGTCTCAAACTGTCTACGCTTTTATCGACTCCTGAGAGACCAGCAGTAGTTTTCGAAACACATTTGGAGGCATTCTGTAATCTGTGGACGTTCAGAGTGTTGATGAAACACAGAAATTACATCGGGATTGAATACAACACGCACCATGCGCACTTTTCTCCATGGGAGTAATGTCTCAAACTGTCTACGATTTTTTCGATTCCTGGGAGACCAGTAGTAGTTTTCGAAACACATTTGGAGGCATTCTATAATCAGTGGACGTTCAGAGTGTTGATGAAACACAGAAATTGCATTGGGATTGAATACAACACGCACCATGCGCACTTTTCTCCATGGGAGTAATGTCTCAAACTGTCTACGCTTTTATCGATACCTGGGAGACCGGTAGTAGTTTTCGAAACACATTTGGAGGCATTCTGTAATCTGTGGACGTTCAGAGTGTTGATGAAACACAGAAATTGCATCAGGATTGAATACAACACGCACCATGCGCACTTTTCTCCATGGGAGTAATGTCTCAAAGTGTCTACGCTTTTATCGATTCGTGGGAGACCAGTAGTAGTTTTAGAAATACATTTGGAGGCATTCTGTAATCTGATGACGTTCAGAGTGTTGATGAAACACAGAAATTGCATCGGGATTGAATACAACACGCACCATGCGCACTTTTCTCCATGGGAGTAATGTCTCAAACTGTCTACGCTTTTATAGATTCCTGGGAGACCAGTAGTAGTTTTCGAAACACATTTGGAGGCACTCTCTAATCTGTAGACGTTCAGAGTGTTGATGAAACACAGAAATTGCATCGGGATTGAATAAAACATGCACCATGCGCACTTTTCTCCATGGGAGAAATGTCTCAAACTGTCTACGTTTTTATCGATACCTGGGAGACCAGTAGTAGTTTTCGAAACACATTTGGAGGCATTCTGTAATCTGTGGACTTCAGAGTGTTGATGAAACACAAAAATTGCATTGGGTTTGAATACAACACGCACCATGCGCACATTTCCCCATGCGAATAATGTCTCAAACTGTCTACGCTTTTATCGACTCCTGAGAGACCAGCAGTAGTTTTCGAAACACATTTGGAGGCATTCTGTAATCTGTGGACGTTCAGAGTGTTGGTGAAACACAGAAATTACATCGGGATTGAATACAACACGCACCATGCGCACTTTTCTCCATGGGAGTAATGTGTCAAACTGTCTACGCTTTTATCGATTCCTGGGAGACCAGTAGTAGTTTTCGAAACACAATTGGAGGCATTCTGTAATCTGTGGACGTTCAGAGTGTTGATGAAACACAGAAATTGCATTGGGATTGAATACAACACGCACCATGAGCACTTTTCTCCATGGGAGTAATGTCTCAAACTGTCTACGCTTTTTTCGATTCCTGGGAGACCAGTAGCAGTTTTCGAAACACATTTGGAGGCATTCTATAATCTGTGGACGTTCAGAGTGTTGATGAAACACAGAAATTGCATTGGGATTGAATACAACACGCACCATGCGCACTTTTCTCCATGGGAGTAATGTCTCAAACTGTCTACGCTTTTATCGATTCCTGGGAGACCGGTAGTAGTCTTCAAAACACATTTGGAGGCATTCTGTAATCTGTAGACGTTCAGAGTGCTGATGAAACAGAGAAATTGCATCGGTATTGAATACAACAGGCACCATGCGCACTTTTCTCCATGGGAGTAATGTCTCAAACTGTCTACGCTTTTATCGATTCCTGGGAGACCAGTGATAGTTTTCGAAACACAATTGGAGGCATTCTGTAATCTGTAGACGTTCAGAGTGTTGATGAAACACAGAAATTGCATCGGAATTGGATACATCACGCACCATGAGCACTTTTCTATATGGGAGTAATGTCTCAAACTGTCTACGCTTTATCGATTCCTGGGAGACCATTGGTAGTTTTCGATACACATTTGGAGGCATTCTGTAATCTGTAGACGTTCAGAGTGTTGATGAAACACAGAAATTGCATCGGGATTGAATACAACAAGCACCATGCGCACTTTTCTCCATGGGAGTAATGTCTCAAACTGTCTACGCCTTTATCGATACCTGGGAGAACAGTAGTAGTTCTCGAAAATCCTATTTGGAGGCATTCTGTAATCTGTGGACGTTCAGAGTGTTGATGAAACACAGAAATTGCATCGGTATTGAATACAACACGCAACATGCGCACTTTTCTGCATGGGAGTAATGTCTCAAACTGTCTGCGCTTTTATCGATTCCTGGGAGACCAGTAGTAGTTTTCTAAACACATTTTGAGGCATTCTGTAATCTGTGGACGTTCAGAGTGTTGATGAAACACAGAAATTGCATCGGGATTGAATATAACACGCACCATGCGCACTTTTCTCCATGGGAGTAATGTCTCAAAGTGTCTACGCTTTTATCGATTCCTGGGAGACCAGTAGTAGTTTTCGAAATACATTTTGAGGCATTCTGTAATCTGTGGACGTTCAGAGTGTTGATGAAACACAGAAATTGCATCGGTATTGAATACAACACGCACCACGAGCACTTTTCTCCATGGGAGTAATGTCTCAAACTGTCTACGCTTTTATCGATTCCTGGGAGACCAGTAGTAGTTTTCGAAATACATTTTCAGGCATTCTGTAATCTGTGGACGTTCAGAGTGTTGATGAAACACAGAAATTGCATCGGTATTGAATACAACACGCACCACGAGCACTTTTCTCCATGGGAGTAATGTCTCAAACTGTCTACGCTTTTATCGTTTCCTGGGAGACCAGTAGTAGTTTTCGAAACACATTTGGAGGCATTTTGTAATCTGTGGACTTCAGAGAGTTGATGAAACACAGAAATTGCATCGGGATTGAATACAACACGCACCATGCGCACTTTTCTCCATGGGAGTAATGTCTCAAACTGTCTACGCTTTTATCGATTCCTGGGAGACCAGTAGTAGTTTTCTAAACACCTTTCGAGGCATTCTGTAATCGGTGGAGTTCAGAGTGTTGATGAAACACAGAAATTGCATCGGGATTGAATACAACACGCACCATGCGCACTTTTCTCCATGGGAGTAATGTCTCAGACTGTCTACGCTTTTATCGATTCCTGGGAGACCAGTAGTAGTTTTCGAAACATATTTGGAGGCACTCTCTAATCTGTAGACGTTCAGAGTGTTGATGAAACACAGAAATTGCATCGGGATTGAATACAACACGCACCATGCGCACTTTTCTCCATGGGAGTAATGTCTCAAACTGTCTACGCTTTTATCGATTCCTGGGAGCCCAGTAGTAGTTTTCGAAATACATTTGGAGGCATTCTGTAATCTGTGGACGTTCAGAGTGTTGATGAAACACAGAAATTGCATCGGGATTTAATATAACACGCACCATGCGCACTTTTCTCCATGGGAGTAACGTCTCAAACTGTCTACGCTTTTATCGATTCCTGGGAGACCAGTAGTAGTTTTCGAAATACATTTGGAGGCATTCTGTAATCTGTGGACGTTCAGAGTGTTGATGAAACACAGAAATTGCATCGGGATTGAATATAACACGCACAATGCGCACTTTTCTCCATGGGAGTAACGTCTCAAAGTTTCTACGATTTTATCGATTCCTGGGAGACCAGTAGTAGTTTTCGAAATACATTTGGAGGCATTCTGTAATCTGTGGACGTTCAGAGTGTTGATGAAACACAGAAATTGCATCGGGATTGAATACAACACGCAGCATGCGCACTTTTCTCCATGTGAGTAATGTCTCAAAGGGTCTACGCTTTTAACGATTCCTGAGAGACCAGTAGTAGTTTTCTAAACACATTTGGAGGCATTCTGTAATCGGTGGACGTTCAGAGTGTTGATGAAACACAGAAATTGCATCGGGATTGAATACAACACGTACCATGCGCACTTTTCTCCATGTGAGTAATGTCTCAAACTGTCTACGCTTTTATCGATTCCTGGGAGACCAGTAGTAGTTTTCGAAACACATTTGGAGGCACTCTCTAATCTGTAGACGTTCAGATTATTGATGAAACACAGAAATTGCATCGGGATTGAATACAACACGCACCATGCGCACTTTTCTCCATGGGAGTAATGTCTCAAACTGTCTACGCTTTTATCGATTCCTGGGAGACCAGTAGTAGTTTTCTAAACACATTTTGAGGCATTCTGTAATCTGTGGACTGTCAGAGTGTTTATGAAACACAGAAATTGCATCGGGATTGAATATAACACGCACCATGCGCACTTTTCTCCATGGGAGTAATGTCTCAAACTGTCTACGCCTTTAACGATTCCTGGGAGACCAGTAGTAGTTTTCGAAACACATTTGGTGGCATTCTGTAATCTGTAGACGTTCAGAGTGTTGAAGAAACACAGAAATTGCATCGGTATTGAATACAACACGCACCATGAGCACTTTTGTCCATGGGAGTAATGTCTCAAACTGTCTACGCTCTTATCGATTCCTGGGAGACCAGTAGTAGTTTAGAAACACATTTGGAGGCATTCTGTAATCTGTAGACGTTCAGAGTGTTGACGAAACACAGAAATTGTACTGGAATTTAATACAACACGCACCATGCGCACTTTTCTCCATGGGAGTAATGTCTCAAACTGTCTACGCTTTTATCGATTCCTGGGAGACCAGTAGTAGTTTTCGAAACACATTTGGAGGCACTCTCTAATCTGTAGACGTTCAGAGTGTTGATGAAACACGGAAATTGCATCGGGATTTAATACAACAGGCACCATGCGCACTTTTCTCCATGGGAGTAATGTCTCAAAGTGTCTACGCTTTTATCGATTCCTGGGAGACCAGTAGTAGTTTTCTAAACACATTTTGAGGCATTCTGTAATCTGTGGACGTTCAGAGTGTTGATGAAACACAGAAATTGCATCGGTATTGAATACAACACGCACCACGAGCACTTTTCTCCATGGGTGTAATGTCTCAAACTGTCTACGCTTTTATCGATTCCTGGGAGACCAGTAGTAGTTTTCGAAACACATTTGGAGGCATTTTGTAATCTGTGGACTTCAGAGTGTTGATGAAACACAGAAATTGCATCGGGATTGAATACAACACGCACCATGCGCACTTTTCTCCATGGGAGTAATGTCTCAAACTGTCTACGCTTTTATCGATTCCTGGGAGCCCAGTAGTAGTTTTCGAAATACATTTGGAGGCATTCTGTAATCTGTGGACGTTCAGAGTGTTGATGAAACACAGAAATTGCATCGGGATTGAATATAACACGCACCATGCGCACTTTTCTCCATGGGAGTAACGTCTCAAAGTTTCTACGCTTTTATCGCTTCCTGGGAGACCAGTAGTAGTTTTCGAAATACATTTGGAGGCATTCTGTAATCTGTGGATGTTCAGAGTGTTGATGAAACACAGAAATTGCATCGGGATTGAATACAACACGCAGCATGCGCACTTTTCTCCATGTGAGTAATGTCTCAAAGGGTCTACGCTTTTAACGATTCCTGGGAGACCAGTAGTAGTTTTCTAAACACATTTTGAGGCATTCTGTAATCGGTGGACGTTCAGAGTGTTGATGAAACACAGAAATTGCATCGGGATTGAATACAACACGCACCATGCGCACTTTTCTCCATGTGAGTAATGTCTCAAACTGTCTACGCTTTTATCGATACCTGGGAGACCAGTAGTAGTTTTCGAAACACATTTGGAGGCACTCTCTAATCTGTAGACGTTCAGAGTGTTGATGAAACACAGAAATTGCATCGGGATTGAATACAACACGCACCATGCGCACTTTTCTCCATGGGAGTAATGTCTCAAACTGTCTACGCTTTTATCGATTCCTGGGAGACCAGTAGTAGTTTTCTAAACACATTTTGAGGCATTCTGTAATCTGTGGACTGTCAGAGTGTTTATGAAACACAGAAATTGCATCGGGATTGAATATAACACGCACCATGCGCACTTTTCTCCATGGGAGTAATGTCTCAAACTGTCTACGCCTTTAACGATTCCTGGGAGACCAGTAGTAGTTTTCGAAACACATTTGGTGGCATTCTGTAATCTGTAGACGTTCAGAGTGTTGAAGAAACACAGAAATTGCATCGGTATTGAATACAACACGCACCATGAGCACTTTTGTCCATGGGAGTAATGTCTCAAACTGTCTACGCTGTTATCGATTCCTGGGAGACCAGTAGTAGTTTTCGAAACACATTTGGAGGCACTCTCTAATCTGTAGACGTTCAGAGTGTTGATGAAACACGGAAATTGCATCGGGATTTAATACAACAGGCACCATGCGCACTTTTCTCCATGGGAGTAATGTCTCAAAGTGTCTACGCTTTTATCGATTCCTGGGAGACCAGTAGTAGTTTTCTAAACACATTTTGAGGCATTCTGTAATCTGTGGACGTTCAGAGTGTTGATGAAACACAGAAATTGCATCGGTATTGAATACAACACGCACCACGAGCACTTTTCTCCATGGGTGTAATGTCTCTAACTGTCTACGCTTTTATCGATTCCTGGGAGGAGTAGTAGTAGTTTTCGAAACACATTTGGAGGCATTTTTTAATCTGTGGACTTCAGAGTGTTGATGAAACACAGAAATTGCATCGGGATTGAATACAACACGCACCATGCGCACTTTTCTCCATGGGAGTAATGTCTCAAACTGTCTACGCTTTTATCGATTCCTGGGAGCCCAGTAGTAGTTTTCGAAATACATTTGGAGGCATTCTGTAATCTGTGGACGTTCAGAGTGTTGATGAAACACAGAAATTGCATCGGGATTGAATATAACACGCACCATGCGCACTTTTCTCCATGGGAGTAACGTCTCAAAGTTTCTTCGCTTTTATCGATTCCTGGGAGACCAGTAGTAGTTTTCGAAATACATTTGGAGGCATTCTGTAATCTGTGGATGTTCAGAGTGTTGATGAAACACAGAACTTGCATCGGGATTGAATACAACACGCAGCATGCGCACTTTTCTCCATGTGAGTAATAACTCAAAGGGTCTACGCTTTTAACGATTCCTGGGAGACCAGTAGTAGTTTTCTAAACACATTTTGAGGCATTCTGTAATCGGTGGACGTTCAGAGTGTTGATGAAACACAGAAATTGCATCGGGATTGAATACAACACGCACCATGCGCACTTTTCTCCATGTGAGTAATGTCTCAAACTGTCTACGCTTTTATCGATTCCTGGGAGACCAGTAGTAGTTTTCGAAACACATTTGGAGGCACTCTCTAATCTGTAGACGTTCAGAGTGTTGATGAAACACAGAAATTGCATCGGGATTGAATACAACACGCACCATGCGCACTTTTCTCCATGGGAGTAATGTCTCAAACTGTCTACGCTTTTATCGATTCCTGGGAGCCCAGTAGTAGTTTTCGAAATACATTTGGAGGCATTCTGTAATCTGTGGACGTTCAGAGTGTTGATGAAACACAGAAATTGCATCGGGATTGAATATAACACGCACCATGCGCACTTTTCTCCATGGGAGTAACGTCTCAAAGTTTCTACGCTTTTATCGATTCCTGGGAGACCAGTAGCAGTTTTCGAAATACATTTGGAGGCATTTTGTAATCTGTGGACGTTCAGAGTGTTGATGAAACACAGAAATTGCATCGGGATTGAATACAACACGCAGCATGCGCACTTTTCTCCATGTGAGTAATGTCTCAAAGGGTCTACGCTTTTAACGATTCCTGGGAGACCAGTAGTAGTTTTCTAAACACATTTTGAGGCATTCTGTAATCGGTGGACGTTCAGAGTGTTGATGAAACACAGAAATTGCATCGGGATTGAATATAACAGGCACCATGCGCACTTTTCTCCATGGGAGTAATGTCTCAAACTGTCTACGCCTTTAACGATTCCTGGGAGACCAGTAGTAGTTTTCGAAACACATTTGGTGGCATTCTGTAATCTGTAGACGTTCAGAGTGTTGAAGAAACACAGAAATTGCATCGGTATTGAATACAACACGCACCATGAGCACTTTTGTCCATGGGAGTAATGTCTCAAACTGTCTACGCTCTTATCGATTCCTGGGAGACCAGTAGTAGTTTAGAAACACATTTGGAGGCATTCTGCAATCTGTAGACGTTCAGAGTGTTGACGAAACACAGAAATTGTACTGGGATTTAATACAACACGCACCATGCGCACTTTTCTCCATGGGAGTAATGTCTCAAAGTGTCTACGCTTTTATCGATTCCTGGGAGACCAGTAGTAGTTTTCTAAACACATTTTGAGGCATTCTGTAATCTGTGGACGTTCAGAGTGTTGATGAAACACAGAAATTGCATCGGTATTGAATACAACACGCACCACGAGCACTTTTCTCCATGGGTGTAATGTCTCAAACTGTCTACGCTTTTATCGATTCCTGGGAGACCAGTAGTAGTTTTCGAAACACATTTGGAGGCATTTTGTAACGTGTGGACGTTCAGAGTGTAGATGAAACACAGAAATTGCATCGGGATTGAATACAACACGCACCATGCGCACTTTTCTCCATGTGAGTAATGTCTCAAAGTGTCTACGCTTTTAACGATTCCTGGGAGACCAGTAGTAGTTTTCGAAACACATTTGGAGGCATTCTGTAAACTGTAGACGTTCAGAGTGTTGAAGAAACACAGAAATTGCATCGGTATTGAATACAACACGCACCATGAGCACTCTTCTCCATGGGAGTAATGTCTCAAACTGTCTACGCTGTTATCGATTCCTGGGAGACCAGTAGTAGTTTAGAAACACATTTGGAGGCATTCTGTAATCTGTGGACGTTCAGAGTGTTGACGAAACACACAAATTGTATTGGGATTTAATACAACACGCACCATGCGCACTTATCTCCATGGGAGTAATGTCTCAAACTGTCTACGCTTTTATCGATTCCTGGGAGACCAGTAGTAGTTTTCTAAACACATTTTGAGGCATTCTGTAATCTGTGGACTGTCAGAGTGTTTATGAAACACAGAAATTGCATCGGGATTGAATATAACACGCACCATGCGCACTTTTCTCCATGGGAGTAATGTCTCAAAGTGTCTACGCTTTTATCGATTCCTGGGAGACCAGTAGTAGTTTTCGAAATACATTTGAAGGCATTCTGTAATCTGTGGACGTTCAGAGTGTTGATGAAACACAGAAATTGCATCGGGATTGAATACAACACGCACCATTCGCACTTTTCTCCATGTGAGTAATGTCTCAAACTGTCTACGCTTTTATCGATTCCTGGGAGACCAGTAGTAGTTTTCGAAATACATTTGGAGGCATTCTGTAATCTGTGGACGTTCAGAGTGTTGATGAAACCCAGAAATTGCGTCGGTATTGAATACAACACGCACCACGAACACTTTTCTCCATGGGAGTAATGTCTCAAACTGTCTACGCTTTATCGATTCCTGGGAGACCAGTAGTAGTTTTCGAAACACATTTGGAGGCATTTTGTAAACTGTGGACGTTCAGAGTGTAGATGAAACACAGAACTTGCATCGGGATTGAATACAACACGCACCATGCGCACTTTTCTCCATGGGAGTAATGTCTCAAACTGTCTACGCTTTTATCGATTCCTGGGAGACCAGTAGTAGTTTTCTAAACACATTTTGAGGCATTCTGTAATCTGTGGACGTTCAGAGTGTTGATGAAACACAGAAATTGCATCGGGATTGAATACAACACGCACCATTCGCACTTTTCTCCATGTGAGTAATGTCTCAAACTGTCTACGCTTTTATCGATTCCTGGGAGACCAGTAGTAGTTTTCGAAATACATTTGGAGGCATTCTGTAATCTGTGGACGTTCAGAGTGTTGATGAAACCCAGAAATTGCGTCGGTATTGAATATAACACGCACCACGAACACTTTTCTCCATGGGAGTAATGTCTCAAACTGTCTACGCTTTATCGATTCCTGGGAGACCAGTAGTAGTTTTCGAAACACATTTGGAGGCATTTTGTAACCTGTGGACGTTCAGAGTGTAGATGAAACACAGAACATGCATCGGGATTGAATACAACACGCACCATGCGCACTTTTCTCCATGGGAGTAATGTCTCAAACTGTCTACGCTTTTATCGATTCCTGGGAGACCAGTAGTAGTTTTCGAAACTCATTTGGAGGCACTCTCTAATCTGTAGACGTTCAGAGTGTTGATGAAACACGGAAATTGCATCGGGATTTAATACAACACGCACCATGCGCACTTTTCTCCATGGGAGTAATGTCTCAAACTGTCTACGCTTTTATCGATTCCTGGGAGACCAGTAGTAGTTTTCTAAACACATTTTGAGGCATTCTGTAATCTGTGGACGTTCAGAGTGTTTATGAAACACAGAAATTGCATCGGGATTGAATACAACACGCACCATGCGCACTTTTCTCCATGGGAGTAATGTCTCAAAGTGTCTACGCTTTTAACGATTCCTGGGAGACCAGTAGTAGTTTTCGAAACACATTTGGAGGCATTTTGTAATCTGTGGACTTCAGAGTGTTGATGAAACACAGAAATTGCATCGGGATTGAATACAACACGCACCATGCGCACTTTTCCCCATGGGAGTAATGTCTCAAACTGTCTACGCTTTTATCGATTCCTGGGAGACCAGTAGTAGTTTTCGAAACACATTTGGAGGCATTTTGTAACGTGTGGACGTTCAGAGTGTAGATGAAACACAGAAATTACATCGGGATTTAATACAACACGCACCATGCGCACTTTTCTCCATGTGAGTAATGTCTCAAAGTGTCTACGCTTTTAACGATTCCTGGGAGACCAGTAGTAGTTTTCGAAACACATTTGGAGGCATTCTGTAATCTGTAGACGTTCAGAGTGTTGAAGAAACACAGAAATTGCATCGGTATTGAATACAACACGCACCATGAGCACTCTCCTCCATGGGAGTAATGTCTCAAACTGTCTACGCTCTTATCGATTCCTGGGAGACCAGTAGTAGTTTAGAAACACATTTGGAGGCATTCTGTAATCTGTGGACGTTCAGAGTGTTGACGAAACACACAAATTGTATTGGGATTTAATACAACACGCACCATGCGCACTTTTCTCCATGGGAGTAATGTCTCAAACTGTCTACGCTTTTATCGATTCCTGGGAGACCAGTAGTAGTTTTCTAAACACATTTTGAGGCATTCTGTAATCTGTGGACTGTCAGAGTGTTTATGAAACACAGAAATTGCATCGGGATTGAATATAACACGCACCATGCGCACTTTTCTCCATGGGAGTAATGTCTCAAAGTGTCTACGCTTTTATCGATTCCTGGGAGACCAGTAGTAGTTTTCGAAATACATTTGAAGGCATTCTGTAATCAATGGACGTTCAGAGTGTTGATGAAACACAGAAATTGCATCGGGATTGAATACAACACTCAGCATGAGCACTTTTCTCCATGTGAGTAATGTCTCAAAGTGTCTACGCTTTTAACGATTCCTGGGAGACCAGTAGTAGTTTTCGAAATACATTTGGAGGCATTCTGTAATCTGTGGACGTTCAGAGTGTTGATGAAACACAGAAATTGCATCGGTATTGAATACAACACGCACCATGAGCACTTTTGTCCATGGGAGTAATGTCTCAAACTGTCTACGCTCTTATCGATTCCTGGGAGACCAGTAGTAGTTTAGAAACACATTTGGAGGCATTCTGTAATCTGTAGACGTTCAGAGTGTTGACGAAACACAGAAATTGTACTGGGATTTAATACAACACGCACCATGCGCACTTTTCTCCATGGGAGTAATGTCTCAAACTGTCTACGCTTTTATCGATTCCTGGGAGACCAGTAGTAGTTTTCGAAACACATTTGGAGGCACTCTCTAATCTGTAGACGTTCAGAGTGTTGATGAAACACGGAAATTGCATCGGGATTTAATACAACAGGCACCATGCGCACTTTTCTCCATTGGAGTAATGTCTCAAAGTGTCTACGCTTTTATCGATTCCTGGGAGACCAGTAGTAGTTTTCTAAACACATTTTGAGGCATTCTGTAATCTGCGGACGTTCAGAGTGTTGATGAAACACAGAAATTGCATCGGTATTGAATACAACACGCACCACGAGCACTTTTCTCCATGGGTGTAATGTCTCAAACTGTCTACGCTTTTATCGATTCCTGGGAGACCAGTAGTAGTTTTCGAAACACATTTGGAGGCATTTTGTAATCTGTGGACTTCAGAGTGTTGATGAAACACAGAAATTGCATCGGGATTGAATACAACACGCACCATGCGCACTTTTCTCCATGGGAGTAATGTCTCAAACTGTCTACGCTTTTATCGATTCCTGGGAGCCCAGTAGTAGTTTTCGAAATACATTTGGAGGCATTCTGTAATCTGTGGACGTTCAGAGTGTTGATGAAACACAGAAATTGCATCGGGATTGAATATAACACGCACCATGCGCACTTTTCTCCATGGGAGTAACGTCTCAAAGTTTCTACGCTTTTATCGCTTCCTGGGAGACCAGTAGTAGTTTTCGAAATACATTTGGAGGCATTCTGTAATCTGTGGATGTTCAGAGTGTTGATGAAACACAGAAATTGCATCGGGATTGAATACAACACGCAGCATGCGCACTTTTCTCCATGTGAGTAATGTCTCAAAGGGTCTACGCTTTTAACGATTCCTGGGAGACCAGTAGTAGTTTTCTAAACACATTTTGAGGCATTCTGTAATCGGTGGACGTTCAGAGTGTTGATGAAACACAGAAATTGCATCGGGATTGAATACAACACGCACCATGCGCACTTTTCTCCATGTGAGTAATGTCTCAAACTGTCTACGCTTTTATCGATACCTGGGAGACCAGTAGTAGTTTTCGAAACACATTTGGAGGCACTCTCTAATCTGTAGACGTTCAGAGTGTTGATGAAACACAGAAATTGCATCGGGATTGAATACAACACGCACCATGCGCACTTTTCGCCATGGGAGTAATGTCTCAAACTGTCTACGCTTTTATCGATTCCTGGGAGACCAGTAGTAGTTTTCTAAACACATTTTGAGGCATTCTGTAATCTGTGGACTGTCAGAGTGTTTATGAAACACAGAAATTGCATCGGGATTGAATATAACACGCACCATGCGCACTTTTCTCCATGGGAGTAATGTCTCAAACTGTCTACGCCTTTAACGATTCCTGGGAGACCAGTAGTAGTTTTCGAAACACATTTGGTGGCATTCTGTAATCTGTAGACGTTCAGAGTGTTGAAGAAACACAGAAATTGCATCGGTATTGAATACAACACGCACCATGAGCACTTTTGTCCATGGGAGTAATGTCTCAAACTGTCTACGCTGTTATCGATTCCTGGGAGACCAGTAGTAGTTTTCGAAACACATTTGGAGGCACTCTCTAATCTGTAGACGTTCAGAGTGTTGATGAAACACGGAAATTGCATCGGGATTTAATACAACAGGCACCATGCGCACTTTTCTCCATGGGAGTAATGTCTCAAAGTGTCTACGCTTTTATCGATTCCTGGGAGACCAGTAGTAGTTTTCTAAACACATTTTGAGGCATTCTGTAATCTGTGGACGTTCAGAGTGTTGATGAAACACAGAAATTGCATCGGTATTGAATACAACACGCACCACGAGCACTTTTCTCCATGGGTGTAATGTCTCTAACTGTCTACGCTTTTATCGATTCCTGGGAGGAGTAGTAGTAGTTTTCGAAACACATTTGGAGGCATTTTTTAATCTGTGGACTTCAGAGTGTTGATGAAACACAGAAATTGCATCGGGATTGAATACAACACGCACCATGCGCACTTTTCTCCATGGGAGTAATGTCTCAAACTGTCTACGCTTTTATCGATTCCTGGGAGCCCAGTAGTAGTTTTCGAAATACATTTGGAGGCATTCTGTAATCTGTGGACGTTCAGAGTGTTGATGAAACACAGAAATTGCATCGGGATTGAATATAACACGCACCATGCGCACTTTTCTCCATGGGAGTAACGTCTCAAAGTTTCTTCGCTTTTATCGATTCCTGGGAGACCAGTAGTAGTTTTCGAAATACATTTGGAGGCATTCTGTAATCTGTGGATGTTCAGAGTGTTGATGAAACACAGAACTTGCATCGGGATTGAATACAACACGCAGCATGCGCACTTTTCTCCATGTGAGTAATGTCTCAAAGGGTCTACGCTTTTAACGATTCCTGGGAGACCAGTAGTAGTTTTCTAAACACATTTTGAGGCATTCTGTAATCGGTGGACGTTCAGAGTGTTGATGAAACACAGAAATTGCATCGGGATTGAATACAACACGCACCATGCGCACTTTTCTCCATGTGAGTAATGTCTCAAACTGTCTACGCTTTTATCGATTCCTGGGAGACCAGTAGTAGTTTTCGAAACACATTTGGAGGCACTCTCTAATCTGTAGACGTTCAGAGTGTTGATGAAACACAGAAATTGCATCGGGATTGAATACAACACGCACCATGCGCACTTTTCTCCATGGGAGTAATGTCTCAAACTGTCTACGCTTTTATCGATTCCTGGGAGCCCAGTAGTAGTTTTCGAAATACATTTGGAGGCATTCTGTAATCTGTGGACGTTCAGAGTGTTGATGAAACACAGAAATTGCATCGGGATTGAATATAACA
Organism: Schistocerca gregaria; assembly: GCF_023897955.1. Taxonomy (NCBI): domain Eukaryota; kingdom Metazoa; phylum Arthropoda; class Insecta; order Orthoptera; family Acrididae; genus Schistocerca; species Schistocerca gregaria. The sequence goes on from NW_026061730.1 coordinate 7,480,011, forward strand.
CGCACCATGCGCACTTTTCTCCATGGGAGTAACGTCTCAAAGTTTCTACGCTTTTATCGATTCCTGGGAGACCAGTAGCAGTTTTCGAAATACATTTGGAGGCATTTTGTAATCTGTGGACGTTCAGAGTGTTGATGAAACACAGAAATTGCATCGGGATTGAATACAACACGCAGCATGCGCACTTTTCTCCATGTGAGTAATGTCTCAAAGGGTCTACGCTTTTAACGATTCCTGGGAGACCAGTAGTAGTTTTCTAAACACATTTTGAGGCATTCTGTAATCGGTGGACGTTCAGAGTGTTGATGAAACACAGAAATTGCATCGGGATTGAATATAACAGGCACCATGCGCACTTTTCTCCATGGGAGTAATGTCTCAAACTGTCTACGCCTTTAACGATTCCTGGGAGACCAGTAGTAGTTTTCGAAACACATTTGGTGGCATTCTGTAATCTGTAGACGTTCAGAGTGTTGAAGAAACACAGAAATTGCATCGGTATTGAATACAACACGCACCATGAGCACTTTTGTCCATGGGAGTAATGTCTCAAACTGTCTACGCTCTTATCGATTCCTGGGAGACCAGTAGTAGTTTAGAAACACATTTGGAGGCATTCTGCAATCTGTAGACGTTCAGAGTGTTGACGAAACACAGAAATTGTACTGGGATTTAATACAACACGCACCATGCGCACTTTTCTCCATGGGAGTAATGTCTCAAAGTGTCTACGCTTTTATCGATTCCTGGGAGACCAGTAGTAGTTTTCTAAACACATTTTGAGGCATTCTGTAATCTGTGGACGTTCAGAGTGTTGATGAAACACAGAAATTGCATCGGTATTGAATACAACACGCACCACGAGCACTTTTCTCCATGGGTGTAATGTCTCAAACTGTCTACGCTTTTATCGATTCCTGGGAGACCAGTAGTAGTTTTCGAAACACATTTGGAGGCATTTTGTAACGTGTGGACGTTCAGAGTGTAGATGAAACACAGAAATTGCATCGGGATTGAATACAACACGCACCATGCGCACTTTTCTCCATGTGAGTAATGTCTCAAAGTGTCTACGCTTTTAACGATTCCTGGGAGACCAGTAGTAGTTTTCGAAACACATTTGGAGGCATTCTGTAAACTGTAGACGTTCAGAGTGTTGAAGAAACACAGAAATTGCATCGGTATTGAATACAACACGCACCATGAGCACTCTTCTCCATGGGAGTAATGTCTCAAACTGTCTACGCTGTTATCGATTCCTGGGAGACCAGTAGTAGTTTAGAAACACATTTGGAGGCATTCTGTAATCTGTGGACGTTCAGAGTGTTGACGAAACACACAAATTGTATTGGGATTTAATACAACACGCACCATGCGCACTTTTCTCCATGGGAGTAATGTCTCAAACTGTCTACGCTATTATCGATTCCTGGGAGACCAGTAGTAGTTTTCTAAACACATTTTGAGGCATTCTGTAATCTGTGGACTGTCAGAGTGTTTATGAAACACAGAAATTGCATCGGGATTGAATATAACACGCACCATGCGCACTTTTCTCCATGGGAGTAATGTCTCAAAGTGTCTACGCTTTTATCGATTCCTGGGAGACCAGTAGTAGTTTTCGAAATACATTTGAAGGCATTCTGTAATCTGTGGACGTTCAGAGTGTTGATGAAACACAGAAATTGCATCGGGATTGAATACAACACGCACCATTCGCACTTTTCTCCATGTGAGTAATGTCTCAAACTGTCTACGCTTTTATCGATTCCTGGGAGACCAGTAGTAGTTTTCGAAATACATTTGGAGGCATTCTGTAATCTGTGGACGTTCAGAGTGTTGATGAAACCCAGAAATTGCGTCGGTATTGAATACAACACGCACCACGAACACTTTTCTCCATGGGAGTAATGTCTCAAACTGTCTACGCTTTATCGATTCCTGGGAGACCAGTAGTAGTTTTCGAAACACATTTGGAGGCATTTTGTAACCTGTGGACGTTCAGAGTGTAGATGAAACACAGAACTTGCATCGGGATTGAATACAACACGCACCATGCGCACTTTTCTCCATGGGAGTAATGTCTCAAACTGTCTACGCTTTTATCGATTCCTGGGAGACCAGTAGTAGTTTTCTAAACACATTTTGAGGCATTCTGTAATCTGTGGACGTTCAGAGTGTTGATGAAACACAGAAATTGCATCGGGATTGAATACAACACGCACCATTCGCACTTTTCTCCATGTGAGTAATGTCTCAAACTGTCTACGCTTTTATCGATTCCTGGGAGACCAGTAGTAGTTTTCGAAATACATTTGGAGGCATTCTGTAATCTGTGGACGTTCAGAGTGTTGATGAAACCCAGAAATTGCGTCGGTATTGAATATAACACGCACCACGAACACTTTTCTCCATGGGAGTAATGTCTCAAACTGTCTACGCTTTATCGATTCCTGGGAGACCAGTAGTAGTTTTCGAAACACATTTGGAGGCATTTTGTAACCTGTGGACGTTCAGAGTGTAGATGAAACACAGAACATGCATCGGGATTGAATACAACACGCACCATGCGCACTTTTCTCCATGGGAGTAATGTCTCAAACTGTCTACGCTTTTATCGATTCCTGGGAGACCAGTAGTAGTTTTCGAAACTCATTTGGAGGCACTCTCTAATCTGTAGACGTTCAGAGTGTTGATGAAACACGGAAATTGCATCGGGATTTAATACAACACGCACCATGCGCACTTTTCTCCATGGGAGTAATGTCTCAAACTGTCTACGCTTTTATCGATTCCTGGGAGACCAGTAGTAGTTTTCTAAACACATTTTGAGGCATTCTGTAATCTGTGGACGTTCAGAGTGTTTATGAAACACAGAAATTGCATCGGGATTGAATACAACACGCACCATGCGCACTTTTCTCCATGGGAGTAATGTCTCAAAGTGTCTACGCTTTTAACGATTCCTGGGAGACCAGTAGTAGTTTTCGAAACACATTTGGAGGCATTTTGTAATCTGTGGACTTCAGAGTGTTGATGAAACACAGAAATTGCATCGGGATTGAATACAACACGCACCATGCGCACTTTTCCCCATGGGAGTAATGTCTCAAACTGTCTACGCTTTTATCGATTCCTGGGAGACCAGTAGTAGTTTTCGAAACACATTTGGAGGCATTTTGTAACGTGTGGACGTTCAGAGTGTAGATGAAACACAGAAATTACATCGGGATTTAATACAACACGCACCATGCGCACTTTTCTCCATGTGAGTAATGTCTCAAAGTGTCTACGCTTTTAACGATTCCTGGGAGACCAGTAGTAGTTTTCGAAACACATTTGGAGGCATTCTGTAATCCGTAGACGTTCAGAGTGTTGAAGAAACACAGAAATTGCATCGGTATTGAATACAACACGCACCATGAGCACTCTCCTCCATGGGAGTAATGTCTCAAACTGTCTACGCTCTTATCGATTCCTGGGAGACCAGTAGTAGTTTAGAAACACATTTGGAGGCATTCTGTAATCTGTGGACGTTCAGAGTGTTGACGAAACACACAAATTGTATTGGGATTTAATACAACACGCACCATGCGCACTTTTCTCCATGGGAGTAATGTCTCAAACTGTCTACGCTTTTATCGATTCCTGGGAGACCAGTAGTAGTTTTCTAAACACATTTTGAGGCATTCTGTAATCTGTGGACTGTCAGAGTGTTTATGAAACACAGAAATTGCATCGGGATTGAATATAACACGCACCATGCGCACTTTTCTCCATGGGAGTAATGTCTCAAAGTGTCTACGCTTTTATCGATTCCTGGGAGACCAGTAGTAGTTTTCGAAATACATTTGAAGGCATTCTGTAATCAATGGACGTTCAGAGTGTTGATGAAACACAGAAATTGCATCGGGATTGAATACAACACTCAGCATGAGCACTTTTCTCCATGTGAGTAATGTCTCAAAGTGTCTACGCTTTTAACGATTCCTGGGAGACCAGTAGTAGTTTTCGAAATACATTTGGAGGCATTCTGTAATCTGTGGACGTTCAGAGTGTTGATGAAACACAGAAATTGCATCGGGATTGAATACAACACGCACCATGCGCACTTTTCTCCATGTGAGTAATGTCTCAAACTGTCTACGCTTTTATCGATTCCTGGGAGACCAGTAGTAGTTTTCGAAATACATTTGGAGGCATTCTGTAATCTGTGGACGTTCAGAGTGTTGATGAAACACAGAAATTGCGTCGGTATTGAATACAACACGCACCACGAACACTTTTCTCCATGGGAGTAATGTCTCACAACTATCTACGCTTTATCGATTCCTGGGAGACCAGTTGTAGTTTTCGAAACACATTTGGAGGCATTTTGTAACCTGTGGACGTTCAGAGTGTAAATTAAACACAGAACTTGCATCGGGATTGAATACAACACGCACCATGCGCACTTTTCTCCATGGGAGTAATGTCTCAAAGTGTCTACGCTTTTATCGATTCCTGGGAGACCAGTAGTAGTTTTCTAAACACATTTTGAGGCATTCTGTAATCGGTGGACGTTCAGAGTGTTGATGAAACACAGAAATTGCATCGGGATTGAATACAACACGCAGCATGCGCACTTTTCTCCATGTGAGTAATGTCTCAAAGTGTCTACGCTTTTATCGATTCCTGGGAGACCAGTAGTAGTTTTCGAAACACATTTGGAGGCACTCTCTAATCTGTAGACGTTCAGAGTGTTGATGAAACACAGAAATTGCATCGGGATTGAATACAACACGCACCATGCGCACTTTTCTCCATGGGAGTAATGTCTCAAACTGTCTACGCTTTTATCGATTCCTGGGAGACCAGTAGTAGTTTTCTAAACACATTTTGAGGCATTCTGTAATCTGTGGACGTTCAGAGTGTTTATGAAACACAGAAATTGCATCGGGATTGAATATAACACGCACCATGCGCACTTTTCTCCATGGGAGTAATGTCTCAAAGTGTCTACGCTTTTAACGATTCCTGGGAGACCAGTAGTAGTTTTCGAAACACATTTGGTGGCATTCTGTAATCTGTAGACGTTCAGAGTGTTGAAAAAACACAGAAATTGCATCGGTATTGAATACAACACGCACCATGAGCACTTTTGTCCATGGGAGTAATGTCTCAAACTGTCTACGATCTTATCGATTCCTGGGAGACCAGTAGTAGTTTTCTAAACACATTTGGAGGCATTCTGTAATCTGTGGATTGTCAGAGTGTTTATGAAACACAGAAATTGCATCGGGATTGAATATAACACGCACCATGCGCACTTTTCTCCATGGGAGTAATGTCTCAAAGTGACTACGCTTTTATCGATTCCTGGGAGACCAGTAGTAGTTTTCGAAATACGTTTGAAGGCATTCTGTAATCTGTGGACGTTCAGAGTGTTGATGAAACACAGAAATTGCATCGGGATTGAATACAACACGCACCATGCGCACTTTTCTCCATGTGAGTAATGTCTCAAACTGTCTACGCTTTTATCGATTCCTGGGAGACCAGTAGTAGTTTTCGAAATACATTTGGAGGCATTCTGTAATCTGTGGACGTTCAGAGTGTTGATGAAACACAGAAATTGCGTCGGTATTGAATACAACACGCACCACGAACACTTTTCTCCATGGGAGTAATGTCTCAAACTGTCTACGCTTTATCGATTCCTGGGAGACCAGTAGTAGTTTTCGAAACACATTTGGAGGCATTTTGTAACCTGTGGACGTTCAGAGTGTAGATGAAACACAGAAATTGCATCGGGATTGAATACAACACGCAGCATGCGCACTTTTCTGCATGTGAGTAATGTCTCAAAGTGTCTACGCTTTTATCGATTCCTGGGAGACCAGTAGTAATTTTCGAAACACATTTGGAGGCACTCTCTAATCTGTAGACGTTCAGAGTGTTGATGAAACACAGAAATTGCATCGGGATTGAATACAACACGCACCATGCGCACTTTTCTCCATGGGAGTAATGTCTCAATCTGTCTACGCTTTTATCGATTCCTGGGAGACCAGTAGTAGTTTTCGAAATACATTTGAAGGCATTCTGTAATCTGGGGACGTTAGACTGTTGATGAAACACAGAAATTGCATCGGGATTGAATACAACACGCAGCATGCGCACTTTTCTCCATGTGAGTAACGTCTCAAAGTGTCTACGCTTTTATCGATTCCTGGGAGATCAGTAGTAGTTTTCGAAATACATTTGGAGGCACTCTGTAATCTGTGGAGGTTCAGAGTGTTGATGAAACACAGAAATTGCATCGGGATTGAATACAACACGCACCATGCGCACTTTTCTCCATGTGAGTAATGTCTCAAACTGTCTACGCTTTTATCGATTCCTGGGAGACGAGTAGTAGCTGTCGAAACACATTTGGAGGCACTCTCTAATCTGTAGACGTTCAGAGTGTTGATGAAACACAGAAATTGCATCGGTATTGAATACAACACGCACCATGCGCACTTTTCTCCATGTGAGTAACGTCTCAAAGTGTCTACGCTTTTATCGATTCCTGGGAGACCAGTAGTAGTTTTCGAAATACATTTGGAGGCACTCTGTAATCTGTGGACGTTCAGAGTGTTGATGAAACACAGAAATTGCATCGGGATTGAATACAACACGCAGCATGCGCACTTTTCTCCATGTGAGTAATGTCTCAAAGTGTCTACGCTTTTATCGATTCCTGGGAGACCAGTAGTAGTTTTCGAAATACATTTGGAGGCATTCTGTAATCTGTGGACTTTCAGAGTGTTGATGAAACACAGAAATTGCATCGGGATTGAATACAACACGCAGCATGCGCACTTTTCTCCATGTGAGTAATGTCTCAAAGTGTCTACGCTTTTATCGATTCCTGGGAGACCAGTAGTAGTTTTCGAAATACATTTGGAGGCATTCTGTAATCTGTGGACGTTCAGAGTGTTGATGAAACACAGAAATTGCATCGGTATTGAATACAACACGCACCATGCGCACTTTTCTCCATGTGAGTAATGCCTCAAACTGTCTACGCTTTTATCGATTCCTGGGAGACCAGTAGTAGTTTTCGAAACACATTTGGAGGCATTCTGTAATCTGTAGACGTTCAGAGTGTTGAAGAAACACACAGAAATTGCATCGGTATTGAATACAACACGCACCATGTGCACTTTTCTCCATGGGAGTAATGTCTCAAAGTGTCTACGCTTTTATCGATTCCTGGGAGACCAGTAGTAGTTTTCGAAATACATTTGGAGGCATTCTGTAATCTGTGGACGTTCAGAGTGTTGATGAAACACAGAAATTGCATCGGTATTGAATACAACACGCACCACGAGCACTTTTCTCGGTGGGAGTAATGTCTCAAACTGTCTACGCTTTATCGATTCGTGGGAGACCAGTAGTAGTTTTCGAAACACATTTGGAGGCATTTTGTAACCTGTGGACGTTCAGAGTGTAGATGAAACACAGAAATTGCATCGGGATTGAATACAACACGCACCATGCGCACTTTTCTCCATGTGAGTAATGTCTCAAAGTGTCTACGCTTTTAACGATTCCTGGGAGACCAGTAGTGGTTTTCGAAACACATTTGGAGGCATTCTGTAATCTGTAGACGTTCAGAGTGTTGAAGAAACACAGAAATTGCATCGGTATTGAATACAACACGCACCATGAGCACTCTTATCCATGGGAGTAATGTCTCAAACTGTCTACGCTTTTATCGATTCCTGGGAGACCAGTAGTAGTTTTCGAAACACATTTGCAGGCATTTTGTAACCTGTGGACGTTCAGAGTGTAGATGAAACACAGAAATTGCATCGGGATTGAATACAACACGCACCATGCGCACTTTTATCCATGTGAGTAATGTCTCAAAGTGTCTACGCTTTTAACGATTCCTGGGAGACCAGTAGTAGCTTTCGAAACACAATTGGAAGCATTCTGTAATCTGTGGACGTTCAGAGTCTTGATGAATCACAGAAATTGCATCGGTATTGAATAAAACACGCACCATGAGCACTCTTCTCCATGGGAGTAATGTCTCAAACTGTCTACGCTTTTATCGATTCCTGGGAGACCAGTAGTAGTTTTCTAAACACATTTTGAGGCATTCTGTAATCTGTGGACGTTCAGAGTGTTTATGAAACACAGAAATTGCATCGGGATTGAATACAACACGCACCATGCGCACTTTTCTGCATGTGAGTAATGTCTCAAAGTGTCTACGCTTTTATCGATTCCTGGGAGACCAGTAGTAATTTTCGAAACACATTTGGAGGCACTCTCTAATCTGTAGACGTTCAGAGTGTTGATGAAACACAGAAATTGCATCGGGATTGAATACAACACGCACCATGCGCACTTTTCTCCATGGGAGTAATGTCTCAATCTGTCTACGCTTTTATCGATTCCTGGGAGACCAGTAGTAGTTTTCGAAATACATTTGAAGGCATTCTGTAATCTGGGGACGTTAGACTGTTGATGAAACACAGAAATTGCATCGGGATTGAATACAACACGCAGCATACGCACTTTTCTCCATGTGAGTAACGTCTCAAAGTGTCTACGCTTTTATCGATTCCTGGGAGATCAGTAGTAGTTTTCGAAATACATTTGGAGGCACTCTGTAATCTGTGGACGTTCAGAGTGTAGATGAAACACAGAAATTGCATCGGGATTGAATACAACACGCACCATGCGCACTTTTTTCCATGTGAGTAATGTCTCAAAGTGTCTACGCTTTTAACGATTCCTGGGAGACCAGTAGTAGCTTTCGAAACACAATTGGAAGCATTCTGTAATCTGTGGACGTTCAGAGTCTTGATGAATCACAGAAATTGCATCGGTATTGAATAAAACACGCACCATGAGCACTCTTCTCCATGGGAGTAATGTCTCAAACTGTCTACGCTTTTATCGATTCCTGGGAGACCAGTAGTAGTTTTCTAAACACATTTTGAGGCATTCTGTAATCTGTGGACGTTCAGAGTGTTTATGAAACACAGAAATTGCATCGGGATTGAATACAACACGCACCATGCGCACTTTTCTGCATGTGAGTAATGTCTCAAAGTGTCTACGCTTTTATCGATTCCTGGGAGACCAGTAGTAATTTTCGAAACACATTTGGAGGCACTCTCTAATCTGTAGACGTTCAGAGTGTTGATGAAACACAGAAATTGCATCGGGATTGAATACAACACGCACCATGCGCACTTTTCTCCATGTGAGTAACGTCTCAAAGTGTCTACGCTTTTATCGATTCCTGGGAGACCAGTAGTAGTTTTCGAAATACATTTGAAGGCATTCTGTAATCTGGGGACGTTAGACTGTTGATGAAACACAGAAATTGCATCGGGATTGAATACAACACGCAGCATGCGCACTTTTCTCCATGTGAGTAACGTCTCAAATTGTCTACGCTTTTATCGATTCCTGGGAGACCAGTAGTAGTTTTCGAAATACATTTGGAGGCACTCTGTAATCTGTGGACGTTCAGAGTGTTGATGAAACACAGAAATTGCATCGGGATTGAATACAACACGCAGCATGCGCACTTTTCTCCATGTGAGTAATGTCTCAAAGTGTCTACGCTTTTATCGATTCCTGGGAGACCAGTAGTAGTTTTCGAAATACATTTGGAGGCATTCTGTAATCTGTAGACGTTCAGAGTGTTGATGAAACACAGAAATTGCATCGGTATTGAATACAACACGCACCATGCGCACTTTTCTCCATGTGAGTAATGCCTCAAACTGTCTACGCTTTTATCGATTCCTGGGAGACCAGTAGTAGTTTTCGAAACACATTTGGAGGCATTCTGTAATCTGTAGATGTTCAGAGTGTTGAAGAAACACATAGAAATTGCATCGGTATTGAATACAACACGCACCATGTGCACTTTTCTCCATGGGAGTAATGTCTCAAACTGTCTACGCTTTTATCGATTCCTGGGAGACCAGTAGTAGTTTTCGAAATACATTTGGAGGCATTCTGTAATCTGTGGACGTTCAGAGTGTTGATGAAACACAGAAATTGCATCGGTATTGAATACAACACGCACCACGAGCACTTTTCTCGGTGGGAGTAATGTCTCAAACTGTCTACGCTTTATCGATTCCTGGGAGACCAGTAGTAGTTTTCGAAATACATTTGGAGGCATTCTGTAATCTGTGGACGTTCAGAGTGTTGATGAAACACAGAAATTGCATCGGTATTGAATACAACACGCACCACGAGCACTTTTCTCGGTGGGAGTAATGTCTCAAACTGTCTACGCTTTATCGATTCGTGGGAGACCAGTAGTAATTTTCGAAACACATTTGGAGGCATTTTGTAACCTGTGGACGTTCAGAGTGTAGATGAAACACAGAAATTGCCTCGGGATTGAATACAACACGCACCATGCGCACTTTTCTCCATGTGAGTAATGTCTCAAAGTGTCTACGCTTTTAACGATTCCTGGGAGACCAGTGGTGGTTTTCGAAACACATTTGGAGGCATTCTGTAATCTGTAGACGTTCAGAGTGTTGAAGAAACACAGAAATTGCATCGGTATTGAATACAACACGCACCATGAGCACTCTTATCCATGGGAGTAATGTCTCAAACTGTCTACGCTTTTATCGATTCCTGGGAGACCAGTAGTAGTTTTCGAAACACATTTGCAGGCATTTTGTAACCTGTGGACGTTCAGAGTGTAGATGAAACACAGAAATTGCATCGGGATTGAATACAACACGCACCATGCGCACTTTTATCCATGTGAGTAATGTCTCAAAGTGTCTACGCTTTTAACGATTCCTGGGAGACCAGTAGTAGTTTTCGAAACACAATTGGAAGCATTCTGTAATCTGTGGACGTTCAGAGTCTTGATGAATCACAGAAATTGCATCGGTATTGAATAAAACACGCACCATGAGCACTCTTCTCCATGGGAGTAATGTCTCAAACTGTCTACGCTTTTATCGATTCCTGGGAGACCAGTAGTAGTTTTCGAAACACATTTGGAGGCACTCTCTAATCTGTAGACGTTCAGAGTGTTGATGAAACACAGAAATTGCATCGGGATTGAATACAACACGCACCATGCGCACTTTTCTCCATGGGAGTAATGTCTCAATCTGTCTACGCTTTTATCGATTCCTGGGAGACCAGTAGTAGTTTTCGAAATACATTTGAAGGCATTCTGTAATCTGGGGACGTTAGACTGTTGATGAAACACAGAAATTGCATCGGGATTGAATACAACACGCAGCATACGCACTTTTCTCCATGTGAGTAACGTCTCAAAGTGTCTACGCTTTTATCGATTCTTGGGAGATCAGTAGTAGTTTTCGAAATACATTTGGAGGCACTCTGTAATCTGTGGACGTTCAGAGTGTAGATGAAACACAGAAATTGCATCGGGATTGAATACAACACGCACCATGCGCACTTTTTTCCATGTGAGTAATGTCTCAAAGTGTCTACGCTTTTAACGATTCCTGGGAGACCAGTAGTGGTTTTCGAAACACATTTGGAGGCATTCTGTAATCTGTAGACGTTCAGAGTGTTGAAGAAACACAGAAATTGCATCGGTATTGAATACAACACGCACCATGAGCACTCTTACGTGGGAGTAATGTCTCAAACTGTCTACGCCTTTATCGATTCCTGGGAGACCAGTAGTAGTTTTCGAAACACATTTGCAGGCATTTTGTAACCTGTGGACGTTCAGAGTGTAGATGAAACACAGAAATTGCATCGGGATTGAATACAACACGCACCATGCGCACTTTTCTCCATGTGAGTAATGTCTCAAAGTGTCTACGCTTTTAACGATTCCTGGGAGACCAGTAGTAGTTTTCGAAACACAATTGGAAGCATTCTGTAATCTGTGGACGTTCAGAGTCTTGATGAATCACAGAAATTGCATCGGTATTGAATAAAACACGCACCATGAGCACTCTTCTCCATGGGAGTAATGTCTCAAACTGTCTACGCTTTTATCGATTCCTGGGAGACCAGTAGTAGTTTTCTAAACACATTTTGAGGCATTCTGTAATCTGTGGACGTTCAGAGTGTTTATGAAACACAGAAATTGCATCGGGATTGAATACAACACGCACCATGCGCACTTTTATCCATGTGAGTAATGTCTCAAAGTGTCTACGCTTTTAACGATTCCTGGGAGACCAGTAGTAGTTTTCGAAACACAATTGGAAGCATTCTGTAATCTGTGGACGTTCAGAGTCTTGATGAATCACAGAAATTGCATCGGTATTGAATAAAACACGCACCATGAGCACTCTTCTCCATGGGAGTAATGTCTCAAACTGTCTACGCTTTTATCGATTCCTGGGAGACCAGTAGTAGTTTTCGAAACACATTTGGAGGCACTCTCTAATCTGTAGACGTTCAGAGTGTTGATGAAACACAGAAATTGCATCGGGATTGAATACAACACGCACCATGCGCACTTTTCTCCATGGGAGTAATGTCTCAATCTGTCTACGCTTTTATCGATTCCTGGGAGACCAGTAGTAGTTTTCGAAATACATTTGAAGGCATTCTGTAATCTGGGGACGTTAGACTGTTGATGAAACACAGAAATTGCATCGGGATTGAATACAACACGCAGCATACGCACTTTTCTCCATGTGAGTAACGTCTCAAAGTGTCTACGCTTTTATCGATTCTTGGGAGATCAGTAGTAGTTTTCGAAATACATTTGGAGGCACTCTGTAATCTGTGGACGTTCAGAGTGTAGATGAAACACAGAAATTGCATCGGGATTGAATACAACACGCACCATGCGCACTTTTTTCCATGTGAGTAATGTCTCAAAGTGTCTACGCTTTTAACGATTCCTGGGAGACCAGTAGTGGTTTTCGAAACACATTTGGAGGCATTCTGTAATCTGTAGACGTTCAGAGTGTTGAAGAAACACAGAAATTGCATCGGTATTGAATACAACACGCACCATGAGCACTCTTACGTGGGAGTAATGTCTCAAACTGTCTACGCCTTTATCGATTCCTGGGAGACCAGTAGTAGTTTTCGAAACACATTTGCAGGCATTTTGTAACCTGTGGACGTTCAGAGTGTAGATGAAACACAGAAATTGCATCGGGATTGAATACAACACGCACCATGCGCACTTTTCTCCATGTGAGTAATGTCTCAAAGTGTCTACGCTTTTAACGATTCCTGGGAGACCAGTAGTAGTTTTCGAAACACAATTGGAAGCATTCTGTAATCTGTGGACGTTCAGAGTCTTGATGAATCACAGAAATTGCATCGGTATTGAATAAAACACGCACCATGAGCACTCTTCTCCATGGGAGTAATGTCTGAAACTGTCTACGCTTTTATCGATTCCTGGGAGACCAGTAGTAGTTTTCTAAACACATTTTGAGGCATTCTGTAATCTGTGGACGTTCAGAGTGTTTATGAAACACAGAAATTGCATCGGGATTGAATACAACACGCACCATGCGCACTTTTCTCCATGTGAGTAATGTCTCAAAGTGTCTACGCTTTTATCGATTCCTGGGAGACCAGTAGTAGTTTTCGAAATACATTTGGAGGCATTCTGTAATCTGTGGACGTTCAGAGTGTTGATGAAACACAGAAATTGCATCGGTACTAAATACAACACGCACCATGCGCACTTTTCTCCATGTGAGTAATGTCTCAAACTGTCTACGCTTTTATCGATTCCTGGGAGACCAGTAGTAGTTTTCGAAATACATTTGGAGGCATTCTGTAATCTGTGGACGTTCAGAGTGTTGATGAAACACAGAAATTGCATCGGGATTGAATACAACACGCAGCATGCGCACTTTTCTCCATGTGAGTAATGTCTCAAAGTGTCTACGCTTTTATCGATTCCTGGGAGACCAGTAGTAGTTTTCGAAATACATTTGGAGGCATTCTGTAATCTGTGGACGTTCAGAGTGTTGATGAAACACAGAAATTGCATCGGGATTGAATACAACACGCAGCATGCGCACTTTTCTCCATGTGAGTAATGTCTCAAAGTGTCTACGCTTTTATCGATTCCTGGGAGACCAGTAGTAGTTTTCGAAATACATTTGGAGGCATTCTGTAATCTGTGGACGTTCAGAGTGTTGATGAAACACAGAAATTGCATCGGTACTAAATACAACACGCACCATGCGCACTTTTCTCCATGTGAGTAATGTCTCAAACTGTCTACGCTTTTATCGATTCCTGGGAGACCAGTAGTAGTTTTCGAAATACATTTGGAGGCATTCTGTAATCTGTGGACGTTCAGAGTGTTGATGAAACACAGAAATTGCATCGGTATTGAGTACAACACGCACCATGCGCACTTTTCTCCATGTGAGTAATGCCTCAAACTGTCTACGCTTTTATCGATTCCTGGGAGACCAGTAGTAGTTTTCGAAGCACATTTGGAGGCATTCTGTAATCTGTAGACGTTCAGAGTGTTGAAGAAACACACAGAAATTGCATCGGTATTGAATACAACACGCACCATGTGCACTTTTCTCCATGGGAGTAACGTCTCAAAGTGTCTACGCTTTTATCGATTCCTGGGAGACCAGTAGTAGTTTTCGAAATACATTTGGAGGCACTCTGTAATCTGTGGACGTTCAGAGTGTTGATGAAACACAGAAATTGCATCGGGATTGAATACAACACGCAGCATGCGCACTTTTCTCCATGTGAGTAATGTCTCAAAGTGTCTACGCTTTTATCGATTCCTGGGAGACCAGTAGTAGTTTTCGAAATACATTTGGAGGCATTCTGTAATCTGTGGACGTTCAGAGTGTTGATGAAACACAGAAATTGCATCGGGATTGAATACAACACGCAGCATGCGCACTTTTCTCCATGTGAGTAATGTCTCAAAGTGTCTACGCTTTTATCGATTCCTGGGAGACCAGTAGTAGTTTTCGAAATACATTTGGAGGCATTCTGTAATCTGTGGACGTTCAGAGTGTTGATGAAACACAGAAATTGCATCGGTACTAAATACAACACGCACCATGCGCACTTTTCTCCATGTGAGTAATGTCTCAAACTGTCTACGCTTTTATCGATTCCTGGGAGACCAGTAGTAGTTTTCGAAATACATTTGGAGGCATTCTGTAATCTGTGGACGTTCAGAGTGTTGATGAAACACAGAAATTGCATCGGTATTGAGTACAACACGCACCATGCGCACTTTTCTCCATGTGAGTAATGCCTCAAACTGTCTACGCTTTTATCGATTCCTGGGAGACCAGTAGTAGTTTTCGAAACACATTTGGAGGCATTCTGTAATCTGTAGACGTTCAGAGTGTTGAAGAAACACACAGAAATTGCATCGGTATTGAATACAACACGCACCATGTGCACTTTTCTCCATGGGAGTAATGTCTCAAAGTGTCGACGCTTTTATCGATTCCTGGGAGACCAGTAGTAGTTTTCGAAATACATTTGGAGGCATTCTGTAATCTGTGGACGTTCAGAGTTTTGAAGAAACACAGAAATTGCATCGGTATTGAATACAACACGCATCACGAGCACTTTTCTCGGTGGGAGTAATGTCTCAAACTGTCTACGCTTTTAACGATTCCTGGGAGACCAGTAGTAGTTTTCGAAACACAATTGGAAGCATTCTGTAATCTGTGGACGTTCAGAGTGTTGATGAAACACAGAAATTGCATCGGTATTGAATAAAACACGCACCATGAGCACTCTTCTGTATGGGAGTAATGTCTCAAACTGTCTACGCTTTTATCGATTCCTGGGAGACCAGTAGTAGTTTTCTAAACACATTTTGAGGCATTCTGTAATCTGTGGACGTTCTGAGTGTTTATGAAACACAGAAATTGCATCGGGATTGAATACAACACGCAGCATGCGCACTTTTCTCCATGTGAGTAACGTCTCAAAGTGTCTACGCTTTAATCGATTCCTGGGAGACCAGTAGTAGTTTTCGAAATACATTTTGAGGCATTCTGTAATCTGTGGACGTTCAGAGTGTTGATGAAAAACAGAAATAGCATCGGGATTGAATACAACACGCACCATGCGCACTTTTCTCCATGTGAGTAATGTCTCAAAGTGTCTACGCTTTTATCGATTCCTGGGAGACCAGTAGTAGCTTTCGAAACACTTTTGGAGGCACTCTCTAATCTGTAGACGTTCAGTGTGTTGATGAAACACAGAAATTGCATCGGGATTGAATACAACACGCACCATGCGCTCTTTTCACCATGGGAGTAATGTCTCAAACTGTCTACGCTTTTATCGATTCCTGGGAGACCAGTAATAGTTTTCGAAATACATTTGGAGGCATTCTGTAATCCGTGGACGTTCAGAGTGTTGATGAAACACAGAAATTGCATCGGTATTGAATACAACACGCACCACGAGCACTTTTCTCCATGGGAGTAATGTCTCAAACTGTCTACGCTTTATCGATTCCTGGGAGACCAGTACTAGTTTTCTAAACACATTTTGAGGCATTCTGTAATCTTTGGACGTTCTGAGTGTTGATGAAACACAGAAATTGCATCGGGATTGAATATAACACGCACCATGCGCACTTTTCTTCATGGGAGTAATGTCTCAAAGTGTCTACGCTTTTATCGATTCCTGGGAGACCAGTAGTAGTTTTCGAAATACATTTGAAGGCATTCTGTAATCTGTGGACGTTCAGAGTGTTGATGAAACACAGAAATTGCATCGGGATTGAATACAACACGCAGCATGCGCACTTTTCTCGATGTGAGTAATGTCTCAAAGTGTCTACGCTTTTATCGATTCCTGGGAGACCAGTAGTAGTTTTCGAAATACATTTGGAGGCATTCTGTAATCTGTGGACGTTCAGAGTGATGATGAAACACAGAAATTGCATCGGGATTGAATATAACACGCACCATGCGCACTTTTCTCCATGTGAGTAATGTCTCAAAGTGTCTACGCTTTTATCGATTCCTGGGAGACCAGTAGTAGTTTTCGAAACACATTTGGAGGCACTCTCTAATCTGTAGACGTTCAGAGTGTAGATGAAACACAGAAATTGCATCGGGATTGAATACAACACGCACCATGCGCACTTTTCTCCATGTGAGTATTGTCTCAAACTGTCTACGCTTTTATCGACTCCTGGGAGACCAGTAGTAGTTTTCTAAACACATTTGGAAACATTCTGTAATCTGTGGACGTTCAGAGTGTTGATGAAACACAGAAATTGCATCGGGATTGAATATAACACGCACCATGCGCACTTTTCTCCATGTGAGTAATGTCTCAAAGTGTCTACGCTTTTATCGATTCCTGGGAGACCAGTAGTAGTTTTCGAAACACATTTGGAGGCACTCTCTAATCTGTAGACGTTCAGAGTGTAGATGAAACACAGAAATTGCATCGGGATTGAATATAACACGCACCATGCGCACTTTTCTCCATGTGAGTAATGTCTCAAAGTGTCTACGCTTTTATCCATTCCTGGGAGACCAGTAGTAGTTTTCGAAACACATTTAGAGGCATTCTGTAATCTGTGGACGTTCATAGTGTTGAAGAAACACAGAAATTGCATCAGGATTGAATACAACACGCACCATGCGAACTTTTCTCCATGGGAGTAATGTCTGAAACTGTCTACGCCTTTATCGATTCCTGGGAGACCAGTAGTAGTTTTCGAAGCACATCTGGAAGCATTCTGTAATCTGTGGACGTTCAGAGTGTTGATGAAACACAGAAATTGCATCGGGATTGAATACAACACGCACCATGCGCATTTTTCTCCATGGGAGTAATGTCTCAATGTGTCTACGATTTTATCGATTCCTGGAAGACCAGTAGTAGTTTTCGAAATACATTTGGAGGCATTCTGTAATCTGTGGACGTTCAGAGTGTTGATGAAACACAGAAATTGCATCGGGATTGAATACAACACGCACCATGCGCACTTTTCTTCATGGGAGTAATGTCTCAAAGTGTCTACGCTTTTATCGATTCCTGGAAGACCAGTAGTAGTTTTCGAAACACACTTGGAGGCATTCTGTAATCTGTGGACGTTCAGCGTGATGATGAAACACAGAATTTGCATCGGGATTGAATACAACACGCACCATGCGCACTTTTCTCCATGGGAGTAATGTCTCAAACTGTCTACGCTTTTATCGATCCCTGGGAGACCAGTAGTAGTTTTCAAAACACAATTGGAGGCATTCTGTAATCTGTTGACGTTCAGAGTGTTGATGAAACACAGAAATTGCATCGGTATTGAATACAACACGCACCATGCGCACTTTTCTCCATGTGAGTAATGTCTCAAACTTTCTACGCTTTTATCGATTCCTGGGAGACCAGTAGTAGTTTTCTAAACACATTTGGAAGCATTCTGTAATCTGTGGACGTTCAGAGTGTTGATGAAACACAGAAATTACATCGGGATTGAATACAACACGCACCATGCGCATTTTTCTCCATGGGAGTAATGTCTCAAAGTGTCTACGCTTTTATCGATTCCTGGGAGACCAGTAGTAGTTTTCGAAATACATTTGGAGGCATTCTGTAATCTGTGGACGTTCAGAGTGATGATGAAACACAGAAATTGCATCGGTATTGAATACAACACGCACCATGCGCACTTTTCTCCATGTGAGTATTGTCTCAAACTGTCTACGCTTTTATCGACTCCTGGGAGACCAGTAGTAGTTTTCTAAACACATTTGGAAACATTCTGTAATCTGTGGACGTTCAGAGTGTTGATGAAACACAGAAATTACATCGGGATTGAATACAACACGCACCATGCGCATTTTTCTCCATGGGAGTAATGTCTCAAAGTGTCTACGCTTTTATCGATTCCTGGGAGACCAGTAGTAGTTTTCGAAACACAATTGGAGGCATTCTGTAATCTGTAGACGTTCAGAGTGTTGATGAAACACAGAAATTGCATCGGTATTGAATACAACACGCACCATGCGCACTTTTCTCCATGTGAGTATTGTCTCAAACTGTCTACGCTTTTATCGACTCCTGGGAGACCAGTAGTAGTTTTCTAAACACATTTGGAAACATTCTGTAATCTGTGGACGTTCAGAGTGTTGATGAAACACAGAAATTACATCGGGATTGAATACAACACGCACCATGCACATTTTTCTCCATGGGAGTAATGTCTCAAAGTGTCTACGCTTTTATCGATTCCTGGGAGACCAGTAGTAGTTTTCGAAATACATTTGGAGGCATTCTGTAATCTGTGGACGTTCAGAGTGTTGATGAAACACAGAAATTGCATCGGGATTGAATACAACACGCACCATGCGCACTTTTCTTTATGGGAGTAACGTCTCAAACTGTCTACGCTTTTATCGACTCCTGGGAGACCAGTAGTAGTTTTCTAAACACATTTGGAAACATTCTGTAATCTGTGGACGTTCAGAGTGTTGATGAAACACAGAAATTACATCGGGATTGAATACAACACGCACCATGCGCATTTTTCTCCATGGGAGTAATGTCTCAAAGTGTCTACGCTTTTATCGATTCCTGGGAGACCAGTAGTAGTTTTCGAAACACAATTGGAGGCATTCTGTAATCTGTAGACGTTCAGAGTGTTGATGAAACACAGAAATTGCATCGGTATTGAATACAACACGCACCATGCGCACTTTTCTCCATGTGAGTATTGTCTCAAACTGTCTACGCTTTTATCGACTCCTGGGAGACCAGTAGTAGTTTTCTAAACACATTTGGAAACATTCTGTAATCTGTGGACGTTCAGAGTGTTGATGAAACACAGAAATTGCATCGGGATTGAATACAACACGCACCATGCGCATTTTTCTCCATGGGAGTAATGTCTCAATGTGTCTACGATTTTATCGATTCCTGGAAGACCAGTAGTAGTTTTCGAAATACATTTGGAGGCATTCTGTAATCTGTGGACGTTCAGAGTGTTGATGAAACACAGAAATTGCATCGGGATTGAATACAACACGCACCATGCGCACTTTTCTTCATGGGAGTAATGTCTCAAAGTGTCTACGCTTTTATCGATTCCTGGAAGACCAGTAGTAGTTTTCGAAACACACTTGGAGGCATTCTGTAATCTGTGGACGTTCAGCGTGATGATGAAACACAGAATTTGCATCGGGATTGAATACAACACGCACCATGCGCACTTTTCTCCATGGGAGTAATGTCTCAAACTGTCTACGCTTTTATCGATCCCTGGGAGACCAGTAGTAGTTTTCAAAACACAATTGGAGGCATTCTGTAATCTGTTGACGTTCAGAGTGTTGATGAAACACAGAATTTGCATCGGGATTGAATACAACACGCACCATGCGCACTTTTCTCCATGGGAGTAATGTCTCAATGTGTCTACGATTTTATCGATTCCTGGAAGACCAGTAGTAGTTTTCGAAATACATTTGGAGGCATTCTGTAATCTGTGGACGTTCAGAGTGTTGATGAAACACAGAAATTGCATCGGGATTGAATACAACACGCACCATGCGCACTTTTCTTCATGGGAGTAATGTCTCAAAGTGTCTACGCTTTTATCGATTCCTGGAAGACCAGTAGTAGTTTTCGAAACACACTTGGAGGCATTCTGTAATCTGTGGACGTTCAGCGTGATGATGAAACACAGAATTTGCATCGGGATTGAATACAACACGCACCATGCGCACTTTTCTCCATGGGAGTAATGTCTCAAACTGTCTACGCTTTTATCGATCCCTGGGAGACCAGTAGTAGTTTTCGAAACACACTTGGAGGCATTCTGTAATCTGTGGACGTTCAGCGTGATGATGAAACACAGAATTTGCATCGGGATTGAATACAACACGCACCATGCGCACTTTTCTCCATGGGAGTAATGTCTCAAACTGTCTACGCTTTTATCGATCCCTGGGAGACCAGTAGTAGTTTTCAAAACACAATTGGAGGCATTCTGTAATCTGTTGACGTTCAGAGTGTTGATGAAACACAGAATTTGCATCGGGATTGAATACAACACGCACCATGCGCACTTTTCTCCATGTGAGTAATGTCTCAAACTTTCTACGCTTTTATCGATTCCTGGGAGACCAGTAGTAGTTTTCTAAACACATTTGGAAGCATTCTGTAATCTGTGGACGTTCAGAGTGTTGATGAAACACAGAAATTACATCGGGATTGAATACAACACGCACCATGCGCATTTTTCTCCATGGGAGTAATGTCTCAAAGTGTCTACGCTTTTATCGATTCCTGGGAGACCAGTAGTAGTTTTCGAAACACAATTGGAGGCATTCTGTAATCTGTAGACGTTCAGAGTGTTGATGAAACACAGAAATTGCATCGGTATTGAATACAACACGCACCATGCGCACTTTTCTCCATGTGAGTATTGTCTCAAACTGTCTACGCTTTTATCGACTCCTGGGAGACCAGTAGTAGTTTTCTAAACACATTTGGAAACATTCTGTAATCTGTGGACGTTCAGAGTGTTGATGAAACACAGAAATTACATCGGGATTGAATACAACACGCACCATGCGCATTTTTCTCCATGGGAGTAATGTCTCAAAGTGTCTACGCTTTTATCGATTCCTGGGAGACCAGTAGTAGTTTTCGAAATACATTTGGAAGCATTCTGTAATCTGTGGACGTTCAGAGTGTTGATGAAACACAGAAATTGCATCGGTATTGAATACAACAGGCACCATGCGCACTTTTCTCCATGGGAGTAATGTCTCAAACTGTATACGCTTTTATCGATTCCTGGGAGACCAGTAGTAGTTTTCGAAGCACATCTGGAAGCATTCTGTAATCTGTGGACGTTCAGAGTGTTGATGAAACACAGAAATTGCATCGGGATTGAATTCAACACGCAGCATGCGCACTTTTCTCCATGTGAGTAACGTCTCAAAGTGTCTACGCTTTTATCGATTCCTGGGAGACCAGTAGTAGTTTCGAAATACATTTGGAGGCACTCTGTAATCTGTGGACGTTCAGAGTGTTGATGAAACACAGAAATTGGATCGGGATTGAATACAACACGCACCATGCGCACTTTTCTCCATGTGAGTAATGTCTCAAAGTGTCTACGCTTTTATCGATTCCGGGGAGACCAGTAGTAGTTTTCGAAACACATTTGGATTCACTCTCTAATCTGTAGACGTTCAGAGTGTTGATGAAACACAGACATTGCATCGGGATTGAATACAACACGCAGCATGCGCACTTTTCTCCATGTGAGTAATGTCTCAAAGTGTCTACGCTTTTATCGATTCCTGGGAGACCAGTAGTAGTTTTCGAAACACATTTGGAGGCATTCTGTAATCTGTGGACGTTCAGAGTGTTGATGAAACACAGAAATTGCATCGAGATTGAATATAACACGCACCATGCGCACTTTTCTCCATGGGAGTAATGTTTCAAAGTGTCTACGCTTTTATCGATTCCTGGGAGACCAGTAGTAGTTTTCTAAATACATTTGAAGGCATTCTGCAATCTGTGGACGTTCAGAGTGTTGATGAAACACAGAAATTGCATCGGGATTGAATACAACACGCACCATGCGCACTTTTCTCCATGGGAGTAATGTCTCAAACAGTCTACGCTTTTATCGATTCCTGGGAGACCAGTAGTAGTTTTCGAAACACATTTGGAGGCATTCTGTAATCTGTAGACGTTCAGAGTGTTGACGAAACACAGAAATTGCATCGGTATTGAATACAACACGCACCATGCGCACTTTTCTCCATGGGAGTAATGTCTCAAACTGTCTACGCTTTTATCGATTCCTGGGAGACCAGTAGTAGTTTTCGAAATACATTTGGAGGCATTCTGTAATCTGTGGACGTTCAGAGTGTTGATGAAACACAGAAATTGCATCGGTATTGAATACAACACGCACCATGCCTACTTTTCTCCATGTGAGTAATGTCTCAAACTGTCTACGCTTTTATCGATTCCTGGGAGACCAGTAGTAGTTTTCTAAACACATTTTGAGGCATTCTGTAATCTGTGGACGTTCAGAGTGTTTATGAAACACAGAAATTGCATCGGGATTGAATATAACACGCACCATGCGCCCTTTTCTCCATGGGAGTAATGTTTCAAAGTGTCTACGCTTTTATCGATTCCTGGGAGACCAGTAGTAGTTTTCGAAATACATTTGAAGGCATTCTGTAATCTGTGGACGTTCAGAGTGTTGATGAAACACAGAAATTGCATCGGGATTGAATACAACACGCACCATGCGCACTTTTCTCCATGGGAGTAATGTCTCAAACAGTCTACGCTTTTATCGATTCCTGGGAGACCAGTAGTAGTTTTCGAAACACATTTGGAGGCATTCTGTAATCTGTAGACGTTCAGAGTGTTGAAGAAACACAGAAATTGCATCAGTTTTGAATACAACACGCACCATGTGCACTTTTCTCCATGGGAGTAATGTCTCAAACTGTCTACGCTTTTATCGATTCCTGGGAGACCAGTAGTAGTTTTCGAAATACATTTGGAGGCATTCTGTAATCTGTGGACGTTCAGAGTGTTGATGAAACACAGAAATTGCATCGGTATTGAATACAACACGCACCACGAGCACTTTTCTCGGTGGGAGTAATGTCTCAAACTGTCTACGCTTTATCGATTCCTGGGAGACCAGTAGTAGTTTTCGAAACACATTTGGAGGCATATTGTAACCTGTGGACGTTCAGAGTGTAGATGAAACACAGAAATTGCATCGGGATTGAATACAACACGCACCATGCGCACTTTTCTCCATGTGAGTAATGTCTCAAAGTGTCTACGCTTTTAACGATTCCTGGGAGACCAGTAGTAGTTTTCGAAACACATTTGGAGGCATTCTGTAATCTGTAGACGTTCAGAGTGTTGAAGAAACACAGAAATTGCATCGGTATTGAATACAACACGCACCATGAGCACTCTTCTCCATGGGAGTAATGTCTCAAACTGTCTACGCTTTTATCGATTCCTGGGAGACCAGTAGTAGTTTTCTAAACACATTTTGAGGCATTCTGTAATCTGTGGACGTTCAGAGTGTTTATGAAACACAGATATTGCATCGGGATTGAATATAACAAGCACCATGCGCACTTTTCTCCATGGGAGTAATGTCTCAAAGTGTCTACGCTTTTATCGATTCCTGGGAGACCAGTAGTAGTTTTCGAAATACATTTGAAGGCATTCTTTAATCTGTGGACGTTCAGAGTGTTGATGAAACACAGAAATTGCATCGGGATTGAATACAACACGCAGCATGCGCACTTTTCTCCATGTGAGTAACGTCTCAAAGTGTCTACGCTTTTACCGATTCCTGGGAGACCAGTAGTAGTTTTCGAAACACATTTGGAGGCACTCTGTAATCTGTGGACGTTCAGAGTGTTGATGAAACACAGAAATTGCATCGGGATTGAATACAACACGCACCATGTGCACTTTTCTGAATGGGAGTAATGTCTCAAACTGTCTACGCTTTTATCGATTCCTGGGAGACCAGTAGTAGTTTTCGAAACACATTTGGAGGCACTCTCTAATCTGTAGACGTTCAGAGTGTTGATGAAACACAGAAATTGCATCGGGATTGAATACAACACGCACCATGCGCACTTTTCTCCATGGGAGTAATGTCTCAAACTGTCTACGCTTTATCGATTCCTGGGAGACCAGTAGTAGTTTTCGAAACACATTTGGAGGCACTCTCTAATCTGTAGACGTTCAGAGTGTTGATGAAACACAGAAATTGCATCGGGATTGAATACAACACGCAGCATGCGCACTTTTCTCGATGTGAGTAATGTCTCAAAGTGTCTACGCTTTTATCGATTCCTGGGAGACCAGTAGTAGTTTTCTAAACACATTTTGAGGCATTCTGTAATCTGTGGACGTTCAGAGTGTTTATGAAACACAGAAATTGCATCGGGATTGAATATAACACGCACCATGCGCACTTTTCTCCATGTGAGTAATGTCTCAAAGTGTCTACGCTTTTATCGATTCCTGGGAGACCAGTAGTAGTTTTCGAAACACATTTGGAGGCACTCTCTAATCTGTAGACGTTCAGAGTGTTGATGAAACACAGAAATTGCATCGGGATTGAATACAACATGCACCATGCGCACTTTTCTCCATGGGAGTAATGTCTCTAACTGTCTACGCTTTATCGATTCCTGGGAGACCAGTAGTAGTTTTCTATACACATTTTGAGGCATTCTGTAATCTGTGGACGTTCAGAGTGTTTATGAAACACAGAAATTGCATCGGGATTGAATACAACACGCACCATGCGCACTTTTCTCCATGTGAGTAATGTCTCAAAGTGTCTACGCTTTTATCGATTCCTGGGAGACCAGTAGTAGTTTAGAAACACATTTGGAGGCACTCTCTAATCTGTAGACGTTCAGAGTGTTGATGAAACACAGAAATTGCATCGGGATTGAATACAACACGCACCATGCGCACTTTTCTCCATATGAGTAATGTCTCAAACTGTCTACGCTTTTATCGATTCCTGGGAGACCAGTAGTAGTTTTCTAAACACATTTGGAAGCATTCTGTAATCTGTGGACGTTCAGAGTGTTGATGAAACACAGAAATTACATCGGGATTGAATACAACACGCACCATGCGCATTTTTCTCCATGGGAGTAATGTCTCAAAGTGTCTACGCTTTTATCGATTCCTGGGAGACCAGTAGTAGTTTTCGAAATACATTTGGAGGCATTCTGTAATCTGTGGACGTTCAGAGTGATGATGAAACACAGAAATTGCATCGGGATTGAATACAACACGCACCATGCGCACTTTTCTCCATGGGAGTAATGTCTCAAACTGTCTACGCTTTTATCGATTCC
This sequence comes from Schistocerca gregaria, assembly GCF_023897955.1. Lineage (NCBI taxonomy): Eukaryota > Metazoa > Arthropoda > Insecta > Orthoptera > Acrididae > Schistocerca > Schistocerca gregaria. The sequence goes on from NW_026061730.1 coordinate 7,505,879, forward strand.
TGGGAGACCAGTAGTAGTTTTCGAAACACAATTGGAGGCATTCTGTAATCTGTAGACGTTCAGAGTGTTGATGAAACACAGAAATTGCATCGGTATTGAATACAACACGCACCATGCGCACTTTTCTCCATGTGAGTATTGTCTCAAACTGTCTACGCTTTTATCGACTCCTGGGAGACCAGTAGTAGTTTTCTAAACACATTTGGAAACATTCTGTAATATGTGGACGTTCAGAGTGTTGATGAAACACAGAAATTACATCGGGATTGAATACAACACGCACCATGCGCATTTTTCTCCATGGGAGTAATGTCTCAAAGTGTCTACGCTTTTATCGATTCCTGGGAGACCAGTAGTAGTTTTCGAAATACATTTGGAGGCATTCTGTAATCTGTGGACGTTCAGAGTGTTGATGAAACACAGAAATTGCATCGGTATTGAATACAACAGGCACCATGCGCACTTTTCTCCATGGGAGTAATGTCTCAAACTGTCTACGCTTTTATCGATTCCTGGGGGACCAGTAGTAGTTTTCGAAGCACATCTGGAAGCATTCTGTAATCTGTGGACGTTCAGAGTGTTGATGAAACACTGAAATTGCATCGGGATTGAATACAACACGCAGCATGCGCACTTTTCTCCATGTGAGTAACGTCTCAAAGTGTCTACGCTTTTATCGATTCCTGGGAGACCAGTAGTAGTTTCGAAATACATTTGGAGGCACTCTGTAATCTGTGGACGTTCAGAGTGTTGATGAAACACAGAAATTGCATCGGGATTGAATACAACACGCACCATGCGCACTTTTCTCCATGTGAGTAATGTCTCAAAGTGTCTACGCTTTTATCGATTCCGGGGAGACCAGTAGTAGTTTTCGAAACACATTTGGATTCACTCTCTAATCTGTAGACGTTCAGAGTGTTGATGAAACACAGAAATTGCATCGGGATTGAATACAACACGCAGCATGCGCACTTTTCTCCATGTGAGTAATGTCTCAAAGTGTCTACGCTTTTATCGATTCCTGGGAGACCAGTAGTAGTTTTCGAAACACATTTGGAGGCATTCTGTAATCTGTGGACGTTCAGAGTGTTTATGAAACACAGAAATTGCATCGAGATTGAATATAACACGCACCATGCGCACTTTTCTCCATGGGAGTAATGTTTCAAAGTGTCTACGCTTTTATCGATTCCTGGGAGACCAGTAGTAGTTTTCGAAATACATTTGAAGGCATTCTGCAATCTGTGGACGTTCAGAGTGTTGATGAAACACAGAAATTGCATCGGGATTGAATACAACACGCACCATGCGCACTTTTCTCCATGGGAGTAATGTCTCAAACAGTCTACGCTTTTATCGATTCCTGGGAGACCAGTAGTAGTTTTCGAAACACATTTGGAGGCATTCTGTAATCTGTAGACGTTCAGAGTGTTGACGAAACACAGAAATTGCATCGGTATTGAATACAACACGCACCATGCGCACTTTTCTCCATGGGAGTAATGTCTCAAACTGTCTACGCTTTTATCGATTCCTGGGAGACCAGTAGTAGTTTTCGAAATACATTTGGAGGCATTCTGTAATCTTTGGACGTTCAGAGTGTTGATGAAACACAGAAATTGCATCGGTATTGAATACAACACGCACCATGCCTACTTTTCTCCATGTGAGTAATGTCTCAAACTGTCTACGCTTTTATCGATTCCTGGGAGACCAGTAGTAGTTTTCTAAACACATTTTGAGGCATTCTGTAATCTGTGGACGTTCAGAGTGTTTATGAAACACAGAAATTGCATCGGGATTGAATATAACACGCACCATGCGCACTTTTCTCCATGGGAGTAATGTTTCAAAGTGTCTACGCTTTTATCGATTCCTGGGAGACCAGTAGTAGTTTTCGAAATACATTTGAAGGCATTCTGTAATCTGTGGACGTTCAGAGTGTTGATGAAACACAGAAATTGCATCGGGATTGAATACAACACGCACCATGCGCACTTTTCTCCATGGGAGTAATGTCTCAAACAGTCTACGCTTTTATCGATTCCTGGGAGACCAGTAGTAGTTTTCGAAACACATTTGGAGGCATTCTGTAATCTGTAGACGTTCAGAGTGTTGAAGAAACACAGAAATTGCATCAGTATTGATTACAACACGCACCATGTGCACTTTTCTCCATGGGAGTAATGTCTCAAACTGTCTACGCTTTTATCGATTCCTGGGAGACCAGTAGTAGTTTTCGAAATACATTTGGAGGCATTCTGTAATCTGTGGACGTTCAGAGTGTTGATGAAACACAGAAATTGCATCGGTATTGAATACAACACGCACCACGAGCACTTTTCTCGGTGGGAGTAATGTCTCAAACTGTCTACGCTTTATCGATTCCTGGGAGACCAGTAGTAGTTTTCGAAACACATTTGGAGGCATATTGTAACCTGTGGACGTTCAGAGTGTAGATGAAACACAGAAATTGCATCGGGATTGAATACAACACGCACCACGAGCACTTTTCTCCATGTGAGTAATGTCTCAAAGTGTCTACGCTTTTAACGATTCCTGGGAGACCAGTAGTAGTTTTCGAAACACATTTGGAGGCATTCTGTAATCTGTAGACGTTCAGAGTGTTGAAGAAACACAGAAATTGCATCGGTATTGAATACAACACGCACCATGAGCACTCTTCTCCATGGGAGTAATGTCTCAAACTGTCTACGCTTTTATCGATTCCTGGGAGACCAGTAGTAGTTTTCTAAACACATTTTGAGGCATTCTGTAATTTGTGGACGTTCAGAGTGTTTATGAAACACAGAAATTGCATCGGGATTGAATACAACACGCACCATGCGCACTTTTCTCCATGTGAGTAACGTCTCAAAGTGTCTACGCTTTAATCGATTCCTGGGAGACCAGTAGTAGTTTTCGAAATACATTTGGAGGCATTCTGTAATCTGTGGACGTTCAGAGTGTTGATGAAAAACAGAAATTGCATCGGGATTGAATACAACACGCACCATGCGCACTTTTCTCCATGGGAGTAATGTCTCAAAGTGTCTACGCTTTTATCGATTCCTGGGAGACCAGTAGTAGCTTTCGAAACACGTTTGGAGGCACTCCCTAATCTGTAGACGTTCAGAGTGTTGATGAAACACAGAAATTGCATCGGGATTAAATACAACACGCACCATGCGCACTTTTCTCCATGGGAGTAATGTCTCAAACTATCTACGCTTTTATCGATTCCGGGGAGACCAGTAGTAGTTTTCGAAATACATTTGGAGGCATTCTGTAATCTGTGGACGTTCAGAGTGTTGATGAAACACAGAAATTGCATCGGTATTGAATACAACACGCACAACGAGCACTTTTCTCCATGGGAGTAATGTCTCAAACTGTCTACGCTTTATCGATTCCTGGGAGACCAGTAGTAGTTTTCTAAACACATTTTGAGGCATTCTGTAATCTGTGGACGTTCAGAGTGTTTATGAAACACAGATATTGCATCGGGATTGAATATAACAAGCACCATGCGCACTTTTCTCCATGGGAGTAACGTCTCAAAGTGTCTACGCTTTTATCGATTCCTGGGAGACCAGTAGTAGTTTTCGAAGCACATCTGGAAGCATTCTGTAATCTGTGGACGTTCAGAGTGTTGATGAAACACAGAAATTGCATCGGGATTGAATACAACACGCAGCATGCGCACTTTTCTCCATGTGAGTAACGTCTCAAAGTGTCTACGCTTTTATCGATTCCTGGGAGACCAGTAGTAGTTTCGAAATACATTTGGAGGCACTCTGTAATCTGTGGACGTTCAGAGTGTTGATGAAACACAGAAATTGCATCGGGATTGAATACAACACGCACCATGCGCACTTTTCTCCATGTGAGTAATGTCTCAAAGTGTCTACGCTTTTATCGATTCCTGGGAGACCAGTAGTAGTTTTCGAAATACATTTGAAGGCATTCTGCAATCTGTGGACGTTCAGAGTGTTGATGAAACACAGAAATTGCATCGGGATTGAATACAACACGCACCATGCGCACTTTTCTCCATGTGAGTAATGTCTCAAAGTGTCTACGCTTTTATCGATTCCGGGGAGACCAGTAGTAGTTTTCGAAACACATTTGGATTCACTCTCTAATCTGTAGACGTTCAGAGTGTTGATGAAACACAGAAATTGCATCGGGATTGAATACAACACGCAGCATGCGCACTTTTCTCCATGTGAGTAATGTCTCAAAGTGTCTACGCTTTTATCGATTCCTGGGAGACCAGTAGTAGTTTTCGAAACACATTTGGAGGCATTCTGTAATCTGTGGACGTTCAGAGTGTTTATGAAACACAGAAATTGCATCGAGATTGAATATAACACGCACCATGCGCACTTTTCTCCATGGGAGTAATGTTTCAAAGTGTCTACGCTTTTATCGATTCCTGGGAGACCAGTAGTAGTTTTCGAAATACATTTGAAGGCATTCTGCAATCTGTGGACGTTCAGAGTGTTGATGAAACACAGAAATTGCATCGGGATTGAATACAACACGCACCATGCGCACTTTTCTCCATGGGAGTAATGTCTCAAACAGTCTACGCTTTTATCGATTCCTGGGAGACCAGTAGTAGTTTTCGAAACACATTTGGAGGCATTCTGTAATCTGTAGACGTTCAGAGTGTTGACGAAACACAGAAATTGCATCGGTATTGAATACAACACGCACCATGCGCACTTTTCTCCATGGGAGTAATGTCTCAAACTGTCTACGCTTTTATCGATTCCTGGGAGACCAGTAGTAGTTTTCGAAATACATTTGGAGGCATTCTGTAATCTTTGGACGTTCAGAGTGTTGATGAAACACAGAAATTGCATCGGTATTGAATACAACACGCACCATGCCTACTTTTCTCCATGTGAGTAATGTCTCAAACTGTCTACGCTTTTATCGATTCCTGGGAGACCAGTAGTAGTTTTCTAAACACATTTTGAGGCATTCTGTAATCTGTGGACGTTCAGAGTGTTTATGAAACACAGAAATTGCATCGGGATTGAATATAACACGCACCATGCGCACTTTTCTCCATGGGAGTAATGTTTCAAAGTGTCTACGCTTTTATCGATTCCTGGGAGACCAGTAGTAGTTTTCGAAATACATTTGAAGGCATTCTGTAATCTGTGGACGTTCAGAGTGTTGATGAAACACAGAAATTGCATCGGGATTGAATACAACACGCACCATGCGCACTTTTCTCCATGGGAGTAATGTCTCAAACAGTCTACGCTTTTATCGATTCCTGGGAGACCAGTAGTAGTTTTCGAAACACATTTGGAGGCATTCTGTAATCTGTAGACGTTCAGAGTGTTGAAGAAACACAGAAATTGCATCAGTATTGATTACAACACGCACCATGTGCACTTTTCTCCATGGGAGTAATGTCTCAAACTGTCTACGCTTTTATCGATTCCTGGGAGACCAGTAGTAGTTTTCGAAATACATTTGGAGGCATTCTGTAATCTGTGGACGTTCAGAGTGTTGATGAAACACAGAAATTGCATCGGTATTGAATACAACACGCACCACGAGCACTTTTCTCGGTGGGAGTAATGTCTCAAACTGTCTACGCTTTATCGATTCCTGGGAGACCAGTAGTAGTTTTCGAAACACATTTGGAGGCATATTGTAACCTGTGGACGTTCAGAGTGTAGATGAAACACAGAAATTGCATCGGGATTGAATACAACACGCACCACGAGCACTTTTCTCCATGTGAGTAATGTCTCAAAGTGTCTACGCTTTTAACGATTCCTGGGAGACCAGTAGTAGTTTTCGAAACACATTTGGAGGCATTCTGTAATCTGTAGACGTTCAGAGTGTGGAAGAAACACAGAAATTGCATCGGTATTGAATACAACACGCACCATGAGCACTCTTCTCCATGGGAGTAATGTCTCAAACTGTCTACGCTTTTATCGATTCCTGGGAGACCAGTAGTAGTTTTCTAAACACATTTTGAGGCATTCTGTAATTTGTGGACGTTCAGAGTGTTTATGAAACACAGAAATTGCATCGGGATTGAATACAACACGCACCATGCGCACTTTTCTCAATGTGAGTAACGTCTCAAAGTGTCTACGCTTTAATCGATTCCTGGGAGACCAGTAGTAGTTTTCGAAATACATTTGGAGGCATTCTGTAATCTGTGGACGTTCAGAGTGTTGATGAAAAACAGAAATTGCATCGGGATTGAATACAACACGCACCATGCGCACTTTTCTCCATGGGAGTAATGTCTCAAAGTGTCTACGCTTTTATCGATTCCTGGGAGACCAGTAGTAGCTTTCGAAACACGTTTGGAGGCACTCCCTAATCTGTAGACGTTCAGAGTGTTGATGAAACACAGAAATTGCATCGGGATTAAATACAACACGCACCATGCGCACTTTTCTCCATGGGAGTAATGTCTCAAACTATCTACGCTTTTATCGATTCCGGGGAGACCAGTAGTAGTTTTCGAAATACATTTGGAGGCATTCTGTAATCTGTGGACGTTCAGAGTGTTGATGAAACACAGAAATTGCATCGGTATTGAATACAACACGCACAACGAGCACTTTTCTCCATGGGAGTAATGTCTCAAACTGTCTACGCTTTATCGATTCCTGGGAGACCAGTAGTAGTTTTCTAAACACATTTTGAGGCATTCTGTAATCTGTGGACGTTCAGAGTGTTTATGAAACACAGATATTGCATCGGGATTGAATATAACAAGCACCATGCGCACTTTTCTCCATGGGAGTAATGTCTCAAAGTGTCTACGCTTTTATCGATTCCTGGGAGACCAGTAGTAGTTTTCGAAGCACATCTGGAAGCATTCTGTAATCTGTGGACGTTCAGAGTGTTGATGAAACACAGAAATTGCATCGGGATTGAATACAACACGCAGCATGCGCACTTTTCTCCATGTGAGTAACGTCTCAAAGTGTCTACGCTTTTATCGATTCCTGGGAGACCAGTAGTAGTTTCGAAATACATTTGGAGGCACTCTGTAATCTGTGGACGTTCAGAGTGTTGATGAAACACAGAAATTGCATCGGGATTGAATACAACACGCACCATGCGCACTTTTCTCCATGTGAGTAATGTCTCAAAGTGTCTACGCTTTTATCGATTCCGGGGAGACCAGTAGTAGTTTTCGAAACACATTTGGATTCACTCTCTAATCTGTAGACGTTCAGAGTGTTGATGAAACACAGAAATTGCATCGGGATTGAATACAACACGCAGCATGCGCACTTTTCTCCATGTGAGTAATGTCTCAAAGTGTCTACGCTTTTATCGATTCCTGGGAGACCAGTAGTAGTTTTCGAAACACATTTGGAGGCATTCTGTAATCTGTGGACGTTCAGAGTGTTTATGAAACACAGAAATTGCATCGAGATTGAATATAACACGCACCATGCGCACTTTTCTCCATGGGAGTAATGTTTCAAAGTGTCTACGCTTTTATCGATTCCTGGGAGACCAGTAGTAGTTTTCGAAATACATTTGAAGGCATTCTGCAATCTGTGGACGTTCAGAGTGTTGATGAAACACAGAAATTGCATCGGGATTGAATACAACACGCACCATGCGCACTTTTCTCCATGGGAGTAATGTCTCAAACAGTCTACGCGTTTATCGATTCCTGGGAGACCAGTAGTAGTTTTCGAAACACATTTGGAGGCATTCTGTAATCTGTAGACGTTCAGAGTGTTGACGAAACACAGAAATTGCATCGGTATTGAATACAACACGCACCATGCGCACTTTTCTCCATGGGAGTAATGTCTCAAACTGTCTACGCTTTTATCGATTACTGGGAGACCAGTAGTAGTTTTCGAAATACATTTGGAGGCATTCTGTAATCTTTGGACGTTCAGAGTGTTGATGAAACACAGAAATTGCATCGGTATTGAATACAACACGCACCATGCCTACTTTTCTCCATGTGAGTAATGTCTCAAACTGTCTACGCTTTTATCGATTCCTGGGAGACCAGTAGTAGTTTTCTAAACACATTTTGAGGCATTCTGTAATCTGTGGACGTTCAGAGTGTTTATGAAACACAGAAATTGCATCGGGATTGAATATAACACGCACCATGCGCACTTTTCTCCATGGGAGTAATGTTTCAAAGTGTCTACGCTTTTATCGATTCCTGGGAGACCAGTAGTAGTTTTCGAAATACATTTGAAGGCATTCTGTAATCTGTGGACGTTCAGAGTGTTGATGAAACACAGAAATTGCATCGGGATTGAATACAACACGCACCATGCGCACTTTTCTCCATGGGAGTAATGTCTCAAACAGTCTACGCTTTTATCGATTCCTGGGAGACCAGTAGTAGTTTTCGAAACACATTTGGAGGCATTCTGTAATCTGTAGACGTTCAGAGTGTTGAAGAAACACAGAAATTGCATCAGTATTGATTACAACACGCACCATGTGCACTTTTCTCCATGGGAGTAATGTCTCAAACTGTCTACGCTTTTATCGATTCCTGGGAGACCAGTAGTAGTTTTCGAAATACATTTGGAGGCATTCTGTAATCTGTGGACGTTCAGAGTGTTGATGAAACACAGAAATTGCATCGGTATTGAATACAACACGCACCACGAGCACTTTTCTCGGTGGGAGTAATGTCTCAAACTGTCTACGCTTTATCGATTCCTGGGAGACCAGTAGTAGTTTTCGAAACACATTTGGAGGCATATTGTAACCTGTGGACGTTCAGAGTGTAGATGAAACACAGAAATTGCATCGGGATTGAATACAACACGCACCACGAGCACTTTTCTCCATGTGAGTAATGTCTCAAAGTGTCTACGCTTTTAACGATTCCTGGGAGACCAGTAGTAGTTTTCGAAACACATTTGGAGGCATTCTGTAATCTGTAGACGTTCAGAGTGTTGAAGAAACACAGAAATTGCATCGGCATTGAATACAACACGCACCATGAGCACTCTTCTCCATGGGAGTAATGTCTCAAACTGTCTACGCTTTTATCGATTCCTGGGAGACCAGTAGTAGTTTTCTAAACACATTTTGAGGCATTCTGTAATTTGTGGACGTTCAGAGTGTTTATGAAACACAGAAATTGCATCGGGATTGAATACAACACGCACCATGCGCACTTTTCTCCATGTGAGTAACGTCTCAAAGTGTCTACGCTTTAATCGATTCCTGGGAGACCAGTAGTAGTTTTCGAAATACATTTGGAGGCATTCTGTAATCTGTGGACGTTCAGAGTGTTGATGAAAAACAGAAATTGCATCGGGATTGAATACAACACGCACCATGCGCACTTTTCTCCATGGGAGTAATGTCTCAAAGTGTCTACGCTTTTATCGATTCCTGGGAGACCAGTAGTAGCTTTCGAAACACGTTTGGAGGCACTCCCTAATCTGTAGACGTTCAGAGTGTTGATGAAACACCGAAATTGCATCGGGAATGAATACAACACGCACCATGCGCACTTTTCTCCATGGGAGTAATGTCTCAAACTATCTACGCTTTTATCGATTCCGGGGAGACCAGTAGTAGTTTTCGAAATACATTTGGAGGCATTCTGTAATCTGTGGACGTTCAGAGTGTTGATGAAACACAGAAATTGCATCGGTATTGAATACAACACGCACAACGAGCACTTTTCTCCATGGGAGTAATGTCTCAAACTGTCTACGCTTTATCGATTCCTGGGAGACCAGTAGTAGTTTTCTAAACACATTTTGAGGCATTCTGTAATCTGTGGACGTTCAGAGTGTTTATGAAACACAGATATTGCATCGGGATTGAATATAACAAGCACCATGCGCACTTTTCTCCATGGGAGTAATGTCTCAAAGTGTCTACGCTTTTATCGATTCCTGGGAGACCAGTAGTAGTTTTCGAAATACATTTGAAGGCATTCTTTAATCTGTGGACGTCCAGAGTGTTGATGAAACACAGAAATTGCATCGGGATTGAATACAACACGCAGCATGCGCACTTTTCTCCATGTGAGTAACGTCTCAAAGTGTCTACGCTTTTACCGATTCCTGGGAGACCAGTAGTAGTTTTCGAAACACATTTGGAGGCACTCTGTAATCTGTGGACGTTCAGAGTGTTGATGAAACACAGAAATTGCATCGGGATTGAATACAACACGCACCATGTGCACTTTTCTGAATGGGAGTAATGTCTCAAACTGTCTACGCTTTTATCGATTCCTGGGAGACCAGTAGTAGTTTTCGAAACACATTTGGAGGCACTCTCTAATCTGTAGACGTTCAGAGTGTTGATGAAACACAGAAATTGCATCGGGATTGAATACAACACGCACCATGCGCACTTTTCTCCATGGGAGTAATGTCTCAAACTGTCTACGCTTTATCGATTCCTGGGAGACCAGTAGTAGTTTTCGAAACACATTTGGAGGCACTCTCTAATCTGTAGACGTTCAGAGTGTTGATGAAACACAGAAATTGCATCGGGATTGAATACAACACGCAGCATGCGCACTTTTCTCGATGTGAGTTATGTCTCAAAGTGTCTACGCTTTTATCGATTCCTGGGAGACCAGTAGTAGTTTTCTAAACACATTTTGAGGCATTCTGTAATCTGTGGACGTTCAGAGTGTTTATGAAACACAGAAATTGCATCGGGATTGAATATAACACGCACCATGCGCACTTTTCTCCATGTGAGTAACGTCTCAAAGTGTCTACGCTTTTATCGATTCCTGGGAGACCAGTAGTAGTTTTCGAAACACATTTGGAGGCACTCTCTAATCTGTAGACGTTCAGAGTGTTGATGAAACACAGAAATTGCATCGGGATTGAATACAACATGCACCATGCGCACTTTTCTCCATGGGAGTAATGTCTCAAACTGTCTACGCTTTATCGATTCCTGGGAGACCAGTAGTAGTTTTCTAAACACATTTTGAGGCATTCTGTAATCTGTGGACGTTCAGAGTGTTTATGAAACACAGAAATTGCATCGGGATTGAATACAACACGCACCATGCGCACTTTTCTCCATGTGAGTAATGTCTCAAAGTGTCTACGCTTTTATCGATTCCTGGGAGACCAGTAGTAGTTTTCGAAACACATTTGGAGGCACTCTCTAATCTGTAGACGTTCAGAGTGTTGATGAAACACAGAAATTGCATCGGGATTGAATACAACACGCACCATGCGCACTTTTCTCCGTGGGAGTAATGTCTCAAACTGTCTACGCTTTATCGATTCCTGGGAGACCAGTAGTAGTTTTCGAAATACATTTGAAGGCATTCTGTAATCTGTGGACGTTCATAGTGTTGATGAAACACAGAAATTGCATCGGGATTGAATACAACACGCAGCATGCGCACTTTTCTCCATGTGAGTAACGTCTCAAAGTGTCTACGCTTTTATCGATTCCTGGGAGACCAGTAGTAGTTTTCGAAATACATTTGGAGGCATTCTGTAATCTGTGGACGTTCAGAGTGTTGATGAAAAACAGAAATTGCATCGGGATTGAATATAACACGCACCATGCGCACTTTTCTCCATGGGAGTAATGTCTCAAAGTGTCTACGCTTTTATCGATTCCTGGGAGACCAGTAGTAGTTTTCGAAATACATTTGAAGGCATTCTTTAATCTGTGGACGTTCAGAGTGTTGATGAGACACAGAAATTGCATCGGGATTGAATACAACACGCAGCATGCGCACTTTTCTCCATGTGAGTAACGTCTCAAAGTGTCTACGCTTTTACCAATTCCTGGGAGACCAGTAGTAGTTTTCGAAACACATTTGGAGGCACTCTGTAATCTGTGGACGTTCAGAGTGTTGATGAAACACAGAAATTGCATCGGGATTGAATACAACACGCACCATGTGCACTTTTCTGAATGGGAGTAATGTCTCAAACTGTCTACGCTTTTATCGATTCCTGGGAGACCAGTAGTAGTTTTCGAAACACATTTGGAGGCACTCTCTAATCTGTAGACGTTCAGAGTGTTGATGAAACACAGAAATTGCATCGGGATTGAATACAACACGCACCATGCGCACTTTTCTCCATGGGAGTAATGTCTCAAACTGTCTACGCTTTATCGATTCCTGGGAGACCAGTAGTAGTTTTCGAAACACATTTGGAGGCACTCTCTAATCTGTAGACGTTCAGAGTGTTGATGAAACACAGAAATTGCATCGGGATTGAATACAACTCGCAGCATGCGCACTTTTCTCGATGTGAGTAATGTCTCAAAGTGTCTACGCTTTTATCGATTCCTGGGAGACCAGTAGTAGTTTTCTAAACACATTTTGAGGCATTCTGTAATCTGCGGACGTTCAGAGTGTTTATGAAACACAGAAATTGCATCGGGATTGAATATAACACGCACCATGAGCACTTTTCTCCATGTGAGTAATGTCTCAAAGTGTCTACGCTTTTATCGATTCCTGGGAGACCAGTAGTAGTTTTCGAAACACATTTGGAGGCACTCTCTAATCTGTAGACGTTCAGAGTGTTGATGAAACACAGAAATTGCATCGGGATTGAATACAACATGCACCATGCGCACTTTTCTCCATGGGAGTAATGTCTCAAACTGTCTACGCTTTATCGATTCCTGGGAGACCAGTAGTAGTTTTCTAAACACATTTTGAGGCATTCTGTAATCTGTGGACGTTCAGAGTGTTTATGAAACATAGAAATTGCATCGGGATTGAATACAACACGCACCATGCGCACTTTTCTCCATGTGAGTAATGTCTCAAAGTGTCTACGCTTTTATCGATTCCTGGGAGACCAGTGGTAGTTTTCGAAACACATTTGGAGGCACTCTCTAATCTGTAGACGTTCAGAGTGTTGATGAAACACAGAAATTGCATCGGGATTGAATACAACACGCACCATGCGCACTTTTCTCCGTGGGAGTAATGTCTCAAACTGTCTACGCTTTATCGATTCCTGGGAGACCAGTAGTAGTTTTCTAAACACATTTTGAGACATTCTGTAATCTGTGGACGTTCAGAGTGTTTAAGAAACACAGAAATTGCATCGGGATTGAATACAACACGCACCACGAGCACTTTTCTCCATGGGAGTAATGTCTCAAAGTGTCTACGCTTTTATCGATACCTGGGAGACCAGTAGTAGTTTTCGAAATACATTTGAAGACATTCTGTAATCTGTGGACGTTCAGAGTGTTGATGAAACACAGAAATTGCATCGGGATTGAATACAACACGCAGCATGCGCACTTTTCTCCATGTGAGTAACGTCTCAAAGTGTCTACGCTTTTATCGATTCCTGGGAGACCAGTAGTAGTTTTCGAAATACATTTGGAGGCATTCTGTAATCTGTAGACGTTCAGAGTGTTGATGAAAAACAGAAATTGCATCGGGATTGAATATAACACGCACCATGCGCACTTTTCTCCATGGGAGTAATGTCTCAAAGTGTCTACGCTTTTATCGATTCCTGGGAGACCAGTAGTAGTTTTCGAAATACATTTGAAGGCATTCTGTAATCTGTGGACGTTCAGAGTGTTGATGAAACACAGAAATTGCATCGGGATAGAATACAACACGCAGCATGCGCACTTTTCTCCATGTGAGTAACGTCTCAAAGTGTCTACGCTTTTATCGATTCCTGGGAGACCAGTAGTAGTTTTCGAAATACATTTGAAGGCATTCTGTAATCTGTGGACGTTCAGAGTGTTGATGAAACACAGAAATTGCATCGGGATTGAATACAACACGCACCAGGCGCAATTTCTCCATGGGAGTAATGTCTCAAACTGTCTACGCTTTTATCGATTCCTGGGAGACCAGTAGTGGTTTTCGAAATACATTTGGGGGCATTCTGTAATCTGTGGACGTTCAGAGTGTTGATGAAACACAGATATTTCATCGGTATTGAATACAACACGCACCAAGCGCACTTTTCTCCATGGGAGTAATGTGTCAAACTGTCTACGCTTTTATCGATTCCTGGGAGACAAGTAGTAGTTTTCGAAACACACTTGGAGGCATTCTGTAATCTGTAGACGTTCAGAGTGTTGATGAAACACAGAAATTGCATCGGTATTGAATACAACACGCACCATAAGCACTTTTCTCCATGGGAGTAATGTCTCAAACTGTCTACGCTCTTATCGATTCCTGGGAGACCAGTAGTAGTTTTCGAAATACATTTGGAGGCACTCTGTAATCTGTGGACGTTCAGAGTGTTGATGAAACACAGAAATTGCATCGGGATTGAATACAACACGCAGCATGCGCACTTTTCTCCATGTGAGTAACGTCTCAAAGTGTCTACGCTTTTATCGATTCCTGGGAGACCAGTAGTAGTTTTCGAAATACATTTGGAGGCATTCTGTAATCTGTGGACGTTCAGAGTGTTGATGAAAAACAGAAATTGCATCGGGATTGAATATAACACGCACCATGCGCACTTTTCTCCATGGGAGTAATGTCTCAAAGTGTCTACGCTTTTATCGATTCCTGGGAGACCAGTAGTAGTTTTCGAAATACATTTGAAGGCATTCTGTAATCTGTGGACGTTCAGAGTGTTGATGAAACACAGAAATTGCATCGGGATAGAATACAACACGCAGCATGCGCACTTTTCTCCATGTGAGTAACGTCTCAAAGTGTCTACGCTTTTATCGATTCCTGGGAGACCAGTAGTAGTTTTCGAAATACATTTGAAGGCATTCTGTAATCTGTGGACGTTCAGAGTGTTGATGAAACACAGAAATTGCATCGGGATTGAATACAACACGCACCAGGCGCACTTTCTCCATGGGAGTAATGTCTCAAACTGTCTACGCTTTTATCGATTCCAGGGAGACCAGTAGTGGTTTTCGAAATACATTTGGAGGCATTCTGTAATCTGTGGACGTTCAGAGTGTTGATGAAACACAGAAATTACATCGGTATTGAATACAACACGCACCAAGCGCACTTTTCTCCATGGGAGTAATGTGTCAAACTGTCTACGCTTTTATCGATTCCTGGGAGACCAGTAGTAGTTTTCGAAACACACTTGGAGGCATTCTGTAATCTGTAGACGTTCAGAGTGTTGATGAAACACAGAAATTGCATCGGTATTGAATACAACACGCACCATAAGCACTTTTCTCCATGGGAGTAATGTCTCAAACTGTCTACGCTCTTATCGATTCCTGGGAGACCAGTAGTAGTTTTCGAAATACATTTGGAGGCACTCTGTAATCTGTGGACGTTCAGAGTGTTGATGAAACACAGAAATTGCATCGGTATTGAATACAACACGCACCACGAGCACTTTTCTCCATGGGAGTAATGTGTCAAACTGTCTACGCTTTTATCGACTCCTGGGAGACGAGTAGTAGTTTTCTAAACACATTTGGAAGCATTCTGTAATCTGTGGACGTTCAGAGTGTTGATGAAACACAGAAATTACATCGGGATTGAATACAACACGCACCATGCGCACTTTTCTCCATGGGAGTAATGTCTCAAAGTGTCTACGCTTTTATCGATTCCTGGGAGACCAGTAGTAGTTTTTAGAAACACACTTGGAGGCATTCTGTAATCTGTGGACGTTCAGAGTGTTGATGAATCACAGAAATTGCATCGGGATTGAATACAACACGCACCAGGCGCACTTTCTCCATGGGAGTAATGTGTCAAACTGTCTACGCTTTTATCGATTCCTGGGAGACCAGTAGTGGTTTTCGAAATACATTTGGAGGCATTCTGTAATCTGTGGCCGTTCAGAGTGTTGATGAAACACAGAAATTGCATCGGGAATGAATACAACACGCACCATGCGCACTTTTCTCCATGGGAGTAATGTGTCAAACTGTCTACGCTTTTATCGATTCCTGGGAGACCAGTAGTAGTTTTCGAAACACACTTGGAGGCATTCTGTAATCTGTAGACGTTCAGAGTGTTGATGAAACACAGAAATTGCATCGGTATTGAATACAACACGCACCATGCGCACTTTTCTCCATGGGAGTAATGTCTCAAACTGTCTACGCTCTTATCGATTCCTGGGAGACCAGTAGTAGTTTTCGAAGCACATCTGGAAGCATTCTGTAATCTGTGGACGTTCAGAGTGTTGATGAAACACAGAAATTGCATCGGGATTGAATACAACACGCACGATGCGCATTTTTCACCATGGGAGTAATGTCTCAAAGTGTCTACGCTTTTATCGATTCCTGGAAGACCAGTAGTAGCTTTCGAAATACATTTGGAGGCATTCTGTAATCTGTGGACGTTCAGAGTGTTGATGAAAAACAGAAATTGCATCGGGATTGAATACAACACGCACCAGGCGCACTTTCTCCATGGGAGTAATGTGTCAAACTGTCTACGCTTTTATCGATTCCTGGGAGACCAGTAGTGGTTTTCGAAATACATTTGGAGGCATTCTGTAATCTGTGGCCGTTCAGAGTGTTGATGAAACACAGAAATTGCATCGGGATTGAATACAACACGCACCATGCGCACTGTTCTCCATGGGAGTAATGTGTCAAACTGTCTACGCTTTTATCGTTTCCTGGGAGACCAGTAGTAGCTTTCGAAACACACTTGGAGGCATTCTGTAATCTGTAGACGTTCAGAGTGTTGATGAAACACAGAAATTGCATCGGTATTGAATACAACACGCACCATAAGCACTTTTCTCCATGGGAGTAATGTCTCAAACTGTCTACGCTTTTATCGATTCCTGGGAGACCAGTAGTAGTTTTCGAAATACATTTGGAGGCATTCTGTAATCTGTGGACGTTCAGAGTGTTGATGAAACACAGAAATTGCATCGGTATTGAATACAACACGCACCACGAGCACTTTTCTCCATGGGAGTAATGTCTCAAACTGTCTACGCTTTTATCGATTCCTGGGAGACCAGTAGTAGTTTTCGAAACACAATTGGAGGCATTCTGTAATCTGTAGACGTTCAGAGTGTTGATGAAACACAGAAATTGCATCGGTATTGAATACAACACGCACCATGCGCACTTTTCTCCATGTGAGTAATGTCTCAAACTGTCTACGCTTTTATCGATTCCTGGGAGACCAGTAGTAGTTTTCTAAACACATTTGGAAGCATTCTGTAATCTGTGGACGTTCAGAGTGTTGATGAAACACAGAAATTACATCGGGATTGAATACAAGACGCACCATGCGCATTTTTCTCCATGGGAGTAATGTCTCAAAGTGTCTACGTTTTTATCGATTCCTGTAAGACCAGTAGTAGTTTTCGAAATACATTTGGAGGCATTCTGTAATCTGTGGACGTTCAGAGTGTTGATGAAAAACAGAAATTGCATCGGGATTGAATACAACACGCACCAGGCGTACTTTCTCCATGGGAGTAATGTCTCAAACTCTCTACGCTTTTATCGATTCCTGGGAGACCAGTAGTGGTTTTCGAAATACATTTGGAGGCATTCTGTAATCTGTGGCCGTTCAGAGTGTTGATGAAACACAGAAATTGCATCAGGATTGAATACAACACGTACCATGCGAACTTTTCTCCATGGGAGTAATGTCTGAAACTGTCTACGCTTTTATCGATTCCTGGGAGACCAGTAGTAGTTTTCGAAGCACATCTGGAAGCATTCTGTAATCTGTGGACGTTCAGAGTGTTGATGAAACACAGAAATTGCATCGGGATTGAATACAACACGCACCAGGCGCACTTTCTCCATGGGAGTAATGTCTCAAACTGTCTACGCTTTTATCGATTCCTGGGAGACCAGTAGTGGTTTTCGAAATACATTTGGAGGCATTCTGTAATCTGTGGATGTTCAGAGTGTTGATGAAACACAGAAATTGCATCGGTATTGAATACAACACGCACCAAGGGCACTTTTCTCCATGGGAGTAATGTGTCAAACTGTCTACGCTTTTATCGATTCCTGGGAGACCAGTAGTAGTTTTCGAAACACACTTGGAGGCATTCTGTAATCTGTAGACGTTCAGAGTGTTGATGAAACACAGAAATTGCATCGGTATTGAATACAACACGCACCACGAGCACTTTTCTCCATGGGAGTAATGTGTCAAACTGTCTACGCTTTTATCGACCCCTGGGAGACCAGTAGTAGTTTTCCAAACACATTTGGAAGCATTCTGTAATCTGTGGACGTTCAGAGTGTTGATGAAACACAGAAATTACATCGGGATTGAATACATTACGCACCATGCGCACTTTTCTCCATGGGAGTAATGTCTCAAAGTGTCTACGCTTTTATCGATTCCTGGGAGACCAGTAGTAGTTTTCGAAACACACTTGGAGGCATTCTGTAATCTGTGGACGTTCAGAGTGTTGATGAATCACAGAAATTGCATCGGGATTGAATACAACACGCACCATGCGCACTTTTCTCCATGGGAGTAATGTCTCAAACTGTCTACGCTTTTATCGATTCCTGGGAGACCAGTAGTAGTTTTCGAAATACATTTGGAGGCATTCTGTAATCTGCGGACGTTCAGAGTGATGATGAAACACAGAATTTGCATCGGGATTGAATACAACACGCACCATGCGCACTTTTCTCCATGGGAGAAATGTCTCAAACTGTCTACGCTTTTATCGATTCCTGGGAGACCAGTAGTAGTTTTCAAAACACAATTGGAGGCATTCTGTAATCTGTAGACGTTCAGAGTGTTGATGAAACACAGAAAATGCATCGGTATTGAATACAACACGCACCATACGCACTTTTCTCCATGTGAGTAATGTCTCAAACTGTCTACGCTTTTATCGATTCCTGGGAGACCAGTAGTAGTTTTCTAAACACATTTGGAAGCATTCTGTAATCTGTGGACGTTCAGAGTGTTGATGAAACACAGAAATTGCATCGGGATTGAATACAACACGCACAATGCGCACTTTTCTCCATGGGAGTAATGTCTTAAACTGTCTACGGTTTTATCGATTCCTGGGAGACCAGTAGTAGTTTTCGAAACACAATTGGAGGCATTCTGTAATCTGTAGACGTTCAGAGTGTTGATGAAACACAGAAATTGCATCGGTATTGAATACAACACGCACCATGCGCACTTTTCTCCATGTGAGTAATGTCTTAAACTGTCTACGCTTTTATCGATTCCTGGGAGACCAGTAGTAGTTTTCTAAACACATTTGGAAGCATTCTGTAATCTGTGGACGTTCAGAGTGTTGATGAAACACAGAAATTACATCGGGATTGAATACAACACGCACCATGCGCATTTTTCTCCATGGGAGTAATGTCTCAAAGTGTCTACGCTTTTATCGATTCCTGGAAGACCAGTAGTAGTTTTCGAAATACATTTGGAGGCATTCTGTAATCTGTGGACGTTCAGAGTGTTGATGAAACACAGAAATTGCATCGGGATTGAATACAACACGCACCAGGCGCACTTTCTCCATGGGAGTAATGTGTCAAACTGTCTACGCTTTTATCGATTCCTGGGAGACCAGTAGTGGTTTTCGAAATACATTTGGAGGCATTCTGTAATCTGTGGCCGTTCAGAGTGTTGATGAAACACAGAAATTGCATCGGGAATGAATACAACACGCACCATGCGCACTTTTCTCCATGGGAGTAATGTGTCAAACTGTCTACGCTTTTATCGATTCCTGGGAGACCAGTAGTAGTTTTCGAAACATACTTGGAGGCATTCTGTAATCTGTAGACGTTCAGAGTGTTGATGAAACACAGAAATTGCATCGGTATTGAATACAACACGCACCATAAGCACTTTTCTCCATGGGAGTATTGTCTCAAACTGTCTACGCTTTTATCGATTCCTGGGAGACCAGTAGTAGTTTTCGAAACACATTTGGAAGCATTCTGTAATCTGTGGACGTTCAGAGTGTTGATGAAACACAGAAATTACATCGGGATTGAATACAACACGCACCATGCGCATTTTTCTCCATGGGAGTAATGTCTCAAAGTGTCTACGCTTTTATCGATTCCTGGAAGACCAGTAGTAGTTTTCGAAATACATTTGGAGGCATTCTGTAATCTGTGGACGTTCAGAGTGTTGATGAAACACAGAAATTGCATCGGTATTGAATACAACACGCACCATAAGCACTTTTCTCCATGGGAGTAATGTCTCAAACTGTCTACGCTTTTATCGACTCCTGGGAGACCAGTAGTAGTTTTCTAAACACATTTGGAAACATTCTGCAATCTGTGGACGTTCAGAGTGTTGATGAAACACAGAAATTACATCGGGATTGAATACAACACGCACCCTTCGGCATTTTTCTCCATGGGAGTAATGTCTCAAAGTGTCTACGCTTTTATCGATTCCTGGGAGACCAGTAGTAGTTTTCGAATTACATTTGGAGGCATTCTGTAATCTGTGGACGTTCAGAGTGTTGATGAAACACAGAAATTGCATCGGTATTGAATACAGCAGGCACCATGCGCACTTTTCTCCATGGGAGTAATGTCTCAAACTGTCTACGCTTTTATCGATTCCTGGGAGACCAGTAGTAGTTTACGAAGCACATCTGGAAGCATTCTGTAATCTGTGGACGTTCACAGTGTTGATGAAACACAGAAATTGCATCGGGATTGAATACAACACGCACGATGCGCATTTTTCTCCATGGGAGTAATGTCTCAAAGTGTCTACGCTTTTATCGATTCCTGGAAGACCAGTAGTAGCTTTCGAAATACATTTGGAGGCATTCTGTAATCTGTGGACGTTCAGAGTGTTGATGAAAAACAGAAATTGCATCGGGATTGAATACAACACGCACCAGGCGCCTTTTCTCCATGGGAGTAATGTGTCAAACTGTCTACGCTTTTATCGATTCCTGGGAGACCAGTAGTGGTTTTCGAAATACATTTGGAGGCATTCTGTAATCTGTGGCCGTTCAGAGTGTTGATGAAACACAGAAATTGCATCGGGAATGAATACAACACGCACCATGCGCACTTTTCTCCATGGGAGTAATGTGTCAAACTGTCTACGCTTTTATCGGTTCCTGGGAGACCAGTAGTAGTTTTCGAAACATACTTGGAGGCATTCTGTAATCTGTAGACGTTCAGAGTGTTGATGAAACACAGAAATTGCATCGGTATTGAATACAACACGCACCATAAGCACTTTTCTCCATGGGAGTATTGTCTCAAACTGTCTACGCTCTTATCGATTCCTGGGAGACCAGTAGTAGTTTTCGAAATACATTTGGAGGCATTCTGTAATCTGTGGACGTTCAGAGTGTTGATGAAACACAGAAATTGCGTCGGTATTGAATACAACACGCACCACGAGCACTTTTCTCCATGGGAGTAATGTCTCAAACTGTCTACGCTTTTATCGATTCCTGGGAGACCAGTAGTAGTTTTCGAAACACATTTGGAAGCATTCTGTAATCTGTGGACGTTCAGAGTGTTGATGAAACACAGAAATTACATCGGGATTGAATACAACACGCACCATGCGCATTTTTCTCCATGGGAGTAATGTCTCAAAGTGTCTACGCTTTTATCGATTCCTAGAAGACCAGTAGTAGTTTTCGAAATACATTTGGAGGCATTCTGTAATCTGTGGACGTTCAGAGTGTTGATGAAACACAGAAATTGCATCGGTATTGAATACAACACGCACCATAAGCACTTTTCTCCATGGGAGTAATGTCTCAAACTGTCTACGCTTTTATCGACTCCTGGGAGACCAGTAGTAGTTTTCTAAACACATTTGGAAACATTCTGCAATCTGTGGACGTTCAGAGTGTTGATGAAACACAGAAATTACATCGGGATTGAATACAACACGCACCCTTGCGCATTTTTCTCCATGGGAGTAATGTCTCAAAGTGTCTACGCTTTTATCGATTCCTGGGAGACCAGTAGTAGTTTTCGAAATACATTTGGAGGCATTCTGTAATCTGTGGACGTTCAGAGTGTTGATGAAACACAGAAATTGCATCGGTATTGAATACAGCAGGCACCATGCGCACTTTTCTCCATGGGAGTAATGTCTCAAACTGTCTACGCTTTTATCGATTCCTGGGAGACCAGTAGTAGTTTTCGAAGCACATCTGGAAGCATTCTGTAATCTGTGGACGTTCACAGTGTTGATGAAACACAGAAATTGCATCGGGATTGAATACAACACGCACGATGCGCATTTTTCTCCATGGGAGTAATGTCTCAAAGTGTCTACGCTTTTATCGATTCCTGGAAGACCAGTAGTAGCTTTCGAAATACATTTGGAGGCATTCTGTAATCTGTGGACGTTCAGAGTGTTGATGAAAAACAGAAATTGCATCGGGATTGAATACAACACGCACCAGGCGCACTTTCTCCATGGGAGTAATGTGTCAAACTGTCTACGCTTTTATCGATTCCTGGGAGACCAGTAGTGGTTTTCGAAATACATTTGGAGGCATTCTGTAATCTGTGGCCGTTCAGAGTGTTGATGAAACACAGAAATTGCATCGGGATTGAATACAACACGCACCATGCGCACTTTTCTCCATGGGAGTAATGTGTCAAACTGTCTACGCTTTTATCGATTCTTGGGAGACCAGTAGTAGTTTTCGAAACACACTTGGAGGCATTCTGTAATCTGTAGACGTTCAGAGTGTTGATGAAACACAGAAATTGCATCGGTATTGAATACAACACGCACCATGCGCACTTTTCTCCATGTGAGTAATGTCTTAAACTGTCTACGCTTTTATCGATTCCTGGGAGACCAGTAGTAGTTTTCTAAACACATTTGGAAGCATTCTGTAATCTGTGGACGTTCAGAGTGTTGATGAAACACAGAAATTACATCGGGATTGAATACAACACGCACCATGCGCATTTTTCTCCATGGGAGTAATGTCTCAAAGTGTCTACGCTTTTATCGATTCCTGGAAGACCAGTAGTAGTTTTCGAAATACATTTGGAGGCATTCTGTAATCTGTGGACGTTCAGAGTGTTGATGAAACACAGAAATTGCATCGGGATTGAATACAACACGCACCAGGCGCACTTTCTCCATGGGAGTAATGTGTCAAACTGTCTACGCTTTTATCGATTCCTGGGAGACCAGTAGTGGTTTTCGAAATACATTTGGAGGCATTCTGTAATCTGTGGCCGTTCAGAGTGTTGATGAAACACAGAAATTGCATCGGGAATGAATACAACACGCACCATGCGCACTTTTCTCCATGGGAGTAATGTGTCAAACTGTCTACGCTTTTATCGATTCCTGGGAGACCAGTAGTAGTTTTCGAAACATACTTGGAGGCATTCTGTAATCTGTAGACGTTCAGAGTGTTGATGAAACACAGAAATTGCATCGGTATTGAATACAACACGCACCATAAGCACTTTTCTCCATGGGAGTATTGTCTCAAACTGTCTACGCTTTTATCGATTCCTGGGAGACCAGTAGTAGTTTTCGAAACACATTTGGAAGCATTCTGTAATCTGTGGACGTTCAGAGTGTTGATGAAACACAGAAATTACATCGGGATTGAATACAACACGCACCATGCGCATTTTTCTCCATGGGAGTAATGTCTCAAAGTGTCTACGCTTTTATCGATTCCTGGAAGACCAGTAGTAGTTTTCGAAATACATTTGGAGGCATTCTGTAATCTGTGGACGTTCAGAGTGTTGATGAAACACAGAAATTGCATCGGTATTGAATACAACACGCACCATAAGCACTTTTCTCCATGGGAGTAATGTCTCAAACTGTCTACGCTTTTATCGACTCCTGGGAGACCAGTAGTAGTTTTCTAAACACATTTGGAAACATTCTGCAATCTGTGGACGTTCAGAGTGTTGATGAAACACAGAAATTACATCGGGATTGAATACAACACGCACCCTTCGGCATTTTTCTCCATGGGAGTAATGTCTCAAAGTGTCTACGCTTTTATCGATTCCTGGGAGACCAGTAGTAGTTTTCGAATTACATTTGGAGGCATTCTGTAATCTGTGGACGTTCAGAGTGTTGATGAAACACAGAAATTGCATCGGTATTGAATACAGCAGGCACCATGCGCACTTTTCTCCATGGGAGTAATGTCTCAAACTGTCTACGCTTTTATCGATTCCTGGGAGACCAGTAGTAGTTTACGAAGCACATCTGGAAGCATTCTGTAATCTGTGGACGTTCACAGTGTTGATGAAACACAGAAATTGCATCGGGATTGAATACAACACGCACGATGCGCATTTTTCTCCATGGGAGTAATGTCTCAAAGTGTCTACGCTTTTATCGATTCCTGGAAGACCAGTAGTAGCTTTCGAAATACATTTGGAGGCATTCTGTAATCTGTGGACGTTCAGAGTGTTGATGAAAAACAGAAATTGCATCGGGATTGAATACAACACGCACCAGGCGCACTTTCTCCATGGGAGTAATGTGTCAAACTGTCTACGCTTTTATCGATTCCTGGGAGACCAGTAGTGGTTTTCGAAATACATTTGGAGGCATTCTGTAATCTGTGGCCGTTCAGAGTGTTGATGAAACACAGAAATTGCATCGGGAATGAATACAACACGCACCATGCGCACTTTTCTCCATGGGAGTAATGTGTCAAACTGTCTACGCTTTTATCGATTCCTGGGAGACCAGTAGTAGTTTTCGAAACATACTTGGAGGCATTCTGTAATCTGTAGACGTTCAGAGTGTTGATGAAACACAGAAATTGCATCGGTATTGAATACAACACGCACCATAAGCACTTTTCTCCATGGGAGTATTGTCTCAAACTGTCTACGCTCTTATCGATTCCTGGGAGACCAGTAGTAGTTTTCGAAATACATTTGGAGGCATTCTGTAATCTGTGGACGTTCAGAGTGTTGATGAAACACAGAAATTGCGTCGGTATTGAATACAACACGCACCACGAGCACTTTTCTCCATGGGAGTAATGTCTCAAACTGTCTACGCTTTTATCGATTCCTGGGAGACCAGTAGTAGTTTTCGAAACACATTTGGAAGCATTCTGTAATCTGTGGACGTTCAGAGTGTTGATGAAACACAGAAATTACATCGGGATTGAATACAACACGCACCATGCGCATTTTTCTCCATGGGAGTAATGTCTCAAAGTGTCTACGCTTTTATCGATTCCTAGAAGACCAGTAGTAGTTTTCGAAATACATTTGGAGGCATTCTGTAATCTGTGGACGTTCAGAGTGTTGATGAAACACAGAAATTGCATCGGTATTGAATACAACACGCACCATAAGCACTTTTCTCCATGGGAGTAATGTCTCAAACTGTCTACGCTTTTATCGACTCCTGGGAGACCAGTAGTAGTTTTCTAAACACATTTGGAAACATTCTGCAATCTGTGGACGTTCAGAGTGTTGATGAAACACAGAAATTACATCGGGATTGAATACAACACGCACCCTTGCGCATTTTTCTCCATGGGAGTAATGTCTCAAAGTGTCTACGCTTTTATCGATTCCTGGGAGACCAGTAGTAGTTTTCGAAATACATTTGGAGGCATTCTGTAATCTGTGGACGTTCAGAGTGTTGATGAAACACAGAAATTGCATCGGTATTGAATACAGCAGGCACCATGCGCACTTTTCTCCATGGGAGTAATGTCTCAAACTGTCTACGCTTTTATCGATTCCTGGGAGACCAGTAGTAGTTTTCGAAGCACATCTGGAAGCATTCTGTAATCTGTGGACGTTCACAGTGTTGATGAAACACAGAAATTGCATCGGGATTGAATACAACACGCACGATGCGCATTTTTCTCCATGGGAGTAATGTCTCAAAGTGTCTACGCTTTTATCGATTCCTGGAAGACCAGTAGTAGCTTTCGAAATACATTTGGAGGCATTCTGTAATCTGTGGACGTTCAGAGTGTTGATGAAAAACAGAAATTGCATCGGGATTGAATACAACACGCACCAGGCGCACTTTCTCCATGGGAGTAATGTGTCAAACTGTCTACGCTTTTATCGATTCCTGGGAGACCAGTAGTGGTTTTCGAAATACATTTGGAGGCATTCTGTAATCTGTGGCCGTTCAGAGTGTTGATGAAACACAGAAATTGCATCGGGATTGAATACAACACGCACCATGCGCACTTTTCTCCATGGGAGTAATGTGTCAAACTGTCTACGCTTTTATCGATTCTTGGGAGACCAGTAGTAGTTTTCGAAACACACTTGGAGGCATTCTGTAATCTGTAGACGTTCAGAGTGTTGATGAAACACAGAAATTGCATCGGTATTGAATACAACACGCACCATAAGCACTTTTCTCCATGTGAGTAATGTCTCAAAGTGTCTAAGTTTTTATCGATTCCTGTAAGACCAGTAGTAGTTTTCGAAATACATTTGGAGGCATTCTGTAATCTGTGGACGTTCAGAGTGTTGATGAAAAACAGAAATTGCATCGGGATTGAATACAACACGCACCAGGCGCACTTTCTCCATGGGAGTAATGTCTCAAACTGTCTACGCTTTTATCGATTCCTGGGAGACCAGTAGTGGTTTTCGAAATATATTTGGAGGCATTCTGTAATCTGTGGCCGTTCAGAGTGTTGATGAAACACAGAAATTGCATCGGGATTGAATACAACAAGCACCATGCGCACTTTTCTCCATGGGAGTAATGTGTCAAACTGTCTACGCTTTTATCGATTCCTGGGAGACCAGTATTAGTTTTCGAAACACACTTGGAGGCATTCTGTAATCTGTAGACGTTCAGAGTGTTGATGAAACACAGAAATTGCATCGGTATTGAATACAACACGCACCATAAGCACTTTTCTCCATGGGAGTAATGCCTCAAACTGTCTACGCTTTTATCGATTCCTGGGAGACCAGTAGTAGTTTTCGAAACACAATTGGAGGTATTCTGTAATCTGTAGACGTTCAGAGTGTTGATGAAACACAGAAATTGCATCGGTATTGAATACAACACGCACCATGCGCACTTTTCTCCATGTGAGTAATGTCTCAAACTGTCTACGCTTTTATCGATTCCTGGGAGACCAGTAGTAGTTTTCGAAACACATTTGGAAGCATTCTGTAATCTGTGGACGTTCAGAGTGTTGATGAAACACAGAAATTACATCGGGATTGAATACAACACGCACCATGCGCATTTTTCTCCATGGGAGTAATGTCTCAAAGTGTCTACGCTTTTATCGATTCCTGGAAGACCAGTAGTAGTTTTCGAAAACATTTGGAGGCATTCTGTAATCTGTGGACGTTCAGAGTGTTGATGAAACACAGAAATTGCATCGGTATTGAATACAACACGCACCATAAGCACTTTTCTCCATGGGAGTAATGTCTCAAACTGTCTACGCTTTTATCGACTCCTGGGAGACCAGTAGTAGTTTTCTAAACACATTTGGAAACATTCTGCAATCTGTGGACGTTCAGAGTGTTGATGAAACACAGAAATTACATCGGGATTGAATACAACACGCACCATGCGCATTTTTCTCCATGGGAGTAATGTCTCAAAGTGTCTACGCTTTTATCGATTCCTGGGAGACCAGTAGTAGTTTTCGAAATACATTTGGAGGCATTCTGTAATCTGTGGACGTTCAGAGTGTTGATGAAACACAGAAATTGCATCGGTATTGAATACAGCAGGCACCACGAGCACTTTTCTCCATGGGAGTAATGTCTCAAACTGTCTACGCTTTTATCGATTCCTGGGAGACCAGTAGTAGTTTTCGAAGCACATCTGGAAGCATTCTGTAATCTGTGGACGTTCAGAGTGTTGATGAAACACAGAAATTGCATCGGGATTGAATACAACACGCACGATGCGCATTTTTCTCCATGGGAGTAATGTTTCAAAGTGTCTACGCTTTTATCGATTCCTGGAAGACCAGTAGTAGCTTTCGAAATACATTTGGAGGCATTCTGTAATCTGTGGCCGTTCAGAGTGTTGATGAAACACAGAAATTGCATCGGGATTTAATACAACACGCACCAGGCGCACTTTCTCCATGGGAGTAATGTGTCAAACTGTCTACGCTTTTATCGATTCCTGGGAGACCAGTAGTGGTTTTCGAAATACATTTGGAGGCATTCTGTAATCTGTGGCCGTTCAGAGTGTTGATGAAACACAGAAATTGCATCGGGATTGAATACAACACGCACCATGCGCACTTTTCTCCATGGGAGTAATGTGTCAAACTGTCTACGCTTTTATCGATTCCTGGGAGACCAGTAGTAGTTTTCGAAACACACTTGGAGGCATTCTGTAATCTGTAGACGTTCAGAGTGTTGATGAAACACAGAAATTGCATCGGTATTGAATACAACATGCACCATAAGCACTTTTCTCCATGGGAGTAATGTCTCAAAGTGTCTACGCTTTTATCGATTCCTGTAAGACCAGTAGTAGTTTTCGAAATACATTTGGAGGCATTCTGTAATCTGTGGACGTTCAGAGTGTTGATGAAAAACAGAAATTGCATCGGGATTGAATACAACACGCACCAGGCGCACTTTCTCCATGGGAGTAATGTCTCAAACTGTCTACGCTTTTATCGATTCCTGGGAGACCAGTAGTGGTTTTCGAAATATATTTGGAGGCATTCTGTAATCTGTGGCCGTTCAGAGTGTTGATGAAACACAGAAATTGCATCGGGATTGAATACGACAAGCACCATGCGCACTTTTCTCCATGGGAGTAATGTGTCAAACTGTCTACGCTTTTATCGATTCCTGGGAGACCAGTAGTAGTTTTCGAAACACACTTGGAGGCATTCTGTAATCTGTAGACGTTCAGAGTGTTGATGAAACACAGAAATTGCATCGGTATTGAATACAACACGCACCATAAGCACTTTTCTCCATGGGAGTAATGCCTCAAACTGTCTACGCTCTTATCGATTCCTGGGAGACCAGTAGTAGTTTTCGAAATACATTTGGAGGCATTCTGTAATCTGTGGACGTTCAGAGTGTTGATGAAACACAGAAATTGCATCGGGATTGAATACAACACGCACCATGCGCACTTTTCTCCATGGGAGTAATGTCTCAAACTGTCTACGCTTTTATCGATTATTGGGAGACCAGTAGTAGTTTTCGAAGCACATCTGGTAGCATTCTGTAATCTGTGGACGTTCAGAGTGTTGATGAAACACAGAAATTGCATCGGGATTGAATACAACACGCACCATAAGCACTTTTCTGCATGGGAGTAATGTCTCTAACTGTCTACGCTTTTATCGATTCCTGGGAGACCAGTAGTAGTTTTCGAAATACATTTGGAGGCATTCTGTAATCTGTGGACGTTCAGAGTGATGATGAAACACAGAATTTGCATCGGGATTGAATACAACACGCACCATAAGCACTTTTCTCCATGGAAGTAATGTCTCAAACTGTCTACGCTTTTATCGATTCCTGGGAGACCAGTAGTAGTTTTCGAAACACAATTGGAGGCATTCTGTAATCTGTAGACGTTCAGAGTGTTGATGAAACACAGAAATTACATCGGTATTGAATACAACACGCACCATGCGCACTTTTCTCCATGGGAGTAATGCCTCAAACTGTCTACGCTTTTATCGATTCCTGGGAGACCAGTAGTAGTTTTCGAAATACATTTGGAGGCATTCTGTAATCTGTGGACGTTCAGAGTGATGATGAAACACAGAAATTGCATCGGGATTGAATACAACACGCACCATGCGCACTTTTCTCCATGGGAGTAATGTCTCAAACTGTCTACGCTTTTATCGATTATTGGGAGACCAGTAGTAGTTTTCGAAGCACATCTGGTAGCATTCTGTAATCTGTGGACGTTCAGAGTGTTGATGAAACACAGAAATTGCATCGGGATTGAATACAACACGCACCATAAGCACTTTTCTGCATGGGAGTAATGTCTCTAACTGTCTACGCTTTTATCGATTCCTGGGAGACCAGTAGTAGTTTTCGAAACACACTTGGAGGCATTCTGTAATCTGTAGACGTTCAGAGTGTTGATGAAACACAGAAATTGCATCGGTATTGAATACAACACGCACCATGCGCACTTTTCTCCATGTGAGTAATGTCTCAAACTGTCTACGCTTTTATCGATTCCTGGGAGACCAGTAGTAGTTTTCTAAACACATTTGGAAGCATTCTGTAATCTGTGGACGTTCAGAGTGTTGATGAAACACAGAAATTACATCGGTATTGAATACAACACGCACCATGCGCATTTTTCTCCATGGGAGTAATGTCTCAAAGTGTCTACGCTTTTATCGATTCCTGGAAGACCAGTAGTAGTTTTCGAAACACACTTGGAGGCATTCTGTAATCTGTAGCCGTTCAGAGTGTTGATGAAACACAGAAATTGCATCGGGATTGAATACAACACGCACCATGCGCACTTTTCTCCATGGGAGTAATGTCTCTAACTGTCTACGCTTTTATCGATTCCTGGGAGACCAGTAGTAGTTTTCGAAATACATTTGGAGGCATTCTGTAATCTGTGGACGTTCAGAGTGTTGATGAAACACAGAAATTGCATCGGGATTGAATACAACACGCACCATGCGCACTTTTCTGCATGGGAGTAATGTCTCTAACTGTCTACGCTTTTATCGATTCCTGGGAGACCAGTAGTAGTTTTCGAAATACATTTGGAGGCATTCTGTAATCTGTGGCCGTTCAGAGTGTTGATGAAACACAGAAATTGCATCGGGATTGAATACAACAGGCACCATGCGCACTTTTCTCCATGGGAGTAATGTCTCAAACTGTCTACGCTTTTATCGATTCCTGGGAGACCAGTAGTAGATTTCGAAATACATTTGGAGGCATTCTGTAATCTGTGGACGTTCAGAGTGATGATGAAACACAAAAACTGCTTCGGGATTGAATACAACACGCACCAGGCGCACTTTTCCCCATGGGAGTAATGTGTCAAACTGTCTACGCTTTTATCGATTCCTGGGAGACCAGTAGTAGTTTTCGAAACACATTTGGAGGCATTCTGTAATCTGTGCACGTTCAGAGTGTTGATGAAACACAGAAATTGCATCGGTATTGAATACAACACGCACCATGCGCACTTTTCTCCATGTGAGTAATGTCTCAAACTGTCTACGCTTTTATCGATTCCTGGGAGACCAGTAGTAGTTTTCTAAACACATTTGGAAGCATTTTGTAATCTGTGGACGTTCAGAGTGTTGATGAAACACAGAAATTACATCGGGATTGAATACAACACGCACCATGCGCATTTTTCTCTATGGGAGTAATGTCTCAAAGTGTCTACGCTTTTATCGATTCCTGGAAGACCAGTAGTAGTTTTCGAAATACATTTGGAGGCATTCTGTAATCTGTGGACGTTCAGAGTGTTGATGAAACACAGAAATTGCATCGGTATTGAATACAACACGCACCATAAGCACTTTTCTCCATGGGAGTAATGTCTCTAACTGTCTACGCTTTTATCGATTCCTGGGAGACCAGTAGTAGTTTTCTAAACACATTTGGAAACATTCTGTAATCTGTGGACGTTCAGAGTGTTGATGAAACACAGAAATTACATCGGGATTGAATACAACACGCACCATGCGCATTTTTCTCCATGGGAGTAATGTCTCAAAGTGTCTACGCTTTTATCGATTCCTGGGAGACCAGTAGTAGTTTTCGAAATACATTTTGAGGCATTCTGTAGTCTGTGGACGTTCAGAGTGTTGATGAAACACAGAAATTGCATCGGTATTGAATACAACAGGCACCATGCGCACTTTTCTCCATGGGAGTAATGTCTCAAACTGTCTACGCTTTTATCGATTCCTGGGAGACCAGTAGTAGTTTTCGAAGCACATCTGGAAGCATTCTGTAATCTGTGGTCGTTCAGAGTGTTGATGAAACACAGAAATTGCATCGGGATTGAATACAACACGCACCATGCGCATTTTTCTCCATGGGAGTAATGTCTCAAAGTGTCTACGCTTTTATCGATTCCTGGAAGACCAGTAGTAGTTTTCGAAATACATTTGGAGGCATTCTGTAATCTGTGGACGTTCAGAGTGTTGATGAAAAACAGAAATTGCATCGGGATTGAATACAACACGCACCAGGCGCACTTTCTCCATGGGAGTAATGTCTCAAACTGTCTACGCTTTTATCGATTCCTGGGAGACCAGTAGTGGTTTTCGAAATACATTTGGAGGCATTCTGTAATCTGTGGTCGTTCAGAGTGTTGATGAAACACAGAAATTGCATCGGGATTGAATACAACATCCACCATGCGCACTTTTCGCCATGGGAGTAATGTCTCAAACTGTCTACGCTTTTATCGATTACTGGGAGACCAGTAGTGGTTTTCGAAATATATTTGGAGGCATTCTGTAATCTGTGGCCGTTCAGAGTGTTGATGAAACACAGAAATTGCATCGGGATTGAATACGACAAGCACCATGCGCACTTTTCTCCATGGGAGTAATGTGTCAAACTGTCTACGCTTTTATCGATTCCTGGGAGACCAGTAGTAGTTTTCGAAACACACTTGGAGGCATTCTGTAATCTGTAGAC
Source organism: Schistocerca gregaria (assembly GCF_023897955.1). Taxonomy (NCBI): domain Eukaryota; kingdom Metazoa; phylum Arthropoda; class Insecta; order Orthoptera; family Acrididae; genus Schistocerca; species Schistocerca gregaria. The sequence continues at coordinate 7,538,399 of NW_026061730.1, forward strand.
GTTCAGAGTGTTGATGAAACACAGAAATTGCATCGGTATTGAATACAACACGCACCATAAGCACTTTTCTCCATGGGAGTAATGCCTCAAACTGTCTACGCTCTTATCGATTCCTGGGAGACCAGTAGTAGTTTTCGAAATACATTTGGAGGCATTCTGTAATCTGTGGACGTTCAGAGTGTTGATGAAACACAGAAATTGCATCGGGATTGAATACAACACGCACCATGCGCACTTTTCTCCATGGGAGTAATGTCTCAAACTGTCTACGCTTTTATCGATTATTGGGAGACCAGTAGTAGTTTTCGAAGCACATCTGGTAGCATTCTGTAATCTGTGGACGTTCAGAGTGTTGATGAAACACAGAAATTGCATCGGGATTGAATACAACACGCACCATAAGCACTTTTCTGCATGGGAGTAATGTCTCTAACTGTCTACGCTTTTATCGATTCCTGGGAGACCAGTAGTAGTTTTCGAAATACATTTGGAGGCATTCTGTAATCTGTGGACGTTCAGAGTGATGATGAAACACAGAATTTGCATCGGGATTGAATACAACACGCACCATAAGCACTTTTCTCCATGGAAGTAATGTCTCAAACTGTCTACGCTTTTATCGATTCCTGGGAGACCAGTAGTAGTTTTCGAAACACAATTGGAGGCATTCTATAATCTGTAGACGTTCAGAGTGTTGATGAAACACAGAAATTGCATCGGTATTGAATACAACACGCACCATGCGCACTTTTCTCCATGTGAGTAATGTCTCAAACTGTCTACGCTTTTATCGATTCCTGGGAGACCAGTAGTAGTTTTCTAAACACATTTGGAAGCATTCTGTAATCTGTGGACGTTCAGAGTGTTGATGAAACACAGAAATTACATCGGTATTGAATACAACACGCACCATGCGCATTTTTCTCCATGGGAGTAATGTCTCAAAGTGTCTACGCTTTTATCGATTCCTGGAAGACCAGTAGTAGTTTTCGAAACACACTTGGAGGCATTCTGTAATCTGTAGCCGTTCAGAGTGTTGATGAAACACAGAAATTGCATCGGGATTGAATACAACACGCACCATGCGCACTTTTCTCCATGGGAGTAATGTCTCTAACTGTCTACGCTTTTATCGATTCCTGGGAGACCAGTAGTAGTTTTCGAAATACATTTGGAGGCATTCTGTAATCTGTGGACGTTCAGAGTGTTGATGAAACACAGAAATTGCATCGGGATTGAATACAACACGCACCATGCGCACTTTTCTGCATGGGAGTAATGTCTCTAACTGTCTACGCTTTTATCGATTCCTGGGAGACCAGTAGTAGTTTTCGAAATACATTTGGAGGCATTCTGTAATCTGTGGCCGTTCAGAGTGTTGATGAAACACAGAAATTGCATCGGGATTGAATACAACAGGCACCATGCGCACTTTTCTCCATGGGAGTAATGTCTCAAACTGTCTACGCTTTTATCGATTCCTGGGAGACCAGTAGTAGATTTCGAAATACATTTGGAGGCATTCTGTAATCTGTGGACGTTCAGAGTGATGATGAAACACAAAAATTGCTTCGGGATTGAATACAACACGCACCAGGCGCACTTTTCCCCATGGGAGTAATGTGTCAAACTGTCTACGCTTTTATCGATTCCTGGGAGACCAGTAGTAGTTTTCGAAACACATTTGGAGGCATTCTGTAATCTGTGCACGTTCAGAGTGTTGATGAAACACAGAAATTGCATCGGTATTGAATACAACACGCACCATGCGCACTTTTCTCCATGTGAGTAATGTCTCAAACTGTCTACGCTTTTATCGATTCCTGGGAGACCAGTAGTAGTTTTCTAAACACATTTGGAAGCATTTTGTAATCTGTGGACGTTCAGAGTGTTGATGAAACACAGAAATTACATCGGGATTGAATACAACACGCACCATGCGCATTTTTCTCTATGGGAGTAATGTCTCAAAGTGTCTACGCTTTTATCGATTCCTGGAAGACCAGTAGTAGTTTTCGAAATACATTTGGAGGCATTCTGTAATCTGTGGACGTTCAGAGTGTTGATGAAACACAGAAATTGCATCGGTATTGAATACAACACGCACCATAAGCACTTTTCTCCATGGGAGTAATGTCTCTAACTGTCTACGCTTTTATCGATTCCTGGGAGACCAGTAGTAGTTTTCTAAACACATTTGGAAACATTCTGTAATCTGTGGACGTTCAGAGTGTTGATGAAACACAGAAATTACATCGGGATTGAATACAACACGCACCATGCGCATTTTTCTCCATGGGAGTAATGTCTCAAAGTGTCTACGCTTTTATCGATTCCTGGGAGACCAGTAGTAGTTTTCGAAATACATTTTGAGGCATTCTGTAGTCTGTGGACGTTCAGAGTGTTGATGAAACACAGAAATTGCATCGGTATTGAATACAACAGGCACCATGCGCACTTTTCTCCATGGGAGTAATGTCTCAAACTGTCTACGCTTTTATCGATTCCTGGGAGACCAGTAGTAGTTTTCGAAGCACATCTGGAAGCATTCTGTAATCTGTGGTCGTTCAGAGTGTTGATGAAACACAGAAATTGCATCGGGATTGAATACAACACGCACCATGCGCATTTTTCTCCATGGGAGTAATGTCTCAAAGTGTCTACGCTTTTATCGATTCCTGGAAGACCAGTAGTAGTTTTCGAAATACATTTGGAGGCATTCTGTAATCTGTGGACGTTCAGAGTGTTGATGAAAAACAGAAATTGCATCGGGATTGAATACAACACGCACCAGGCGCACTTTCTCCATGGGAGTAATGTCTGAAACTGTCTACGCTTTTATCGATTCCTGGGAGACCAGTAGTGGTTTTCGAAATACATTTGGAGGCATTCTGTAATCTGTGGTCGTTCAGAGTGTTGATGAAACACAGAAATTGCATCGGGATTGAATACAACATCCACCATGCGCACTTTTCGCCATGGGAGTAATGTCTCAAACTGTCTACGCTTTTATCGATTCCTGGGAGACCAGTAGTAGTTTTCGAAGCACATCTGGAAGCATTCTGTAATCTGTGCACGTTCAGAGTGTTGATGAAAAACAGAAATTGCATCGGGATTGAATACAACACGCACCAGGCGCACTTTCTCCATGGGAGTAATGTCTCAAACTGTCTACGCTTTTATCGATTCCTGGGAGACCAGTAGTGGTTTTCGAAATACATTTGGAGGCATTCTGTAATCTGTGGACGTTCAGAGTGTTGATGAAACACAGAAATTGCATCGGGATTGAATACAACACGCACCATGCGCACTTTTCTCCATGGAAGTAATGTCTTAAACTGTCTACGCTTTTATCGATTCCTGGGAGACCAGTAGTAGTTTTCGAAACACAATTGGAGGCATTCTATAATCTGTAGACGTTCAGAGTGTTGATGAAACACAGAAATTGCATCGGTATTGAATACAACACGCACCATGCGCACTTTTCTCCATGTGAGTAATGTCTCAAACTGTCTACGCTTTTATCGATTCCTGGGAGACCAGTAGTAGTTTTCTAAACACATTTGGAAGCATTCTGTAATCTGTGGACGTTCAGAGTGTTGATGAAACACAGAAATTACATCGGTATTGAATACAACACGCACCATGCGCATTTTTCTCCATGGGAGTAATGTCTCAAAGTGTCTACGCTTTTATCGATTCCTGGAAGACCAGTAGCAGTTTTCGAAACACACTTGGAAGCATTCTGTAATCTGTAGCCGTTCAGAGTGTTGATGAAACACAGAAATTGCATCGGGATTGAATACAACACGCACCATGCGCACTTTTCTCCATGGGAGTAATGTCTCTAACTGTCTACGCTTTTATCGATTCCTGGGAGACCAGTAGTGGTTTTCGAAATACATTTGGAGGCATTCTGTAATCTGTGGCCGTTCAGAGTGTTGATGAAACACAGAAATTGCATCGGGATTGAATACAACAGGCACCATGCGCACTTTTCTCCATGGGAGTAATGTCTCAAACTGTCTACGCATTTATCGATTCCTGGGAGACCAGTAGTAGATTTCGAAATACATTTGGAGGCATTCTGTAATCTGTGGACTTTCAGAGTGATGATGAAACACAGAAATTGCTTCGGGATTGAATACAACACGCACCAGGCGCACTTTTCCCCATGGGAGTAATGTGTCAAACTGTCTACGCTTTTATCCTTTCCTGGGAGACCAGTAGTAGTTTTCGAAACACATTTGGAGGCATTCTGTAATCTGTGCACGTTCAGAGTGTTGATGAAACACAGAAATTGCATCGGTATTGAATACAACACGCACCATGCGCACTTTTCTCCATGTGAGTAATGTCTCAAACTGTCTACGCTTTTATCGATTCCTGGGAGACCAGTAGTAGTTTTCTAAACACATTTGGAAGCATTTTGTAATCTGTGGACGTTCAGAGTGTTGATGAAACACAGAAATTACATCGGGATTGAATACAACACGCACCATGCGCATTTTTCTCCATGGGAGTAATGTCTCAAAGTGTCTACGCTTTTATCGATTCCTGGAAGACCAGTAGTAGTTTTCGAAATACATTTGGAGGCATTCTGTAATCTGTGGACGTTCAGAGTGTTGATGAAACACAGAAATTGCATCGGTATTGAATACAACACGCACCATAAGCACTTTTCTCCATGGGAGTAATGTCTCTAACTGTCTACGCTTTTATCGATTCCTGGGAGACCAGTAGTAGTTTTCTAAACACATTTGGAAACATTCTGTAATCTGTGGACGTTCAGAGTGTTGATGAAACACAGAAATTACATCGGGATTGAATACAACACGCACCATGCGCATTTTTCTCCATGGGAGTAATGTCTCAAAGTGTCTACGCTTTTATCGATTCCTGGGAGACCAGTAGTAGTTTTCGAAATACATTTTGAGGCATTCTGTAGTCTGTGGACGTTCAGAGTGTTGATGAAACACAGAAATTGCATCGGTATTGAATACAACAGGCACCATGCGCACTTTTCTCCATGGGAGTAATGTCTCAAACTGTCTACGCTTTTATCGATTCCTGGGAGACCAGTAGTAGTTTTCGAAGCACATCTGGAAGCATTCTGTAATCTGTGGTCGTTCAGAGTGTTGATGAAACACAGAAATTGCATCGGGATTGAATACAACACGCACCATGCGCATTTTTCTCCATGGGAGTAATGTCTCAAAGTGTCTACGCTTTTATCGATTCCTGGAAGACCAGTAGTAGTTTTCGAAATACATTTGGAGGCATTCTGTAATCTGTGGACGTTCAGAGTGTTGATGAAAAACAGAAATTGCATCGGGATTGAATACAACACGCACCAGGCGCACTTTCTCCATGGGAGTAATGTCTCAAACTGTCTACGCTTTTATCGATTCCTGGGAGACCAGTAGTGGTTTTCGAAATACATTTGGAGGCATTCTGTAATCTGTGGTCGTTCAGAGTGTTGATGAAACACAGAAATTGCATCGGGATTGAATACAACATCCACCATGCGCACTTTTCGCCATGGGAGTAATGTCTCAAACTGTCTACGCTTTTATCGATTCCTGGGAGACCAGTAGTAGTTTTCGAAGCACATCTGGAAGCATTCTGTAATCTGTGCACGTTCAGAGTGTTGATGAAAAACAGAAATTGCATCGGGATTGAATACAACACGCACCAGGCGCACTTTCTCCATGGGAGTAATGTCTCAAACTGTCTACGCTTTTATCGATTCCTGGGAGACCAGTAGTGGTTTTCGAAATACATTTGGAGGCATTCTGTAATCTGTGGACGTTCAGAGTGTTGATGAAACACAGAAATTGCATCGGGATTGAATACAACACGCACCATGCGCACTTTTCTCCATGGGAGTAATGTCTCAAACTGTCTACGCTTTTATCGATTCCTGGGAGAGCAGTAGTGGTTTTCGAAATACATTTTGAGGCATTCTGTAATCTGTGGACGTTCAGAGTGTTGATGAAACACAGAAATTGCATCGGTATTGAATACAACACGCACCACGAGCACTTTTCTCCATGGGAGTAATGTCTCAAACTGTCTACGCTTTTATCGATTATTGGGAGACCAGTAGTAGTTTTCGAAATACATTTTGAGGCATTCTGTAATCTGTGGACGTTCAGAGTGTTGATGAAAAACAGAAATTGCATCGGGATTGAATACAACATCCACCATGCGCACTTTTCTCCATGGGAGTAATGTGTCAAACTGTCTACGCTTTTATCGATTCCTGGGAGACCAGTAGTAGTTTTCGAAACACATTTGGAGGCATTCTGTAATCTGTGCACGTTCAGAGTGTTGATGAAACACAGAAATTGCATCGGTATTGAATACAACACGCACCATGCGCACTTTTCTCCATGTGAGTAATGTCTCAAACTGTCTACGCTTTTATCGATTCCTGGGGACCAGTAGTAGTTTTCTAAACACATTTGGAAGCATTTTGTAATCTGTGGACGTTCAGAGTGTTGATGAAACACAGAAATTACATCGGGATTGAATACAACACGCACCATGCGCATTTTTCTCCATGGGAGTAATGTCTCAAAGTGTCTACGCTTTTATCGATTCCTGGAAGACCAGTAGTAGTTTTCGAAATACATTTGGAGGCATTCTGTAATCTGTGGACGTTCAGAGTGTTGATGAAACACAGAAATTGCATCGGTATTGAATACAACACGCACCATAAGCACTTTTCTCCATGGGAGTAATGTCTCTAACTGTCTACGCTTTTATCGATTCCTGGGAGACCAGTAGTAGTTTTCTAAACACATTTGGAAACATTCTGTAATCTGTGGACGTTCAGAGTGTTGATGAAACACAGAAATTACATCGGGATTGAATACAACACGCACCATGCGCATTTTTCTCCATGAGAGTAATGTCTCAAAGTGTCTACGCTTTTATCGATTCCTGGGAGACCAGTAGTAGTTTTCGAAATACATTTTGAGGCATTCTGTAATCTGTGGACGTTCAGAGTGTTGATGAAACACAGAAATTGCATCGGTATTGAATACAACAGGCACCATGCGCACTTTTCTCCATGGGAGTAATGTCTCAAACTGTCTACGCTTTTATCGATTCCTGGGAGACCAGTAGTAGTTTTCGAAGCACATCTGGAAGCATTCTGTAATCTGTGGTCGTTCAGAGTGTTGATGAAACACAGAAATTGCATCGGGATTGAATACAACACGCACCATGCGCATTTTTCTCCATGGGAGTAATGTCTCAAAGTGTCTACGCTTTTATCGATTCCTGGAAGACCAGTAGTAGTTTTCGAAATACATTTGGAGGCATTCTGTAATCTGTGGACGTTCAGAGTGTTGATGAAAAACAGAAATTGCATCGGGATTGAATACAACACGCACCAGGCGCACTTTCACCATGGGAGTAATGTCTCAAACTGTCTACGCTTTTATCGATTCCTGGGAGACCAGTAGTGGTTTTCGAAATACATTTGGAGGCATTCTGCAATCTGTGGACGTTCAGAGTGTTGATGAAACACAGAAATTGCATCGGGATTGAATACAACACGCACCATGCGCACTTTTCTCCATGGGAGTAATGTCTCAAACTGTCTACGCTTTTATCGATTCCTGGGAGACCAGTAGTGGTTTTCGAAATACATTTTGAGGCATTCTGTAATCTGTGGACGTTCAGAGTGTTGATGAAACACAGAAATTGCATCGGTATTGAATACAACACGCACCACGAGCACTTTTCTCCATGGGAGTAATGTCTCAAACTGTCTACGCTTTTATCGATTATTGGGAGACCAGTAGTAGTTTTCGAAATACATTTTGAGGCATTCTGTAATCTGTGGACGTTCAGAGTGTTGATGAAAAACAGAAATTGCATCGGGATTGAATACAACATCCACCATGCGCACTTTTCTCCATGGGAGTAATGTCTCAAACTGTCTACGCTTTTATCGATTCCTGGGAGACCAGTAGTAGTTTTCAAAGCACATCTGGAAGCATTCTGTAATCTGTGGACGTTCAGAGTGTTGATGAAACACAGAAATTGCATCGGGATTGAATACAACATCCACCATGCGCACTTTTCTCCATGGGAGTAATGTCTCAAACTGTCTACGCTTTTATCGATTCCTGGGAGACCAGTAGTAGTTTTCTAAACACATTTGGAAGCTTTCTGTAATCTGTGGACGTTCAGAGTGTTGATGAAACACAGAAATTACATCGGGATTGAATACAACACGCACCATGCGCATTTGTATCCATGGGAGTAATGTCTCAAAGTGTCTACGCTTTTATCGATTCCTGGAAGACCAGTAGTAGTTTTCGAAACACACTTCCAGGCATTCTGTAATCTGTAGACGTTCAGAGTGTTGATGAAACACAGAAATTGCATCGGGATTGAATACAACACGCACCATGCGCACTTTTCTCCATGGGAGTAATGTCTCAAACTGTCTACGCTTTTATCGATTATTGGGAGACCAGTAGTAGTTTTCGAAATACATTTTGAGGCATTCTGTAATCTGTGGACGTTCAGAGTGTTGATGAAAAACAGAAATTGCATCGGGATTGAATACAACATCCACTATGCGCACCCTTCTCCATGGGAGTAATGTCTCAAACTGTCTACGCTTTTATCGATTCCTGGGAGACCAGTAGTAGTTTTCGAAATACATTTTGAGGCATTCTGTAATCTGTGGACGTTCAGAGTGTTGATGAAACACAGAAATTGCATCGGGATTGAATACAACATCCACCATGCGCACTTTTCCCCAGGGGAGTAATGTCTCAAACTGTCTACGCTTTTATCGATTCCTGGGAGACCAGTAGTAGTTTTCGAAATACATTTTGAGGCATTCTGTAATCTGTGGCCGTTCAGAGTGTTGATGAAACACAGAAATTGCATCGGGATTGAATACAACATCCACCATGCGCACTTTTCTCCATGGGAGTAATGTCTCAAACTGTCTACGCTTTTATCGATTCCTGGGAGACCAGTAGTAGTTTTCGAAATACATTTGGACGCATTCTGTAATCTGTGGACGTTCAGAATGATGATGAAACACAGAAATTGCATCGGGATTGAATACAACACGCACCATGCGCACTTTTCTCCATGTGAGTAATGTCTCAAACTGTCTACGCTTTTATCGATTCCTGGGAGACCAGTAGTAGTTTTCGAATAACACATTTGGAGGCATTCTGTAATCTGTGGACGTTCAGAGTGTTGATGAAACACAGAAATTACATCGGGATTGAATACAACACGCACCATGCGCATTTTTCTCCATGTGAGTAATGTCTCAAAGTGTCTACGCTTTTATCGATTCCTGGAAGACCAGTAGTAGTTTTCGAAATACATTTGGAGGCATTCTGTAATCTGTGGACGTTCAGAGTGATGATGAAACACAGAAATTGCATCGGGATTGAATACAACACGCACCATGCGCACTTTTCTCCATGGGAGTAATGTCTCAAAGTGTCTACGCTTTTATCGATTCCTGGAAGACCAGTAGTAGTTTTCGAAATACATTTGGAGGCATTCTGAAATCTGTGGACGTTCAGAGTGTTGATGAAAAACAGAAATTGCATCAGGATTGAATACAACACGCACCAGGCGCACTTTGTCCATGGGAGTAATGTCTTAAACTGTCTACGCTTTTATCGATTCCTGGGAGACCAGTAGTAGTTTTCGAAATACATTTGGAGGCATTCTGTAATCTGTGGACGTTCAGAGTGTTGATGAAACACAGAAATTGCATCGGTATTGAATACAACACGCACCATGCGCACTTTTCTCCATGGGAGTAATGTCTCAAACTGTCTACGCTTTTATCGATTCCTGGGAGACCAGTAGTAGTTTTCGAAATACATTTGGAGGCATTCTGTAATCTGTGGACGTTCAGAGTGTTGATGAAACACAGAAATTGCATCGGTATTGAATACAACACGCACCATAAGCACTTTTCTCCATGGGAGTAATGTCTCAAACTGTCTACGCTTTTATTGATTCCTGGGAGACCAGTAGTCTTTTTCTAAACACATTTGGAAACATTCTGTAATCTGTGGACGTTCAGAGTGTTAATGAAACACAGAAATTACATCGGGATTGAATACAACACGCACCATGCGCATTTTTCTCCATGGGAGTAATGTCTCAAAGTGTCTACGCTTTTATCGATTCCTGGGAGACCAGTAGTAGTTTTCGAAATACATTTGGAGGCATTCTGTAATCTGTGGACGTTCAGAGTGTTGATGAAACACAGAAATTGCATCGGTATTGAATACAACACGCACCATAAGCACTTTTCTCCATGGGAGTAATGTCTCAAACTGTCTACGCTTTTATCGATTCCTGGGAGACCAGTAGTAGTTTTCGAAGCACATCTGGAAGCATTCTGTAATCTGTAGACGTTCAGAGTGTTGATGAAACACAGAAATTGCATCGGTATTGAATACAACACGCACCATAAGCACTTTTCTCCATGGGAGTAATGTCTCAAACTGTCTACGCTTTTATCGATTCCTGGGAGACCAGTAGTAGTTTTCGAAATACATTTTGAGGCATTCTGTAATCTGTGGACGTTCAGAGTGTTGATGAAACACAGAAATTGCATCGAGATTGAATACAACATCCACCATGCGCACTTTTCTCCAAGGGGAGTAATGTCTCAAACTGTCTACGCTTTTATCGATTCCTGGGAAACCAGTAGTAGTTTTCGAAATACATTTGGAGGCATTCTGTAATCTGTGGACGTTCAGAATGATGATGAAACACAGAAATTGCATCGGGATTGAATACAACACGCACCATGCGCACTTTTCTCCATGGGAGTAATGTCTCAAACTGTCTACGCTTTTATCGATTCCTGGGAGACCAGTAGTAGTTTTCGAAACACAATTGGAGGCATTCTGTAATCTGTAGACGTTCAGAGTGTTGATGAAACAGAGAAATTGCATCGGTATTGAATACAACACGCACCATGCGCACTTTTCTCCATGTGAGTAATGTCTCAAACAGTCTACGCTTTTATCGATTCCTGGGAGACCAGTAGTAGTTTTGTAAACATATTTGGAAGCATTCTGTAATCTGTGGACGTTCAGAGTGTTGATGAAACACAGAAATTACATCGGGATTGAATACAACACACACCATGCGCATTTTTCTCCATGGGAGTAATGTCTCAAAGTGTCTACGCTTTTATCGATTCCTGGAAGACCAGTAGTAGTTTTCGAAACACACTTGGAGGCATTCTGTAATCTGTAGACGATCAGAGTGTTGATAAAACACAGAAATTGCATCGGGATTGAATACAACACGCACCATGCGCACTTTTCTCCATGGGAGTAATGTCTCAAAGTGTCTACGCTTTTATCGATTCCTGGGAGACCAGTAGTAGTTTTCGAAATACATTTGGAGGCATTCTGTAATCTGTGGACCTTCAGAGTGTTGATGAAACACAGAAATTGCATCGGTATTGAATACAACACGCACCATAAGCACTTTTCTCCATGGGAGTAATGTCTCAAACTGTCTACGTTTTTATCGATTCCTGGGAGACCAGTATTAGTTTTCGAAGCACATCTGGAAGCATTCTGTAATCTGTAGACGTTCAGAGTGTTGATGAAACACAGAAATTGCATCGGTATTGAATACAACACGCACCATAAGCACTTTTCTCCATGGGAGTAATGTCTCAAACTGTCTACGCTTTTATCGATTCCTGGGAGACCAGTAGTAGTTTTCGAAATACATTTTGAGGCATTCTGTAATCTGTGGACGTTCAGAGTGTTGATGAAACACAGAAATTGCATCGAGATTGAATACAACATCCACCATGCGCACTTTTCTCCAAGGGGAGTAATGTCTCAAACCGTCTACGCTTTTATCGATTCCTGGGAAACCAGTAGTAGTTTTCGAAATACATTTGGAGGCATTCTGTAATCTGTGGACGTTCAGAATGATGATGAAACACAGAAATTGCATCGGGATTGAATACAACACGCACAATGCGCACTTTTCTCCATGGGAGTAATGTCTCAAACTGTCTACGCTTTTATCGATTCCTGGGAGACCAGTAGTAGTTTTCGAAACACAATTGGAGGCATTCTGTAATCTGTAGACGTTCAGAGTGTTGATGAAACAGAGAAATTGCATCGGCATTGAATACAACACGCACCATGCGCACTTTTCTCCATGTGAGTAATGTCTCAAACTGTCTACGCTTTTATCGATTCCTGGGAGACCAGTAGTAGTTTTGTAAACACATTTGGAAGCATTCTGTAATCTGTGGACGTTCAGAGTGTTGATGAAACACAGAAATTACATCGGGATTGAATACAACACGCACCATGCGCACTTTTCTCCATGGGAGTAATGTCTCAAAGTGTCTACGCTTTTATCGATTCCTGGAAGACCAGTAGTAGTTTTCGAAACACACTTGGAGGCATTCTGTAATCTGTAGACGTTCAGAGTGTTGATAAAACACAGAAATTGCATCGGGATTGAATACAACACGCACCATGCGCACTTTTCTCCATGGGAGTAATGTCTCAAACTGTCTACGCTTTTATCGATTCCTGGGAGACCAGTAGTAGCTTTCGAAATACATTTGGAGGCATTCTGTAATCTGTGGACTTTCAGAGTGATGATGAAACACAGAAATTGCATCGGTATTGAATACAACACGCACCATAAGCACTTTTCTCCATGGGAGTAATGTCTCAAACTGTCTACGCTTTTATCGATTCCTGGGAGGCCAGTAGTAGTTTTCTAAACACATTTGGAAACATTCTGTAATCTGTGGACGTTCAGAGTGTTGATGAAACACAGAAATTGCATCGGTATTGAATACAACACGCACCATAAGCACTTTTCTCCATGGGAGTAATGTCTCAAACTGTCTACGCTTTTATCGATTCCTGTTAGACCAGTAGTAGTTTTCTAAACACATTTGGAAACATTCTGTAATCTGTAGACGTTCAGAGTGTTGATGAAACACAGAAATTGCATCGGTATTGAATACAACACGCACCACGAGCACTTTTCTCCATGGGAGTAATGTCTCAAACTGTCTACGCTTTTATCGATTCCTGGGAGACCAGTAGTAGTTTTCGAAACACAATTGGAGGCATTCTGAAATCTGTGGACGTTCAGAGTGTTGATGAAACACAGAAATTGCATCGGTATTGAATACAACACGCACCATGCGCATTTTTATCCATGGGAGTAATGTCTCAAAGTGTATACGCTTTTATCGATTCCTGGAAGACCAGTAGTAGTTTTCGAAACACACTTGGAGGCATTCTGTAATCTGTAGACGTTCAGAGTGTTGATGAAACACAGAAATTGCATCGGGATTGAATACAACACGCACCATGCGCACTTTTCTCCATGGGAGTAATGTCTCAAACTGTCTACGCTTTTATCGATTCCTGGGAGACCAGTAGTGGTTTCGAAATACATTTTGAGGCATTCTGTAATCTGTGGACGTTCAGAGTGTTGATGAAACACAGAAATTGCATCCGTATTGAATACAACACGCACCACGAGCACTTTTCTCCATGGGAGTAAGGTCTCAAACTGTCTACGCTTTTATCGATTATTGGGAGACCAGTAGTAGTTTTCGAAATACATTTTGAGGCATTCTGTAATCTGTGGACGTTCAGAGTGTTGATGAAACACAGAAATTGCATCGGGATTGAATACAACATCCACCATGCGCACTTTTCTCCATGGGAGTAATGTCTCAAACTGTCTACGCGTTTATCGATTCCTGAGAAACCAGTAGTAGTTTTCGAAATACATTTGGAGGCATTCTGTAATCTGTGGACGTTCAGAATGATGATGAAACACAGAAATTGCATCGGGATTGAATACAACACGCACCATGCGCACTTTTCTCCATGGGAGTAATGTCTCAAACTGTCTACGCTTTTATCGATTCCTGGGAGACCAGTAGTAGTTTTCGAAACACAATTGGAGGCATTCTGTAATCTGTAGACGTTCAGAGTGTTGATGAAACAGAGAAATTGCATCGGTATTGAATACAACACGCACCATGCGCACTTTTCTCCATGTGAGTAATGTCTCAAACTGTCTACGCTTTTATCGATTCCTGGGAGACCAGTAGTAGTTTTCTAAACACATTTGGAAGCATTCTGTAATCTGTGGACGTTCAGAGTGTTGATGAAACACAGAAATTACATCGGGATTGAATACAACACGCACCATGCGCATTTTTCTCCATGGGAGTAATGTCTCAAAGTGTCTACGCTTTTATCGATTCACGGAAGACCAGTAGTAGTTTTCGAAACACACTTGGAGGCATTCTGTAATCTGTAGACGTTCAGAGTGTTGATAAAACACAGAAATTGCATCGGGATTGAATACAACACGCACCATGCGCACTTTTCTCCATGGGAGTAATGTCTCAAAGTGTCTACGCTTTTATCGATTCCTGGGAGACCAGTAGTAGTTTTCGAAATACATTTGGAGGCATTCTGTAATCTGTGGACGTTCAGAGTGATGATGAAACACAGAAATTGCATCGGGATTGAATACAACACTCACCATGCGCACTTTTCTCCATGGGAGTAATGTCTCAAACTGTCTACGCTTTTATCGATTCCTGGGAGACCAGTAGTGGTTTTCGAAGCACATCTGGAAGCATTCTGTAATCTGTGGACGTTCAGAGTGTTGATGAAACACAGAAATTGCATCGGGATTGAATACAACACGCACCATGCGCATTTTTCTCCATGGGAGTAATGTCTCAAAGTGTCTACGCTTTTATCGATTCCTGGAAGACCAGTAATAGTTTTCGAAATACATTTGGAGGCATTCTGTAATCTGTGGACGTTCAGAGTGTTGATGAAAAACAGAAATTGCATCGGGATTGAATACAACACGCACCCGGCGCAGTTTCTCCATGGGAGTAATGTCTCAAACTGTCTACGCTTTTATCGATTCCTGGGAGACCAGTAGTAGTTTTCGAGATACATTTGGAGGCATTCTGTAATCTGTGGACGTTCAGAGTGTTGATGAAACACAGAAATTGCATCGGTATTGAATACAACACGCACCACGAGCACTTTCCTCCATGGGAGTAATGTCTCAAACTGTCTACGCTTTTATCGATTCCTGGGAGACCAGTAGTAGTTTTCGAAATACATTTGGAGGCATTCTGTAATCTGTGGACGTTCAGAGTGTTGATGAAACACAGAAATTGCATCGGTATTGAATACAACACGCACCAGGCGCACTTTCTCCATGGGAGTAATGTCTCAAACTGTCTACGCTTTTATCGATTCCTGGGAGACCAGTAGTAGTTTTCGAAATACATTTGGAGGCATTCTGCAATCTGTGGACGTTCAGAGTGTTGATGAAACACAGAAATTGCATCGGTATTGAATACAACACGCACCATAAGCACTTTTCTCCATGGGAGTAATGTCTCAAACTGTCTACGCTTTTATCGATTCCTGGGAGACCAGTAGTAGTTTTATAAACACATTTGGAAACATTCTGTAATCTGTGGACGGTCAGAGTGTTGATGAAACACAGAAATTACATCGGGATTGAATACAACACGCACCATGCGCACTTTTCTCCATGGGAGTAATGTCTCAAACTGTCTACGCTTTTATCGATTCCTGGGAGACCAGTAGTAGTTTTCGAAGCACATCTGGAAGCATTCTGTAATCTGTGGACGTTCAGAGTGTTGATGAAACACAGAAATTGCATCGGGATTGAATACAACACGCACCATGCGCATTTTTCTCCATGGGAGTAATGTCTCAAAGTGTCTACGCTTTTATCGATTCCTGGAAGACCAGTAGTAGTTTTCGAAATACATTTGGAGGCATTCTGTAATCTGTGGACGTTCAGAGTGTCGATGAAAAACAAAAATTGCATCGCGATTGAATGCAACACGCACCAGGCGCACTTTCTCCATGGGAGTAATGTCTTAAACTGTCTACGCTTTTATCGATTCCTGGGAGACCAGTAGTAGTTTTCGAAATACATTTGGAGGCATTCTGTAATCTGTGGACGCTCAGAGTGTTGATGAAACACAGAAATTGCATCGGTATTGAATACAACACGCACCATAAGCACTTTTCTCCATGGGAGTAATGTCTGAAACTGTCTACGCTTTTATCGATTCCTGGGAGACCAGTAGTAGTTTTCGAAATACATTTGGAGGCATTCTGTAATCTGTGGACGTTCAGAGTGTTGATGAAACACAGAAATTGCATCGGTATTGAATACAACACGCACCATAAGCACTTTTCTCCATGGGAGTAATGTCTCAAACTGTCTACGCTTTTATCGATTCCTGGGAGACCAGTAGTAGTTTTCTAAACACATTTGGAAACATTCTGTAATCTGTGGACGTTCAGAGTGTTGATGAAACACAGAAATTGCATCGGTATTGAATACAACACGCACCACGAGCACTTTCCTCCATGGGAGTAATGTCTCAAACTGTCTACGCTTTTATCGATTCCTGGGAGACCAGTAGTAGTTTTCGAAATACATTTGGAGGCATTCTGTAATCTGTGGACGTTCAGAGTGTTGATGAAACACAGAAATTGCATCGGTATTGAATACAACACGCACCATAAGCACTTTTCTCCATGGGAGTAATGTCTCAAACTGTCTACGCTTTTATCGATTCCTGGGAGGCCAGTAGTAGTTTTCTAAACACATTTGGAAACATTCTGTAATCTGTGGACGTTCAGAGTGTTGATGAAATACAGAAATTACATCGGGATTGAATACAACACGCACCATGCGCATTTTTCTCCATGGGAGTAATGTCTCAAAGTGTCTACGCTTTTATCGATTCCTGGGAGACCAGTAGTACTTTTCGAAATACATTTGGAGGCATTCTGTAATCTGTGGACGTTCAGAGTGTTGATGAAACACAGAAATTGCATCGGTATTGAATACAACACGCACCATAAGCACTTTTCTCCATGGGAGTAATGTCTGAAACTGTCTACGCTTTTATCGATTCCTGTTAGACCAGTAGTAGTTTTCTAAACACATTTGGAAACATTCTGTAATCTGTAGACGTTCAGAGTGTTGATGAAACACAGAAATTGCATCGGTATTGAATACAACACGCACCACGAGCACTTTTCTCCATGGGAGTAATGTCTCAAACTGTCAAGGGTTTTATCGATTCCTGGGAGACCAGTAGTAGTTTTCGAAACACAATTGGAGGCATTCTGAAATCTGTGGACGTTCAGAGTGTTGATGAAACACAGAAATTGCATCGGTATTGAATACAACACGCACCATGCGCATTTTTATCCATGGGAGTAATGTCTCAAAGTGTATACGCTTTTATCGATTCCTGGAAGACCAGTAGTAGTTTTCGAAACACACTTGGAGGCATTCTGTAATCTGTAGACGTTCAGAGTGTTGATGAAACACAGAAATTGCATCGGGATTGAATACAACACGCACCATGCGCACTTTTCTCCATGGGAGTAATGTCTCAAACTGTCTACGCTTTTATCGATTCCTGGGTGACCAGTAGTGGTTTCGAAATACATTTTGAGGCATTCTGTAATCTGTGGACGTTCAGAGTGTTGATGAAACACAGAAATTGCATCGGTATTGAATACAACACGCACCACGAGCACTTTTCTCCATGGGAGTAAGGTCTCAAACTGTCTACGCTTTTATCGATTATTGGGAGACCAGTAGTAGTTTTCGAAATACATTTTGAGGCATTCTGTAATCTGTGGACGTTCAGAGTGTTGATGAAACACAGAAATTGCATCGGGATTGAATACAACATCCACCATGCGCACTTTTCTCCATGGGAGTAATGTCTCAAACTGTCTACGCGTTTATCGATTCCTGAGAAACCAGTAGTAGTTTTCGAAATACATTTGGAGGCATTCTGTAATCTGTGGACGTTCAGAATGATGATGAAACACAGAAATTGCATCGGGATTGAATACAACACGCACCATGCGCACTTTTCTCCATGGGAGTAATGTCTCAAACTGTCTACGCTTTTATCGATTCCTGGGAGACCAGTAGTAGTTTTCGAAACACAATTGGAGGCATTCTGTAATCTGTAGACGTTCAGAGTGTTGATGAAACAGAGAAATTGCATCGGTATTGAATACAACACGCACCATGCGCACTTTTCTCCATGTGAGTAATGTCTCAAACTGTCTACGCTTTTATCGATTCCTGGGAGACCAGTAGTAGTTTTCTAAACACATTTGGAAGCATTCTGTAATCTGTGGACGTTCAGAGTGTTGATGAAACACAGAAATTACATCGGGATTGAATACAACACGCACCATGCGCATTTTTCTCCATGGGAGTAATGTCTCAAAGTGTCTACGCTTTTATCGATTCACGGAAGACCAGTAGTAGTTTTCGAAACACACTTGGAGGCATTCTGTAATCTGTAGACGTTCAGAGTGTTGATAAAACACAGAAATTGCATCGGGATTGAATACAACACGCACCATGCGCACTTTTCTCCATGGGAGTAATGTCTCAAAGTGTCTACGCTTTTATCGATTCCTGGAAGACCAGTAATAGTTTTCGAAATACATTTGGAGGCATTCTGTAATCTGTGGACGTTCAGAGTGTTGATGAAAAACAGAAATTGCATCGGGATTGAATACAACACGCACCCGGCGCAGTTTCTCCATGGGAGTAATGTCTCAAACTGTCTACGCTTTTATCGATTCCTGGGAGACCAGTAGTAGTTTTCGAGATACATTTGGAGGCATTCTGTAATCTGTGGACGTTCAGAGTGTTGATGAAACACAGAAATTGCATCGGCATTGAATACAACACGCACCACGAGCACTTTCCTCCATGGGAGTAATGTCTCAAACTGTCTACGCTTTTATCGATTCCTGGGAGACCAGTAGTAGTTTTCGAAATACATTTGGAGGCATTCTGTAATCTGTGGACGTTCAGAGTGTTGATGAAACACAGAAATTGCATCGGTATTGAATACAACACGCACCAGGCGCACTTTCTCCATGGGAGTAATGTCTCAAACTGTCTACGCTTTTATCGATTCCTGGGAGACCAGTAGTAGTTTTCGAAATACATTTGGAGGCATTCTGCAATCTGTGGACGTTCAGAGTGTTGATGAAACACAGAAATTGCATCGGTATTGAATACAACACGCACCATAAGCACTTTTCTCCATGGGAGTAATGTCTCAAACTGTCTACGCTTTTATCGATTCCTGGGAGACCAGTAGTAGTTTTATAAACACATTTGGAAACATTCTGTAATCTGTGGACGGTCAGAGTGTTGATGAAACACAGAAATTACATCGGGATTGAATACAACACGCACCATGCGCACTTTTCTCCATGGGAGTAATGTCTCAAACTGTCTACGCTTTTATCGATTCCTGGGAGACCAGTAGTAGTTTTCGAAGCACATCTGGAAGCATTCTGTAATCTGTGGACGTTCAGAGTGTTGATGAAACACAGAAATTGCATCGGGATTGAATACAACACGCACCATGCGCATTTTTCTCCATGGGAGTAATGTCTCAAAGTGTCTACGCTTTTATCGATTCCTGGAAGACCAGTAATAGTTTTCGAAATACATTTGGAGGCATTCTGTAATCTGTGGACGTTCAGAGTGTTGATGAAAAACAGAAATTGCATCGGGATTGAATACAACACGCACCCGGCGCAGTTTCTCCATGGGAGTAATGTCTCAAACTGTCTACGCTTTTATCGATCCCTGGGAGACCAGTAGTAGTTTTCGAGATACATTTGGAGGCATTCTGTAATCTGTGGACGTTCAGAGTGTTGATGAAACACAGAAATTGCATCGGTATTGAATACAACACGCACCACGAGCACTTTCCTCCATGGGAGTAATGTCTCAAACTGTCTACGCTTTTATCGATTCCTGGGAGACCAGTAGTAGTTTTCGAAATACATTTGGAGGCATTCTGTAATCTGTGGACGTTCAGAGTGTTGATGAAACACAGAAATTGCATCGGTATTGAATACAACACGCACCAGGCGCACTTTCTCCATGGGAGTAATGTCTCAAACTGTCTACGCTTTTATCGATTCCTGGGAGACCAGTAGTAGTTTTCGAAATACATTTGGAGGCATTCTGCAATCTGTGGACGTTCAGAGTGTTGATGAAACACAGAAATTGCATCGGTATTGAATACAACACGCACCATAAGCACTTTTCTCCATGGGAGTAATGTCTCAAACTGTCTACGCTTTTATCGATTCCTGGGAGACCAGTAGTAGTTTTATAAACACATTTGGAAACATTCTGTAATCTGTGGACGGTCAGAGTGTTGATGAAACACAGAAATTACATCGGGATTGAATACAACACGCACCATGCGCGTTTTTCTCCATGGGAGTAATGTCTCAAACTGTCTACGCTTTTATCGATTCCTGGGAGACCAGTAGTAGTTTTCGAAGCACATCTGGAAGCATTCTGTAATCTGTGGACGTTCAGAGTGTTGATGAAACACAGAAATTGCATCGGGATTGAATACAACACGCACCATGCGCATTTTTCTCCATGGGAGTAATGTCTCAAAGTGTCTACGCTTTTATCGATTCCTGGGAGACCAGTAGTAGTTTTCGAAATACATTTGGAGGCATTCTGTAATCTGTGGACGTTCAGAGTGTTGATGAAACACAGAAATTGCATCGGTATTGAATACAACACGCACCATAAGCACTTTTCTCCATGGGAGTAATGTCTCAAACTGTCTACGCTTTTATCGATTCCTGGGAGACCAGTAGTAGTTTTCTAAACACATTTGGAAACATTCTGTAATCTGTGGACGTTCAGAGTGTTGATGAAACACAGAAATTGCATCGGTATTGAATACAACACGCACCACGAGCACTTTCCTCCATGGGAGTAATGTCTCAAACTGTCTACGCTTTTATCGATTCCTGGGAGACCAGTAGTAGTTTTCGAAATACATTTGGAGGCATTCTGTAATCTGTGGACGTTCAGAGTGTTGATGAAACACAGAAATTGCATCGGTATTGAATACAACACGCACCATAAGCACTTTTCTCCATGGGAGTAATGTCTCAAACTGTCTACGCTTTTATCGATTCCTGGGAGGCCAGTAGTAGTTTTCTAAACACATTTGGAAACATTCTGTAATCTGTGGACGTTCAGAGTGTTGATGAAATACAGAAATTACATCGGGATTGAATACAACACGCACCATGCGCATTTTTCTCCATGGGAGTAATGTCTCAAAGTGTCTACGCTTTTATCGATTCCTGGGAGACCAGTAGTAGTTTTCGAAATACATTTGGAGGCATTCTGTAATCTGTGGACGTTCAGAGTGTTGATGAAACACAGAAATTGCATCGGTATTGAATACAACACGCACCATAAGCACTTTTCTCCATGGGAGTAATGTCTCAAACTGTCTACGCTTTTATCGATTCCTGTTAGACCAGTAGTAGTTTTCTAAACACATTTGGAAACATTCTGTAATCTGTAGACGTTCAGAGTGTTGATGAAACACAGAAATTGCATCGGTATTGAATACAACACGCACCACGAGCACTTTTCTCCATGGGAGTAATGTCTCAAACTGTCTACGCTTTTATCGATTCCTGGGAGACCAGTAGTAGTTTTCGAAACACAATTGGAGGCATTCTGAAATCTGTGGACGTTCAGAGTGTTGATGAAACACAGAAATTGCATCGGTATTGAATACAACACGCACCATGCGCATTTTTATCCATGGGAGTAATGTCTCAAAGTGTATACGCTTTTATCGATTCCTGGAAGACCAGTAGTAGTTTTCGAAACACACTTGGAGGCATTCTGTAATCTGTAGACGTTCAGAGTGTTGATGAAACACAGAAATTGCATCGGGATTGAATACAACACGCACCATGCGCACTTTTCTCCATGGGAGTAATGTCTCAAACTGTCTACGCTTTTATCGATTCCTGGGAGACCAGTAGTGGTTTCGAAATACATTTTGAGGCATTCTGTAATCTGTGGACGTTCAGAGTGTTGATGAAACACAGAAATTGCATCGGTATTGAATACAACACGCACCACGAGCACTTTTCTCCATGGGAGTAAGGTCTCAAACTGTCTACGCTTTTATCGATTATTGGGAGACCAGTAGTAGTTTTCGAAATACATTTTGAGGCATTCTGTAATCTGTGGACGTTCAGAGTGTTGATGAAACACAGAAATTGCATCGGGATTGAATACAACATCCACCATGCGCACTTTTCTCCATGGGAGAAATGTCTCAAACTGTCTACGCGTTTATCAATTCCTGAGAAACCAGTAGTAGTTTTCGAAATACATTTGGAGGCATTCTGTAATCTGTGGACGTTCAGAATGATGATGAAACACAGAAATTGCATCGGGATTGAATACAACACGCACCATGCGCACTTTTCTCCATGGGAGTAATGTCTCAAACTGTCTACGCTTTTATCGATTCCTGGGAGACCAGTAGTAGTTTTCGAAACACAATTGGAGGCATTCTGTAATCTGTAGACGTTCAGAGTGTTGATGAAACAGAGAAATTGCATCGGTATTGAATACAACACGCACCATGCGCACTTTTCTCCATGTGAGTAATGTCTCAAACTGTCTACGCTTTTATCGATTCCTGGGAGACCAGTAGTAGTTTTCTAAACACATTTGGAAGCATTCTGTAATCTGTGGACGTTCAGAGTGTTGATGAAACACAGAAATTACATCGGGATTGAATACAACACGCACCATGCGCATTTTTCTCCATGGGAGTAATGTCTCAAAGTGTCTACGCTTTTATCGATTCACGGAAGACCAGTAGTAGTTTTCGAAACACACTTGGAGGCATTCTGTAATCTGTAGACGTTCAGAGTGTTGATAAAACACAGAAATTGCATCGGGATTGAATACAACACGCACCATGCGCACTTTTCTCCATGGGAGTAATGTCTCAAAGTGTCTACGCTTTTATCGATTCCTGGGAGACCAGTAGTAGTTTTCGAAATACATTTGGAGGCATTCTGTAATCTGTGGACGTTCAGAGTGATGATGAAACACAGAAATTGCATCGGGATTGAATACAACACTCACCATGCGCACTTTTCTCCATGGGAGTAATGTCTCAAACTGTCTACGCTTTTATCGATTCCTGGGAGACCAGTAGTAGTTTTCGAAGCACATCTGGAAGCATTCTGTAATCTGTGGACGTTCAGAGTGTTGATGAAACACAGAAATTGCATCGGGATTGAATACAACACGCACCATGCGCATTTTTCTCCATGGGAGTAATGTCTCAAAGTGTCTACGCTTTTATCGATTCCTGGAAGACCAGTAATAGTTTTCGAAATACATTTGGAGGCATTCTGTAATCTGTGGACGTTCAGAGTGTTGAAGAAAAACAGAAATTGCATCGGGATTGAATACAACACGCACCCGGCGCAGTTTCTCCATGGGAGTAATGTCTCAAACTGTCTACGCTTTTATCGATTCCTGGGAGACCAGTAGTAGTTTTCGAGATACATTTGGAGGCATTCTGTAATCTGTGGACGTTCAGAGTGTTGATGAAACACAGAAATTGCATCGGTATTGAATACAACACGCACCACGAGCACTTTCCTCCATGGGAGTAATGTCTCAAACTGTCTACGCTTTTATCGATTCCTGGGAGACCAGTAGTAGTTTTCGAAATACATTTGGAGGCATTCTGTAATCTGTGGACGTTCAGAGTGTTGATGAAACACAGAAATTGCATCGGTATTGAATACAACACGCACCAGGCGCACTTTCTCCATGGGAGTAATGTCTCAAACTGTCTACGCTTTTATCGATTCCTGGGAGACCAGTAGTAGTTTTCGAAATACATTTGGAGGCATTCTGCAATCTGTGGACGTTCAGAGTGTTGATGAAACACAGAAATTGCATCGGTATTGAATACAACACGCACCATAAGCACTTTTCTCCATGGGAGTAATGTCTCAAACTGTCTACGCTTTTATCGATTCCTGGGAGACCAGTAGTAGTTTTATAAACACATTTGGAAACATTCTGTAATCTGTGGACGGTCAGAGTGTTGATGAAACACAGAAATTACATCGGGATTGAATACAACACGCACCATGCGCACTTTTCTCCATGGGAGTAATGTCTCAAACTGTCTACGCTTTTATCGATTCCTGGGAGACCAGTAGTAGTTTTCGAAGCACATCTGGAAGCATTCTGTAATCTGTGGACGTTCAGAGTGTTGATGAAACACAGAAATTGCATCGGGATTGAATACAACACGCACCATGCGCATTTTTCTCCATGGGAGTAATGTCTCAAAGTGTCTACGCTTTTATCGATTCCTGGAAGACCAGTAGTAGTTTTCGAAATACATTTGGAGGCATTCTGTAATCTGTGGACGTTCAGAGTGTCGATGAAAAACAAAAATTGCATCGCGATTGAATGCAACACGCACCAGGCGCACTTTCTCCATGGGAGTAATGTCTTAAACTGTCTACGCTTTTATCGATTCCTGGGAGACCAGTAGTAGTTTTCGAAATACATTTGGAGGCATTCTGTAATCTGTGGACGCTCAGAGTGTTGATGAAACACAGAAATTGCATCGGTATTGAATACAACACGCACCATAAGCACTTTTCTCCATGGGAGTAATGTCTGAAACTGTCTACGCTTTTATCGATTCCTGGGAGACCAGTAGTAGTTTTCGAAATACATTTGGAGGCATTCTGTAATCTGTGGACGTTCAGAGTGTTGATGAAACACAGAAATTGCATCGGTATTGAATACAACACGCACCATAAGCACTTTTCTCCATGGGAGTAATGTCTCAAACTGTCTACGCTTTTATCGATTCCTGGGAGACCAGTAGTAGTTTTCTAAACACATTTGGAAACATTCTGTAATCTGTGGACGTTCAGAGTGTTGATGAAACACAGAAATTGCATCGGTATTGAATACAACACGCACCACGAGCACTTTCCTCCATGGGAGTAATGTCTCAAACTGTCTACGCTTTTATCGATTCCTGGGAGACCAGTAGTAGTTTTCGAAATACATTTGGAGGCATTCTGTAATCTGTGGACGTTCAGAGTGTTGATGAAACACAGAAATTGCATCGGTATTGAATACAACACGCACCATAAGCACTTTTCTCCATGGGAGTAATGTCTCAAACTGTCTACGCTTTTATCGATTCCTAGGAGAATAGTAGTAGTTTTCGAAATACATTTGGAGGCATTCTGTAATCTGTGGACGTTCAGAGTGTTGATGAAACACAGAAATTGCATCGGTATTGAATACAACACGCACCATAAGCACTTTTCTCCATGGGAGTAATGTCTCAAACTGTCTACGCTTTTATCGATTCCTGGGAGACCAGTAGTAGTTTTCTAAACACATTTGGAAACATTCTGTAATCTGTGGACGTTCAGAGTGTTGATGAAACACAGAAATTACATCGGGATTGAATACAACACGCACCGTGCGCATTTTTCTCCATGGGAGTAATGTCTCAAAGTGACTACGCTTTTATCGATTCAAGGGAGACCAGTAGTAGTTTTCGAAATACATTTGGAGGCATTCTGTAATCTGTGGACGTTCAGAGTGTTGATGAAACACAGAAATTGCATCGGTATTGAATACAACACGCACCATAAGCACTTTTCTCCATGGGAGTAATGTCTCAAACTGTCTACGTTTTTATCGATTCCTGGGAGACCAGTAGTAGTTTTCGAAATACATTTGGAGGCATTCTGTAATCTGTGGACGTTCAGAGTGTTGATGAAACACAGAAATTGCATCGGTATTGAATACGACACGCACCATAAGCACTTTTCTCCATGGGAGTAATGTCTGAAACTGTCTATGCTTTTATCGATTCCTGGGAGACCAGTAGTAGTTTTCGAAATACATTTGGAGGCATTCTGTAATCTGTGGACGTTCAGAGTGTTGATGAAACACAGAAATTGCATCGGTATTGAATACAACACGCACCATAAGCACTTTTCTCCATGGGAGTAATGTCTCAAACTGTCTACGCTTTTATCGATTCCTGGGAGACCAGTAGTAGTTTTCGAAATACATTTGGAGGCATTCTGTAATCTGTGGACGTTCAGAGTGTTGATGAAACACAGAAATTGCATCGGTATTGAATACAACACGCACCATAAGCACTTTTCTCCATGGGAGTAATGTCTCAAACTGTCTACGCTTTTATCGATTCCTGGGAGACCAGTAGTAGTTTTCGAAATACACTTGGAGGCATTCTGTAATCTGTGGACGTTCAGAGTGTTGATGAAACACAGAAATTGCATCGGTATTGAATACAACACGTACCATAAGCACTTTTCTCCATGGGAGTAATGTCTCAAACTGTCTACGCTTTTATCGATTCCTGGGAGACCAGTAGTAGTTTTCTAAACACATTTGGAAACATTCTGTAATCTGTGGACGTTCAGAGTGTTGATGAAACACAGAAATTACATCGGGATTGAATACAACACGCACCATGCGCACTTTTCTCAATGGGAGTAATGTCTCAAACTGTCTACGCTTTTATCGATTCCTGGGAGACCAGTAGTAGTTTTCGAAGCACATCTGGAAGCATTCTGTAATCTGTGGACGTTCGGAGTGTTGATGAAACACAGAAATTTCATCGGGATTGAATACAACACGCACCATGCGCATTTTTCTCCATGGGAGTAATGTCTCAAAGTGCCTCCGCTTTTATCGATTCCTGGAAGACCAGTAGTAGTTTTCGAAATACATTTGGAAGCATTCTGTAATCTGTGGACGTTCAGAGTGTTGATGAAAAACAGAAATTGCATCGCGATTGAATGCAACACGCACCAGGCGCACTTTCTCCATGGGAGTAATGTCTCAAACTGTCTACGCTTTTATCGATTCCTGGGAGACCAGTAGTAGTTTTCGAAATACATTTGGAGGCATTCTGTAATCTGTGGACGTTCAGAGTGTTGATGAAACACAGAAATTAAATCGGTATTGAATACAACACGCACCATAAGCACTTTTCTCCATGGGAGTAATGTCTGAAACTGTCTACGCTTTTATCGATTCCTGGGAGACCAGTAGTAGTTTTCTAAATACATTTGGAGGCATTCTGTAATCTGTGGACGTTCAGAGTGTTGATGAAACACAGAAATTGCATCGGTATTGAATACAACACGCACCATACGCACTTTTCTCCATGGGAGTAATGTCTCAAACTGTCTACGCTTTTATCGATTCCTGGGAGACCAGTAGTAGTTTTCTAAACACATTTGGAAACATTCTGTAATCTGTGGACGTTCAGAGTGTTGATGAAACACAGAAATTACATCGGGATTGAATACAACACGCACCATGCGCATTTTTCTCCATGGGAGTAATGTCTCAAAGTGTCTACGCTTTTATCGATTCCTGGAAGGCCAGTAGTAGTTTTCGAAACACACTTGGAGGCATTCTGTAATCTGTAGACGTTCAGAGTGTTGATAAAACACAGAAATTGCATCGGGATTGAATACAACACGCACCATGCGCACTTTTCTCCATGGGAGTAATGTCTCAAACTGTCTACGCTTTTATCGATTCCTGGGAGACCAGTAGTAGTTTTCGAAATACATTTGGAGGCATTCTGTAATCTGTGGACGTTCAGAGTGATGATGAAACACAGAAATTGCATCGGGATTGAATACAACACGCACCATGCGCACTTTTCTCCATGGGAGTAATGTCTCAAAGTGTCTACGCTTTTATCGATTCCTGGGAGACCAGTAGTAGTTTTCGAAGCACATCTGGAAGCATTCTGTAATCTGTGGACGTTCAGAGTGTTGATGAAACACAGAAATTGCATCGGGATTGAATACAACACGCACCATGCGCATTTTTCTCCATGGGAGTAATGTCTCAAAGTGTCTACGCTTTTATCGATTCCTGGAAGACCAGTAGTAGTTTTCGAAATACATTTGGAGGCATTCTGCAATCTGTGGACGTTCAGAGTGTTGATGAAAAACAGAAATTGCATCGGGATTGAATACAACACGCACCAGGCGCAGTTTCTCCATGGGAGTCATGTCTCAAACTGTCTACGCTTTCATCGATTCCTGGGAGACCAGTAGTAGTTTTCGAAATACATTTGGAGGCATTCTGTAATCTGTGGACCTTCAGAGTGTTAATGAAACACAGAAATTGCATCGGTATTGAATACAACACGCACCACGAGCACTTTTCTCCATGGGAGTAATGTCTCAAACTGTCTACGCTTTTATCGATTCCTGGGAGACCAGTAGTAGTTTTCTAAACACATTTGGAAACATTCTGTAATCTGTGGACGTTCAGAGTGTTGATGAAACACAGAAATTACATCGGGATTGAATACAACACGCACCATGCGCATTTTTCTCCATGGGAGTAATGTCTCAAAGTGTCTACGCTTTTATCGATTCCTGGGAGACCAGTAGTAGTTTTCGAAATACATTTGGAGGCATTCTGTAATCTGTGGACGTTCAGAGTGTTGATGAAACACAGAAATTGCATCGGTATTGAATACAACACGCACCATAAGCACTTTTCTCCATGGGAGTAATGTCTCAAACTGTCTACGCTTTTATCGATTCCTGGGAGACCAGTAGTAGTTTTCTAAACACATTTGGAAACATTCTGTAATCTGTAGACGTTCAGAGTGTTGATGAAACACAGAAATTGCATCGGTATTGAATACAACACGCACCACGAGCCCTTTTCTCCATGGGAGTAATGTCTCAAACTGTCTACGCTTTTATCGATTCCTGGGAGACCAGTAGTAGTTTTCGAAACACAATTGGAGGCATTCTGAAATCTGTGGACGTTCAGAGTGTTGATGAAACACAGAAATTGCATCGGTATTGAGTACAACACGCACCATGCGCATTTTTATCCATGGGAGTAATGTCTCAAAGTGTATACGCTTTTATCGATTCCTGGAAGACCAGTAGTAGTTTTCGAAACACACTTGGAGGCATTCTGTAATCTGTAGACGTTCAGAGTGTTGATGAAACACAGAAATTGCATCGGGATTGAATACAACACGCACCATGCGCACTTTTCTCCATGGGAGTAATGTCTCAAACTGTCTACGCTTTTATCGATTCCTGGGAGACCAGTAGTGGTTTTCGAAATACATTTTGAGGCATTCTGTAATCTGTGGACGTTCAGAGTGTTGATGAAACACAGAAATTGCATCGGTATTGAATACAACACGCACCACGAGCACTTTTCTCCATGGGAGTAAGGTCTCAAACTGTCTACGCTTTTATCGATTATTGGGAGACCAGTAGTAGTTTTCGAAATACATTTGGAGGCATTCTGTAATCTGTGGACGTTCAGATTGATGATGATACACAGAAATTGCATCGGGATTGAATACAACACGCACCATGCGCACTTTTCTCCATGGGAGTAATGTCTCAAACTGTCTACGCTTTTATCGATTCCTGGGAGACCAGTAGTAGTTTTCGAAACACAATTGGAGGCATTCTGTAATCTGTAGACGTTCAGAGTGTTGATGAAACAGAGAAATTGCATCGGTATTGAATACAACACGCACCATGCGCACTTTTCTCCATGTGAGTAGTGTCTCAAACTGTCTACGCTTTTATCGATTCCTGGGAGACCAGTAGTAGTTTTCTAAACACATTTGGAAGCATTCTGTAATCTGTGGACGTTCAGAGTGTTGATGAAACACAGAAATTACATCGGGATTGAATACAACACGCACCATGCGCATTTTTCTCCATGGGAGTAATGTCTCAAAGTGTCTACGCCTTTATCGATTCACAGAAGACCAGTAGTAGTTTTCGAAACACACTTGGAGGCATTCTGTAATCTGTAGACGTTCAGAGTGTTGATAAAACACAGAAATTGCATCGGGATTGAATACAACACGCACCATGCGCACTTTTCTCCATGGGAGTAATGTCTCAAAGTGTCTACGCTTTTATCGATTCCTGGGAGACCAGTAGTAGTTTTCGAAATACATTTGGAGGCATTCTGTAATCTGTGGACGTTCAGAGTGTTGATGAAACACAGAAATTGCATCGGGATTGAATACAACAGGCACCATGAGCATTTTTCTCCATGGGAGTAATTTCTCAAAGTGTCTACGCTTTTATCGATTCCTGGAAGACCAGTAATAGTTTTCGAAATACATTTGGAGGCATTCTGTAATCTGTGGACGTTCAGAGTGTTGATGAAAAACCGAAATTTCATCGGGATTGAATACAACACGCACCAGGCGCAGTTTCTCCATGGGAGTAATGTCTCAAACTGTCTACGCTTTTATCGATTCCTGGGAGACCAGTAGTAGTTTTCGAGATACATTTGGAGGCATTCTGTAATCTGTGGACGTTCAGAGTGTTGATGAAACACAGAAATTGCATCGGTATTGAATACAACACGCACCACGAGCACTTTCCTCCATGGGAGTAATGTCTCAAACTGTCTACGATTTTATCGATTCCTGGGAGACCAGTAGTAGTTTTCGAAATACATTTGGAGGCATTCTGTAATCTGTGGACGTTCAGAGTGTTGATGAAACACAGAAATTGCATCGGTATTGAATACAACACGCACCATAAGCACTTTTCTCCATGGGAGTAATGTCTCAAACTTTCTACGCTTTTATCGATTCCTAGGAGAATAGTAGTAGTTTTCGAAATACATTTGGAGGCATTCTGTAATCTGTGGACGTTCAGAGTGTTGATGAAACACAGAAATTGCATCGGTATTGAATACAACACGCACCATAAGCACTTTTCTCCATGGGAGTAATGTCTCAAACTGTCTACGCTTTTATCGATTCCTGGGAGACCAGTAGTAGTTTTCTAAACACATTTGGAAACATTCTGTAATCTGTGGACGTTCAGAGTGTTGATGAAACACAGAAATTACATCGGGATTGAATACAACACGCACCATGCGCATTTTTCTCCATGGGAGTAATGTCTCAAAGTGACTACGCTTTTATCGATTCCTGGGAGACCAGTAGTAGTTTTCGAAATACATTTGGAGGCATTCTGTAATCTGTGGACGTTCAGAGTGTTGATGAAACACAGAAATTGCATCGGTATTGAATACAACACGCACCATAAGCACTTTTCTCCATGGGAGTAATGTCTCAAACTGTCTACGTTTTTATCGATTCCTGGGAGACCAGTAGTAGTTTTCGTAATACATTTGGAGGCATTCTGTAATCTGTGGACGTTCAGGGTGTTGATGAAACACAGAAATTGCATCGGTATTGAATACGACACGCACCATAAGCACTTTTCTCCATGGGAGTAATGTCTCAAACTGTCTACGCTTTTATCGATTCCTGGGAGATCAGTAGTAGTTTTCGAAATACATTTTGAGGCATTCTGTAATCTGTGGCCGTTCAGAGTGTTGATGAAACACAGAAATTGCATCGGTATTGAATACAACACGCACCATAAGCACTTTTCTCCATGGGAGTAATGTCTCAAACTGTCTACGCTTTTATCGATTCCTGGGAGACCAGTAGTAGTTTTCGAAATACATTTGGAGGCATTCTGTAATCTGTGGACGTTCAGAGTGTTGATGAAACACAGAAATTGCATCGGTATTGAATACAACACGCACCAGGCGCACTTTCTCCATGGGAGTAATGTCTCAAACTGTCTACGCTTTTATCGATTCCTGGGAGACCAGTAGTAGTTTTCGAAATACATTTGGAGGCATTCTGTAATCTGTGGACGTTCAGAGTGTTGATGAAACACAGAAATTGCATCGGTATTGAATACAACACGCACCATAAGCACTTTTCTCCATGGGAGTAATGTCTCAAACTGTCTACGCTTTTATCGATTCCTGGGAGACCAGTAGTAGTTTTATAAACACATTTGGAAACATTCTGTAATCTGTGGACGGTCAGAGTGTTGATGAAACACAGAAATTACATCGGGATTGAATACAACACGCACCATGCGCACTTTTCTCCATGGGAGTAATGTCTCAAACTGTCTACGCTTTTATCGATTCCTGGGAGACCAGTAGTAGTTTTCGAAGCACATCTGGAAGCATTCTGTAATCTGTGGACGTTCAGAGTGTTGATGAAACACAGAAATTGCATCGGGATTGAATACAACACGCACCATGCGCATTTTTCTCCATGGGAGTAATGTCTCAAAGTGTCTACGCTTTTATCGATTCCTGGAAGACCAGTAGTAGTTTTCGAAATACATTTGGAGGCATTCTGTAATCTGTGGACGTTCAGAGTGTCGATGAAAAACAAAAATTGCATCGCGATTGAATGCAACACGCACCAGGCGCACTTTCTCCATGGGAGTAATGTCTCAAACTGTCTACGCTTTTATCGATTCCTGGGAGACCAGTAGTAGTTTTCGAAATACATTTGGAGGCATTCTGTAATCTGTGGACGTTCAGAGTGTTGATGAAACACAGAAATTGCATCGGTATTGAATACGACACGCACCATAAGCACTTTTCTCCATGGGAGTAATGTCTCAAACTGTCTACGCTTTTATCGATTCCTGGGAGACCAGTAGTAGTTTTCGAAATACATTTGGAGGCATTCTGTAATCTGTGGACGTTCAGAGTGTTGATGAAACACAGAAATTGCATCGGTATTGAATACAACACGCACCATAAGCACTTTTCTCCATGGGAGTAATGTCTCAAACTGTCTACGCTTTTATCGATTCCTGGGAGACCAGTAGTAGTTTTCGAAATACATTTGGAGGCATTCTGTAATCTGTGGACGTTCAGATTGATGATGATACACAGAAATTGCATCGGGATTGAATACAACACGCACCATGCGCACTTTTCTCCATGGGAGTAATGTCTCAAACTGTCTACGCTTTTATCGATTCCTGGGAGACCAGTAGTAGTTTTCGAAACACAATTGGAGGCATTCTGTAATCTGTAGACGTTCAGAGTGTTGATGAAACAGAGAAATTGCATCGGTATTGAATACAACACGCACCATGCGCACTTTTCTCCATGTGAGTAGTGTCTCAAACTGTCTACGCTTTTATCGATTCCTGGGAGACCAGTAGTAGTTTTCTAAACACATTTGGAAGCATTCTGTAATCTGTGGACGTTCAGAGTGTTGATGAAACACAGAAATTACATCGGGATTGAATACAACACGCACCATGCGCATTTTTCTCCATGGGAGTAATGTCTCAAAGTGTCTACGCCTTTATCGATTCACAGAAGACCAGTAGTAGTTTTCGAAACACACTTGGAGGCATTCTGTAATCTGTAGACGTTCAGAGTGTTGATAAAACACAGAAATTGCATCGGGATTGAATACAACACGCACCATGCGCACTTTTCTCCATGGGAGTAATGTCTCAAAGTGTCTACGCTTTTATCGATTCCTGGGAGACCAGTAGTAGTTTTCGAAATACATTTGGAGGCATTCTGTAATCTGTGGACGTTCAGAGTGTTGATGAAACACAGAAATTGCATCGGGATTGAATACAACAGGCACCATGAGCATTTTTCTCCATGGGAGTAATTTCTCAAAGTGTCTACGCTTTTATCGATTCCTGGAAGACCAGTAATAGTTTTCGAAATACATTTGGAGGCATTCTGTAATCTGTGGACGTTCAGAGTGTTGATGAAAAACCGAAATTTCATCGGGATTGAATACAACACGCACCAGGCGCAGTTTCTCCATGGGAGTAATGTCTCAAACTGTCTACGCTTTTATCGATTCCTGGGAGACCAGTAGTAGTTTTCGAGATACATTTGGAGGCATTCTGTAATCTGTGGACGTTCAGAGTGTTGATGAAACACAGAAATTGCATCGGTATTGAATACAACACGCACCACGAGCACTTTCCTCCATGGGAGTAATGTCTCAAACTGTCTACGATTTTATCGATTCCTGGGAGACCAGTAGTAGTTTTCGAAATACATTTGGAGGCATTCTGTAATCTGTGGACGTTCAGAGTGTTGATGAAACACAGAAATTGCATCGGTATTGAATACAACACGCACCATAAGCACTTTTCTCCATGGGAGTAATGTCTCAAACTTTCTACGCTTTTATCGATTCCTAGGAGAATAGTAGTAGTTTTCGAAATACATTTGGAGGCATTCTGTAATCTGTGGACGTTCAGAGTGTTGATGAAACACAGAAATTGCATCGGTATTGAATACAACACGCACCATAAGCACTTTTCTCCATGGGAGTAATGTCTCAAACTGTCTACGCTTTTATCGATTCCTGGGAGACCAGTAGTAGTTTTCTAAACACATTTGGAAACATTCTGTAATCTGTGGACGTTCAGAGTGTTGATGAAACACAGAAATTACATCGGGATTGAATACAACACGCACCATGCGCATTTTTCTCCATGGGAGTAATGTCTCAAAGTGACTACGCTTTTATCGATTCCTGGGAGACCAGTAGTAGTTTTCGAAATACATTTGGAGGCATTCTGTAATCTGTGGACGTTCAGAGTGTTGATGAAACACAGAAATTGCATCGGTATTGAATACAACACGCACCATAAGCACTTTTCTCCATGGGAGTAATGTCTCAAACTGTCTACGTTTTTATCGATTCCTGGGAGACCAGTAGTAGTTTTCGTAATACATTTGGAGGCATTCTGTAATCTGTGGACGTTCAGGGTGTTGATGAAACACAGAAATTGCATCGGTATTGAATACGACACGCACCATAAGCACTTTTCTCCATGGGAGTAATGTCTCAAACTGTCTACGCTTTTATCGATTCCTGGGAGATCAGTAGTAGTTTTCGAAATACATTTTGAGGCATTCTGTAATCTGTGGCCGTTCAGAGTGTTGATGAAACACAGAAATTGCATCGGTATTGAATACAACACGCACCATAAGCACTTTTCTCCATGGGAGTAATGTCTCAAACTGTCTACGCTTTTATCGATTCCTGGGAGACCAGTAGTAGTTTTCGAAATACATTTGGAGGCATTCTGTAATCTGTGGACGTTCAGAGTGTTGATGAAACACAGAAATTGCATCGGTATTGAATACAACACGCACCAGGCGCACTTTCTCCATGGGAGTAATGTCTCAAACTGTCTACGCTTTTATCGATTCCTGGGAGACCAGTAGTAGTTTTCGAAATACATTTGGAGGCATTCTGTAATCTGTGGACGTTCAGAGTGTTGATGAAACACAGAAATTGCATCGGTATTGAATACAACACGCACCATAAGCACTTTTCTCCATGGGAGTAATGTCTCAAACTGTCTACGCTTTTATCGATTCCTGGGAGACCAGTAGTAGTTTTATAAACACATTTGGAAACATTCTGTAATCTGTGGACGGTCAGAGTGTTGATGAAACACAGAAATTACATCGGGATTGAATACAACACGCACCATGCGCACTTTTCTCCATGGGAGTAATGTCTCAAACTGTCTACGCTTTTATCGATTCCTGGGAGACCAGTAGTAGTTTTCGAAGCACATCTGGAAGCATTCTGTAATCTGTGGACGTTCAGAGTGTTGATGAAACACAGAAATTGCATCGGGATTGAATACAACACGCACCATGCGCATTTTTCTCCATGGGAGTAATGTCTCAAAGTGTCTACGCTTTTATCGATTCCTGGAAGACCAGTAGTAGTTTTCGAAATACATTTGGAGGCATTCTGTAATCTGTGGACGTTCAGAGTGTCGATGAAAAACAAAAATTGCATCGCGATTGAATGCAACACGCACCAGGCGCACTTTCTCCATGGGAGTAATGTCTCAAACTGTCTACGCTTTTATCGATTCCTGGGAGACCAGTAGTAGTTTTCGAAATACATTTGGAGGCATTCTGTAATCTGTGGACGTTCAGAGTGTTGATGAAACACAGAAATTGCATCGGTATTGAATACGACACGCACCATAAGCACTTTTCTCCATGGGAGTAATGTCTCAAACTGTCTACGCTTTTATCGATTCCTGGGAGACCAGTAGTAGTTTTCGAAATACATTTGGAGGCATTCTGTAATCTGTGGACGTTCAGAGTGTTGATGAAACACAGAAATTGCATCGGTATTGAATACAACACGCACCATAAGCACTTTTCTCCATGGGAGTAATGTCTCAAACTGTCTACGCTTTTATCGATTCCTGGGAGACCAGTAGTAGTTTTCTAAACACATTTGGAAACATTCTGTAATCTGTGGACGTTCAGAGTGTTGATGAAACACAGAAATTGCATCGGTATTGAATACAACACGCACCACGAGCACTTTCCTCCATGGGAGTAATGTCTCAAACTGTCTACGCTTTTATCGATTCCTGGGAGACCAGTAGTAGTTTTCGAAATACATTTGGAGGCATTCTGTAATCTGTGGATGTTCAGAGTGTTGATGAAACACAGAAATTGCATCGGTATTGAATACAACACGCACCATAAGCACTTTTCTCCATAGGAGTAATGTCTCAAACTGTCTACGATTTTATCGATTCCTAGGAGAATAGTAGTAGTTTTCGAAATACATTTGGAGGCATTCTGTAATCTGTGGACGTTCAGAGTGTTGATGAAACACAGAAATTGCATCGGTATTGAATACAACACGCACCATAAGCACTTTTCTCCATGGGAGTAATGTCTCAAACTGTCTACGCTTTTATCGATTCCTGGGAGACCAGTAGTAGTTTTCTAAACACATTTGGAAACATTCAGTAATCTGTGGACGTTCAGAGTGTTGATGAAACACAGAAATTACATCGGGATTGAATACAACACGCACCATGCGCATTTTTCTCCATGGGAGTAATGTCTCAAAGTGACTACGCTTTTATCGATTCAAGGGAGACCAGTAGTAGTTTTCGAAATACATTTGGAGGCATTCTGTAATCTGTGGACGTTCAGAGTGTTGATGAAACACAGAAATTGCATCGGTATTGAATACAACACGCACCATAAGCACTTTTCTCCATGGGAGTAATGTCTCAAACTGTCTACGTTTTTATCGATTCCTGGGAGACCAGTAGTAGTTTTCGAAATACATTTGGAGGCATTCTGTAAACTGTGGACGTTCAGAGTGTTGATGAAACACAGAAATTGCATCGGTATTGAATACGACACGCACCATAAGCACTTTTCTCCATGGGAGTAATGTCTCAAACTGTCTACGCTTTTATCGATTCCTGGGAGACCAGTAGTAGTTTTCGAAATACATTTGGAGGCATTCTGTAATCTGTGGACGTTCAGAGTGTTGATGAAACACAGAAATTGCATCGGTATTGAATACAACACGCACCATAAGCACTTTTCTCCATGGGAGTAATGTATCAAACTGTCTACGCTTTTATCGATTCCTGGGAGACCAGTAGTAGTTTTCGAAATACACTTGGAGGCATTCTGTAATCTGTGGACGTTCAGAGTGTTGATGAAACACAGAAATTGCATCGGTATTGAATACAACACGCACCATAAGCACTTTTCTCCATGGGAGTAATGTCTCAAACTGTCTACGCTTTTATCGATTCCTGGGAGACCAGTAGTAGTTTTCTAAACACATTTGGAAACATTCTGTAATTTGTGGACGTTCAGAGTGTTGATGAAACACAGAAATTACATCGGGATTGAATACAACACGCACCATGCGCATTTTTCTCCATGGGAGTAATGTCTCAAAGTGACTACGCTTTTATCGATTCAAGGGAGACCAGTAGTAGTTTTCGAAATACATTTGGAGGCATTCTGTAATCTGTGGACGTTCAGAGTGTTGATGAAACACAGAAATTGCATCGGTATTGAATACAACACGCACCATAAGCACTTTTCTCCATGGGAGTAATGTCTCAAACTGTCTACGTTTTTATCGATTCCTGGGAGACCAGTAGTAGTTTTCGAAATACATTTGGAGGCATTCTGTAATCTGTGGACGTTCAGAGTGTTGATGAAACACAGAAATTGCATCGGTATTGAATACGACACGCACCATAAGCACTTTTCTCCATGGGAGTAATGTCTCAAACTGTCTACGCTTTTATCGATTCCTGGGAGACCAGTAGTAGTTTTCGAAATACATTTGGAGGCATTCTGTAATCTGTGGACGTTCAGAGTGTTGATGAAACACAGAAATTGCATCGGTATTGAATACAACACGCACCATAAGCACTTTTCTCCATGGGAGTAATGTCTCAAACTGTCTACGCTTTTATCGATTCCTGGGAGACCAGTAGTAGTTTTCGAAATACATTTGGAGGCATTCTGTAATCTGTGGACGTTCAGAGTGTTGATGAAACACAGAAATTGCATCGGTATTGAATACAACACGCACCATAAGCACTTTTCTCCATGGGAGTAATGTCTCAAACTGTCTACGCTTTTATCGATTCCTAGGAGACCAGTAGTAGTTTTCGAAATACACTTGGAGGCATTCTGTAATCTGTGGACGTTCAGAGTGTTGATGA
The DNA here is from genome assembly GCF_023897955.1 of Schistocerca gregaria. NCBI lineage: Eukaryota > Metazoa > Arthropoda > Insecta > Orthoptera > Acrididae > Schistocerca > Schistocerca gregaria. The sequence goes on from NW_026061730.1 coordinate 7,576,867, forward strand.
AACACAGAAATTGCATCGGTATTGAATACAACACGCACCATAAGCACTTTTCTCCATGGGAGTAATGTCTCAAACTGTCTACGCTTTTATCGATTCCTGGGAGACCAGTAGTAGTTTTCTAAACACATTTGGAAACATTATGTAGTCTGTGGACGTTCAGAGTGTTGATGAAACACAGAAATTACATCGGGATTGAATACAACACGCACCATGCGCACTTTTCTCAATGGGAGTAATGTCTCAAACTGTCTACGCTTTTATCGATTCCTGGGAGACCAGTAGTAGTTTTCGAAGCACATCTGGAAGCATTCTGTAATCTGTGGACGTTCGGAGTGTTGATGAAACACAGAAATTGCATCGGGATTGAATACAACACGCACCATGCGCATTTTTCTCCATGGGAGTAATGTCTCAAAGTGCTACGCTTTTATCGATTCCTGGAAGACCAGTAGTAGTTTTCGAAATACATTTGGAAGCATTCTGTAATCTGTGGACGTTCAGAGTGTTGATGAAAAACAGAAATTGCATCGCGATTGAATGCAACACGCACCAGGCGCACTTTCTCCATGGGAGTAATGTCTCAAACTGTCTACGCTTTTATCGATTCCTGGGAGACCAGTAGTAGTTTTCGAAATACATTTGGAGGCATTCTGTAATCTGTGGACGTTCAGAGTGTTGATGAAACACAGAAATTGCATCGGTATTGAATACAACACGCATCATAAGCACTTTTCTCCATGGGAGTAATGTCTGAAACTGTCTACGCTTTTATCGATTCCTGGGAGACCAGTAGTAGTTTTCGAAATACATTTGGAGCCATTCTGTAATCTGTGGACGTTCGGAGTGTTGATGAAACACAGAAATTGCATCGGTATTGAATACAACACGCACCATAAGCACTTTTCTCCATGGGAGTAATGTCTCAAACTGTCTACGCTTTTATCGATTCCTGGGAGACCAGTAGTAGTTTTTTAAACACATTTGGAAACATTCTGTAATCTGTGGACGTTCAGAGTGTTGATGAAACACAGAAATTACATCGGGATTGAATACAACACGCACCATGCGCATTTTTCTGCATTGGGAGTAATGTGTCAAAGTGTCTACGCTTTTATCGATTCCTGGGAGACCAGTAGTAGTTTTCTAAACACATTTGGAAGCATTCTGTAATCTGTGGACGTTCAGAGTGTTGATGAAACACAGAAATTACATCGGGATTGAATACAACACGCACCATGCGCACTTTTCTGCATTGGGAGTAATGTCTCAAACTGTCTACGCTTTTATCGATTCCTGGAAGACCAGTAGTAGTTTTCGAAATACATTTGGAAGCATTCTGTAATCTGTGGACGTTCAGAGTGTTGATGAAAAACAGAAATTGCATCGCGATTGAATGCAACACGCACCAGGCGCACTTTCTCCATGGGAGTAATGTCTCAAACTGTCTACGCTTTTATCGATTCCTGGGAGACCAGTAGTAGTTTTTTAAACACATTTGGAAACATTCTGTAATCTGTGGACGTTCAGAGTGTTGATGAAACACAGAAATTACATCGGGATTGAATACAACACGCACCATGCGCATTTTTCTGCATTGGGAGTAATGTGTCAAAGTGTCTACGCTTTTATCGATTCCTGGGAGACCAGTAGTAGTTTTCTAAACACATTTGGAAGCATTCTGTAATCTGTGGACGTTCAGAGTGTTGATGAAACACAGAAATTACATCGGTATTGAATACAACACGCACCATAAGCACTTTTCTCCATGGGAGTAATGTCTCAAACTGTCTACGCTTTTATCGATTCCTGGGAGACCAGTAGTAGTTTTTTAAACACATTTGGAAACATTCTGTAATCTGTGGACGTTCAGAGTGATGATGAAACACAGAAATTGCATCGGGATTGAATACAACACGCACCATGCGCATTTTTCTCCATGGGAGTAATGTCTCAAAGTGCCTACGCTTTTATCGATTCCTGGAAGACCAGTAGTAGTTTTCGAAATACATTTGGAAGCATTCTGTAATCTGTGGACGTTCAGTGTGTTGATGAAAAACAGAAATTGCATCGCGATTGAATGCAACACGCACCAGGCGCACTTTCTCCATGGGAGTAATGTCTCAAACTGTCTACGCTTTTATCGATTCCTGGGAGACCAGTAGTAGTTTTCGAAATACATTTGGAGGCATTCTGTAATCTGTGGACGTTCAGAGTGTTGATGAAACACAGAAATTGCATCGGTATTGAATACAACACGCACCATAAGCACTTTTCTCCATGGGAGTAATGTCTGAAACTGTCTACGCTTTTATCGATTCCTGGGAGACCAGTAGTAGTTTTCGAAATACATTTGGAGGCATTCTGTAATCTGTGGACGTTCAGAGTGTTGATGAAACACAGAAATTGCATCGGTATTGAATACAACACGAACCATAAGCACTTTCTCCATGGGAGTAATGTCTCAAACTGTCTACGCTTTTATCGATTCCTGGGAGACCAGTAGTAGTTTTCTAAACACATTTGGAAACATTCTGTAATCTGTCTACGTTCAGAGTGTTGATGAAACACAGAAATTACATCGGGATTGAATACAACACGCACCATGCGCATTTTTCTGCATGGGAGTAATGTGTCAAAGTGTCTACGCTTTTATCGATTCCTGGGAGACCAGTAGTAGTTTTCTAAACACATTTGGAAGCATTCTGTAATCTGTGGACGTTCAGAGTGTTGATGAAACACAGAAATTACATCGGGATTGAATACAACACGCACCATGCGCATTTTTCTCCATGGGAGTAATGTCTCAAAGTGACTACGCTTTTATCGATTCCTGGAAGGCCAGTAGTAGTTTTCGAAACACACTTGGAGGCATTCTGTAATCTGTAGACGTTCAGAGTGTTGATAAAACACAGAAATTGCATCGGGATTGAATACAACACGCACCATGCGCACTTGTCTCCATGGGAGTAATGTCTCAAACTGTCTACGCTTTTATCGATTCCTGGGAGACCAGTAGTAGTTTTCGAAATACATTTGGAGGCATTCTGTAATCTGTGGACGTTCAGAGTGATGATGAAACACAGAAATTGCATCGGTATTGAATACAACACGCACCATGCGCACTTTTCTCCATGGGAGTAATGTCTCAAAGTGTCTACGCTTTTATCGATTCCTGGGAGACCAGTAGTAGTTTTCGAAGCACATCTGGAAGCATTCTGTAATCTGTGGACGTTCAGAGTGTTGATGAAACACAGAAATTGCATCGGGATTGAATACAACACGCACCATGCGCATTTTTCTCCATGGGAGTAATGTCTCAAAGTGTCTACGCTTTTATCGATTCCTGGAAGACCAGTAGTAGTTTTCGAAATACATTTGGAGGCATTCTGTAATCTGTGGACGTTCAGAGTGTTGATGAAAAACATAAATTGCATCGGGATTGAATACAACACGCACCAGGCGCAGTTTCTCCATGGGAGTAATGTCTCAAACTGTCTACGCTTTTATCGATTCCTGGGAGACCAGTAGTAGTTTTCGAAATACATTTGGAGGCATTCTGTAATCTGTGGACCTTCAGAGTGTTAATGAAACACAGAAATTGCATCGGTATTGAATACAACACGCACCACGAGCACTTTTCTCCATGGGAGTAATGTCTCAAACTGTCTACGCTTTTATCGATTCCTGGGAGACCAGTAGTAGTTTTCGAAATACATTTGGAGGCATTCTGTAATCTGTGGACCTTCAGAATGTTAATGAAACACAGAAATTGCATCGGTATTGAATACAACACGCACCACGAGCACTTTTCTCCATGGGAGTAATGTCTCAAACTGTCTACGCTTTTATCGATTCCTGGGAGACCAGTAGTAGTTTTCGAAATACATTTGGAGGCATTCTGCAATCTGTGGACGTTCAGAGTGTTGATGAAAAACAGAAATTGCATCGGGATTGAATACAACACGCACCAGGCGCAGTTTCTCCATGGGAGTAATGTCTCAAACTGTCTACGCTTTTATCGATTCCTGGGAGACCAGTAGTAGTTTTCGAAATACATTTGGAAGCATTCTGTAATCTGTGGACGTTCAGAGTGTTGATGAAAAACAGAAATTGCATCGCGATTGAATGCAACACGCACCAGGCGCACTTTCTCCATGGGAGTAATGTCTCAAACTGTCTACGGTTTATCGATTCCTGGGAGACCAGTAGTAGTTTTCGAAATACATTTGGAGGCATTCTGTAATCTGTGGACGTTCAGAGTGTTGATGAAACACAGAAATTGCATCGGTATTGAATACAACACGCACCATAAGCACTTTTCTCCATGGGAGTAATGTCTGAAACTGTCTACGCTTTTATCGATTCCTGGGAGACCAGTAGTAGTTTTCGAAATACACTTGGAGGCATTCTGTAATCTGTGGACGTTCAGAGTGTTGATGAAACACAGAAATTGCATCGGTATTGAATACAACACGCACCATAAGCACTTTTCTCCATGGGAGTAATGTCTCAAACTGTCTACGCTTTTATCGATTCCTGGGAGACCAGTAGTAGTTTTTTAAACACATTTGGAAACATTCTGTAATCTGTGGACGTTCAGAGTGTTGATGAAACACAGAAATTACATCGGGATTGAATACAACACGCACCATGCGCATTTTTCTGCATGGGAGTAATGTGTCAAAGTGTCTACGCTTTTATCGATTCCTGGGAGACCAGTAGTAGTTTTCTAAACACATTTGGAAGCATTCTGTAATCTGTGGACGTTCAGAGTGTTGATGAAACACAGAAATTACATCGGGATTGAATACAACACGCACCATGCGCATTTTTCTCCATGGGAGTAATGTCTCAAACTGTCTACGCTTTTATCGATTCCTGGAAGGCCAGTAGTAGTTTTCGAAACACACTTGGAGGCATTCTGTAATCTGTAGACGTTCAGAGTGTTGATAAAACACAGAAATTGCATCGGGATTGAATACAACACGCACCATGCGCACTTTTCTCCATGGGAGTAATGTCTCAGACTGTCTACGCTTTTATCGATTCCTGGGAGACCAGTAGTAGTTTTCGAAATACATTTGGAGGCATTCTGTAATCTGTGGACGTTCAGAGTGATGATGAAACACAGAAATTGCATCGGGATTGAATACAACACGCACCATGCGCATTTTTCTCCATGGGAGTAATGTCTCAAAGTGCCTACGCTTTTATCGATTCCTGGAAGACCAGTAGTAGTTTTCGAAATACATTTGGAAGCATTCTGTAATCTGTGGACGTTCAGAGTGTTGATGAAAAACAGAAATTGCATCGCGATTGAATGCAACACGCACCAGGCGCACTTTCTCCATGGGAGTAATGTCTCAAACTGTCTACGCTTTTATCGATTCCTGGGAGACCAGTAGTAGTTTTCGAAATACATTTGGAGGCATTCTGTAATCTGTGGACGTTCAGAGTGTTGATGAAACACAGAAATTGCATCGGTATTGAATGCAACACGCACCATAAGCACTTTTCTCCATGGGAGTAATGTCTGAAACTGTCTACGCTTTTATTGATTCCTGGGAGACCAGTAGTAGTTTTCGAAATACATTTGGAGGCATTCTGTAATCTGTGGACGTTCAGAGTGTTGATGAAACACAGAAATTGCATCGGTATTGAATACAACACGAACCATAAGCACTTTCTCCATGGGAGTAATGTCTCAAACTGTCTACGCTTTTATCGATTCCTGGGAGACCAGTAGTAGTTTTCTAAACACATTTGGAAACATTCTGTAATCTGTGGACGTTCAGAGTGTTGATGAAACACAGAAATTACATCGGGATTGAATACAACACGCACCATGCGCATTTTTCTGCATGGGAGTAATGTGTCAAAGTGTCTACGCTTTTATCGATTCCTGGGAGACCAGTAGTAGTTTTCTAAACACATTTGGAAGCATTCTGTAATCTGTGGACGTTCAGAGTGTTGATGAAACACAGAAATTACATCGGGATTGAATACAACACGCACCATGCTCATTTTTCTCCATGGGAGTAATGTCTCAAAGTGACTACGCTTTTATCGATTCCTGGAAGGCCAGTAGTAGTTTTCGAAACACACTTGGAGGCATTCTGTAATCTGTAGACGTTCACAGTGTTGATAAAACACAGAAATTGCATCGGGATTGAATACAACACGCACCATGCGCACTTTTCTCCATGGGAGTAATGTCTCAAACTGTCTACGCTTTTATCGATTCCTGGGAGACCAGTAGTAGTTTTCGAAATACATTTGGAGGCATTCTGTAATCTGTGGACGTTCAGAGTGATGATGAAACACAGAAATTGCATCGGGATTGAATACAACACGCACCATGCGCACTTTTCACCATGGGAGTAATGTCTCAAAGTGTCTACGCTTTTATCGATTCCTGGGAGACCAGTAGTAGTTTTCGAAGCACATCTGGAAGCATTCTGTAATCTGTGGACGTTCAGAGTGTTGATGAAACACAGAAATTGCATCGGGATTGAATACAACACGCACCATGCGCATTTTTCTCCATGGGAGTAATGTCTCAAAGTGTCTACGCTTTTATCGATTCCTGGAAGACCAGTAGTAGTTTTCGAAATACATTTGGAGGCATTCTGCAATCTGTGGACGTTCAGAGTGTTGATGAAAAACATAAATTGCATCGGGATTGAATACAACACGCACCAGGCGCAGTTTCTCCATGGGAGTAATGTCTCAAACTGTCTACGCTTTTATCGATTCCTGGGAGACCAGTAGTAGTTTTCGAAATACATTTGGAGGCATTCTGTAATCTGTGGACCTTCAGAGTGTTAATGAAACACAGAAATCTCATCGGTATTGAATACAACACGCACCACGAGCACTTTTCTCCATGGGAGTAATGTCTCAAACTGTCTACGCTTTTATCGATTCCTGGGAGACCAGTAGTAGTTTTCGAAATACATTTGGAGGCATTCTGTAATCTGTGGACCTTCAGAATGTTAATGAAACACAGAAATTGCATCGGTATTGAATACAACACGCACCACGAGCACTTTTCTCCATGGGAGTAATGTCTCAAACTGCCTACGCTTTTATCGATTCCTGGGAGACCAGTAGTAGTTTTCGAAATACATTTGGAGGCATTCTGCAATCTGTGGACGTTCAGAGTGTTGATGAAAAACAGAAATTGCATCGGGATTGAATACAACACGCACCAGGCGCAGTTTCTCCATGGGAGTAATGTCTCAAACTGTCTACGCTTTTATCGATTCCTGGGAGACCAGTAGTAGTTTTCGAAATACATTTGGAAGCATTCTGTAATCTGTGGACGTTCAGAGTGTTGATGAAAAACAGAAATTGCATCGCGATTGAATGCAACACGCACCAGGCGCACTTTTTCCATGGGAGTAATGTCTCAAACTGTCTACGGTTTATCGATTCCTGGGAGACCAGTAGTAGTTTTCGAAATACATTTGGAGGCATTCTGTAATCTGTGGACGTTCAGAGTGTTGATGAAACACAGAAATTGCATCGGTATTGAATACAACACGCACCATAAGCACTTTTCTCCATGGGAGTAATGTCTGAAACTGTCTACGCTTTTATCGATTCCTGGGAGACCAGTAGTAGTTTCCGAAATACACTTGGAGGCATTCTGTAATCTGTGGACGTTCAGAGTGTTGATGAAACACAGAAATTGCATCGGTATTGAATACAACACGCACCATAAGCACTTTTCTCCATGGGAGTAATGTCTCAAACTGTCTACGCTTTTATCGATTCCTGGGAGACCAGTAGTAGTTTTTTAAACACATTTGGAAACATTCTGTAATCTGTGGACGTTCAGAGTGTTGATGAAACACAGAAATTACATCGGGATTGAATACAACACGCACCATGCGCATTTTTCTGCATGGGAGTAATGTGTCAAAGTGTCTACGCTTTTATCGATTCCTGGGAGACCAGTAGTAGTTTTCTAAACACATTTGGAAGCATTCTGTAATCTGTGGACGTTCAGAGTGTTGATGAAACACAGAAATTACATCGGGATTGAATACAACACGCACCATGCGCATTTTTCACCATGGGAGTAATGTCTCAAACTGTCTACGCTTTTATCGATTCCTGGAAGGCCAGTAGTAGTTTTCGAAACACACTTGGAGGCATTCTGTAATCTGTAGACGTTCAGAGTGTTGATAAAACACAGAAATTGCATCGGGATTGAATACAACACGCACCATGCGCACTTTTCTCCATGGGAGTAATGTCTCAGACTGTCTACGCTTTTATCGATTCCTGGGAGACCAGTAGTAGTTTTCGAAATACATTTGGAGGCATTCTGTAATCTGTGGACGTTCAGAGTGATGATGAAACACAGAAATTGCATCGGGATTGAATACAACACGCACCATGCGCACTTTTCTCCATGGGAGTAATGTCTCAAAGTGTCTACGCTTTTATCGATTCCTGGGAGACCAGTAGTAGTTTTCTAAGCACATCTGGAAGCTTTCTGTAATCTGTGGACGTTCAGAGTGTTGATGAAACACAGAAATTGCATCGGGATTGAATACAACACGCACCATGCGCATTTTTCTCCATGGGAGTAATGTCTCAAAGTGTCTACGCTTTTATCGATTCCTGGAAGACCAGTAGTAGTTTTCGAAATACATTTGGAGGCATTCTGCAATCTGTGGACGTTCAGAGTGTTGATGAAAAACATAAATTGCATCGGGATTGAATACAACACGCACCAGGCGCAGTTTCTCCATGGGAGTAATGTCTCAAACTGTCTACGCTTTTATCGATTCCTGGGAGACCAGTAGTAGTTTTCGAAATACATTTGGAGGCATTCTGTAATCTGTGGACCTTCAGAGTGTTAATGAAACACAGAAATTGCATCGGTATTGAATACAACACGCACCACGAGCACTTTTCTCCATGGGAGTAATGTCTCAAACTGTCTACGCTTTTATCGATTCCTGGGAGACCAGTAGTAGTTTTCGAAATACATTTGGAGGCATTCTGTAATCTGTGGACCTTCAGAATGTTAATGAAACACAGAAATTGCATCGGTATTGAATACAACACGCACCACGAGCACTTTTCTCCATGGGAGTAATGTCTCAAACTGTCTACGCTTTTATCGATTCCTGGGAGACCAGTAGTAGTTTTCGAAATACATTTGGAGGCATTCTGCAATCTGTGGACGTTCAGAGTGTTGATGAAAAACAGAAATTGCATCGGGATTGAATACAACACGCACCAGGCGCAGTTTCTCCATGGGAGTAATGTCTCAAACTGTCTACGCTTTTATCGATTCCTGGGAGACCAGTAGTAGTTTTCGAAATACATTTGGAAGCATTCTGTAATCTGTGGACGTTCAGAGTGTTGATGAAAAACAGAAATTGCATCGCGATTGAATGCAACACGCACCAGGCGCACTTTCTCCATGGGAGTAATGTCTCAAACTGTCTACGGTTTATCGATTCCTGGGAGACCAGTAGTAGTTTTCGAAATACATTTGGAGGCATTCTGTAATCTGTGGACGTTCAGAGTGTTGATGAAACACAGAAATTGCATCGGTATTGAATACAACACGCACCATAAGCACTTTTCTCCATGGCAGTAATGTCTGAAACTGTCTACGCTTTTATCGATTCCTGGGAGACCAGTAGTAGTTTTCGAAATACACTTGGAGGCATTCTGTAATCTGTGGACGTTCAGAGTGTTGATGAAACACAGAAATTGCATCGGTATTGAATACAACACGCACCATAAGCACTTTTCTCCATGGGAGTAATGTCTCAAACTGTCTACGCTTTTATCGATTCCTGGGAGACCAGTAGTAGTTTTTTAAACACATTTGGAAACATTCTGTAATCTGTGGACGTTCAGAGTGTTGATGAAACACAGAAATTACATCGGGATTGAATACAACACGCACCATGCGCATTTTTCTGCATGGGAGTAATGTGTCAAAGTGTCTACGCTTTTATCGATTCCTGGGAGACCAGTAGTAGTTTTCTAAACACATTTGGAAGCATTCTGTAATCTGTGGACGTTCAGAGTGTTGATGAAACACAGAAATTACATCGGGATTGAATACAACACGCACCATGCGCATTTTTCTCCATGGGAGTAATGTCTCAAACTGTCTACGCTTTTATCGATTCCTGGAAGGCCAGTAGTAGTTTTCGAAACACACTTGGAGGTATTCTGTAATCTGTAGACGTTCAGAGTGTTGATAAAACACAGAAATTGCATCGGGATTGAATACAACACGCACCATGCGCACTTTTCTCCATGGGAGTAATGTCTCAGACTGTCTACGCTTTTATCGATTCCTGGGAGACCAGTAGTAGTTTTCGAAATACATTTGGAGGCATTCTGTAATCTGTGGACGTTCAGAGTGATGATGAAACACAGAAATTGCATCGGGATTGAATACAACACGCACCATGCGCATTTTTCTCCATGGGAGTAATGTCTCAAAGTGCCTACGCTTTTATCGATTCCTGGAAGACCAGTAGTAGTTTTCGAAATACATTTGGAAGCATTCTGTAATCTGTGGACGTTCAGAGTGTTGATGAAAAACAGAAATTGCATCGCGATTGAATGCAACACGCACCAGGCGCACTTTCTCCATATGAGTAATGTCTCAAACTGTCTACGCTTTTATCGATTCCTGGGAGACCAGTAGTAGTTTTCGAAATACATTTGGAGGCATTCTGTAATCTGTGGACGTTCAGAGTGTTGATGAAACACAGAAATTGCATCGGTATTGAATACAACACGCACCATAAGCACTTTTCTCCATGGGAGTAATGTCTGAAACTGTCTACGCTTTTATCGATTCCTGGGAGACCAGTAGTAGTTTTCGAAATACATTTGGAGGCATTCTGTAATCTGTGGACGTTCAGAGTGTTGATGAAACACAGAAATTGCATCGGTATTGAATACAACACGCACCATAAGCACTTTTCTCCATGGGAGTAATGTCTCAAACTGTCTACGCTTTTATCGATTCCTGGGAGACCAGTAGTAGTTTTCTAAACACATTTGGAAACATTCTGTAATCTGTGGACGTTCAGAGTGTTGATGAAACACAGAAATTACATCGGGATTGAATACAACACGCACCATGCGCATTTTTCTGCATGGGAGTAATGTGTCAAAGTGTCTACGCTTTTATCGATTCCTGGGAGACCAGTAGTAGTTTTCTAAACACATTTGGAAGCATTCTGTAATCTGTGGACGTTCAGAGTGTTGATGAAACACAGAAATTACATCGGGATTGAATACAACACGCACCATGCGCATTTTTCTCCATGGGAGTAATGTCTCAAAGTGACTACGCTTTTATCGATTCCTGGAAGGCCAGTAGTAGTTTTCGAAACACACTTGGAGGCATTCTGTAATCTGTGGACGTTCAGAGTGTTGATAAAACACAGAAATTGCATCGGGATTGAATACAACACGCACCATGCGCACTTTTCTCCATGGGAGTAATGTCTCAAACTGTCTACGCTTTTATCGATTCCTGGGAGACCAGTAGTAGTTTTCGAAATACATTTGGAGGCATTCTGTAATCTGTGGACGTTCAGAGTGATGATGAAACACAGAAATTGCATCGGGATTGAATACAACACGCACCATGCGCACTTTTCTCCATGGGAGTAATGTCTCAAAGTGTCTACGATTTTTACGATTCCTGGGAGACCAGTAGTAGTTTTCGAAGCACATCTGGAAGCATTCTGTAATCTGTGGACGTTCAGAGTGTTGATGAAACACAGAAATTGCATCGGGATTGAATACAACACGCACCATGCGCATTTTTCTCCATGGGAGTAATGTCTCAAAGTGTCTACGCTTTTATCGATTCCTGGAAGACCAGTAGTAGTTTTCGAAATACATTTGGAGGCTTTCTGCAATCTGTGGACGTTCAGAGTGTTGATGAAAAACAGAAATTGCATCGGGATTGAATACAACACGCACCAGGCGCAGTTTCTCCATGGGAGTAATGTCTCAAACTGTCTACGCTTTTATCGATTCCTGGGAGACCAGTAGTAGTTTTCGAAATACATTTGGAGGCATTCTGTAATCTGTGGACCTTCAGAGTGTTAATGAAACACAGAAATTGCATCGGTATTGAATACAACACGCACCACGAGCACTTTTCTCCATGGGAGTAATGTCTCAAACTGTCTACGCTTTTATCGATTCCTGGGAGACCAGTAGTAGTTTTCGAAATACATTTGGAGGCATTCTGTAATCTGTGGACGTTCAGAGTGTTGATGAAACACAGAAATTGCATCGGTATTGAATACAACACGCACCATAAGCACTTTTCTCCATGGGAGTAATGTCTCAAACTGTCTACGCTTTTATCGATTCCTGGGAGAATAGTAGTAGTTTTCGAAATACATTTGGAGGCATTCTGTAATCTGTGGACGTTCAGTGTGTTGATGAAACACAGAAATTGCATCGGTATTGAATACAACACGCACCATAAGCACTTTTCTCCATGGGAGTAATGTCTCAAACTGTCTACGCTTTTATCGATTCCTGGGAGACCAGTAGTAGTTTTCTAAACACATTTGGAAACATTCTGTAATCTGTGGACGTTAAGAGTGTTGATGAAACACAGAAATTACATCGGGATTGAATACAACACGCACCATGCGCATTTTTCTCCATGGGAGTAATGTCTCAAAGTGACTACGCTTTTATCGATTCCTGGGAGACCAGTAGTAGTTTTCGAAATACATTTGGAGGCATTCTGTAATCTGTGGACGTTCAGAGTGTTGATGAAACACAGAAATTGCATCGGTATTGAATACAACACGCACCATAAGCACTTTTCTCCATGGGAGTAATGTCTCACACTGTCTACGCTTTTATCGATTCCTGGGAGACCAGTAGTAGTTTTCGAAATACATTTGGAGGCATTCTGTAATCTGTGGACGTTCAGAGTGTTGATGAAACACAGAAATTGCATCGGTATTGAATACAACACGCACCATAAGCACTTTTCTCCATGGGAGTAATGTCTCAAACTGTCTACGCTTTTATGGATTCCTGGGAGACCAGTAGTAGTTTTCGAAATACATTTGGAGGCATTCTGTAATCTGTGGACGTTCAGAGTGTTGATGAAACACAGAAATTGCATCGGTATTGAATACAACACGCACCATAAGCACTTTTCTCCATGGGAGTAATGTCTCAAACTGTCTACGCTTTTATCGATTCCTGGGAGACCAGTAGTAGTTTTCGAAATACATTTGGAGGCATTCTGTAATCTGTGGACGTTCAGAGTGTTGATGAAACACAGAAATTGCATCGGTATTGAATACAACACGCACCATAAGCACTTTTCTCCATGGGAGTAATGTCTCAAACTGTCTACGCTTTTATCGATTCCTGGGAGACCAGTAGTAGTTTTCGAAATACATTTGGAGGCATTCTGTAATCTGTGGACGTTCAGAGTGTTGATGAAACACAGAAATTGCATCGGTATTGAATACAACACGCACCACGAGCACTTTTCTCCATGGGAGTAATGTCTCAAACTGTCTACGCTTTTATCGATTCCTGGGAGACCAGTAGTAGTTTTCGAAATACATTTGGAGGCATTCTGTAATCTGTGGACGTTCAGAGTGTTGATGAAACACAGAAATTGCATCGGTATTGAATACAACACGCACCATAAGCACTTTTCTCCATGGGAGTAATGTCTCAAACTGTCTACGCTTTTATCGATTCCTGGGAGAATAGTAGTAGTTTTCGAAATACATTTGGAGGCATTCTGTAATCTGTGGACGTTCAGAGTGTTGATGAAACACAGAAATTGCATCGGTATTGAATACAACACGCACCATAAGCACTTTTCTCCATGGGAGTAATGTCTCAAACTGTCTACGCTTTTATCGATTCCTGGGAGACCAGTAGTAGTTTTCTAAACACATTTGGAAACATTCTGTAATCTGTGGACGTTAAGAGTGTTGATGAAACACAGAAATTACATCGGGATTGAATACAACACGCACCATGCGCATTTTTCTCCATGGGAGTAATGTCTCAAAGTGACTACGCTTTTATCGATTCCTGGGAGACCAGTAGTAGTTTTCGAAATACATTTGGAGGCATTCTGTAATCTGTGGACGTTCAGAGTGTTGATGAAACACCGAAATTGCATCGGTATTGAATACAACACGCACCATAAGCACTTTTCTCCATGGGAGTAATGTCTCAAACTGTCTACGCTTTTATCGATTCCTGGGAAACCAGTAGTAGTTTTCGAAATACATTTGGAGGCATTCTGTAATCTGTGGACGTTCAGAGTGTTAATGAAACACAGAAATTGCATCGGTATTGAATACAACACGCACCACGAGCACTTTTCTCCATGGGAGTAATGTCTCAAACTGTCTACGCTTTTATCGATTCCTGGGAGACCAGTAGTAGTTTTCGAAATACATTTGGAGGCATTCTGTAATCTGTGGACGTTCAGAGTGTTGATGAAACACAGAAATTGCATCGGTATTGAATACAACACGCACCATAAACACTTTTCTCCATGGGAGTAATGTCTCAAAGTGTCTACGCTTTTATCGATTCCTGGGAGACCAGTAGTAGTTTTCGAAATACATTTGGAGGCATTCTGTAATCTGTGGACGTTCAGAGTGTTGATGAAACACAGAAATTGCATCGGTATTGAATACAACACGCACCATAAGCACTTTTCTCCATGGGGGTAATGTCTCAAACTGTCTACGCTTTTATGGATTCCTGGGAGACCAGTAGTAGTTTTCGAAATACATTTGGAGGCATTCTGTAATCTGTGGACGTTCAGAGTGTTAATGAAACACAGAAATTGCATCGGTATTGAATACAACACGCACCATAAGCACTTTTCTCCATGGGAGTAATGTCTCAAACTGTCTACTTTTTTATCGATTCCTGGGAGACCAGTAGTAGTTTTCTAAACACATTTGGAAACATTCTGTAATCTGTGGACGTTCAGAGTGTTGATGAAACACAGAAATTACATCGGGATTGAATACAACACGCACCATGCGCACTTTTCTCCATGGGAGTAATGTCTCAAACTGTCTACGCTTTTATCGATTCCTGGGAGACCAGTAGTAGTTTTCGAAGCACATCTAGAAGCATTCTGTAATCTGTGGACGTTCAGAGTGTTGATGAAACACAGAAATTGCATCGGGATTGAATACAACACGCACCACGAGCACTTTTCTCCATGGGAGTAATGTCTCAAAGTGTCTACGCATTTATCGTTTCCTGGGAGACCAGTAGTAGTTTTCGAAATACATTTGGAGGCATTCTGTAATCTGTGGACGTTCAGAGTGTTGATGACAAACAGAAATTGCATCGCGATTGAATGCAACACGCACCAGGCGCACTTTCTCCATGGGAGTAATGTCTCAAACTGTCTACGCTTTTATCGATTCCTGGGAGACCAGTAGTAGTTTTCGAAATACATTTGGAGGCATTCTGTAATCTGTGGACGTTCAGAGTGTTGATGAAACACAGAAATTGCATCGGTATTGAATACAACACGCACCATAAGCACTTTTCTCCATGGGAGTAATGTCTCAAACTGTCTACGCTTTTATCGATTCCTGGGAGACCAGTAGTAGTTTTCTAAATACATTTGGAGGCATTCTGTAATCTGTGGACGTTCAGAGTGTTGATGAAACACAGAAATTGCATCGGTATTGAATACAACACGCACCATAAGCACTATTCTCCATGGGAGTAATGTCTGAAACTGTCTACGCTTTTATCGATTCCTGGGAGACCAGTAGTAGTTTTCGAAATACATTTGGAGGCATTCTGTAATCTGTGGACGTTCAGAGTGTTGATGAAACACAGAAATTGCATCGGTATTGAATACAACACGCACCATGCGCATTTTTCTCCATGGGAGTAATGTCTCAAAGTGTCTACGCTGTTATCGATTTCTTGGAGACCAGTAGTAGTATTCGAAATACATTTGGAGGCATTCTGTAATCTGTGGACGTTCAGAGTGTTGATGAAACACAGAAATTGCATCGGTATTGAATACAACAGGCACCATGCACACTTTTCTCCATGGGAGTAATGTCTCAAACTGTCTACGCTTTTATCGATTCCTGGGAGACCAGTAGTAGTTTTCGAAGCACACCTGGAAGCATTCTGTAATCTGTGGTCGTTCAGAGTGTTGATGAAACACAGAAATTGCATCGGTATTGAATACAACACGCACCATAAGCACTTTTCTCCATGGGAGTAATGTCTCAAACTGTCTACGCTTTTATCGATTCCTGGGAGACCAGTAGTAGTTTTCGAAATATATTTGGAGGCATTCTTTAATCTGTGGACGTTCAGAGTGTTGATGAAACACAGAAATTGCATCGGTATTGAATACAACACGCACCATCAGCACTTTTCTCCATGGGAGTAATGTCTCAAACTGTCTACGCTTTTATCGATTATTGGGAGACCAGTAGTAGTTTTCGAAATACATTTTGAGGCATTCTGTAATCTGTGGACGTTCAGAGTGTTGATGAAACACAGAAATTGCATCGGGATTGAATACAACATCCACCATGCGCACTTTTCTCCATGGGTGTAATGTCTCAAACTGTCTACGCTTTTATCGATTCCCGGGAGACCAGTAGTAGTTTTCGAAATACATTTTGAGGCATTCTGTAATCTGTGGACGTTCAGAGTGTTGATGAAACACAGAAATTGCATCGGTATTGAATACAACACGCACCATAAGCACTTTTCTCCATGGGAGTAATGTCTCAAACTGTCTACGCTTTTATCGATTCCTGGGAGACCAGTAGTAGTTTTCTAAACACATTTGGAAACATTCTGTAATCTGTGGACGTTCAGAGTGTTGATGAAACACAGAAATTGCATCGGGATTGAATACAACACGCACCATGCGCATTTTTCTCCATGGGAGTAATGTCTCAAAGTGTCTACGCTGTTATCGATTTCTGGGAGACCAGTAGTAGTTTTCGAAATACATTTGGAGGCATTCTGTAATCTGTGGACGTTCAGAGTGTTGATGAAACACAGAAATTGCATCGGTATTGAATACAACAGGCACCATGCACACTTTTCTCCATGGGAGTAATGTCTCAAACTGTCTACGCTTTTATCGATTCCTGGGAGACCAGTAGTAGTTTTCGAAGCACATCTGGAAGCATTCTGTAATCTGTGGTCGTTCAGAGTGTTGATGAAACACAGAAATTGCATCGGTATTGAATACAACACGCACCATAAGCACTTTTCTCCATGGGAGTAATGTCTCAAACTGTCTACGCTTTTATCGATTCCTGGGAGACCAGTAGTAGTTTTCGAAATACATTTGGAGGCATTCTGTAATCTGTGGACGTTCAGAGTGTTGATGAAACACAGAAATTGCATCGGTATTGAATACAACACGCACCATCAGCACTTTTCTCCATGGGAGTAATGTCTCAAACTGTCTACACTTTTATCGATTATTGGGAGACCAGTAGTAGTTTTCGAAATACATTTTGAGGCATTCTGTAATCTGTGGACGTTCAGAGTGTTGATGAAACACAGAAATTGCATCTTGATTTAATACAACATCCACCATGCGCACTTTTCTCCATGGGAGTAATGTCTCAAAGTGTCTACGCTTTTATCGATTCCTGGGAGACCAGTAGTAGTTTTCGAAATACATTTGGAGGCATTCTGTAATCTGTGGACGTTCAGAGTGTTGATGAAACACAGAAATTGCATCGGTATTGAATACAACACGCACCATAAGCACTTTTCTCCATGGGAGTAATGTCTCAAACTGTCTACGCTTTTATCGATTCCTGGGAGACCAGTAGTAGTTTTCGAAGCACATCTGGAAGCATTCTGTAATCTGTGGACGTTCAGAGTGTTGATGAAACACAGAAATTGCATCGGGATTGAATACAACACGCACCATGCGCATTTTTCTCCATGGGAGTAATGTCTCAAAGTGTCTACGCTTTTATCGATTCCTGGAAGACCAGTAGTAGTTTTCGAAATACATTTGGAGGCATTCTGTAATCTGTGGACGTTCAGAGTGTTGATGAAAAACAGAAATTGCATCGGGATTGAATACAACACGCACCAGGCGCACTTTCTCCATGGGAGTAATGTCTCAAACTGTCTACGCTTTTATCGATTCCTGGGAGACCAGTAGTGGTTTTCGAAATACATTTGGAGGCATTCTATAATCTGTGGCCGTTCAGAGTGTTGATGAAACACAGAAATTGCATCGGGATTGAATACAACACGCACCATGCGCACTTTTCTCCATGGGAGTAATGTGTCAAACTGTCTACGCTTTTATCGATTCCTGGGAGACCAGTAGTAGTTTTCGAAACACACTTGGAGGCATTCTGTAAACTGTAGACGTTCAGAGTGTTGATGAAACACAGAAATTGCATCGGTATTGAATACAACACGCACCATAAGCACTTTTCTCCATGGGAGTAATGTCTCAAACTGTCTACGCTTTTATCGATTCCTGGGAGACCAGTAGTAGTTTTCGAAATACATTTTGAGGCATTCTGTAATCTGTGGACGTTCAGAGTGTTGATGAAACACAGAAATTGCATCGGTATTGAATACAACATCCACCATGCGCACTTTTCTCCATGGGAGTAATGTCTCAAACTGTCTACGCTTTTATCGATTCCTGGGAGACCAGTAGTAGTTTTCGAAATATATTTTGAGGCATTCTGTAATATGTGGACGTTCAGAGTGTTGATGAAACACAGAAATTGCATCTTGATTGAATACAACATCCACCATGCGCACTTTTCTCCATGGGAGTAATGTCTCAAACTGTCTACGCTTTTATCGATTCCTGGGAGACCAGTAGTAGTTTTCGAAATACATTTAGAGGCATTCTGTAATCTGTGGACGTTCAGAGTGTTGATGAAACACAGAAATTGCATCGGTATTGAATACAACATCCACCATGCGCACTTTTCTCCATGGGAGTAATGTCTCAAACTGTCTACGCTTTTATCGATTCCTGGGAGACCAGTAGTAGTTTTCGAAATACATTTTGAGGCATTCTGTAATCTGTGGACGTTCAGAGTGTTGATGAAACACAGAAATTGCATCGGGATTGAATACAACATCCACCATGCGCACTTTACTCCATGGGAGTAATGTCTCAAACTGTCTACGCTTTTATCGATTCCTGGGAGACCAGTAGTAGTTTTCGAAATACATTTTGAGGCATTCTGTACACTGTGGACGTTCAGAGTGTTGATGAAACACAGAAATTGCATCGGGATTGAATACAACATCCACCATGCGCACTTTTCTCCATGGGAGTAATGTCTCAAACTGTCTACGCTTTTATCGATTCCTGGGAGACCAGTAGTAGTTTTCGAAATACATTTTGAGGCATTCTGTAATCTGTGGACGTTCAGAGTGTTGATGAAACACAGAAATTGCATCGGGATTGAATACAACATCCACCATGCGCACTTTTTTCCATGGGAGTAATGTCTCAAACTGTCTACGCTTTTATCAATTCGTGGGAGACCAGTAGTAGTTTTCGAAATACATTTTGAGGCATTCTGTAATCTGTGGACGTTCAGAGTGTTGATGAAACACAGAAATTGCATCGGGATTGAATACAACATCCACCATGCGCACATTTCTCCATGGGAGTAATGTCTCAAACTGTCTACGATTTTATCGATTCCTGGGAGACCAGTAGTAGTTTTCGAAATACATATTGAGGCATTCTGTAATCTGTGGACCTTCAGAGTGTTGATGAAACACAGAAATTGCATCGGGATTGAATACAACATCCACCATGCGCACTTTTCTCCATGGGAGTAATGTCTCAAACTGTCTACGCTTTTATCGATTCCTGGGAGACCAGTAGTAGTTTTCGAAATACATTTGGAGGCATTCTGTAATCTGTGGACGTTCAGAGTGTTGATGAAACACAGAAATTGCATCGGTATTGAATACAACTGGCACCATGCACACTTTTCTCCATGGGAGTAATGTCTCAAACTGTCTACGCTTTTATCGATTCCGGGGAGACCAGTAGTAGTTTTCGAAGCACATCTGGAAGCATTCTGTAATCTGTGGTCGTTCAGAGTGTTGATGAAACACAGAAATTGCATCGGTATTGAATACAACACGCACCATAAGCACTTTTCTCCATGGGAGTAATGTCTCAAACTGTCTACGCTTTTATCGATTCCTGGGAGACCAGTAGTAGTTTTCGAAATACATTTGGAGGCATTCTGTAATCTGTGGACGTTCACAGTGTTGATGAAACACAGAAATTGCATCGGTATTGAATACAACACGCACCATCAGCACTTTTCTCCATGGGAGTAATGTCTCAAACTGTCTACGCTTTTATCGATTATTGGGAGACCAGTAGTAGTTTTCGAAATACATTTTGAGGCATTCTGTAATCTGTAGACGTTCAGAGTGTTGATGAAACACAGAAATTGCATCGGGATTGAATACAACATCCACCATGCGCACTTTTCTCCATGGGTGTAATGTCTCAAACTGTCTACGCTTTTATCGATTCCCGGGAGACCAGTAGTAGTTTTCGAAATACATTTGGAGGCATTCTGTAATCTGTGGACGTTCAGAGTGTTGATGAAACACAGAAATTGCATCGGTATTGAATACAACACGCACCATAAGCACTTTTCTCCATGGGAGTAATGTCTCAAACTGTCTACGCTTTTATCGATTCCTGGGAGACCAGTAGTAGTTTTCTAAACACATTTGAAAACATTCTGTAATCTGTGGACGTTCAGAGTGTTGATGAAACACAGAAATTACATCGGGATTGAATACAACACGCACCATGCGCATTTTTCTCCATGGGAGTAATGTCTCAAAGTGTCTACGCTTTTATCGATTCCTGGGAGACCAGTAGTAGTTTTCTAAATACATTTGGAGGCATTCTGTAATCTGTGGACGTTCAGAGTGTTGATGAAACACAGAAATTGCATCGGTATTGAATACAACACGCACCATAAGCACTTTTCTCCATGGGAGTAATGTCTCAAACTGTCTACGCTTTTATCGATTCCTGGGAGACCAGTAGTAGTTTTCGAAGCACATCTGGGAGCATTCTGTAATCTGTGGACGTTCAGAGTGTTGATGAAACACAGAAATTGCATCGGGATTGAATACAACACGCACCATGCGCATTTTTCTCCATGGGAGTAATGTCTCAAAGTGTCTACGCTTTTATCGATTCCTGGAAGACCAGTAGTAGTTTTCGAAATACATTTGGAGGCATTCTGTAATCTGTGGACGTTCAGAGTGTTGATGAAAAACAGAAATTGCATCGGGATTGAATACAACACGCACCAGGCGCACTTTCTCCATGGGAGTATTGTCTCAAACTGTCTACGCTTTTATCGATTCCTGGGAGACCAGTAGTGGTTTTCGAAATACATTTGGAGGCATTCTGTAATCTGTGGCCGTTCAGAGTGTTGATGAAACACAGAAATTGCATCGGGATTGAATACAACACGCACCATGCGCACTTTTCTCCATGGGAGTAATGTGTCAAACTGTCTACGCTTTTATCGATTCCTGGGAGACCAGTAGTAGTTTTCGAAACACACTTGGAGGCTTTCTGTAAATTGTAGACGTTCAGAGTGTTGATGAAACACAGAAATTGCATCGGTATTGAATACAACACGCACCATAAGCACTTTTCTCCATGGGAGTAATGTCTCAAACTGTCTACGCTTTTATCGATTCCTGGGAGACCAGTAGTAGTTTTCGAAATACATTTTGAGGCATTCTGTAATCTGTGGACGTTCAGAGTGTTGATGAAACACAGAAATTGCATCGGTATTGAATACAACATCCACCATGCGCACTTTTCTCCATGGGAGTAATGTCTCAAACTGTCTACGCTTTTATCGATTCCTGGGAGACCAGTAGTAGTTTTCGAAATATATTTTGAGGCATTCTGTAATATGTGGACGTTCAGAGTGTTGATGAAACACAGAAATTGCATCTTGATTGAATACAACATCCACCATGCGCACTTTTCTCCATGGGAGTAATGTCTCAAACTGTCTACGCTTTTATCGATTCCTGGGAGACCAGTTGTAGTTTTCGAAATACATTTAGAGGCATTCTGTAATCTGTGGACGTTCAGATTGTTGATGAAACACAGAAATTGCATCGGTATTGAATACAACATCCACCATGCGCACTTTTCTCCATGGGAGTAATGTCTCAAACTGTCTACGCTTTTATCGATTCCTGGGAGACCAGTAGTAGTTTTCGAAATACATTTTGAGGCATTCTGTAATCTGTGGACGTTCAGAGTGTTGATGAAACGCAGAAATTGCATCGGGATTGAATACAACATCCACCATGCACACTTTTCTCCATGGGAGTAATGTCTCAAACTGTCTACGCTTTTATCGATTCCTGGGAGACCAGTAGTAGTTTTCGAAATACATTTTGAGGCATTCTGTACACTGTGGACGTTCAGAGTGTTGATGAAACACAGAAATTGCATCGGGATTGAATACAACATCCACCATGCGCACTTTTCTCCATGGGAGTAATGTCTCAAACTGTCTACGCTTTTATCGATTCCTGGGAGACCAGTAGTAGTTTTCGAAATACATTTTGAGGCATTCTGTAATCTGTGGACGTTCAGAGTGTTGATGAAACACAGAAATTGCATCGGGATTGAATACAACATCCACCATGCGCACTTTTTTCCATGGGAGTAATGTCTCAAACTGTCTACGCTTTTATCGATTCCTGGGAGACCAGTAGTAGTTTTCGAAATACATTTTGAGGCATTCTGTAATCTGTGGCCGTTCAGAGTGTTGATGAAACACAGAAATTGCATCGGGATTGAATACAACATCCACCATGCGCACTTTTCTCCATGGGAGTAATGTCTCAAACTGTCTACGATTTTATCGATTCCTGGGAGACCAGTAGTAGTTTTCGAAATACATTTTGAGGCATTCTGTAATCTGTGGACTTTCAGAGTGTTGATGAAACACAGAAATTGCATCGGGATTGAATAAAACATCCACCATGCGCACTTTTCTCCATGGGAGTAATGTCTCAAACTGTCTACGCTTTTATCGATTCCTGGGGGACCAGTAGTAGTTTTCGAAATACATTTTGAGGCATTCTGTAATCTGTGGCCGTTCAGAGTGTTGATGAAACACAGATATTGCATCGGGATTAAATACAACATCCACCATGCGCACTTTTCTCCATGGGAGTAATGTCTCAAACTGTCTACGCTTTTATCGATTCCTGGGAGACCAGTAGTAGTTTTCGAAATACATTTAGAGGCATTCTGTAATCTGTGGACGTTCAGAGTGTTGATGCAACACAGAAATTGCATCGGTATTGAATACAACATCCACCATGCGCACTTTTCTCCATGGGAGTAATGTCTCAAACTGTCTACGCTTTTATCGATTCCTGGGAGACCAGTAGTAGTTTTTGAAATACATTTTGAGGCATTCTGTAATCTGTGGACGTTCAGAGTGTTGATGAAACACAGATATTGCATCGGGATTGAATACAACATCCACCATGCGCACTTTTCTCCATGGGAGTAATACCTCAAACTGTCTACGCTTTTATCGATTCCTGGGAGACCAGTAGTAGTTTTCGAAATACATTTAGAGGCATTCTGTAATCTGTGGACGTTCAGAGTGTTGATGAAACACAGAAATTGCCTCGGGATTGAATACAACATCCACCATGCGCACTTTTCTCCATGGGAGTAATGTCTCAAACTGTCTACGCTTTTATCGATTCCTGGGAGATCAGTGGTAGTTTTCGAAATACATTTTGAGGCATTCTGTAATCTGTGGCCGTTCAGAGTGTTGATGAAACACAGAAATTGCATCGGGATTGAATACAACATCCACCATGCGCACTTTTCTCCATGGGAGTAATGTCTCAAACTGTCTACGCTTTTATCGATTCCTGGGAGAGCAGTAGTAGTTTTCGAAATACATTTTGAGGCATTCTGTAATCTGTGGACGTTCAGAGTGTTGATGAAACACAGAAATTGCATCGGGATTGAATACAACATCATCCATGCGCACTTTTCTCCATGGGAGTAATGTCTCAAACTGTCTACGCTTTTATCGATTCCTGGGAGACCAGTAGTAGTTTTCGAAATACATTTTGAGGCATTCTGTAATCTGTGGACGTTCAGAGTGTTGATGAAACACAGAAATTGCATCGGGATTGAATACAACATCCACCATGCGCACTTTTCTCCATGGGAGTAATGTCTCAAACTGTATACGCTTTTATCGATTCCTGGGAGACCAGTAGTAGTTTTCGAAATACATTTTGAGGCATTCTGTAATCTGTGGCCGTTCAGAGTGTTGATGAAACACAGAAATTGCATCGGGATTGAATACAACATCCACCATGCGCACTTTTCTCCATGGGAGTAATGTCTCAAACTGTCTACGCTTTTATCGATTCCTGGGAGACCAGTAGTAGTTTTCGAAATACATTTAGAGGCATTCTGTAATCTGTGGACGTTCAGAGTGTTGATGAAACACAGAAATTGCATCGGTATTGAATACAACACGTACCACGAGCACTTTTCTCCATGGGAGTAATGTCTCAAACTGTCTACGCTTTTATCGATTCCTGGGAGACCAGTAGTAGTTTTCGAAATACATTTTGAGGCATTCTGTAATCTGTGGACGTTCAGAGTGTTGATGAAACACAGAAATTGCATCGGTATTGAATACAACATCCACCACGAGCACTTTTCTCCATGGGAGTAATGTCTCAAACTGTCTACGCTTTTATCGATTCCTGGGAGGCCAGTAGTAGTTTTCGAAATACATTTTGAGGCATTCTGCAATCTGTGGACGTTCAGAGTGTTGATGAAACACATAAATTGCATCGGGATTGAATACAACATCCACCATGCGCACTTTTCTCCATGGGAGTAATGTCTCAAACTGTCTACGCTTTTATCGATTCCTGGGAGACCAGTAGTAGTTTTCGAAATGCATTTTGAGGCATTCTGTAATCTGTGGCCGTTCAGAGTGTTGATGAAACACAGAAATTGCATCGGGATTGAATACAACACGCACCATGCGCACTTTTCTCCATGGGAGTAATGTGTCAAACTGTCTACGCTTTTATCGATTCCTGGGAGACCAGTAGTAGTTTTCGAAACACACTTGGAGGCATTCTGTAAACTGTAGACGTTCAGAGTGTTGATGAAACACAGAAATTGCATCGGTATTGAATACAACACGCACCATAAGCACTTTTCTCCATGGGAGTAATGTCTCAAACTGTCTACGCTTTTATCGACTCCTGGGAGACCAGTAGTAGTTTTCGAAATACATTTTGAGGCATTCTGTAATCTGTGGACGTTCAGAGTGTTGATGAAACACAGAAATTGCATCGGTATTGAATACAACATCCACCATGCGCACTTTTCTCCATGGGAGTAATGTCTCAAACTGTCTACGCTTTTATCGATTCCTGGGAGACCAGTAGAAGTTTTCGAAATATATTTTGAGGCATTCTGTAATCTGTGGACGTTCAGAGTGTTGATGAAACACAGAAATTGCATCTTGATTTAATACAACATCCACCATGCGCACTTTTCTCCATGGGAGTAATGTCTCAAACTGTCTACGCTTTTATCGATCCCTGGGAGACCAGTAGTAATTTTCGAAATACATTTGGAGGCATTCTGTAATCTGTGGACGTTCAGAGTGTTGATGAAACACAGAAATGGCATCGGTATTGAATACAACACGCACCATCAGCACTTTTCTCCATGGGAGTAATGTCTCAAACTGTCTACGCTTTTTAATCGATTATTGGGAGACCAGTAGTAGTTTTCGAAATACATTTTGAGGCATTCTGTAATCTGTGGACGTTCAGAGTGTTGATGAAACACAGAAATTGCATCGGGATTGAATACAACATCCACCATGCGCACTTTTCTCCATGGGAGTAATGTCTCAAACTGTCTACGCTTTTATCGATTCCTGGGAGACCAGTAGAAGTTTTCGAAATATATTTTGAGGCATTCTGTAATCTGTGGACGTTCAGAGTGTTGATGAAACACAGAAATTGCATCTTGATTTAATACAACATCCACCATGCGCACTTTTCTCCATGGGAGTAATGTCTCAAACTGTCTACGCTTTTATCGACTCCTGGGAGACCAGTAGTAGTTTTCGAAATACATTTTGAGGCATTCTGTAATCTGTGGACGTTCAGAGTGTTGATGAAACACAGAAATTGCATCGGTATTGAATACAACACGCACCATAAGCACTTTTCTCCATGGGAGTAATGTCTCAAATTGTCTACGCTTTTATCGATTCCTGGGAGACCAGTAGTAGTTTTCTAAACACATTTGGAAACATTCTGTAATCTGTGGACGTTCAGAGTGTTGATGAAACACAGAAATTACATCGGGATTGAATACAACACGCACCATGCGCATTTTTCTCCATGGGAGTAATGTCTCAAAGTGTCTACGCTTTTATCGATTCCTGGGAGACCAGTAGTAGTTTTCGAAATACATTTGGAGGCATTCTGTAATCTGTGGACGTTCAGAGTGTTGATGAAACACAGAAATTGCATCGGTATTGAATACAACACGCACCATAAGCACTTTTCTCCATGGGAGTAATGTCTCAAACTGTCTACGCTTTTATCGATTCCTGGGAGACCAGTAGCAGTTTTCGAAGCACATCTGGAAGCATTCTGTAATCTGTGGACGTTCAGAGTGTTGATGAAACACAGAAATTGCATCGGGATTGAATACAACACGCACCATGCGCATTTTTCTCCATGGGAGTAATGTCTCAAAGTGTCTACGCTTTTATCGATTCCTGGAAGACCAGTAGTAGTTTTCGAAATACATTTGGAGGCATTCTGTAATCTGTGGACGTTCAGAGGGTTGATGAAAAACAGAAATTGCATCGGGATTGAATACAACACGCACCAGGCGCACTTTCTCCATGGGAGTAATGTCTCAAACTGTCTACGCTTTTATCGATTCCTGGGAGACCAGTAGAGGTTTTCGAAATACATTTGGAGGCATTCTGTAATCTGTGGCCGTTCAGAGTGTTGATGAAACACAGAAATTGCATCGGGATTGAATACAACACGCACCATGCGCACTTTTCTCAATGGGAGTAATGTGTCAAACTGTCTACGCTTTTATCGATTCCTGGGAGACCAGTAGTAGTTTTCGAAACACACTTGGAGGCATTCTGTAAACTGTAGACGTTCAGAGTGTTGATGAAACACAGAAATTGCATCGGTATTGAATACAACACGCACCATAAGCACTTTTCTCCATGGGAGTAATGTCTCAAACTGTCTACGCTTTTATCGATTCCTGGGAGACCAGTAGTAGTTTTCGAAATACATTTTGAGGCATTCTGTAATCTGTGGACGTTCAGAGTGTTGATGAAACACAGAAATTGCATCGGTATTGAATACAACATCCACCATGCGCACTTTTCTCCATGGGAGTAATGTCTCAAACTGTCTACGCTTTTATCGATTCCTGGGAGACCAGTAGTAGTTTTCGAAATATATTTTGAGGCATTCTGTAATATGTGGACGTTCAGAGTGTTGATGAAACACAGAAATTGCATCTTGATTGAATACAACATCCACCATGCGCACTTTTCTCCATGGGAGTAATGTCTCAAACTGTCTACGCTTTTATCGATTCCTGGGAGACCAGTAGTAGTTTTCGAAATACATTTAGAGGCATTCTGTAATCTGTGGACGTTCAGAGTGTTGATGAAACACAGAAATTGCATCGGTATTGAATACAACATCCACCACGAGCACTTTTCTCCATGGGAGTAATGTCTCAAACTGTCTACGCTTTTATCGATTCCTGGGAGACCAGTAGTAGTTTTCGAAATACATTTTGAGGCATTCTGCAATCTGTGGACGTTCAGAGTGTTGATGAAACACATAAATTGCATCGGGATTGAATACAACATCCACCATGCGCACTTTTCTCCATGGGAGTAATGTCTCAAACTGTCTACGCTTTTATCGATTCCTGGGAGACCAGTAGTAGTTTTCGAAATGCATTTTGAGGCATTCTGTAATCTGTGGACGTTCAGAGTGTTGATGAAACACAGAAATTGCATCGGGATTGAATACAACATCCACCATGCGCACTTTTCTCCATGGGAGTAATGTCTCAAACTGTATACGCTTTTATCGATTCCTGGGAGACCAGTAGTAGTTTTCGAAATACATTTTGAGGCATTCTTTAATCTGTGGCCGTTCAGAGTGTTGATGAAACACAGAAATTGCATCGGGATTGAATACAACATCCACCATGCGCACTTTTCTCCATGGGAGTAATGTCTCAAACTGTCTACGCTTTTATCGATTCCTGGGAGACCAGTAGTAGTTTTCGAAATACATTTAGAGGCATTCTGTAATCTGTGGACGTTCAGAGTGTTGATGAAACACAGAAATTGCATCGGTATTGAATACAACACGTACCACGAGCACTTTTCTCCATGGGAGTAATGTCTCAAACTGTCTACGCTTTTATCGATTCCTGGGAGACCAGTAGTAGTTTTCGAAATACATTTTGAGGCATTCTGTAATCTGTGGACGTTCAGAGTGTTGATGAAACACAGAAATTGCATCGGTATTGAATACAACATCCACCACGAGCACTTTTCTCCATGGGAGTAATGTCTCAAACTGTCTACGCTTTTATCGATTCCTGGGAGACCAGTAGTAGTTTTCGAAATACATTTTGAGGCATTCTGCAATCTGTGGACGTTCAGAGTGTTGATGAAACACATAAATTGCATCGGTATTGAATACAACACGCACCATAAGCACTTTTCTCCATGGGAGTAATGTCTCAAACTGTCTACGCTTTTATCGATTCCTGGGAGACCAGCAGTAGTTTTCGAAGCACATCTGGAAGCATTCTGTAATCTGTGGACGTTCAGAGTGTTGATGAAACACAGAAATTACATCGGGATTGAATACAACACGCACCATGCGCATTTTTCTCCATGGGAGTAATGTCTCAAAGTGTCTACGCTTTTATCGATTCCTGGAAGACCAGTAGTAGTTTTCGAAATACATTTGGAGGCATTCTGTAATCTGTGGACGTTCAGAGTGTTGATGAAAAACAGAAATTGCATCGGGATTGAATACAACACGCACCAGGCGCACTTTCTCCATGGGAGTAATGTCTCAAACTGTCTACGCTTTTATCGATTCCTGGGAGACCAGTAGTGGTTTTCGAAATACATTTGGAGGCATTCTGTAATCTGTGGCCGTTCAGAGTGTTGATGAAACACAGAAATTGCATCGGGATTGAATACATCACGCACCATGCGCACTTTTCTCCATGGGAGTAATGTCTCAAACTGTCTACGCTTTTATCGATTCCTGGGAGACCAGTAGTAGTTTTCGAAATACATTTTGAGGCATTCTGTAATCTGTGGACGTTCAGAGTGTTGATGAAACACAGAAATTGCATCGGTATTGAATACAACATCCACCATGCGCACTTTTCTCCATGGGAGTAATGTCTCAAACTGTCTACGCTTTTATCGATTCCTGGGAGACCAGTAGTAGTTTTCGAAATATATTTTGAGGCATTATGTAATATGTGGACGTTCAGAGTGTTGATGAAACACAGAAATTGCATCTTGATTGAATACAACATCCACCATGCGCACTTTTCTCCATGGGAGTAATGTCTCAAACTGTCTACGCTTTTATCGATTCCTGGGAGACCAGTAGTAGTTTTCGAAATACATTTAGAGGCATTCTGTAATCTGTGGACGTTCAGAGTGTTGACGAAACACAGAAATTGCATCGGTATTGAATACAACATCCACCACGAGCACTTTTCTCCAATGGGAGTAATGTCTCAAACTGTCTACGCTTTTATCGATTCCTGGGAGACCAGTAGTAGTTTTCGAAATACATTTTGAGGCATTCTGCAATCTGTGGACGTTCAGAGTGTTGATGAAACACATAAATTGCATCGGGATTGAATACAACATCCACCATGCGCACTTTTCTCCATGGGAGTAATGTCTCAAACTGTCTACGCTTTTATCGATTCCTGGGAGACCAGTAGTAGTTTTCGAAATGCATTTTGAGGCATTCTGTAATCTGTGGACGTTCAGAGTGTTGATGAAACACATAAATTGCATCGGGATTGAATACAACATCCACCATGCGCACTTTTCTCCATGGGAGTAATGTCTCAAACTGTCTACGCTTTTATCGATTCCTGGGAGACCAGTAGTAGTTTTCGAAATGCATTTTGAGGCATTCTGTAATCTGTGGCCGTTCAGAGTGTTGATGAAACACAGAAATTGCATCGGGATTGAATACAACACGCACCATGCGCACTTTTCTCCATGGGAGTAATGTGTCAAACTGTCTACGCTTTTACCGATTCCTGGGAGACCAGTAGTAGTTTTCGAAACACACTTGGAGGCATTCTGTAAACTGTAGACGTTCAGAGTGTTGATGAAACACAGAAATTGCATCGGTATTGAATACAACACGCACCATAAGCACTTTTCTCCATGGGAGTAATGTCTCAAACTGTCTACGCTTTTATCGATTCCTGGGAGACCAGTAGTAGTTTTCGAAATACATTTTGAGGCATTCTGTAATCTGTGGACGTTCAGAGTGTTGATGAAACACAGAAATTGCATCGGTATTGAATACAACACGCACCATAAGCACTTTTCTCCATGGGAGTAATGTCTCAAACTGTCTACGCTTTTATCGAGTATTGGGAGACCAGTAGTAGTTTTCGAAATACATTTTGAGGCATTCTGTAATCTGTGGACGTTCAGAGTGTTGATGAAACACAGAAATTGCATCGGGATTGAATACAACATCCACCATGCGCACTTTTCTCCATGGGTGTAATGTCTCAAACTGTCTACGCTTTTATCGATTCCCGGGAGACCAGTAGTAGTTTTCGAAATACATTTTGAGGCATTCTGTAATCTGTGGACGTTCAGAGTGTTGATGAAACACAGAAATTGCATCGGTATTGAATACAACACGCACCATAAGCACTTTTCTCCATGGGAGTAATGTCTCAAACTGTCTACGCTTTTATCGATTCCTGGGAGACCAGTAGTAGTTTTCTAAACACATTTGGAAACATTCTGTAATCTGTGGACGTTCAGAGTGTTGATGAAACACAGATATTACATTGGGATTGAATACAACACGCACCATGCGCATTTTTCTCCATGGGAGTAATGTCTCAAAGTGTCTACGCTTTTATCGATTCCTGGGAGACCAGTAGTAGTTTTCGAAATACATTT
The DNA here is from genome assembly GCF_023897955.1 of Schistocerca gregaria. Classification (NCBI taxonomy): domain Eukaryota; kingdom Metazoa; phylum Arthropoda; class Insecta; order Orthoptera; family Acrididae; genus Schistocerca; species Schistocerca gregaria. The sequence goes on from NW_026061730.1 coordinate 7,608,270, forward strand.
GGAGGCATTCTGTAATCTGTGGACGTTCAGAGTGTTGATGAAACACAGAAATTGCATCGGTATTGAATACAACAGGCACCATGCGCACTTTTCTCCATGGGAGTAATGTCTCAAACTGTCTACGCTTTTATCGATTCCTGGGAGACCAGTAGTAGTTTTCGAAGCACATCTGGAAGCATTCTGTAATCTGTGGACGTTCAGAGTGTTGATGAAACACAGAAATTGCATCGGGATTGAATACAACACGCACCATGCGCATTTTTCTCCATGGGAGTAATGTCTCAAAGTGTCTACGTTTTTATCGATTCCTGGAAGACCAGTAGTAGTTTTCGAAATACATTTGGAGGCATTCTGTAATCTGTGGACGTTCAGAGTGTTGATGAAAAACAGAAATTGCATCGGGATTGAATACAACACGCACCAGGCGCACTTTCTCCATGGGAGTAATGTCTCAAACTGTCTACGCTTTTATCGATTCCTGGGAGACCAGTAGTGGTTTTCGAAATACATTTGGAGGCATTCTGTAATCTGTGGCCGTTCAGAGTGTTGATGAAACACAGAAATTGCATCGGGATTGAATACAACACGCACCATGCGCACTTTTCTCCATGGGAGTAATGTGTCAAACTGTCTACGCTTTTATCGATTCCTGGGAGACCAGTAGTAGTTTTCGAAACACACTTGGAGGCATTCTGTAAACTGTAGACGTTCAGAGTGTTGATGAAACACAGAAATTGCATCGGTATTGAATACAACACGCACCATAAGCACTTTTCTCCATGGGAGTAATGTCTCAAACTGTCTACGCTTTTATCGATTCCTGGGAGACCAGTAGTAGTTTTCGAAATACATTTTGAGGCATTCTGTAATCTGTGGACGTTCAGAGTGTTGATGAAACACAGAAATTGCATCGGTATTGAATACAACATCCACCATGCGCACTTTTCTCCATGGGAGTAATGTCTCAAACTGTCTACGCTTTTATCGATTCCTGGGAGACCAGTAGTAGTTTTCGAAATATATTTTGAGGCATTCTGTAATATGTGGACGTTCAGAGTGTTGATGAAACACAGAAATTGCATCTTGATTGAATACAACATCCACCATGCGCACTTTTCTCCATGGGAGTAATGTCTCAAACTGTCTACGCTTTTATCGATTCCTGGGAGACCAGTAGTAGTTTTCGAAATACATTTAGAGGCATTCTGTAATCTGTGGACGTTCAGAGTGTTGATGAAACACAGAAATTGCATCGGTATTGAATACAACATCCACCATGCGCACTTTTCTCCATGGGAGTAGTGTCTCAAACTGTCTACGCTTTTATCGATTCCTGGGAGACCAGTAGTAGTTTTCGAAATACATTTTGAGGCATTCTGTAATCTGTGGACGTTCAGAGTGTTGATGAAACACAGAAATTGCATCGGGATTGAATACAACATCCACCATGCGCACTTTTCTCCATGGGAGTAATGTCTCAAACTGTCTACGCTTTTATCGATTCCTGGGAGACCAGTAGTAGTTTTCGAAATACATTTTGAGGCATTCTGTACACTGTGGACGTTCAGAGTGTTGATGAAACACAGAAATTGCATCGGGATTGAATACAACATCCACCATGCGCACTTTTCTCCATGGGAGTAATGTCTCAAACTGTCTACGCTTTTATCGATTCCTGGGAGACCAGTAGTAGTTTTCGAAATACATTTTGAGGCATTCTGTAATCTGTGGACGTTCAGAGTGTTGATGAAACACAGAAATTGCATCGGGATTGAATACAACATCCACCATGCGCACTTTTTTCCATGGGAGTAATGTCTCAAACTGTCTACGCTTTTATCGATTCCTGGGAGACCAGTAGTAGTTTTCGAAATACATTTTGAGGCATTCTGTAATCTGTGGACGTTCAGAGTTTTGATGAAACACAGAAATTGCATCGGGATTGAATACAACATCCACCATGCGCACTTTTCTCCATGGGAGTAATGTCTCAAACTGTCTACGATTTTATCGATTCCTGGGAGACCAGTAGTAGTTTTCGAAATACATTTTGAGGCATTCTGTAATCTGTGGACCTTCAGAGTGTTGATGAAACACAGAAATTGCATCGGGATTGAATACAACATCCACCTTGCGCACTTTTCTCCATGGGAGTAATGTCTCAAACTGTCTACGCTTTTATCGATTCCTGGGAGACCAGTAGTAGTTTTCGAAGCACATCTGGAAGCATTCTGTAATCTGTGGACGTTCAGAGTGTTGATGAAACACAGAAATTGCATCGGGATTGAATACAACACGCACCATGCGCATTTTTCTCCATGGGAGTAATGTCTCAAAGTGTCTACGTTTTTATCGATTCCTGGAAGACCAGTAGTGGTTTTCGAAATACATTTGGAGGCATTCTGTAATCTGTGGCCGTTCAGAGTGTTGATGAAACACAGAAATTGCATCGGGATTGAATACAACACGCACCATGCGCACTTTTCTCCATGGGAGTAATGTGTCAAACTGTCTACGCTTTTATCGATTCCTGGGAGACCAGTAGTAGTTTTCGAAACACACTTGGAGGCATTCTGTAAACTGTAGACGTTCAGAGTGTTGATGAAACACAGAAATTGCATCGGTATTGAATACAACACGCACCATAAGCACTTTTCTCCATGGGAGTAATGTCTCAAACTGTCTACGCTTTTATCGATTCCTGGGAGACCAGTAGTAGTTTTCGAAATACATTTTGAGGCATTCTGTAATCTGTGGACGTTCAGAGTGTTGATGAAACACAGAAATTGCATCGGTATTGAATACAACATCCACCATGCGCACTTTTCTCCATGGGAGTAATGTCTCAAACTGTCTACGCTTTTATCGATTCCTGGGAGACCAGTAGTAGTTTTCGAAATATATTTTGAGGCATTCTGTAATATGTGGACGTTCAGAGTGTTGATGAAACACAGAAATTGCATCTTGATTGAATACAACATCCACCATGCGCACTTTTCTCCATGGGAGTAATGTCTCAAACTGTCTACGCTTTTATCGATTCCTGGGAGACCAGTAGTAGTTTTCGAAATACATTTAGAGGCATTCTGTAATCTGTGGACGTTCAGAGTGTTGATGAAACACAGAAATTGCATCGGTATTGAATACAACATCCACCATGCGCACTTTTCTCCATGGGAGTAGTGTCTCAAACTGTCTACGCTTTTATCGATTCCTGGGAGACCAGTAGTAGTTTTCGAAATACATTTTGAGGCATTCTGTAATCTGTGGACGTTCAGAGTGTTGATGAAACACAGAAATTGCATCGGGATTGAATACAACATCCACCATGCGCACTTTTCTCCATGGGAGTAATGTCTCAAACTGTCTACGCTTTTATCGATTCCTGGGAGACCAGTAGTAGTTTTCGAAATACATTTTGAGGCATTCTGTACACTGTGGACGTTCAGAGTGTTGATGAAACACAGAAATTGCATCGGGATTGAATACAACATCCACCATGCGCACTTTTCTCCATGGGAGTAATGTCTCAAACTGTCTACGCTTTTATCGATTCCTGGGAGACCAGTAGTAGTTTTCGAAATACATTTTGAGGCATTCTGTAATCTGTGGACGTTCAGAGTGTTGATGAAACACAGAAATTGCATCGGGATTGAATACAACATCCACCATGCGCACTTTTTTCCATGGGAGTAATGTCTCAAACTGTCTACGCTTTTATCGATTCCTGGGAGACCAGTAGTAGTTTTCGAAATACATTTTGAGGCATTCTGTAATCTGTGGACGTTCAGAGTGTTGATGAAACACAGAAATTGCATCGGGATTGAATACAACATCCACCATGCGCACTTTTCTCCATGGGAGTAATGTCTCAAACTGTCTACGATTTTATCGATTCCTGGGAGACCAGTAGTAGTTTTCGAAATACATTTTGAGGCATTCTGTAATCTGTGGACCTTCAGAGTGTTGATGAAACACAGAAATTGCATCGGGATTGAATACAACATCCACCTTGCGCACTTTTCTCCATGGGAGTAATGTCTCAAACTGTCTACGCTTTTATCGATTCCTGGGAGACCAGTAGTAGTTTTCGAAATACATTTTGAGGCATTCTGTAATCTGTGGACGTTCAGAGTGTTGATGAAACACAGAAATTGCATCGGTATTGAATACAACAGGCACCATGCACACTTTTCTCCATGGGAGTAATGTCTCAAACTGTCTACGGTTTTATCGTTTCCTGGGAGACCAGTAGTAGTTTTCGAAGCACATCTGGAAGCATTCTGTAATCTGTGGTCGTTCAGAGTGTTGATGAAACACAGAAATTGCATCGGTATTGAATACAACACGCACCATAAGCACTTTTCTCCATGGGAGTAATGTCTCAAACTGTCTACGCTTTTATCGATTCCTGGGAGACCAGTAGTAGTTTTCGAAATACATTTGGAGGCATTCTGTAATCTGTGGACGTTCAGAGTGTTGATGAAACACAGAAATTGCATCGGTATTGAATACAACACTCACCATCAGCACTTTTCTCCATGGGAGTAATGTCTCAAACTGTCTACGCTTTTATCGATTATTGGGAGACCAGTAGTAGTTTTCGAAATACATTTTGAGGCATTCTGTAATCTGTGGACGTTCAGAGTGTTGATGAAACACAGAAATTGCATCGGGATTGAATACAACATCCACCATGCGCACTTTTCTCCATGGGTGTAATGTCTCAAACTGTCTACGCTTTTATCGATTCCCGGGAGACCAGTAGTAGTTTTCGAAATACATTTTGAGGCATTCTGTAATCTGTGGACGTTCAGAGTGTTGATGAAACACAGAAATTGCATCGGTATTGAATACAACACGCACCATAAGCACTTTTCTCCATGGGAGTAATGTCTCAAACTGTCTACGCTTTTATCGATTCCTGGGAGACCAGTAGTAGTTTTCTAAACACATTTGGAAACATTCTGTAATCTGTGGACGTTCAGAGTGTTGATGAAACACAGAAATTACATCGGGATTGAATACAACACGCACCATGCGCATTTTTCTCCATGGGAGTAATGTCTCAAAGTGTCTACGCTTTTATCGATTCCTGGGAGACCAGTAGTAGTTTTCGAAATACATTTGGAGGCATTCTGTAATCTGTGGACGTTCAGAGTGTTGATGAAACACAGAAATTGCATCGGTATTGAATACAACACGCACCATAAGCACTTTTCTCCATGGGAGTAATGTCTCAAACTGTCTACGCTTTTATCGATTCCTGGGAGACCAGTAGTAGTTTTCGAAGCACATCTGGAAGCATTCTGTAATCTGTGGACGTTCAGAGTGTTGATGAAACACAGAAATTGCATCGGGATTGAATACAACACGCACCATGCGCATTTTTCTCCATGGGAGTAATGTCTCAAAGTGTCTACGCTTTTATCGATTAATGGAAGACCAGTAGTAGTTTTCGAAATACATTTGGAGGCATTCAGTAATCTGTGGACGTTCAGAGTGTTGATGAAAAACAGAAATTGCATCGGGATTGAATACAACACGCACCAGGCGCACTTTCTCCATGGGAGTAATGTCTCAAACTGTCTACGCTTTTATCGTTTCCTGGGAGACCAGTAGTGGTTTTCGAAATACATTTGGAGGCATCCTGTAATCTGTGGCCGTTCAGAGTGTTGATGAAACACAGAAATTGCATCGGGATTGAATACAACACGCACCATGCGCACTTTTCTCCATGGGAGTAATGTGTCAAACTGTCTACGCTTTTATCGATTCCTGGGAGACCAGTAGTAGTTTTCGAAACACACTTGGAGGCATTCTGTAAACTGTAGACGTTCAGAGTGTTGATGAAACACAGAAATTGCATCGGTATTGAATACAACACGCACCATAAGCACTTTTCTCCATGGGAGTAATGTCTCAAACTGTCTACGCTTTTATCGATTCCTGGGAGACCAGTAGTAGTTTTCGAAATACATTTTGAGGCATTCTGTAATCTGTGGACGTTCAGAGTGTTGATGAACCACAGAAATTGCATCGGTATTGAATACAACATCCACCATGCGCACTTTTCTCCATGGGAGTAATGTCTCAAACTGTCTACGCTTTTATCGATTCCTGGGAGACCAGTAGTAGTTTTCAAAATATATTTTGAGGCATTCTGTAATATTTGGACGTTCAGAGTGTTGATGAAACACAGAAATTGCATCTTAATTGAATACAACATCCACCATGCGCACTTTTCTCCATGGGAGTAATGTCTCAAACTGTCTACGCTTTTATCGATTCCTGGGAGACCAGTAGTAGTTTTCGAAATACATTTAGAGGCATTCTGTAATCTGTGGACGTTCAGAGTGTTGATGAAACACAGAAATTGCATCGGTATTGAATACAACATCCACCATGCGCACTTTTCTCCATGGGAGTAATGTCTCAAACTGTCTACGCTTTTATCGATTCCTGGGAGACCAGTAGTAGTTTTCGAAATACATTTTGAGGCATTCTGTAATCTGTGGACGTTCAGAGTGTTGATGAAACACAGAAATTGCATCGGGATTGAATACAACATCCACCATGCGCACTTTTCTCCATGGGAGTAATGTCTCAAACTGTCTACGCTTTTATCGATTCCTGGGAGACCAGTAGTAGTTTTCGAAATACATTTTGAGGCATTCTGTACACTGTGGACGTTCAGAGTGTTGATGAAACACAGAAATTGCATCGGGATTGAATACAACATCCACCATGCGCACTTTTCTCCATGGGAGTAATGTCTCAAACTGTCTACGCTTTTATCGATTCCTGGGAGACCAGTAGTAGTTTTCGAAATACATTTTGAGGCATTCTGTAATCTGTGGACGTTCAGAGTGTTGATGAAACACAGAAATTGCATCGGGATTGAATACAACATCCACCATGCGCACTTTTTTCCATGGGAGTAATGTCTCAAACTGTCTACGCTTTTATCGATTCCTGGGAGACCAGTAGTAGTTTTCGAAATACATTTTGAGGCATTCTGTAATCTGTGGACGTTCAGAGTGTTGATGAAACACAGAAATTGCATCGGGATTGAATACAACATCCACCATGCGCACTTTTCTCCATGGGAGTAATGTCTCAAACTGTCTACGAGTTTATCGATTCCTGGGAGACCAGTAGTAGTTTTCGAAATACATTTTGAGGCATTCTGTAATCTGTGGACGTTCAGAGTGTTGATGAAACACAGAAATTGCATCGGGATTGAATACAACATCCACCATGCGCACTTTTCTCCATGGGAGTAATGTCTCAAACTGTCTACGCTTTTATCGATTCCTGGGAGACCAGTAGTAGTTTTCGAAATACATTTTGAGGCATTCTGTAATCTGTGGCCGTTCAGAGTGTTGATGAAACACAGATATTGCATCGGGATTAAATACAACATCCACCATGCGCACTTTTCTCCATGGGAGTAATGTCTCAAACTGTCTACGCTTTTATCGATTCCTGGGAGACCAGTAGTAGTTTTGGAAATACATTTAGAGGCATTCTGTAATCTGTGGACGTTCAGAGTGTTGATGAAACACAGAAATTGCATCGGTATTGAATACAACATCCACCATGCGCACTTTTCTCCATGGGAGTAATGTCTCAAACTGTCTACGCTTTTATCGATTCCTGGGAGACCAGTAGTAGTTTTTGAAATACATTTTGAGGCATTCTGTAATCTGTGGACGTTCAGAGTGTTGATGAAACACAGAAATTGCATCGGGATTGAATACAACATCCACCATGCGCACTTTTCTCCATGGGAGTAATGTCTCAAACTGTCTACGCTTTTATCGATTCCTGGGAGACCAGTAGTAGTTTTCGAAATACATTTAGAGGCATTCTGTAATCTGTGGACGTTCAGAGTGTTGATGAAACACAGAAATTGCATCGGGATTGAATACAACATCCACCATGCGCACTTTTCTCCATGGGAGTAATGTCTCAAACTGTCTACGCTTTTATCGATTCCTGGGAGACCAGTGGTAGTTTTCGAAATACATTTTGAGGCATTCTGTAATCTGTGGCCGTTCAGAGTGTTGATGAAACACAGAAATTGCATCGGGATTGAATACAACATCCACCATGCGCACTTTTCTCCATGGGAGTAATGTCTCAAACTGTCTACGCTTTTATCGATTCCTGGGAGAGCAGTAGTAGTTTTCGAAATACATTTTGAGGCATTCAGTAATCTGTGGACGTTCAGAGTGTTGATGAAACACAGAAATTGCATCGGGATTGAATACAACATCCACCATGCGCAGTTTTCTCCATGGGAGTAATGTCTCAAACTGTCTACGCTTTTATCGATTCCTGGGAGACCAGTAGTAGTTTTCGAAATACATTTTGAGGCATTCTGTAATCTGTGGACGTTCAGAGTGTTGATAAAACACTGATATTGCATCGGGATTGAATACAACATCCACCATGCGCACTTTTCTCCATGGGAGTAATGTCTCAAACTGTATACGCTTTTATCGATTCCTGGGAGACCAGTAGTAGTTTTCGAAATACATTTTGAGGCATTCTGTAATCTGTGGACGTTCAGAGTGTTGATGAAACACAGAAATTGCATCGGTATTGAATACAACATCCACCACGAGCACTTTTCTCCATGGGAGTAATGTCTCAAACTGTCTACGCTTTTATCGATTCCTGGGAGACCAGTAGTAGTTTTCGAAATACATTTTGAGGCATTCTGCAATCTGTGGACGTTCAGAGTGTTGATGAAACACATAAATTGCATCGGGATTGAATACAACATCCACCATGCGCACTTTTCTCCATGGGAGTAATGTCTCAAACTGTCTACGCTTTTATCGATTCCTGGGAGACCAGTAGTAGTTTTCGAAATGCATTTTGAGGCATTCTGTAATCTGTGGCCGTTCAGAGTGTTGATGAAACACAGAAATTGCATCGGGATTGAATACAACATCCACCATGCGCACTTTTCTCCATGGGAGTAATGTCTCAAACTGTCTACGCTTTTATCGATTCCTGGGAGAGCAGTAGTAGTTTTCGAAATACATTTTGAGGCATTCAGTAATCTGTGGACGTTCAGAGTGTTGATGAAACACAGAAATTGCATCGGGATTGAATACAACATCCACCATGCGCAGTTTTCTCCATGGGAGTAATGTCTCAAACTGTCTACGCTTTTATCGATTCCTGGGAGACCAGTAGTAGTTTTCGAAATACATTTTGAGGCATTCTGTAATCTGTGGACGTTCAGAGTGTTGATGAAACACAGAAATTGCATCGGGATTGAATACAACATCCACCATGCGCACTTTTCTCCATGGGAGTAATGTCTCAAACTGTATACGCTTTTATCGATTCCTGGGAGACCAGTAGTAGTTTTCGAAATACATTTTGAGGCATTCTGTAATCTGTGGCCGTTCAGAGTGTTGATGAAACACAGAAATTGCATCGGGATTGAATACAACATCCACCTTGCGCACTTTTCTCCATGGGAGTAATGTCTCAAACTGTCTACGCTTTTATCGATTCCTGGGAGACCAGTAGTAGTTTTCGAAATACATTTTGAGGCATTCTGCAATCTGTGGACGTTCAGAGTGTTGATGAAACACATAAATTGCATCGGGATTGAATACAACATCCACCATGCGCACTTTTCTCCATGGGAGTAATGTCTCAAACTGTCTACGCTTTTATCGATTCCTGGGAGACCAGTAGTAGTTTTCGAAATGCATTTTGAGGCATTCTGTAATCTTTGGCCGTTCAGAGTGTTGATGAAACACAGAAATTGCATCGGGATTGAATACAACACGACCCAGCGCACTTTTCTCCATGGGAGTAATGTCTCAAACTGTCTACGCTTTTATCGATTCCTGGGAGACCAGTAGTAGTTTTCGAAATACATTTTGAGGCATTCTGTAATCTGTGGCCGTTCAGAGTGTTGATGAAACACAGAAATTGCATCGGGATTGAATACAACATCCACCATGCGCACTTTTCTCCATGGGAGTAATGTCTCAAACTGTCTACGCTTTTATCGATTCCTGGGAGACCAGTAGTAGTTTTCGAAATACATTTTGAGGCATTCTGCAATCTGTGGACGTTCAGAGTGTTGATGAAACACATAAATTGCATCGGGATTGAATACAACATCCACCATGCGCACTTTTCTCCATGGGAGTAATGTCTCAAACTGTCTACGCTTTTATCGATTCCTGGGAGACCAGTAGTAGTTTTCGAAATGCATTTTGAGGCATTCTGTAATCTGTGGCCGTTCAGAGTGTTGATGAAACACAGAAATTGCATCGGGATTGAATACAACACGCACCATGCGCACTTTTCTCCATGGGAGTAATGTGTCAAACTGTCTACGCTTTTATCGATTCCTGGGAGACCAGTAGTAGTTTTCGAAACACACTTGGAGGCATTCTGTAAACTGTAGACGTTCAGAGTGTTGATGAAACACAGAAATTGCATCGGTATTGAATACAACACGCACCATAAGCACTTTTCTCCATGGGAGTAATGTCTCAAACTGTCTACGCTTTTATCGATTCCTGGGAGACCAGTAGTAGTTTTCGAAATACATTTTGAGACATTCTGTAATCTGTGGACGTTCAGAGTGTTGATGAAACACAGAAATTGCATCGGTATTGAATACAACACGCACCATAAGCACTTTTCTCCATGGGAGTAATGTCTCAAACTGTCTACGCTTTTATCGATTCCTGGGAGACCAGTAGTAGTTTTCGAAATATATTTTGAGGCATTCTGTAATCTGTGGACGTTCAGAGTGTTGATGAAACACAGAAATTGCATCTTCATTTAATACAACATCCACCATGCGCACTTTTCTCCATGGGAGTAATGTCTCAAATTGTCTACGCTTTTATTGATTCCTGGGAGACCAGCAGTAGTTTTCGAAATACATTTTGAGGCATTCTGTAATCTGTGGACGTTCAGAGTGTTGATGAAACACAGAAATTGCATCGGTATTGAATACAACTTCCACCATGCGCACTTTTCTCCATGGGAGTAATGTCTCAAACTGTCTACGCTTTTATCGATTCCTGGGAGACCAGTAGTAGTTTTCGAAATACATTTTGAGGCATTCTGCAATCTGTGGACGTTCAGAGTGTTGATGAAACACATAAATTGCATCGGGATTGAATACAACATCCACCATGCGCACTTTTCTCCATGGGAGTAATGTCTCAAACTGTCTACGCTTTTATCGATTCCTGGGAGAGCAGTAGTAGTTTTCGAAATACATTTTGAGGCATTCAGTAATCTGTGGACGTTCAGAGTGTTGATGAAACACAGAAATTGCATCGGGATTGAATACAACATCCACCATGCGCAGTTTTCTCCATGGGAGTAATGTCTCAAACTGTCTACGCTTTTATCGATTCCTGGGAGAGCAGTAGTAGTTTTCGAAATACATTTTGAGGCATTCAGTAATCTGTGGACGTTCAGAGTGTTGATGAAACACAGAAATTGCATCGGGATTGAATACAACATCCACCATGCGCAGTTTTCTCCATGGGAGTAATGTCTCAAACTGTCTACGCTTTTATCGATTCCTGGGAGACCAGTAGTAGTTTTCGAAATACATTTTGAGGCATTCTGTAATCTGTGGACGTTCAGAGTGTTGATGAAACACAGAAATTGCATCGGGATTGAATACAACATCCACCATGCGCACTTTTCTCCATGGGAGTAATGTCTCAAACTGTATACGCTTTTATCGATTCCTGGGAGACCAGTAGTAGTTTTCGAAATACATTTTGAGGCATTCTGTAATCTGTGGCCGTTCAGAGTGTTGATGAAACACAGAAATTGCATCGGGATTGAATACAACATCCACCATGCGCACTTTTCTCCATGGGAGTAATGTCTCAAACTGTCTACGCTTTTATCGATTCCTGGGAGACCAGTAGTAGTTTTCGAAATACATTTTGAGGCATTCTGCAATCTGTGGACGTTCAGAGTGTTGATGAAACACATAAATTGCATCGGGATTGAATACAACATCCACCATGCGCACTTTTCTCCATGGGAGTAATGTCTCAAACTGTCTACGCTTTTATCGATTCCTGGGAGACCAGTAGTAGTTTTCGAAATGCATTTTGAGGCATTCTGTAATCTGTGGCCGTTCAGAGTGTTGATGAAACACAGAAATTGCATCGGGATTGAATACAACACGCACCATGCGCACTTTTCTCCATGGGAGTAATGTGTCAAACTGTCTACGCTTTTATCGATTCCTGGGAGACCAGTAGTAGTTTTCGAAACACACTTGGAGGCATTCTGTAAACTGTAGACGTTCAGAGTGTTGATGAAACACAGAAATTGCATCGGTATTGAATACAACACGCACCATAAGCACTTTTCTCCATGGGAGTAATGTCTCAAACTGTCTACGCTTTTATCGATTCCTGGGAGACCAGTAGTAGTTTTCGAAATACATTTTGAGACATTCTGTAATCTGTGGACGTTCAGAGTGTTGATGAAACACAGAAATTGCATCGGTATTGAATACAACATCCACCATGCGCACTTTTCTCCATGGGAGTAATGTCTCAAACTGTCTACGATTTTATCGATTCCTGGGAGACCAGTAGTAGTTTTCGAAATATATTTTGAGGCATTCTGTAATCTGTTGACGTTCAGAGTGTTGATGAAACACAGAAATTGCATCTTGATTTAATACAACATCCACCATGCGCACTTTTCTCCATGGGAGTAATGTCTCAAACTGTCTACGATTTTATCGATTCCTGGGAGAGCAGTAGTAGTTTTCGAAATACATTTTGAGGCATTCAGTAATCTGTGGACGTTCAGAGTGTTGATGAAACACAGAAATTGCATCGGGATTGAATACAACATCCACCATGCGCAGTTTTCTCCATGGGAGTAATGTCTCAAACTGTCTACGCTTTTATCGATTCCTGGGAGACCAGTAGTAGTTTTCGAAACACACTTGGAGGCATTCTGTAAACTGTAGACGTTCAGAGTGTTGATGAAACACAGAAATTGCATCGGTATTGAATACAACACGCACCATAAGCACTTTTCTCCATGGGAGTAATATCTCAAACTGTATACGCTTTTATCGATTCCTGGGAGACCAGTAGTAGTTTTCGAAATACATTTTGAGACATTCTGTAATCTGTGGACGTTCAGAGTGTTGATGAAACACAGAAATTGCATCGGGATTGAATACAACATCCACCATGCGCACTTTTCTCCATGGGAGTAATGTCTCAAACTGTCTACGCTTTTATCGATTCCTGGGAGAGCAGTAGTAGTTTTCGAAATACATTTTGAGGCATTCAGTAATCTGTGGACGTTCAGAGTGTTGATGAAACACAGAAATTGCATCGGGATTGAATACAACATCCACCATGCGCACTTTTCTCCATGGGAGTAATGTCTCAAACTGTCTACGCTTTTATCGATTCCTGGGAGACCAGTAGTAGTTTTCGAAATACATTTTGAGGCATTCTGTAATCTGTGGACGTTCAGAGTGTTGATGAAACACAGAAATTGCATCGGGATTGAATACAACATCCACCATGCGCACTTTTCTCCATGGGAGTAATGTCTCAAACTGTATACGCTTTTATCGATTCCTGGGAGACCAGTAGTAGTTTTCGAAATACATTTTGAGGCATTCTGTAATCTGTGGCCGTTCAGAGTGTTGATGAAACACAGAAATTGCATCGGGATTGAATACAACATCCACCATGCGCACTTTTCTCCATGTTAGTAATGTCTCAAACTGTCTACGCTTTTATCGATTCCTGGGAGACCAGTAGTAGTTTTCGAAATACATTTTGAGGCATTCTGCAATCTGTGGACGTTCAGAGTGTTGATGAAACACATAAATTGCATCGGGATTGAATACAACATCCACCATGCGCACTTTTCTCCATGGGAGTAATGTCTCAAACTGTCTACGCTTTTATCGATTCCTGGGAGACCAGTAGTAGTTTTCGAAATGCATTTTGAGGCATTCTGTAATCTGTGGCCGTTCAGAGTGTTGATGAAACACAGAAATTGCATCGGGATTGAATACAACATCCACCATGCGCACTTTTCTCCATGGGAGTAATGTCTCAAACTGTATACGCTTTTATCGATTCCTGGGAGAGCAGTAGTAGTTTTCGAAATACATTTTGAGGCATTCTGTAATCTGTGGCCGTTCAGAGTGTTGATGAAACACAGAAATTGCATCGGGATTGAATACAACATCCACCATGCGCACTTTTCTCCATGGGAGTAATGTCTCAAACTGTCTACGCTTTTATCGATTCCTGGGAGAGCAGTAGTAGTTTTCGAAATACATTTTGAGGCATTCAGTAATCTGTGGACGTTCAGAGTGTTGATGAAACACATAAATTGCATAGGGATTGAATACAACATCCACCATGCGCACTTTTCTCCATGGGAGTAATGTCTCAAACTGTCTACGCTTTTATCGATTCCTGGGAGACCAGTAGTAGTTTTCGAAATGCATTTTGAGGCATTCTGTAATCTGTGGCCGTTCAGAGTGTTGATGAAACACAGAAATTGCATCGGGATTGAATACAACACGCACCATGCGCACTTTTCTCCATGGGAGTAATGTGTCAAACTGTCTACGCTTTTATCGATTCCTGGGAGACCAGTAGTAGTTTTCGAAACACACTTGGAGGCATTCTGTAAACTGTAGACGTTCAGAGTGTTGATGAAACACAGAAATTGCATCGGTATTGAATACAACACGCACCATAAGCACTTTTCTCCATGGGAGTAATGTCTCAAACTGTCTACGCTTTTATCGATTCCTGGGAGACCAGTAGTAGTTTTCGAAATACATTTTGAGACATTCTGTAATCTGTGGACGTTCAGAGTGTTGATGAAACACAGAAATTGCATCGGGATTGAATACAACATCCACCATGCGCACTTTTCTCCATGGGAGTAATGTCTCAAACTGTCTACGCTTTTATCGATTCCTGGGAGACCAGTAGTAGTTTTCGAAATACATTTTGAGGCATTCAGTAATCTGTGGACGTTCAGAGTGTTGATGAAACACAGAAATTGCATCGGGATTGAATACAACATCCACCATGCGCAGTTTTCTCCATGGGAGTAATGTCTCAAACTGTCTACGCTTTTATCGATTCCTGGGAGACCAGTAGTAGTTTTCGAAATACATTTTGAGGCATTCTGTAATCTGTGGACGTTCAGAGTGTTGATGAAACACAGAAATTGCATCGGGATTGAATACAACATCCACCATGCGCACTTTTCTCCATGGGAGTAATGTCTCAAACTGTATACGCTTTTATCGATTCCTGGGAGGCCAGTAGTAGTTTTCGAAATACATTTTGAGGCATTCTGTAATCTGTGGCCGTTCAGAGTGTTGATGAAACACAGAAATTGCATCGGGATTGAATACAACATCCACCATGCGCACTTTTCTCCATGTTAGTAATGTCTCAAACTGTCTACGCTTTTATCGATTCCTGGGAGACCAGTAGTAGTTTTCGAAATACATTTTGAGGCATTCTGCAATCTGTGGACGTTCAGAGTGTTGATGAAACACATAAATTGCATCGGGATTGAATACAACATCCACCATGCGCACTTTTCTCCATGGGAGTAATGTCTCAAACTGTCTACGCTTTTATCGATTCCTGGGAGACCAGTAGTAGTTTTCGAAATGCATTTTGAGGCATTCTGTAATCTGTGGCCATTCAGAGTGTTGATGAAACACAGAAATTGCATCGGGATTGAATACAACACGCACCATGCGCACTTTTCTCCATGGGAGTAATGTGTCAAACTGTCTACGCTTTTATCGATTCCTGGGAGACCAGTAGTAGTTTTCGAAACACACTTGGAGGCATTCTGTAAACTGTAGACGTTCAGAGTGTTGATGAAACACAGAAATTGCATCGGTATTGAATACAACACGCACCATAAGCACTTTTCTCCATGGGAGTAATGTCTCAAACTGTCTACGCTTTTATCGATTCCTGGGAGACCAGTAGTAGTTTTCGAAATACATTTTGAGACATTCTGTAATCTGTGGACGTTCAGAGTGTTGATGAAACACAGAAATTGCATCGGTATTGAATACAACATCCACCATGCGCACTTTTCTCCATGGGAGTAATGTCTCAAACTGTCTACGCTTTTATCGATTCCTGGGAGACCAGTAGTAGTTTTCGAAATATGTTTTGAGGCATTCTGTAATCTGTGGACGTTCAGAGTGTTGATGAAACACAGAAATTGCATCTTGATTTAATACAACATCCACCATGCGCACTTTTCTCCATGGGAGTAATGTCTCAAACTGTCTACGCTTTTATCGATTCCTGGGAGACCAGTAGTAGTTTTCGAAATACATTTTGAGGCATTCTGCAATCTGTGGACGTTCAGAGTGTTGATGAAACACATAAATTGCATCGGGATTGAATACAACATCCACCATGCGCACTTTTCTCCATGGGAGTAATGTCTCAAACTGTATACGCTTTTATCGATTCCTGGGAGACCAGTAGTAGTTTTCGAAATACATTTTGAGGCATTCTGTAATCTGTGGCCGTTCAGAGTGTTGATGAAACACAGAAATTGCATCGGGATTGAATACAACATCCACCATGCGCACTTTTCTCCATGGGAGTAATGTCTCAAACTGTCTACGCTTTTATCGATTCCTGGGAGACCAGTAGTAGTTTTCGAAATACATTTTGAGGCATTCTGCAATCTGTGGACGTTCAGAGTGTTGATGAAACACATAAATTGCATCGGGATTGAATACAACATCCACCATGCGCACTTTTCTCCATGGGAGTAATGTCTCAAACTGTCTACGCTTTTATCGATTCCTGGGAGACCAGTAGTAGTTTTCGAAATGCATTTTGAGGCATTCTGTAATCTGTGGCCGTTCAGAGTGTTGATGAAACACAGAAATTGCATCGGGATTGAATACAACACGCACCATGCGCACTTTTCTCCATGGGAGTAATGTGTCAAACTGTCTACGCTTTTATCGATTCCTGGGAGACCAGTAGTAGTTTTCGAAACACACTTGGAGGCATTCTGTAAACTGTAGACGTTCAGAGTGTTGATGAAACACAGAAATTGCATCGGTATTGAATACAACACGCACCATAAGCACTTTTCTCCATGGGAGTAATGTCTCAAACTGTCTACGCTTTTATCGATTCCTGGGAGACCAGTAGTAGTTTTCGAAATACATTTTGAGACATTCTGTAATCTGTGGACGTTCAGAGTGTTGATGAAACACAGAAATTGCATCGGTATTGAATACAACATCCACCATGCGCACTTTTCTCCATGGGAGTAATGTCTCAAACTGTCTACGATTTTATCGATTCCTGGGAGACCAGTAGTAGTTTTCGAAATATATTTTGAGGCATTCTGTAATCTGTGGACGTTCAGAGTGTTGATGAAACACAGAAATTGCATCTTGATTTAATACAACATCCACCATGCGCACTTTTCTCCATGGGAGTAATGTCTCAAACTGTCTACGCTTTTATCGATTCCTGGGAGAGCAGTAGTAGTTTTCGAAATACATTTTGAGGCATTCAGTAATCTGTGGACGTTCAGAGTGTTGATGAAACACAGAAATTGCATCGGGATTGAATACAACATCCACCATGCGCAGTTTTCTCCATGGGAGTAATGTCTCAAACTGTCTACGCTTTTATCGATTCCTGGGAGACCAGTAGTAGTTTTCGAAACACACTTGGAGGCATTCTGTAAACTGTAGACGTTCAGAGTGTTGATGAAACACAGAAATTGCATCGGTATTGAATACAACACGCACCATAAGCACTTTTCTCCATGGGAGTAATATCTCAAACTGTATACGCTTTTATCGATTCCTGGGAGACCAGTAGTAGTTTTCGAAATACATTTTGAGACATTCTGTAATCTGTGGACGTTCAGAGTGTTGATGAAACACAGAAATTGCATCGGGATTGAATACAACATCCACCATGCGCACTTTTCTCCATGGGAGTAATGTCTCAAACTGTCTACGCTTTTATCGATTCCTGGGAGAGCAGTAGTAGTTTTCGAAATACATTTTGAGGCATTCAGTAATCTGTGGACGTTCAGAGTGTTGATGAAACACAGAAATTGCATCGGGATTGAATACAACATCCACCATGCGCACTTTTCTCCATGGGAGTAATGTCTCAAACTGTCTACGCTTTTATCGATTCCTGGGAGACCAGTAGTAGTTTTCGAAATACATTTTGAGGCATTCTGTAATCTGTGGACGTTCAGAGTGTTGATGAAACACAGAAATTGCATCGGGATTGAATACAACATCCACCATGCGCACTTTTCTCCATGGGAGTAATGTCTCAAACTGTATACGCTTTTATCGATTCCTGGGAGACCAGTAGTAGTTTTCGAAATACATTTTGAGGCATTCTGTAATCTGTGGCCGTTCAGAGTGTTGATGAAACACAGAAATTGCATCGGGATTGAATACAACATCCACCATGCGCACTTTTCTCCATGTTAGTAATGTCTCAAACTGTCTACGCTTTTATCGATTCCTGGGAGACCAGTAGTAGTTTTCGAAATACATTTTGAGGCATTCTGCAATCTGTGGACGTTCAGAGTGTTGATGAAACACATAAATTGCATCGGGATTGAATACAACATCCACCATGCGCACTTTTCTCCATGGGAGTAATGTCTCAAACTGTCTACGCTTTTATCGATTCCTGGGAGACCAGTAGTAGTTTTCGAAATGCATTTTGAGGCATTCTGTAATCTGTGGCCGTTCAGAGTGTTGATGAAACACAGAAATTGCATCGGGATTGAATACAACATCCACCATGCGCACTTTTCTCCATGGGAGTAATGTCTCAAACTGTATACGCTTTTATCGATTCCTGGGAGAGCAGTAGTAGTTTTCGAAATACATTTTGAGGCATTCTGTAATCTGTGGCCGTTCAGAGTGTTGATGAAACACAGAAATTGCATCGGGATTGAATACAACATCCACCATGCGCACTTTTCTCCATGGGAGTAATGTCTCAAACTGTCTACGCTTTTATCGATTCCTGGGAGAGCAGTAGTAGTTTTCGAAATACATTTTGAGGCATTCAGTAATCTGTGGACGTTCAGAGTGTTGATGAAACACATAAATTGCATAGGGATTGAATACAACATCCACCATGCGCACTTTTCTCCATGGGAGTAATGTCTCAAACTGTCTACGCTTTTATCGATTCCTGGGAGACCAGTAGTAGTTTTCGAAATGCATTTTGAGGCATTCTGTAATCTGTGGCCGTTCAGAGTGTTGATGAAACACAGAAATTGCATCGGGATTGAATACAACACGCACCATGCGCACTTTTCTCCATGGGAGTAATGTGTCAAACTGTCTACGCTTTTATCGATTCCTGGGAGACCAGTAGTAGTTTTCGAAACACACTTGGAGGCATTCTGTAAACTGTAGACGTTCAGAGTGTTGATGAAACACAGAAATTGCATCGGTATTGAATACAACACGCACCATAAGCACTTTTCTCCATGGGAGTAATGTCTCAAACTGTCTACGCTTTTATCGATTCCTGGGAGACCAGTAGTAGTTTTCGAAATACATTTTGAGACATTCTGTAATCTGTGGACGTTCAGAGTGTTGATGAAACACAGAAATTGCATCGGGATTGAATACAACATCCACCATGCGCACTTTTCTCCATGGGAGTAATGTCTCAAACTGTCTACGCTTTTATCGATTCCTGGGAGACCAGTAGTAGTTTTCGAAATACATTTTGAGGCATTCAGTAATCTGTGGACGTTCAGAGTGTTGATGAAACACAGAAATTGCATCGGGATTGAATACAACATCCACCATGCGCAGTTTTCTCCATGGGAGTAATGTCTCAAACTGTCTACGCTTTTATCGATTCCTGGGAGACCAGTAGTAGTTTTCGAAATACATTTTGAGGCATTCTGTAATCTGTGGACGTTCAGAGTGTTGATGAAACACAGAAATTGCATCGGGATTGAATACAACATCCACCATGCGCACTTTTCTCCATGGGAGTAATGTCTCAAACTGTATACGCTTTTATCGATTCCTGGGAGGCCAGTAGTAGTTTTCGAAATACATTTTGAGGCATTCTGTAATCTGTGGCCGTTCAGAGTGTTGATGAAACACAGAAATTGCATCGGGATTGAATACAACATCCACCATGCGCACTTTTCTCCATGTTAGTAATGTCTCAAACTGTCTACGCTTTTATCGATTCCTGGGAGACCAGTAATAGTTTTCGAAATACATTTTGAGGCATTCTGCAATCTGTGGACGTTCAGAGTGTTGATGAAACACATAAATTGCATCGGGATTGAATACAACATCCACCATGCGCACTTTTCTCCATGGGAGTAATGTCTCAAACTGTCTACGCTTTTATCGATTCCTGGGAGACCAGTAGTAGTTTTCGAAAAGCATTTTGAGGCATTCTGTAATCTGTGGCCATTCAGAGTGTTGATGAAACACAGAAATTGCATCGGGATTGAATACAACACGCACCATGCGCACTTTTCTCCATGGGAGTAATGTGTCAAACTGTCTACGCTTTTATCGATTCCTGGGAGACCAGTAGTAGTTTTCGAAACACACTTGGAGGCATTCTGTAAACTGTAGACGTTCAGAGTGTTGATGAAACACAGAAATTGCATCGGTATTGAATACAACACGCACCATAAGCACTTTTCTCCATGGGAGTAATGTCTCAAACTGTCTACGCTTTTATCGATTCCTGGGAGACCAGTAGTAGTTTTCGAAATACATTTTGAGACATTCTGTAATCTGTGGACGTTCAGAGTGTTGATGAAACACAGAAATTGCATCGGTATTGAATACAACATCCACCATGCGCACTTTTCTCCATGGGAGTAATGTCTCAAACTGTCTACGCTTTTATCGATTCCTGGGAGACCAGTAGTAGTTTTCGAAATATATTTTGAGGCATTCTGTAATCTGTGGACGTTCAGAGTGTTGATGAAACACAGAAATTGCATCTTGATTTAATACAACATCCACCATGCGCACTTTTCTCCATGGGAGTAATGTCTCAAACTGTCTACGCTTTTATCGATTCCTGGGAGACCAGTAGTAGTTTTCGAAATACATTTTGAGGCATTCTGTAATCTGTGGACGTTCAGAGTGTTGATGAAACACAGAAATTACATCGGGATTGAATACAACACGCACCATGCGCATTTTTCTCCATGGGAGTAATGTCTCAAACTGTCTACGCTTTTATCGATTCCTGGGAGACCAGTAGTAGTTTTCGAAATACATTTTGAGGCATTCTGTAATCTGTGGACGTTCAGAGTGTTGATGAAACACAGAAATTGCATCGGGATTGAATACAACATCCACCATGCGCACTTTTCTCCATGGGAGTAATGTCTCAAACTGTCTACGATTTTATCGATTCCTGGGAGACCAGTAGTAGTTTTCGAAATACATTTTGAGGCATTCTGTAATCTGTGGACCTTCAGAGTGTTGATGAAACACAGAAATTGCATCGGGATTGAATACAACATCCACCATGCGCACTTTTCTCCATGGGAGTAATGTCTCAAACTGTCTACGCTTTTATCGATTCCTGGGAGACCAGTAGTAGTTTTCGAAATACATTTTGAGGCATTCTGTAATCTGTGGCCGTTCAGAGTGTTGATGAAACACAGATATTGCATCGGGATTAAATACAACATCCACCATGCGCACTTTTCTCCATGGGAGTAATGTCTCAAACTGTCTACGCTTTTATCGATTCCTGGGAGACCAGTAGTAGTTTTCGAAATACATTTTGAGGCATTCTGTAATCTGTGGACGTTCAGAGTGTTGATGAAACACAGAAATTGCATCGGTATTGAATACAACATCCACCATGCGCACTTTTCTCCATGGGAGTAATGTCTCAAACTGTCTACGCTTTTATCGATTCCTGGGAGACCAGTAGTAGTTTTTGAAATACATTTTGAGGCATTCTGCAATCTGTGGACGTTCAGAGTGTTGATGAAACACATAAATTGCATCGGGATTGAATACAACATCCACCATGCGCACTTTTCTCCATGGGAGTAATGTCTCAAACTGTCTACGCTTTTATCGATTCCTGGGAGACCAGTGGTAGTTTTCGAAATACATTTTGAGGCATTCTGTAATCTGTGGCCGTTCAGAGTGTTGATGAAACACAGAAATTGCATCGGGATGGAATACAACATCCACCATGCGCACTTTTCTCCATGGGAGTAATGTCTCAAACTGTCTACGCTTTTATCGATTCCTGGGAGAGCAGTAGTAGTTTTCGAAATACATTTTGAGGCATTCAGTAATCTGTGGACGTTCAGAGTGTTGATGAAACACAGAAATTGCATCGGGATTGAATACAACATCCACCATGCGCAGTTTTCTCCATGGGAGTAATGTCTCAAACTGTCTACGCTTTTATCGATTCCTGGGAGACCAGTAGTAGTTTTCGAAATACATTTTGAGGCATTCTGTAATCTGTGGCCGTTCAGAGTGTTGATGAAACACAGAAATTGCATCGGGATTGAATACAACATCCACCATGCGCACTTTTCTCCATGGGAGTAATGTCTCAAACTGTATACGCTTTTATCGATTCCTGGGAGACCAGTAGTAGTTTTCGAAATACATTTTGAGGCATTCTGTAATCTGTGGCCGTTCAGAGTGTTGATGAAACACAGAAATTGCATCGGGATTGAATACAACATCCACCATGCGCACTTTTCTCCATGGGAGTAATGTCTCAAACTGTCTACGCTTTTATCGATTCCTGGGAGACCAGTAGTAGTTTTCGAAATACATTTTGAGGCATTCTGCAATCTGTGGACGTTCAGAGTGTTGATGAAACACATAAATTGCATCGGGATTGAATACAACATCCACCATGCGCACTTTTCTCCATGGGAGTAATGTCTCAAACTGTCTACGCTTTTATCGATTCCTGGGAGACCAGTAGTAGTTTTCGAAATACATTTTGAGGCATTCTGTAATCTGTGGACGTTCAGAGTGTTGATGAAACACAGAAATTGCATCGGGATTGAATACAACATCCACCATGCGCACTTTTCTCCATGGGAGTAATGTCTCAAACTGTATACGCTTTTATCGATTCCTGGGAGACCAGTAGTAGTTTTCGAAATACATTTTGAGGCATTCTGTAATCTGTGGCCGTTCAGAGTGTTGATGAAACACAGAAATTGCATAGGGATTGAATACAACATCCACCATGCGCACTTTTCTCCATGGGAGTAATGTCTCAAACTGTCTACGCTTTTATCGATTCCTGGGAGACCAGTAGTAGTTTTCGAAATACATTTTGAGGCATTCAGTAATCTGTAAACGTTCAGAGTGTTGATGAAACACAGAAATTGCATCGGGATTGAATACAACATCCACCATGCGCAGTTTTCTCCATGGGAGTAATGTCTCAAACTGTCTACGCTTTTATCGATTCCTGGGAGACCAGTAGTAGTTTTCGAAATACATTTTGAGGCATTCTGTAATCTGTGGACGTTCAGAGTGTTGATGAAACACAGAAATTGCATCGGGATTGAATACAACATCCACCATGCGCACTTTTCTCCATGGGAGTAATGTCTTAAACTTTATACGCTTTTATCGATTCCTGGGAGACCAGTAGTAGTTTTTGAAATACATTTTGAGGCATTCTGTAATCTGTGGCCGTTCAGAGTGTTGATGAAACACAGAAATTGCATCGGGATTGAATACAACATCCACCATGCGCACTTTTCTCCATGGGAGTAATGTCTCAAACTGTCTACGCTTTTATCGATTCCTGGGAGACCAGTAGTAGTTTTCGAAATACATTTTGAGGCATTCTGCAATCTGTGGACGTTCAGAGTGTTGATGAAACACATAAATTGCATCGGGATTGAATACAACATCCACCATGCGCACTTTTCTCCATGGGAGTAATGTCTCAAACTGTCTACGCTTTTATCGATTCCTGGGAGACCAGTAGTAGTTTTCGAAATGCATTTTGAGGCATTCTGTAATCTGTGGCCGTTCAGAGTGTTGATGAAACACAGAAATTGCATCGGGATTGAATACAACACGCACCATGCGCACTTTTCTCCATGGGAGTAATGTGTCAAACTGTCTACGCTTTTATCGATTCCTGGGAGACCAGTAGTAGTTTTCGAAACACACTTGGAGGCATTCTGTAAACTGTAGACGTTCAGAGTGTTGATGAAACACAGAAATTGCATCGGTATTGAATACAACACGCACCATAAGCACTTTTCTCCATGGGAGTAATGTCTCAAACTGTCTACGCTTTTATCGATTCCTGGGAGACCAGTAGTAGTTTTCGAAATACATTTTGAGACATTCTGTAATCTGTGGACGTTCAGAGTGTTGATGAAACACAGAAATAGCATCGGTATTGAATACAACATCCACCATGCGCACTTTTCTCCATGGGAGTAATGTCTCAAACTGTCTACGCTTTTATCGATTCCTGGGAGACCAGTAGTAGTTTTCGAAATATATTTTGAGGCATTCTGTATTCTGTGGACGTTCAGAGTGTTGATGAAACACAGAAATTGCATCTTGATTTAATACAACATCCACCATGCGCACTTTTCTCCTTGGGAGTAATGTCTCAAACTGTCTACGCTTTTATCGATTCCTGGGAGACCAGTAGTAGTTTTCGAAATACATTTTGAGGCATTCTGTAATCTGTGGCCGTTCAGAGTGTTGATGAAACACAGATATTGCATCGGGATTAAGTACAACATCCACCATGCGCACTTTTCTCCATGGGAGTAATGTCTCAAACTGTCTACGCTTTTATCGATTCCTGGGAGACCAGTAGTAGTTTTCGAAATACATTTTGAGGCATTCTGTAATCTGTGGACGTTCAGAGTGTTGATGAAACACAGAAATTGCATCGGTATTGAATACAACATCCACCATGCGCACTTTTCTCCATGGGAGTAATGTCTCAAACTGTCTACGCTTTTATCGATTCCTGGGAGACCAGTAGTAGTTTTTGAAATACATTTTGAGGCATTCTGTAATCTGTGGACGTTCAGAGTGTTGATGAAACACAGAAATTGCATCGGGATTGAATACAACATCCACCATGCGCACTTTTCTCCATGGGAGTAATGTCTCAAACTGTATACGCTTTTATCGATTCCTGGGAGACCAGTAGTAGTTTTCGAAATACATTTTGAGGCATTCTGTAATCTGTGGCCGTTCAGAGTGTTGATGAAACACAGAAATTGCATCGGGATTGAATACAACATCCACCATGCGCACTTTTCTCCATGGGAGTAATGTCTCAAACTGTCTACGCTTTTATCGATTCCTGGGAGACCAGTAGTAGTTTTCGAAATACATTTAGAGGAATTCTGTAATCTGTGGATGTTCAGAGTGTTGATGAAACACAGAAATTGCATCGGTATTGAATACAACACGTACCACGAGCACTTTTCTCCATGGGAGTAATGTCTCAAACTGTCTACGCTTTTATCGATTCCTGGGAGACCAGTAGTAGTTTTCGAAATACATTTTGAGGCATTCTGTAATCTGTGGACGTTCAGAGTGTTGATGAAACACAGAAATTGCATCGGTATTGAATACAACATCCACCACGAGCACTTTTCTCCATGGGAGTAATGTCTCAAACTGTCTACGCTTTTATCGATTCCTGGGAGACCAGTAGTAGTTTTCGAAATACATTTTGAGGCATTCTGTAATCTGTGGACGTTCAGAGTGTTGATGAAACACAGAAATTGCATCGGGATTGAATACAACATCCACCATGCGCACTTTTCTCCATGGGAGTAATGTCTCAAACTGTCTACGCTTTTATCGATTCCTGGGAGACCAGTAGTAGTTTTCTAAATGCATTTTGAGGCATTCTGTAATCTGTGGCCGTTCAGAGTGTTGATGAAACACAGAAATTGCATCGGGATTGAATACAACATCCACCATGCGCACTTTTCTCCATGGGAGTAATGTCTCAAACTGTCTACGCTTTTATCGATTCCTGGGAGACCAGTAGTAGTTTTCGAAATACAATTGGAAGCATTCTGTAATCTGTGGACGTTCAGAGTGTTGATGAAACACAGAAATTGCATCGGTATTGAATACAACATCCACCATGCGCACTTTTCTCCATGGGAGTAATGTCTCAAACTGTATACGCTTTTATCGATTCCTGGGAGACCAGTAGTAGTTTTCGAAATACATTTTGAGGCATTCTGTAATCTGTGGACCTTCAGAGTGTTGATGAAACACAGAAATTGCATCGGGATTGAATACAACATCCACCATGCGCACTTTTCTCCATGGGAGTAATGTCTCAAACTGTCTACGCTTTTATCGATTCCTGGGAGACCAGTAGTAGTTTTCGAAACACAATTGGAAGCATTCTGTAATCTGTGGACGTTCAGAGTGTTGATGAAACACAGAAATTGCATCGGTATTGAATACAACATCCACCATGCGCACTTTTCTCCATGGGAGTAATGTCTCAAACTGTCTACGCTTTTATCGATTCCTGGGAGACCAGTAGTAGTTTTCGAAATACATTTTGAGGCATTCTGTAATCTGTGGACGTTCAGAGTGTTGATGAAACACAGAAATTGCATCGGTATTGAATACAACATCCACCACGAGCACTTTTCTCCATGGGAGTAATGTCTCAAACTGTCTACGCTTTTATCGATTCCTGGGAGACCAGTAGTAGTTTTCGAAATACATTTTGAGGCATTCTGTAATCTGTGGACGTTCAGAGTGTTGATGAAACACAGAAATTGCATCGGGATTGAATACAACATCCACCATGCGCACTTTTCTCCATGGGAGTAATGTCTCAAACTGTCTACGCTTTTATCGATTCCTGGGAGACCAGTGGTAGTTTTCGAAATACATTTTGAGGCATTCTGTAATCTGTGGCCGTTCAGAGTGTTGATGAAACACAGAAATTGCATCGGGATTGAATACAACATCCACCATGCGCACTTTTCTCCATGGGAGTAATGTCTCAAACTGTCTACGCTTTTATCGATTCCTGGGAGAGCAGTAGTAGTTTTCGAAATACATTTTGAGGCATTCAGTAATCTGTGGACGTTCAGAGTGTTGATGAAACACAGAAATTGCATCGGGATTGAATACAACATCCACCATGCGCAGTTTTCTCCATGGGAGTAATGTCTCAAACTGTCTACGCTTTTATCGATTCCTGGGAGACCAGTAGTAGTTTTCGAAATACATTTTGAGGCATTCTGTAATCTGTGGACGTTCAGAGTGTTGATGAAACACAGAAATTGCATCGGGATTGAATACAACATCCACCATGCGCACTTTTCTCCATGGGAGTAATGTCTCAAACTGTATACGCTTTTATCGATTCCTGGGAGACCAGTAGTAGTTTTCGAAATACATTTTGAGGCATTCTGTAATCTGTGGCCGTTCAGAGTGTTGATGAAACACAGAAATTGCATCGGGATTGAATACAACATCCACCATGAGCACTTTTCTCCATGGGAGTAATGTCTCAAACTGTCTACGCTTTTATCGATTCCTGGGAGACCAGTAGTAGTTTTCGAAATACATTTAGAGGCATTCTGTAATCTGTGGACGTTCAGAGTGTTGATGAAACACAGAAATTGCATCGGTATTGAATACAACACGTACCACGAGCACTTTTCTCCATGGGAGTAATGTCTCAAACTGTCTACGCTTTTATCGATTCCTGGGAGACCAGTAGTAGTTTTCGAAATACATTTTGAGGCATTCTGTAATCTGTGGACGTTCAGAGTGTTGATGAAACACAGAAATTGCATCGGTATTGAATACAACATCCACCACGAGCACTCTTCTCCATGGGAGTAATGTCTCAAACTGTCTACGCTTTTATCGATTCCAAGGAGACCAGTAGTAGTTTTCGAAATACATTTTGAGACATTCTGTAATCTGTGGACGTTCAGAGTGTTGATGAAACACAGAAATTGCATCGGTATTGAATACAACATCCACCATGCGCACTTTTCTCCATGGGAGTAATGTCTCAAACTGTCTACGCTTTTATCGATTCCTGGGAGACCAGTAGTAGTTTTCGAAATATATTTTGAGGCATTCTGTAATCTGTGGACGTTCCGAGTGTTGATGAAACACAGAAATTGCATCTTGATTTAATACAACATCCACCATGCGCACTTTTCTCCATGGGAGTAATGTCTCAAACTGTCTACGCTTTTATCGTTTCCTGGGAGACCAGTAGTAGTTTTCGAAATACATTTAGAGGCATTCTGTAATCTGTGGACGTTCAGAGTGTTGATGAAACACAGAAATTGCATCGGTATTGAATACAACATCCACCATGCGCACTTTTCTCCATGGGAGTAATGTCTCAAACTGTCTACGCTTTTATCGATTCCTGGGAGACCAGTAGTAGTTTTCGAAATACATTTTGAGGCATTCTGTAATCTGTGGACGTTCAGAGTGTTGATGAAACACAGAAATTGCATCGGGATTGAATACAACACGTACCACGAGCACTTTTCTCCATGGGAGTAATGTCTCAAACTGTCTACGCTTTTATCGATTCCTGGGAGACCAGTAGTAGTTTTCGAAATACATTTTGAGGCATTCTGTACACTGTGGACGTTCAGAGTGTTGATGAAACACAGAAATTGCATCGGGATTGAATACAACATCCACCATGCGCACTTTTCTCCATGGGAGTAATGTCTCAAACTGTCTACGCTTTTATCGATTCCTGGGAGACCAGTAGTAGTTTTCGAAATACATTTTGAGGCATTCTGTAATCTGTGGACGTTCAGAGTGTTGATGAAACACAGAAATTGCATCGGTATTGAATACAACATCCACCATGCGCACTTTTCTCCATGGGAGTAATGTCTCAAACTGTCTACGCTTTTATCGATTCCTGGGAGACCAGTAGTAGTTTTCGAAATACATTTTGAGGCATTCTGTAATCTGTGGACGTTCAGAGTGTTGATGAAACACAGAAATTGCATCGGGATTGAATACAACACGTACCACGAGCACTTTTCTCCATGGGAGTAATGTCTCAAACTGTCTACGCTTTTATCGATTCCTGGGAGACCAGTAGTAGTTTTCTAAACACATTTGGAAGCATTTTGTAATCTGTGGACGTTCAGAGTGTTGATGAAACACAGAAATTACATCGGGATTGAATACAACACGCACCATGCGCATTTTTCTCCATGGGAGTAATGTCTCAAACTGTGTACGCTTTTATCGATTCCTGGGAGACCAGTAGTAGTTTTCGAAATACATTTTGAGGCATTCTGTAATCTGTGGACGTTCAGAGTGTTGATGAAACACAGAAATTGCATCGGGATTGAATACAACATCCACCATGCGCACTTTTCTCCATGGGAGTAATGTCTCAAACTGTCTACGATTTTATTGATTCCTGGGAGACCAGTAGTAGTTTTCGAAATACATTTTGAGGCATTCTGTAATCTGTGGACCTTCAGAGTGTTGATGAAACACAGAAATTGCATCGGGATTGAATACAACATCCACCATGCGCACTTTTCTCCATGGGAGTAATGTCTCAAACTGTCTACGCTTTTATCGATTCCTGGGAGACCAGTAGTAGTTTTCGAAATACATTTTGAGGCATTCTGTAATCTGTGGCCGTTCAGAGTGTTGATGAAACACAGATATTGCATCGGGATTAAATACAACATCCACCATGCGCACTTTTCTCCATGGGAGTAGTGTCTCAAACTGTCTACGCTTTTATCGATTCCTGGGAGACCAGTAGTAGTTTTCGAAATACATTTTGAGGCATTCTGTAATCTGTGGACGTTCAGAGTGTTGATGAAACACAGAAATTGCATCGGTATTGAATACAACATCCACCATGCGCACTTTTCTCCATGGGAGTAATGTCTCAAACTGTCTACGCTTTTATCGATTCCTGGGAGACCAGTAGTAGTTTTTGAAATACATTTTGAGGCATTCTGTAATCTGTGGACGTTCAGAGTGTTGATGAAACACAGAAATTGCATCGGGATTGAATACAACATCCACCATGCGCACTTTTCTCCATGGCAGTAATGTCTCAAACTGTCTACGCTTTTATCGATTCCTGGGAGACCAGTAGTAGTTTTCGAAATACATTTAGAGGCATTCTGTAATCTGTGGCCGTTCAGAGTGTTGATGAAACACAGAAATTGCATCGGGATTGAATACAACATCCACCATGCGCACTTTTCTCCATGGGAGTAATGTCTCAAACTGTCTACGCTTTTATCGATTCCTGGGAGACCAGTAGTAGTTTTCGAAATACATTTTGAGGCATTCTGTAATCTGTGGCCGTTCAGAGTGTTGATGAAACACAGAAATTGCATCGGGATTGAATACAACATCCACCATGCGCACTTTTCTCCATGGGAGTAATGTATCAAACTGTCTACGCTTTTATCGATTCCTGGGAGAGCAGTAGTAGTTTTCGAAATACATTTTGAGGCATTCTGTAATCTGTGGACGTTCAGAGTGTTGATGAAACACAGAAATTGCATCGGGATTGAATACAACATCCACCATGCGCACTTTTCTCCATGGGAGTAATGTCTCAAACTGTCTACGCTTTTATCGATTCCTGGGAGACCAGTAGTAGTTTTCGAAATACATTTTGAGGCATTCTGTAATCTGTGGACGTTCAGAGTGTTGATGAAACACAGAAATTGCATCGGGATTGAATACAACATCCACCATGCGCACTTTTCTCCATGGGAGTAATGTCTCAAACTGTCTACGCTTTTATCGATTCCTGGGAGACCAGGAGTAGTTTTCGAAATACATTTTGAGGCATTCTGTAATCTGTGGCCGTTCAGAGTGTTGATGAAACACAGATATTGCATCGGGATTAAATACAACATCCACCATGCGCACTTTTCTCCATGGGAGTAGTGTCTCAAACTGTCTACGCTTTTATCGATTCCTGGGAGACCAGTAGTAGTTTTCGAAATACATTTTGAGGCATTCTGTAATCTGTGGACGTTCAGAGTGTTGATGAAACACAGAAATTGCATCGGTATTGAATACAACATCCACCATGCGCACTTTTCTCCATGGGAGTAATGTCTCAAACTGTCTACGCTTTTATCGATTCCTGGGAGACCAGTAGTAGTTTTTGAAATACATTTTGAGGCATTCTGTAATCTGTGGACGTTCAGAGTGTTGATGAAACACAGAAATTGCATCGGGATTGAATACAACATCCACCATGCGCACTTTTCTCCATGGGAGTAATGTCTCAAACTGTCTACGATTTTATTGATTCCTGGGAGACCAGTAGTAGTTTTCGAAATACATTTTGAGGCATTCTGTAATCTGTGGACCTTCAGAGTGTTGATGAAACACAGAAATTGCATCGGGATTGAATACAACATCCACCATGCGCACTTTTCTCCATGGGAGTAATGTCTCAAACTGTCTACGCTTTTATCGATTCCTGGGAGACCAGTAGTAGTTTTCGAAATACATTTTGAGGCATTCTGTAATCTGTGGCCGTTCAGAGTGTTGATGAAACACAGATATTGCATCGGGATTAAATACAACATCCACCATGCGCACTTTTCTCCATGGGAGTAGTGTCTCAAACTGTCTACGCTTTTATCGATTCCTGGGAGACCAGTAGTAGTTTTCGAAATACATTTTGAGGCATTCTGTAATCTGTGGACGTTCAGAGTGTTGATGAAACACAGAAATTGCATCGGTATTGAATACAACATCCACCATGCGCACTTTTCTCCATGGGAGTAATGTCTCAAACTGTCTACGCTTTTATCGATTCCTGGGAGACCAGTAGTAGTTTTTGAAATACATTTTGAGGCATTCTGTAATCTGTGGACGTTCAGAGTGTTGATGAAACACAGAAATTGCATCGGGATTGAATACAACATCCACCATGCGCACTTTTCTCCATGGCAGTAATGTCTCAAACTGTCTACGCTTTTATCGATTCCTGGGAGACCAGTAGTAGTTTTCGAAATACATTTAGAGGCATTCTGTAATCTGTGGACGTTCAGAGTGTTGATGAAACACAGAAATTGCATCGGGATTGAATACAACATCCACCATGCGCACTTTTCTCCATGGGAGTAATGTCTCAAACTGTCTACGCTTTTATCGATTCCTGGGAGACCAGTAGTAGTTTTCGAAATACATTTTGAGGCATTCTGTAATCTGTGGCCGTTCAGAGTGTTGATGAAACACAGAAATTGCATCGGGATTGAATACAACATCCACCATGCGCACTTTTCTCCATGGGAGTAATGTATCAAACTGTCTACGCTTTTATCGATTCCTGGGAGAGCAGTAGTAGTTTTCGAAATACATTTTGAGGCATTCTGTAATCTGTGGACGTTCAGAGTGTTGATGAAACACAGAAATTGCATCGGGATTGAATACAACATCCACCATGCGCACTTTTCTCCATGGGAGTAATGTCTCAAACTGTCTACGCTTTTATCGATTCCTGGGAGACCAGTAGTAGTTTTCGAAATACATTTTGAGGCATTCTGTAATCTGTGGACGTTCAGAGTGTTGATGAAACACAGAAATTGCATCGGGATTGAATACAACATCCACCATGCGCACTTTTCTCCATGGGAGTAATGTCTCAAACTGTCTACGCTTTTATCGATTCCTGGGAGACCAGTAGTAGTTTTCGAAATACATTTTGAGGCATTCTGTAATCTGTGGCCGTTCAGAGTGTTGATGAAACACAGATATTGCATCGGGATTAAATACAACATCCACCATGCGCACTTTTCTCCATGGGAGTAGTGTCTCAAACTGTCTACGCTTTTATCGATTCCTGGGAGACCAGTAGTAGTTTTCGAAATACATTTTGAGGCATTCTGTAATCTGTGGACGTTCAGAGTGTTGATGAAACACAGAAATTGCATCGGTATTGAATACAACATCCACCATGCGCACTTTTCTCCATGGGAGTAATGTCTCAAACTGTCTACGCTTTTATCGATTCCTGGGAGACCAGTAGTAGTTTTTGAAATACATTTTGAGGCATTCTGTAATCTGTGGACGTTCAGAGTGTTGATGAAACACAGAAATTGCATCGGGATTGAATACAACATCCACCATGCGCACTTTTCTCCATGGCAGTAATGTCTCAAACTGTCTACGCTTTTATCGATTCCTGGGAGACCAGTAGTAGTTTTCGAAATACATTTTGAGGCATTCTGTAATCTGTGGACGTTCAGAGTGTTGATGAAACACAGAAATTGCATCGGGATTGAGTACAACATCCACCATGCGCACTTTTCTCCATGGGAGTAATGTCTCAAACTGTCTACGCTTTTATCGATTCCTGGGAGACCAGTAGTAGTTTTCGAAATACATTTTGAGGCATTCTGTAATCTGTGGCCGTTCAGAGTGTTGATGAAACACAGAAATTGCATCGGGATTGAATACAACATCCACCATGCGCACTTTTCTCCATGGGAGTAATGTCTCAAACTGTATACGCTTTTATCGATTCCTGGGAGACCAGTAGTAGTTTTCGAAATACATTTTGAGGCATTCTGTAATCTGTGGCCGTTCAGAGTGTTGATGAAACACAGAAATTGCATCGGGATTGAATACAACATCCACCATGCGCACTTTTCTCCATGGGAGTAATGTCTCAAACTGTCTACGCTTTTATCGATTCCTGGGAGACCAGTAGTAGTTTTCGAAATACATTTTGAGGCATTCTGTAATCTGTGGCCGTTCAGAGTGTTGATGAAACACAGAAATTGCATCGGGATTGAATACAACATCCACCATGCGCACTTTTCTCCATGGGAGTAATGTCTCAAACTGTCTACGCTTTTATCGATTCCTGGGAGACCAGTAGTAGTTTTCGAAATACAATTGGAAGCATTCTGTAATCTGTGGACGTTCAGAGTGTTGATGAAACACAGAAATTGCATCGGTATTGAATACAACATCCACCATGCGCACTTTTCTCCATGGGAGTAATGTCTCAAACTGTATACGCTTTTATCGATTCCTGGGAGACCAGTAGTAGTTTTCGAAATACATTTTGAGGCATTCTGTAATCTGTGGACCTTCAGAGTGTTGATGAAACACAGAAATTGCATCGGGATTGAATACAACATCCACCATGCGCACTTTTCTCCATGGGAGTAATGTCTCAAACTGTCTACGCTTTTATCGATTCCTGGGAGACCAGTAGTAGTTTTCGAAACACAATTGGAAGCATTCTGTAATCTGTGGACGTTCAGAGTGTTGATGAAACACAGAAATTGCATCGGTATTGAATACAACATCCACCATGCGCACTTTTCTCCATGGGAGTAATGTCTCAAACTGTCTACGCTTTTATCGATTCCTGGGAGACCAGTAGTAGTTTTCGAAATACATTTTGAGGCATTCTGTAATCTGTGGACGTTCAGAGTATTGATGAAACACAGAAATTGCATCGGTATTGAATACAACATCCACCACGAGCACTTTTCTCCATGGGAGTAATGTCTCAAACTGTCTACGCTTTTATCGATTCCTGGGAGACCAGTAGTAGTTTTCGAAATACATTTTGAGGCATTCTGTAATCTGTGGACGTTCAGAGTGTTGATGAAACACAGAAATTACATCGGGATTGAATACAACATCCACCATGCGCACTTTTCTCCATGGGAGTAATGTCTCAAACTGTCTACGCTTTTATCGATTCCTGGGAGACCAGTAGTAGTTTTCGAAATACATTTTGAGGCATTCTGTAATCTGTGGACGTTCAGAGTGTTGATGAAACACAGAAATTGCATCGGGATTGAATACAACATCCACCATGCGCCCTTTTCTCCATGGGAGTAATGTCTCAAACTGTCTACGCTTTTATCGATTCCTGGGAGACCAGTAGTAGTTTTCGAAATACATTTTGAGGCATTCTGTAATCTGTGGACGTTCAGAGTGTTGACGAAACACAGAAATTGCATCGGTATTGAATACAACATCCACCACGAGCACTTTTCTCCATGGGAGTAATGTCTCAAACTGTCTACGCTTTTATCGATTCCTGGGAGACCAGTAGTAGTTTTCGAAATACATTTTGAGGCATTCTGTAATCTGTGGACGTTCAGAGTGTTGATGAAACACAGAAATTGCATCGGGATTGAATACAACATCCACCATGCGCACGTTTCTCCATGGGAGTAATGTCTCAAACTGTCTACGCTTTTATCGATTCCTGGGAGACCAGTAGTAGTTTTCGAAATACATTTTGAGGCATTCTGTAATCTGTGGCCGTTCGGAGTGTTGATGAAATACAGAAATTGCATCGGGATTGAATACAACATCCACCATGCGCACTTTTCTCCATGGGAGTAATGTCTCAAACTGTCTACGCTTTTATCGATTCCTGGGAGACCAGTAGTAGTTTTCGAAATACATTTTGAGGCATTCTGTAATCTGTGGACGTTCAGAGTGTTGATGAAACACAGAAATTGCATCGGGATTGAATACAACATCCACCATGCGCACTTTTCTCCATGGGAGTAATGTCTCACACTGTCTACGCTTTTATCGATTCCTGGGAGACCAGTAGTAGTTTTCGAAATACATTTTGAGGCATTCTGTAATCTGTGGCCGTTCAGAGTGTTGATGAAACACAGAAATTGCATCGGGATTCAATACAACATCCACCATGCGCACTTTTCTCCATGGGAGTAATGTCTCAAACTGTCTACGCTTTTATCGATTCCTGGGAGACCAGTAGTAGTTTTCGAAATACATTTTGAGGCATTCTGTAATCTGTGGACGTTCAGAGTGTTGACGAAACACAGAAATTGCATCGGTATTGAATACAACATCCACCACGAGCACTTTTCTCCATGGGAGTAATGTCTCAAACTGTCTACGCTTTTATCGATTCCTGGGAGACCAGTAGTAGTTTTCGAAATACATTTTGAGGCATTCTGTAATCTGTGGACGTTCAGAGTGTTGATGAAACACAGAAATTGCATCGGGATTGAATACAACATCCACCATGCGCACGTTTCTCCATGGGAGTAATGTCTCAAACTGTCTACGCTTTTATCGATTCCTGGGAGACCAGTAGTAGTTTTCGAAATGCATTTTGAGGCATTCTGTAATCTGTGGCCGTTCAGAGTGTTGATGAAATACAGAAATTGCATCGGGATTGAATACAACATCCACCATGCGCACTTTTCTCCATGGGAGTAATGTCTCAAACTGTCTACGCTTTTATCGATTCCTGGGAGACCAGTAGTAGTTTTCGAAATACATTTTGAGGCATTCTGTAATCTGTGGACGTTCAGAGTGTTGCTGAAACACAGAAATTGCATCGGGATTGAATACAACATCCACCATGCGCACTTTTCTCCATGGGAGTAATGTCTCAAACTGTCTACGCTTTTATCGATTCCTGGGAGACCAGTAGTAGTTTTCGAAATACATTTTGAGGCATTCTGTAATCTGTGGCCGTTCAGAGTGTTGATGAAACACAGAAATTGCATCGGGATTCAATACAACATCCACCATGCGCACTTTTCTCCATGGGAGTAATGTCTCAAACTGTCTACGCTTTTATCGATTCCTGGGAGACCAGTAGTAGTTTTCGAAATACATTTAGAGGCATTCTGTAATCTGTGGACGTTCAGAGTGTTGATGAAACACAGAAATTGCATCGGTATTGAATACAACACGCACCACGAGCACTTTTCTCCATGGGAGTAATGTCTCAAACTGTCTACGCTTTTATCGATTATTGGGAGACCAGTAGTAGTTTTCGAAATACATTTTGAGGCATTCTGTAATCTGTGGACGTTCAGAGTGTTGATGAAACACAGAAATTGCATCGGGATTGAATACAACATCCACCATGCGCACTTTTCTCCATGGGTGTAATGTCTCAAACTGTCTACGCTTTTATCGATTCCTGGGAGACCAGTAGTAGTTTTCGAAATACATTTTGAGGCATTCTGTAATCTGTGGCCGTTCAGAGTGTTGATGAAACACAGAAATTGCATCGGGATTGAATACAACATCCACCATGCGCACTTTTCTCCATGGGAGTAATGTCTCAAACTGTCTACGCTTTTATCGATTCCTGGGAGACCAGTAGTAGTTTTCGAAATACATTTTGAGGCATTCTGTAATCTGTGGACGTTCAGAGTGTTGATGAAACACAGAAATTGCATCGGGATTGAATACAACATCCCCCATGCGCACTTTTCTCCATGGGAGTAATGTCTCAAACTGTCTACGCTTTTATCGATTCCTGGCAGACCAGTAGTAGTTTTCGAAATACATTTTGAGGCATTCTGTAATCTGTGGACGTTCAGAGTGTTGATGAAACACAGAAATTGCATCGGGATTGAATACAACATCCACCATGCGCACTTTTCTCCATGGGAGTAATGTCTCAAACTGTCTACGCTTTTATCGATTCCTGGGAGACCAGTAGTAGTTTTCGAAATACATTTTGAGGCATTCTGTAATCTGTGGACGTTCAGAGTGTTGATGAAACACAGAAATTGCATCGGGATTGAATACAACATCCACCATGCGCACTTTTCTCCATGGGAGTAATGTCTCAAACTGTCTACGCTTTTATCGATTCCTGGCAGACCAGTAGTAGTTTTCGAAATACATTTTGAGGCATTCTGTAATCTGTGGACGTTCAGAGTGTTGATGAAACACAGAAATTGCATCGGTATTGAATACAACATCCACCACGAGCACTTTTCTCCATGGGAGTAATGTCTCAAACTGTCTACGCTTTTATCGATTCCTGGGAGACCAGTAGTAGTTTTCGAAATACATTTTGAGGCATTCTGTAATCTGTGGACGTTCAGAGTGTTGATGAAACACAGAAATTGCATCGGGATTGAATACAACATCCACCATGCGCACTTTTCTCCATGGGAGTAATGTCTCAAACTGTCTACGCTTTTATCGATTCCTGGGAGACCAGTAGTAGTTTTCGAAATGCATTTTGAGGCATTCTGTAATCTGTGGCCGTTCAGAGTGTTGATGAAACACAGAAATTGCATCGGGATTGAATACAACATCCACCATGCGCACTTTTCCCCATGGGAGTAATGTCTCAAACTGTCTACGCTTATATCGATTCCTGGGAGACCAGTAGTAGTTTTCGAAATACATTTAGAGGCATTCTGTAATCTGTTGACGTTCAGAGTGTTGATGAAACACAGAAATTGCATCGGTATTGAATACAACACGCACCACGAGCACTTTTCTCCATGGGAGTAATGTCTCAAACTGTCTACGCTTTTATCGATTCCTGGGAGACCAGTAGTAGTTTTCGAAATACATTTTGAGGCATTCTGTAATCTGTGGCCGTTCAGAGTGTTGATGAAACACAGAAATTGCATCGGGATTGAATACAACATCCACCATGCGCACTTTTCTCCATGGGAGTAATGTCTCAAACTGTCTACGCTTTTATCGATTCCTGGGAGACAAGTAGTAGTTTTCGAAATACATTTTGAGGCATTCTGTAATCTGTGGACGTTCAGAGTGTTGATGAAACACAGAAATTGCATCGGTATTGAATACAACACGCACCACGAGCACTTTTCTCCATGGGAGTAATGTCTCAAATTGTCTACGCTTTTATCGATTATTGGGAGACCAGTAGTAGTTTTCGAAATACATTTGGAGGCATTCTGTAATCTGTGGACGTTCAGAGTGTTGATGAAACACAGAAATTGCATCGGGATTGAATACAACATCCACCATGCGCACTTTTCTGCATGGGAGTAATGTCTCAAACTGTCTACGCTTTTATCGATTCCTGGGAGACCAGTAGTAGTTTTCGAAACACCATTGGAGGCATTCTGTAATCTGTGGACGTTCAGAGTGTTGATGAAACACAGAAATTGCATCGGGATTGAATACAACATCCACCATGCGCACTTTTCTCCATGGGA
The DNA here is from genome assembly GCF_023897955.1 of Schistocerca gregaria. Lineage (NCBI taxonomy): Eukaryota > Metazoa > Arthropoda > Insecta > Orthoptera > Acrididae > Schistocerca > Schistocerca gregaria. The sequence goes on from NW_026061730.1 coordinate 7,647,357, forward strand.
GTAATGTCTCAAACTGTCTACGCTTTTATCGATTCCTGGGAGACCAGTATTAGTTTTCTAAATACATTTTGAGGCATTCTGTAATCTGTGGCCGTTCAGAGTGTTGATGAAACACAGAAATTGCATCGGGATTGAATACAACATCCACCATGCGCACTTTTCTCCATGGGAGTAATGTCTCAAACTGTCTACGCTTTTATCGATTCCTGGGAGACCAGTAGTAGTTTTCGAAATACATTTTGAGGCATTCTGTAATCTGTGGCCGTTCAGAGTGTTGATGAAACACAGAAATTGCATCGGGATTGAATACAACATCCACCATGCGCACTTTTCTCCATGGGAGTAATGTCTCAAACTGTCTACGCTTTTATCGATTCCTGGGAGACCAGTAGTAGTTTTCGAAATGCATTTTGAGGCATTCTGTAATCTGTGGCCGTTCAGAGTGTTGATGAAACACAGAAATTGCATCGGGATTGAATACAACATCCACCATGCGCACTTTTCTCCATGGGAGTAATGTCTCAAACTGTATACGCTTTTATCGATTCCTGGGAGACGAGTAGTAGTTTTCGAAATACATTTTGAGGCATTCTGTAATCTGTGGACGTTCAGAGTGTTGATGAAACACAGAAATTGCATCGGGATTGAATACAACATCCACCATGCGCACTTTTCTCCATGCGAGTAATGTCTCAAACTGTCTACGCTTTTATCGATTCCTGGGAGACCAGTAGTAGTTTTCGAAATACTTTTAGAGGCATTCTGTAATCTGTGGACGTTCAGAGTGTTGATGAAACACAGAAATTGCATCGGTATTGAATACAACACGCACCACGAGCACTTTTCTCCATGGGAGTAATGTCTCAAACTGTCTACGCTTTTATCGATTATTGGGAGACCAGTAGTAGTTTTCGAAATACATTTTGAGGCATTCTGTAATCTGTGGACGTTCAGAGTGTTGATGAAACACAGAAATTGCATCGGGATTGAATACAACATCCACCATGCGCACTTTTCTCCATGGGAGTAATGTCTCAAACTGTCTACGCTTTTATCGATTCCTGGGAGACCAGTAGTAGTTTTCGAAATACATTTTGAGGCATTCTGTAATCTGTGGACGTTCAGAGTGTTGATGAAACAGAGAAATTGCATCGGGATTGAATACAACATCCACCATGCGCACTTTTCTCCATGGGAGTAATGTCTCAAACTGTATACGCTTTTATCGATTCCTGGGAGACCAGTAGTAGTTTTCGAAATACATTTTGAGGCATTCTGTAATCTGTGGACGTTCAGAGTGTTGATGAAACACAGAAATTGCATCGGGATTGAATACAACATCCACCATGCGCACTTTTCTCCATGGGAGTAATGTCTCAAACTGTATACGCTTTTATCGATTCCTTGGAGACCAGTAGTAGTTTTCGAAATACATTTTGAGGCATTCTGTAAACTGTGGCCGTTCAGAGTGTTGATGAAACACAGAAATTGCATCGGGATTGAATACAACATCCACCATGCGCACTTTTCTCCATGGGAGTAATGTCTCAAACTGTCTACGCTTTTATCGATTCCTGGGAGACCAGTAGTAGTTTTCGAAATACATTTTGAGGCATTCTGTAATCTGTGGACGTTCAGAGTGTTGATGAAACACAGAAATTGCATCGGGATTGAATACAACATCCACCATGCGCACTTTTCTCCATGGGAGTAATGTCTCAAACTGTCTACGCTTTTATCGATTCCTGGGAGACGAGTAGTAGTTTTCGAAATACATTTTGAGGCATTCTGTAATCTGTGGACGTTCAGAGTGTTGATGAAACAGAGAAATTGCATCGGGATTGAATACAACATCCACCATGCGCACTTTTCTCCATGGGAGTAATGTCTCAAACTGTATACGCTTTTATCGATTCCTGGGAGACCAGTAGTAGTTTTCGAAATACATTTTGAGGCATTCTGTAATCTGTGGACGTTCAGAGTGTTGATGAAACACAGAAATTGCATCGGGATTGAATACAACATCCACCATGCGCACTTTTCTCCATGGGAGTAATGTCTCAAACTGTCTACGCTTTTATCGATTCCTGGGAGACCAGTAGTAGTTTTCGAAATACATTTTGAGGCATTCTGTAATCTGTGGACGTTCAGAGTGTTGATGAAACAGAGAAATTGCATCGGGATTGAATACAACATCCACCATGCGCACTTTTCTCCATGGGAGTAATGTCTCAAACTGTATACGCTTTTATCGATTCCTGGGAGACCAGTAGTAGTTTTCGAAATACATTTTGAGGCATTCTGTAATCTGTGGACGTTCAGAGTGTTGATGAAACACAGAAATTGCATCGGGATTGAATACAACATCCACCATGCGCACTTTTCTCCATGGGAGTAATGTCTCAAACTGTCTACGCTTTTATCGATTCCTGGGAGACCAGTAGTAGTTTTCGAAATACATTTTGAGGCATTCTGTAATCTGTGGACGTTCAGAGTGTTGATGAAACAGAGAAATTGCATCGGGATTGAATACAACATCCACCATGCGCACTTTTCTCCATGGGAGTAATGTCTCAAACTGTCTACGCTTTTATCGATTCCTGGGAGACCAGTAGTAGTTTTCGAAATACATTTAGAGGCATTCTGTAATCTGTGGACGTTCAGAGTGTTGATGAACCACAGAAATTGCATCGGTATTGAATACAACACGCACCACGAGCACTTTTCTCCATGGGAGTAATGTCTCAAACTGTCTACGCTTTTATCGATTATTGGGAGACCAGTAGTAGTTTTCGAAATACATTTTGAGGCATTCTGTAATCTGTGGACGTTCAGAGTGTTGATGAAACACAGAAATTGCATCGGGATTGAATACAACATCCACCATGCGCACTTTTCTCCATGGGAGTAATGTCTCAAACTGTCTACGCTTTTATCGATTCCTGGGAGACCAGTAGTAGTTTTCGAAATACATTTAGAGGCATTCTGTAATCTGTGGACGTTCAGAGTGTTGATGAACCACAGAAATTGCATCGGTATTGAATACAACACGCACCACGAGCACTTTTCTCCATGGGAGTAATGTCTCAAACTGTATACGCTTTTATCGATTCCTGGGAGACCAGTAGTAGTTTTCGAAATACATTTTGAGGCATTCTGTAATCTGTGGCCGTTCAGAGTGTTGATGAAACACAGAAATTGCATCGGGATTGAATACAACATCCACCATGCGCACTTTTCTCCATGGGAGTAATGTCTCAAACTGTCTACGCTTTTATCGATTCCTGGGAGACCAGTAGTAGTTTTCGAAATACATTTAGAGGCATTCTGTAATCTGTGGACGTTCAGAGTGTTGATGAACCACAGAAATTGCATCGGTATTGAATACAACACGCACCACGAGCACTTTTCTCCATGGGAGTAATGTCTCAAACTGTCTACGCTTTTATCGATTATTGGGAGACCAGTAGTAGTTTTCGAAATACATTTTGAGGCATTCTGTAATCTGTGGACGTTCAGAGTGTTGATGAAACACAGAAATTGCATCGGGATTGAATACAACATCCACCATGCGCACTTTTCTCCATGGGAGTAATGTCTCAAACTGTATACGCTTTTATCGATTCCTGGGAGACCAGTAGTAGTTTTCGAAATACATTTTGAGGCATTCTGTAATCTGTGGACGTTCAGAGTGTTGATGAAACACAGAAATTGCATCGGGATTGAATACAACATCCACCATGCGCACTTTTCTCCATGGGAGTAATGTCTCAAACTGTCTAAGCTTTTATCGATTCCTGGGAGACCAGTAGAAGTTTTCGAAATACATATTGAGGCATTCTGTAATCTGTGGCCGTTCAGAGTGTTGATGAAACACAGAAATTGCATCGGGATTGAATACAACATCCACCATGCGCACTTTTCTCCATGGGAGTAATGTCTCAAACTGTCTACGCTTTTATCGATTCCTGGGAGACCAGTAGTAGTTTTCGAAATACATTTTGAGGCATTCAGTAATCTGTGGCCGTTCAGAGTGTTGATGAAACACAGAAATTGCATCGGGATTGAATACAACATCCACCATGCGCACTTTTCTCCATGGGAGTAATGTCTCAAACTGTCTACGCTTTTATCGATTCCTGGGAGACCAGTAGTAGTTTTCGAAATACATTTAGAGGCATTCTGTAATCTGTGGACGTTCAGAGTGTTGATGAAACACAGAAATTGCATCGGTATTGAATACAACACGCACCACGAGCACTTTTCTCCATGGGAGTAATGTCTCAAACTGGCTACGCTTTTATCGATTCCTGGGAGACCAGTAGTAGTTTTCGAAATACATTTTGAGGCATTCTGTAATCTGTGGCCGTTCAGAGTGTTGATGAAACACAGAAATTGCATCGGGATTGAATACAACATCCACCATGCGCACTTTTCTCCATGGGAGTAATGTCTCAAACTGTCTACGCTTTTATCGTTTCCTGGGAGACCAGTAGTAGTTTTCGAAATACATTTTGAGGCATTCTGTAATCTGTGGACGTTCAGAGTGTTGATGAAACACAGAAATTGCATCGGTATTGAATACAACACGCACCACGAGCACTTTTCTCCATGGGAGTAATGTCTCAAATAGTCTACGCTTTTATCGATTATTGGGAGACCAGTAGTAGTTTTCGAAATACATTTGGAGGCATTCTGTAATCTGTGGACGTTCAGAGTGTTGATGAAACAGAGAAATTGCATCGGGATTGAATACAACACGCACCATGCGCACTTTTCTGCATGGGAGTAATGTCTCAAACTGTCTACGCTTTTATCGATTCCTGGGAGACCAGTAGTAGTTTTCGAAACACCATTGTAGGCATTCTGTAATCTGTGGACGTTCAGAGTGTTGATGAAACACAGAAATTGCATCGGGATTGAATACAACATCCACCATGCGCACTTTTCTCCATGGGAGTAATGTCTCAAACTGTCTACGCTTTTATCGATTCCTGGGAGACCAGTAGTAGTTTTCGAAATACATTTTGAGGCATTCTGTAATCTGTGGACGTTCAGAGTGTTGATGAAACACAGAAATTGCATCGGGATTGAATACAACATCCACCATGCGCACTTTTCTCCATGGGAGTAATGTCTCAAACTGTCTACGCTTTTATCGATTCCTGGGAGACCAGTAGTAGTTTTCGAAATACATTTTGAGGCATTCTGTAATCTGTGGCCGTTCAGAGTGTTGATGAAACACAGAAATTGCATCGGGATTGAATACAACATCCACCATACGCACTTTTCTCCATGGGAGTAATGTCCCAAACTGTATACGCTTTTATCGATTCCTGGGAGACCAGTAGTAGTTTTCGAAATACATTTTGAGGCATTCTGTAATCTGTGGCCGTTCAGAGTGTTGATGAAACACAGAAATTGCATCGGGATTGAATACAACATCCACCATGCGCACTTTTCTCCATGGGAGTAATGTCTAAAACTGTATACGATTTTATCGATTCCTGGAAGACCAGTAGTAGTTTTCGAAATACATTTTGAGGCATTCTGTAATCTGTGGACGTTCAGAGTGTTGATGAAACACAGAAATTGCATCGGGATTGAATACAACATCCACCATACGCACTTTTCTCCATGGGAATAAAGTCTCAAACTGTATACGCTTTTATCGATTCCTGGGAGACCAGTAGTAGTTTTCGAAATACATTTCGAGGCATTCTGTAATCTGTGGCCGTTCAGAGTGTTGATGAAACACAGAAATTGCATCGGGATTGAATACAACATCCACCATGCGCACTTTTCTCCATGGGAGTAATGTCTCAAACTGTATACGCTTTTATCGATTCCTGGGAGACCAGTAGTAGTTTTCGAAATACATTTTGAGGCATTCTGTAATCTGTGGACGTTCAGAGTGTTGATGAAACACAGAAATTGCATCAGGATTGAATACAACATCCACCATGCGCACTTTTCTCCATGGGAGTAATGTCTCAAACTGTCTACGCTTTTATCGATTCCTGGAAGACCAGTAGTAGTTTTCGAAATACATTTTGTGGCATTCTGTAATCTGTGGCCGTTCAGAGTGTTGATGAAACACAGAAATAGCATCGGGATTGAGTACAACATCCACCATGCGCACTTTTCTCCATAGGAGTAATGTCTCAAACTGTCTACGCTTTTATCGATTCCTGGGAGACCAGTAGTAGTTTTCGAAATACATTTTGAGGCATTCTGTAATCTGTGGACGTTCAGAGTGTTGATGAAACACAGAAATTGCATCGGGATTGAATACAACATCCACCATGCGCACTTTTCTCCATGGGAGTAATGTCTCGAACTGTCTACGCTTTTATCGATTCCTGGGAGACCAGTATTAGTTTTCGAAATACATTTTGAGGCATTCTGTAATCTGTGGCCGTTCAGAGTGTTGATGAAACACAGAAATTGCATCGGGATTGAATACAACATCCACCATGCGCACTTTTCTCCATGGGAGTAATGTCTCAAACTGTCTACGCTTTTATCGATTCCTGGGAGACCAGTAGTAGTTTTCGAAATACATTTAGAGGCATTCTGTAATCTGTGGGCGTTCAGAGTGTTGATGAAACACAGAAATTGCATCGGTATTGAATACAACACGCACCACGAGCACTTTTCTCCATGGGAGTAATGTCTCAAACTGTCTACGCTTTTAACGATTATTGGGAGACCAGTAGTAGTTTTCGAAATACATTTTGAGGCATTCTGTAATCTGTGGACGTTCAGAGTGTTGATGAAACACAGAAATTGCATCGGGATTGAATACAACATCCACCATGCGCACTTTTCTCCATGGGAGTAATGTCTCAAACTGTATACGCTTTTATCGATTCCTGGGAGACCAGTAGTAGTTTTCGAAATACATTTTGAGATATTCTGTAATCTGTGGACGTTCAGAGTGTTGATGAAACACAGAAATTGCATCGGGATTGAATACAACATCCACCATGCGCACTTTTCTCCATGGGAGTAATGTCTCAAACTGTCTACGCTTTTATCGATTCCTGGGAGACCAGTAGTAGTTTTCGAAATACATTTTGAGGCATTCTGTAATCTGTGGACGTTCAGAGTGTTGATGAAACACAGAAATTGCATCGGGATTGAATACAACATCCACCATGCGCACTTTTCTCCATGGGAGTAATGTCTCAAACTGTCTACGCTTTTATCGATTCCTGGGAGACCAGTAGTAGTTTTCGAAATACATTTTGAGGCATTCAGTAATCTGTGGCCGTTCAGAGTGTTGATGAAACACAGAAATTGCATCGGGATTGAATACAACATCCACCATGCGCACTTTTCTCCATGGGAGTAATGTCTCAAACTGTCTACGCTTTTATCGATTCCTGGGAGACCAGTAGGGGTTTTCGAAATACATTTAGAGGCATTCTGTAATCTGTGGACGTTCAGAGTGTTGATGAAACACAGAAATTGCATCGGTATTGAATACAACACGCACCACGAGCACTTTTCTCCATGGGAGTAATGTCTCAAACTGGCTACGCTTTTATCGATTCCTGGGAGACCAGTAGTAGTTTTCGAAATACATTTTGAGGCATTCTGTAATCTGTGGCCGTTCAGAGTGTTGATGAAACACAGAAATTGCATCGGGATTGAATACAACATCCACCATGCGCACTTTTCTCCATGGGAGTAATGTCTCAAAATGTCTACGCTTTTATCGTTTCCTGGGAGACCAGTAGTAGTTTTCGAAATACATTTTGAGGCATTCTGTAATCTTTGGACGTTCAGAGTGTTGATGAAACACAGAAATTGCATCGGTATTAAATACAACACGCACCACGAGCACTTTTCTCCATGGGAGTAATGTCTCAAACTGTCTACGCTTTTATCGATTATTGGGAGACCAGTAGTAGTTTTCGAAATACATTTGGAGGCATTCTGTAATCTGTGGTCGTTCAGAGTGTTGATGAAACACAGAAATTGCATCGGGATTGAATACAACACGCACCATGCGCACTTTTCTGCATGGGAGTAATGTCTCTAACTGTCTACGCTTTTATCGATTCCTGGGAGACCAGTAGTAGCTTTCGAAACACAATTGGAGGCATTCTGTAATCTGTGGACGTTCAGAGTGTTGATGAAACACAGAAATTGCATCGGGATTGAATACAACATCCACCATGCGCACTTTTCTCCATGGGAGTAATGTCTCAAACTGTCTACGCTTTTATCGATTCCTGGGAGACCAGTAGTAGTTTTCGAAATACATTTTGAGGCATTCTGTAATCAGTGGACGTTCAGAGTGTTGATGAAACACAGAAATTTCATCGGGATTGAATACAACATCCACCATGCGCACTTTTCTCCATGGGAGTAATGTCTCAAACTGTCTACGCTTTTATCGATTCCTGGGAGACCAGTAGTAGTTTTCGAAATACATTTTGAGGCATTCTGTAATCTGTGACCGTTCAGAGTGTTGATGAAACACAGAAATTGCATCGGGATTGAATACAACATCCACCATGCGCACTTTTCTCCATGGGAGTAATGTCTCAAACTGTCTACGCTTTTATCGATTCCTGGGAGACCAGTAGTAGTTTTCGAAATACATTTAGAGGCATTCTGTAATCTGTGGACGTTCAGAGTGTTGATGAAACACAGAAATTGCATCGGTATTGAATACAACACGCACCACGAGCACTTTTTCTCCATGGGAGTAATGTCTCAAACTGTCTACGCTTTTATCGATTTTTGGGAGACCAGTAGTAGTTTTCGAAATACATTTTGAGGCATTCTGTAATCTGTGGCCGTTCAGAGTGTTGATGAAACACAGAAATTGCATCGGGATTGAATACAACATCCACCATGCGCACTTTTCTCCATGGGAGTAATGTCTCAAACTGTATACGCTTTTATCGATTCCTGGGAGACCAGTAGTAGTTTTCGAAATACATTTTGAGGCATTCTGTAATCTGTGGACGTTCAGAGTGTTGATGAAACACAGAAATTGCATCGGTATTGAATACAACACGCACCATGAGCACTTTTCTCCATGGGAGTAATGTCTCAAACTGTCTACGCTTTTATCGATTATTGGGAGACCAGTAGTAGTTTTCGAAATACATTTTGAGGCATTCTGTAATCTGTGGACGTTCAGAGTGTTGATGAAACACAGAAATTGCATCGGGATTGAATACAACATCCACCATGCGCACTTTTCTCCATGGGAGTAATGTCTCAAACTGTCTACGCTTTTATCGATTCCTGGGAGACCAGTAGTAGTTTTCGAAATACATTTTGAGGCATTCAGTAATCTGTGGCCGTTCAGAGTGTTGATGAAACACAGAAATTGCATCGGGATTGAATACAACACGCACCATGCGCACTTTTCTGAATGGGAGTAATGTCTCAAACTGTCTACGTTTTTATCGATTCCTGGGAGACCAGTAGTAGTTTTCGAAACACAATTGGAGCTATTCTGTAATCTGTGGACGTTCAGAGTGTTGATGAAACACAGAAATTGCATCGGGATTGAATACTACACGCACCATGCACACTTTTCTGCATGGGAGTAATGTCTCAAACTGTCTATGCTTTTATCGATTCCTGGGAGACCAGTAGTAGTTTTCGAAACACAATTGGAGGCATTCTGTAATCTGTGGACGTTCAGAGTGTTCATGAAACACAGAAATTGCATCGGGATTGAATACAACATCCACCATGCGCACTTTTCTCCATGGGAGTAATGTCTCAAACTCTCTACGCTATTATCGATTCCTGGGAGACCAGTAGTAGTTTTCGAAATACATTTTGAGGCATTCTGTAATCTGTGGCCGTTCAGAGTGCTGATGAAACACAGAAATTGCATCGGGATTGAATACAACATCCACCATGGCCTCTTTTCTCCATGGGAGTAATGTCTCAAACTGTCTACGCTTTTATCGATTCCTGGGAGACCAGTGGTAGTTTTCGAAATACATTTAGAGGCATTCTGTAATCTGTGGCCGTTCAGAGTGTTGATGAAACACAGAAATTGCATCGGGATTGAATACAACATCCACCATGCGCACTTTTCTCCATGGGAGTAATGTCTCAAACTGTCTACGCTTTTATCGATTCCTGGGAGACCAGTACTAGTTTTCGAAATACATTTTGAGGCATTCTGTAATCTGTGGACGTTCAGAGTGTTGATGAAACACAGAAATTGCATCGGTATTGAATACAACACGCACCACGAGCACTTTTCTCCATGGGAGTAATGTCTCAAACTGTCTACGCTTTCATCGATTATTGGGAGACCAGTAGTAGTTTTCGAAATACATTTGGAGGCATTCTGTAATCAGTGGACGTTCAGAGTGTTGATGAAACACAGAAATTGCATCGGGATTGAATACAACACGCACCATGCGCACTTTTCTGCATGGGAGTAATGTCTCAAACTGTCTACGCTTTTATCGATTCCTGGGAGACCAGTAGTAGTTTTCGAAACACAATTGGAGGCATTCTGTAATCTGTGGACGTTCAGAGTGTTGATGAAACACAGAAATTGCATCGGGATTGAATACAACATCCACCATGCGCACTTTTCTCCATGGGAGTAATGTCTCAAACTGTCTACGCTTTTATCGATTCCTGGGAGACCAGTAGTAGTTTTCGAAATACATTTTGAGGCATTCTGTAATCTGTGGCCGTTCAGAGTGTTGATGAAACACAGAAATTGCATCGGGATTGAATACAACATCCACCATGCGCACATTTCTCCATGGGAGTAATGTCTCAAACTGTCTACGCTTTTATCGATTCCTGGGAGACCAGTAGTAGTTTTCGAAATACATTTTGAGGCATTCTGTAATCTGTGGACGTTCAGAGTGTTGATGAAACACAGAAATTGCATCGGGATTGAATACAACACGCACCATGCGCACTTTTCTGCATGGGAGTAATGTCTCAAACTGTCTACGCTTTTATCGATTCCTGGGAGACCAGTAGTAGTTTTCGAAATACATTTGGAGGCATTCTGTAATCTGTGGACGTTCAGAGTGTTGATGAAACACAGAAATTGCATCGGTATTGAATACAACACGCACCACTAGCACTTTTCTCCATGGGAGTAATGTCTCAAACTGTCTACGCTTTTATCGATTCCTGGGAGACCAGTAGTAGTTTTCGAAATACATTTGGATTCTGTAATCTGTGGACGTTCAGAGTGTTGATGAAACACAGAAATTGCATCGGGATTGATTACAACATCCACCATGCGCACTTTTCTCCATGGGAGTAATGTCTCAAACTGTCTACGCTTTTATCGATTCCTGGGAGACCAGTAGTAGTTTTCGAAACACAATTGGAGGCATTCTGTAATCTGTGGACGTTCAGAGTGTTGATGAAACACAGAAATTGCATCGGGATTGAATACAACACGCACCATGCGCTCTTTTCTGCATGGGAGGAATGTCTCAAACTGTCTACGCTTTTATCGATTCCTGGGAGACCAGTAGTAGTTTTCGAAACACAATTGGAGGCATTCTGTAATCTGTGGACGTTCAGAGTGCTGATGAAACACAGAAATTGCATCGGGATTGAATACAACATCCACCATGCGCACTTTTCTCCATGGGAGTAATGTCTCAGACTGTCTACGCTTTTATCGATTCCTGGGAGACCAGTAGTAGTTTTCGAAATACATTTTTAAGCATTCTGTAATCTGTGGACGTTCAGAGTGTTGATGAAACACAGAAATTGCATCGGGATTGAATACAACATCCACCATGCGCACTTTTCTCCATGGGAGTAATGTCTCAAACTGTCTACCCTTTTATCGATTCCTGGGAGACCAGTAGTAGTTTTCGAAATACATTTTGAGGCATTCTGTAATCTGTGGACGTTCAGAGTGTTGATGAAACACAGAAATTGCATCGGTATTGAATACAACACGCACCACGAGCACTTTTCTCCATGGGAGTAATGTCTCAAACTGTCTACCCTTTTATCGATTCCTGGGAGACCAGTAGTAGTTTTCGAAACACAATTGGAGGCATTCTGTAATCTGTGGACGTTCAGAGTGTTGATGAAACACAGAAATTGCATCGGGATTGAATACAACACGCACCATGCGCTCTTTTCTGCATGGGAGGAATGTCTCAAACTGTCTACGCTTTTATCGATTCCTGGGAGACCAGTAGTAGTTTTCGAAACACAATTGGAGGCATTCTGTAATCTGTGGACGTTCAGAGTGCTGATGAAACACAGAAATTGCATCGGGATTGAATACAACATCCACCATGCGCACTTTTCTCCATGGGAGTAATGTCTCAAACTGTCTACGCTTTTATCGATTCCTGGGAGACCAGTAGTAGTTTTCGAAACACAATTGGAGGCATTCTGTAATCTGTGGACGTTCAGAGTGTTGATGAAACACAGAAATTGCATCGGGATTGAATACAACACGCACCATGCGCTCTTTTCTGCATGGGAGGAATGTCTCAAACTGTCTACCCTTTTATCGATTCCTGGGAGACCAGTAGTAGTTTTCGAAACACAATTGGAGGCATTCTGTAATCTGTGGACGTTCAGAGTGCTGATGAAACACAGAAATTGCATCGGGATTGAATACAACATCCACCATGCGCACTTTTCTCCATGGGAGTAATGTCTCAAACTGTCTACGCTTTTATCGATTCCTGGGAGACCAGTAGTAGTTTTCGAAACACAATTGGAGGCATTCTGTAATCTGTGGACGTTCAGAGTGTTGATGAAACACAGAAATTGCATCGGGATTGAATACAACACGCACCATGCGCTCTTTTCTGCATGGGAGGAATGTCTCAAACTGTCTACGCTTTTATCGATTCCTGGGAGACCAGTAGTAGTTTTCGAAACACAATTGGAGGCATTCTGTAATCTGTGGACGTTCAGAGTGCTGATGAAACACAGAAATTGCATCGGGATTGAATACAACATCCACCATGCGCACTTTTCTCCATGGGAGTAATGTCTCAGACTGTCTACGCTTTTATCGATTCCTGGGAGACCAGTAGTAGTTTTCGAAATACATTTTTAAGCATTCTGTAATCTGTGGACGTTCAGAGTGTTGATGAAACACAGAAATTGCATCGGGATTGAATACAACATCCACCATGCGCACTTTTCTCCATGGGAGTAATGTCTCAGACTGTCTACGCTTTTATCGATTCCTGGGAGACCAGTAGTAGTTTTCGAAATACATTTTTAAGCATTCTGTAATCTGTGGACGTTCAGAGTGTTGATGAAACACAGAAATTGCATCGGGATTGAATACAACATCCACCATGCGCACTTTTCTCCGTGGGAGTAATGTCTCAAACTGTCTACCATTTTATCGATTCCTGGGAGACCAGTAGTAGTTTTCGAAATACATTTTGAGGCATTCTGTAATCTGTGGACGTTCAGAGTGTTGATGAAACACAGAAATTGCATCGGGATTGAATACAACACGCACCATGCGCACTTTTCTGCATGGGAGTAATGTCTCAAACTGTCTACGCTTTTATCGATTCCTGGGAGACCAGCAGTAGTTTTCGAAACACAATTGGAGGCATTCTGTAATCTGTGGACGTTCAGAGTGTTGATGAAACACAGAAATTGCATCGGGATTGAATACAACATCCACCATGCGCACTTTTCTCCATGGGAGTAATGTCTCAAACTGTCTACGCTTTTATCGATTCCTGGGAGACCAGTAGTAGTTTTAGAAACACAAATGGAGGCATTCTGTAATCTGTGGACGTTCAGAGTGTTGATGAAACACAGAAATTGCATCGGGATTGAATACAACATCCACCATGCGCACTTTTCTCCATGGGAGTAATGTCTCAAACTGTCTACGCTTTTATCGATTCCTGGGAGACCAGTAGTAGTTTTCGAAATACATTTTGAGGCATTCTGTAATCTGTGGACGTTCAGAGTGTTGATGAAACACAGAAATTGCATCAGGATTGAATACAACATCCACCATGCGCACTTTTCTCCATGGGAGTAATGTCTCAAACTGTCTACGCTTTTATCGATTCCTGGGAGACCAGTAGTAGTTTTCGAAATACATTTTGAGGCATTCTGTAATCTGTGGCCGTTCAGAGTGTTGATGAAACACAGAAATTGCATCGGGATTGAATACAACACGCACCATGCGCACTTTTCTCCATGGGAGTAATGTCTCAAACTGTCTACGCTTTTATCGATTCCTGGGAGACCAGTAGTAGTTTTCGAAATACATTTTGAGGCATTCTGTAATCTGTGGCCGTTCAGAGTGTTGATGAAACACAGAAATTGCATCGGGATTGAATACAACATCCACCATGCGCACTTTTCTCCATGGGAGTAATGTCTCAAACTGTCTACGCTTTTATCGATTCCTGGGAGACCAGTAGTAGTTTTCGAAATACATTTTGAGGCATTCTGTAATCTGTGGACGTTCAGAGTGTTGATGAAACACAGAAATTGCATCGGGATTGAATACAACACGCACCATGCGCACTTTTCTCCATGGGAGTAATGTCTCAAACTGTCTATGCTTTTATCGATTCCTGGGAGACCAGTAGTATTTTTCGAAACACAATTGGAGGCATTCTGTAATCTGTGGACGTTCAGAGTGTTGATGAAACACAGAAATTGCATCGGGATTGAATACAACATCCACCATGCGCACTTTTCTCCATGGGAGTAATGTCTCAAATTGTCTACGCTTTTATCGATTCCTGGGAGACCACTAGTAGTTTTCGAAATACATTTTGAGGCATATTGTAATCTGTAGCCGTTCAGAGTGTTGATGAAACACAGAAATTGCATCGGGATTGAATACAACATCCACCATGCGCACTTTTCTCCATTGGAGTAATGTCTCAAACTGTCTACGCTTTTATCGATTCCTGGGAGACCAGTAGTAGTTTTCGAAATACATTTGGAGGCATTCTGTAATCTGTGGCCGTTCAGAGTGTTGATGAAACACAGAAATTGCATCGGGATTGTATACAACATCCACCATGCGCACTTTTCTCCATGGGAGTAATGTCTCAAACTGTCTACGCTTTTATCGATTCCTGGGAGACCAGTACTAGTTTTCGAAATACATTTTGAGGCATTCTGTAATCTGTGGCCGTTCAGAGTGTTGATGAAACACAGAAATTGCATCGGGATTGAATACAACATCCACCATGCGCACTTTTCTCCATGGGAGTAATGTCTCAAACTGTCTACGCTTTTATCGATTCCTGGGAGACCAGTAGTAGTTTTAGAAACACAAATGGAGGCATTCTGTAATCTGTGGACGTTCAGAGTGTTGATGAAACACAGAAATTGCATCGGGATTGAATACAACATCCACCATGCGCACTTTTCTCCATGGGAGTAATGTCTCAAACTGTCTACGCTTTTATCGATTCCTGGGAGACCAGTAGTAGTTTTCGAAATACATTTGGATTCTGTAATCTGTGGACGTTCAGAGTGTTGATGAAACACAGAAATTGCATCGGGATTGATTACAACATCCACCATGCGCACTTTTCTCCATGGGAGTAATGTCTCAAACTGTCTACGCTTTTATCGATTCCTGGGAGACCAGTAGTAGTTTTCGAAACACAATTGGAGGCATTCTGTAATCTGTGGACGTTCAGAGTGTTGATGAAACACAGAAATTGCATCGGGATTGAATACAACACGCACCATGCGCTCTTTTCTGCATGGGAGGAATGTCTCAAACTGTCTACGCTTTTATCGATTCCTGGGAGACCAGTAGTAGTTTTCGAAACACAATTGGAGGCATTCTGTAATCTGTGGACGTTCAGAGTGCTGATGAAACACAGAAATTGCATCGGGATTGAATACAACATCCACCATGCGCACTTTTCTCCATGGGAGTAATGTCTCAAACTGTCTACGCTTTTATCGATTCCTGGGAGACCAGTAGTAGTTTTCGAAACACAATTGGAGGCATTCTGTAATCTGTGGACGTTCAGAGTGTTGATGAAACACAGAAATTGCATCGGGATTGAATACAACACGCACCATGCGCTCTTTTCTGCATGGGAGGAATGTCTCAAACTGTCTACGCTTTTATCGATTCCTGGGAGACCAGTAGTAGTTTTCGAAACACAATTGGAGGCATTCTGTAATCTGTGGACGTTCAGAGTGCTGATGAAACACAGAAATTGCATCGGGATTGAATACAACATCCACCATGCGCACTTTTCTCCATGGGAGTAATGTCTCAGACTGTCTACGCTTTTATCGATTCCTGGGAGACCAGTAGTAGTTTTCGAAATACATTTTTAAGCATTCTGTAATCTGTGGACGTTCAGAGTGTTGATGAAACACAGAAATTGCATCGGGATTGAATACAACATCCACCATGCGCACTTTTCTCCATGGGAGTAATGTCTCAGACTGTCTACGCTTTTATCGATTCCTGGGAGACCAGTAGTAGTTTTCGAAATACATTTTTAAGCATTCTGTAATCTGTGGACGTTCAGAGTGTTGATGAAACACAGAAATTGCATCGGGATTGAATACAACATCCACCATGCGCACTTTTCTCCATGGGAGTAATGTCTCAAACTGTCTACCCTTTTATCGATTCCTGGGAGACCAGTAGTAGTTTTCGAAATACATTTTGAGGCATTCTGTAATCTGTGGACGTTCAGAGTGTTGATGAAACACAGAAATTGCATCGGGATTGAATACAACACGCACCATGCGCACTTTTCTGCATGGGAGTAATGTCTCAAACTGTCTACGCTTTTATCGATTCCTGGGAGACCAGCAGTAGTTTTCGAAACACAATTGGAGGCATTCTGTAATCTGTGGACGTTCAGAGTGTTGATGAAACACAGAAATTGCATCGGGATTGAATACAACATCCACCATGCGCACTTTTCTCCATGGGAGTAATGTGTCAAACTGTCTACGCTTTTATCGATTCCTGGGAGACCAGTAGTAGTTTTAGAAACACAAATGGAGGCATTCTGTAATCTGTGGACGTTCAGAGTGTTGATGAAACACAGAAATTGCATCGGGATTGAATACAACATCCACCATGCGCACTTTTCTCCATGGGAGTAATGTCTCAAACTGTCTACGCTTTTATCGATTCCTGGGAGACCAGTAGTAGTTTTCGAAATACATTTTGAGGCATTCTGTAATCTGTGGACGTTCAGAGTGTTGATGAAACACAGAAATTGCATCAGGATTGAATACAACATCCACCATGCGCAATTTTCTCCATGGGAGTAATGTCTCAAACTGTCTACGCTTTTATCGATTCCTGGGAGACCAGTAGTAGTTTTCGAAATACATTTTGAGGCATTCTGTAATCTGTGGCCGTTCAGAGTGTTGATGAAACACAGAAATTGCATCGGGATTGAATACAACATCCACCATGCGCACTTTTCTCCATGGGAGTAATGTCTCAAACTGTCTACGCTTTTATCGATTCCTGGGAGACCAGTAGTAGTTTTCGAAATACATTTTGAGGCATTCTGTAATCTGTGGACGTTCAGAGTGTTGATGAAACACAGAAATTGCATCGGGATTGAATACAACACGCACCATGCGCACTTTTCTGCATTGGAGTAATGTCTCAAACTGTCTATGCTTTTATCGATTCCTGGGAGACCAGTAGTATTTTTCGAAACACAATTGGAGGCATTCTGTAATCTGTGGACGTTCAGAGTGTTGATGAAACACAGAAATTGCATCGGGATTGATTACAACATCGACCATGCGCACTTTTCTCCATGGGAGTAATGTCTCAAACTGTCTACGCTTTTATCGATTCCTGGGAGACCAGTAGTAGTTTTCGAAACACAATTGGAGGCATTCTGTAATCTGTGGACGTTCAGAGTGTTGATGAAACACAGAAATTGCATCGGGATTGAATACAACACGCACCATGCGCTCTTTTCTGCATGGGAGGAATGTCTCAAACTGTCTACGCTTTTATCGATTCCTGGGAGACCAGTAGTAGTTTTCGAAACACAATTGGAGGCATTCTGTAATCTGTGGACGTTCAGAGTGCTGATGAAACACAGAAATTGCATCGGGATTGAATACAACATCCACCATGCGCACTTTTCTCCATGGGAGTAATGTCTCAAACTGTCTACGCTTTTATCGATTCCTGGGAGACCAGTAGTAGTTTTCGAAACACAATTGGAGGCATTCTGTAATCTGTGGACGTTCAGAGTGTTGATGAAACACAGAAATTGCATCGGGATTGAATACAACACGCACCATGCGCTCTTTTCTGCATGGGAGGAATGTCTCAAACTGTCTACGCTTTTATCGATTCCTGGGAGACCAGTAGTAGTTTTCGAAACACAATTGGAGGCATTCTGTAATCTGTGGACGTTCAGAGTGCTGATGAAACACAGAAATTGCATCGGGATTGAATACAACATCCACCATGCGCACTTTTCTCCATGGGAGTAATGTTTCAGACTGTCTACGCTTTTATCGATTCCTGGGAGACCAGTAGTAGTTTTCGAAATACATTTTTAAGCATTCTGTAATCTGTGGACGTTCAGAGTGTTGATGAAACACAGAAATTGCATCGGGATTGAATACAACATCCACCATGCGCACTTTTCTCCATGGGAGTAATGTCTCAGACTGTCTACGCTTTTATCGATTCCTGGGAGACCAGTAGTAGTTTTCGAAATACATTTTTAAGCATTCTGTAATCTGTGGACGTTCAGAGTGTTGATGAAACACAGAAATTGCATCGGGATTGAATACAACATCCACCATGCGCACTTTTCTCCATGGGAGTAATGTCTCAAACTGTCTACCCTTTTATCGATTCCTGGGAGACCAGTAGTAGTTTTCGAAATACATTTTGAGGCATTCTGTAATCTGTGGACGTTCAGAGTGTTGATGAAACACAGAAATTGCATCGGGATTGAATACAACACGCACCATGCGCACTTTTCTGCATGGGAGTAATGTCTCAAACTGTCTACGCTTTTATCGATTCCTGGGAGACCAGCAGTAGTTTTCGAAACACAATTGGAGGCATTCTGTAATCTGTGGACGTTCAGAGTGTTGATGAAACACAGAAATTGCATCGGGATTGAATACAACATCCACCATGCGCACTTTTCTCCATGGGAGTAATGTCTCAAACTGTCTACGCTTTTATCGATTCCTGGGAGACCAGTAGTAGTTTTCGAAATACATTTAGAGGCATTCTGTAATCTGTGGACGTTCAGAGTGTTGATGAAACACAGAAATTGCATCGGGATTGAATACAACATCCACCATGCGCACTTTTCTCCATGGGAGTAATGTCTCAAACTGTCTACGCTTTTATCGATTCCTGGGAGACCAGTAGTAGTTTTCGAAATACATTTTGAGGCATTCTGTAATCTGTGGACGTTCAGAGTGTTGATGAAACACAGAAATTGCATCAGGATTGAATACAACATCCACCATGCGCAATTTTCTCCATGGGAGTAATGTCTCAAACTGTCTACGCTTTTATCGATTCCTGGGAGACCAGTAGTAGTTTTCGAAATACATTTTGAGGCATTCTGTAATCTGTGGCCGTTCAGAGTGTTGATGAAACACAGAAATTGCATCGGGATTGAATACAACATCCACCATGCGCACTTTTCTCCATGGGAGTAATGTCTCAAACTGTCTACGCTTTTATCGATTCCTGGGAGACCAGTAGTAGTTTTCGAAATACATTTTGAGGCATTCTGTAATCTGTGGACGTTCAGAGTGTTGATGAAACACAGAAATTGCATCGGGATTGAATACAACACGCACCATGCGCACTTTTCTGCATTGGAGTAATGTCTCAAACTGTCTATGCTTTTATCGATTCCTGGGAGACCAGTAGTATTTTTCGAAACACAATTGGAGGCATTCTGTAATCTGTGGACGTTCAGAGTGTTGATGAAACACAGAAATTGCATCGGGATTGAATACAACATCCACCATGCGCACTTTTCTCCATGGGAGTAATGTCTCAAATTGTCTACGCTTTTATCGATTCCTGGGAGACCACTAGTAGTTTTCGAAATACATTTTGAGGCATATTGTAATCTGTAGCCGTTCAGAGTGTTGATGAAACACAGAAATTGCATCGGGATTGAATACAACATCCACCATGCGCACTTTTCTCCATTGGAGTAATGTCTCAAACTGTCTACGCTTTTATCGATTCCTGGGAGACCAGTAGTAGTTTTCGAAATACATTTGGAGGCATTCTGTAATCTGTGGCCGTTCAGAGTGTTGATGAAACACAGAAATTGCATCGGGATTGTATACAACATCCACCATGCGCACTTTTCTCCATGGGAGTAATGTCTCAAACTGTCTACGCTTTTATCGATTCCTGGGAGACCAGTACTAGTTTTCGAAATACATTTTGAGGCATTCTGTAATCTGTGGCCGTTCAGAGTGTTGATGAAACACAGAAATTGCATCGGGATTGAATACAACATCCACCATGCGCACTTTTCTCCATGGGAGTAATGTCTCAAACTGTCTACGCTTTTATCGATTCCTGGGAGACCAGTAGTAGTTTTAGAAACACAAATGGAGGCATTCTGTAATCTGTGGACGTTCAGAGTGTTGATGAAACACAGAAATTGCATCGGGATTGAATACAACATCCACCATGCGCACTTTTCTCCATGGGAGTAATGTCTCAAACTGTCTACGCTTTTATCGATTCCTGGGAGACCAGTAGTAGTTTTCGAAATACATTTTGAGGCATTCTGTAATCTGTGGACGTTCAGAGTGTTGATGAAACACAGAAATTGCATCGGTATTGAATACAACATCCACCACGAGCACTTTTCTCCATGGGAGTAATGTCTCAAACTGTCTACGCTTTTATCGATTCCTGGGAGACCAGTAGTAGTTTTCGAAATACATTTTGAGGCATTCTGTAATCTGTGGACGTTCAGAGTGTGGATGAAACACAGAAATTGCATCGGGATTGAATACAACATCCACCATGCGCACTTTTCTCCATGGGAGTAATGTCTCAAACTGTCTACGCTTTTATCGATTCCTGGGAGACCAGTAGTAGTTTTCGAAATGCATTTTGAGGCATTCTGTAATCTGTGGCCGTTCAGAGTGTTGATGAAACACAGAAATTGCATCGGGATTGAATACAACATCCACCATGCGCACTTTTCTCCATGGGAGTAATGTCTCAAACTGTCTACGTTTTATCGATTCCTGGGAGACCAGTAGTAGTTTCCGAAATACATTTTGAGGCATTCTGTAATCTGTGGACGTTCAGAGTGTTGATGAAAAACAGAAATTGCATCGGGATTGAATACAACATCCACCATGCGCACTTTTCTCCATGGGAGTAATGTCTCAAACTGTCTACGCTTTTATCGATTATTGGGAGACCTGTAGTAGTTTTCGAAACACAATTGGAGGCATTCTGTAATCTGTGGACGTTCAGAGTGTTGATGAAACACAGAAATTGCATCGGGATTGAATACAACATCCACCATGCGCACTTTTCTCCATGGGAGTAATGTCTCAAACTGTCTACGCTTTTATCGATTCCTGGGAGACCAGTAGTAGTTTTCGAAATACATTTTGAGGCATTCTGTAATCTGTGGACGTTCAGAGTGTTGATGAAACACAGAAATTGCATCGGGATTGAATACAACATCCACCATGCGCATTTTTCTCCATGGGAGTAGTGTCTCAAACTGTCTACGCTTTTATCGATTCCTGGGAGACCAGTAGTAGTTTTCGAAATACATTTTGAGGCATTCTGTAATCTGTGGCCGTTCAGAGTGTTGATGAAACACAGAAATTGCATCGGGATTGAATACAACATCCACCATGCGCACTTTTCTCCATGGGAGTAATGTCTCAAACTGTCTACGCTTTTATCGATTCCTGGGAGACCAGTAGTAGTTTTCGAAACACAATTGGAGGCATTCTGTAATCTGTGGACGTTCAGAGTGTTGATGAAACACAGAAATTACATCGGGATTGACTACAACACGCACCATGCGCATTTTTCTCCATGGGAGTAATGTCTCAAACTGTCTACGCTTTTATCGATTCCTGGGAGACCAGTAGTAGTTTTCGAAATACATTTTGAGGCATTCTGTAATCTGTGGACGTTCAGAGTGTTGATGAAACACAGAAATTGCATCGGGATTGAATACAACACGCACCATGCGCACTTTTCTGCATTGGAGTAATGTCTCAAACTGTCTATGCTTTTATCGATTCATGGGAGACCAGTAGTATTTTTCGAAACACAATTGGAGGCATTCTGTAATCTGTGGACGTTCAGAGTGTTGATGAAACACAGAAATTGCATCGGGATTGAATACAACATCCACCATGCGCACTTTTCTCCATGGGAGTAATGTCTCAAATTGTCTACGCTTTTATCGATTCCTGAAAGACCACTAGTAGTTTTCGAAATACATTTTGAGGCATTCTGTAATCTGTGGCCGTTCAGAGTGTTGATGAAACACAGAAATTGCATCGGGATTGAATACAACATCCACCATGCGCACTTTTCTCCATGGGAGTAATGTCTCAAACTGTCTACGCTTTTATCGATTCCTGGGAGACCAGTAGTAGTTTTCGAAATACATTTGGAGGCATTCTGTAATCTGTGGCCGTTCAGAGTGTTGATGAAACACAGAAATTGCATCGGGATTGTATACAACATCCACCATGCGCACTTTTCTCCATGGGAGTAATGTCTCAAACTGTCTACGCTTTTATCGATTCCTGGGAGACCAGTACTAGTTTTCGAAATACATTTTGAGGCATTCTGTAATCTGTGGCCGTTCAGAGTGTTGATGAAACACAGAAATTGCATCGGGATTGAATACAACATCCACCATGCGCACTTTTCTCCATGGGAGTAATGTCTCAAACTGTCTACGCTTTTATCGATTCCTGGGAGACCAGTAGTAGTTTTCGAAACACAAATGGAGGCATTCTGTAATCTGTGGACGTTCAGAGTGTTGATGAAACACAGAAATTGCATCGGGATTTAATACAACATCCACCATGCGCACTTTTCTCCATGGGAGTAATGTCTCAAACTGTCTACGCTTTTATCGATTCCTGGGAGACCAGTAGTAGTTTTCGAAATACATTTTGAGGCATTCTGTAATCTGTGGACGTTCAGAGTGTTGATGAAACACAGAAATTGCATCGGTATTGAATACAACATCCACCACGAGCACTTTTCTCCATGGGAGTAATGTCTCAAACTGTCTACGCTTTTATCGATTCCTGGGAGACCAGTAGTAGTTTTCGAAATACATTTTGAGGCATTCTGTAATCTGTGGACGTTCAGAGTGTTGATGAAAAACAGAAATCGTGATTGAATACAACATCCACCATGCGCACTTTTCTCCATGGGAGTAATGTCTCAAACTGTCTACGCTTTATCGATTATTGGGAGACCTGTAGTAGTTTTCGAAACACAATTGGAGGCATTCTGTAATCTGTGGACGTTCAGAGTGTTGATGAAACACAGAAATTGCATCGGGATTGAATACAACATCCAACATGCGCACTTTTCTCCATGGGAGTAATGTCTCAAACTGTCTACGCTTTTATCGATTCCTGGGAGACCAGTAGTAGTTTTCGAAATACATTTTGAGGCATTCTGTAATCTGTGGACGTTCAGAGTGTTGATGAAACACAGAAATTGCATCGGGATTGAATACAACATCCACCATGCGCATTTTTCTCCATGGGAGTAATGTCTCAAACTGTCTACGCTTTTATCGATTCCTGGGAGACCAGTAGTAGTTTTCGAAATACATTTTGAGGCATTCTGTAATCTGTGGCCGTTCAGAGTGTTGATGAAACACAGAAATTGCATCGGGATTGAATACAACATCCACCATGCGCACTTTTCTCCATGGGAGTAATGTCTCAAACTGTCTACGCTTTTATCGATTCCTGGGAGACCAGTAGTAGTTTTCGAAACACAATTGGAGGCATTCTGTAATCTGTGGACGTTCAGAGTGTTGATGAAACACAGAAATTGCATCGGTATTGAATACAACACGCACCACGAGCACTTTTCTCCATGGGAGTAATGTCTCAAACTGTCTACGCTTTTATCGATTCCTGGGAGACCAGTAGTAGTTTTCGAAATACATTTTGAGGCATTCTGTAATCAGTGGACGTTCAGAGTGTTGATGAAACACAGAAATTGCATCGGTATTGAATACAACACGCACCACGAGCACTTTTCTCCATGGGAGTAATGTCTCAAACTGTCTACGCTTTTATCGATTATTGGGAGACCAGTAGTAGTTTTCGAAATACATTTGGAGGCATTCTGTAATCTTTGGACGTTCAGAGTGTTGATGAAACACAGAAATTGCATCGGTATTGAATACAACACGCACCACGAGCACTTTTCTCCATGGGAGTAATGTCTCAAACTGTCTACGCTTTTATCGATTCCTGGGAGACCAGTAGTAGTTTTCGAAACACAATTGGAGGCATTCTGTAATCTGTGGACGTTCAGAGTGTTGATGAAACACAGAAATTGCACCGGGATTGAATACAACACGCACCATGCGCACTTTTCTGAATGGGAGTAATGTCTCAAACTGTCTACGCTTTTATCGATTCCTGGGAGACCAGTAGTAGTTTTCGAAACACAATTGGAGGCATTCTGTAATCTGTGGACGTTCAGAGTGTTGATGAAACACAGAAATTGCATCGGGATTGAATACAACATCCACCATGCGCACTTTTCTCCATGGGAGTAATGTCTCAAACTGTCTACGCTTTTATCGATTCCTGGGAGACCAGTACTAGTTTTCGAAACACAATTGGAGGCATTCTGTAATCTGTGGACGTTCAGAGTGTTGATGAAACACAGAAATTGCATCGGGATTGAATACAACATCCACCATGCGCACTTTTCTCCATGGGAGTAATGTCTCAAACTGTCTACGCTTTTATCGATTCCTGGGAGACCAGTAGTAGTTTTCGAAATACATTTTGAGGCATTCTGTAATCTGTGGACGTTTAGAGTGTTGATGAAACACAGAAATTGCATCGGTATTGAATACAACACGCACCACGAGCACTTTTCTCCATGGGAGTAATGTCTCAAACTGTCTACGCTTTTATCGATTCCTGGGAGACCAGTAGTAGTTTTCGAAATACATTTTGAGGCATTCTGTAATCAGTGGACGTTCAGAGTGTTGATGAAACACAGAAATTGCATCGGTATTGAATACAACACGCACCACGAGCACTTTTCTCCATGGGAGTAATGTCTCAAACTGTCTACGCTTTTATCGATTATTGGGAGACCAGTAGTAGTTTTCGAAATACATTTGGAGGCATTCTGTAATCTTTGGACGTTCAGAGTGTTGATGAAACACAGAAATTGCATCGGTATTGAATACAACACGCACCACGAGCACTTTTCTCCATGGGAGTAATGTCTCAAACTGTCTACGCTTTTATCGATTATTGGGAGACCAGTAGTAGTTTTCGAAATACATTTGGAGGCATTCTGTAATCTTTGGACGTTCAGAGTGTTGATGAAACACAGAAATTGCATCGGTATTGAATACAACAAGCACCACGAGCACTTTTCTCCATGGGAGTAATGTCTCAAACTGTCTACGCTTTTATCGATTCCTGGGAGACCAGTAGTAGTTTTCGAAACACAATTGGAGGCATTCTGTAATCTGTGGACGTTCAGAGTGTTGATGAAACACAGAAATTGCATCGGGATTGAATACAACACGCACCATGCGCACTTTTCTGAATGGGAGTAATGTCTCAAACTGTCTACGTTTTATCGATTCCTGGGAGACCAGTAGTAGTTTTCGAAACACAATTGGAGGCATTCTGTAATCTGTGGACGTTCAGAGTGTTGATGAAACACAGAAATTGCATCGGGATTGAATACAACATCCACCATGCGCACTTTTCTCCATGGGAGTAATGTCTCAAACTGTCTACGCTTTTATCGATTCCTGGGAGACCAGTAGTAGTTTTCGAAACACAATTGGAGGCATTCTGTAATCTGTGGACGTTCAGAGTGTTGATGAAACACAGAAATTGCATCGGGATTGAATACAACATCCACCATGTGCACTTTTCTCCATGGGAGTAATGTCTCAAACTGTCTACGCTTTTATCGATTCCTGGGAGACCAGTAGTAGCTTTCGAAATACATTTTGAGGCATTCTGTAATCGGTGGACGTTCAGAGTGTTGATGAAACACAGAAATTGCATCGGTATTGAATACAACACGCACCACGAGCACTTTTCTCCATGGGAGTAATGTCTCAAACTGTCTACGCTTTTATCGATTCCTGGGAGACCAGTAGTAGTTTTCGAAACACAATTGGAGGCACTCTGTAATCTGTGGACGTTCAGAGTGTTGATGAAACACAGAAATTGCATCGGGATTGAATACAACATCCACCATGTGCACTTTTCTCCATGGGAGTAATGTCTCAAACTGTCTACGCTTTTATCGATTCCTGGGAGACCAGTAGTAGTTTACGAAATACATTTTGAGGCATTCTGTAATCTGTGGCCGTTCAGAGTGTTGATGAAACACAGAAATTGCATCGGGATTGAATACAACGTCCACCATGCGCACTTCTCTCCATGGGAGTAATGTCTCAAACTGTCTACGCTTTTATCGATTCCTGGGAGACCAGTAGTAGTTTTCGAAATACATTTTGAGGCATTCTGTAATCTGTGGACGTTCACAGTGTTGATGAAACACAGAAATTACATCGGTATTGAATACAAAACGCACCACTAGCACTTTTCTCCATGGGAGTAATGTCTCAAACTGTCTACGCTTTTATCGATTATTGGGAGACCAGCAGTAGTTTTCGAAATACATTTGGAGGCATTCTGTAATCTGTGGACGTTCAGAGTGTTGATGAAACACAGAAATTGCATCGGGATTGAATACAACATCCACCATGCGTACTTTTCTCCATGGGAGTAATGTCTCAAACTGTCTACGCTTTTATCGATTCCTGGGAGACCAGTAGTAGCTTTCGAAATACATTTTGAGGCATTCTGTAATCGGTGGACGTTCAGAGTGTTGATGAAACACTGAAATTGCATCGGTATTGAATACAACACGCACCACGAGCACTTTTCTCCATGGGAGTAATGTCTCAAACTGTCTACGCTTTTATCGATTATTGGGAGACCAGTAGTAGTTTTCGAAATACATTTTGAGGCATTCTGTAATCTGTGGACGTTCAGAGTGTTGATGAAACACAGAAATTGCATCGGGATTGAATACAACATCCACCATGCGCACTTTTCTCCATGGGAGAAATGTCTCAAACTGTCTACGCTTTTATCGATTCCTGGGAGACATGTAGAAGTTTTCGAAATACATTTTGAGGCATTCTGTAATCTGTGGCCGTTCAGAGTGTTGATGAAACACAGAAATTGCATCGGGATTGAATACAACACGCACCACGAGCACTTTTCTCCATGGGAGTAATGTCTCAAACTGTCTACGCTTTTATCGATTCCTGGGAGACCAGTAGTAGTTTTCAAAATACATTTTGAGGCATTCTGTAATCTGTGGACGTTCAGAGTGTTGATGAAACACAGAAATTGCATCGGTATTGAATACAACACGCACCACGAGCACTTTTCTCCATGGGAGTAATGTCTCAAACTGTCTACGCTTTTATCGATTCCTGGGAGACCAGTAGTAGTTTTCGAAACACAATTGGAAGCATTCTGTAATCTGTGGACGTTCAGAGTGTTGATGAAACACAGAAATTGCATTGGTATTGAATACAACACGCACCACGAGCACTTTTCTCCATGGGAGTAATGTCCCAAACTGTCTACGCTTTTAGCGATTCCTGGGAGACCAGTAGTAGTTTTCGAAACACAATTGGAAGCATTCTGTAATCTGTGGACGTTCAGAGTGTTGATGAAACAGAGAAATTGCATCGGTATTGAATACAACACGCACCATGAGCACTTTTCTCCATGGGAGTAATGTCTCAAACTGTCTACGCTTTTATCGATTCCTGGGAGACCAGTAGTAGTTTTCGAAACACAATTGGAAGCATTCTGTAGTCTGTGGACGTTCAGAGTGTTGATGAAACACAGAAATTGCATCGGTATTGAATACAACACGCACCACGAGCACTTTTCTCCATGGGAGTAATGTCTCAAACTGTCTACGCTTTTATCGATTCCTGGGAGACCAGTAGTAGTTGTTTTCGAAACACAATTGGAAGCATTCTGTAGTCTGTGGACGTTCAGAGTGTTGATGAAACACAGAAATTGCATCGGTATTGAATACAACACGCACCACGAGCACTTTTCTCCATGGGAGTAATGTCTCAAACTGTCTGCGCTTTTATCGATTCCTGGGAGAACAGTAGTAGTTGTTTTCGAAACACAATTGGAAGCATTCTGTAGTCTGTGGACGTTCAGAGTGTTGATGAAACACAGAAATTGCATCGGTATTGAATACAACACGCACCACGAGCACTTTTCTCCATGGGAGTAATGTCTCAAACTCTCTACGCATTTATCGATTCCTGGGAGACCAGTAGTAGTTTTCGAAACACAATTGGAAGCATTCTGTAATCTGTGGACGTTCAGAGTGTTGATGAAACACAGAAATTGCATCGGTATTGAATACAACACGCACCACGAGCACTTTTCTCCATGGGAGTAATGTCTCAAACTGTCTACGCTTTTATCGATTCCTGGGAGACCAGTAGTTGTTTTCGAAACACAATTGGAAGCATTCTGTAATCTGTGGACGTTCAGAGTGTTGATGAAACACAGAAATTGCATCGGTATTGAATACAACACGCACCACGAGCACTTTTCTCCATGGGAGTAATGTCTCAAACTGTCTACGCTTTTATCGATTCCTGGGAGACCAGTAGTAGTTTTCGAAACACAATTGGAAGCATTCTGTAGTCTGTGGACGTTCAGAGTGTTGATGAAACACAGAAATTGCATCGGTATTGAATACAACACGCACCACGAGCACTTTTCTCCATGGGAGTAATGTCTCAAACTGTCTACGCATTTATCGATTCCTGGGAGACCAGTAGTAGTTGTTTTCGAAACACAATTGGAAGCATTCTGTAGTCTGTGGACGTTCAGAGTGTTGATGAAACACAGAAATTGCATCGGTATTGAATACAACACGCACCACGAGCACTTTTCTCCATGGGAGTAATGTCTCAAACTGTCTACGCTTTTATCGATTCCTGGGAGACCAGTAGTAGTTTTCGAAACACAATTGGAAGCATTCTGTAATCTGTGGACGTTCAGAGTGTTGATGAAACACAGAAATTGCATCGGTATTGAATACAACACGCACCACGAGCACTTTTCTCCATGGGAGTAATGTCTCAAACTGTCTACGCTTTTATCGATTCCTGGGAGAACAGTAGTAGTTGTTTTCGAAACACAATTGGAAGCATTCTGTAGTCTGTGGACGTTCAGAGTGTTGATGAAACACAGAAATTGCATCGGTATTGAATACAACATGCACCACGAGCACTTTTCTCCATGGGAGTAATGTCTCAAACTGTCTACGCTTTTATCGATTCCTGGGAGACCAGTAGTAGTTTTCGAAACACAATTGGAAGCATTCTGTAATCTGTGGACGTTCAGAGTGTTGATGAAACACAGAAATTGCATCGGTATTGAATACAACACGCACCACGAGCACTTTTCTCCATGGGAGTAATGTCTCAAACTGTCTACGCTTTTATCGATTCCTGGGAGACCAGTAGTAGTTTTCGAAACACAATTGGAAGCATTCTGTAATCTGTAAACGTTCAGAGTGTTGATGAAACACAGAAATTGCATCGGTATTGAATACAACACGCACCACGAGCACTTTTCTCCATGGGAGTAATGTCTCAAACTGTCTACGCTTTTATCGATTCCTGGGAGACCAGTAGTAGTTTTCGAAACACAATTGGAAGCATTCTGTAATCTGTGGACGTTCAGAGTGTTGATGAAACACAGAAATTGCATTGGTATTGAATACAACACGCACCACGAGCACTTTTCTCCATGGGAGTAATGTCTCAAACTGTCTACGCTTTTATCGATTCCTGGGAGACCAGTAGTAGTTTTCGAAACACAATTGGAAGCATTCTGTAATCTGTGGACGTTCAGAGTGTTGATGAAACACAGAAATTGCATCGGTATTAAATACAACACGCACCATGCGCACTTTTCTCCATGTGAGTAATGTCTCAAACTGTCTACGCTTTTATCGATTCCTGGGAGACCAGTAGTAATTTTCGAAACACAATTGGAAGCATTCTGTAATCTGTGGACGTTCAGAGTGTTGATGTAACACAGAAATTGCATCGGTATTGAATACAACACGCACCACGAGCACTTTTCTCCATGGGAGTAATGTCTCAAACTGTCTACGCCTTTATCGATTCGTGGGAGACCAGTAGTAGTTTTCGAAACACAATTGGAAGCATTCTGTAATCTGTGGACGTTCAGAGTGTTGATGAAACACAGAAATTGCATCGGTATTGAATACAACACGCACCACGAGCACTTTTCTCCATGGGAGTAATGTCTCAAACTGTCTACGCTTTTATCGATTCCTGGGAGACCAGTAGTAGTTTTCGAAACACAATTGGAAGCATTCTGTAATCTGTAAACGTTCAGAGTGTTGATGAAACACAGAAATTGCATCGGTATTGAATACAACACGCACCACGAGCACTTTTCTCCATGGGAGTAATGTCTCAAACTGTCTACGCTTTTATCGATTCCTGGGAGACCAGTAGTAGTTTTCGAAACACAATTGGAAGCATTCTGTAATCTGTGGACGTTCAGAGTGTTGATGAAATACAGAAATTGCATTGGTATTGAATACAACACGCACCACGAGCACTTTTCTCCATGGGAGTAATGTCTCAAACTGTCTACGCTTTTATCGATTCCTGGGAGACCAGTAGTAGTTTTCGAAACACAATTGGAAGCATTCTGTAATCTGTGGACGTTCAGAGTGTTGATGAAACACAGAAATTGCATCGGTATTAAATACAACACGCACCATGCGCACTTTTCTCCATGTGAGTAATGTCTCAAACTGTCTACGCTTTTATCGATTCCTGGGAGACCAGTAGTAGTTTTCGAAACACAATTGGAAGCATTCTGTAATCTGTGGACGTTCAGAGTGTTGATGTAACACAGAAATTGCATCGGTATTGAATACAACACGCACCACGAGCACTTTTCTCCATGGGAGTAATGTCTCAAACTGTCTACGCCTTTATCGATTCGTGGGAGACCAGTAGTAGTTTTCGAAACACAATTGGAAGCATTCTGTAATCTGTGGACGTTCAGAGTGTTGATGAAACACAGAAATTGCATCGGTATTGAATACAACACGCACCACGAGCACTTTTCTCCATGGGAGTAATGTCTCAAACTGTCTACGCTTTTATCGATTCCTGGGAGACCAGTAGTAGTTTTCGAAACACAATTGGAAGCATTCTGTAATCTGTGGACGTTCAGAGTGTTGATGAAACACTGAAATTGCATCGGTATTGAATACAACACGCACCACGAGCACTTTTCTCCATGGGAGTAATGTCTCAAACTGTCTACGCTTTTATCGATTCCTGGGAGACCAGTAGTAGTTTTCGAAACACAATTGGAAGCATTCTGTAATCTGTGGACGTTCAGAGTGTTGATGAAACACAGAAATTGCATCGGTATTGAATACAACACGCACCACGAGCACTTTTCTCCATGGGAGTAATGTCTCAAACTGTCTACGCTTTTATCGATTCCTGGGAGACCAGTAGTAGTTTTCGAAACACAATTGGAAGCATTCTGTAATCTGTGGACGTTCAGAGTGTTGATGAAACACAGAAATTGCATCGGTATTGAATACAACACGCACCACGAGCACTTTTCTCCATGGGAGTAATGTCTCAAACTGTCTACGCTTTTATCGATTCCTGGGAGACCAGTAGTAGTTTTCGAAACACAATTGGAAGCATTCTGTAATCTGTGGACGTTCAGAGTGTTGATGAAACACAGAAATTGCATCGGTATTGAATACAACACGCACCACGAGCACTTTTCTCCATGGGAGTAATGTCTCAAACTGTCTACGCTTTTATCGATTCCTGGGAGACCAGTAGTAGTTTTCGAAACACAATTGGAAGCATTCTGTAATCTGTGGACGTTCAGAGTGTTGATGAAACACAGAAATTGCATCGGTATTGAATACAACACACACCACGAGCACTTTTCTCCATGGGAGTAATGTCTCAAACTGTCTACGCTTTTATCGATTCGTGGGAGACCAGTAGTAGTTTTCGAAACACAATTGGAAGCATTCTGTAACCTGTGGACGTTCAGAGTGTTGATGAAACACAGAAATTGCATCGGTACTGAATACAACACGCACCACGAGCACTTTTCTCCATGGGAGTAATGTCTCAAACTGTCTACGCTTTTATCGATTCGTGGGAGACCAGTAGTAGTTTTCGAAACACAATTGGAAGCATTCTGTAATCTGTGGACGTTCAGAGTGTTGATGAAACACAGAAATTGCATCGGTATTGAACACAACACGCACCACGAGCACTTTTCTCCATGGGAGTAATGTCTCAAACTGTCTACGCTTTTATCGATTCCTGGGAGACCAGTAGTAGTTTTCGAAACACAATTGGAAGCATTCTGTAATGTGTGGACGTTCAGAGTGTTGATGAAACACAGAAATTGCATCGGTATTGAATACAACACGCACCACGAGCACTTTTCTCCATGGGAGTAATGTCTCAAACTGTCTACGCTTTTATCGATTCCTGGGAGACCAGTAGTAGTTTTCGAAACACAATTGGAAGCATTCTGTAATCTGTGGACGTTCAGAGTGTTGATGAAACACAGAAATTGCATCGGTATTGAATACAACACGCACCACGAGCACTTTTCTCCATGGGAGTAATGTCTCAAACTGTCTACGCTTTTATCGATTCCTGGGAGACCAGTAGTAGTTTTCGAAACACAATTGGAAGCATTCTGTAATCTGTGGACGTTCAGAGTGTTGATGAAACACAGAAATTGCATCGGTATTGAATACAACACGCACCACGAGCACTTTTCTCCATGGGAGTAATGTCTCAAACTGTCTACGCTTTTATCGATTCCTGGGAGACCAGTAGTAGTTTTCGAAACACAATTGGAAGCATTCTGTAATCTGTGGACGTTCAGAGTGTTGATGAAACACAGAAATTGCATCGGTATTGAATACAACACGCACCACGAGCACTTTTCTCCATGGGAGTAATGTCTCAAACTGTCTACGCTTTTATCGATTCCTGGGAGACCAGTAGTAGTTTTCGAAACACAATTGGAAGCATTCTGTAATCTGTGGACGTTCAGAGTGTTGATGAAACACAGAAATTGCATCGGTATTCAATACAACACGCACCACGAGCACTTTTCTCCATGGGAGTAATGTCTCAAACTGTCTACGCTTTTATCGATTCCTGGGAGACCAGTAGTAGTTTTCGAAACACAATTGGAAGCATTCTGTAATCTGTGGACGTTCAGAGTGTTGATGAAACACAGAAATTGCATCGGTATTGAATACAACACGCACCACGAGCACTTTTCTCCATGGGAGTAATGTCTCAAACTGTCTACGCTTTTATCGATTCCTGGGAGACCAGTAGTAGTTTTCGAAACACAATTGGAAGCATTCTGTAATCTGTGGACGTTCAGAGTGTTGATGAAACACAGAAATTGCATCGGTATTGAATACAACACGCACCACGAGCACTTTTCTCCATGGGAGTAATGTCTCAAACTGTCTACGCTTTTATCGATTCCTGGGAGACCAGTAGTAGTTTTCGAAACACAATTGGAAGCAATCTGTAATCTGTGGACGTTCAGAGTGTTGATGAAACACAGAAATTGCATCGGTATTGAATACAACACGCACCACGAGCACTTTTCTCCATGGGAGTAATGTCTCAAACTGTCTACGCTTTTATCGATTCCTGGGAGACCAGTAGTAGTTTTCGAAACACAATTGGAAGCATTCTGTAATCTGTGGACGTTCAGAGTGTTGATGAAACACAGAAATTGCATCGGTATTGAATACAACACGCACCACGAGCACTTTTCTCCATGGGAGTAATGTCTCAAACTGTCTACGCTTTTATCGATTCCTGGGAGACCAGTAGTAGTTTTCGAAACACAATTGGAAGCATTCTGTAATCTGTGGACGTTCAGAGTGTTGATGAAACACAGAAATTGCATCGGTATTGAATACAACACGCACCACGAGCACTTTTCTCCAAGGGAGTAATGTCTCAAACTGTCTACGCTTATATCGAGTCCTGGGAGACCAGTAGTAGTTTTCGAAACACAATTGGAAGCATTCTGTAATCTGTGGACGTTCAGAGTGTTGATGAAACACAGAAATTGCATCGGTATTGAATACAACACGCACCACGAGCACTTTTCTCCATGGGAGTAATGTCTCAAACTGTCTACGCTTTTATCGATTCCTGGGAGACCAGTAGTAGTTTTCGATACACAATTGGAAGCATTCTGTAATCTGTGGACGTTCAGAGTGTTGATGAAACACAGAAATTGCATCGGTATTGAATACAACACGCACCACGAGCACTTTTCTCCATGGGAGTAATGTCTCAAACTGTCTACGCTTTTATCGATTCCTGGGAGACCAGTAGTAGTTTTCGAAACCCAATTGGAAGCATTCTGTAATGTGTGGACGTTCAGAGTGTTGATGAAACACAGAAATTGCATCGGTATTGAATACAACACGCACCACGAGCACTTTTCTCCATGGGAGTAATGTCTCAAACTGTCTACGCGTTTATCGATTCCTGGGAAACCAGTAGTAGTTTTCGAAACACAATTGGAAGCATTCTGTAATCTGTGGACGTTCAGAGTGTTGATGAAACACAGAAATTGCATCGGTATTGAATACAACACGCACCACGAGCACTTTTCTCCATGGGAGTAATGTCTCAAACTGTCTACGCTTTTATCGATTTCTGGGAGACCAGTAGTAGTTTTCGAAACACAATTGGAAGCATTCTGTAATCTGTGGACGTTCAGAGTGTTGATGAAACACAGAAATTGCATCGGTATTGAATACAACACGTACCACGAGCACTTTTCTCCATGGGAGTAATGTCTCAAACTGTCTACGCTTTTATCGATTCCTGGGAGACCAGTAGTAGTTTTCGAAATACATTTGGAGGCATTCTGTAATCTGTGGACGTTCAGAGTGTTGATGAAACACAGAAATTGCATCGGGATTGAATACAACATCCACCATGCGTACTTTTCTCCATGGGAGTAATGTCTCAAACTGTCTACGCTTTTATCGATTCCTGGGAGACCAGTAGTAGTTTTCGAAACACCATTGGAGGCATTCTGTAATCTGTAGACGTTCAGAGTGTTGATGAAACACAGAAATTGCATCGGTATTGAATACAACACGCACCATGCGCACTTTTCTCCATGTGAGTAATGTCTCAAACTGTCTACGCTTTTATCGATTCCTGGGAGACCAGTAGTAGTTTTCGAAACACAATTGGAAGCATTCTGTAATCTGTGGACGTTTAGAGTGTTGATGAAACACAGAAATTGCATCGGTATTGAATACAACACGCACCACGAGCACTTTTCTCCATGGGAGTAATGTCTCAAACTGTCTACGCTTTTATCGATTCCTGGGAGACCAGTAGTAGTTTTCGAAACACAATTGGAAGCATTCTGTAATCTGTGGACGTTCAGAGTGTTGATGAAACACAGAAATTGCATCGGTATTACACTAGATCGCGTGTTCGAGCACTTTTCTCCATGGGAGTAATGTCTCAAACTGTCTACGCTTTTATCGATTCCTGGGAGACCAGTAGTAGTTTTCGAAACACAATTGGAAGCATTCTGTAATCTGTGGACGTTCAGAGTGTTGATGAAACACAGAAATTGCATCGGTATTGAATACAACACGCACCACGAGCACTTTTCTCCATGGGAGTAATGTCTCAAACTGTCTACGCTTTTATCGATTCCTGGGAGACCAGTAGTAGTTTTCGAAACACAATTGGAAGCATTCTGTAATCTGTGGACGTTCAGAGTGTTGATGAAACACAGAAATTGCATCGGTATTGAATACAACACGCACCACGAGCACTTTTCTCCATGGGAGTAATGTCTCAAACTGTCTACGCTTTTATCGATTCGTGGGAGACCAGTAGTAGTTTTCGAAACACAATTGGAAGCATTCTGTAGTCTGTGGACGTTCAGAGTGTTGATGAAACACAGAAATTGCATCGGTATTGAATACAACACGCACCACGAGCACTTTTCTCCATGGGAGTAATGTCTCAAACTGTCTACGCTTTTATCGATTCCTGGGAGACCAGTAGTAGTTTTCGAAACACAATTGGAAGCATTCTGTAATCTGTGGACGTTCAGAGTGTTGATGAAACACAGAAATTGCATCGGTATTGAATACAACACGCACCACGAGCACTTTTCTCCATGGGAGTAATGTCTCAAACTGTCTACGCTTTTATCGATTCCTGGGAGACCAGTAGTAGTTTTCGAAACACAATTGGAAGCATTCTGTAATCTGTGGACGTTCAGAGTGTTGATGAAACACAGAAATTGCATCGGTATTGAATACAACACGCACCACGAGCACTTTTCTCCATGGGAGTAATGTCTCAAACTGTCTACGATTTTATCGATTCCTGGGAGACCAGTAGTAGTTTTCGAAACACAATTGGAAGCATTCTGTAATCTGTGGACGTTCAGAGTGTTGATGAAACACAGAAATTGCATCGGTATTGAATACAACACGCACCACGAGCACTTTTCTCCATGGGAGTAATGTCTCAAACTGTCTACGCTTTTATCGATTCCTGGGAGACCAGTAGTAGTTTTCGAAACACAATTGGAAGCAATCTGTAATCTGTGGACGTTCAGAGTGTTGATGAAACACAGAAATTGCATCGGTATTGAATACAACACGCACCACGAGCACTTTTCTCCATGGGAGTAATGTCTCAAACTGTCTACGCTTTTATCGATTCCTGGGAGACCAGTAGTAGTTTTCGAAACACAATTGGAAGCATTCTGTAATCTGTGGACGTTCAGAGTGTTGATGAAACACAGAAATTGCATCGGTATTGAATACAACACGCACCACGAGCACTTTTCTCCATGGGAGTAATGTCTCAAACTGTCTACGCTTTTATCGATTCCTGGGAGACCAGTAGTAGTTTTCGAAATACATTTGGAGGCATTCTGTAATCTGTGGACGTTCAGAGTGTTGATGAAACACAGAAATTGCATCGGGATTGAATACAACATCCACCATGCGTACTTTTCTCCATGGGAGTAATGTCTCAAACTGTCTACGCTTTTATCGATTCCTGGGAGACCAGTAGTAGTTTTCGAAACACCATTGGAGGCATTCTGTAATCTGTAGACGTTCAGAGTGTTGATGAAACACAGAAATTGCATCGGTATTGAATACAACACGCACCATGCGCACTTTTCTCCATGTGAGTAATGTCTCAAACTGTCTACGCTTTTATCGATTCCTGGGAGACCAGTAGTAGTTTTCGAAACACAATTGGAAGCATTCTGTAATCTGTGGACGTTTAGAGTGTTGATGAAACACAGAAATTGCATCGGTATTGAATACAACACGCACCACGAGCACTTTTCTCCATGGGAGTAATGTCTCAAACTGTCTACGCTTTTATCGATTCCTGGGAGACCAGTAGTAGTTTTCGAAACACAATTGGAAGCATTCTGTAATCTGTGGACGTTCAGAGTGTTGATGAAACACAGAAATTGCATCGGTATTGAATACAACACGCACCACGCGCACTTTTCTCCATGGGAGTAATGTCTCAAACTGTCTACGCTTTTATCGATTCCTGGGAGACCAGTAGTAGTTTTCGAAACACAATTGGAAGCATTCTGTAATCTGTGGACGTTCAGAGTGTTGATGAAACACAGAAATTGCATCGGTATTGAATACAACACGCACCACGAGCACTTTTCTCCATGGGAGTAATGTCTCAAACTGTCTACGCTTTTATCGATTCCTGGGAGACCAGTAGTAGTTTTCGAAACACAATTGGAAGCATTCTGTAATCTGTGGACGTTCAGAGTGTTGATGAAACACAGAAATTGCATCGGTATTGAATACAACACGCACCACGAGCACTTTTCTCCATGGGAGTAATGTCTCAAACTGTCTACGCTTTTATCGATTCCTGGGAGACCAGTAGTAGTTTTCGAAACACAATTGGAAGCATTCTGTAATCTGTGGACGTTCAGAGTGTTGATGAAACACAGAAATTGCATCGGTATTGAATACAACACGCACCACGAGCACTTTTCTCCATGGGAGTAATGTCTCAAACTGTCTACGCGTTTATAGATTCCTGGGAGACCAGTAGTAGTTTTCGAAACACAATTGGAAGCATTCTGTAATCTGTGGACGTTCAGAGTGTTGATGAAACACAGAAATTGCATCGGTATTGAATACAACACGCACCACGAGCACTTTTCTCCATGGGAGTAATGTCTCAAACTGTCTACGCTTTTATCGATTCCTGGGAGACCAGTAGTAGTTTTCGAAACACAATTGGAAGCATTCTGTAATCTGTGGACGTTCAGAGTGTTGATGAAACACAGAAATTGCATCGGTATTGAATACAACACGTACCACGAGCACTTTTCTCCATGGGAGTAATGTCTCAAACTGTCTACGCTTTTATCGATTCCTGGGAGACCAGTAGTAGTTTTCGAAATACATTTGGAGGCATTCTGTAATCTGTGGACGTTCAGAGTGTTGATGAAACACAGAAATTGCATCGGGATTGAATACAACATCCACCATGCGTACTTTTCTCCATGGGAGTAATGTCTCAAACTGTCTACGCTTTTATCGATTCCTGGGAGACCAGTAGTAGTTTTCGAAACACCATTGGAGGCATTCTGTAATCTGTAGACGTTCAGAGTGTTGATGAAACACAGGAATTGCATCGGTATTGAATACAACACGCACCATGCGCACTTTTCTCCATGGGAGTAATGTCTCAAACTGTCTACGCTTTTATCGATTCCTGGGAGACCAGTAGTAGTTTTCGAAACACAATTGGAAGCATTCTGTAATCTGTGGACGTTCAGAGTGTTGATGAAACACAGAAATTGCATCGGTATTGAATACAACACGCACCACGAGCACTTTTCTCCATGGGAGTAATGTCTCAAACTGTCTACGCTTTTATCGATTCCTGGGAGACCAGTAGTAGTTTTCGAAACACAATTGGAAGCATTCTGTAATCTGTGGACGTTCAGAGTGTTGATGAAACACAGAAATTGCATCGGTATTGAATACAACACGCACCACGAGCACTTTTCTCCATGGGAGTAATGTCTCAAACTGTCTACGCTTTTATCGATTCCTGGGAGACCAGTAGTAGTTTTCGAAACACAATTGGAAGCATTCTGTAATCTGTGGACGTTCAGAGTGTTGATGAAACACAGAAATTGCATCGGTATTGAATACAACACGCACCACGAGCACTTTTCTCCATGGGAGTAATGTCTCAAACTGTCTACGCTTTTATCGATTCCTGGGAGACCAGTAGTAGTTTTCGAAACACAATTGGAAGCATTCTGTAATCTGTGGACGTTCAGAGTGTTGATGAAACACAGAAATTGCATCGGTATTGAATACAACACGCACCACGAGCACTTTTCTCCATGGGAGTAATGTCACAAACTGTCTACGCTTTTATCGATTCCTGGGAGACCAGTAGTAGTTTTCGAAACACAATTGGAAGCATTCTGTAATCTGTGGACGTTCAGAGTGTTGATGAAACACAGAAATTGCATCGGTATTGAATACAACACGCACCACGAGCACTTTTCTCCATGGGAGTAATGTCTCAAACTGTCTACGCTTTTATCGATTCCTGGGAGACCAGTAGTAGTTTTCGAAACACAATTGGAAGCATTCTGTAATCTGTGGACGTTCAGAGTGTTGATGAAACACAGAAATTGCATCGGTATTGAATACAACACGCACCACGAGCACTTTTCTCCATGGGAGTAATGTCTCAAACTGTCTACGCTTTTATCGATTCCTGGGAGACCAGTAGTAGTTTTCGAAACACAATTGGAAGCATTCTGTTATCTGTGGACGTTCAGAGTGTTGATGAAACACAGAAATTGCATCGGTATTGAATACAACACGCACCACGAGCACTTTTCTCCATGGGAGTAATGTCTCAAACTGTCTACGCTTTTATCGATTCCTGGGAGACCAGTAGTAGTTTTCGAAACACAATTGGAAGCATTCTGTAATCTGTGGACGTTCAGAGTGTTGATGAAACACAGAAATTGCATCGGTATTGAATACAACACGCACCACGAGCACTTTTGTCCATGGGAGTAATGTCTCAAACTGTCTACGCTTTTATCGATTCCTGGGAGACCAGTAGTAGTTTTCGAAACACAATTGGAAGCATTCTGTAATCTGTGGACGTTCAGAGTGTTGATGAAACACAGAAATTGCATCGGTATTGAATACAACACGCACCACGAGCACTTTTCTCCATGGGAGTAATGTCTCAAACTGTCTACGCTTTTATCGATTCCTGGGAGACCAGTAGTAGTTTTCGAAACACAATTGGAAGCATTCTGTAATCTGTGGACGTTCAGAGTGTTGATGAAACACAGAAATTGCATCGGTATTGAATACAACACGCACCACGAGCACTTTTCTCCATGGGAGTAATGTCTCAAACTGTCTACGCTTTTATCGATTCCTGGGAGACCAGTAGTAGTTTTCGAAACACAATTGGAGGCATTCTGTAATCTGTGGACGTTCAGAGTGTTGATGAAACACAGAAATTGCATCGGTATTGAATACAACACGCACCACGAGCACTTTTCTCCATGGGAGTAATGTCTCAAACTGTCTACGCGTTTATCGATTCCTGGGAGACCAGTAGTAGTTTTCGAAACACAATTGGAAGCATTCTGTAATCTGTGGACGTTCAGAGTGTTGATGAAACACAGAAATTGCATCGGTATTGAATACAACACGCACCACGAGCACTTTTCTCCATGGGAGTAATGTCTCAAACTGTCTACGCGTTTATCGATTCCTGGGAGACCAGTAGTAGTTTTCGAAACACAATTGGAAGCATTCTGTAATCTGTGGACGTTCAGAGTGTTGATGAAACACAGAAATTGCATCGGTATTGAATACAACACGCACCACGAGCACTTTTCTCCATGGGAGTAATGTCTCAAACTGTCTACGCTTTTATCGATTCCTGGGAGACCAGTAGTAGTTTTCGAAACACAATTGGAAGCATTCTGTAATCTGTGGACGTTCAGAGTGTTGATGAAACACAGAAATTGCATCGGTATTGAATACAACACGCACCACGAGCACTTTTGTCCATGGGAGTAATGTCTCAAACTGTCAACGCTTTTATCGATTCCTGGGAGACCAGTAGTAGTTTTCGAAACACAATTGGAAGCATTCTGTAATCTGTGGACGTTCAGAGTGTTGATGAAACACAGAAATTGCATCGGTATTGAATACAACACGCACCACGAGCACTTTTCTCCATGGGAGTAATGTCTCAAACTGTCTACGCTTTTATCGATTCCTGGGAGACCAGTAGTAGTTTTCGAAACACAATTGGAAGCATTCTGTAATCTGTGGACGTTCAGAGTGTTGATGAAACACAGAAATTGCATCGGTATTGAATACAACACGCACCACGAGCACTTTTCTCCATGGGAGTAATGTCTCAAACTGTCTACGCTTTTATCGATTCCTGGGAGACCAGTAGTAGTTTTCGAAACACAATTGGAAGCATTCTGTAATCTGTGGACGTTCAGAGTGTTGATGTAACACAGAAATTGCATCGGTATTGAATACAACACGCACCACGAGCACTTTTCTCCATGGGAGTAATGTCTCAAACTGTCTACGCTTTTATCGATTCCTGGGAGACCAGTAGTAGTTTTCGAAACACAATTGGAAGCATTCTGTAATCTGTGGACGTTCAGAGTGTTGATGAAACACAGAAATTGCATCGGTATTGAATACAACACGCACCACGAGCACTTTTCTCCATGGGAGTAATGTCTCAAACTGTCTACGCTTTTATCGATTCCTGGGAGACCAGTAGTAGTTTTCGAAACACAATTGGAAGCATTCTGTAATCTGTGGACGTTCAGAGTGTTGATGAAACACAGAAATTGCATCGGTATTGAATACAACACGCACCACGAGCACTTTTCTCCATGGGAGTAATGTCTCAAACTGTCTACGCTTTTATCGATTCCTGGGAGACCAGTAGTAGTTTTCGAAACCCAATTAGAAGCATTCTGTAATGTGTGGACGTTCAGAGTGTTGATGAAACACAGAAATTGCATCGGTATTGAATACAACACGCACCACGAGCACTTTTCTCCATGGGAGTAATGTCTCAAACTGTCTACGCTTTTATCGATTCCTGGGAGACCAGTAGTAGTTTTCGAAACACAATTGGAAGCATTCTGTAATCTGTGGACGTTCAGAGTGTTGATGAAACACAGAAATTGCATCGGTATTGAATACAACACGCACCACGAGCTTTTTTCTCCATGGCAGTAATGTCTCAAACTGTCTACGCTTTTATCGATTCCTGGGAGACCAGTAGTAGTTTTCGAAACACAATTGGAAGCATTCTGTAATCTGTGGACGTTCAGAGTGTTGATGAAACACAGAAATTGCATCGGTATTGAATACAACACGCACCACGAGCACTTTTCTCCATGGGAGTATTGTCTCAAACTGTCTACGCTTTTATCGATTCCTGGGAGACCAGTAGTAGTTTTCGAAACACAATTGGAAGCATTCTGTAATCTGTGGACGTTCAGAGTGTTGATGAAACACAGAAATTGCATCGGTATTGAATACAACACGCACCACGAGCACTTTTCTCCATGGGAGTAATGTCTCAAACTGTCTACGCTTTTATCGATTCCTGGGAGACCAGTAGTAGTTTTCGAAACACAATTAGAAGCATTCTGTAATGTGTGGACGTTCAGAGTGTTGATGAAACACTGAAATTGCATCGGTATTGAATACAACACGCACCACGAGCACTTTTCTCCATGGGAGTAATGTCTCAAACTGTCTA
This sequence comes from Schistocerca gregaria, assembly GCF_023897955.1. Taxonomy (NCBI): domain Eukaryota; kingdom Metazoa; phylum Arthropoda; class Insecta; order Orthoptera; family Acrididae; genus Schistocerca; species Schistocerca gregaria. Next base: position 7,690,637 of record NW_026061730.1, read on the forward strand.
CGCTTTTATCGATTCCTGGGAGACCAGTAGTAGTTTTCGAAACACAATTGGAAGCATTCTGTAATCTGTGGACGTTTAGAGTGTTGATGAAACGCAGAAATTGCATCGGTATTGAATACAACACGCACCACGAGCACTTTTCTCCATGGGAGTAATGTCTCAAACTGTCTACGCTTTTATCGATTCCTGGGAGACCAGTAGTAGTTTTCGAAACAGAATTGGAAGCACTCTTTAATCTGTGGACGTTCAGAGTGTTGATGAAACACAGAAATTGCATCGGTATGGAATACAACACGCACCACGAGCACTTTTGTCCATGGGAGTAATGTCTCAAACTGTCTACGCTTTTATCGATTCCTGGGAGACCAGTAGTAGTTTTCGAAACAAAATTGGAAGCATGCTGTAATCTGTGGACGTTCAGAGTGTTGATGAAACACAGAAATTGCATCGGTATTGAATACAACACGCACCACGAGCACTTTTCTCCATGGGAGTAATGTCTCAAACTGTCTACGCTTTTATCGATTCCTGGGAGACCAGTAGTGGTTTTCGAAACACAATTGGAAGCATTCTGTAATCTGTGGACGTTCAGAGTGTTGATGAAACACAGAAATTGCATCGGTATTGAATACAACACGCACCACGAGCACTTTTCTCCATGGGAGTAATGTCTCAAACTGTCTACGCTTTTATCGATTCCTGGGAGACCAGTAGTAGTTTTCGAAACACAATTGGAAGCATTCTGTAATCTGTGGACGTTCAGAGTGTTGATGAAACACAGAAATTGCATCGGTATTGAATACAACACGCACCATGCGCACTTTTCTCCATTGGAGTAATGTCTCAAACTGTCTACGCTTTTATCGATTCCTGGGAGACCAGTAGGGGTTTTCGAAATACATTTAGAGGCATTCTGTAATCTGTGGACGTTCAGAGTGTTGATGAAACACAGAAATTGCATCGGTATTGAATACAACACGCACCACGAGCACTTTTCTCCATGGGAGTAATGTCTCAAACTGTCTACGCTTTTATCGATTCCTGGGAGACCAGTAGTAGTTTTCGAAACACAATTGGAAGCATTCTGTAATCTGTGGACGTTCAGAGTGTTGATGAAACACAGAAATTGCATCGGTATTGAATAACACGCACCCCGATCACTTTTCTCCATGGGAGTAATGTCTCAAAGTGTCTACGCTTTTATCGATTCCTGGGAGACCAGTAGTAGTTTTCGAAACACAATTGGAAGCATTCTGTAATCTGTGGACGTTTAGAGTGTTGATGAAACACAGAAATTGCATCGGTATTGAATACAACACGCACCACGAGCACTTCTCTCCATGGGAGTAATGTCTCAAACTGTCTACGCTTTTATCGATTCCTGGGAGACCAGTAGTAGTTTTCGAAACACAATTGGAAGCATTCTGTAATCTGTGGACGTTCAGAGTGTTGATGAAACACAGAAATTGCATCGGTATTGAATACAACACGCACCATGCGCACTTTTCTCCATGGGAGTAATGTTTCAAACTGTCTACGCTTTTATCGATTCCTGGGAGACCAGTAGTAGTTTTCGAAACACAATTGGAAGCATTCAGTAATCTGTGGACGTTCAGAGTGTTGATGAAACACAGAAATTGCATCGGTATTGAATACAACACGCACCACGAGCACTTTTCTCCATGGGAGTAATGTCTCAAACTGTCTACGCTTTTATCGATTCCTGGGAGACCAGTAGTAGTTTTCGAAACACAATTGGAAGCATTCTGTAATCTGTGGACGTTCAGAGTGTTGATGAAACACAGAAATTGCATCGGTATTGAATACAACACACACCACGAGCACTTTTCTCCATGGGAGTAATGTCTCAAACTGTCTACGCTTTTATCGATTCCTGGGAGACCAGTAGTAGTTTTCGAAACACAATTGGAAGCATTCTGTAATCTGTGGACGTTCAGAGTGTTGATGAAACACAGAAATTGCATCGGTATTGAATACAACACGCACCACGAGCACTTTTCTCCATGGGAGTAATGTCTCAAACTGTCTACGCTTTTATCGATTCCTGGGAGACCAGTAGTAGTTTTCGAAACACAATTGGAAGCATTCTGTAATCTGTGGACGTTCAGAGTGTTGATGAAACACAGAAATTGCATCGGTATTGAATACAACACGCACCACGAGCACTTTTCTCCATGGGAGTAATGTCTCAAACTGTCTACGCTTTTATCGATTCCTGGGAGACCAGTAGTAGTTTTCGAAACACAATTGGAAGCATTCTGTAATCTGTGGACGTTCAGAGTGTTGATGAAACACAGAAATTGCATCGGTATTGAATACAACACGCACCACGAGCACTTTTCTCCATGGGAGTAATGTCTCAAACTGTCTACGCTTTTATCGATTCCTGGGAGACCAGTAGTACTTTTCGAAACACAATTGGAAGCATTCTGTAATCTGTGGACGTTCAGAGTGTTGATGAAACACAGAAATTGCATCGGTATTGAATACAACACGCACCATGCGCACTTTTCTCCATGGGAGTAATGTCTCAAACTGTCTACGCTTTTATCGATTCCTGGGAGACCAGTAGGGATTTTCGAAATACATTTTGAGGCATTCTGTAATCTGTGGACGTTCAGAGTGTTGATGAAACACAGAAATTGCATCGGTATTGAATACAACACGCACCACGAGCACTTTTCTCCAAGGGAGTAATGTCTCAAACTGTCTACGCGTTTATCGATTCCTGGGAGACCAGTAGTAGTTTTCGAAACACAATTGGAAGCATTCTGTAATCTGTGGACGTTCAGAGTGTTGATGAAACACAGAAATTGCATCGGTATTGAATACAACACGCACCACGAGCACTTTTCTCCATGGGAGTAATGTCTCAAACTGTCTACGCTTTTATCGATTCCTGGGAGACCAGTAGTAGTTTTCGAAACACAATTGGAAGCATTCTGTAATCTGTGGACGTTCAGAGTGTTGATGAAACACAGAAATTGCATCGGTATTGAATACAACACGCACCATGCGCACTTTTCTCCATGGGAGTAATGTCTCAAACTGTCTACGCTTTTATCGATTCCTGGGAGACCAGTAGGGGTTTTCGAAATACATTTTGAGGCATTCTGTAATCTGTGGACGTTCAGAGTGTTGATGAAACACAGAAATTGCATCGGTATTGAATACAACACGCACCACGAGCACTTTTCTCCATGGGAGTAATGTCTCAAACTGTCTACGCTTTTATCGATTCCTGGGAGACCAGTAGTAGTTTTCGAAACACAATTGGAAGCATTCTGTAATCTGTGGACGTTCAGAGTGTTGATGAAACACAGAAATTGCATCGGTATTGAATTCAACACGCACCCCGATCACTTTTCTCCATGGAAGTAATGTCTCAAAGTGTCTACGCTTTTATTGATTCCTGGGAGACCAGTAGTAGTTTTCGAAACACAATTGGAAGCATTCTGTAATCTGTGGACGTTCAGAGTGTTGATGAAACACAGAAATTGCATCGGTATTGAATACAACACGCACCACGAGCACTTTTCTCCATGTGAGTAATGTCTCAAACTGTCTACGCTACACTAGATCGCGTGTTGACCAGTAGTAGTTTTCGAAACACAATTGGAAGCATTCTGTAATCTGTGGACGTTCAGAGTGTTGATGAAACACAGAAATTGCATCGGTATTGAATACAACACGCACCATGCGCACTTTTCTCCATTGGAGTAATGTCTCAAACTGTCTACGCTTTTATCGATTCCTGGGAGACCAGTAGGGGTTTTCGAAATACATTTTGAGGCATTCTGTAATCTGTGGACGTTCAGAGTGTTGATGAAACACAGAAATTGCATCGGTATTGAATACAACACGCACCACGAGCACTTTTCTCCATGGGAGTAATGTCTCAAACTGTCTACGCTTTTATCGATTCCTGGGAGACCAGTAGTAGTTTTCGAAACACAATTGGAAGCATTCTGTAATCTGTGGACGTTCAGAGTGTTGATGAAACACAGAAATTGCATCGGTATTGAATACAACACGCACCCCGATCACTTTTCTCCATGGGAGTAATGTCTCAAAGTGTCTACGCTTTTATCGATTCCTGGGAGACCAGTAGTAGTTTTCGAAACACAATTGGAAGCATTCTGTAATCTGTGGACGTTCAGAGTGTTGATGAAACACAGAAATTGCATCGGTATTGAATACAACACGCACCACGAGCACTTCTCTCCATGGGAGTAATGTCTCAAACTGTCTACGCTTTTATCGATTCCTGGGAGACCAGTAGTAGTTTTCGAAACACAATTGGAAGCATTCTGTAATCTGTGGACGTTCAGAGTGTTGATGAAACACAGAAATTGCATCGGTATTGAATACAACACGCACCATGCGCACTTTTCTCCATGGGAGTAATGTTTCAAACTGTCTACGCTTTTATCGATTCCTGGGAGACCAGTAGTAGTTTTCGAAACACAATTGGAAGCATTCAGTAATCTGTGGACGTTCAGAGTGTTGATGAAACACAGAAATTGCATCGGTATTGAATACAACACGCACCACGAGCACTTTTCTCCATGGGAGTAATGTCTCAAACTGTCTACGCTTTTATCGATTCCTGGGAGACCAGTAGTAGTTTTCGAAACACAATTGGAAGCATTCTGTAATCTGTGGACGTTCAGAGTGTTGATGAAACACAGAAATTGCATCGGTATTGAATACAACACACACCACGAGCACTTTTCTCCATGGGAGTAATGTCTCAAACTGTCTACGCTTTTATCGATTCCTGGGAGACCAGTAGTAGTTTTCGAAACACAATTGGAAGCATTCTGTAATCTGTGGACGTTCAGAGTGTTGATGAAACACAGAAATTGCATCGGTATTGAATACAACACGCACCACGAGCACTTTTCTCCATGGGAGTAATGTCTCAAACTGTCTACGCTTTTATCGATTCCTGGGAGACCAGTAGTAGTTTTCGAAACACAATTGGAAGCATTCTGTAATCTGTGGACGTTCAGAGTGTTGATGAAACACAGAAATTGCATCGGTATTGAATACAACACGCACCACGAGCACTTTTCTCCATGGGAGTAATGTCTCAAACTGTCTACGCTTTTATCGATTCCTGGGAGACCAGTAGTAGTTTTCGAAACACAATTGGAAGCATTCTGTAATCTGTGGACGTTCAGAGTGTTGATGAAACACAGAAATTGCATCGGTATTGAATACAACACGCACCACGAGCACTTTTCTCCATGGGAGTAATGTCTCAAACTGTCTACGCTTTTATCGATTCCTGGGAGACCAGTAGTAGTTTTCGAAACACAATTGGAAGCATTCTGTAATCTGTGGACGTTCAGAGTGTTGATGAAACACAGAAATTGCATCGGTATTGAATACAACACGCACCATGCGCACTTTTCTCCATGGGAGTAATGTCTCAAACTGTCTACGCTTTTATCGATTCCTGGGAGACCAGTAGGGATTTTCGAAATACATTTTGAGGCATTCTGTAATCTGTGGACGTTCAGAGTGTTGATGAAACACAGAAATTGCATCGGTATTGAATACAACACGCACCACGAGCACTTTTCTCCAAGGGAGTAATGTCTCAAACTGTCTACGCGTTTATCGATTCCTGGGAGACCAGTAGTAGTTTTCGAAACACAATTGGAAGCATTCTGTAATCTGTGGACGTTCAGAGTGTTGATGAAACACAGAAATTGCATCGGTATTGAATACAACACGCACCACGAGCACTTTTCTCCATGGGAGTAATGTCTCAAACTGTCTACGCTTTTATCGATTCCTGGGAGACCAGTAGTAGTTTTCGAAACACAATTGGAAGCATTCTGTAATCTGTGGACGTTCAGAGTGTTGATGAAACACAGAAATTGCATCGGTATTGAATACAACACGCACCATGCGCACTTTTCTCCATGGGAGTAATGTCTCAAACTGTCTACGCTTTTATCGATTCCTGGGAGACCAGTAGGGGTTTTCGAAATACATTTTGAGGCATTCTGTAATCTGTGGACGTTCAGAGTGTTGATGAAACACAGAAATTGCATCGGTATTGAATACAACACGCACCACGAGCACTTTTCTCCATGGGAGTAATGTCTCAAACTGTCTACGCTTTTATCGATTCCTGGGAGACCAGTAGTAGTTTTCGAAACACAATTGGAAGCATTCTGTAATCTGTGGACGTTCAGAGTGTTGATGAAACACAGAAATTGCATCGGTATTGAATTCAACACGCACCCCGATCACTTTTCTCCATGGAAGTAATGTCTCAAAGTGTCTACGCTTTTATTGATTCCTGGGAGACCAGTAGTAGTTTTCGAAACACAATTGGAAGCATTCTGTAATCTGTGGACGTTCAGAGTGTTGATGAAACACAGAAATTGCATCGGTATTGAATACAACACGCACCACGAGCACTTTTCTCCATGTGAGTAATGTCTCAAACTGTCTACGCTTTTATCGATTCCTGGGAGACCAGTAGTAGTTTTCGAAACACAATTGGAAGCATTCTGTAATCTGTGGACGTTCAGAGTGTTGATGAAACACAGAAATTGCATCGGTATTGAATACAACACGCACCATGCGCACTTTTCTCCATGGGAGTAATGTCTCAAACTGTCTACGCTTTTATCGATTCCTGGGAGACCAGTAGGGGTTTTCGAAATACATTTTGAGGCATTCTGTAATCTGTGGACGTTCAGAGTGTTGATGAAACACAGAAATTGCATCGGTATGGAATACAACACGCACCACGAGCACTTTTCTCCATGGGAGTAATGTCTCAAACTGTCTACGCTTTTATCGATTCCTGGGAGACCAGTAGTAGTTTTCGAAACACAATTGGAAGCATTCTGTAATCTGTGGACGTTCAGAGTGTTGATGAAACACAGAAATTGCATCGGTATTGAATACAACACACACCACGAGCACTTTTCTCCATGGGAGTAATGTCTCAAACTGTCTACGCTTTTATCGATTCCTGGGAGACCAGTAGTAGTTTTCGAAACACAATTGGAAGCATTCTGTAATCTGTGGACGTTCAGAGTGTTGATGAAACACAGAAATTGCATCGGTATTGAATACAACACGCACCATGCGCACTTTTCTCCATGGGAGTAATGTCTCAAACTGTCTACGCTTTTATCGATTCCTGGGAGACCAGTAGGGGTTTTCGAAATACATTTTGAGGCATTCTGTAATCTGTGGACGTTCAGAGTGTTGATGAAACACAGAAATTGCATCGGTATTGAATACAACACGCACCACGAGCACTTTTCTCCATGGGAGTAATGTCTCAAACTGTCTACGCTTTTATCGATTCCTGGGAGACCAGTAGTAGTTTTCGAAACACAATTGGAAGCATTCTGTAATCTGTGGACGTTCAGAGTGTTGATGAAACACAGAAATTGCATCGGTATTGAATTCAACACGCACCCCGATCACTTTTCTCCATGGAAGTAATGTCTCAAAGTGTCTACGCTTTTATTGATTCCTGGGAGACCAGTAGTAGTTTTCGAAACACAATTGGAAGCATTCTGTAATCTGTGGACGTTCAGAGTGTTGATGAAACACAGAAATTGCATCGGTATTGAATACAACACGCACCACGAGCACTTTTCTCCATGGGAGTAATGTCTCAAACTGTCTACGCTTTTATCGATTCCTGGGAGACCAGTAGTAGTTTTCGAAACACAATTGGAAGCATTCTGTAATCTGTGGACGTTCAGAGTGTTGATGAAACACAGAAATTGCATCGGTATTGAATACAACACGCACCACGAGCACTTTTCTCCATGTGAGTAATGTCTCAAACTGTCTACGCTTTTATCGATTCCTGGGAGACCAGTAGTAGTTTTCGAAACACAATTGGAAGCATTCTGTAATCTGTGGACGTTCAGAGTGTTGATGAAACACAGAAATTGCATCGGTATTGAATACAACACGCACCATGCGCACTTTTCTCCATGGGAGTAATGTCTCAAACTGTCTACGCTTTTATCGATTCCTGGGAGACCAGTAGGGGTTTTCGAAATACATTTTGAGGCATTCTGTAATCTGTGGACGTTCAGAGTGTTGATGAAACACAGAAATTGCATCGGTATGGAATACAACACGCACCACGAGCACTTTTCTCCATGGGAGTAATGTCTCAAACTGTCTACGCTTTTATCGATTCCTGGGAGACCAGTAGTAGTTTTCGAAACACAATTGGAAGCATTCTGTAATCTGTGGACGTTCAGAGTGTTGATGAAACACAGAAATTGCATCGGTATTGAATACAACACACACCACGAGCACTTTTCTCCATGGGAGTAATGTCTCAAACTGTCTACGCTTTTATCGATTCCTGGGAGACCAGTAGTAGTTTTCGAAACACAATTGGAAGCATTCTGTAATCTATGGACGTTCAGAGTGTTGATGAAACACAGAAATTGCATCGGTATTGAATACAACACACACCACGAGCACTTTTCTCCATGGGAGTAATGTCTCAAACTGTCTACGCTTTTATCGATTCCTGGGAGACCAGTAGTAGTTTTCGAAACACAATTGGAAGCATTCTGTAATCTGTGGACGTTCAGAGTGTTGATGAAACACAGAAATTGCATCGGTATTGAATACAACACGCACCATGAGCACTTTTCTCCATGGGAGTAATGTCTCAAACTGTCTACGCTTTTATCGATTCCTGGGAGACCAGTAGTAGTTTTCGAAACACAATTGGAAGCATTCTGTAATCTGTGGACGTTCAGAGTGTTGATGAAACACAGAAATTGCATCGGTATTGAATACAACACGCACCACGAGCACTTTTCTCCAAGGGAGTAATGTCTCAAACTGTCTACGCTTTTATCGATTCCTGGGAGACCAGTAGTAGTTTTCGAAACACAATTGGAAGCATTCTGTAATCTGTGGACGTTCAGAGTGTTGATGAAACACAGAAATTGCATCGGTATTGAATACAACACGCACCACGAGCACTTTTCTCCATGGGAGTAATGTCTCGAACTGTCTACGCTTTTATCGATTCCTGGGAGACCAGTAGTAGTTTTCGAAACACAATTGGAAGCATTCTGTAATCTGTGGACGTTCAGAGTGTTGATGAAACACAGAAATTGCATCGGTATTGAATACAACACGCACCATGCGCACTTTTCTCCATGGGAGTAATGTCTCAAACTGTCTACGCTTTTATCGATTCCTGGGAGACCAGTAGGGGTTTTCGAAATACATTTTGAGGCATTCTGTAATCTGTGGACGTTCAGAGTGTTGATGAAACACAGAAATTGCATCGGTATTGAATACAACACGCACCACGAGCACTTTTCTCCATGGGAGTAATGTCTCAAACTGTCTACGCTTTTATCGATTCCTGGGAGACCAGTAGTAGTTTTCGAAACACAATTGGAAGCATTCTGTAATCTGTGGACGTTCAGAGTGTTGATGAAACACAGAAATTGCATCGGCATTGAATTCAACACGCACCCCGATCACTTTTCTCCATGGAAGTAATGTCTCAAAGTGTCTACGCTTTTATTGATTCCTGGGAGACCAGTAGTAGTTTTCGAAACACAATTGGAAGCATTCTGTAATCTGTGGACGTTCAGAGTGTTGATGAAACACAGAAATTGCATCGGTATTGAATACAACACGCACCACGAGCACTTTTCTCCATGGGAGTAATGTCTCAAACTGTCTACGCTTTTATCGATTCCTGGGAGACCAGTAGTAGTTTTCGAAACACAATTGGAAGCATTCTGTAATCTGTGGACGTTCAGAGTGTTGATGAAACACAGAAATTGCATCGGTATTGAATACAACACGCACCACGAGCACTTTTCTCCATGTGAGTAATGTCTCAAACTGTCTACGCTTTTATCGATTCCTGGGAGACCAGTAGTAGTTTTCGAAACACAATTGGAAGCATTCTGTAATCTGTGGACGTTCAGAGTGTTGATGAAACACCGAAATTGCATCGGTATTGAATACAACACGCACCATGCGCACTTTTCTCCATGGGAGTAATGTCTCAAACTGTCTACGCTTTTATCGATTCCTGGGAGACCAGTAGGGGTTTTCGAAATACATTTTGAGGCATTCTGTAATCTGTGGACGTTCAGAGTGTTGATGAAACACAGAAATTGCATCGGTATGGAATACAACACGCACCACGAGCACTTTTCTCCATGGGAGTAATGTCTCAAACTGTCTACGCTTTTATCGATTCCTGGGAGACCAGTAGGAGTTTTCGAAACACAATTGGAAGCATTCTGTAATCTGTGGACGTTCAGAGTGTTGATGAAACACAGAAATTGCATCGGTATTGAATACAACACGCACCCCGATCACTTTTCTCCATGGGAGTAATGTCTCAAAGTGTCTACGCTTTTATCGATTCCTGGGAGACCAGTAGTAGTTTTCGAAACACAATTGGAAGCATTCTGTAATCTGTGGACGTTCAGAGTGTTGATGAAACACAGAAATTGCATCGGTATTGAATACAACACGCACCACGAGCACTTTTCTCCAGGGGAGTAATGTCTCAAACTGTCTACGCTTTTATCGATTCCTGGGAGACCAGTAGTAGTTTTCGAAACACAATTGGAAGCATTCTGTAATCTGTGGACGTTCAGAGTGTTGATGAAACACAGAAATTGCATCGGTATTGAATACAACACGCACCACGAGCACATTTCTCCATGGGAGTAATGTCTCAAACTGTCTACGCTTTTATCGATTCCTGGGAGACCAGTAGTAGTTTTCGAAACACAATTGGAAGCATTCTGTAATCTGTGGACGTTCAGAGTGTTGATGAAACACAGAAATTGCATCGGTATTGAATACAACACGCACCACGAGCACTTTTCTCCATGGGAGTAATGACTCAAACTGTCTACGCTTTTATCGATTCCTGGGAGACCAGTAGTAGTTTTCGAAACACAATTGGAAGCATTCTGTAATCTGTGGACGTTCAGAGTGTTGACGAAACACAGAAATTGCATCGGTATTGAATACAACACGCACTACGAGCACTTTTCTCCATGGGAGAAATGTCTCAAACTGTCTACGCTTTTATCGATTCCTGGGAGACCAGTAGTAGTTTTCGAAACACAATTGGAAGCATTCTGTAATCTGTGGACGTTCAGAGTGTTGATGAAACACAGAAATTGCATCGGTATTGAATACAACACGCACCACGAGCACTTTTCTCCATGGGAGTAATGTCTCAAACTGTCTACGCTTTTATCGATTCCTGGGAGACCAGTAGTAGTTTTCGAAACACAATTGGAAGCATTCTGTAATCTGTGGACGTTCAGAGTGTTGATGAAACACAGAAATTGCATCGGTATTGAATACAACACGCACCACGAGCACTTTTCTCCATGGGAGTAATGTCTCAAACTGTCTACGCTTTTATCGATTCCAGGGAGACCAGTAGTAGTTTTCGAAAGACAATTGGAAGCATTCTGTAATCTGTGGACGTTCAGAGTGTTGATGAAACACAGATATTGCATCGGTATTGAATACAACACGCACCACGAGCACTTTTCTCCATGGGAGTAATGTCTCAAACTGTCTACGCTTTTATCGATTCCTGGGAGACCAGTAGTAGTTTTCGAAACACAATTGGAAGCATTCTGTAATCTGTGGACGTTCAGAGTGTTGATGAAACACAGAAATTGCATCGGTATTGAATACAACACGCACCCCGATCACTTTTCTCCATGGGAGTAATGTCTCAAAGTGTCTACGCTTTTATCGATTCCTGGGAGACCAGTAGTAGTTTTCGAAACACAATTGGAAGCATTCTGTAATCTGTGGACGTTCTGAGTGTTGATGAAACACAGAAATTGCATCGGTATTGAATACAACACGCGCCACGAGCACTTTTCTCCATGGGAGTAATGTCTCAAACTGTCTACGCTTTTATCGATTCCTGGGAGACCAGTAGTAGTTTTCGAAACACAATTGGAAGCATTCTGTAATCTGTGGACGTTCAGAGTGTTGATGAAACACAGAAATTGCATCGGTATTGAATACAACACGCACCACGAGCACTTTTCTCCATGGGAGTAATGTCTCAAACTGTCTACGCTTTTATCGATTCCTGGGAGACCAGTAGTAGTTTTCGAAACACAATTGGAAGCATTCTGTAATCTGTGGACGTTCAGAGTGTTGATGAAACACAGAAATTGCATCGGTATTGAATACAACACGCACCACGAGCACTTTTCTCCATGGGAGTAATGTCTCAAACTGTCTACGCTTTTATCGATTCCTGGGAGACCAGTAGTAGTTTTCGAAACACAATTGGAAGCATTCTGTAATCTGTGGACGTTCAGAGTGTTGATGAAACACAGAAATTGCATCGGTATTGAATACAACACGCACCACGAGCACTTTTCTCCATGGGAGTAATGTCTCAAACTGTCTACGCTTTTATCGATTCCTGGGAGACCAGTAGTAGTTTTCGAAACACAATTGGAAGCATTCTGTAATCTGTGGACGTTCAGAGTGTTGATGAAACACAGAAATTGCATCGGTATTGAATACAACACGCACCACGAGCACTTTTCTCCAAGGGAGTAATGTCTCAAACTGTCTACGCTTTTATCGATTCCTGGGAGACCAGTAGTAGTTTTCGAAACACAATTGGAAGCATTCTGTAATCTGTGGACGTTCAGAGTGTTGATGAAACACAGAAATTGCATCGGTATTGAATACAACACGCACCACGAGCACTTTTCTCCATGGGAGTAATGTCTCAAACTGTCTACGCTTTTATCGATTCCTGGGAGACCAGTAGTAGTTTTCGAAACACAATTGGAAGCATTCTGTAATCTGTGGACGTTCAGAGTGTTGATGAAACACAGAAATTGCATCGGTATTGAATACAACACGCACCACGAGCACTTTTCTCCAAGGGAGTAATGTCTCAAACTGTCTACGCTTTTATCGATTCCTGGGAGACCAGTAGTAGTTTTCGAAACACAATTGGAAGCATTCTGTAATCTGTGGACGTTCAGAGTGTTGATGAAACACAGAAATTGCATCGGTATTGAATACAACACGCACCACGAGCACTTTTCTCCATGGGAGTAATGTCTCAAACTGTCTACGCTTTTATCGATTCCTGGGAGACCAGTAGTAGTTTTCGAAACACAATTGGAAGCATTCTGTAATCTGTGGACGTTCAGAGTGTTGATGAAACACAGAAATTGCATCGGTATTGAATACAACACGCACCACGAGCACTTTTCTCCATGGGAGTAATGTCTCAAACTGTCTACGCTTTTATCGATTCCTGGGAGACCAGTAGTAGTTTTCGAAACACAATTGGAAGCATTCTGTAATCTATGGACGTTCAGAGTGTTGATGAAACACAGAAATTGCATCGGTATTGAATACAACACGCACCACGAGCACTTTTCTCCATGGGAGTAATGTATCAAACTGTCTACACTTTTATCGATTCCTGGGAGACCAGTAGTAGTTTTCGAAACACAATTGGAAGCATTCTGTAATCTGTGGACGTTCAGAGTGTTGATGAAACACAGAAATTGCATCGGTATTGAATACAACACGCACCATGAGCACTTTTCTCCATGGGAGTAATGTCTCAAACTGTCTACGCTTTTATCGATTCCTGGGAGACCAGTAGTAGTTTTCGAAACACAATTGGAAGCATTCTGTAATCTGTGGACGTTCAGAGTGTTGATGAAACACAGAAATTGCATCGGTATTGAATACAACACGCACCATGCGCACTTTTCTCCATGTGAGTAATGTCTCAAACTGTCTACGCTTTTATCGATTCCTGGGAGACCAGTAGTAGTTTTCGAAACACAATTGGAAGCATTCTGTAATCTGTGGACGTTCAGAGTGTTGATGAAACACAGAAATTGCATCGGTATTGAATACAACACGCACCACGAGCACTTTTCTCCATGGGAGTAATGTCTCAAACTGTCTACGCTTTTATCGATTCCTGGGAGACCAGTAGGGGTTTTCGAAATACATTTTGAGGCATTCTGTAATCTGTGGACGTTCAGAGTGTTGATGAAACACAGAAATTGCATCGGTATTGAATACAACACGCACCACGAGCACTTTTCTCCATGGGAGTAATGTCTCAAACTGTCTACGCTTTTATCGATTCCTGGGAGACCAGTAGTAGTTTTCGAAACACAATTGGAAGCATTCTGTAATCTGTGGACGTTCAGAGTGCTGATGAAACACAGAAATTGCATCGGTATTGAATACAACACGCACCACGAGCACTTTTCTCCATGGGAGTAATGTCTCAAACTGTCTACGCTTTTATCGATTCCTGGGAGACCAGTAGTAGTTTTCGAAACACAATTGGAAGCATTCTGTAATCTGTGGACGTTCAGAGTGTTGATGAAACACAGAAATTGCATCGGTATTGAATACAACACGCACCACGAGCACTTTTCTCCATGGGAGTAATGTCTCAAACTGTCTACGCTTTTATCGATTCCTGGGAGACCAGTAGTAGTTTTCGAAACACAATTGGAAGCATTCTGTAATCTGTGGACGTTCTGAGTGTTGATGAAACACAGAAATTGCATCGGTATTGAATACAACACGCACCACGAGCACTTTTCTCCATGGGAGTAATGTCTCAAACTGTCTACGCTTTTATCGATTCCTGGGAGACCAGTAGTAGTTTTCGAAACACAATTGGAAGCATTCTGTAAACTGTGGACGTTCAGAGTGTTGATGAAACACAGAAATTGCATCGGTATTGAATACAACACGCACCACGAGCACTTTTCTCCATGGGAGTAATGTATCAAACTGTCTACGCTTTTATCGATTCCTGGGAGACCAGTAGTAGTTTTCGAAACACAATTGGAAGCATTCTGTAATCTGTGGACGTTCAGAGTGTTGATGAAACACAGAAATTGCATCGGTATTGAATACAACACGCACCACGAGCACTTTTCTCCATGGGAGTAATGTCTCAAACTGTCTACGCTTTTATCGATTCCTGGGAGACCAGTAGTAGTTTTCGAAACACAATTGGAAGCATTCTGTAATCTGTGGACGTTCAGAGTGTTGATGAAACACAGAAATTGCATCGGTATTGAATACAACACGCACCACGAGCACTTTTCTCCATGGGAGTAATGTCTCAAACTGTCTACGCTTTTATCGATTCCTGGGAGACCAGTAGTAGTTTTCGAAACACAATTGGAAGCATTCTGTAATCTGTGGACGTTCAGAGTGTTGATGAAACACAGAAATTGCATCGGTATTGAATACAACACGCACCACGAGCACTTTTCTCCATGGGAGTAATGTCTCAAACTGTCTACGCTTTTATCGATTCCTGGGAGACCAGTAGTAGTTTTCGAAACACAATTGGAAGCATTCTGTAATCTGTGGACGTTCAGAGTGTTGATGAAACACAGAAATTGCATCGGTATTGAATACAACACGCACCACGAGCACTTTCCTCCATGGGAGTAATGTCTCAAACTGTCTACGCTTTTATCGATTCCTGGGAGACCAGTAGTAGTTTTCGAAACACAATTGGAAGCATTCTGTAATCTGTGGACGTTCAGAGTGTTGATGAAACACAGAAATTGCATCGGTATTGAATACAACACGCACCACGAGCACTTTTCTCCATGGGAGTAATGTCTCAAACTGTCTACGCTTTTATCGATTCCTGGGAGACCAGTAGTAGTTTTCGAAACACAATTGGAAGCATTCTGTAATCTGTGGACGTTCAGAGTGTTGATGAAACACAGAAATTGCATCGGTATTGAATACAACACGCACCACGAGCACTTTTCTCCATGGCAGTAATGTCTCAAACTGTCTACGCTTTTATCGATTCCTGGGAGACCAGTAGTAGTTTTCGAAACACAATTGGAAGCATTCTGTAATCTATGGACGTTCAGAGTGTTGATAAAACACAGAAATTGCATCGGTATTGAATACAACACGCACCACGAGCACTTTTCTCCATGGGAGTAATGTCTCAAACTGTCTACGCTTTTATAGATTCCTGGGAGACCAGTAGTAGTTTTCGAAACACAATTGGAAGCATTCTGTAATCTGTGGACGTTCAGAGTGATGATGAAACACAGAAATTGCATCGGTATTGAATACAACACGCACCATGAGCTCTTTTCTCCATGGGAGTAATGTCTCAAACTGTCTACGCTTTTATCGATTCCTGGGAGACCAGTAGTAGTTTTCGAAACACAATTGGAAGCATTCTGTAATCTGTGGACGTTCAGAGTGTTGATGAAACACAGAAATTGCATCGGTATTGAATACAACACGCACCACGAGCACTTTTCTCCATGGGAGTAATGTATCAAACTGTCTACGCTTTTATCGATTCCTGGGAGACCAGTAGTAGTTTTCGAAACACAATTGGAAGCATTCTGTAATCTGTGGACGTTCAGAGTGTTGATGAAACACAGAAATTGCATCGGTATTGAATACAACACGCACCACGAGCACTTTTCTCCATGGGAGTAATGTCTCAAACTGTCTACGCTTTTATCGATTCCTGGGAGACCAGTAGTAGTTTTCGAAACACAATTGGAAGCATTCTGTAATCTGTGGACGTTCAGAGTGTTGATGAAACACAGAAATTGCATCGGTATTGAATACAACACGCACCACGAGCACTTTTCTCCATGGGAGTAATGTCTCAAACTGTCTACGCTTTTATCGATTCCTGGGAGACCAGTAGTAGTTTTCGAAACACAATTGGAAGCATTCTGTAATCTGTGGACGTTCAGAGTGTTGGTGAAACACAGAAATTGCATCGGTATTGAATACAACACGCACCACGAGCACTTTTCTCCATGGGAGTAATGTCTCAAACTGTCTACGCTTTTATCGATTCCTGGGAGACCAGTAGTAGTTTTCGAAACACAATTGGAAGCATTCTGTAATCTGTGGACGTTCAGAGTGTTGATGAAACACAGAAATTGCATCGGTATTGAATACAACACGCACCACGAGCACTTTTCTCCATGGGAGTAATGTCTCAAACTGTCTATGCTTTTATCGATTCCTGGGAGACCAGTAGTAGTTTTCGAAACACAATTGGAAGCATTCTGTAATCTGTGGACGTTCAGAGTGTTGATGAAACACAGAAATTGCATCGGTATTGAATACAACACGCACCACGAGCACTTTTCTCCATGGGAGTAATGTCTCAAACTGTCTACGCTTTTATCGATTCCTGGGAGACCAGTAGTAGTTTTCGAAACACAATTGGAAGCATTCTGTAGTCTGTGGACGTTCAGAGTGTTGATGAAACACAGAAATTGCATCGGTATTGAATACAACACGCACCACGAGCACTTTTCTCCATGGGAGTAATGTCTCAAACTGTCTACGCTTTTATCGATTCCTGGGAGACCAGTAGTAGTTTTCGAAACGCAATTGGAAGCATTCTGTAATCTGTGGACGTTCAGAGTGTTGATGAAACACAGAAATTGCATCGGTATTGAATACAACACGCACCACGAGCACTTTTCTCCATGGGAGTAATGTCTCAAACTGTCTACGCTTTTATCGATTCCTGGGAGACCAGTAGTAATTTTCGAAACATAATTGGAGGCATTCTGTAATCTGTAGACGTTCAGAGTGTTGATGAAACACAGAAATTGCATCGGTATTGAATACAACACGCACCATGCGCACTTTTCTCCATGTGAGTAATGTCTCAAACTGTCTACGCTTTTATCGATTCCTGGGCGACCAGTAGTAGTTTTCGAAACACAATTGGAAGCATTCTGTAATCTGTGGACGTTCAGAGTGTTGATGAAACACAGAAATTGCATCGGTATTGAATACAACACGCACCACGAGCACTTTTCTCCATGGGAGTAATGTCTCAAACTGTCTACGCTTTTATCGATTCCTGGGAGACCAGTAGTAGTTTTCGAAACACAATTGGAAGCATTCTGTAATCTGTGGACGTTCAGAGTGTTGATGAAACACAGAAATTGCATCGGTATTGAATACAACACGCACCACGAGCACTTTTCTCCATGGGAGTAATGTCTCAAACTGTCTACGCTTTTATCGATTCCTGGGAGACCAGTAGTAGTTTTCGAAACACAATTGGAAGCATTCTGTAGTCTGTGGACGTTCAGAGTGTTGATGAAACACAGAAATTGCATCGGTATTGAATACAACACGCACCACAAGCACTTTTCTCCATGGGAGTAATGTCTCAAACTGTCTACGCTTTTATCGATTCCTGGGAGACCAGTAGTAGTTTTCGAAACGCAATTGGAAGCATTCAGTAATCCGTGGACGTTCAGAGTGTTGATGAAACACAGAAATTGCATCGGTATTGAATACAACACGCACCATGCGCATTTTTCTCCATGTGAGTAATGTCTCAAACTGTCTACGCTTTTATCGATTCCTGGGAGAGCAGTAGTAGTTTTCGAAACACAATTGGAAGCATTCTGTAATCTGTGGACGTTCAGAGTGTTGGTGAAACACAGAAATTGCATCGGTATTGAATACAACACGCACCACGAGCACTTTTCTCCATGGGAGTAATGTCTCAAACTGTCTACGCTTTTATCGATTCCTGGGAGACCAGTAGTAGTTTTCGAAACACAATTGGAAGCATTCTGTAATCTGTGGACGTTCAGAGTGTTGATGAAACACAGAAATTTCATCGGTATTGAATACAACACGCACCACGAGCACTTTTCTCCATGGGAGTAATGTCTCAAACTGTCTACGCTTTTATCGATTCCTGGGAGACCAGTAGTAGTTTTCGAAACACAATTGGAAGCATTCTGTAATCTGTGGACGTTCAGAGTGTTGATGAAACACAGAAATTGCATCGGTATTGAATACAACACGCACCACGAGCACTTTTCTCCATGGGAGTAATGTCTCAAACTGTCTACGCTTTTATCGATTCCTGGGAGACCAGTAGTAGTTTTCGAAACACAATTGGAAGCATTCTGTAATCTGTGGACGTTCAGAGTGTTGATGAAACACAGAAATTGCATCGGTATTGAATACAACACGCACCACGAGCACTTTTCTCCATGGGAGTAATGTCTCAAACTGTCTACGCTTTTATCGATTCCTGGGAGACCAGTAGTAGTTTTCGAAACACAATTGGAAGCATTCTGTAATCTGTGGACGTTCAGAGTGTTGATGAAACACAGAAATTGCATCGGTATTGAATACAACACGCACCACGAGCACTTTTCTCCATGGGAGTAATGTCTCAAACTGTCTACGCTTTTATCGATTCCTGGGAGACCAGTAGTAGTTTTCGAAACACAATTGGAAGCATTCTGTAATCTGTGGACGTTCAGAGTGTTGATGAAACACAGAAATTGCATCGGTATTGAATACAACACGCACCACGAGCACTTTTCTCCATGGGAGTAATGTCTCAAACTGTCTACGCTTTTATCGATTCCTGGGAGACCAGTAGTAGTTTTCGAAACACAATTGGAAGCATTCTGTAATCTGTGGACGTTCAGAGTGTTGATGAAACACAGAAATTGCATCGGTATTGAATACAACACGCACCACGAGCACTTTTCTCCATGGGAGTAATGTCTCAAACTGTCTACGCTTTTATCGATTCCTGGGAGACCAGTAGTAGTTTTCGAAACACAATTGGAAGCATTCTGTAATCTGTGGACGTTCAGAGTGTTGATGAAACACAGAAATTGAATCGGTATTGAATACAACACGCACCACGAGCACTTTTCTCCATGGGAGTAATGTCTCAAACTGTCTACGCTTTTATCGATTCCTGGGAGACCAGTAGTAGTTTTCGAAACACAATTGGAAGCATTCTGTAATCTGTGGACGTTCAGAGTGTTGATGAAACACAGAAATTGCATCGGTATTGAATACAACACGCACCACGAGCACTTTTCTCCATGGGAGTAATGTCTCAAACTGTCTACGCTTTTATCGATTCCTGGGAGACCAGTAGTAGTTTTCGAAACACAATTGGAAGCATTCTGTAATCTGTGGACGTTCAGAGTGTTGATGAAACACAGAAATTGCATCGGTATTGAATACAACACGCACCACGAGCACTTTTCTCCATGGGAGTAATGTCTCAAACTGTCTACGCTTTTATCGATTCCTGGGAGACCAGTAGTAGTTTTCGAAACACAATTCGAAGCATTCTGTAATCTGTGGACGTTCAGAGTGTTGATGAAACACAGAAATTGCATCGGTATTGAATACAACACGCACCACGAGCACTTTTCTCCATGGGAGTAATGTCTCAAACTGTCTACGCTTTTATCGATTCCTGGGAGACCAGTAGTAGTTTTCGAAACACAATTGGAAGCATTCTGTAATCTATGGACGTTCAGAGTGTTGATGAAACACAGAAATTGCATCGGTATTGAATACAACACGCACCACGAGCACTTTTCTCCATGGGAGTAATGTCTCAAACTGTCTACGCTTTTATAGATTCCTGGGAGACCAGTAGTAGTTTTCGAAACACAATTGGAAGCATTCTGTAATCTGTGGACGTTCAGAGTGTTGATGAAACACAGAAATTGCATCGGTATTGAATACAACACGCACCATGAGCTCTTTTCTCCATGGGAGTAATGTCTCAAACTGTCTACGCTTTTATCGATTCCTGGGAGACCAGTAGTAGTTTTCGAAACACAATTGGAAGCATTCTGTAATCTGTGGACGTTCAGAGTGTTGATGAAACACAGAAATTGCATCGGTATTGAATACAACACGCACCACGAGCACTTTTCTCCATGGGAGTAATGTCTCAAACTGTCTACGCTTTTATCGATTCCTGGGAGACCAGTAGTAGTTTTCGAAACACAATTGGAAGCATTCTGTAATCTGTGGACGTTCAGAGTGTTGATGAAACACAGAAATTGCATCGGTATTGAATACAACACGCACCACGAGCACTTTTCTCCATGGGAGTAATGTCTCAAACTGTCTACGCTTTTATCGATTACACTAGATCGCGTGTTAGTTTTCGAAACACAATTGGAAGCATTCTGTAATCTGTGGACGTTCAGAGTGTTGATGAAACACAGAAATTGCATCGGTATTGAATACAACACGCACCACGAGCACTTTTCTCCATGGGAGTAATGTCTCAAACTGTCTACGCTTTTATCGGTTCCTGGGAGACCAGTAGTAGTTTTCGAAACACAATTGGAAGCATTCTGTAATCTGTAGACGTTCAGAGTGTTGATGAAACACAGAAATTGCATCGGTATTGAATACAACACGCACCACGAGCACTTTTCTCCATGGGAGTAATGTCTCAAACTGTCTACGCTTTTATCGATTCCTGGGAGACCAGTAGTAGTTTTCGAAACACAATTGGAAGCATTCTGTAATCTGTGGACGTTCAGAGTGTTGATGAAACACAGAAATTGCATCGGTATTGAATACAACACGCACCACGAGCACTTTTCTCCATGGGAGTAATGTCTCAAACTGTCTACGCTTTTATCGATTCCTGGGAGACCAGTAGTAGTTTTCGAAACACAATTGGAAGCATTCTGTAATCTGTGGACGTTCAGAGTGTTGATGAAACACAGAAATTGCATCGGTATTGAATACAACACGCACCACGAGCACTTTTCTCCATGGGAGTAATGTATCAAACTGTCTACGCTTTTATCGATTCCTGGGAGACCAGTAGTAGTTTTCGAAACACAATTGGAAGCATTCTGTAATCTGTGGACGTTCAGAGTGTTGATGAAACACAGAAATTGCATCGGTATTGAATACGACACGCACCACGAGCACTTTTCTCCATGGGAGTAATGTCTCAAACTGTCTACGCTTTTATCGATTCCTGGGAGACCAGTAGTAGTTTTCGAAACACAATTGGAAGCATTCTGTAGTCTGTGGACGTTCAGAGTGTTGATGAAACACAGAAATTGCATCGGTATTGAATACAACACGCACCATGCGCACTTTTCTCCATGTGAGTAATGTCTCAAACTGTCTACGCTTTTATCGATTCCTGGGAGACCAGTAGTAGTTTTCGAAACACAATTGGAAGCATTCTGTAATCTGTGGACGTTCAGAGTGTTGATGAAACACAGAAATTGCATCGGTATTGAATACAACACGCACCACGAGCACTTTTCTCCATGGGAGTAATGTCTCAAACTGTCTACGCTTTTATCGATTCCTGGGAGACCAGTAGTAGTTTTCGAAACACAATTGGAAGCATTCTGTAATCTGTGGACGTTCAGAGTGTTGATGAAACACAGAAATTGCATCGGTATTGAATACAACACGCACCACGAGCACTTTTCTCCATGGGAGTAATGTCTCAAACTGTCTACGCTTTTATCGATTCCTGGGAGACCAGTAGTAGTTTTCGAAACACAATTGGAAGCATTCTGTAGTCTGTGGACGTTCAGAGTGTTGATGAAACACAGAAATTGCATCGGTATTGAATACAACACGCACCACGAGCACTTTTCTCCATGGGAGTAATGTCTCAAACTGTCTACGCTTTTATCGATTCCTGGGAGACCAGTAGTAGTTTTCGAAACGCAATTGGAAGCATTCTGTAATCTGTGGACGTTCAGAGTGTTGATGAAACACAGAAATTGCATCGGTATTGAATACAACACGCACCATGCGCATTTTTCTCCATGTGAGTAATGTCTCAAACTGTCTACGCTTTTATCGATTCCTGGGAGACCAGTAGTAGTTTTCGAAACACAATTGGAAGCATTCTGTAATCTGTGGACGTTCAGAGTGTTGATGAAACACAGAAATTGCATCGGTATTGAATACAACACGCACCACGAGCACTTTTCTCCATGGGAGTAATGTCTCAAACTGTCTACGCTTTTATCGATTCCTGGGAGACCAGTAGTAGTTTTCGAAACACAATTGGAAGCATTCTGTAATCTGTGGACGTTCAGAGTGTTGATGAAACACAGATATTGCATCGGTATTGAATACAACACGCACCACGAGCACTTTTCTCCATGGGAGTAATGTCTCAAACTGTCTACGCTTTTATCGATTCCTGGGAGACCAGTAGTAGTTTTCGAAACACAATTGGAAGCATTCTGTAATCTGTGGACGTTCAGAGTGTTGATGAAACACAGAAATTGCATCGGTATTGAATACAACACGCACCACGAGCACTTTTCTCCATGGGAGTAATGTCTCAAACTGTCTACGCTTTTATCGATTCCTGGGAGACCAGTAGTAGTTTTCGAAACACAATTGGAAGCATTCTGTAATCTGTGGACGTTCAGAGTGTTGATGAAACACAGAAATTGCATCGGTATTCAATACAACACGCACCACGAGCACTTTTCTCCATGGGAGTAATGTCTCAAAGTGTCTACGCTTTTATCGATTCCTGGGAGACCAGTAGTAGTTTTCGAAACACAATTGGAAGCATTCTGTAATCTGTGGACGTTCAGAGTGTTGATGAAACACAGAAATTGCATCGGTATTGAATACAACACGCACCACGAGCACTTTTCTCCATGGGAGTAATGTCTCAAACTGTCTACGCTTTTATCGATTCCTGGGAGACCAGTAGTAGTTTTCGAAACACAATTGGAAGCATTCTGTAATCTGTGGACGTTCAGAGTGTTGATGAAACACAGAAATTGCATCGGTATTGAATACAACACGCACCACGAGCACTTTTCTCCATGGGAGTAATGTCTCAAACTGTCTACGCTTTTATCGATTCCTGGGAGACCAGTAGTAGTTTTCGAAACACAATTGGAAGCATTCTGTAATCTGTGGACGTTCAGAGTGTTGATGAAACACAGAAATTGCATCGGTATTGAATACAACACGCACCACGAGCACTTTTCTCCATGGGAGTAATGTCTCAACCTGTCTACGCTTTTATCGATTCCTGGGAGGCCAGTAGTAGTTTTCGAAACACAATTGGAAGCATTCTGTAATCTGTGGACGTTCAGAGTGTTGATGAAACACAGAAATTGCATCGGTATTGAATACAACACGCACCATGCGCACTTTTCTCCATGGGAGTAATGTCTCAAACTGTCTACGCTTTTATCGATTCCTGGGAGACCAGTAGGGGTTTTCGAAATACATTTAGAGGCATTCTGTAATCTGTGGACGTTCAGAGTGTTGATGAAACACAGAAATTGCATCGGTATTGAATACAACACGCACCACGAGCACTTTTCTCCATGGGAGTAATGTCTCAAACTGTCTACGCTTTTATCGATTCCTGGGAGACCAGTAGTAGTTTTCGAAACACAATTGGAAGCATTCTGTAATCTGTGGACGTTCAGAGTGTTGATGAAACACAGAAATTGCATCGGTATTGAATACAACACGCACCATGAGCTCTTTTCTCCATGGGAGTAATGTCTCAAACTGTCTACGCTTTTATCGATTCCTGGGAGACCAGTAGTAGTTTTCGAAACACAATTGGAAGCATTCTGTAATCTGTGGACGTTCAGAGTGTTGATGAAACACAGAAATTGCATCGGTATTGAATACAACACGCACCACGAGCACTTTTCTCCATGGGAGTAATGTCTCAAACTGTCTACGCTTTTATCGATTCCTGGGAGACCAGTAGTAGTTTTCGAAACACAATTGGAAGCATTCTGTAATCTGTGGACGTTCAGAGTGTTGATGAAACACAGAAATTGCATCGGTATTGAATACAACACGCACCACGAGCACTTTTCTCCATGGGAGTAATGTCTCAAACTGTCTACGCTTTTATCGATTCCTGGGAGACCAGTAGTAGTTTTCGAAACACAATTGGAAGCATTCTGTAATCTGTGGACGTTCAGAGTGTTGATGAAACACAGAAATTGCATCGGTATTGAATACAACACGCACCACGAGCACTTTTCTCCATGGGAGTAATGTCTCAAACTGTCTACGCTTTTATCGATTCCTGGGAGACCAGTAGTAGTTTTCGAAACACAATTGGAAGCATTCTGTAATCTGTGGACGTTCAGAGTGTTGATGAAACACAGAAATTGCATCGGTATTGAATACAACACGCACCACGAGCACTTTTCTCCATGGGAGTAATGTCTCAAACTGTCTACGCTTTTATCGATTCCTGGGAGACCAGTAGTAGTTTTCGAAACACAATTGGAAGCATTCTGTAGTCTGTGGACGTTCAGAGTGTTGATGAAACACAGAAATTGCATCGGTATTGAATACAACACGCACCACGAGCACTTTTCTCCATGGGAGTAATGTCTCAAACTGTCTACGCTTTTATCGATTCCTGGGAGACCAGTAGTAGTTTTCGAAACGCAATTGGAAGCATTCTGTAATCTGTGGACGTTCAGAGTGTTGATGAAACACAGAAATTGCATCGGTATTGAATACAACACGCACCATGCGCATTTTTCTCCATGTGAGTAATGTCTCAAACTGTCTACGCTTTTATCGATTCCTGGGAGACCAGTAGTAGTTTTCGAAACACAATTGGAAGCATTCTGTAATCTGTGGACGTTCAGAGTGTTGATGAAACACAGAAATTGCATCGGTATTGAATACAACACGCACCACGAGCACTTTTCTCCATGGGAGTAATGTCTCAAACTGTCTACGCTTTTATCGATTCCTGGGAGACCAGTAGTAGTTTTCGAAACACAATTGGAAGCATTCTGTAATCTGTGGACGTTCAGAGTGTTGATGAAACACAGATATTGCATCGGTATTGAATACAACACGCACCACGAGCACTTTTCTCCATGGGAGTAATGTCTCAAACTGTCTACGCTTTTATCGATTCCTGGGAGACCAGTAGTAGTTTTCGAAACACAATTGGAAGCATTCTGTAATCTGTGGACGTTCAGAGTGTTGATGAAACACAGAAATTGCATCGGTATTGAATACAACACGCACCACGAGCACTTTTCTCCATGGGAGTAATGTCTCAAACTGTCTACGCTTTTATCGATTCCTGGGAGACCAGTAGTAGTTTTCGAAACACAATTGGAAGCATTCTGTAATCTGTGGACGTTCAGAGTGTTGATGAAACACAGAAATTGCATCGGTATTCAATACAACACGCACCACGAGCACTTTTCTCCATGGGAGTAATGTCTCAAAGTGTCTACGCTTTTATCGATTCCTGGGAGACCAGTAGTAGTTTTCGAAACACAATTGGAAGCATTCTGTAATCTGTGGACGTTCAGAGTGTTGATGAAACACAGAAATTGCATCGGTATTGAATACAACACGCACCACGAGCACTTTTCTCCATGGGAGTAATGTCTCAAACTGTCTACGCTTTTATCGATTCCTGGGAGACCAGTAGTAGTTTTCGAAACACAATTGGAAGCATTCTGTAATCTGTGGACGTTCAGAGTGTTGATGAAACACAGAAATTGCATCGGTATTGAATACAACACGCACCACGAGCACTTTTCTCCATGGGAGTAATGTCTCAAACTGTCTACGCTTTTATCGATTCCTGGGAGACCAGTAGTAGTTTTCGAAACACAATTGGAAGCATTCTGTAATCTGTGGACGTTCAGAGTGTTGATGAAACACAGAAATTGCATCGGTATTGAATACAACACGCACCACGAGCACTTTTCTCCATGGGAGTAATGTCTCAACCTGTCTACGCTTTTATCGATTCCTGGGAGGCCAGTAGTAGTTTTCGAAACACAATTGGAAGCATTCTGTAATCTGTGGACGTTCAGAGTGTTGATGAAACACAGAAATTGCATCGGTATTGAATACAACACGCACCATGCGCACTTTTCTCCATGGGAGTAATGTCTCAAACTGTCTACGCTTTTATCGATTCCTGGGAGACCAGTAGGGGTTTTCGAAATACATTTAGAGGCATTCTGTAATCTGTGGACGTTCAGAGTGTTGATGAAACACAGAAATTGCATCGGTATTGAATACAACACGCACCACGAGCACTTTTCTCCATGGGAGTAATGTCTCAAACTGTCTACGCTTTTATCGATTCCTGGGAGACCAGTAGTAGTTTTCGAAACACAATTGGAAGCATTCTGTAATCTGTGGACGTTCAGAGTGTTGATGAAACACAGAAATTGCATCGGTATTGAATACAACACGCACCATGAGCTCTTTTCTCCATGGGAGTAATGTCTCAAACTGTCTACGCTTTTATCGATTCCTGGGAGACCAGTAGTAGTTTTCGAAACACAATTGGAAGCATTCTGTAATCTGTGGACGTTCAGAGTGTTGATGAAACACAGAAATTGCATCGGTATTGAATACAACACGCACCACGAGCACTTTTCTCCATGGGAGTAATGTCTCAAACTGTCTACGCTTTTATCGATTCCTGGGAGACCAGTAGTAGTTTTCGAAACACAATTGGAAGCATTCTGTAATCTGTGGACGTTCAGAGTGTTGATGAAACACAGAAATTGCATCGGTATTGAATACAACACGCACCACGAGCACTTTTCTCCATGGGAGTAATGTCTCAAACTGTCTACGCTTTTATCGATTCCTGGGAGACCAGTAGTAGTTTTCGAAACACAATTGGAAGCATTCTGTAATCTGTGGACGTTCAGAGTGTTGATGAAACACAGAAATTGCATCGGTATTGAATACAACACGCACCACGAGCACTTTTCTCCATGGGAGTAATGTCTCAAACTGTCTACGCTTTTATCGGTTCCTGGGAGACCAGTAGTAGTTTTCGAAACACAATTGGAAGCATTCTGTAATCTGTAGACGTTCAGAGTGTTGATGAAACACAGAAATTGCATCGGTATTGAATACAACACGCACCACGAGCACTTTTCTCCATGGGAGTAATGTCTCAAACTGTCTACGCTTTTATCGATTCCTGGGAGACCAGTAGTAGTTTTCGAAACACAATTGGAAGCATTCTGTAATCTGTGGACGTTCAGAGTGTTGATGAAACACAGAAATTGCATCGGTATTGAATACAACACGCACCACGAGCACTTTTCTCCATGGGAGTAATGTCTCAAACTGTCTACGCTTTTATCGATTCCTGGGAGACCAGTAGTAGTTTTCGAAACACAATTGGAAGCATTCTGTAATCTGTGGACGTTCAGAGTGTTGATGAAACACAGAAATTGCATCGGTATTGAATACAACACGCACCACGAGCACTTTTCTCCATGGGAGTAATGTATCAAACTGTCTACGCTTTTATCGATTCCTGGGAGACCAGTAGTAGTTTTCGAAACACAATTGGAAGCATTCTGTAATCTGTGGACGTTCAGAGTGTTGATGAAACACAGAAATTGCATCGGTATTGAATACGACACGCACCACGAGCACTTTTCTCCATGGGAGTAATGTCTCAAACTGTCTACGCTTTTATCGATTCCTGGGAGACCAGTAGTAGTTTTCGAAACACAATTGGAAGCATTCTGTAGTCTGTGGACGTTCAGAGTGTTGATGAAACACAGAAATTGCATCGGTATTGAATACAACACGCACCATGCGCACTTTTCTCCATGTGAGTAATGTCTCAAACTGTCTACGCTTTTATCGATTCCTGGGAGACCAGTAGTAGTTTTCGAAACACAATTGGAAGCATTCTGTAATCTGTGGACGTTCAGAGTGTTGATGAAACACAGAAATTGCATCGGTATTGAATACAACACGCACCACGAGCACTTTTCTCCATGGGAGTAATGTCTCAAACTGTCTACGCTTTTATCGATTCCTGGGAGACCAGTAGTAGTTTTCGAAACACAATTGGAAGCATTCTGTAATCTGTGGACGTTCAGAGTGTTGATGAAACACAGAAATTGCATCGGTATTGAATACAACACGCACCACGAGCACTTTTCTCCATGGGAGTAATGTCTCAAACTGTCTACGCTTTTATCGATTCCTGGGAGACCAGTAGTAGTTTTCGAAACACAATTGGAAGCATTCTGTAGTCTGTGGACGTTCAGAGTGTTGATGAAACACAGAAATTGCATCGGTATTGAATACAACACGCACCACGAGCACTTTTCTCCATGGGAGTAATGTCTCAAACTGTCTACGCTTTTATCGATTCCTGGGAGACCAGTAGTAGTTTTCGAAACGCAATTGGAAGCATTCTGTAATCTGTGGACGTTCAGAGTGTTGATGAAACACAGAAATTGCATCGGTATTGAATACAACACGCACCATGCGCATTTTTCTCCATGTGAGTAATGTCTCAAACTGTCTACGCTTTTATCGATTCCTGGGAGACCAGTAGTAGTTTTCGAAACACAATTGGAAGCATTCTGTAATCTGTGGACGTTCAGAGTGTTGATGAAACACAGAAATTGCATCGGTATTGAATACAACACGCACCACGAGCACTTTTCTCCATGGGAGTAATGTCTCAAACTGTCTACGCTTTTATCGATTCCTGGGAGACCAGTAGTAGTTTTCGAAACACAATTGGAAGCATTCTGTAATCTGTGGACGTTCAGAGTGTTGATGAAACACAGATATTGCATCGGTATTGAATACAACACGCACCACGAGCACTTTTCTCCATGGGAGTAATGTCTCAAACTGTCTACGCTTTTATCGATTCCTGGGAGACCAGTAGTAGTTTTCGAAACACAATTGGAAGCATTCTGTAATCTGTGGACGTTCAGAGTGTTGATGAAACACAGAAATTGCATCGGTATTGAATACAACACGCACCACGAGCACTTTTCTCCATGGGAGTAATGTCTCAAACTGTCTACGCTTTTATCGATTCCTGGGAGACCAGTAGTAGTTTTCGAAACACAATTGGAAGCATTCTGTAATCTGTGGACGTTCAGAGTGTTGATGAAACACAGAAATTGCATCGGTATTCAATACAACACGCACCACGAGCACTTTTCTCCATGGGAGTAATGTCTCAAAGTGTCTACGCTTTTATCGATTCCTGGGAGACCAGTAGTAGTTTTCGAAACACAATTGGAAGCATTCTGTAATCTGTGGACGTTCAGAGTGTTGATGAAACACAGAAATTGCATCGGTATTGAATACAACACGCACCACGAGCACTTTTCTCCATGGGAGTAATGTCTCAAACTGTCTACGCTTTTATCGATTCCTGGGAGACCAGTAGTAGTTTTCGAAACACAATTGGAAGCATTCTGTAATCTGTGGACGTTCAGAGTGTTGATGAAACACAGAAATTGCATCGGTATTGAATACAACACGCGCCACGAGCACTTTTCTCCATGGGAGTAATGTCTCAAACTGTCTACGCTTTTATCGATTCCTGGGAGACCAGTAGTAGTTTTCGAAACACAATTGGAAGCATTCTGTAATCTGTGGACGTTCAGAGTGTTGATGAAACACAGAAATTGCATCGGTATTGAATACAACACGCACCACGAGCACTTTTCTCCATGGGAGTAATGTCTCAACCTGTCTACGCTTTTATCGATTCCTGGGAGGCCAGTAGTAGTTTTCGAAACACAATTGGAAGCATTCTGTAATCTGTGGACGTTCAGAGTGTTGATGAAACACAGAAATTGCATCGGTATTGAATACAACACGCACCATGCGCACTTTTCTCCATGGGAGTAATGTCTCAAACTGTCTACGCTTTTATCGATTCCTGGGAGACCAGTAGGGGTTTTCGAAATACATTTAGAGGCATTCTGTAATCTGTGGACGTTCAGAGTGTTGATGAAACACAGAAATTGCATCGGTATTGAATACAACACGCACCACGAGCACTTTTCTCCATGGGAGTAATGTCTCAAACTGTCTACGCTTTTATCGATTCCTGGGAGACCAGTAGTAGTTTTCGAAACACAATTGGAAGCATTCTGTAATCTGTGGACGTTCAGAGTGTTGATGAAACACAGAAATTGCATCGGTATTGAATACAACACGCACCACGAGCACTTTTCTCCATGGGAGTAATGTCTCAAACTGTCTACGCTTTTATCGATTCCTGGGAGACCAGTAGTAGTTTTCGAAACACAATTGGAAGCATTCTGTAATCTGTGGACGTTCAGAGTGTTGATGAAACACAGAAATTGCATCGGTATTGAATACAACACGCACCACGAGCACTTTTCTCCATGGGAGTAATGTCTCAAACTGTCTACGCTTTTATCGATTCCTGGGAGACCAGTAGTAGTTTTCGAAACACAATTGGAAGCATTCTGTAATCTGTGGACGTTCAGAGTGTTGATGAAACACAGAAATTGCATCGGTATTGAATACAACACGCACCACGAGCACTTTTCTCCATGGGAGTAATGTCTCAAACTGTCTACGCTTTTATCGATTCCTGGGAGACCAGTAGTAGTTTTCGAAACACAATTGGAAGCATTCTGTAATCTGTGGACGTTCAGAGTGTTGATGAAACACAGAAATTGCATCGGTATTGAATACAACACGCACCACGAGCACTTTTCTCCATGGGAGTAATGTCTCAAACTGTCTACGTTTTTATCGATTCCTGGGAGACCAGTAGTAGTTTTCGAAACACAATTGGAAGCATTCTGTAATCTGTGGACGTTCAGAGTGTTGATGAAACACAGAAATTGCATCGGTATTGAATACAACACGTACCACGAGCACTTTTCTCCATGGGAGTAATGTCTCAAACTGTCTACGCTTTTATCGATTCCTGGGAGACCAGTAGTAGTTTTCGAAACACAATTGGAAGCATTCTGTAATCTGTGGACGTTCAGAGTGTTGATGAAACACAGAAATTGCATCGGTATTGAATACAACACGCACCACGAGCACTTTTCTCCATGGGAGTAATGTCTCAAACTGTCTACGCTTTTATCGATTCCTGGGAGACCAGTAGTAGTTTTCGAAACACAATTGGAAGCATTCTGTAATCTGTGGACGTTCAGAGTGTTGATGAAACACAGAAATTGCATCGGTATTGAATACAACACGCACCACGAGCACTTTTCTCCATGGGAGTAATGTATCAAACTGTCTACGCTTTTATCGATTCCTGGGAGACCAGTAGTAGTTTTCGAAACACAATTGGAAGCATTCTGTAATCTGTGGACGTTCAGAGTGTTGATGAAACACAGAAATTGCATCGGTATTGAATACAACACGCACCACGAGCACTTTTCTCCATGGGAGTAATGTCTCAAACTGTCTACGCTTTTATCGATTCCTGGGAGACCAGTAGTAGTTTTCGAAACACAATTGGAAGCATTCTGTAATCTGTGGACGTTCAGAGTGTTGATGAAACACAGAAATTGCATCGGTATTGAATACAACACGCACCACGAGCACTTTTCTCCATGGGAGTAGTGTCTCAAACTGTCTACGCTTTTATCGATTCCTGGGAGACCAGTAGTAGTTTTCGAAACACAATTGGAAGCATTCTGTAATCTGTGGACGTTCAGAGTGTTGATGAAACACAGAAATTGCATCGGTATTGAATACAACACGCACCACGAGCACTTTTCTCCATGGGAGTAATGTCTCAAACTGTCTACGCTTTTATCGATTCCTGGGAGACCAGTAGTAGTTTTCGAAACACAATTGGAAGCATTCTGTAGTCTGTGGACGTTCAGAGTGTTGATGAAACACAGAAATTGCATCGGTATTGAATACAACACGCACCACGAGCACTTTTCTCCATGGGAGTAATGTCTCAAACTGTCTACGCTTTTATCGATTCCTGGGAGACCAGTAGTAGTTTTCGAAACACAATTGGAAGCATTCTGTAATCTGTGGACGTTCAGAGTGTTGATGAAACACAGATATTGCATCGGTATTGAATACAACACGCACCACGAGCACTTTTCTCCATGGGAGTAATGTCTCAAACTGTCTACGCTTTTATCGATTCCTGGGAGACCAGTAGTAGTTTTCGAAACACAATTGGAAGCATTCTGTAATCTGTGGACGTTCAGAGTGTTGATGAAACACAGAAATTGCATCGGTATTGAATACAACACGCACCACGAGCACTTTTCTCCATGGGAGTAATGTCTCAAACTGTCTACGCTTTTATCGATTCCTGGGAGACCAGTAGTAGTTTTCGAAACACAATTGGAAGCATTCTGTAATCTGTGGACGTTCAGAGTGTTGATGAAACACAGAAATTGCATCGGTATTGAATACAACACGCACCACGAGCACTTTTCTCCATGGGAGTAATGTCTCAAACTGTCTACGCTTTTATCGATTCCTGGGAGACCAGTAGTAGTTTTCGAAACACAATTGGAAGCATTCTGTAATCTGTGGACGTTCAGAGTGTTGATGAAACACAGAAATTGCATCGGTATTGAATACAACACGCACCACGAGCACTTTTCTCCATGGGAGTAATGTCTCAAACTGTCTACGCTTTTATCGATTCCTGGGAGACCAGTAGTAGTTTTCGAAACACAATTGGAAGCATTCTGTAATCTGTGGACGTTCAGAGTGTTGATGAAACACAGAAATTGCATCGGTATTGAATACAACACGCACCACGAGCACTTTTCTCCATGGGAGTAATGTCTCAAACTGTCTACGCTTTTATCGATTCCTGGGAGACCAGTAGTAGTTTTCGAAACACAATTGGAAGCATTCTGTAATCTGTGGACGTTCAGAGTGTTGATGAAACACAGAAATTGCATCGGTATTGAATACAACACGCACCACGAGCACTTTTCTCCATGGGAGTAATGTCTCAAACTGTCTACGCTTTTATCGATTCCTGGGAGGCCAGTAGTAGTTTTCGAAACACAATTGGAAGCATTCTGTAATCTGTGGACGTTCAGAGTGTTGATGAAACACAGAAATTGCATCGGTATTGAATACAACACGCACCATGCGCACTTTTCTCCATGGGAGTAATGTCTCAAACTGTCTACGCTTTTATCGATTCCTGGGAGACCAGTAGTAGTTTTCGAAATACATTTTGAGGCATTCTGTAATCTGTGGACGTTCAGAGTGTTGATGAAACACAGAAATTGCATCGGTATTGAATACAACACGCACCACGAGCACTTTCTTCCATGGGAGTAATGTCTCAAACTGTCTACGCTTTTATCCATTCCTGGGAGACCAGTAGTAGTTTTCGAAACACAATTGGAAGCATTCTGTAATCTGTGGACGTTCAGAGTGTTGATGAAACACAGAAATTGCATCGGTATTGAATACAACACGCACCACGAGCACTTTTCTCCATGGGAGTAATGTCTCAAACTGTCTACGCTTTTATCGATTCCTGGGAGACCAGTAGTAGTTTTCGAAACACAATTGGAAGCATTCTGTAATCTGTGGACGTTCAGAGTGTTGATGAAACACAGAAATTGCATCGGTATTGAATACAACACGCACCACGAGCACTTTTCTCCATGGGAGTAATGTCTCAAACTGTCTACGCTTTTATCGATTCCTGGGAGACCAGTAGTAGTTTTCGAAACACAATTGGAAGCATTCTGTAATCTGTGGACGTTCAGAGTGTTGATGAAACACAGAAATTGCATCGGTATTGAATACAACACGCACCACGAGCACTTTTCTCCATGGGAGTAATGTCTCAAACTGTCAACGCTTTTATCGATTCCTGGGAGACCAGTAGTAGTTTTCGAAACACAATTGGAAGCATTCTGTAATCTGTGGACGTTCAGAGTGTTGATGAAACACAGAAATTGCATCGGTATTGAATACAACACGCACCACGAGCACTTTTCTCCATGGGAGTAATGTCTCAAACTGTCTACGTTTTTATCGATTCCTGGGAGACCAGTAGTAGTTTTCGAAACACAATTGGAAGCATTCTGTAATCTGTGGACGTTCAGAGTGTTGATGAAACACAGAAATTGCATCGGTATTGAATACAACACGCACCACGAGCACTTTTCTCCATGGGAGTAATGTCTCAAACTGTCTACGCTTTTATCGATTCCTGGGAGACCAGTAGTAGTTTTCGAAACACAATTGGAAGCATTCTGTAATCTGTGGACGTTCAGAGTGTTGATGAAACACAGAAATTGCATCGGTATTGAATACAACACGCACCACGAGCACTTTTCTCCATGGGAGTAATGTCTCAAACTGTCTACGCTTTTATCGATTCCTGGGAGACCAGTAGTAGTTTTCGAAACACAATTGGAAGCATTCTGTAATCTGTGGACGTTCAGAGTGTTGATGAAACACAGAAATTGCATCGGTATTGAATACAACACGCACCACGAGCACTTTTCTCCATGGGAGTAATGTATCAAACTGTCTACGCTTTTATCGATTCCTGGGAGACCAGTAGTAGTTTTCGAAACACAATTGGAAGCATTCTGTAATCTGTGGACGTTCAGAGTGTTGATGAAACACAGAAATTGCATCGGTATTGAATACAACACGCACCACGAGCACTTTTCTCCATGGGAGTAATGTCTCAAACTGTCTACGCTTTTATCGATTCCTGGGAGACCAGTAGTAGTTTTCGAAACACAATTGGAAGCATTCTGTAATCTGTGGACGTTCAGAGTGTTGATGAAACACAGAAATTGCATCGGTATTGAATACAACACGCACCACGAGCACTTTTCTCCATGGGAGTAATGTCTCAAACTGTCTACGCTTTTATCGATTCCTGGGAGACCAGTAGTAGTTTTCGAAACACAATTGGAAGCATTCTGTAATCTGTGGACGTTCAGAGTGTTGATGAAACACAGAAATTGCATCGGTATTGAATACAACACGCACCACGAGCACTTTTCTCCATGGGAGTAATGTCTCAAACTGTCTACGCTTTTATCGATTCCTGGGAGACCAGTAGTAGTTTTCGAAACACAATTGGAAGCATTCTGTAGTCTCTGGACGTTCAGAGTGTTGATGAAACACAGAAATTGCATCGGTATTGAATACAACACGCACCACGAGCACTTTTCTCCATGGGAGTAATGTCTCAAACTGTCTACGCTTTTATCGATTCCTGGGAGACCAGTAGTAGTTTTCGAAACGCAATTGGAAGCATTCTGTAATCTGTGGACGTTCAGAGTGTTGATGAAACACAGAAATTGCATCGGTATTGAATACAACACGCACCACGAGCACTTTTCTCCATGGGAGTAATGTCTCAAACTGTCTACGCTTTTATCGATTCCTGGGAGACCAGTAGTAGTTTTCGAAACATAATTGGAGGCATTCTGTAATCTGTAGACGTTCAGAGTGTTGATGAAACACAGAAATTGCATCGGTATTGAATACAACACGCACCATGCGCACTTTTCTCCATGTGAGTAATGTCTCAAACTGTCTACGCTTTTATCGATTCCTGGGAGACCAGTAGTAGTTTTCGAAACACAATTGGAAGCATTCTGTAATCTGTGGACGTTCAGAGTGTTGATGAAACACAGAAATTGCATCGGTATTGAATACAACACGCACCACGAGCACTTTTCTCCATGGGAGTAATGTCTCAAACTGTCTACGCTTTTATCGATTCCTGGGAGACCAGTAGTAGTTTTCGAAACACAATTGGAAGCATTCTGTAATCTGTGGACGTTTAGAGTGTTGATGAAACACAGAAATTGCATCGGTATTGAATACAACACGCACCACGAGCACTTTTCTCCATGGGAGTAATGTCTCAAACTGTCTACGCTTTTATCGATTCCTGGGAGACCAGTAGTAGTTTTCGAAACACAATTGGAAGCATTCTGTAGTCTGTGGACGTTCAGAGTGTTGATGAAACACAGAAATTGCATCGGTATTGAATACAACACGCACCACGAGCACTTTTCTCCATGGGAGTAATGTCTCAAACTGTCTACGCTTTTATCGATTCCTGGGAGACCAGTAGTAGTTTTCGAAACACAATTGGAAGCATTCTGTAATCTGTGGACGTTCAGAGTGTTGATGAAACACAGATATTGCATCGGTATTGAATACAACACGCACCACGAGCACTTTTCTCCATGGGAGTAATGTCTCAAACTGTCTACGCTTTTATCGATTCCTGGGAGACCAGTAGTAGTTTTCGAAACACAATTGGAAGCATTCTGTAATCTGTGGACGTTCAGAGGGTTGATGAAACACAGAAATTGCATCGGTATTGAATACAACACGCACCACGAGCACTTTTCTCCATGGGAGGAATGTCTCAAACTGTCTACGCTTTTATCGATTCCTGGGAGACCAGTAGTAGTTTTCGAAACACAATTGGAAGCATTCTGTAATCTGTGGACGTTCAGAGTGTTGATGAAACACAGAAATTGCATCGGTATTGAATACAACACGCACCACGAGCACTTTTCTCCATGGGAGTAATGTCTCAAACTGTCTACGCTTTTATCGATTCCTGGGAGACCAGTAGTAGTTTTCGAAACACAATTGGAAGCATTCTGTAATCTGTGGACGTTCAGAGTGTTGATGAAACACAGAAATTGCATCGGTATTGAATACAACACGCACCATGCGCACTTTTCTCCATGGGAGTAATGTCTCAAACTGTCTACGCTTTTATCGATTCCTGGGAGACCAGTAGGGGTTTTCGAAATACATTTTGAGGCATTCTGTAATCTGTGGACGTTCAGAGTGTTGATGAAACACAGAAATTGCATCGGTATTGAATACAACACGCACCACGAGCACTTTTCTCCATGGGAGTAATGTCTCAAACTGTCTACGCTTTTATCGATTCCTGGGAGACCAGTAGTAGTTTTCGAAACACAATTGGAAGCATTCTGTAATCTGTGGACGTTCAGAGTGTTGATGAAACACAGAAATTGCATCGGTATTGAATACAACACGCACCACGAGCACTTTTCTCCATGGGAGTAATGTCTCAAACTGTCTACGCTTTTATCGATTCCTGGGAGACCAGTAGTAGTTTTCGAAACATAATTGGAGGCATTCTGTAATCTGTAGACGTTCAGAGTGTTGATGAAACACAGAAATTGC
Organism: Schistocerca gregaria; assembly: GCF_023897955.1. Classification (NCBI taxonomy): domain Eukaryota; kingdom Metazoa; phylum Arthropoda; class Insecta; order Orthoptera; family Acrididae; genus Schistocerca; species Schistocerca gregaria. The sequence continues at coordinate 7,728,530 of NW_026061730.1, forward strand.
ATCGGTATTGAATACAACACGCACCATGCGCACTTTTCTCCATGTGAGTAATGTCTCAAACTGTCTACGCTTTTATCGATTCCTGGGAGACCAGTAGTAGTTTTCGAAACACAATTGGAAGCATTCTGTAATCTGTGGACGTTCAGAGTGTTGATGAAACACAGAAATTGCATCGGTATTGAATACAACACGCACCACGAGCACTTTTCTCCATGGGAGTAATGTCTCAAACTGTCTACGCTTTTATCGATTCCTGGGAGACCAGTAGTAGTTTTCGAAACACAATTGGAAGCATTCTGTAATCTGTGGACGTTCAGAGTGTTGATGAAACACAGAAATTGCATCGGTATTGAATACAACACGCACCACGAGCACTTTTCTCCATGGGAGTAATGTCTCAAACTGTCTACGCTTTTATCGATTCCTGGGAGACCAGTAGTAGTTTTCGAAACACAATTGGAAGCATTCTGTAGTCTGTGGACGTTCAGAGTGTTGATGAAACACAGAAATTGCATCGGTATTGAATACAACACGCACCACGAGCACTTTTCTCCATGGGAGTAATGTCTCAAACTGTCTACGCTTTTATCGATTCCTGGGAGACCAGTAGTAGTTTTCGAAACACAATTGGAAGCATTCTGTAATCTGTGGACGTTCAGAGTGTTGATGAAACACAGATATTGCATCGGTATTGAATACAACACGCACCACGAGCACTTTTCTCCATGGGAGTAATGTCTCAAACTGTCTACGCTTTTATCGATTCCTGGGAGACCAGTAGTAGTTTTCGAAACACAATTGGAAGCATTCTGTAATCTGTGGACGTTCAGAGTGTTGATGAAACACAGAAATTGCATCGGTATTGAATACAACACGCACCACGAGCACTTTTCTCCATGGGAGTAATGTCTCAAACTGTCTACGCTTTTATCGATTCCTGGGAGACCAGTAGTAGTTTTCGAAACACAATTGGAAGCATTCTGTAATCTGTGGACGTTCAGAGTGTTGATGAAACACAGAAATTGCATCGGTATTGAATACAACACGCACCACGAGCACTTTTCTCCATGGGAGTAATGTCTCAAACTGTCTACGCTTTTATCGATTCCTGGGAGACCAGTAGTAGTTTTCGAAACATAATTGGAGGCATTCTGTAATCTGTAGACGTTCAGAGTGTTGATGAAACACAGAAATTGCATCGGTATTGAATACAACACGCACCATGCGCACTTTTCTCCATGTGAGTAATGTCTCAAACTGTCTACGCTTTTATCGATTCCTGGGAGACCAGTAGTAGTTTTCGAAACACAATTGGAAGCATTCTGTAATCTGTGGACGTTCAGAGTGTTGATGAAACACAGAAATTGCATCGGTATTGAATACAACACGCACCACGAGCACTTTTCTCCATGGGAGTAATGTCTCAAACTGTCTACGCTTTTATCGATTCCTGGGAGACCAGTAGTAGTTTTCGAAACACAATTGGAAGCATTCTGTAATCTGTGGACGTTCAGAGTGTTGATGAAACACAGAAATTGCATCGGTATTGAATACAACACGCACCACGAGCACTTTTCTCCATGGGAGTAATGTCTCAAACTGTCTACGCTTTTATCGATTCCTGGGAGACCAGTAGTAGTTTTCGAAACACAATTGGAAGCATTCTGTAGTCTGTGGACGTTCAGAGTGTTGATGAAACACAGAAATTGCATCGGTATTGAATACAACACGCACCACGAGCACTTTTCTCCATGGGAGTAATGTCTCAAACTGTCTACGCTTTTATCGATTCCTGGGAGACCAGTAGTAGTTTTCGAAACACAATTGGAAGCATTCTGTAATCTGTGGACGTTCAGAGTGTTGATGAAACACAGATATTGCATCGGTATTGAATACAACACGCACCACGAGCACTTTTCTCCATGGGAGTAATGTCTCAAACTGTCTACGCTTTTATCGATTCCTGGGAGACCAGTAGTAGTTTTCGAAACACAATTGGAAGCATTCTGTAATCTGTGGACGTTCAGAGTGTTGATGAAACACAGAAATTGCATCGGTATTGAATACAACACGCACCACGAGCACTTTTCTCCATGGGAGTAATGTCTCAAACTGTCTACGCTTTTATCGATTCCTGGGAGACCAGTAGTAGTTTTCGAAACATAATTGGAGGCATTCTGTAATCTGTAGACGTTCAGAGTGTTGATGAAACACAGAAATTGCATCGGTATTGAATACAACACGCACCATGCGCACTTTTCTCCATGTGAGTAATGTCTCAAACTGTCTACGCTTTTATCGATTCCTGGGAGACCAGTAGTAGTTTTCGAAACACAATTGGAAGCATTCTGTAATCTGTGGACGTTCAGAGTGTTGATGAAACACAGAAATTGCATCGGTATTGAATACAACACGCACCACGAGCACTTTTCTCCATGGGAGTAATGTCTCAAACTGTCTACGCTTTTATCGATTCCTGGGAGACCAGTAGTAGTTTTCGAAACACAATTGGAAGCATTCTGTAATCTGTGGACGTTCAGAGTGTTGATGAAACACAGAAATTGCATCGGTATTGAATACAACACGCACCATGCGCACTTTTCTCCATGGGAGTAATGTCTCAAACTGTCTACGCTTTTATCGATTCCTGGGAGACCAGTAGGGGTTTTCGAAATACATTTTGAGGCATTCTGTAATCTGTGGACGTTCAGAGTGTTGATGAAACACAGAAATTGCATCGGTATTGAATACAACACGCACCACGAGCACTTTTCTCCATGGGAGTAATGTCTCAAACTGTCTACGCTTTTATCGATTCCTGGGAGACCAGTAGTAGTTTTCGAAACACAATTGGAAGCATTCTGTAATCTGTGGACGTTCAGAGTGTTGATGAAACACAGAAATTGCATCGGTATTGAATACAACACGCACCACGAGCACTTTTCTCCATGGGAGTAATGTCTCAAACTGTCTACGCTTTTATCGATTCCTGGGAGACCAGTAGTAGTTTTCGAAACACAATTGGAAGCATTCTGTAATCTGTGGACGTTCAGAGTGTTGATGAAACACAGAAATTGCATCGGTATTGAATACAACACGCACCACGAGCACTTTTCTCCATGGGAGTAATGTCTCAAACTGTCTACGTTTTATCGATTCCTGGGAGACCAGTAGTAGTTTTCGAAACACAATTGGAAGCATTCTGTAATCTGTGGACGTTCAGAGTGTTGATGAAACACAGAAATTGCATCGGTATTGAATACAACACGCACCACGAGCACTTTTCTCCATGGGAGTAATGTCTCAAACTGTCTACGCTTTTATCGATTCCTGGGAGACCAGTAGTAGTTTTCGAAACACAATTGGAAGCATTCTGTAATCTGTGGACGTTCAGAGTGTTGATGAAACACAGAAATTGCATCGGTATTGAATACAACACGCACCACGAGCACTTTTCTCCATGGGAGTAATGTCTCAAACTGTCTACGCTTTTATCGATTCCTGGGAGACCAGTAGTAGTTTTCGAAACACAATTGGAAGCATTCTGTAATCTGTGGACGTTCAGAGTGTTGATGAAACACAGAAATTGCATCGGTATTGAATACAACACGCACCACGAGCACTTTTCTCCATGGGAGTAATGTCTCAAACTGTCTACGCTTTTATCGATTCCTGGGAGACCAGTAGTAGTTTTCGAAACACAATTGGAAGCATTCTGTAATCTGTGGACGTTCAGAGTGTTGATGAAACTCAGAAATTGCATCGGTATTGAATACAACACGCACCACGAGCACTTTTCTCCATGGGAGTAATGTCTCAAACTGTCTACGCTTTTATCGATTCCTGGGAGACCAGTAGTAGTTTTCGAAACACAATTGGAAGCATTCTGTAATCTGTGGACGTTCAGAGTGTTGATGAAACACAGAAATTGCATCGGTATTGAATACAACACGCACCACGAGCACTTTTCTCCATGGGAGTAATGTCTCAAACTGTCTACGCTTTTATCGATTCCTGGGAGACCAGTAGTAGTTTTCGAAACACAATTGGAAGCATTCTGTAATCTGTGGACGTTCAGAGTGTTGATGAAACACAGAAATTGCATCGGTATTGAATACAACACGCACCACGAGCACTTTTCTCCATGGGAGTAATATCTCAAACTGTCTACGCTTTTATCGATTCCTGGGAGACCGGTAGTAGTTTTCGAAACACAATTGGAAGCATTCTGTAATCTGTGGACGTTCAGAGTGTTGATGAAACACAGAAATTGCATCGGTATTGAATACAACACGCACCACGAGCACTTTTCTCCATGGGAGTAATGTCTCAAACTGTCTACGCTTTTATCGATTCCTGGGAGACCAGTAGTAGTTTTCGAAACATAATTGGAGGCATTCTGTAATCTGTAGACGTTCAGAGTGTTGATGAAACACAGAAATTGCATCGGTATTGAATACAACACGCACCATGCGCACTTTTCTCCATGTGAGTAATGTCTCAAACTGTCTACGCTTTTATCGATTCCTGGGCGACCAGTAGTAGTTTTCGAAACACAATTGGAAGCATTCTGTAATCTGTGGACGTTCAGAGTGTTGATGAAACACAGAAATTGCATCGGTATTGAATACAACACGCACCACGAGCACTTTTCTCCATGGGAGTAATGTCTCAAACTGTCTACGCTTTTATCGATTCCTGGGAGACCAGTAGTAGTTTTCGAAACACAATTGGAAGCATTCTGTAATCTGTGGACGTTCAGAGTGTTGATGAAACACAGAAATTGCATCGGTATTGAATACAACACGCACCACGAGCACTTTTCTCCATGGGAGTAATGTCTCAAACTGTCTACGCTTTTATCGATTCCTGGGAGACCAGTAGTAGTTTTCGAAACATAATTGGAGGCATTCTGTAATCTGTAGACGTTCAGAGTGTTGATGAAACACAGAAATTGCATCGGTATTGAATACAACACGCACCATGCGCACTTTTCTCCATGTGAGTAATGTCTCAAACTGTCTACGCTTTTATCGATTCCTGGGCGACCAGTAGTAGTTTTCGAAACACAATTGGAAGCATTCTGTAATCTGTGGACGTTCAGAGTGTTGATGAAACACAGAAATTGCATCGGTATTGAATACAACACGCACCACGACCACTTTTCTCCATGGGAGTAATGTCTCAAACTGTCTACGCCTTTATCGATTCCTGGGAGACCAGTAGTAGTTTTCGAAACACAATTGGAATCATTCTGTAATCTGTGGACGTTCAGAGTGTTGATGAAACACAGAAATTGCATCGGTATTGAATACAACACGCACCACGAGCACTTTTCTCCATGGGAGTAATGTCTCAAACTGTCTACGCTTTTACCGATTCCTGGGAGACCAGTAGTAGTTTTCGAAACACAATTGGAAGCATTCTGTAGTCTGTGGACGTTCAGAGTGTTGATGAAACACAGAAATTGCATCGGTATTGAATACAACACGCACCACGAGCACTTTTCTCCATGGGAGTAATGTCTCAAACTGTCTACGCTTTTATCGATTCCTGGGAGACCAGTAGTAGTTTTCGAAACGCAATTGGAAGCATTCTGTAATCTGTGGACGTTCAGAGTGTTGATGAAACACAGAAATTGCATCGGTATTGAATACAACACGCACCATGCGCATTTTTCTCCATGTGAGTAATGTCTCAAACTGTCTACGCTTTTATCGATTCCTGGGAGACCAGTAGTAGTTTTCGAAACACAATTGGAAGCATTCTGTAATCTGTGGACGTTCAGAGTGTTGATGAAACACAGAAATTGCATCGGTATTGAATACAACACGCACCACGAGCACTTTTCTCCATGGGAGGAATGTCTCAAACTGTCTACGCTTTTATCGATTCCTGGGAGACCAGTAGTAGTTTTCGAAACACAATTGGAAGCATTCTGTAATCTGTGGACGTTCAGAGTGTTGATGAAACACAGAAATTGCATCGGTATTGAATACAACACGCACCACGAGCACTTTTCTCCATGGGAGTAATGTCTCAAACTGTCTACGCTTTTATCGATTCCTGGGAGACCAGTAGTAGTTTTCGAAACACAATTGGAAGCATTCTGTAATCTGTGGACGTTCAGAGTGTTGATGAAACACAGAAATTGCATCGGTATTGAATACAACACGCACCACGAGCACTTTTCTCCATGGGAGTAATGTCTCAAACTGTCTACGCTTTTATCGATTCCTGGGAGACCAGTAGTAGTTTTCGAAACACAATTGGAAGCATTCTGTAATCTGTGGACGTTCAGAGTGTTGATGAAACACAGAAATTGCATCGGTATTGAATACAACACGCACCACGAGCACTTTTCTCGATGGGAGTAATGTCTCAAACTGTCTACGATTTTATCGATTCCTGGGAGACCAGTAGTAGTTTTCGAAACACAATTGGAAGCATTCTGTAATCTGTGGACGTTCAGAGTGTTGATGAAACACAGAAATTGCATCGGTATTGAATACAACACGCACCACGAGCACTTTTCTCCATGGGAGTAATGTATCAAACTGTCTACGCTTTTATCGATTCCTGGGAGACCAGTAGTAGTTTTCGAAACATAATTGGAGGCATTCTGTAATCTGTAGACGTTCAGAGTGTTGATGAAACACAGAAATTGCATCGGTATTGAATACAACACGCACCATGCGCACTTTTCTCCATGTGAGTAATGTCTCAAACTGTCTACGCTTTTATCGATTCCTGGGAGACCAGTAGTAGTTTTCGAAACACAATTGGAAGCATTCTGTAATCTGTGGACGTTCAGAGTGTTGATGAAACACAGAAATTGCATCGGTATTGAATACAACACGCACCACGAGCACTTTTCTCCATGGGAGTAATGTCTCAAACTGTCTACGCTTTTATCGATTCCTGGGAGACCAGTAGTAGTTTTCGAAACATAATTGGAGGCATTCTGTAATCTGTAGACGTTCAGAGTGTTGATGAAACACAGAAATTGCATCGGTATTGAATACAACACGCACCATGCGCACTTTTCTCCATGTGAGTAATGTCTCAAACTGTCTACGCTTTTATCGATTCCTGGGCGACCAGTAGTAGTTTTCGAAACACAATTGGAAGCATTCTGTAATCTGTGGACGTTCAGAGTGTTGATGGAACACAGAAATTGCATCGGTATTGAATACAACACGCACCACGACCACTTTTCTCCATGGGAGTAATGTCTCAAACTGTCTACGCCTTTATCGATTCCTGGGAGACCAGTAGTAGTTTTCGAAACACAATTGGAAGCATTCTGTAATCTGTGGACGTTCAGAGTGTTGATGAAACACAGAAATTGCATCGGTATTGAATACAACACGCACCACGAGCACTTTTCTCCATGGGAGTAATGTCTCAAACTGTCTACGCTTTTATCGATTCCTGGGAGACCAGTAGTAGTTTTCGAAACACAATTGGAAGCATTCTGTAGTCTGTGGACGTTCAGAGTGTTGATGAAACACAGAAATTGCATCGGTATTGAATACAACACGCACCACGAGCACTTTTCTCCATGGGAGTAATGTCTCAAACTGTCTACGCTTTTATCGATTCCTGGGAGACCAGTAGTAGTTTTCGAAACGCAATTGGAAGCATTCTGTAATCTGTGGACGTTCAGAGTGTTGATGAAACACAGAAATTGCATCGGTATTGAATACAACACGCACCATGCGCATTTTTCTCCATGTGAGTAATGTCTCAAACTGTCTACGCTTTTATCGATTCCTGGGAGACCAGTAGTAGTTTTCGAAACACAATTGGAAGCATTCTGTAATCTGTGGACGTTCAGAGTGTTGATGAAACACAGAAATTGCATCGGTATTGAATACAACACGCACCACGAGCACTTTTCTCCATGGGAGGAATGTCTCAAACTGTCTACGCTTTTATCGATTCCTGGGAGACCAGTAGTAGTTTTCGAAACACAATTGGAAGCATTCTGTAATCTGTGGACGTTCAGAGTGTTGATGAAACACAGAAATTGCATCGGTATTGAATACAACACGCACCACGAGCACTTTTCTCCATGGGAGTAATGTCTCAAACTGTCTACGCTTTTATCGATTCCTGGGAGACCAGTAGTAGTTTTCGAAACACAATTGGAAGCATTCTGTAATCTGTGGACGTTCAGAGTGTTGATGAAACACAGAAATTGCATCGGTATTGAATACAACACGCACCACGAGCACTTTTCTCCATGGGAGTAATGTCTCAAACTGTCTACGCTTTTATCGATTCCTGGGAGACCAGTAGTAGTTTTCGAAACACAATTGGAAGCATTCTGTAATCTGTGGACGTTCAGAGTGTTGATGAAACACAGAAATTGCATCGGTATTGAATACAACACGCACCACGAGCACTTTTCTCGATGGGAGTAATGTCTCAAACTGTCTACGCTTTTATCGATTCCTGGGAGACCAGTAGTAGTTTTCGAAACACAATTGGAAGCATTCTGTAATCTGTGGACGTTCAGAGTGTTGATGAAACACAGAAATTGCATCGGTATTGAATACAACACGCACCACGAGCACTTTTCTCCATGGGAGTAATGTATCAAACTGTCTACGCTTTTATCGATTCCTGGGAGACCAGTAGTAGTTTTCGAAACACAATTGGAAGCATTCTGTAATCTGTGGACGTTCAGAGTGTTGATGAAACACAGAAATTGCATCGGTATTGAATACAACACGCACCACGAGCACTTTTCTCCATAGGAGTAATGTCTCAAACTGTCTACGCTTTTATCGATTCCTGGGAGACCAGTAGTAGTTTTCGAAACACAATTGGAAGCATTCTGTAATCTGTGGACGTTCAGAGTGTTGATGAAACACAGAAATTGCATCGGTATTGAATACAACACGCACCACGAGCACTTTTCTCCATGGGAGTAATGTCTCAAACTGTCTACGCTTTTATCGATTCCTGGGAGACCAGTAGTAGTTTTCGAAACACAATTGGAAGCATTCTGTAATCTGTGGACGTTCAGAGTGTTGATGAAACACAGAAATTGCATCGGTATTGAATACAACACGCACCATGCGCACTTTTCTCCATGTGAGTAATGTCTCAAACTGTCTACGCTTTTATCGATTCCTGGGAGACCAGTAGTAGTTTTCGAAACACAATTGGAAGCATTCTGTAATCTGTGGACGTTCAGAGTGTTGATGAAACACAGAAATTGCATCGGTATTGAATACAACACGCACCACGAGCACTTTTCTCCATGGGAGTAATGTCTCAAACTGTCTACGCTTTTATCGATTCCTGGGAGACCAGTAGTAGTTTTCGAAACACAATTGGAAGCATTCTGTAATCTGTGGACGTTCAGAGTGTTGATGAAACACAGAAATTGCATCGGTATTGAATACAACACGCACCACGAGCACTTTTCTCGATGGGAGTAATGTCTCAAACTGTCTACGCTTTTATCGATTCCTGGGAGACCAGTAGTAGTTTTCGAAACACAATTGGAAGCATTCTGTAATCTGTGGACGTTCAGAGTGTTGATGAAACACAGAAATTGCATCGGTATTGAATACAACACGCACCACGAGCACTTTTCTCCATGGGAGTAATGTATCAAACTGTCTACGCTTTTATCGATTCCTGGGAGACCAGTAGTAGTTTTCGAAACACAATTGGAAGCATTCTGTAATCTGTGGACGTTCAGAGTGTTGATGAAACACAGAAATTGCATCGGTATTGAATACAACACGCACCACGAGCACTTTTCTCCATAGGAGTAATGTCTCAAACTGTCTACGCTTTTATCGATTCCTGGGAGACCAGTAGTAGTTTTCGAAACACAATTGGAAGCATTCTGTAATCTGTGGACGTTCAGAGTGTTGATGAAACACAGAAATTGCATCGGTATTGAAAACAACACGCACCACGAGCACTTTTCTCCATGGGAGTAATGTCTCAAACTGTCTACGCTTTTATCGATTCCTGGGAGACCAGTAGTAGTTTTCGAAACACAATTGGAAGCATTCTGTAATCTGTGGACGTTCAGAGTGTTGATGAAACACAGAAATTGCATCGGTATTGAATACAACACACACCACGAGCACTTTTCTCCATGGGAGTAATGTCTCAAACTGTCTACGCTTTTATCGATTCCTGGGAGACCAGTAGTAGTTTTCGAAACACAATTGGAAGCATTCTGTAATCTGTGGACGTTCAGAGTGTTGATGAAACACAGAAATTGCATCGGTATTGAATACAACACGCACCACGAGCACTTTTCTCCATGGGAGTAATGTCTCAAACTGTCTACGCTTTTATCGATTCCTGGGAGACCAGTAGTAGTTTTCGAAACACAATTGGAAGCATTCTGTAATCTGTGGACGTTCAGAGTGTTGATGAAACACAGAAATTGCATCGGTATTGAATACAACACGCACCACGAGCACTTTTCTCCATGGGAGTAATGTCTCAAACTGTCTACGCTTTTATCGATTCCTGGGAGACCAGTAGTAGTTTTCGAAACACAATTGGAAGCATTCTGTAATCTGTGGACGTTCAGAGTGTTGTTGAAACACAGAAATTGCATCGGTATTGAATACAACACGCACCATGCGCACTTTTCTCCATGTGAGTAATGTCTCAAACTGTCTACGCTTTTATCGATTCCTGGGAGACCAGTAGTAGTTTTCGAAACACAATTGGAAGCATTCTGTAATCTGTGGACGTTCAGAGTGTTGATGAAACACAGAAATTGCATCGGTATTGAATACAACACGCACCACGAGCACTTTTCTCCATGGGAGTAATGTCTCAAACTGTCTACGCTTTTATCGATTCCTGGGAGACCAGTAGTAGTTTTCGAAACACAATTGGAAGCATTCTGTAGTCTGTGGACGTTCAGAGTGTTGATGAAACACAGAAATTGCATCGGTATTGAATACAACACGCACCACGAGCACTTTTCTCCATGGGAGTAATGTCTCAAACTGTCTACGCTTTTATCGACTCCTGGGAGACCAGTAGTAGTTTTCGAAACGCAATTGGAAGCATTCTGTAATCTGTGGACGTTCAGAGTGTTGATGAAACACAGAAATTGCATCGGTATTGAATACAACACGCACCATGCGCATTTTTCTCCATGTGAGTAATGTCTCAAACTGTCTACGCTTTTATCGATTCCTGGGAGACCAGTAGTAGTTTTCGAAACACAATTGGAAGCATTCTGTAATCTGTGGACGTTCAGAGTGTTGATGAAACACAGAAATTGCATCGGTATTGAATACAACACGCACCACGAGCACTTTTCTCCATGGGAGTAATGTCTCAAACTGTCTACGCTTTTATCGATTCCTGGGAGACCAGTAGTAGTTTTCGAAACACAATTGGAAGCATTCTGTAATCTGTGGACGTTCAGAGTGTTGATGAAACACAGATATTGCATCGGTATTGAATACAACACGCACCACGAGCACTTTTCTCCATGGGAGTAATGTCTCAAACTGTCTACGCTTTCATCGATTCCTGGGAGACCAGTAGTAGTTTTCGAAACACAATTGGAAGCATTCTGTAATCTGTGGACGTTCAGAGTGTTGATGAAACACAGAAATTGCATCGGTATTGAATACAACACGCACCACGAGCACTTGTCTCCATGGGAGTAATGTCTCAAACTGTCTACGCTTTTATCGATTCCTGGGAGACCAGTAGTAGTTTTCGAAACACAATTGGAAGCATTCTGTAATCTGTGGACGTTCAGAGTGTTGATGAAACACAGAAATTGCATCGGTATTGAATACAACACGCACCACGAGCACTTTTCTCCATGGGAGTAATGTCTCAAACTGTCTACGCTTTTATCGATTCCTGGGAGACCAGTAGTAGTTTTCGAAACACAATTGGAAGCATTCTGTAATCTGTGGACGTTCAGAGTGTTGATGAAACACAGAAATTGCATCGGTATTGAATACAACACGCACCATGCGCACTTTTCTCCATGGGAGTAATGTCTCAAACTGTCTACGCTTTTATCGATTCCTGGGAGACCAGTAGGGGTTTTCGAAATACATTTTGAGGCATTCTGTAATCTGTGGACGTTCAGAGTGTTGATGAAACACAGAAATTGCATCGGTATTGAATACAACACACAACACGAGCACTTTTCTCCATGGGAGTAATGTCTCAAACTATCTACGCTTTTATCGATTCCTGGGAGACCAGTAGTAGTTTTCGAAACACAATTGGAAGCATTCTGTAATCTGTGGACGTTCAGAGTGTTGATGAAACACAGAAATTGCATCGGTATTGAATACAACACGCACCACGAGCACTTTTCTCCATGGGAGTAATGTCTCAAACTGTCTACGCTTTTATCGATTCCTGGGAGACCAGTAGTAGTTTTCGAAACACAATTGGAAGCATTCTGTAATCTGTGGACGTTCAGAGTGTTGATGAAACACAGAAATTGCATCGGTATTGAATACAACACGCACCACGAGCACTTTTCTCCATGGGAGTAATGTATCAAACTGTCTACGCTTTTATCGATTCCTGGGAGACCAGTAGTAGTTTTCGAAACACAATTGGAAGCATTCTGTAATCTGTGGACGTTCAGAGTGTTGATGAAACACAGAAATTGCATCGGTATTGAATACAACACGCACCACGAGCACTTTTCTCCATGGGAGTAATGTCTCAAACTGTCTACGCTTTTATCGATTCCTGGGAGACCAGTAGTAGTTTTCGAAACACAATTGGAAGCATTCTGTAATCTGTGGACGTTCAGAGTGTTGATGAAACACAGAAATTGCATCGGTATTGAATACAACACGCACCACGAGCACTTTTCTCCATGGGAGTAATGTCTCAAACTGTCTACGCTTTTATCGATTCCTGGGAGACCAGTAGTAGTTTTCGAAACACAATTGGAAGCATTCTGTAATCTGTGGACGTTCAGAGTGTTGATGAAACACAGAAATTGCATCGGTATTGAATACAACACGCACCACGAGCACTTTTCTCCATGGGAGTAATGTCTCAAACTGTCTACGCTTTTATCGATTCCTGGGAGACCAGTAGTAGTTTTCGAAACACAATTGGAAGCATTCTGTAATCTGTGGACGTTCAGAGTGTTGATGAAACACAGAAATTGCATCGGTATTGAATACAACACGCACCATGCGCACTTTTCTCCATGGGAGTAATGTCTCAAACTGTCTACGCTTTTATCGATTCCTGGGAGACCAGTAGGGGTTTTCGAAATACATTTTGAGGCATTCTGTAATCTGTGGACGTTCAGAGTGTTGATGAAACACAGAAATTGCATCGGTATTGAATACAACACGCACCACGAGCACTTTTCTCCATGGGAGTAATGTCTCAAACTGTCTACGCTTTTATCGATTCCTGGGAGACCAGTAGTAGTTTTCGAAACACAATTGGAAGCATTCTGTAATCTGTGGACGTTCAGAGTGTTGATGAAACACAGAAATTGCATCGGTATTGAATACAACACGCACCACGAGCACTTTTCTCCATGGGAGTAATGTCTCAAACTGTCTACGCTTTTATCGATTCCTGGGAGACCAGTAGTAGTTTTCGAAACACAATTGGAAGCATTCTGTAATCTGTGGACGTTCAGAGTGTTGATGAAACACAGAAATTGCATCGGTATTGAATACAACACGCACCACGAGCACTTTTCTCCATGGGAGTAATGTCTCAAACTGTCTACGCTTTTATCGATTCCTGGGAGACCAGTAGTAGTTTTCGAAACACAATTGGAAGCATTCTGTAATCTGTGGACGTTCAGAGTGTTGATGAAACACAGAAATTGCATCGGTATTGAATACAACACGCACCATGCGCACTTTTCTCCATGGGAGTAATGTCTCAAACTGTCTACGCTTTTATCGATTCCTGGGAGACCAGTAGGGGTTTTCGAAATACATTTTGAGGCATTCTGTAATCTGTGGACGTTCAGAGTGTTGATGAAACACAGAAATTGCATCGGTATTGAATACAACACGCACCACGAGCACTTTTCTCCATGGGAGTAATGTCTCAAACTGTCTACGCTTTTATCGATTGCTGGGAGACCAGTAGTAGTTTTCGAAATACATTTGGAGGCATTCTGTAATCTGTGGACGTTCAGAGTGTTGATGAAACACAGAAATTGCATCGGTATTGAATACAACACGCACCACGAGCACTTTTCTCCATGGGAGTAATGTCTCAAACTGTCTACGCTTTTATCGATTGCTGGGAGACCAGTAGTAGTTTTCGAAATACATTTGGAGGCATTCTGTAATCTGTGGACGTTCAGAGTGTTGATGAAACACAGAAATTGCATCGGTATTGAATACAACACGCACCACGAGCACTTTTCTCCATGGGAGTAATGTCTCAAACTGTCTACGCTTTTATCGATTCCTGGGAGACCAGTAGTAGTTTTCGAAATACAATTGGAAGCATTCTGTAATCTGTGGACGTTCAGAGTGTTGATGAAACACAGAAATTGCATCGGTATTGAATACAAAACGCACCACGAGCACTTTTCTCCGTGGGAGTAATGTCTCAAACTGTCTACGCTTTTATCGATTCCTGGGAGACCAGTAGTAGTTTTCGAAATACATTTGGAGGCATTCTGCAATCTGTGGACGTTCAGAGTGTTGATGAAACACAGAAATTGCATCGGTATTGAATACAACACGCACCACGAGCACTTTTCTCCATGGGAGTAATGTCTCAAACTGTCTACGCTTTTATCGATTCCTGGGAGACCAGTAGTAGTTTTCGAAATACATTTGGAGGCATTCTGTAATCTGTGGACGTTCAGAGTGTTGATGAAACACAGAAATTGCATCGGTATTGAATACAACACGCACCACGAGCACTTTTCTCCATGGGAGTAATGTCTCAAACTGTCTACGCTTTTATCGATTGCTGGGAGACCAGTAGTAGTTTTCGAAATACATTTGGAGGCATTCTGTAATCTGTGGACGTTCAGAGTGTTGATGAAACACAGAAATTGCATCGGTATTGAATACAACACGCACCACGAGCACTTTTCTCCATGGGAGTAATGTCTCAAACTGTCTACGCTTTTATCGATTGCTGGGAGACCAGTAGTAGTTTTCGAAATACATTTGGAGGCATTCTGTAATCTGTGGACGTTCAGAGTGTTGATGAAACACAGAAATTGCATCGGTATTGAATACAACACGCACCACGAGCACTTTTCTCCATGGGAGTAATGTCTCAAACTGTCTACGCTTTTATCGATTCCTGGGAGACCAGTAGTAGTTTTCGAAATACATTTGGAGGCATTCTGTAATCTGTGGACGTTCAGAGTGTTGATGAAACACAGAAATTGCATCGGTATTGAATACAACACGCACCACGAGCACTTTTCTCCATGGGAGTAATGTCTCAAACTGTCTACGCTTTTATCGATTGCTGGGAGACCAGTAGTAGTTTTCGAAATACATTTGGAGGCATTCTGTAATCTGTGGACGTTCAGAGTGTTGATGAAACACAGAAATTGCATCGGTATTGAATACAACACGCACCACGAGCACTTTTCTCCATGGGAGTAATGTCTCAAACTGTCTACCCTTTTATCGATTGCTGGGAGACCAGTAGTAGTTTTCGAAATACATTTGGAGGCATTCTGTAATCTGTGGACGTTCAGAGTGTTGATGAAACACAGAAATTGCATCGGTATTGAATACAACACGCACCACGAGCACTTTTCTCCATGGGAGTAATGTCTCAAACTGTCTACGCTTTTATCGATTGCTGGGAGACCAGTAGTAGTTTTCGAAATACATTTGGAGGCATTCTGTAATCTGTGGACGTTCAGAGAGTTGATGAAACACAGAAATTGCATCGGTATTGAATACAACACGCACCACGAGCACTTTTCTCCATGGGAGTAATGTCTCAAACTGTCTACGCTTTTATCGATTCCTGGGAGACCAGTAGTAGTTTTCGAAATACATTTGGAGGCATTCTGTAATTTGTGGACGTTCAGAGTGTTGATGAAACACAGAAATTGATACGGTATTGAATACAACACGCACCACGAGCACTTTTCTCCATGGGAGTAATGTCTCAAACTGTCTACGCTTTTATCGATTCCTGGGAGACCAGTAGTAGTTTTCGAAATACATTTGGAGGCATTCTGTAATCTGTGGACGTTCAGAGTGTTGATGAAACACAGAAATTTCATCGGTATTGAATACAACACGCACCACGAGCACTTTTCTCCATGGGAGTAATGTCTCAAACTGTCTACGCTTTTATCGATTCCTGGGAGACCAGTAGTAGTTTTCGAAACACAATTGGAAGCATTCTGTAATCTGTGGACGTTCAGAGTGTTGATGTAACACAGAAATTGCATCGGTATTGAATACAACACGCACCACGAGCACTTCTCTCCATGGGAGTAATGTCTCAAACTGTCAACGCTTTTATCGATTGCTGGAAGACCAGTAGTAGTTTTCGAAATACATTTGGAGGCATTCTGTAATCTGTGGACTTTCAGAGTGTTGATGAAACACAGAAATTGCATCGGTATTGAATACAACACGCACCACGAGCACTTTTCTTCATCGGAGTAATGTCTCAAACTGTATACGCTTTTATCGATTCCTGGGAGACCAGTAGTAGTTTTCGAAATACATTTGGAGGCATTCTGTAATCTGTGGACGTTCAGAGTGTTGATGAAACACAGAAATTGCATCGGTATTGAATACAACACGCACCACGAGCACTTTTCTCCATGGGAGTAACGTCTCAAACTGTCTACGCTTTTATCGATTCCTGGGAGACCAGTAGTAGTTTTCGAAATACATTTGGAGGCATTCTGTAATCTGTGGACGTACAGAGTGTTGATGAAACACAGAAATTGCATCGGTATTGAATACAACACGCACCACGAGCACTTTTCTCCATGGGAGTAATGTCTCAAACTGTCTACGATTTTATCGATTCCTAGGAGACCAGTAGTAGTTTTCGAAACACAATTGGAAGCATTCTGTAATCTGTGGACGTTCAGAGTGTTGATGAAACACAGAAATTGCATCGGTATTGAATACAACACGCACCACGAGCACTTTTCTCCATGGGAGTAATGTCTCAAACTGTCTACGCTTTTATCGATTCCTGGGAGACCAGTAGTAGTTTTCGAAACACAATTGGAAGCATTCTGTAATCTGTGGACGTTCAGAGTGTTGATGAAACACAGAAATTGCATCGGTATTGAATACAAAACGCACCACGAGCACTTTTCTCCATGGGAGTAATGCCTCAAACTGTCTACGCTTTTATCGATTCCTGGGAGACCAGTAGTAGTTTTCGAAATACATTTGGAGGCATTCTGTAATCTGTGGACGTTCAGAGTGTTGATGAAACACAGAAATTGCATCGGTATTGAATACAACACGCACCACGAGCACTTTTCTCCATGGGAGTAATGTCTCAAACTGTCTACGCTTTTATCGATTCCTGGGAGACCAGTAGTAGTTTTCGAAACACAATTGGAAGCATTCTGTAATCTGTGGACGTTCAGAGTGTTGATGAAACACAGAAATTGCATCGGTATTGAATACAACACGCACCACGAGCTCTTTTCTCCATGGGAGTAATGTCTCAATCTGTCTACGCTTTTATCGATTCCTGGGAGACCAGTAGTAGTTTTCGAAATACAATTGGAAGCATTCTGTAATCTGTGGACGTTCAGAGTGTTGATGAAACACAGAAATTGCATCGGTATTGAATACAACACGCACCATGAGCACTTTTCTCCATGGGAGTAATGTCTCAAACTGTCTACGCTTTTATCGATTCCTGGGAGACCAGTAGTAGTTTTCGAAATACATTTGGAGGCATTCTGTAATCTGTGGACGTTCAGAGTGTTGATGAAACACAGAAATTGCATCGGTATTGAATACAACACGCACCACGAGCACTTTTCTCCATGGGAGTAATGTCTCAAACTGTCTACGCTTTTATCGATTGCTGGGAGACCAGTAGTAGTTTTCGAAATACATTTGGAGGCATTCTGTAATCTGTGGACGTTCAGAGTGTTGATGAAACACAGAAATTGCATCGGTATTGAATACAACATGCACCACGAGCACTTTTCTCCATGGGAGTAATGTCTCAAACTGTCTACGCTTTTATCGATTCCTGGGAGACCAGTAGTAGTTTTCGAAATACATTTGGAGGCATTCTGTAATCTGTGGACGTTCAGAGTGTTGATGAAACACAGAAATTGCATCGGTATTGAATACAACACGCACCACGAGCACTTTTCTCCATAGGAGTAATGTCTCAAACTGTCTACGCTTTTATCGATTCCTGGGAGACCAGTAGTAGTTTTCGAAATACATTTGGAGGCATTCTGTAATCTGTGGACGTTCAGAGTGTTGATGAAACACAGAAATTGCATCGGTATTGAATACAACACGCACCACGAGCACTTTTCTCCATGGGAGTAATGTCTCAAACTGTCTACGTTTTTATCGATTGCTGGGAGACCAGTAGTAGTTTTCGAAATACATTTGGAGGCATTCTGTAATCTGTGGACGTTCAGAGAGTTGATGAAACACAGAAATTGCATCGGTATTGAATACAACACGCACCACGAGCACTTTTCTCCATGGGAGTAATGTCTCAAACTGTCTACGCTTTTATCGATTCCTGGGAGACCAGTAGTAGTTTTCGAAATACATTTGGAGGCATTCTGTATTTTGTGGACGTTCAGAGTGTTGATGAAACACAGAAATTGCATCGGTATTGAATACAACACGCACCACGAGCACTTTTCTCCATGGGAGTAATGTCTCAAACTGTCTACGCTTTTATCGATTCCTGGGAGACCAGTAGTAGTTTTCGAAATACATTTGGAGGCATTCTGTAATCTGTGGACGTTCAGAGTGTTGATGAAACACAGAAATTTCATCGGTATTGAATACAACACGCACCACGAGCTCTTTTCTCCATGGGAGTAATGTCTCAAACTGTCTACGCTTTTATCGATTCCTGGGAGACCAGTAGTAGTTTTCGAAACACAATTGGAAGCATTCTGTAATCTGTGGACGTTCAGAGTGTTGATGTAACACAGAAATTGCATCGGTATTGAATACAACACGCACCACGAGCACTGTTCTCCATGGGAGTAATGTCTCAAACTGTCTACGCTTTTATCGATTCCTGGGAGACCAGTAGTAGTTTTCGATATACATTTGGAGGCATTCTGTAATCTGTGGACGTTCAGAGTGTTGATGAAACACAGAAATTTCATCGGTATTGAATACAACACGCACCACGAGCACTTTTCTCCATGGGAGTAATGTCTCAAACTGTCTACGCTTTTATCGATTCCTGGGAGACCAGTAGTAGTTTTCGAAACACAATTGGAAGCATTCTGTAATCTGTGGACGTTCAGAGTGTTGATGTAACACAGAAATTGCATCGGTATTGAATACAACACGCACCACGAGCACTGTTCTCCATGGGAGTAATGTCTCAAACTGTCTTCGCTTTTATCGATTGCTGGAAGACCAGTAGTAGTTTTCGAAATACATTTGGAGGCATTCTGTAATCTGTGGACTTTCAGAGTGTTGATGAAACACAGAAATTGCATCGGTATTGAATACAACACGCACCACGAGCACTTTTCTTCATCGGAGTAATGTCTCAAACTGTATACGCTTTTATCGATTCCTGGGAGACCAGTAGTAGTTTTCGAAATACATTTGGAGGCATTCTGTAATCTGTGGACGTTCAGAGTGTTGATGAAACACAGAAATTGCATCGGTATTGAATACAACACGCACCACGAGCACTTTTCTCCATGGGAGTAATGTCTCAAACTGTCTACGCTTTTATCGATTCCTGGGAGACCAGTAGTAGTTTTCGAAACACAATTGGAAGCATTCTGTAATCTGTGGACGTTCAGAGTGTTGATGAAACACAGAAATTGCATCGGTATTGAATACAACACGCACCACGAGCACTTTTCTCCATGGGAGTAATGTCTCAAACTGTCTACGCTTTTATCGATTCCTGGGAGACCAGTAGTAGTTTTCGAAATACATTTGGAGGCATTCTGTAATCTGTGGACGTTCAGAGTGTTGATGAAACACAGAAATTGCATCGGTATTGAATACAACACGCACCACGAGCACTTTTCTCCATGGGAGTAATGTCTCAAACTGTCTACGCTTTTATCGATTCCTGGGAGACCAGTAGTAGTTTTCGAAACACAATTGGAAGCATTCTGTAATCTGTGGACGTTCAGAGTGTTGATGAAACACAGAAATTGCATCGGTATTGAATACAACACGCACCACGAGCACTTTTCTCCATGGGAGTAATGTCTCAAACTGTCTACGCTTTTATCGATTCCTGGGAGACCAGTAGTAGTTTTCGAAATACAATTGGAAGCATTCTGTAATCTGTGGACGTTCAGAGTGTTGATGAAACACAGAAATTGCATCGGTATTGAATACAACACGCACCATGAGCACTTTTCTCCATGGGAGTAATGTCTCAAACTGTCTACGCTTTTATCGATTCCTGGGAGACCAGTAGTAGTTTTCGAAACACTATTGGAAGCATTCTGTAATCTGTGGACGTTCAGAGTGTTGATGAAACACAGAAATTGCATCGGTATTGAATACAACACGCACCACGAGCACTTTTCTCCATGGGAGTATTGTCTCAAACTGTCTACGCTTTTATCGATTGCTGGGAGACCAGTAGTAGTTTTCGAAATACATTTGGAGGCATTCTGTAATCTGTGGACGTTCAGAGTGTTGATGAAACACAGAAATTGCATCGGTATTGAATACAACACGCACCACAAGCACTTTTCTCCATGGGAGTAACGTCTCAAACTGTCTACGCTTTTATCGATTCCTGGGAGACCAGTAGTAGTTTTCGAAATACATTTGGAGGCATTCTGTAATCTGTGGACGTTCAGAGTGTTGATGAAACACAGAAATTGCATCGGTATTGAATACAACACGCACCACGAGCACTTTTCTCCATGGGAGTAATGTCTCAAACTGTCTACGATTTTATCGATTCCTAGGAGACCAGTAGTAGTTTTCGAAACACAATTGGAAGCATTCTGTAATCTGTGGACGTTCAGAGTGTTGATGAAACACAGAAATTGCATCGGTATTGAATACAACATGCACCACGAGCACTTTTCTCCATGGGAGTAATGTCTCAAACTGTCTACGCTTTTATCGATTCCTGGGAGACCAGTAGTAGTTTTCGAAATACATTTGGAGGCATTCTGTAATCTGTGGACGTTCAGAGTGTTGATGAAACACAGAAATTGCATCGGTATTGAATACAACACGCACCACGAGCACTTTTCTCCATGGGAGTAATGTCTCAAACTGTCTACGCTTTTATCGATTCCTGGGAGACCAGTAGTAGTTTTCGAAATACATTTGGAGGCATTCTGTAATCTGTGGACGTTCAGAGTGTTGATGAAACACAGAAATTGCATCGGTATTGAATACAACACGCACCACGAGCACTTTTCTCCATGGGAGTAATGTCTCAAACTGTCTACGCTTTTATCGATTCCTGGGAGACCAGTAGTAGTTTTCGAAACACTATTGGAAGCATTCTGTAATCTGTGGACGTTCAGAGTGTTGATGAAACACAGAAATTGCATCGGTATTGAATACAACACGCACCACGAGCACTTTTCTCCATGGGAGTATTGTCTCAAACTGTCTACGCTTTTATCGATTGCTGGGAGACCAGTAGTAGTTTTCGAAATACATTTGGAGGCATTCTGTAATCTGTGGACGTTCAGAGTGTTGATGAAACACAGAAATTGCATCGGTATTGAATACAACACGCACCACAAGCACTTTTCTCCATGGGAGTAACGTCTCAAACTGTCTACGCTTTTATCGATTCCTGGGAGACCAGTAGTAGTTTTCGAAATACATTTGGAGGCATTCTGTAATCTGTGGACGTTCAGAGTGTTGATGAAACACAGAAATTGCATCGGTATTGAATACAACACGCACCACGAGCACTTTTCTCCATGGGAGTAATGTCTCAAACTGTCTACGATTTTATCGATTCCTAGGAGACCAGTAGTAGTTTTCGAAACACAATTGGAAGCATTCTGTAATCTGTGGACGTTCAGAGTGTTGATGAAACACAGAAATTGCATCGGTATTGAATACAACACGCACCACGAGCACTTTTCTCCATGGGAGTAATGTCTCAAACTGTCTACGCTTTTATCGATTCCTGGGAGACCAGTAGTAGTTTTCGAAATACAATTGGAAGCATTCTGTAATCTGTGGACGTTCATAGTGTTGATGAAACACAGAAATTGCATCGGTATTGAATACAACACGCACCATGAGCACTTTTCTCCATGGGAGTAATGTCTCAAACTGTCTACGCTTTTATCGATTCCTGGGAGACCAGTAGTAGTTTTCGAAATACATTTGGAGGCATTCTGTAATCTGTGGACGTTCAGAGTGTTGATGAAACACAGAAATTGCATCGGTATTGAATACAACACGCACCACGAGCACTTTTCTCCATGGGAGTAATGTCTCAAACTGTCTACGCTTTTATCGATTCCTGGGAGACCAGTAGTAGTTTTCGAAATACATTTGGAGGCATTCTGTAATCTGTGGACGTTCAGAGTGTTGATGAAACACAGAAATTGCATCGGTATTGAATACAACACGCACCACGAGCACTTTTCTCCATGGGAGTAATGTTTCAAACTTTCTACGCTTTTATCGATTGCTGGGAGACCAGTAGTAGTTTTCGAAATACATTTGGAGGCATTCTGTAATCTGTGGACGTTCAGAGTGTTGATGAAACACAGAAATTGCATCGGTATTGAATACAACATGCACCACGAGCACTTTTCTCCATGGGAGTAATGTCTCAAACTGTCTACGCTTTTATCGATTCCTGGGAGACCAGTAGTAGTTTTCGAAATACATTTGGAGGCATTCTGTAATCTGTGGACGTTCAGAGTGTTGATGAAACACAGAAATTGCATCGGTATTGAATACAACACGCACCACGAGCACTTTTCTCCATGGGAGTAATGTCTCAAACTGTCTACGCTTTTATCGATTCCTGGGAGACCAGTAGTAGTTTTCGAAATACATTTGGAGGCATTCTGTAATCTGTGGACGTTCAGAGTGTTGATGAAACACAGAAATTGCATCGGTATTGAATACAACACGCACCACGAGCACTTTTCTCCATGGGAGTAATGTTTCAAACTTTCTACGCTTTTATCGATTGCTGGGAGACCAGTAGTAGT
The DNA here is from genome assembly GCF_023897955.1 of Schistocerca gregaria. Taxonomy (NCBI): domain Eukaryota; kingdom Metazoa; phylum Arthropoda; class Insecta; order Orthoptera; family Acrididae; genus Schistocerca; species Schistocerca gregaria. The sequence goes on from NW_026061730.1 coordinate 7,751,886, forward strand.
TTTCGAAATACATTTGGAGGCATTCTGTAATCTGTGGACGTTCAGAGTGTTGATGAAACACAGAAATTGCATCGGTATTGAATACAACATGCACCACGAGCACTTTTCTCCATGGGAGTAATGTCTCAAACTGTCTACGCTTTTATCGATTCCTGGGAGACCAGTAGTAGTTTTCGAAATACATTTGGAGGCATTCTGTAATCTGTGGACGTTCAGAGTGTTGATGAAACACAGAAATTGCATCGGTATTGAATACAACACGCACCACGAGCACTTTTCTCCATGGGAGTAATGTCTCAAACTGTCTACGCTTTAATCGATTCCTGGGAGACCAGTAGTAGTTTTCGAAATACATTTGGAGGCATTCTGTAATCTGTGGACGTTCAGAGTGTTGATGAAACACAGAAATTGCATCGGTATTGAATACAACACGCACCACGAGCACTTTTCTCCATGGGAGTAATGTCTCAAACTGTCTACGCTTTTATCGATTCCTGGGAGACCAGTTGTAGTTTTCGAAATACATTTGGAGGCATTCTGTAATCTGTGGACGTTCAGAGTGTTGATGAAACACAGAAATTGCATCGGTATTGAATACAACACGCACCACGAGCACTTTTCTCCATGGGAGTAATGTCTCAAACTGTCTACGCTTTTATCGATTCCTGGGAGACCAGTAGTAGTTTTCGAAATACATTTGGAGGCATTCTGTAATCTGTGGACGTTCAGAGTGTTGATGAAACACAGAAATTGCATCGGTATTGAATACAACACGCACCACGAGCACTTTTCTCCATTGGAGTAATGTCTCAAACTGTCTACGCTTTTATCGATTGCTGGGAGACCAGTAGTAGTTTTCGAAATACATTTGGAGGCATTCTGTAATCTGTGGACGTTCAGAGTGTTGATGAAACACAGAAATTGCATCGGTATTGAATACAACACGCACCACGAGCACTTTTCTCCATGGGAGTAATGTCTCAAACTGTCTACGCTTTTATCGATTCCAGGGAGACCAGTAGTAGTTTTCGAAATACATTTGGAAGCATTCTGTAATCTGTGGACGTTCAGAGTGTCGATGAAACACAGAAATTGCATCGGTATTGAATACAACACGCACCACGAGCACTTTTCTCCATGGGAGTAATGTCTCAAACTGTCTACGCTTTTATCGATTCCTGGGAGACCAGTAGTAGTTTTCGAAATACATTTGGAGGCATTCTGTAATCTGTGGACGTTCAGAGTGTTGATGAAACACAGAAATTGCATCGGTATTGAATACAACACGCACCACGAGCACTTTTCTCCATGGGAGTAATGTCTCAAACTGTCTACGCTTTTATCGATTCCTGGGAGACCAGTAGTAGTTTTCGAAATACATTTGGAGGCATTCTGTAATCTGTGGACGTTCAGAGTGTTGATGAAACACAGAAATTGCATCGGTATTGAATACAACACGCACCACGAGCACTTTTCTCCATGGGAGTAATGTCTCAAACTGTCTACGCTTTTATCGATTCCTGGGAGACCAGTAGTAGTTTTCGAAATACATTTGGAGGCATTCTGTAATCTGTGGACGTTCAGAGTGTTGATGAAACACAGAAATTGCATCGGTATTGAATACAAAATGCACCACGAGCACTTTTCTCCATGGGAGTAATGTCTCAAACTGTCTACGCTTTTATCGATTCCTGGGAGACCAGTAGTAGTTTTCGAAATACATTTGGAGGCATTCTGTAATCTGTGGACGTTCAGAGTGTTGATGAAACACAGAAATTGCATCGGTATTGAATACAACACGCACCACGAGCACTTTTCTCCATGGGAGTAATGTCTCAAACTGTCTACGCTTTTATCGATTCCTGGGAGACCAGTAGTAGTTTTCGAAATACATTTGGAGGCATTCTGTAATCTGTGGACGTTCAGAGTGTTGATACACTAGATCGCGTGTTTCGGTATTGAATACAACACGCACCACGAGCACTTTTCTCCATGGGAGTAATGTCTCAAACTGTCTACGCTTTTATCGATTCCTGGGAGACCAGTAGTAGTTTTCGAAACACAATTGGAAGCATTCTGTAATCTGTGGACGTTCAGAGTGTTGATGAAACACAGAAATTGCATCGGTATTGAATACAACACGCACCACGAGCACTTTTCTCCATGGGAGTATTGTCTCAAACTGTCTACGCTTTTATCGATTGCTGGGAGACCAGTAGTAGTTTTCGAAATACATTTGGAGGCATTCTGTAATCTGTGGACGTTCAGAGTGTTGATGAAACACAGAAATTGCATCGGTATTGAATACAACACGCACCACGAGCACTTTTCTCCATGGGAGTAATGTCTCAAACTGTCTACGCTTTTATCGATTCCTGGGAGACCAGTAGTAGTTTTCGAAATACATTTGGAGGCATTCTGTAATCTGTGGACGTTCAGAGTGTTGATGAAACACAGAAATTGCATCGGTATTGAATACAACACGCACCACGAGCACTTTTCTCCATGGGAGTAATGTCTCAAACTGTCTACGCTTTTATCGATTGCTGGGAGACCAGTAGTAGTTTTCGAAATACATTTGGAGGCATTCCGTAATCTGTGGACGTTCAGAGTGTTGATGAAACACAGAAATTGCATCGGTATTGAATACAACACGCACCACGAGCACTTTTCTCCATGGGAGTAATGTCTCAAACTGTCTACGCTTTTATCGATTCCTGGGAGACCAGTAGTAGTTTTCGAAATACATTTGGAGGCATTCTGTAATCTGTGGACGTTCAGAGTGTTGATGAAACACAGAAATTGCATCGGTATTGAATACAACACGCACCACGAGCACTTTTCTCCATGGGAGTAATGTCTCAAACTGTCTACGCTTTTATCGATTCCTGGGAGACCAGTAGTAGTTTTCGAAATACATTTGGAGGCATTCCGTAATCTGTGGACGTTCAGAGTGTTGATGAAACACAGAAATTGCATCGATATTGAATACAACACGCACCACGAGCACTTTTCTCCATGGGAGTAATGTCTCAAACAGTCTACGCTTTTATCGATTCCTGGGAGACCAGTAGTAGTTTTCGAAACACAATTGGAAGCTTTCTGTAATCTGTGGACGTTCAGAGTGTTGATGAAACACAGAAATTGCATCGGTATTGAATACAACACGCACCACGAGCACTTTTCTCCATGGGAGTAATGTCTCAAACTGTCTACGCTTTTATCGATTCCTGGGAGACCAGTAGTAGTTTTCGAAATATAATTGGAAGCATTCTGTAATCTGTGGACGTTCAGAGTGTTGATGAAACACAGAAATTGCATCGGTATTGAATACAACACGCACCACGAGCACTTTTCTCCATGGGAGTAATGTCTCAAACTGTCTACGCTTTTATCGATTCCTGGGAGACCAGTAGTAGTTTTCGAAATACAATTGGAAGCATTCTGTAATCTGTGGACGTTCAGAGTGTTGATGAAACACAGAAATTGCATCGGTATTGAATACAACACGCACCACGAGCACTTTTCTCCATGGGAGTAATGTCTCAAACTGTCTACGCTTTTATCGATTCCTGGGAGACCAGTAGTAGTTTTCGAAATACATTTGGAGGCATTCTGTAATCTGTGGACGTTCAGAGTGTTGATGAAACACCGAAATTGCATCGGTATTGAATACAACACGCACCACGAGCACTTTTCTCCATGGGAGTAATGTCTCAAACTGTCTACGCTTTTATCGATTCCTGGGAGACCAGTAGTAGTTTTCGAAATACATTTGGAGGCATTCTGTAATCTGTGGACGTTCAGAGTGTTGATGAAACACAGAAATTGCATCGGTATTGAATACAACACGCACCACGAGCACTTTTCTCCATGGGAGTAATGTCTCAAACTGTCTACGCTTTTATCGATTCCTGGGAGACCAGTACTAGTTTTCGAAATACATTTGGAGGCATTCTGTAATCTGTGGACGTTCAGAGTGTTGATGAAACACAGAAATTGCATCGGTACTGAATACAACACGCACCACGAGCACTTTTCTCCATGGGAGTAATGTCTCAAACTGTCTACGATTTTATCGATTCCTGGGAGACCAGTAGTAGTTTTCGAAACACAATTGGAAGCATTCTGTAATCTGTGGACGTTCAGAGTGTTGATGAAACACAGAAATTGCAACGGTATTGAATACAACACGCACCACGAGCACTTTTCTCCATGGGAGTAATGTCTCAAACTGTCTACGCTTTTATCGATTCCTGGGAGACCAGTAGTAGTTTTCGAAACACAATTGGAAGCATTCTGGAATCTGTGGACGTTCAGAGTGTTGATGAAACACAGAAATTGCATCGGTATTGAATACAACACGCACCACGAGCACTTTTCTCCATGGGAGTAATGTCTCAAACTGTCTACGCTTTTATCGATTCCTGGGAGACCAGTAGTAGTTTTCGAAATACATTTGGAGGCATTCTGTAATCTGTGGACGTTCAGAGTGTTGATGAAACACAGAAATTGCATCGGTATTGAATACAACACGCACCACGAGCACTTTTCTCCATGGGAGTAATGTCTCATACTGTCTACGCTTTTATCGATTGCTGGGAGACCAGTAGTAGTTTTCGAAATACATTTGAAGGCATTCTGTAATCTGTGGACGTTCAGAGTGTTGATGAAACACAGAAATTGTATCGGTATTGAATACAACACGCACCACGAGCACTTTTCTCCATGGGAGTAATGTCTCAAACTGTCTACGATTTTATCGATTCCTGGGAGACCAGTAGTAGTTTTCGAAATACATTTGGAGGCATTCTGTAATCTGTGGACGTTCAGAGTGTTGATGAAACACAGAAATTGCATCGGTATTGACTACAACACGCACCACGAGCACTTTTCTCCATGGGAGTAATGTCTCAAACTGTCTACGCTTTTATCGATTCCTGGGAGACCAGTAGTAGTTTTCGAAATACATTTGGAGGAATTCTGTAATCTGTGGACCTTCAGAGTGTTGATAAAACACAGAAATTGCATCGGTATTGAATACAACACGCACCACGAGCACTTTTCTCCATGGGAGTAATGTCTCAAACAGTCTACGCTTTTATCGATTCCTGGGAGACCAGTAGTAGTTTTCGAAACACAATTGGAAGCTTTCTGTAATCTGTGGACGTTCAGAGTGTTGATGAAACACAGAAATTGCATCGGTATTGAATACAACACGCACCTCGAGCACTTTTCTCCATGGGAGTAATGTCTCAAACTGTCTACGCTTTTATCGATTCCTGGGAGACCAGTAGTAGTTTTCGAAATATAATTGGAAGCATTCTGTAATCTGTGGACGTTCAGAGTGTTGATGAAACACAGAAATTGCATCGGTATTGAATACAACACGCACCACGAGCACTTTTCTCCATGGGAGTAATGTCTCAAACTGTCTACGCTTTTATCGATTCCTGGGAGACCAGTAGTAGTTTTCGAAATACAATTGGAAGCATTCTGTAATCTGTGGACGTTCAGAGTGTTGATGAAACACAGAAATTGCATCGGTATTGAATACAACACGCACCACGAGCACTTTTCTCCATGGGAGTAATGTCTCAAACTGTCTACGCTTTTATCGATTCCTGGGAGACCAGTAGTAGTTTTCGAAATACATTTGGAGGCATTCTGTAATCTGTGGACGTTCAGAGTGTTGATGAAACACCGAAATTGCATCGGTATTGAATACAACACGCACCACGAGCACTTTTCTCCATGGGAGTAATGTCTCAAACTGTCTACGCTTTTATCGATTCCTGGGAGACCAGTAGTAGTTTTCGAAATACATTTGGAGGCATTCTGTAATCTGTGGACGTTCAGAGTGTTGATGAAACACAGAAATTGCATCGGTATTGAATACAACACGCACCACGAGCACTTTTCTCCATGGGAGTAATGTCTCAAACTGTCTACGCTTTTATCGATTCCTGGGAGACCAGTAGTAGTTTTCGAAATACATTTGGAGGCATTCTGTAATCTGTGGACGTTCAGAGTGTTGATGAAACACAGAAATTGCATCGGTATTGAATACAACACGCACCACGAGCACTTTTCTCCATGGGAGTAATGTCTCAAACTGTCTACGCTTTTATCGATTCCTGGGAGACCAGTAGTAGTTTTCGAAACACAATTGGAAGCTTTCTGTAATCTGTGGACGTTCAGAGTGTTGATGAAACACAGAAATTGCATCGGTATTGAATACAACACGCACCTCGAGCACTTTTCTCCATGGGAGTAATGTCTCAAACTGTCTACGCTTTTATCGATTCCTGGGAGACCAGTAGTAGTTTTCGAAATATAATTGGAAGCATTCTGTAATCTGTGGACGTTCAGAGTGTTGATGAAACACAGAAATTGCATCGGTATTGAATACAACACGCACCACGAGCACTTTTCTCCATGGGAGTAATGTCTCAAACTGTCTACGCTTTTATCGATTCCTGGGAGACCAGTAGTAGTTTTCGAAATACAATTGGAAGCATTCTGTAATCTGTGGACGTTCAGAGTGTTGATGAAACACAGAAATTGCATCGGTATTGAATACAACACGCACCACGAGCACTTTTCTCCATGGGAGTAATGTCTCAAACTGTCTACGCTTTTATCGATTCCTGGGAGACCAGTAGTAGTTTTCGAAATACATTTGGAGGCATTCTGTAATCTGTGGACGTTCAGAGTGTTGATGAAACACCGAAATTGCATCGGTATTGAATACAACACGCACCACGAGCACTTTTCTCCATGGGAGTAATGTCTCAAACTGTCTACGCTTTTATCGATTCCTGGGAGACCAGTAGTAGTTTTCGAAATACATTTGGAGGCATTCTGTAATCTGTGGACGTTCAGAGTGTTGATGAAACACAGAAATTGCATCGGTATTGAATACAACACGCACCACGAGCACTTTTCTCCATGGGAGTAATGTCTCAAACTGTCTACGCTTTTATCGATTCCTGGGAGACCAGTAGTAGTTTTCGAAATACATTTGGAGGCATTCTGTAATCTGTGGACGTTCAGAGTGTTGATGAAACACAGAAATTGCATCGGTATTGAATACAACACGCACCACGAGCACTTTTCTCCATGGGAGTAATGTCTCAAACTGTCTACGATTTTATCGATTCCTAGGAGACCAGTAGTAGTTTTCGAAACACAATTGGAAGCATTCTGTAATCTGTGGACGTTCAGAGTGTTGATGAAACACAGAAATTGCATCGGTATTGAATACAACACGCACCACGAGCACTTTTCTCCATGGGAGTAATGTCTCAAACTGTCTACGCTTTTATCGATTCCTGGGAGACCAGTAGTAGTTTTCGAAACACAATTGGAAGCATTCTGTAATCTGTGGACGTTCAGAGTGGTGATGAAACACAGAAATTGCATCGGTATTGAATACAACACGCACCACGAGCACTTTTCTCCATGGGAGTAATGTCTCAAACTGTCTACGCTTTTATCGATTCCTGGGAGACCAGTAGTAGTTTTCGAAATACATTAGGAGGCATTCTGTAATCTGTGGACGTTCAGAGTGTTGATGAAACACAGAAATTGCATCGGTATAGAATACAACACGCACCATGAGCACTTTTCTCCATGGGAGTAATGTCTCAAACTGTCTACGCTTTTATCGATTCCTGGGAGACCAGTAGTAGTTTTCGAAACACAATTGGAAGCATTCTGTAATCTGTGGACGTTCAGAGTGTTGATGAAACACAGAAATTGCATCGGTATTGAATACAACACGCACCACGAGCACTTTTCTCCATGGGAGTAATGTCTCAAACTGTCTACGCTTTTATCGATTCCTGGGAGACCAGTAGTAATTTTCGAAATACAATTGGAAGCATTCTGTAATCTGTGGACGTTCAGAGTGTTGATGAAACACAGAAATTGCATCGGTATTGAATACAACACGCACCATGAGCACTTTTCTCCATGGGAGTAATGTCTCAAACTGTCTACGCTTTTATCGATTCCTGGGAGACCAGTAGTAGTTTTCGAAATACATTTGGAGGCATTCTGTAATCTGTGGACGTTCAGAGTGTTGATGAAACACAGAAATTGCATCGGTATTGAATACAACACGCACCACGAGCACTTTTCTCCATGGGAGTAATGTCTGAAACTTTCTACGCTTTTATCGATTCCTGGGAGACCAGTAGTAGTTTTCGAAATACATTTGGAGGCATTCTGTAATCTGTGGACGTTCAGAGTGTTGATGAAACACAGAAATTGCATCGGTATTGAATACAACACGCACCACGAGCACTTTTCTCCATGGGAGTAATGTCTCAAACTGTCTACGCTTTTATCGATTCCTGGGAGACCAGTAGTAGTTTTCGAAACACATTTGGAAGCATTCTGTAATCTGTGGACGTTCAGAGTGTTGATGAAACACAGAAATTGCATCGGTATTGAATACAACACGCACCACGAGCACTTTTCTCCATGGGAGTAATGTCTCAAACTGTCTACGCTTTTATCGATTCCTGGGAGACCAGTAGTAGTTTTCGAAATACAATTGGAAGCATTCTGTAATCTGTGGACGTTCAGAGTGTTGATGAAACACAGAAATTGCATCGGTATTGAATACAACACGCACCATGAGCACTTTTCTCCATGGGAGTAATGTCTCAAACTGTCTACGCTTTTATCGATTCCTGGGAGACCAGTAGTAGTTTTCGAAATACATTTGGAGGCATTCTGTAATCTGTGGACGTTCAGAGTGTTGATGAAACACAGAAATTGCATCGGTATTGAATACAACACGCACCACAAGCACTTTTCTCCATGGGAGTAATGTCTCAAACTGTCTACGCTTTTATCGATTCCTGGGAGACCAGTAGTAGTTTTCGAAATACATTTGGAGGCATTCTGTAATCTGTGGACGTTCAGAGTGTTGATGAAACACAGAAATTGCATCGGTATTGAATACAACACGCACCACGAGCACTTTTCTCCATGGGAGTAATGTCTCAAACTGTCTACGCTTTTATCGATTCCTGGGAGACCAGTAGTAGTTTTCGAAATACATTTGGAGGCATTCTGTAATCTGTGGACGTTCAGAGTGTTGATGAAACACAGAAATTGCATCGGTATTGAATACAACACGCACCACGAGCACTTTTCTCCATGTGAGTAATGTCTCAAACTGTCTACGCTTTTATCGATTCCTGGGAGACCAGTAGTAGTTTTCGAAACACAATTGGAAGCTTTCTGTAATCTGTGGACGTTCAGAGTGATGATGAAACACAGAAATTGCATCGGTATTGAATACAACACGCACCACGAGCACTTTTCTCCATGGGAGTAATGTCTCAAACTGTCTACGCTTTTATCGATTCCTGGGAGACCAGTAGTAGTTTTCGAAATACAATTGGAAGCATTCTGTAATCTGTGGACGTTCAGAGTGTTGATGAAACACAGAAATTGCATCGGTATTGAATACAACACGCACCACGAGCACTTTTCTCCATGGGAGTAATGTCTCAAACTGTCTACGCTTTTATCGATTCCTGGGAGACCAGTAGTAGTTTTCGAAATACATTTGGAGGCATTCTGTAATCTGTGGACGTTCAGAGTGTTGATGAAACACCGAAATTGCATCGGTATTGAATACAACACGCACCACGAGCACTTTTCTCCATGGGAGTAATGTCTCAAACTGTCTACGCTTTTATCGATTCCTGGGAGACCAGTAGTAGTTTTCGAAATACATTTGGAGGCATTCTGTAATCTGTGGACGTTCAGAGTGTTGATGAAACACAGAAATTGCATCGGTATTGAATACAACACGCACCACGAGCACTTTTCTCCATGGGAGTAATGTCTCAAACTGTCTACGCTTTTATCGATTCCTGGGAGACCAGTAGTAGTTTTCGAAATACATTTGGAGGCATTCTGTAATCTGTGGACGTTCAGAGTGTTGATGAAACACAGAAATTGCATCGGTATTGAATACAACACGCACCACGAGCACTTTTCTCCATGGGAGTAATGTCTCAAACTGTCTACGATTTTATCGATTCCTAGGAGACCAGTAGTAGTTTTCGAAACACAATTGGAAGCATTCTGTAATCTGTGGACGTTCAGAGTGTTGATGAAACACAGAAATTGCATCGGTATTGAATACAACACGCACCACGAGCACTTTTCTCCATGGGAGTAATGTCTCAAACTGTCTACGCTTTTATCGATTCCTGGGAGACCAGTAGTAGTTTTCGAAACACAATTGGAAGCATTCTGTAATCTGTGGACGTTCAGAGTGTTGATGAAACACAGAAATTGCATCGGTATTGAATACAACACGCACCACGAGCACTTTTCTCCATGGGAGTAATGTCTCAAACTGTCTACGCTTTTATCGATTCCTGGGAGACCAGTAGTAGTTTTCGAAATACATTTGGAAGCATTCTGTAATCTGTGGACGTTCAGAGTGTTGGTGAAACACAGAAATTGCATCGGTATTGAATACAACACGCACCACGAGCACTTTTCTCCATGGGAGTAATGTCTCAAACTGTCTACGCTTTTATCGATTCCTGGGAGACCAGTAGTAGTTTTCGAAACACAATTGGAAGCATTCTGTAATCTGTGGACGTTCAGAGTGTTGATGAAACACAGAAATTGCATCGGTATTGAATACAACACGCACCACGAGCACTTTTCTCCATGGGAGTAATGTCTCAAACTGTCTACGCTTTTATCGATTCCTGGGAGACCAGTAGTAATTTTCGAAATACAATTGGAAGCATTCTGTAATCTGTGGACGTTCAGAGTGTTGATGAAACACAGAAATTGCATCGGTATTGAATACAACACGCACCATGAGTACTTTTCTCCATGGGAGTAATGTCTCAAACTGTCTACGCTTTTATCGATTCCTGGGAGACCAGTAGTAGTTTTCGAAATACATTTGGAGGCATTCTGTAATCTGTGGACGTTCAGAGTGTTGATGAAACACAGAAATTGCATCGGTATTGAATACAACACGCACCACGAGCACTTTTCTCCATGGGAGTAATGTCTCAAACTGTCTACGCTTTTATCGATTCCTGGGAGACCAGTAGTAGTTTTCGAAATAAATTTGGAGGCATTCTGTAATCTGTGGACGTTCAGAGTGTTGATGAAACACAGAAATTGCATCGGTATTGAATACAACACGCACCACGAGCACTTTTCTCCATGGGAGTAATGTCTCAAACTGTCTACGCTTTTATCGATTCCTGGGAGACCAGTAGTAGTTTTCGAAACACAATTGGAAGCATTCTGTAACCTGTGGACGTTCAGAGTGTTGATGAAACACAGAAATTGCATCGGTATTGAATACAACACGCACCACGAGCACTTTTCTCCATGGGAGTAATGTCTCAAACTGTCTACGCTTTTATCGATTCCTGGGAGACCAGTAGTAGTTTTCGAAATACAATTGGAAGCATTCTGTAATCTGTGGACGTTCAGAGTGTTGATGAAACACAGAAATTGCATCGGTATTGAATACAACACGCACCATGAGCACTTTTCTCCATGGGAGTAATGTCTCAAACTGTCTACGCTTTTATCGATTCCTGGGAGACCAGTAGTAGTTTTCGAAATACATTTGGAGGCATTCTGTAATCTGTGGACGTTCAGAGTGTTGATGAAACACAGAAATTGCATCGGTATTGAATACAACACGCACCACGAGCACTTTTCTCCATGGGAGTAATGTCTCAAACTGTCTACGCTTTTATCGATTCCTGGGAGACCAGTAGTAGTTTTCGAAATACATTTGGAGGCATTCTGTAATCTGTGGACGTTCAGAGTGTTGATGAAACACAGAAATTGCATCGGTATTGAATACAACACGCACCACGAGCACTTTTCTCCATGGGAGTAATGTCTCAAACTGTCTACGCTTTTATCGATTCCTGGGAGACCAGTAGTAGTTTTCGAAATACATTTGGAGGCATTCTGTAATCTGTGGACGTTCAGAGTGTTGATGAAACACAGAAATTGCATCGGTATTGAATACAACACGCACCACGAGCACTTTTCTCCATGGGAGTAATGTCTCAAACTGTCTACGCTTTTATCGATTCCTGGGAGACCAGTAGTAGTTTTCGAAACACAATTGGAAGCTTTCTGTAATCTGTGGACGTTCAGAGTGATGATGAAACACAGAAATTGCATCGGTATTGAATACAACACGCACCACGAGCACTTTTCTCCATGGGAGTAATGTCTCAAACTGTCTACGCTTTTATCGATTCCTGGGAGACCAGTAGTAGTTTTCGAAATACAATTGGAAGCATTCTGTAATCTGTGGACGTTCAGAGTGTTGATGAAACACAGAAATTGCATCGGTATTGAATACAACACGCACCACGAGCACTTTTCTCCATGGGAGTAATGTCTCAAACTGTCTACGCTTTTATCGATTCCTGGGAGACCAGTAGTAGTTTTCGAAATACATTTGGAGGCATTCTGTAATCTGTGGACGTTCAGAGTGTTGATGAAACACAGAAATTGCATCGGTATTGAATACAACACGCACCACGAGCACTTTTCTCCATGGGAGTAATGTCTCAAACTGTCTACGCTTTTATCGATTCCTGGGAGACCAGTAGTAGTTTTCGAAATACATTTGGAGGCATTCTGTAATCTGTGGACGTTCAGAGTGTTGATGAAACACAGAAATTGCATCGGTATTGAATACAACACGCACCACGAGCACTTTTCTCCATGGGAGTAATGTCTCAAACTGTCTACGCTTTTATCGATTGCTGGGAGACCAGTAGTAGTTTTCGAAATACATTTGGAGGCATTCTGTAATCTGTGGACGTTCAGAGTGTTGATGAAACACAGAAATTGCATCGGTATTGAATACAACACGCACCACGAGCACTTTTCTCCATGGGAGTAATGTCTCAAACTGTCTACGCTTTTATCGATTGCTGGGAGACCAGTAGTAGTTTTTGAAATACATTTGGAGGCATTCTGTAATCTGTGGACGTTCAGAGTGTTGATGAAACACAGAAATTGCATCGGTATTGAATACAACACGCACCACGAGCACTTTTCTCCATGGGAGTAATGTCTCAAACTGTCTACGCTTTTATCGATTCCTGGGAGACCAGTAGTAGTTTTCGAAATACATTTGGAGGCATTCTGTAATCTGTGGACGTTCAGAGTGTTGATGAAACACAGAAATTGCATCGGTATTGAATACAACACGCACCACGAGCACTTTTCTCCATGGGAGTAATGTCTCAAACTGTCTACGCTTTTATCGATTCCTGGGAGACCAGTAGTAGTTTTCGAAATACATTTGGAGGCATTCTGTAATCTGTGGACGTTCAGAGTGTTGATGAAACACAGAAATTGCATCGGTATTGAATACAACACGCACCACGAGCACTTTTCTCCATGGGAGTAATGTCTCAAACTGTCTACGCTTTTATCGATTGCTGGGAGACCAGTAGTAGTTTTCGAAATACATTTGGAGGCATTCTGTAATCTGTGGACGTTCAGAGTGTTGATGAAACACAGAAATTGCATCGGTATTGAATACAACACGCACCACAAGCACTTTTCTCCATAGGAGTAATGTCTCAAACTGTCTACGCTTTTATCGATTCCTGGGAGACCAGTAGTAGTTTTCGAAATACATTTGGAGGCATTCTGTAATCTGTGGACGTTCAGAGTGTTGATGAAACACAGAAATTGCATCGGTATTGAATACAACACGCACCACGAGCACTTTTCTCCATGGGAGTAATGTCTCAAACTGTCTACGCTTTTATCGATTCCTGGGAGACCAGTAGTAGTTTTCGAAATACATTTGGAGGCATTCTGTAATCTGTGGACGTTCAGAGTGTTGATGAAACACAGAAATTGCATCGGTATTGAATACAACACGCACCACGAGCACTTTTCTCCATGGGAGTAATGTCTCAAACTGTCTACGCTTCTATCGATTCCTGGGAGACCAGTAGTAGTTTTCGAAATACATTTGGAGGCATTCTGTAATCTGTGGACGTTCAGAGTGTTGATGAAACACAGAAATTGCATCGGTATTGAATACAACACGCACCACGAGCACTTTTCTCCATGGGAGTAATGTCTCAAACTGTCTACGCTTTTATCGATTGCTGGGAGACCAGTAGTAGTTTTCGAAATACATTTGGAGGCATTCTGTAATCTGTGGACGTTCAGAGTATTGATGAAACACAGAAATTGCATCGGTATTGAATACAACACGCACCACGAGCACTTTTCTCCATGGGAGTAATGTCTCAAACTGTCTACGCTTTTATCGATTGCTGGGAGACCAGTAGTAGTTTTCGAAATACATTTGGAGGCATTCTGTAATCTGTGGACGTTCAGAGTGTTGATGAAACACAGAAATTGCATCGGTATTGAATACAACACGCACCACGAGCACTTTTCTCCATGGGAGTAATGTCTCAAACTGTCTACGCTTTTATCGATTCCTGGGAGACCAGTAGTAGTTTTCGAAATACATTTGGAGGCATTCTGTAATCTGTGGACGTTCAGAGTGTTGATGAAACACAGAAATTGCATCGGTATTGAATACAACACGCACCACGAGCACTTTTCTCCATGGGAGTAATGTCTCAAACTGTCTACGCTTTTATCGATTCCTGGGAGACCAGTAGTAGTTTTCGAAATACATTTGGAGGCATTCTGTAATCTGTGGACGTTCAGAGTGTTGATGAAACACAGAAATTGCATCGGTATTGAATACAACACGCACCACGAGCACTTTTCTCCATGGGAGTAATGTCTCAAACTGTCTACGCTTTTATCGATTGCTGGGAGACCAGTAGTAGTTTTCGAAATACATTTGGAGGCATTCTGTAATCTGTGGACGTTCAGAGTGTTGATGAAACACAGAAATTGCATCGGTATTGAATACAACACGCACCACGAGCACTTTTCTCCATGGGAGTAATGTCACAAACTGTCTACGCTTTTATCGATTGCTGGGAGACCAGTAGTAGTTTTCGAAATACATTTGGAGGCATTCTGTAATCTGTGGACGTTCAGAGTGTTGATGAAACACAGAAATTGCATCGGTATTGAATACAACACGCACCACGAGCACTTTTCTCCATGGGAGTAATGTCTCAAACTGTCTACGCTTTTATCGATTCCTGGGAGACCAGTAGTAGTTTTCGAAATACATTTGGAGGCATTCTGTAATCTGTGGACGTTCAGAGTGTTGATGAAACACAGAAATTACATCGGTATTGAATACAACACGCACCACGAGCACTTTTCTCCATGGGAGTAATGTCTCAAACTGTCTACGATTTTATCGATTGCTGGGAGACCAGTAGTAGTTTTCGAAATTCATTTGGAGGCATTCTGTAATCTGTGGACGTTCAGAGTGTTGATGAAACACAGAAATTGCATCGGTATTGAATACAACACGCACCACGAGCACTTTTCTCCATGGGAGTAATGTCTCAAACTGTCTACGCTTTTATCGATTGCTGGGAGACCAGTAGTAGTTTTCGAAATACATTTGGAGGCATTCTGTAATCTGTGGACGTTCAGAGTGTTGATGAAACACAGAAATTGCATCGGTATTGAATACAACACGCACCACGAGCACTTTTCTCCATGGGAGTAATGTCTCAAACTGTCTACGCTTTTATCGATTGCTGGGAGACCAGTAGTAGTTTTCGAAATACATTTGGAGGGATTCTGTAATCTGTGGACGTTCAGAGAGTTGATGAAACACAGAAATTGCATCGGTATTGAATACAACACGCACCACGAGCACTTTTCTCCATGGGAGTAATGTCTCAAACTGTCTACGCTTTTATCGATTCCTGGGAGACCAGTAGTAGTTTTCGAAATACATTTGGAGGCATTCTGTAATTTGTGGACGTTCAGAGTGTTGATGAAACACAGAAATTGCATCGGTATTGAATACAACACGCACCACGAGCACTTTTCTCCATGGGAGTAATGTCTCAAACTGTCTACGCTTTTATCGATTCCTGGGAGACCAGTAGTAGTTTTCGAAATACATTTGGAGGCATTCTGTAATCTGTGGACGTTCAGAGTGTTGATGAAACACAGAAATTTCATCGGTATTGAATACAACACGCACCACGAGCACTTTTCTCCATCGGAGTAATGTCTCAAACTGTCTACGCTTTTATCGATTCCTGGGAGACCAGTAGTAGTTTTCGAAACACAATTGGAAGCATTCTGTAATCTGTGGACGTTCAGAGTGTTGATGTAACACAGAAATTGCATCGGTATTGAATACAACACGCACCACGAGCACTTTTCTCCATGGGAGTAATGTCTCAAACTGTCTACGCTTTTATCGATTGCTGGGAGACCAGTAGTAGTTTTCGAAATACATTTGGAGGCATTCTGTAATCTGTGGACGTTCAGAGTGTTGATGAAACACAGAAATTGCATCGGTATTGAATACAACACGCACCACGAGCACTTTTCTTCATGGGAGTAATGTCTCAAACTGTCTACGCTTTTATCGATTCCTGGGAGACCAGTAGTAGTTTTCGAAATACATTTGGAGGCATTCTGTAATCTGTGGACGTTCAGAGTGTTGATGAAACACAGAAATTGCATCGGTATTGAATACAACACGCACCACGAGCACTTTTCTCCATGGGAGTAATGTCTCAAACTGTCTACGCTTTTATCGATTGCTGGGAGACCAGTAGTAGTTTTCGAAATACATTTGGAGGCATTCTGTAATCTGTGGACGTTCAGAGAGTTGATGAAACACAGAAATTGCATCGGTATTGAATACAACACGCACCACGAGCACTTTTCTCCATGGGAGTAATGTCTCAAACTGTCTACGCTTTTATCGATTCCTGGGAGACCAGTAGTAGTTTTCGAAATACATTTGGAGGCATTCTGTAATTTGTGGACGTTCAGAGTGTTGATGAAACACAGAAATTGCATCGGTATTGAATACAACACGCACCACGAGCACTTTTCTCCATGGGAGTAATGTCTCAAACTGTCTACGCTTTTATCGATTCCTGGGAGACCAGTAGTAGTTTTCGAAATACATTTGGAGGCATTCTGTAATCTGTGGACGTTCAGAGTGTTGATGAAACACAGAAATTTCATCGGTATTGAATACAAAACGCACCACGAGCACTTTTCTCCATTGGAGTAATGTCTCAAACTGTCTACGCTTTTATCGATTCCTGGGAGACCAGTAGTAGTTTTCGAAACACAATTGGAAGCATTCTGTAATCTGTGGACGTTCAGAGTGTTGATGTAACACAGAAATTGCATCGGTATTGAATACAACACGCACCACGAGCACTTTTCTCCATGGGAGTAATGTCTCAAACTGTCTACGCTTTTATCGATTGCTGGGAGACCAGTAGTAGTTTTCGAAATACATTTGGAGGCATTCTGTAATCTGTGGACGTTCAGAGTGTTGATGAAACACAGAAATTGTATCGGTATTGAATACAACACGCACCACGAGCACTTTTCTTCATGGGAGTAATGTCTCAAACTGTCTACGCTTTTATCGATTCCTGGGAGACCAGTAGTAGTTTTCGAAATACATTTGGAGGCATTCTGTAATCTGTGGACGTTCAGAGTGTTGATGAAACACAGAAATTGCATCGGTATTGAATACAACACGCACCACGAGCACTTTTCTCCATGGGAGTAATGTCTCAAACTGTCTACGATTTTATCGATTCCTGGGAGACCAGTAGTAGTTTTCGAAATACATTTGGAGGCATTCTGCAATCTGTGGACGTTCAGAGTGTTGATGAAACACAGAAATTGCATCGGTATTGAATACAACACGCACCACGAGCACTTTTCTCCATGGGAGTAATGTCTCAAACTGTCTACGATTTTATCGATTCCTAGGAGACCAGTAGTAGTTTTCGAAACACAATTGGAAGCATTCTGTAATCTGTGGACGTTCAGAGTGTTGATGAAACACAGAAATTGCATCGGTATTGAATACAACACGCACCACGAGCACTTTTCTCCATCGGAGTAATGTCTCAAACTGTCTACGCTTTTATCGATTCCTGGGAGACCAGTAGTAGTTTTCGAAATACATTTGGAGGCATTCTGTAATCTGTGGACGTTCAGAGTGTTGATGAAACACAGAAATTGCATCGGTATTGAATACAACACGCACCACGAGCACTTTTCTCCATGGGAGTAATGTCTCAAACTGTCTACGCTTTTATCGATTCCTGGGAGACCAGTAGTAGTTTTCGAAATACATTTGGAGGCATTCTGTAATCTGTGGACGTTCAGAGTGTTGATGAAACACAGAAATTTCATCGGTATTGAATACAACACGCACCACGAGCACTTTTCTCCATGGGAGTAACGTCTCAAACTGTCTACGCTTTTATCGATTCCTGGGAGACCAGTAGTAGTTTTCGAAATACATTTGGAGGCATTCTGTAATCTGTGGACGTTCAGAGTGTTGATGAAACACAGAAATTGTATCGGTATTGAATACAACACGCACCACGAGCACTTTTCTTCATGGGAGTAATGTCTCAAACTGTCTACGCTTTTATCGATTCCTGGGAGACCAGTAGTAGTTTTCGAAATACATTTGGAGGCATTCTGTAATCTGTGGACGTTCAGAGTGTTGATGAAACACAGAAATTGCATCGGTATTGAATACAACACGCACCACGAGCACTTTTCTCCATGGGAGTAATGTCTCAAACTGTCTACGATTTTATCGATTCCTGGGAGACCAGTAGTAGTTTTCGAAATACATTTGGAGGCATTCTGCAATCTGTGGACGTTCAGAGTGTTGATGAAACACAGAAATTGCATCGGTATTGAATACAACACGCACCACGAGCACTTTTCTCCATGGGAGTAATGTCTCAAACTGTCTACGATTTTATCGATTCCTAGGAGACCAGTAGTAGTTTTCGAAACACAATTGGAAGCATTCTGTAATCTGTGGACGTTCAGAGTGTTGATGAAACACAGAAATTGCAACGGTATTGAATACAACACGCACCACGAGCACTTTTCTCCATCGGAGTAATGTCTCAAACTGTCTACGCTTTTATCGATTCCTGGGAGACCAGTAGTAGTTTTCGAAATACATTTGGAGGCATTCTGTAATCTGTGGACGTTCAGAGTGTTGATGAAACACAGAAATTGCATCGGTATTGAATACAACACGCACCACGAGCACTTTTCTCCATGGGAGTAATGTCTCAAACTGTCTACGCTTTTATCGATTCCTGGGAGACCAGTAGTAGTTTTCGAAATACATTTGGAGGCATTCTGTAATCTGTGGACGTTCAGAGTGTTGATGAAACACAGAAATTTCATCGGTATTGAATACAAAACGCACCACGAGCACTTTTCTCCATTGGAGTAATGTCTCAAACTGTCTACGCTTTTATCGATTCCTGGGAGACCAGTAGTAGTTTTCGAAACACAATTGGAAGCATTCTGTAATCTGTGGACGTTCAGAGTGTTGATGTAACACAGAAATTGCATCGGTATTGAATACAACACGCATCACGAGCACTTTTCTCCATGGGAGTAATGTCTCAAACTGTCTACGCTTTTATCGATTCCTGGGAGACCAGTAGTAGTTTTCGAAATACATTTGGAGGCATTCTGTAATCTGTGGACGTTCAGAGTGTTGATGAAACACAGAAATTGTATCGGTATTGAATACAACACGCACCACGAGCACTTTTCTCCATGGGAGTAATGTCTCAAACTGTCTACGCTTTTATCGATTGCTGGGAGACCAGTAGTAGTTTTCGAAATACATTTGGAGGCATTCTGTAATCTGTGGACGTTCAGAGAGTTGATGAAACACAGAAATTGCATCGGTATTGAATACAACACGCACCACGAGCACTTTTCTCCATCGGAGTAATGTCTCAAACTGTCTACGCTTTTATCGATTCCTGGGAGACCAGTAGTAGTTTTCGAAATACATTTGGAGGCATTCTGTAATCTGTGGACGTTCAGAGTGTTGATGAAACACAGAAATTGCATCGGTATTGAATACAACACGCACCACGAGCACTTTTCTCCATGGGAGTAATGTCTCAAACTGTCTACGCTTTTATCGATTCCTGGGAGACCAGTAGTAGTTTTCGAAATACATTTGGAGGCATTCTGTAATCTGTGGACGTTCAGAGTGTTGATGAAACACAGAAATTTCATCGGTATTGAATACAAAACGCACCACGAGCACTTTTCTCCATTGGAGTAATGTCTCAAACTGTCTACGCTTTTATCGATTCCTGGGAGACCAGTAGTAGTTTTCGAAACACAATTGGAAGCATTCTGTAATCTGTGGACGTTCAGAGTGTTGATGTAACACAGAAATTGCATCGGTATTGAATACAACACGCACCACGAGCACTTTTCTCCATGGGAGTAATGTCTCAAACTGTCTACGCTTTTATCGATTGCTGGGAGACCAGTAGTAGTTTTCGAAATACATTTGGAGGCATTCTGTAATCTGTGGACGTTCAGAGTGTTGATGAAACACAGAAATTGTATCGGTATTGAATACAACACGCACCACGAGCACTTTTCTCCATGGGAGTAATGTCTCAAACTGTCTACGCTTTTATCGATTGCTGGGAGACCAGTAGTAGTTTTCGAAATACATTTGGAGGCATTCTGTAATCTGTGGACGTTCAGAGAGTTGATGAAACACAGAAATTGCATCGGTATTGAATACAACACGCACCACGAGCACTTTTCTCCATGGGAGTAATGTCTCAAACTGTCTACGCTTTTATCGATTCCTGGGAGACCAGTAGTAGTTTTCGAAATACATTTGGAGGCATTCTGTAATTTGTGGACGTTCAGAGTGTTGATGAAACACAGAAATTGCATCGGTATTGAATACAACACGCACCACGAGCACTTTTCTCCATGGGAGTAATGTCTCAAACTGTCTACGCTTTTATCGATTCCTGGGAGACCAGTAGTAGTTTTCGAAATACATTTGGAGGCATTCTGTAATCTGTGGACGTTCAGAGTGTTGATGAAACACAGAAATTTCATCGGTATTGAATACAAAACGCACCACGAGCACTTTTCTCCATGGGAGTAATGTCTCAAACTGTCTACGCTTTTATCGATTCCTGGGAGACCAGTAGTAGTTTTCGAAACACAATTGGAAGCATTCTGTAATCTGTGGACGTTCAGAGTGTTGATGTAACACAGAAATTGCATCGGTATTGAATACAACACGCACCACGAGCACTTTTCTCCATGGGAGTAATGTCTCAAACTGTCTACGCTTTTATCGATTGCTGGGAGACCAGTAGTAGTTTTCGAAATACATTTGGAGGCATTCTGTAATCTGTGGACGTTCAGAGTGTTGATGAAACACAGAAATTGTATCGGTATTGAATACAACACGCACCACGAGCACTTTTCTTCGTGGGAGTAATGTCTCAAACTGTCTACGCTTTTATCGATTCCTGGGAGACCAGTAGTAGTTTTCGAAATACATTTGGAGGCATTCTGTAATCTGTGGACGTTCAGAGTGTTGATGAAACACAGAAATTGCATCGGTATTGAATACAACACGCACCACGAGCACTTTTCTCCATGGGAGTAATGTCTCAAACTGTCTACGATTTTATCGATTCCTGGGAGACCAGTAGTAGTTTTCGAAATACATTTGGAGGCATTCTGTAATCTGTGGACGTTCAGAGTGTTGATGAAACACAGAAATTGCATCGGTATTGAATACAACACGCACCACGAGCACTTTTCTCCATGGGAGTAATGTCTCAAACTGTCTACGATTTTATCGATTCCTAGGAGACCAGTAGTAGTTTTCGAAACACAATTGGAAGCATTCTGTAATCTGTGGACGTTCAGAGTGTTGATGAAACACAGAAATTGCATCGGTATTGAATACAACACGCACCACGAGCACTTTTCTCCATCGGAGTAATGTCTCAAACTGTCTACGCTTTTATCGATTCCTGGGAGACCAGTAGTAGTTTTCGAAACACAATTGGAAGCATTCTGTAATCTGTGGACGTTCAGAGTGTTGATGAAACACAGAAATTGCATCGGTATTAAATACAACACGCACCACGAGCACTTTTCTCCATGGGAGTAATGTCTCAAACTGTCTACGCTTTTATCGATTCCTGGGAGACCAGTAGTAGTTTTCGAAATACATTTGGAGGCATTCTGTAATCTGTGGACGTTCAGAGTGTTGATGAAACACAGAAATTGCATCGGTATTGAATACAACACGCACCACGAGCACTTTTCTCCATGGGAGTAATGTCTCAAAGTGTCTACGCTTTATCGATTCCTGGGAGACCAGTAGTAGTTTTCGAAATACAATTGGAAGCGTTCTGTAATCTGTGGACGTTCAGAGTGTTGATGAAACACAGAAATTGCATCGGTATTGAATACAACACGCACCACGAGCACTTTTCTCCATGGGAGTAATGTCTCAAACTGTCTACGCTTTTATCGATTCCTGGGAGACCAGTAGTAGTTTTCGAAATACATTTGGAGGCATTCTGTAATCTGTGGACGTTCAGAGTGTTGATGAAACACAGAAATTGCATCGGTATTGAATACAACACGCACCACGAGCACTTTTCTCCATGGGAGTAATGTCTCAAACTGTCTACGCTTTTATCGATTCCTGGGAGACCAGTAGTAGTTTTCGAAATACATTTGGAGGCATTCTGTAATCTGTGGACGTTCAGAGTGTTGATAAAACACAGAAATTGCATCGGTATTGAATACAACACGCACCACGAGCACTTTTCTCCATGGGAGTAATGTCTCAAACTGTCTACGCTTTTATCGATTGCTGGGAGACCAGTAGTAGTTTTCGAAATACATTTGGAGGCATTCTGTAATCTGTGGACGTTCAGAGTGTTGATGAAACACAGAAATTGCATCGGTATTGAATACAACACGCACCACGAGCACTTTTCTCCATGGGAGTAATGTCTCAAACTGTCTACGCTTTTATCGATTCCTGGGAGACCAGTAGTAGTTTTCGAAATACATTTGGAGGCATTCTGTAATCTGTGGACGTTCAGAGTGTTGATGAAACACAGAAATTGCATCGGTATTGAATACACCACGCACCACGAGCACTTTTCTCCATGGGAGTAATGTCTCAAACTGTCTACGCTTTTATCGATTCCTGGGAGACCAGTAGTAGTTTTCGAAATACATTTGGAGGCATTCTGTAATCTGTGGACGTTCAGAGAGTTGATGAAACACAGAAATTGCATCGGTATTGAATACAACACGCACCACGAGCACTTTTCTCCATGGGAGTAATGTCTCAAACTGTCTACGCTTTTATCGATTCCTGGGAGACCAGTAGTAGTTTTCGAAACACAATTGGAAGCATTCTGTAATCTGTGGACGTTCAGAGTGTTGATGAAACACAGAAATTGCATCGGTATTGAATACAACACGCACCACGAGCACTTTTCTCCATGGGAGTATTGTCTCAAACTGTCTACGCTTTTATCGATTCCTGGGAGACCAGTAGTAGTTTTCGAAATACATTTGGAGGCATTCTGTAATCTGTGGACGTTCAGAGTGTTGATGAAACACAGAAATTGCATCGGTATTGAATACAACACGCACCACGAGCACTTTTCTCCATGGGAGTAATGTCTCAAACTGTCTACGCTTTTATCGATTCCTGGGAGACCAGTAGTAGTTTTCGAAACACAATTGGAAGCATTCTGTAATCTGTGGACGTTCAGAGTGTTGATGAAACACAGAAATTGCATCGGTATTGAATACAACACGCACCACGAGCACTTTTCTCCATGGGAGTAATGTCTCAAACTGTCTACGCTTTTATCGATTGCTGGGAGACCGGTAGTAGTTTTCGAAATACATTTGGAGGCATTCTGTAATCTGTGGACGTTCAGAGTGTTGATGAAACACAGAAATTTCATCGGTATTGAATACAACACGCACCACGAGCACTTTTCTCCATGGGAGTAATGTCTCAAACTGTCTACGCTTTTATCGATTCCTGGGAGACCAGTAGTAGTTTTCGAAATACATTTGGAGGCATTCTGTAATCAGTGGACGTTCAGAGTGTTGATGAAACACAGAAATTGCATCGGTATTGAATACAACACGCACCACGAGCACTTTCCTCCATGGGAGTAATGTCTCAAACTGTCTACGCTTTTATCGATTCCTGGGAGACCAGTAGTAGTTTTCGAAATACATTTGGAGGCATTCTGTAATCTGTGGACGTTCAGAGTGTTGATGAAACACAGAAATTGCATCGGTATTGAATACAACACGCACCACGAGCACTTTTCTCCATGGGAGTAATGTCTCAAACTGTCTACGCTTTTATCGATTCCTGGGAGACCAGTAGTAGTTTTCGAAACACAATTGGAAGCATTCTGCAATCTGTGGACGTTCAGAGTGTTGATGAAACACAGAAATTGCATCGGTATAGAATACAACACGCACCACGAGCACTTTTCTCCATGGGAGTAATGTCTCAAACTGTCTACGCTTTTATCGATTCCTGGGAGACCAGTAGTAGTTTTCGAAACACAATTGGAAGCATTCTGTAATCTGTGGACGTTCAGAGTGTTGATGAAACACAGACATTGCATCGGTATTGAATACAACACGCACCACGAGCACTTTTCTCCATGGGAGTAATGTCTCAAACTGTCTACGCTTTTATCGATTCCTGGGAGACCAGTAGTAGTTTTCGAAACACAATTGGAAGCATTCTGTAATCTGTGGACGTTCAGAGTGTTGATGAAACACAGAAATTGCATCGGTATTGAATACAACACGCACCACGAGCACTTTTCTCCATGGGAGTAATGTCTCAAACTGTCTATGCTTTTATCGATTCCTGGGAGACCAGTAGTAGTCTTCGAAACACAATTGGAAGCATTCTGTAATCTGTGGACGTTCAGAGTGTTGATGAAACACAGAAATTGCATCGGTATTGAATACAACACGCACCACGAGCACTTTTCTCCATGGGAGTAATGTCTCAAACTGTCTATGCTTTTATCGATTCCTGGGAGACCAGTAGTAGTTTTCGAAACACAATTGGAAGCATTCTGTAATCTGTGGACGTTCAGAGTGTTGATGAGACACAGAAATTGCATCGGTATTGAATACAACACGCACCACGAGCACTTTTCTCCATGGGAGTAATGTCTCAAACTGTCTACGCTTTTATCGATTCCTGGGAGACCAGTAGTAGTTTTCGAAACACAATTGGAAGCATTCTGTAATCTGTGGACGTTCAGAGTGTTGATGAAACACAGAAATTGCATCGGTATTGAATACAACACGCACCACGAGCACTTTTCTCCATGGGAGTAATGTCTCAAACTGTCTACGCTTTTATCGATTCCTGGGAGACCAGTAGTAGTTTTCGAAACACAATTGAAAGCATTCTGTAATCTGTGGACGTTCAGAGTGTTGATGAAACACAGAAATTGCATCGGTATTGAATACAACACGCACCACGAGCACTTTTCTACATGGGAGTAATGTCTCAAACTGTCTACGCTTTTATCGATTCCTGGGAGACCAGTAGTAGTTTTCGAAACACAATTGGAAGCATTCTGTAATCTGTGGACGTTCAGAGTGTTGATGAAACACAGAAATTGCATCGGTATTGAATACAACACGCACCACGAGCACTTTTCTCCATGGGAGTAATGTCTCAAACTGTCTACGCTTTTAACGATTCCTGGGAGACCAGTAGTAGTTTTCGAAACACAATTGGAAGCATTCTGTAATCTGTGGACGTTCAGAGTGTTGATGAAACACAGAAATTGCATCGGTATTGAATACAACACGCACCACGAGCACTTTCCTCCATGGGAGTAATGTCTCAAACTGTCTACGCTTTTATTGATTCCTGGGAGACCAGTAGTAGTTTTCGAAATACATTTGGAGGCATTCTGTAATCTGTGGACGTTCAGAGTGTTGATGTAACACAGAAATTGCATCGGTATTGAATACAACACGCACCACGAGCACTTTTCTCCATGGGAGTAATGTCTCAAACTGTCTACGCTTTTATCGATTCCTGGGAGACCAGTAGTAGTTTTCGAAACACAATTGGAAGCATTCTGCAATCTGTGGACGTTCAGAGTGTTGATGAAACACAGAAATTGCATCGGTATAGAATACAACACGCACCACGAGCACTTTTCTCCATGGGAGTAATGTCTCAAACTGTCTACGCTTTTATCGATTCCTGGGAGACCAGTAGTAGTTTTCGAAACACAATTGGAAGCATTCTGTAATCTGTGGACGTTCAGAGTGTTGATGAAACACAGAAATTGCATCGGTATTGAATACAACACGCACCACGAGCACTTTTCTCCATGGGAGTAATGTCTCAAACTGTCTACGCTTTTATCGATTCCTGGGAGACCAGTAGTAGTTTTCGAAACACAATTGGAAGCATTCTGTAATCTGTGGACGTTCAGAGTGTTGATGAAACACAGAAATTGCATCGGTATTGAATACAACACGCACCACGAGCACTTTTCTCCATGGGAGTAATGTCTCAAACTGTCTATGCTTTTATCGATTCCTGGGAGACCAGTAGTAGTTTTCGAAACACAATTGGAAGCATTCTGTAATCTGTGGACGTTCAGAGTGTTGATGAAACACAGAAATTGCATCGGTATTGAATACAACACGCACCACGAGCACTTATCTCCATGGGAGTAATGTCTCAAACTGTCTATGCTTTTATCGATTCCTGGGAGACCAGTAGTAGTTTTCGAAACACAATTGGAAGCATTCTGTAATCTGTGGACGTTCAGAGTGTTGATGAAACACAGAAATTGCATCGGTATTGAATACAACACGCACCACGAGCACTTTTCTCCATGGGAGTAATGTCTCAAACTGTCTACGCTTTTATCGATTCCTGGGAGACCAGTAGTAGTTTTCGAAACACAATTGGAAGCATTCTGTAATCTGTGGACGTTCAGAGTGTTGATGAAACACAGAAATTGCATCGGTATTGAATACAACACGCACCACGAGCACTTTTCTCCATGGGAGTAATGTCTCAAACTGTCTACGCTTTTATCGATTCCTGGGAGACCAGTAGTAGTTTTCGAAACACAATTGAAAGCATTCGTAATCTGTGGACGTTCAGAGTGTTGATGAAACACAGAAATTGCATCGGTATTGAATACAACACGCACCACGAGCACTTTTCTCCATGGGAGTAATGTCTCAAACTGTCTACGCTTTTATCGATTCCTGGGAGACCAGTAGTAGTTTTCGAAACACAATTGGAAGCATTCTGTAATCTGTGGACGTTCAGAGTGTTGATGAAACACAGAAATTGCATCGGTATTGAATACAACACGCACCACGAGCACTTTTCTCCATGGGAGTAATGTCTCAAACTGTCTACGCTTTTATCGATTCCTGGGAGACCAGTAGTAGTTTTCGAAACACAATTGGAAGCATTCTGTAATCTGTGGACGTTCAGAGTGTTGATGAAACACAGAAATTGCATCGGTATTGAATACAACACGCACCACGAGCACTTTTCTCCATGGGAGTAATGTCTCAAACTGTCTACGCTTTTATCGATTCCTGGGAGACCAGTAGTAGTTTTCGAAACACAATTGGAAGCATTCTGTAATCTGCGGACGTTCAGAGTGTTGATGAAACACAGAAATTGCATCGGTATTGAATACAACACGCACCACGAGCACTTTTCTCCATGGGAGTAATGTCTCAAACTGTCTACGCTTTTATCGATTCCTGGGAGACCAATAGTAGTTTTCGAAACACAATTGGAAGCATTCTGTAATCTGTGGACGTTCAGAGTGTTGATGAAACACAGAAATTGCATCGGTATTGAATACAACACGCACCACGAGCACTTTTCTCCATGGGAGTAATGTCTCAAACTGTCTACGCTTTTATCGATTCCTGGGAGACCAGTAGTAGTTTTCGAAATACATTTGGAGGCATTCTGTAATCTGTGGACGTTCAGAGTGTTGATGAAACACAGAAATTGCATCGGTATTGAATACAACACGCACCACGAGCACTTTCCTCCATGGGAGTAATGTCTCAAACTGTCTACGCTTTTATGGATTCCTGGGAGACCAGTAGTAGTTTTCGAAATACATTTGGAGGCATTCTGTAATCTGTGGACGTTCAGAGTGTTGATGAAACACAGAAATTGCATCGGTATTGAATACAACACGCACCACGAGCACTTTTCTCCATGGGAGTAATGTCTCAAACTGTCTACGCTTTTATCGATTCCTGGGAGACCAGTAGTAGTTTTCGAAACACAATTGGAAGCATTCTGCAATCTGTGGACGTTCAGAGTGTTGATGAAACACAGAAATTGCATCGGTATAGAATACAACACGCACCACGAGCACTTTTCTCCATGGGAGTAATGTCTCAAACTGTCTACGCTTTTATCGATTCCTGGGAGACCAGTAGTAGTTTTCGAAACACAATTGGAAGCATTCTGTAATCTGTGGACGTTCAGAGTGTTGATGAAACACAGAAATTGCATCGGTATTGAATACAACACGCACCACGAGCACTTTTCTCCATGGGAGTAATGTCTCAAACTGTCTACGCTTTTATCGATTCCTGGGAGACCAGTAGTAGTTTTCGAAACACAATTGGAAGCATTCTGTAATCTGTGGACGTTCAGAGTGTTGATGAAACACAGAAATTGCATCGGTATTGAATACAACACGCACCACGAGCACTTTTCTCCATGGGAGTAATGTCTCAAACTGTCTATGCTTTTATCGATTCCTGGGAGACCAGTAGTAGTTTTCGAAACACAATTGGAAGCATTCTGTAATCTGTGGACGTTCAGAGTGTTGATGAAACACAGAAATTGCATCGGTATTGAATACAACACGCACCACGAGCACTTTTCTCCATGGGAGTAATGTCTCAAACTGTCTACGCTTTTATCGATTCCTGGGAGACCAGTAGTAGTTTTCGAAACACAATTGGAAGCATTCTGTAATCTGTGGACGTTCAGAGTGTTGATGAAACACAGAAATTGCATCGGTATTGAATACAACACGCACCACGAGCACTTTTCTCCATGGGAGTAATGTCTCAAACTGTCTACGCTTTTATCGATTCCTGGGAGACCAGTAGTAGTTTTCGAAACACAATTGAAAGCATTCTGTAATCTGTGGACGTTCAGAGTGTTGATGAAACACAGAAATTGCATCGGTATTGAATACAACACGCACCACGAGCACTTTTCTCCATGGGAGTAATCTCTCAAACTGTCTACGCTTTTATCGATTCCTGGGAGACCAGTAGTAGTTTTCGAAACACAATTGGAAGCATTCTGTAATCTTTGGACGTTCAGAGTGTTGATGAAACACAGAAATTGCATCGGTATTGAATACAACACGCACCACGAGCACTTTTCTCCATGGGAGTAATGTCTCAAACTGTCTACGCTTTTATCGATTCCTGGGAGACCAGTAGTAGTTTTCGAAACACAATTGGAAGCATTCTGTAATCCGTGGACGTTCAGAGTGTTGATGAAACGCAGAAATTGCATCGGTATTGAATACAACACGCACCACGAGCACTTTTCTCCATGGGAGTAATGTCTCAAACTGTCTACGCTTTTATCGATTCCTGGGAGACCAGTAGTAGTTTTCAAAACACAATTGGAAGCATTCTGTAATCTGTGGACGTTCAGAGTGTTGATGAAACACAGAAATTGCGTCGGTATTGAATACAACACGCACCACGAGCACTTTTCTCCATGGGAGTAATGTCTCAAACTGTCTACGATTTTATCGATTCCTGGGAGACCAGTAGTAGTTTTCGAAATACATTTGGAGGCATTCTGCAATCTGTGGACGTTCAGAGTGTTGATGAAACACAGAAATTGCATCGGTATTGAATACAACACGCACCACGAGCACTTTTCTCCATGGGAGTAATGTCTCAAACTGTCTACGCTTTTATCGATTCCTGGGAGGCCAGTAGTAGTTTTCGAAACACAATTGGAAGCATTCTGTAATCTGTGGACGTTCAGAGTGTTGATGAAACACAGAAATTGCATCGGTATTGAATACAACACGCACCACGAGCACTTTTCTCCATGGGAGTAATGTCTCAAACTGTCTACGCTTTTATCGATTCCTGGGAGACCAGTAGTAGTTTTCGAAACACAATTGGAAGCATTCTGTAATCTGTGGACGTTCAGAGTGTTGATGAAACACAGAAATTGCATCGGTATTGAATACAACACGCACCACGAGCACTTTTCTCCATGGGAGTAATGTCTCAAACTGTCTACGCTTTTATCGATTCCTGGGAGACCAGTAGTACTTTTCGAAACACAATTGGAAGCATTCTGTAATCTGTGGACGTTCAGAGTGTTGATGAAACACAGAAATTGCATCGGTATTGAATACAACACGCACCACGAGCACTTTTCTCCATGGGAGTAATGTCTCAAACTGTCTACGCTTTTATCGATTCCTGGGAGACCAGTAGTAGTTTTCGAAACACAATTGGAAGCATTCTGTAATCTGTGGACGTTCAGAGTGTTGATGAAACACAGAAATTGCATCGGTATTGAATACAACACGCACCACGAGCACTTTTCTCCATGGGAGTAATGTCTCAAACTGTCTACGCTTTTATCGATTCCTGGGAGACCAGTAGTAGTTTTCGAAACACAATTGGAAGCATTCTGTAATCTGTGGACGTTCAGAGTGTTGATGAAACACAGAAATTGCATCGGTATTGAATACAACACGCACCACGAGCACTTTTCTCCATGGGAGTAATGTCTCAAACTGTCTACGCTTTTATCGATTCCTGGGAGACCAGTAGTACTTTTCGAAACACAATTGGAAGCATTCTGTAATCTGTGGACGTTCAGAGTGTTGATGAAACACAGAAATTGCATCGGTATTGAATACAACACGCACCACGAGCACTTTTCTCCATGGGAGTAATGTCTCAAACTGTCTACGCTTTTATCGATTCCTGGGAGACCAGTAGTAGTTTTCGAAACACAATTGGAAGCATTCTGTAATCTGTGGACGTTCAGAGTGTTGATGAAACTCAGAAATTGCATCGGTATTGAATACAACACGCATCACGAGCACTTTTCTCCATGGGAGTAATGTCTCAAACTGTCTACGCTTTTATCGATTCCTGGGAGACCAGTAGTAGTTTCCGAAACACAATTGGAAGCATTCTGTAATCTGTGGACGTTCAGAGTGTTGATGAAACACAGAAATTGCATCGGTATTGAATACAACACGCACCACGAGCACTTTTCTCCATGGGAGTAATGTCTCAAACTGTCTACGCTTTTATCGATTCCTGGGAGACCAGTAGTAGTTTTCGAAACACAATTGGAAGCATTCTGTAATCTGTGGACGTTCAGAGTGTTGATGAAACACAGAAATTGCATCGGGATTGAATACAACACGCACCATGCGCACTTTTCTCCATGGGATTAATGTCTCAAACTGTCTACGCTTTTATCGATTCCTGGGAGACCAGTAGTAGTTTTCGAAGCACATCTGGAAGCAGTCTGTAATCTGTGGACGTTCAGAGTGTTGATGAAACACAGAAATTGCATCGGTATTGAATACAACACGCACCACGAGCACTTTTCTCCATGGGAGTAATGTCTCAAACTGTCTACGCTTTTATCGATTCCTGGGAGACCAGTAGTAGTTTTCGAAACACAATTGGAAGCATTCTGTAATCTGTGGACGTTCAGAGTGTTGATGAAACACAGAAATTGCATCGGTATTGAATACAACACGCACCACGAGCACTTTTCTCCATGGGAGTAATGTCTCAAACTGTCTACGCTTTTATCGATTCCTGGGAGACCAGTAGTAGTTTTCGAAACACAATTGGAAGCATTCTGTAATCTGTGGACGTTCAGAGTGTTGATGAAACACAGAAATTGCATCGGTATTGAATACAACACGCACCACGAGCACTTTTCTCCGTGGGAGTAATGTCTCAAACTGTCTACGCTTTTATCGATTCCTGGGAGACCAGTAGTACTTTTCGAAACACAATTGGAAGCATTCTGTAATCTGTGGACGTTCAGAGTGTTGATGAAACACAGAAATTGCATCGGTATTGAATACAACACGCACCACGAGCACTTTTCTCCATGGGAGTAATGTCTCAAACTGTCTACGCTTTTATCGATTCCTGGGAGACCAGTAGTAGTTTTCGAAACACAATTGGAAGCATTCTGTAATCTGTGGACGTTCAGAGTGTTGATGAAACTCAGAAATTGCATCGGTATTGAATACAACACGCATCACGAGCACTTTTCTCCATGGGAGTAATGTCTCAAACTGTCTACGCTTTTATCGATTCCTGGGAGACCAGTAGTAGTTTTCGAAACACAATTGGAAGCATTCTGTAATCTGTGGACGTTCAGAGTGTTGATGAAACACAGAAATTGCATCGGTATTGAATACAACACGCACCACGAGCACTTTTCTCCATGGGAGTAATGTCTCAAACTGTCTACGCTTTTATCTACACTAGATCGCGTGTTGTAGTTTTCGAAACACAATTGGAAGCATTCTGTAATCTGTGGACGTTCAGAGTGTTGATGAAACACAGAAATTGCATCGGTATTGAATACAACACGCACCACGAGCACTTTTCCTCCATGGGATTAATGTCTCAAACTGTCTACGCTTTTATCGATTCCTGGGAGACCAGTAGTAGTTTTCGAAACACAATTGGAAGCATTCTGTAATCTGTGGACGTTCAGAGTGTTGATGAAACACAGAAATTGCATCGGTATTGAATACAACACGCACCACGAGCACTTTTCTCCAAAGGAGTAATGTCTCAAACTGTCTACGCTTTTATCGATTCCTGGGAGACCAGTAGTAGTTTTCGAAACACAATTGGAAGCATTCTGTAATCTGTGGACGTTCAGAGTGTTGATGAAACACAGAAATTGCATCGGTATTGAATACAACACGCACCACGAGCACTTTTCTCCATGGGAGTAATGTCTCAAACTGTCTACGCTTTTATCGATTCCTGGGAGACCAGTAGTAGTTTTCGAAACACAATTGGAAGCATTCTGTAATCTGTGGACGTTCAGAGTGTTGATGAAACACAGAAATTGCATCGGTATTGAATACAACACGCACCACGAGCACTTTTCTCCATGGGAGTAATGTCTCAAACTGTCTACGCTTTTATCGATTCCTGGGAGACCAGTAGTAGTTTTCGAAACACAATTGGAAGCATTCTGTAATCTGTGGACGTTCAGAGTGTTGATTAAACACAGAAATTGCATCGGTATTGAATACAACACGCACCACGAGCACTTTTCTCCATGGGAGTAATGTCTCAAACTGTCTACGCTTTTATCGATTCCTGGGAGACCAGTAGTAGTTTTCGAAACACAATTGGAAGCATTCTGTAATCTGTGGACGTTCAGAGTGTTGATGAAACACAGAAATTGCATCGGTATTGAATACAACACGGACCACGAGCACTTTTCTCCATGGAAGTAATGTCTCAAACTGTCTACGATTTTATCGATTCCTGGGACCCCAGTAGTAGTTCTCGAAATACATTTGGAGGCATTCTGTAATCTGTGGACGTTCAGAGTGTTGATGAAACACAGAAATTGCATCGGTATTGAATACAACACGCACCACGAGCACTTTTCTCCATGGGAGTAATGTCTCAAACTGTCTACGCTTTTATCGATTCCTGGGAGACCAGTAGTAGTTTTCGAAATACATTTGGAGGCATTCTGTAATCTGTGGACGTTCAGAGTGTTGATGAAACACAGAAATTGCATCGGTATTGAATACAACACGCACCACGAGCACTTTTCTCCATGGGAGTAATGTCTCAAACTGTTTACGCTTTTATCGATTCCTGGGAGACCAGTAGTAGTTTTCGAAATACATTTGGAGGCATTCTGTAATCTGTGGACGTTCAGAGTGTTGATGAAACACAGAAATTGCATCGGTATTGAATACAACACGCACCACGAGCACTTTTCTCCATGGGAGTAATGTCTCAAACTGTCTACGCTTTTATCGATTCCTGGGAGACCAGTAGTAGTTTTCGAAATACATTTGGAGGCATTCTGTAATCTGTGGACGTTCAGAGTGTTGATGAAACACAGAAATTGCATCGGTATTGAATACAACACGCGCCACGAGCACTTTTCTCCATGGGAGTAATGTCTCAAACTGTCTACGCTTTTATCGATTCCT
This sequence comes from Schistocerca gregaria, assembly GCF_023897955.1. Taxonomy (NCBI): domain Eukaryota; kingdom Metazoa; phylum Arthropoda; class Insecta; order Orthoptera; family Acrididae; genus Schistocerca; species Schistocerca gregaria. The sequence goes on from NW_026061730.1 coordinate 7,786,238, forward strand.
GGGAGACCAGTAGTAGTTTTCGAAACACAATTGGAAGCATTCTGTAATCTGTGGACGTTCAGAGTGTTGATGAAACACAGAAATTGCATCGGTATTGAATACAACACGCACCACGAGCACTTTTCTCCATGGGAGTAATGTCTCAAACTGTCTACGTTTTATCGATTCCTGGGAGACCAGTAGTAGTTTTCGAAACACAAATGGAAGCATTCTGTAATCTGTGGACGTTCAGAGTGTTGATGAAACACAGAAATTGCATCGGTATTGAATACAACACGCACCACGAGCACTTTTCTCCATGGGAGTAATGTCTCAAACTGTCTACGCTTTTATCGATTCGTGGGAGACCAGTAGTAGTTTTCGATATACATTTGGAGGCATTCTGTAATCTGTGGACGTTCAGAGTGTTGATGAAACACAGAAATTGCATCGGTATTGAATACAACACGCACCACGAGCACTTTTCTCCATGGGAGTAATGTCTCAAACAGTCTACGTTTTTATCGATTCCTGGGAGACCAGTAGTAGTTTTCGAAACACAATTGGAAGCATTCTGTAATCTGTGGACGTTCAGAGTGTTGATGAAACACAGAAATTGCATCGGTATTGAATACAACACGCACCACGAGCACTTTTCTCCATGGGAGTAATGTCTCAAACTGTCTACGCTTTTATCGATTCCTGGGAGACCAGTAGTAGTTTTCGAAACACAATTGGAAGCATTCTGTAATCTGTGGACGTTCAGAGTGTTGATGAAACACAGAAATTGCATCGGTATTGAATACAACACGCACCACGAGCACTTTTCTCCATGGGAGTAATGTCTCAAACTGTCTACGCTTTTATCGATTCCTGGGAGACCAGTAGTAGTTTTTGAAACACAATTGGAAGCATTCTGTAATCTGTGGACGTTCAGAGTGTTGATGAAACATAGAAATTGCATCGGTATTGAATACAACACGCACCACGAGCACTTTTCTCCATGGGAGTAATGTCTCAAAGTGTCTACGATTTTATCGATTCCTGGGAGACCAGTAGTAGTTTTCGAAATACATTTGGAGGCATTCTGTAATCTGTGGACGTTCAGAGTGTTGATGAAACACAGAAATTGCATCGGTATTGAATACAACACGCACCACGAGCACTTTTCTCCATGGGATTAATGTCTCAAACTGTCTACGCTTTTATCGATTCCTGGGAGACCAGTAGTAGTTTTCGAAACACAATTGGAAGCATTCTGTAATCTGTGGACGTTCAGAGTGTTGATGAAACACAGAAATTGCATCGGTATTGAATACAACACGCACCACGAGCACTTTTCTCCAAAGGAGTAATGTCTCAAACTGTCTACGCTTTTATCGATTCCTGGGAGACCAGTAGTAGTTTTCGAAACACAATTGGAAGCATTCTGTAATCTGTGGACGTTCAGAGTGTTGATGAAACACAGAAATTGCGTCGGTATTGAATACAACACGCACCACGAGCACTTTTCTCCATGGGAGTAATGTCTCAAACTGTCTACGCTTTTATCGATTCCTGGGAGACCAGTAGTAGTTTTCGAAACACAATTGGAAGCATTCTGTAATCTGTGGACGTTCAGAGTGTTGATGAAACACAGAAATTGCATCGGTATTGAATACAACACGCACCACGAGCACTTTTCTCCATGGGAGTAATGTCTCAAACTGTCTACGCTTTTATCGATTCCTGGGAGACCAGTAGTAGTTTTCGAAACACAATTGGAAGCATTCTGTAATCTGTGGACGTTCAGAGTGTTGATTAAACACAGAAATTGCATCGGTATTGAATACAACACGCACCACGAGCACTTTTCTCCATGGGAGTAATGTCTCAAACTGTCTACGCTTTTATCGATTCCTGGGAGACCAGTAGTAGTTTTCGAAACACAATTGGAAGCATTCTGTAATCTGTGGACGTTCAGAGTGTTGATGAAACACAGAAATTGCATCGGTATTGAATACAACACGGACCACGAGCACTTTTCTCCATGGAAGTAATGTCTCAAACTGTCTACGATTTTATCGATTCCTGGGACCCCAGTAGTAGTTCTCGAAATACATTTGGAGGCATTCTGTAATCTGTGGACGTTCAGAGTGTTGATGAAACACAGAAATTGCATCGGTATTGAATACAACACGCACCACGAGCACTTTTCTCCATGGGAGTAATGTCTCAAACTGTCTACGCTTTTATCGATTCCTGGGAGACCAGTAGTAGTTTTCGAAATACATTTGGAGGCATTCTGTAATCTGTGGACGTTCAGAGTGTTGATGAAACACAGAAATTGCATCGGTATTGAATACAACACGCACCACGAGCACTTTTCTCCATGGGAGTAATGTCTCAAACTGTTTACGCTTTTATCGATTCCTGGGAGACCAGTAGTAGTTTTCGAAACACAATTGGAAGCATTCTGTAATCTGTGGACGTTCAGAGTGTTGATTAAACACAGAAATTGCATCGGTATTGAATACAACACGCACCACGAGCACTTTTCTCCATGGGAGTAATGTCTCAAACTGTCTACGCTTTTATCGATTCCTGGGAGACCAGTAGTAGTTTTCGAAACACAATTGGAAGCATTCTGTAATCTGTGGACGTTCAGAGTGTTGATGAAACACAGAAATTGCATCGGTATTGAATACAACACGGACCACGAGCACTTTTCTCCATGGAAGTAATGTCTCAAACTGTCTACGATTTTATCGATTCCTGGGACCCCAGTAGTAGTTCTCGAAATACATTTGGAGGCATTCTGTAATCTGTGGACGTTCAGAGTGTTGATTAAACACAGAAATTGCATCGGTATTGAATACAACACGCACCACGAGCACTTTTCTCCATGGGAGTAATGTCTCAAACTGTCTACGCTTTTATCGATTCCTGGGAGACCAGTAGTAGTTTTCGAAATACATTTGGAGGCATTCTGTAATCTGTGGACGTTCAGAGTGTTGATGAAACACAGAAATTGCATCGGTATTGAATACAACACGCACCACGAGCACTTTTCTCCATGGGAGTAATGTCTCAAACTGTTTACGCTTTTATCGATTCCTGGGAGACCAGTAGTAGTTTTCGAAATACATTTGGAGGCATTCTGTAATCTGTGGACGTTCAGAGTGTTGATGAAACACAGAAATTGCATCGGTATTGAATACAACACGCACCACGATCACTTTTCTCCATGGGAGTAATGTCTCAAACTGTCTACGCTTTTATCGATTCCTGGGAGACCAGTAGTAGTTTTCGAAATACATTTGGAGGCATTCTGTAATCTGTGGACGTTCAGAGTGTTGATGAAACACAGAAATTGCATCGGTATTGAATACAACACGCGCCACGAGCACTTTTCTCCATGGGAGTAATGTCTCAAACTGTCTACGCTTTTATCGATTCCTGGGAGACCAGTAGTAGTTTTCGAAACACAATTGGAAGCATTCTGTAATCTGTGGACGTTCAGAGTGTTGATGAAACACAGAAATTGCATCGGTATTGAATACAACACGCACCACGAGCACTTTTCTCCATGGGAGTAATGTCTCAAACTGTCTACGTTTTATCGATTCCTGGGAGACCAGTAGTAGTTTTCGAAACACAATTGGAAGCATTCTGTAATCTGTGGACGTTCAGAGTGTTGATGAAACACAGAAATTGCATCGGTATTGAATACAACACGCACCACGAGCACTTTTCTCCATGGGAGTAATGTCTCAAACTGTCTACGCTTTTATCGATTCGTGGGAGACCAGTAGTAGTTTTCGATATACATTTGGAGGCATTCTGTAATCTGTGGACGTTCAGAGTGTTGATGAAACACAGAAATTGCATCGGTATTGAATACAACACGCACCACGAGCACTTTTCTCCATGGGAGTAATGTCTCAAACTGTCTACGTTTTTATCGATTCCTGGGAGACCAGTAGTAGTTTTCGAAACACAATTGGAAGCATTCTGTAATCTGTGGACGTTCAGAGTGTTGATGAAACACAGAAATTGCATCGGTATTGAATACAACACGCACCACGAGCACTTTTCTCCATGGGAGTAATGTCTCAAACTGTCTACGCTTTTATCGATTCCTGGGAGACCAGTAGTAGTTTTCGAAACACAATTGGAAGCATTCTGTAATCTGTGGACGTTCAGAGTGTTGATGAAACACAGAAATTGCATCGGTATTGAATACAACACGCACCACGAGCACTTTTCTCCATGGGAGTAATGTCTCAAACTGTCTACGCTTTTATCGATTCCTGGGAGACCAGTAGTAGTTTTTGAAACACAATTGGAAGCATTCTGTAATCTGTGGACGTTCAGAGTGTTGATGAAACATAGAAATTGCATCGGTATTGAATACAACACGCACCACGAGCACTTTTCTCCATGGGAGTAATGTCTCAAAGTGTCTACGATTTTATCGATTCCTGGGAGACCAGTAGTAGTTTTCGAAATACATTTGGAGGCATTCTGTAATCTGTGGACGTTCAGAGTGTTGATGAAACACAGAAATTGCATCGGTATTGAATACAACACGCACCACGAGCACTTTTCTCCATGGGAGTAATGTCTCAAACTGTCTACGCTTTTATCGATTGCTGGGAGACCAGTAGTAGTTTTCGAAATACATTTGGAGGCTTTCTGTAATCTGTGGACGTTCAGAGTGTTGATGAAACACAGAAATTGCATCGGTATTGAATACAACACGCACCACGAGCACTTTTCTCCATGGGAGTAATGTCTCAAACTGTCTACGCTTTTATCGATTCCTGGGAGACCAGTAGTAGTTTTCGAAATACATTTGGAGGCATTCTGTAATCTGTGGACGTTCAGAGTGTTGATGAAACACAGAAATTGCATCGGTATTGAATACAACACGCACCACGAGCACTTTTCTCCATGGGAGTAATGTCTCAAACTGTCTACGCTTTTATCGATTCCTGGGAGACCAGTAGTAGTTTTCGAAATACATTTGGAGGCATTCTGTAATCTGTGGACGTTCAGAGTGTTGATGAAACACAGAAATTGCATCGGTATTGAATACAACACGCACCACGAGCACTTTTCTCCATGGGAGTAATGTCTCAAACTGTCTACGCTTTTATCGATTCCTGGGAGACCAGTAGTAGTTTTCGAAATACATTTGGAGTCATTCTGTAATCTGTGGACGTTCAGAGTGTTGATGAAACACAGAAATTGCATCGGTATTGAATACAACACGCACCACGAGCACTTTTCTCCATGGGAGTAATGTCTCAAACTGTCTACGCTTTTATCGATTACTGGGAGACCAGTAGCAGTTTTCGAAATACATTTGGAGGCATTCTGTAATCTGTGGACGTTCAGAGTGTTGATGAAACACAGAAATTGCATCGGTATTGAATACAACACGCACCACGAGCACTTTTCTCCATGGGAGTAATGTCTCAAACTGTCTACGCTTTTATCGATTCCTGGGAGACCAGTAGTAGTTTTCGAAATACATTTGGAGGCATTCTGTAATCTGTGGACGTTCAGAGTGTTGATGAAACACAGAAATTGCATCGGTATTGAATTCAACACGCACCACGAGCACTTTTCTCCATGGGAGTATTGTCTCAAACTGTCTACGCTTTTATCGATTCCTGGGAGACCAGTAGTAGTTTTCGAAACACAATTGGAAGCATTCTGTAATCTGTGGACGTTCAGAGTGTTGATGAAACACAGAAATTGCATCGGTATTGAATACAACACGCACCACGAGCACTTTTCTCCATGGGAGTAATGTCTCAAACTGTCTACGCTTTTATCGATTCCTGGGAGACCAGTAGTAGTTTTCGAAACACAATTTTAAGCATTCTGTAATCTGTGGACGTTCAGAGTGTTGATGAAACACAGAAATTGCATCGGTATTGAATACAACACGCACCACGAGCACTTTTCTCCATGGGAGTAATGTCTCAAACTGTCTACGTTTTTATCGATTCCTGGGAGACCAGTAGTAGTTTTCGAAACACAATTGGAAGCATTCTGTAATCTGTGGACGTTCAGAGTGTTGATGAAACACAGAAATTGCATCGGTATTGAATACAACACGCACCACGAGCACTTTTCTCCATGGGAGTAATGTCTCAAACTGTCTACGCTTTTATCGATTCCTGGGAGACCAGTAGTAGTTTTCGAAACACAATTGGAAGCATTCTGTAATCTGTGGACGTTCAGAGTGTTGATGAAACACAGAAATTGCATCGGTATTGAATACAACACGCACCACGAGCACTTTTCTCCATGGGAGTAATGTCTCAAACTGTCTACGCTTTTATCGATTCCTGGGAGACCAGTAGTAGTTTTCGAAACACAATTGGAAGCATTCTGTAATCTGTGGACGTTCAGAGTGTTGATGAAACACAGAAATTGCATCGGTATTGAATACAACACGCACCACGAGCACTTTTCTCCATGGGAGTAATGTCTCAAACTGTCTACGCTTTTATCGATTCCTGGGAGACCAGTAGTAGTTTTCGAAACACAATTGGAAGCATTCTGTAATCTGTGGACGTTCAGAGTGTTGATGAAACACAGAAATTGCATCGGTATTGAATACAACACGCACCACGAGCACTTTTCTCCATGGGAGTAATGTCTCAAACTGTCTACGCTTTTATCGATTCCTGGGAGACCAGTAGTAGTTTTCGAAACACAATTGGAGGCATTCTGTAATCTGTAGACGTTCAGAGTGTTGATGAAACACAGAAATTGCATCGGTATTGAATACAACACGCACCACGAGCACTTTTCTCCATGGGAGTAATGTCTCAAACTGTCTACGCTTTTATCGATTCCTGGGAGACCAGTAGTAGTTTTCGAAACACAATTGGAAGCATTCTGTAATCTGTGGACGTTCAGAGTGTTGATGAAACACAGAAATTGCATCGGTATTGAATACAACACGCACCACGAGCACTTTTCTCCATGGGAGTAATGTCTCAAACTGTCTACGCTTTTATCGATTCCTGGGAGACCAGTAGTAGTTTTTGAAACACAATTGGAAGCATTCTGTAATCTGTGGACGTTCAGAGTGTTGATGAAACATAGAAATTGCATCGGTATTGAATACAACACGCACCACGAGCACTTTTCTCCATGGGAGTAATGTCTCAAAGTGTCTACGATTTTATCGATTCCTGGGAGACCAGTAGTAGTTTTCGAAATACATTTGGAGGCATTCTGTAATCTGTGGACGTTCAGAGTGTTGATGAAACACAGAAATTGCATCGGTATTGAATACAACACGCACCACGAGCACTTTTCTCCATGGGAGTAATGTCTCAAACTGTCTACGCTTTTATCGATTCCTGGGAGACCAGTAGTAGTTTTCGAAATACATTTGGAGGCATTCTGTAATCTGTGGACGTTCAGAGTGTTGATGAAACACAGAAATTGCATCGGTATTGAATACAACACGCACCACAAGCACTTTTCTCCATGGGAGTAATGTCTCAAACTGTCTACGCTTTTATCGATTCCTGGGAGACCAGTAGTAGTTTTCGAAATACATTTGGAGGCATTCTGTAATCTGTGGACGTTCAGAGTGTTGATGAAACACAGAAATTGCATCGGTATTGAATACAACACGCACCACGAGCACTTTTCTCCATGGGAGTAATGTCTCAAACTGTCTACGCTTTTATCGATTCCTGGGAGACCAGTAGTAGTTTTCGAAATACATTTGGAGGCATTCTGTAATCTGTGGACGTTCAGAGTGTTGATGAAACACAGAAATTGCATCGGTATTGAATACAACACGCACCACGAGCACTTTTCTCCATGGGAGTAATGTCTCAAACTGTCTACGCTTTTATCGATTCCTGGGAGACCAGTAGTAGTTTTCGAAATACATTTGGAGTCATTCTGTAATCTGTGGACGTTCAGAGTGTTGATGAAACACAGAAATTGCATCGGTATTGAATACAACACGCACCACGAGCATTTTTCTCCATGGGAGTAATGTCTCAAACTGTCTACGCTTTTATCGATTCCTGGGAGACCAGTAGTAGTTTTCGAAATACATTTGGAGGCATTCTGTAATCTGTGGACGTTCAGAGTGTTGATGAAACACAGAAATTGCATCGGTATTGAATACAACACGCACCACGAGCACTTTTCTCCATGGGAGTAATGTCTCAAACTGTCTACGCTTTTATCGATTCCTGGGAGACCAGTAGTAGTTTTCGAAATACATTTGGAGGCATTCTGTAATCTGTGGACGTTCAGAGTGTTGATGAAACACAGAAATTGCATCGGTATTGAATTCAACACGCACCACGAGCACTTTTCTCCATGGGAGTATTGTCTCAAACTGTCTACGCTTTTATCGATTCCTGGGAGACCAGTAGTAGTTTTCGAAACACAATTGGAAGCATTCTGTAATCTGTGGACGTTCAGAGTGTTGATGAAACACAGAAATTGCATCGGTATTGAATACAACACGCACCACGAGCACTTTTCTCCATGGGAGTAATGTCTCAAACTGTCTACGCTTTTATCGATTCCTGGGAGACCAGTAGTAGTTTTCGAAACACAATTTTAAGCATTCTGTAATCTGTGGACGTTCAGAGTGTTGATGAAACACAGAAATTGCATCGGTATTGAATACAACACGCACCACGAGCACTTTTCTCCATGGGAGTAATGTCTCAAACTGTCTACGTTTTTATCGATTCCTGGGAGACCAGTAGTAGTTTTCGAAACACAATTGGAAGCATTCTGTAATCTGTGGACGTTCAGAGTGTTGATGAAACACAGAAATTGCATCGGTATTGAATACAACAAGCACCACGAGCACTTTTCTCCATGGGAGTAATGTCTCAAACTGTCTACGCTTTTATCGATTCCTGGGAGACCAGTAGTAGTTTTCGAAACACAATTGGAAGCATTCTGTAATCTGTGGACGTTCAGAGTGTTGATGAAACACAGAAATTGCATCGGTATTGAATACAACACGCACCACGAGCACTTTTCTCCATGGGAGTAATGTCTCAAACTGTCTACGCTTTTATCGATCCCTGGGAGACCAGTAGTAGTTTTCGAAACACAATTGGAAGCATTCTGTAATCTGTGGACGTTCAGAGTGTTGATGAAACACAGAAATTGCATCGGTATTGAATACAACACGCACCACGAGCACTTTTCTCCATGGGAGTAATGTCTCAAACTGTCTACGCTTTTATCGATTCCTGGGAGACCAGTAGTAGTTTTCGAAACACAATTGGAAGCATTCTGTAATCTGTGGACGTTCAGAGTGTTGATGAAACACAGAAATTGCATCGGTATTGAATACAACACGCACCACGAGCACTTTTCTCCATGGGAGTAATGTCTCAAACTGTCTACGCTTTTATCGATTCCTGGGAGACCAGTAGTAGTTTTCGAAACACAATTGGAGGCATTCTGTAATCTGTAGACGTTCAGAGTGTTGATGAAACACAGTAATTGCATCGGTATTGAATACAACACGCACCACGAGCACTTTTCTCCATGGGAGTAATGTCTCAAACTGTCTACGCTTTTATCGATTCCTGGGAGACCAGTAGTAGTTTTCGAAACACAATTGGAAGCATTCTGTAATCTGTGGACGTTCAGAGTGTTGATGAAACACAGAAATTGCATCGGTATTGAATACAACACGCACCACGAGCACTTTTCTCCATGGGTGTAATGTCTCAATACTGTCTACGCTTTTATCGATTCCTGGGAGACCAGTAGTAGTTTTCGAAACACAATTGGAAGCATTCTGTAATCTCTGGACGTTCAGAGTGTTGATGAAACACAGAAATTGCATCGGTATTGAATACAACACGCACCACGAGCACTTTTCTCCATGGGAGTAATGTCTCAAACTGTCTACGCTTTTATCGATTCCTGGGAGACCAGTAGTACTTTTCGAAACACAATTGGAAGCATTCTGTAATCTGTGGACGTTCAGAGTGTTGATGAAACACAGAAATTGCATCGGTATTGAATACAACACGCACCACGAGCACTTTTCTCCATGGGAGTAATGTCTCAAACTGTCTACGCTTTTATCGATTCCTGGGAGACCAGTAGTAGTTTTCGAAACACAATTGGAGGCATTCTGTAATCTGTAGACGTTCAGAGTGTTGATGAAAAACAGAAATTGCATCGGTATTGAATACAACACGCACCACGAGCACTTTTCTCCGTGGGAGTAATGTCTCAAACTGTCTACGCTTTTATCGATTCCTGGGAGACCAGTAGTAGTTTTCGAAACACAATTGGAAGCATTCTGTAATCTGTGGACGTTCAGAGTGTTGATGAAACACAGAAATTGCATCGGTATTGAATACAACACGCACCACGAGCACTTTTCTCCATGGGAGTAATGTCTCAAACTGTCTACGCTTTTATCGATTCCTGGGCGACCAGTAGTACTTTTCGAAACACAATTGGAAGCATTCTGTAATCTGTGGACGTTCAGAGTGTTGATGAAACACAGAAATTGCATCGGTATTGAATACAACACGCACCACGAGCACTTTTCTCCATGGGAGTAATGTCTCAAACTGTCTACGCTTTTATCGATTCCTGGGAGACCAGTAGTAGTTTTCGAAACACAATTGGAAGCATTCTGTAATCTGTGGACGTTTAGAGTGTTGATGAAACACAGAAATTGCATCGGTATTGAATACAACACGCACCACGAGCACTTTTCTCCATGGGAGTAATGTCTCAAACTGTCTACGCTTTTATCGATTCCTGGGAGACCAGTAGTAGTTTTCGAAACACAATTGGAAGCATTCTGTAATCTGTGGACGTTCAGAGTGTTGATGAAACACAGAAATTGCATCGGTATTGAATACAACACGCACCACGAGCACTTTTCTCCATGGGAGTAATGTCTCAAACTGTCTACGCTTTTATCGATTCCTGGGAGACCAGTAGTACTTTTCGAAACACAATTGGAAGCATTCTGTAATCTGTGGACGTTCAGAGTGTTGATGAAACACAGAAATTGCATCGGTATTGAATACAACACGCACCACGAGCACTTTTCTCCATGGGAGTAATGTCTCAAACTGTCTACGCTTTTATCGATTCCTGGGAGACCAGTAGTAGTTTTCGAAACACAATTGGTGGCATTCTGTAATCTGTAGACGTTCAGAGTGTTGATGAAAAACAGAAATTGCATCGGTATTGAATACAACACGCACCACGAGCACTTTTCTCCATGGGAGTAATGTCTCAAACTGTCTACGCTTTTATCGATTCCTGGGAGACCAGTAGTAGTTTTCGAAACACAATTGGAAGCATTCTGTAATCTGTGGACGTTCAGAGTGTTGATGAAACACAGAAATTGCATCGGTATTGAATACAACACGCACCACGAGCACTTTTCTCCAAGGGAGTAATGTCTCACACTGTCTACGCTTTTATCGATTCCTGGGAGACCAGTAGTAGTTTTCGAAACACAATTGGAAGCATTCTGTAATCTCTGGACGTTCAGAGTGTTGATGAAACACAGAAATTGCATCGGTATTGAATACAACACGCACCACGAGCACTTTTCTCCATGGGAGTAATGTCTCAATACTGTCTACGCTTTTATCGATTCCTGGGAGACCAGTAGTAGTTTTCGAAACACAATTGGAAGCATTCTGTAATCTCTGGACGTTCAGAGTGTTGATGAAACACAGAAATTGCATCGGTATTGAATACAACACGCACCACGAGCACTTTTCTCCATGGGAGTAATGTCTCAAACTGTCTACGCTTTTATCGATTCCTGGGAGACCAGTAGTAGTTTTCGAAACACAATTGGAAGCATTCTGTAATCTGTGGACGTTCAGAGTGTTGATGAAACACAGAAATTGCATCGGTATTGAATACAACACGCACCACGAGCACTTTTCTCCATGGGAGTAATGTCTCAAACTGTCTACGCTTTTATCGATTCCTGGGAGACCAGTAGTAGTTTTCGAAACACAATTGGAGGCATTCTGTAATCTGTAGACGTTCAGAGTGTTGATGAAAAACAGAAATTGCATCGGTATTGAATACAACACGCACCACGAGCACTTTTCTCCATGGGAGTAATGTCTCAAACTGTCTACGCTTTTATCGATTCCTGGGAGACCAGTAGTAGTTTTCGAAACACAATTGGAAGCATTCTGTAATCTGTGGACGTTCAGAGTGTTGATGAAACACAGAAATTGCATCGGTATTGAATACAACACGCACCACGAGCACTTTTCTCCATGGGAGTAATGTCTCAAACTGTCTACGCTTTTATCGATTCCTGGGAGACCAGTAGTAGTTTTCGAAACACAATTGGAAGCATTCTGTTATCTGTTTACGTTCAGAGTGTTGATGAAACACAGAAATTGCATCGGTATTGAATACAACACGCACCACGAGCACTTTTCTCCATGGGAGTAATGTCTCAAACTGTCTACGCTTTTATCGATGCCTGGGAGACTAGTAGTAGTTTTCGAAACACAATTGGAAGCATTCTGTAATCTGTGGACGTTCAGAGTGTTGATGAAACACAGAAATTGCATCGGTATTGAATATAACACGCACCACGAGCACTTTTCTCCATGGGAGTAATGTCTCAAACTGTCTACGCTTTTATCGATTCCTGGGAGACCAGTAGTAGTTTTCGAAACACAATTGGAAGCATTCTGTAATCTCTGGACGTTCAGAGTGTTGATGAAACACAGAAATTGCATCGGTATTGAATACAACACGCACCACGAGCACTTTTCTCCATGGGATTAATGTCTCAAACTGTCTACGCTTTTGTCGATTCCTGGGAGACCAGTAGTAGTTTTCGAAACACAATTGGAAGCATTCTGTAATCTGTGGACGTTCAGAGTGTTGATGAAACACAGAAATTGCATCGGTATTGAATACAACACGCACCACGAGCACTTTTCTCCATGGGAGTAATGTCTCAAACTGTCTACGCTTTTATCGATTCCTGGGAGACCAGTAGTAGTTTTCGAAACACAATTGGAAGCATTCTGTAATCTGTGGTCGTTCAGAGTGTTGATGAAACACAGAAATTGCATCGGTATTGAATACAACACGCACCACGAGCACTTTTCTCCATGGGAGTAATGTCTCAAACTGTCTACGCTTTTATCGATTCCTGGGAGACCAGTAGTAGTTTTCGAAACACAATTTTAAGCATTCTGTAATCAGTGGACGTTCAGAATGTTGATGAAACACAGAAATTGCATCGGTATTGAATACAACACGCAACACGAGCACTTTTCTCCATGGGAGTAATGTCTCAAACTGTCTACGCTTTTATCGATTCCTGGGAGACCAGTAGTACTTTTCGAAACACAATTGGAAGCATTCTGTAATCTGTGGACGTTCAGAGTGTTGATGAAACACAGAAATTGCATCGGTATTGAATACAACACGCACCACGAGCACTTTTCTCCATGGGAGTAATGTCTCAAACTGTCTACGATTTTATCGATTCCTGGGAGACCAGTAGTAGTTTTCGAAATACATTTGGAGGCATTCTGTAATCTGTGGACGTTCAGAGTGTTGATGAAACACAGAAATTGCATCGGTATTGAATACAACACGCACCACGAGCACTTTTCTCCATGGGAGTAATGTCTCAAACTGTCTACGCTTTTATCGATTCCTGGGAGACCAGTAGTAGTTTTCGAAATACATTTGGAGGCATTCTGTAATCTGTGGACGTTCAGAGTGTTGATGAAACACAGAAATTGCATCGGTATTGAATACAACACGCACCACGAGCACTTTTCTCCATGGGAGTAATGTCTCAAACTGTCTACGCTTTTATCGATTCCTGGGAGACCAGTAGTAGTTTTCGAAACACAATTGGAAGCATTCTGTAATCTGTGGACGTTCAGAGTGTTGATGAAACACAGAAATTGCATCGGTATTGAATACAACACGCACCACGAGCACTTTTCTCCATGGGAGTAATGTCTCAAACTGTCTACGCTTTTATCGATTCCTGGGAGACCAGTAGTAGTTTTCGAAACACAATTGGAAGCATTCTGTAATCTGTGGACGTTCAGAGTGTTGATGAAACACAGAAATTGCATCGGTATTGAATACAACACGCACCACGAGCACTTTTCTCCATGGGAGTAATGTCTCAAACTGTCTACGCTTTTATCGATTCCTGGGAGACCAGTAGTAGTTTTCGAAACACAATTGGAAGCATTCTGTAATCTGTGGACGTTCAGAGTGTTGATGAAACACAGAAATTGCATCGGTATTGAATACAACACGCAACACGAGCACTTTTCTCCATGGGAGTAATGTCTCAAACTGTCTACGCTTTTATCGATTCCTGGGAGACCAGTAGTACATTTCGAAACACAATTGGAAGCATTCTGTAATCTGTGGACGTTCAGAGTGTTGATGAAACACAGAAATTGCATCGGTATTGAATACAACACGCACCACGAGCACTTTTCTCCATGGGAGTAATGTCTCAAACTGTCTACGCTTTTATCGATTCCTGGGAGACCAGTAGTAGTTTTCGAAACACAATTGGAAGCATTCTGTAATCTGTGGACGTTCAGAGTGTTGATGAAACACAGAAATTGCATCGGTATTGAATACAACACGCACCACGAGCACTTTTCTCCATGGGAGTAATGTCTCAAACTGTCTACGCTTTTATCGATTCCTGGGAGACCAGTAGTAGTTTTCGAAACACAATTGGAAGCATTCTGTAATCTGTGGACGTTCAGAGTGTTGATGAAACACAGAAATTGCATCGGTATTGAATACAACACGCACCACGAGCACTTTTCTCCATGGGAGTAATGTCTCAAACTGTCTACGCTTTTATCGATTCCTGGGAGACCAGTAGTAGTTTTCGAAACACAATTGGAAGCATTCTGTAATCTGTGGACGTTCAGAGTGTTGATGAAACACAGAAATTGCATCGGTATTGAATACAACACGCACCACGAGCACTTTTCTCCAGGGAGTAATGTCTCAAACTGTCTACGCTTTTATCGATTCCTGGGAGACCAGTAGTAGTTTTCGAAACACAATTGGAAGCATTCTGTAATCTGTGGACGTTCAGAGTGTTGATGAAACACAGAAATTGCATCGGTATTGAATACCACACGCACCACGAGCACTTTTCTCCATGGGATTAATGTCTCAAACTGTCTACGCTTTTATCGATTCCTGGGAGACCAGTAGTAGTTTTCGAAACACTATTGGAAGCATTCTGTAATCTGTGGACGTTCAGAGTGTTGATGAAACACAGAAATTGCATCGGTATTGAATACAACACGCACCACGAGCACTTTTCTCCATGGGAGTAATGTCTCAAACTGTCTACGCTTTTATCGATTCCTGGGAGACCAGTAGTAGTTTTCGAAACACAATTGGAAGCATTCTGTAATCTGTGGACGTTCAGAGTGTTGATGAAACACAGAAATTGCATCGGTATTGAATACAACACGCACCACGAGCACTTTTCTCCATGGGAGTAATGTCTCAAACTGTCTACGCTTTTATCGATTCCTGGGAGACCAGTAGTAGTTTTCGAAACACAATTGGAAGCATTCTGTAATCTGTGGACGTTCAGAGTGTTGATGAAACACAGAAATTGCATCGGTATTGAATACAACACGCACCACGAGCACTTTTCTCCATGGGAGTAATGTCTCAAACTGTCTACGCTTTTATCGATTCCTGGGAGACCAGTAGTAGTTTTCGAAACACAATTGGAAGCATTCTGTAATCTGTGGACGTTCAGAGTGTTGATGAAACACAGAAATTGCATCGGTATTGAATACAACACGCACCATGAGCACTTTTCTCCATGGGAAAAATGTCTCAAACTGTCTACGATTTTATCGATTCCTGGGAGACCAGTAGTAGTTTTCGAAATACATTTGGAGGCATTCTGTAATCTGTGGACGTTCAGAGTGTTGATGAAACACAGAAATTGCATCGGTATTGAATACAACACGCACCACGAGCACTTTTCTCCATGGGAGTAATGTCTCAAACTGTCTACGCTTTTAACGATTGCTGGGAGACCAGTAGTAGTTTTCGAAATACATTTGGAGGCATTCTGTAATCTGTGGACGTTCAGAGTGTTGATGAAACACAGAAATTGCATCGGTATTGAATACAACACGCACCACGAGCACTTTTCTCCATGGGAGTAATGTCTCAAACTGTCTACGCTTTTATCGATTCCTGGGAGACCAGTAGTAGTTTTCGAAACACAATTGGAAGCATTCTGTAATCTGTGGACGTTCAGAGTGTTGATGAAACACAGAAATTGCATCGGTATTGAATACAACACGCACCACGAGCACTTTTCTCCATGGGAGTAATGTCTCAAACTGTCTACGCTTTTATCGATTCCTGGGAGACCAGTAGTAGTTTTCGAAACACAATTGGAAGCATTCTGTAATCTGTGGACGTTCAGAGTGTTGATGAAACACAGAAATTGCATCGGTATTGAATACAACACGCACCACGAGCACTTTTCTCCATGGGAGTAATGTCTCAAACTGTCTACGCTTTTATCGATTCCTGGGAGACCAGTAGTAGTTTTCGAAACACAATTGGAAGCATTCTGTAATCTGTGGACGTTCAGAGTGTTGATGAAACACAGAAATTGCATCGGTATTGAATACAACACGCACCACGAGCACTTTTCTCCATGGGATTAATGTCTCAAACTGTCTACGCTTTTATCGATTCCTGGGAGACCAGTAGTAGTTTTCGAAACACAATTGGAAGCATTCTGTAACCTGTGGACGTTCAGAGTGTTGATGAAACACAGAAATTGCATCGGTATTGAATACAACACGCACCATGAGCACTTTTCTCCATGGGAGTAATGTCTCAAACTGTCTACGATTTTATCGATTCCTGGGAGACCAGTAGTAGTTTTCGAAATACATTTGGAGGCATTCTGTAATCTGTGGACGTTCAGAGTGTTGATGAAACACAGAAATTGCATCGGTATTGAATACAACACGCACCACGAGCACTTTTCTCCATGGGAGTAATGTCTCAAACTGTCTACGCTTTTATCGATTGCTGGGAGACCAGTAGTAGTTTTCGAAATACATTTGGAGGCATTCTGTAATCTGTGGACGTTCAGAGTGTTGATGAAACACAGAAATTGCATCGGTATTGAATACAACACGCACCACGAGCACTTTTCTCCATGGGAGAAATGTCTCAAACTGTCTACGCTTTTATCGATTCCTGGGAGACCAGTAGTAGTTTTCGAAACACAATTGGAAGCATTCTGTAATCTGTGGACGTTCAGAGTGTTGATGAAACACAGAAATTGCATCGGTATTGAATACAACACGCACCACGAGCACTTTTCTCCATGGGAGTAATGTCTCAAACTGTCTACGCTTTTATCGATTCCTGGGAGACCAGTAGTAGTTTTCGAAACACAATTGGAAGCATTCTGTAATCTGTGGACGTTCAGAGTGTTGATGAAACACAGAAATTGCATCGGTATTGAATACAACACGCACCACGAGCACTTTTCTCCATGGGAGTAATGTCTCAAACTGTCTACGCTTTTATCGACTCCTGGGAGACCAGTAGTAGTTTTCGAAACACAATTGGAAGCATTCTGTAATCTGTGGACGTTCAGAGTGTTGATGAAACACAGAAATTGCATCGGTATTGAATACAACACGCACCACGAGCACTTTTCTCCATGGGATTAATGTCTCAAACTGTCTACGCTTTTATCGATTCCTGGGAGACCAGTAGTAGTTTTCGAAACACAATTGGAAGCATTCTGTAATCTGTGGACGTTCAGAGTGTTGATGAAACACAGAAATTGCATCGGTATTGAATACAACACGCACCACGAGCACTTTTCTCCATGGGAGTAATGTCTCAAACTGTCTACGCTTTTATCGATTCCTGGGAGACCAGTAGTAGTTTTCGAAAGACAATTGGAAGCATTCTGTAATCTGTGGACGTTCAGAGTGTTGATGAAACACAGAAATTGCATCGGTATTGAATACAACACGCACCACGAGCACTTTTCTCCATGGGAGTAATGTCTCAAACTGTCTACGCTTTATCGATTCCTGGGAGACCAGTAGTAGTTTTCGAAACACAATTGGAAGCATTCTGTAATCTGTGGACGTTCAGAGTGTTGATGAAACACAGAAATTGCATCGGTATTGAATACAACACGCACCACGAGCACTTTTCTCCATGGGAGTAATGTCTCAAACTGTCTACGCTTTTATCGATTCCTGGGAGACCAGTAGTAGTTTTCGAAACACAATTGGAAGCATTCTGTAATCTGTGGACGTTCAGAGTGTTGATGAAACACAGAAATTGCATCGGTATTGAATGCAACACGCACCACGAGCACTTTTCTCCATGGGAGTAATGTCTCAAACTGTCTACGATTTTATCGATTCCTGGGAGACCAGTAGTAGTTTTCGAAATACATTTGGAGGCATTCTGTAATCTGTGGACGTTCAGAGTGTTGATGAAACACAGAAATTGCATCGGTATTGAATACAACACGCACCACGAGCACTTTTCTCCATGGGAGTAATGTCTCAAACTGTCTACGCTTTTATCGATTCCTGGGAGACCAGTAGTAGTTTTCGAAATACATTTGGAGGCATTCTGTAATCTGTGGACGTTCAGAGTGTTGATGAAACACAGAAATTGCATCGGTATTGAATACAACACGCACCACGAGCACTTTTCTCCATGGGAGTAATGTCTCAAACTGTCTACGCTTTTATCGATTCCTGGGAGACCAGTAGTAGTTTTCGAAATACATTTGGAGGCATTCTGTAATCTGTGGACGTTCAAAGTGTTGATGAAACACAGAAATTGCATCGGTATTGAATACAACACGCACCACGAGCACTTTTCTCCATGGGAGTAATGTCTCAAACAGTCTACGCTTTTATCGATTCCTGGGAGACCAGTAGTAGTTTTCGAAATACATTTGGAGGCATTCTGTAATCTGTGGACGTTCAGAGTGTTGATGAAACACAGAAATTGCATCGGTATTGAATACAACACGCACCACGAGCACTTTTCTCCATGGGAGTAATGTCTCAAACTGTCTACGCTTTTATCGATTCCTGGGAGACCAGTAGTAGTTTTCGAAACACAATTGGAAGCATTCTGTAATCTGTGGACGTTCAGAGTGTTGATGAAACACAGATATTGCATCGGTATTGAATACAACACGCACCACGAGCACTTTTCTCCATGGGAGTAATGTCTCAAACTGTCTACGCTTTTATCGATTCCTGGGAGACCAGTAGTAGTTTTCGAAATACATTTGGAGGCATTCTGTAATCTGTGGACGTTCAGAGTGTTGATGAAACACAGAAATTGCATCGGTATTGAATACAACACGCACCACGAGCACTTTTCTCCATGGGAGTAATGGCTCAAACTGTCTACGTTTTTATCGATTCCTGGGAGACCAGTAGTAGTTTTCGAAACACAATTGGAAGCATTCTGTAATCTGTGGACGTTCAGAGTGTTGATGAAACACAGAAATTGCATCGGTATTGAATACAACACGCACCACGAGCACTTTTCTCCATGGGAGTAATGTCTCAAACTGTCTACGCTTTTATTGATTCCTGGGAGACCAGTAGTAGTTTTCGAAATACATTTGGAGGCATTCTGTAATCTGTGGACGTTCAGAGTGTTGATGAAACACAGAAATTGCATCGGTATTGAATACAACACGCACCACGAGCACTTTTCTCCATGGGAGTAATGTCTCAAACTGTCTACGCTTTTATCGATTCCTGGGAGACCAATAGTAGTTTTCGAAATACATTTGGAAGCATTCTGTAATCTGTGGACGTTCAGAGTGTTGATGAAACACAGAATTTGCATCGGTATTGAATACAACACGCACCACGAGCACTTTTCTCCATGGGAGTAATGTCTCAAACTGTCTACGCTTTTATCGAATCCTGGGAGACCAGTAGTAGTTTTCGAAACACAATTGGAAGCATTCTGTAATCTGTGGACGTTCAGAGTGTTGATGAAACACAGAAATTGCATCGGTATTGAATACAACACGCACCACGAGCACTTTTCTCCATGGGAGTAATGTCTCAAACTGTCTACGTTTTTATCGATTCCTGGGAGACCAGTAGTAGTTTTCGAAATACATTTGGAGGCATTCTGTAATCTGTGGACGTTTAGAGTGTTGATGAAACACAGAAATTGCATCGGTATTGAATACAACACGCACCACGAGCACTTTTCTCCATGGGAGTAATGTCTCAAACTGTCTACGCTTTTATCGATTCCAGGGAGACCAGTAGTAGTTTTCGAAATACATTTGGGGGCATTCTGTAATCTGTGGACGTTCAGAGTGTTGATGAAACACAGAAATTGCATCGGTATTGAATACAACACGCACCACGAGCACTTTTCTCCATGGGAGTAATGTCTCAAACTGTCTACGCTTTTATCGATTGCTGGGAGACCAGTAGTAGTTTTCGAAATACATTTGGAGGCATTCTGTAATCTGTGGACGTTCAGAGTGTTGATGAAACACAGAAATTGCATCGGTATTGAATACAACACGCACCACGAGCACTTTTCTCCATGGGAGTAATGTCTCAAACTGTCTACTCTTTTATCGATTCCTGGGAGACCAGTAGTAGTTTTCGAAATACATTTGGAGGCATTCTGTAATCTGTGGACGTTCAGAGTGTTGATGAAACACAGAAATTGCATCGGTATTGAATACAACACGCACCACGAGCACTTTTCTCCATGGGAGTAATGTCTCAAACTGTCTACGCTTTTATCGATTCCTGGGAGACCAGTAGTAGTTTTCGAAACACAATTGGAAGCATTCTGTAATCTGTGGACGTTCAGAGTGTTGATGAAACACAGAAATTGCATCGGTATTGAATACAACACGCACCACGAGCACTTTTCTCCATGGGAGTAATGTCTCAAACTGTCTACGCTTTTATCGATTCCTGGGAGACCAGTAGTAGTTTTCGAAACACAATTGGAAGCATTCTGTAATCTGTGGACGTTCAGAGTGTTGATGAAACACAGAAATTGCATCGGTATTGAATACAACACGCACCACGAGCACTTTTCTCCATGGGAGTAATGTCTCAAACTGTCTACGCTTTTATCGATTCCTGGGAGACCAGTAGTAGTTTTCGAAACACAATTGGAAGCATTCTGTAATCTGTGGACGTTCAGAGTGTTGATGAAACACAGAAATTGCATCGGTATTGAATACAACACGCACCACGAGCACTTTTCTCCATGGGAGTAATGTCTCAAACTGTCTACGCTTTTATCGATTCCTGGGAGACCAGTAGTAGTTTTCGAAACACAATTGGATGCATTCTGTAATCTGTGGACGTTCAGAGTGTTGATGAAACACAGAAATTGCATCGGTATTGAATACAACACGCACCACGAGCACTTTTCTCCATGGGAGTAATGTCTCAAACTGTCTACGCTTTTATCGATTCCTGGGAGACCAGTAGTACTTTTCGAAACACAATTGGAAGCATTCTGTAATCTGTGGACGTTCAGAGTGTTGATGAAACACAGAAATTGCATCGGTATTGAATACAACACGCACCACGAGCACTTTTCTCCATGGGAGTAATGTCTCAAACTGTCTACGATTTTATCGATTCCTGGGAGACCAGTAGTAGTTTTCGAAATACATTTGGAGGCATTCTGTAATCTGTGGACGTTCAGAGTGTTGATGAAACACAGAAATTGCATCGGTATTGAATACAACACGCACCACGAGCACTTTTCTCCATGGGAGTAATGTCTCAAACTGTCTACGCTTTTATCGATTGCTGGGAGACCAGTAGTAGTTTTCGAAATACATTTGGAGGCATTCTGTAATCTGTGGACGTTCAGAGTGTTGATGAAACACAGAAATTGCATCGGTATTGAATACAACACGCACCACGAGCACTTTTCTCCATGGGAGTAATGTCTCAAACTGTCTACGCTTTTATCGATTCCTGGGAGACCAGTAGTAGTTTTCGAAACACAATTGGAAGCATTCTGTAATCTGTGGACGTTTAGAGTGTTGATGAAACACAGAAATTGCATCGGTATTGAATACAACACGCACCACGAGCACTTTTCTCCATGGGAGTAATGTCTCAAACTGTCTACGCTTTTATCGATTCCTGGGATACCAGTAGTAGTTTTCGAAACACAATTGGAAGCATTCTGTAATCTGTGGACGTTCAGAGTGTTGATGAAACACAGAAATTGCATCGGTATTGAATACAACACGCACCACGAGCACTTTTCTCCATGGGAGTAATGTCTCAAACTGTCTACGCTTTTATCGATTCCTGGGAGACCAGTAGTAGTTTTCGAAACACAATTGGAAGCATTCTGTAATCTGTGGACGTTCAGAGTGTTGATGAAACACAGAAATTGCATCGGTATTGAATACAACACGCACCACGAGCACTTTTCTCCATGGGAGTAATGTCTCAAACTGTCTACGCTTTTATCGATTCCTGGGAGACCAGTAGTAGTTTTCGAAACACAATTGGAAGCATTCTGTAATCTGTGGACGTTCAGAGTGTTGATGAAACACAGAAATTGCATCGGTATTGAATACAACACGCACCACGAGCACTTTTCTCCATGGGAGTAATGTCTCAAACTGTCTACGCTTTTATCGATTCCTGGGAGACCAGTAGTAGTTTTCGAAACACAATTGGAAGCATTCTGTAATCTGTGGACGTTCAGAGTGTTGATGAAACACAGAAATTGCATCGGTATTGAATACAACACGCACCACGAGCACTTTTCTCCAGGGAGTAATGTCTCAAACTGTCTACGCTTTTATCGATTCCTGGGAGACCAGTAGTAGTTTTCGAAACACAATTGGAAGCATTCTGTAATCTGTGGACGTTCAGAGTGTTGATGAAACACAGAAATTGCATCGGTATTGAATACAACACGCACCACGAGCACTTTTCTCCATGGGATTAATGTCTCAAACTGTCTACGCTTTTATCGATTCCTGGGAGACCAGTAGTAGTTTTCGAAACACTATTGGAAGCATTCTGTAATCTGTGGACGTTCAGAGTGTTGATGAAACACAGAAATTGCATCGGTATTGAAAACAACACGCACCACGAGCACTTTTCTCCATGGGAGTAATGTCTCAAACTGTCTACGCTTTTATCGATTCCTGGGAGACCAGTAGTAGTTTTCGAAACACAATTGGAAGCATTCTGTAATCTGTGGACGTTCAGAGTGTTGATGAAACACAGAAATTGCATCGGTATTGAATACAACACGCACCACGAGCACTTTTCTCCATGGGAGTAATGTCTCAAACTGTCTACGCTTTTATCGATTCCTGGGAGACCAGTAGTAGTTTTCGAAACACAATTGGAAGCATTCTGTAATCTGTGGACGTTCAGAGTGTTGATGAAACACAGAAATTGCATCGGTATTGAATACAACACGCACCACGAGCACTTTTCTCCATGGGAGTAATGTCTCAAACTGTCTACGCTTTTATCGATTCCTGGGAGACCAGTAGTAGTTTTCGAAACACAATTGGAAGCATTCTGTAATCTGTGGACGTTCAGAGTGTTGATGAAACACAGATATTGCATCGGTATTGAATACAACACGCACCACGAGCACTTTTCTCCATGGGAGTAATGTCTCAAACTGTCTACGCTTTTATCGATTCCTGGGAGACCAGTAGTAGTTTTCGAAATACATTTGGAGGCATTCTGTAATCTGTGGACGTTCAGAGTGTTGATGAAACACAGAAATTGCATCGGTATTGAATACAACACGCACCACGAGCACTTTTCTCCATGGGAGTAATGTCTCAAACTGTCTACGCTTTTATCGATTCCTGGGAGACCAGTAGTAGTTTTCGAAACACAATTGGAAGCATTCTGTAATCTGTGGTCGTTCAGAGTGTTGATGAAACACAGAAATTGCATCGGTATTGAATACAACACGCACCACGAGCACTTTTCTCCATGGGAGTAATGTCTCAAACTGTCTACGCTTTTATCGATTCCTGGGAGACCAGTAGTAGTTTTCGAAATACATTTGGAGGCATTCTGTAATCTGTGGACGTTCAAAATGTTGATGAAACACAGAAATTGCATCGGTATTGAATACAACACGCACCACGAGCACTTTTCTCCATGGGAGTAATGTCTCAAACAGTCTACGCTTTTATCGATTCCTGGGAGACCAGTAGTAGTTTTCGAAATACATTTGGAGGCATTCTGTAATCTGTGGACGTTCAGAGTGTTGATGAAACACAGAAATTGCATCGGTATTGAATACAACACGCACCACGAGCACTTTTCTCCATGGGAGTAATGTCTCAAACTGTCTACGCTTTTATCGATTCCTGGGAGACCAGTAGTAGTTTTCGAAACACAATTGGAAGCATTCTGTAATCTGTGGACGTTCAGAGTGTTGATGAAACACAGATATTGCATCGGTATTGAATACAACACGCACCACGAGCACTTTTCTCCATGGGAGTAATGTCTCAAACTGTCTACGCTTTTATCGATTCCTGGGAGACCAGTAGTAGTTTTCGAAATACATTTGGAGGCATTCTGTAATCTGTGGACGTTCAGAGTGTTGATGAAACACAGAAATTGCATCGGTATTGAATACAACACGCACCACGAGCACTTTTCTCCATGGGAGTAATGGCTCAAACTGTCTACGTTTTTATCGATTCCTGGGAGACCAGTAGTAGTTTTCGAAACACAATTGGAAGCATTCTGTAATCTGTGGACGTTCAGAGTGTTGATGAAACACAGAAATTGCATCGGTATTGAATACAACACGCACCACGAGCACTTTTCTCCATGGGAGTAATGTCTCAAACTGTCTACGTTTTTATCGATTCCTGGGAGACCAGTAGTAGTTTTCGAAATACATTTGGAGGCATTCTGTAATCTGTGGACGTTCAGAGTGTTGATGAAACACAGAAATTGCATCGGTATTGAATACAACACGCACCACGAGCACTTTTCTCCATGGGAGTAATTTCTCAAACTGTCTACGCTTTTATCGATTCCTGGGAGACCAATAGTAGTTTTCGAAATACATTTGGAAGCATTCTGTAATCTGTGGACGTTCAGAGTGTTGATGAAACACAGAATTTGCATCGGTATTGAATACAACACGCACCACGAGCACTTTTCTCCATGGGAGTAATGTCTCAAACTGTCTACGCTTTTATCGAATCCTGGGAGACCAGTAGTAGTTTTCGAAACACAATTGGAAGCATTCTGTAATCTGTGGACGTTCAGAGTGTTGATGAAACACAGAAATTGCATCGGTATTGAATACAACACGCACCACGAGCACTTTTCTCCATGGGAGTAATGTCTCAAACTGTCTACGCTTTTATCGATTCCTGGGAGACCAGTAGTAGTTTTCGAAATACATTTGGAGGCATTCTGTAATCTGTGGACGTTTAGAGTGTTGATGAAACACAGAAATTGCATCGGTATTGAATACAACACGCACCACGAGCACTTTTCTCCATGGGAGTAATGTCTCAAACTGTCTACGCTTTTATCGATTCCAGGGAGACCAGTAGTAGTTTTCGAAATACATTTGGGGGCATTCTGTAATCTGTGGACGTTCAGAGTGTTGATGAAACACAGAAATTGCATCGGTATTGAATACAACACGCACCACGAGCACTTTTCTCCATGGGAGTAATGTCTCAAACTGTCTACGCTTTTATCGATTCCTGGGAGACCAGTAGTAGTTTTCGAAATACATTTGGAGGCATTCTGTAATCTGTGGACGTTCAGAGTGTTGATGAAACACAGAAATTGCATCGGTATTGAATACAACACGCACCACGAGCACTTTTCTCCATGGGAGTAATGTCTCAAACTGTCTACTCTTTTATCGATTCCTGGGAGACCAGTAGTAGTTTTCGAAATACATTTGGAGGCATTCTGTAATCTGTGGACGTTCAGAGTGTTGATGAAACACAGAAATTGCATCGGTATTGAATACAACACGCACCACGAGCACTTTTCTCCATGGGAGTAATGTCTCAAACTGTCTACGCTTTTATCGATTCCTGGGAGACCAGTAGTAGTTTTCGAAACACAATTGGAAGCATTCTGTAATCTGTGGACGTTCAGAGTGTTGATGAAACACAGAAATTGCATCGGTATTGAATACAACACGCACCACGAGCACTTTTCTCCATGGGAGTAATGTCTCAAACTGTCTACGCTTTTATCGATTCCTGGGAGACCAGTAGTAGTTTTCGAAACACAATTGGAAGCATTCTGTAATCTGTGGACGTTCAGAGTGTTGATGAAACACAGAAATTGCATCGGTATTGAATACAACACGCACCACGAGCACTTTTCTCCATGGGAGTAATGTCTCAAACTGTCTACGCTTTTATCGATTCCTGGGAGACCAGTAGTAGTTTTCGAAACACAATTGGAAGCATTCTGTAATCTGTGGACGTTCAGAGTGTTGATGAAACACAGAAATTGCATCGGTATTGAATACAACACGCACCACGAGCACTTTTCTCCATGGGAGTAATGTCTCAAACTGTCTACGCTTTTATCGATTCCTGGGAGACCAGTAGTAGTTTTCGAAACACAATTGGATGCATTCTGTAATCTGTGGACGTTCAGAGTGTTGATGAAACACAGAAATTGCATCGGTATTGAATACAACACGCACCACGAGCACTTTTCTCCATGGGAGTAATGTCTCAAACTGTCTACGCTTTTATCGATTCCTGGGAGACCAGTAGTAGTTTTCGAAACACAATTGGAAGCATTCTGTAATCTGTGGACGTTCAGAGTGTTGATGAAACACAGAAATTGCATCGGTATTGAATACAACACGCACCACGAGCACTTTTCTCCATGGGAGTAATGTCTCAAACTGTCTACGCTTTTATCGATTCCTGGGAGACCCGTAGTAGTTTTCGAAACACAATTGGAAGCATTCTGTAATCTGTGGACGTTCAGAGTGTTGATGAAACACAGAAATTGCATCGGTATTGAATACAACACGCACCACGAGCACTTTTCTCCATGGGAGTAATGTCTCAAATTGTCTACGCTTTTATCGATTCCTGGGAGACCAGTAGTAGTTTTCGAAACACAATTGGAAGCATTCTGTAATCTGTGGACGTTCAGAGTGTTGATGAAACACAGAAATTGCATCGGTATTGAATACAACACGCACCACGAGCACTTTTCTCCATGGGAGTAATGTCTAAAACTGTCTACGCTTTTATCGATTCCTGGGAGACCAGTAGTAGTTTTCGAAACACAATTGGAAGCATTCTGTAATCTGTGGACGTTCAGAGTGTTGATGAAACACAGAAATTGCATCGGTATTGAATACAACACGCACCACGAGCACTTTTCTCCATGGGAGTAATGTCTCAAACTGTCTACGCTTTTATCGATTCCTGGGAGACCAGTAGTAGTTTTCGAAACACAATTGGAAGCATTCTGTAATCTGTGGACGTTCAGAGTGTTGATGAAACACAGAAATTGCATCGGTATTGAATACAACACGCACCACGAGCACTTTTCTCCATGGGAGTAATGTCTCAAACTGTCTACGCTTTTATCGATTCCTGGGAGACCCGTAGTAGTTTTCGAAACACAATTGGAAGCATTCTGTAATCTGTATACGTTCAGAGTGTTGATGAAACACAGAAATTGCATCGGTATTGAATACAACACGCACCACGAGCACTTTTCTCCATGGGAGTAATGTCTCAAACTTTCTACGCTTTTGTCGATTCCTGGGAGACCAGTAGTAGTTTTCGAAACACAATTGGAAGCATTCTGTAATCTGTGGACGTTCAGAGTGTTGATGAAACACAGAAATTGCATCGGTATTGAATACAACACGCACCACGCGCACTTTTCTCCATGGGAGTAATGTCTCAAACTGTCTACGCTTTTATCGATTCCTGGGAGACCAGTAGTAGTTTTCGAAACACAATTGGAAGCATTCTGTAATCTGTGGACGTTCAGAGTGTTGATGAAACACAGAAATTGCATCGGTATTGAATACAACACGCACCACGAGCACTTTTCTCCATGGGATTAATGTCTCAAACTGTCTACGCTTTTATCGATTCCTGGGGGACCAGTAGTAGTTTTCGAAACACAATTGGAAGCATTCTGTAATCTGTGGACGTTCAGAGTGTTGATGAAACACAGAAATTGCATCGGTATTGAATACAACACGCACCACGAGCACTTTTCTCCATGGGAGTAATGTCTCAAACTGTCTACGCTTTTATCGATTCCTGGGAGACCAATAGTAGTTTTCGAAACACAATTGGAAGCATTCTGTAATCTGTGGACGTTCAGAGTGTTGATGAAACACAGAAATTGCATCGGTATTGAATACAACACGCACCACGAGCACTTTTCTCCATGGGAGTAATGTCTCAAACTGTCTACGCTTTTATCGATTCCTGGGAGACCCGTAGTAGTTTTCGAAACACAATTGGAAGCATTCTGTAATCTGTGGACGTTCAGAGTGTTGATGAAACACAGAAATTGCATCGGTATTGAATACAACACGCACCACGAGCACTTTTCTCCATGGGAGTAATGTCTCAAACTTTCTACGCTTTTGTCGATTCCTGGGAGACCAGTAGTAGTTTTCGAAACACAATTGGAAGCATTCTGTAATCTGTGGACGTTCAGAGTGTTGATGAAACACAGAA
Source organism: Schistocerca gregaria (assembly GCF_023897955.1). Classification (NCBI taxonomy): domain Eukaryota; kingdom Metazoa; phylum Arthropoda; class Insecta; order Orthoptera; family Acrididae; genus Schistocerca; species Schistocerca gregaria. The sequence continues at coordinate 7,815,045 of NW_026061730.1, forward strand.
ATTGCATCGGTATTGAATACAACACGCACCACGCGCACTTTTCTCCATGGGAGTAATGTCTCAAACTGTCTACGCTTTTATCGATTCCTGGGAGACCAGTAGTAGTTTTCGAAACACAATTGGAAGCATTCTGTAATCTGTGGACGTTCAGAGTGTTGATGAAACACAGAAATTGCATCGGTATTGAATACAACACGCACCACGAGCACTTTTCTCCATGGGATTAATGTCTCAAACTGTCTACGCTTTTATCGATTCCTGGGGGACCAGTAGTAGTTTTCGAAACACAATTGGAAGCATTCTGTAATCTGTGGACGTTCAGAGTGTTGATGAAACACAGAAATTGCATCGGTATTGAATACAACACGCACCACGAGCACTTTTCTCCATGGGAGTAATGTCTCAAACTGTCTACGCTTTTATCGATTCCTGGGAGACCAATAGTAGTTTTCGAAACACAATTGGAAGCATTCTGTAATCTGTGGACGTTCAGAGTGTTGATGAAACACAGAAATTGCATCGGTATTGAATACAACACGCACCACGAGCACTTTTCTCCATGGGAGTAATGTCTCAAACTGTCTACGCTTTTATCGATTCCTGGGGGACCAGTAGTAGTTTTCGAAACACAATTGGAAGCATTCTGTAATCTGTGGACGTTCAGAGTGTTGATGAAACACAGAAATTGCATCGGTATTGAATACAACACGCACCACGAGCACTTTTCTCCATGGGAGTAATGTCTCAAACTGTCTACGCTTTTATCGATTCCTGGGAGACCCGTAGTAGTTTTCGAAACACAATTGGAAGCATTCTGTAATCTGTGGACGTTCAGAGTGTTGATGAAACACAGAAATTGCATCGGTATTGAATACAACACGCACCACGAGCACTTTTCTCCATGGGAGTAATGTCTCAAACTGTCTACGCTTTTATCGATTCCTGGGAGACCAGTAGTAGTTTTCGAAACACAATTGGAAGCATTCTGTAATCTGTGGACGTTCAGAGTGTTGATGAAACACAGAAATTGCATCGGTATTGAATACAACACGCACCACGAGCACTTTTCTCCATGGGAGTAATGTCTAAAACTGTCTACGCTTTTATCGATTCCTGGGAGACCAGTAGTAGTTTTCGAAACACAATTGGAAGCATTCTGTAATCTGTGGACGTTCAGAGTGTTGATGAAACACAGAAATTGCATCGGTATTGAATACAACACGCACCACGAGCACTTTTCTCCATGGGAGTAATGTCTCAAACTTTCTACGCTTTTATCGATTCCTGGGAGACCAGTAGTAGTTTTCGAAACACAATTGGAAGCATTCTGTAATCTGTGGACGTTCAGAGTGTTGATGAAACACAGAAATTGCATCGGTATTGAATACAACACGCACCACGCGCACTTTTCTCCATGGGAGTAATGTCTCAAACTGTCTACGCTTTTATCGATTCCTGGGAGACCAGTAGTAGTTTTCGAAACACAATTGGAAGCATTCTGTAATCTGTGGACGTTCAGAGTGTTGATGAAACACAGAAATTGCATCGGTATTGAATACAACACGCACCACGAGCACTTTTCTCCATGGGATTAATGTCTCAAACTGTCTACGCTTTTATCGATTCCTGGGGGACCAGTAGTAGTTTTCGAAACACAATTGGAAGCATTCTGTAATCTGTGGACGTTCAGAGTGTTGATGAAACACAGAAATTGCATCGGTATTGAATACAACACGCACCACGAGCACTTTTCTCGATGGGAGTAATGTCTCAAACTGTCTACGCTTTTATCGATTCCTGGGAGACCAGTAGTAGTTTTCGAAACACAATTGGAAGCATTCTGTAATCTGTGGACGTTCAGAGTGTTGATGAAACACAGAAATTGCATCGGTATTGAATACAACACGCACCACGAGCACTTTTCTCCATGGGAGTAATGTCTCAAACTGTCTACGCTTTTATCGATTCCTGGGAGACCCGTAGTAGTTTTCGAAACACAATTGGAAGCATTCTGTAATCTGTGGACGTTCAGAGTGTTGATGAAACACAGAAATTGCATCGGTATTGAATACAACACGCACCACGAGCACTTTTCTCCATGGGAGTAATGTCTCAAACTGTCTACGCTTTTATCGATTCCTGGGAGACCAGTAGTAGTTTTCGAAACACAATTGGAAGCATTCTGTAATCTGTGGACGTTCAGAGTGTTGATGAAACACAGAAATTGCATCGGTATTGAATACAACACGCACCACGAGCACTTTTCTCCATGGGAGTAATGTCTAAAACTGTCTACGCTTTTATCGATTCCTGGGAGACCAGTAGTAGTTTTCGAAACACAATTGGAAGCATTCTGTAATCTGTGGACGTTCAGAGTGTTGATGAAACACAGAAATTGCATCGGTATTGAATACAACACGCACCACGAGCACTTTTCTCCATGGGAGTAATGTCTCAAACTGTCTACGCTTTTATCGATTCCTGGGAGACCAGTAGTAGTTTTCGAAACACAATTGGAAGCATTCTGTAATCTGTGGACGTTCAGAGTGTTGATGAAACACAGAAATTGCATCGGTATTGAATACAACACGCACCACGAGCACTTTTCTCCATGGGAGTAATGTCTCAAACTGTCTACGCTTTTATCGATTCCTGGGAGACCAGTAGTAGTTTACGAAATACATTTGGAGGCATTCTGTAATCTGTGGACGTTCAGAGTGTTGATGAAACACAGAAATTGCATCGGTATTGAATACAACACGCACCACGAGCACTTTTCTCCATGGGAGTAATGTCTCAAACTGTCTACGCTTTTATCGATTCCTGGGAGACCAGTAGTAGTTTTCGAAATACATTTGGAGGCATTCTGTAATCTGTGGACGTTCAGAGTGTTGATGAAACACAGAAATTGCATCGGTATTGAATACAACACGCACCACGAGCACTTTTCTCCATGGGAGTAATGTCTCAAACTGTCTACGCTTTTATCGATTCCTGGGAGACCAGTAGTAGTTTTCGAAACACAATTGGAAGCATTCTGTAATCTGTGGACGTTCAGAGTGTTGATAAAACACAGAAATTGCATCGGTATTGAATACAACACGCACCACGAGCACTTTTCTCCATGGGAGTAATGTCTCAAACTGTCTACGCTTTTATCGATTCCTGGGAGACCAGTAGTAGTTTTCGAAACACAATTGGAAGCATTCTGTAATCTGTGGACGTTCAGAGTGTTGATGAAACACAGAAATTGCATCGGTATTGAATACAACACGCACCACGAGCACTTTTCTCCATGGGAGTAATGTCTCAAACTGTCTACGCTTTTATCGATTCCTGGGAGACCAGTAGTAGTTTTCGAAACACAATTGGAAGCATTCTGTAATCTGTGGACGTTCAGAGTGTTGATGAAACACAAAAATTGCATCGGTATTGAATACAACACGCACCACGAGCACTTTTCTCCATGGGAGTAATGTCTCAAACTGTCTACGCTTTTATCGATTCCTGGGAGACCAGTAGTAGTTTTCGAAACACAATTGGAAGCATTCTGTAATCTGTGGACGTTCAGAGTGTTGATGAAACACAGAAATTGCATCGGTATTGAATACAACACGCACCACGAGCACTTTTCTCCATGGGAGTAATGTCTAAAACTGTCTACGCTTTTATCGATTCCTGGGAGACCAGTAGTAGTTTTCGAAACACAATTGGAAGCATTCTGTAATCTGTGGACGTTCAGAGTGTTGATGAAACACAGAAATTGCATCGGTATTGAATACAACACGCACCACGAGCACTTTTCTCCATGGGAGTAATGTCTCAAACTGTCTACGCTTTTATCGATTCCTGGGAGACCAGTAGTAGTTTTCGAAACACAATTGGAAGCATTCTGTAATCTGTGGACGTTCAGAGTGTTGATGAAACACAGAAATTGCATCGGTATTGAATACAACACGCACCACGAGCACTTTTCTCCATGGGAGTAATGTCTCAAACTGTCTACGCTTTTATCGATTCCTGGGAGACCAGTAGTAGTTTACGAAATACATTTGGAGGCATTCTGTAATCTGTGGACGTTCAGAGTGTTGATGAAACACAGAAATTGCATCGGTATTGAATACAACACGCACCACGAGCACTTTTCTCCATGGGAGTAATGTCTCAAACTGTCTACGCTTTTATCGATTCCTGGGAGACCAGTAGTAGTTTTCGAAATACATTTGGAGGCATTCTGTAATCTGTGGACGTTCAGAGTGTTGATGAAACACAGAAATTGCATCGGTATTGAATACAACACGCACCACGAGCACTTTTCTCCATGGGAGTAATGTCTCAAACTGTCTACGCTTTTATCGATTCCTGGGAGACCAGTAGTAGTTTTCGAAACACAATTGGAAGCATTCTGTAATCTGTGGACGTTCAGAGTGTTGATAAAACACAGAAATTGCATCGGTATTGAATACAACACGCACCACGAGCACTTTTCTCCATGGGAGTAATGTCTCAAACTGTCTACGCTTTTATCGATTCCTGGGAGACCAGTAGTAGTTTTCGAAACACAATTGGAAGCATTCTGTAATCTGTGGACGTTCAGAGTGTTGATGAAACACAGAAATTGCATCGGTATTGAATACAACACGCACCACGAGCACTTTTCTCCATGGGAGTAATGTCTCAAACTGTCTACGCTTTTATCGATTCCTGGGAGACCAGTAGTAGTTTTCGAAACACAATTGGAAGCATTCTGTAATCTGTGGACGTTCAGAGTGTTGATGAAACACAAAAATTGCATCGGTATTGAATACAACACGCACCACGAGCACTTTTCTCCATGGGAGTAATGTCTCAAACTGTCTACGCTTTTATCGATTCCTGGGAGACCCATAGTAGTTTTCGAAACACAATTGGAAGCATTCTGTAATCTGTGGACGTTGAGAGTGTTGGTGAAACACATTAATTGCATCGGTATTGAATACAACACGCACCACGAGCACTTTTCTCCATGGGAGTAATGTCTCAAACTGTCTACGCTTTTATCGATTCCTGGGAGACCCGTAGTAGTTTTCGAAACACAATTGGAAGCATTCTGTAATCTGTGGACGTTCAGAGTGTTGATGAAACACAGAAATTGCATCGGTATTGAATACAACACGCACCACGAGCACTTTTCTCCATGGGAGTAATGTCTCAAACTGTCTACGCTTTTATCGATTCCTGGGAGACCAGTAGTAGTTTTCGAAACACAATTGGAAGCATTCTGTAATCTGTGGACGTTCAGAGTGTTGATGAAACACAGAAATTGCATCGGTATTGAATACAACACGCACCACGAGCACTTTTCTCCATGGGAGTAATGTCTCAAACTGTCTACGCTTTTATCGATTCCTGGGAGACCAGTAGTAGTTTTCGAAACACAATTGGAAGCATTCTGTAATCTGTGGACGTTCAGAGTGTTGATGAAACACAGAAATTGCATCGGTATTGAATACAACACGCACCACGAGCACTTTTCTCCATGGGAGTAATGTCTCAAACTGTCTACGCTTTTATCGATTCCTGGGAGACCAGTAGTAGTTTTCGAAACACAATTGGAAGCATTCTGTAATCTGTGGACGTTCAGAGTGTTGATGAAACACAAAAATTGCATCGGTATTGAATACAACACGCACCACGAGCACTTTTCTCCATGGGAGTAATGTCTCAAACTGTCTACGCTTTTATCGATTCCTGGGAGACCCATAGTAGTTTTCGAAACACAATTGGAAGCATTCTGTAATCTGTGGACGTTCAGAGTGTTGATGAAACACAGAAATTGCATCGGTATTGAATACAACACGCACCACGAGCACTTTTCTCCATGGGAGTAATGTCTCAAACTGTCTACGCTTTTATCGATTCCTGGGAGACCCGTAGTAGTTTTCGAAACACAATTGGAAGCATTCTGTAATCTGTGGACGTTCAGAGTGTTGATGAAACACAGAAATTGCATCGGTATTGAATACAACACGCACCACGAGCACTTTTCTCCATGGGAGTAATGTCTCAAACTGTCTACGCTTTTATCGATTCCTGGGAGACCAGTAGTAGTTTTCGAAACACAATTGGAAGCATTCTGTAATCTGTGGACGTTCAGAGTGTTGATGAAACACAGAAATTGCATCGGTATTGAATACAACACGCACCACGAGCACTTTTCTCCATGGGAGTAATGTCTCAAACTGTCTACGCTTTTATCGATTCCTGGGAGACCAGTAGTAGTTTTCGAAACACAATTGGAAGCATTCTGTAATCTGTGGACGTTCAGAGTGTTGATGAAACACAGAAATAGCATCGGTATTGAATACAACACGCACCACGAGCACTTTTCTCCATGTGAGTAATGTCTCAAACTGTCTACGCTTTTATCGATTCCTGGGAGACCAGTAGTAGCTTTCGAAACACAATTGGAAGCATTCCGTAATCTGTGGACGTTCAGAGTGTTGATGAAACACAGAAATTGCATCGGTATTGAATACAACACGCACCACGAGCACTTTTCTCCATGGGAGTAATGTCTAAAACTGTCTACGCTTTTATCGATTCCTGGGAGACCAGTAGTAGTTTTCGAAACACAATTGGAAGCATTCTGTAATCTGTGGACGTTCAGAGTGTTGATGAAACACAGAAATTGCATCGGTATTGAATACAACACGCACCACGAGCACTTTTCTCCATGGGAGTAATGTCTCAAACTGTCTACGCTTTTATCGATTCCTGGGAGACCAGTAGTAGTTTTCGAAACACAATTGGAAGCATTCTGTAATCTGTGGACGTTCAGAGTGTTGATGAAACACAGAAATTGCATCGGTATTGAATACAACACGCACCACGAGCACTTTTCTCCATGGGAGTAATGTCTCAAACTGTCTACGCTTTTATCGATTCCTGGGAGACCAGTAGTAGTTTACGAAATACATTTGGAGGCATTCTGTAATCTGTGGACGTTCAGAGTGTTGATGAAACACAGAAATTGCATCGGTATTGAATACAACACGCACCACGAGCACTTTTCTCCATGGGAGTAATGTCTCAAACTGTCTACGCTTTTATCGATTCCTGGGAGACCAGTAGTAGTTTTCGAAATACATTTGGAGGCATTCTGTAATCTGTGGACGTTCAGAGTGTTGATGAAACACAGAAATTGCATCGGTATTGAATACAACACGCACCACGAGCACTTTTCTCCATGGGAGTAATGTCTCAAACTGTCTACGCTTTTATCGATTCCTGGGAGACCAGTAGTAGTTTTCGAAACACAATTGGAAGCCTTCTGTAATCTGTGGACGTTCAGAGTGTTGATAAAACACAGAAATTGCATCGGTATTGAATACAACACGCACCACGAGCACTTTTCTCCATGGGAGTAATGTCTCAAACTGTCTACGCTTTTATCGATTCCTGGGAGACCAGTAGTAGTTTTCGAAACACAATTGGAAGCATTCTGTAATCTGTGGATGTTCAGAGTGTTGATGAAACACAGAAATTGCATCGGTATTGAATACAACACGCACCACGAGCACTTTTCTCCATGGGAGTAATGTCTCAAACTGTCTACGCTTTTATCGATTCCTGGGAGACCAGTAGTAGTTTTCGAAACACAATTGGAAGCATTCTGTAATCTGTGGACGTTCAGAGTGTTGATGAAACACAGAAATTGCATCGGTATTGAATACAACACGCACCACGAGCACTTTTCTCCATGGGAGTAATGTCTCAAACTGTCTACGCTTTTATCGATTCCTGGGAGACCCATAGTAGTTTTCGAAACACAATTGGAAGCATTCTGTAATCTGTGGACGTTCAGAGTGTTGATGAAACACAGAAATTGCATCGGTATTGAATACAACACGCACCACGAGCACTTTTCTCCATGGGAGTAATGTCTCAAACTGTCTACGCTTTTATCGATTCCTGGGAGACCCGTAGTAGTTTTCGAAACACAATTGGAAGCATTCTGTAATCTGTGGACGTTCAGAGTGTTGATGAAACACAGAAATTGCATCGGTATTGAATACAACACGCACCACGAGCACTTTTCTCCATGGGAGTAATGTCTCAAACTGTCTACGCTTTTATCGATTCCTGGGAGACCAGTAGTAGTTTTCGAAACACAATTGGAAGCATTCTGTAATCTGTGGACGTTCAGAGTGTTGATGAAACACAGAAATTGCATCGGTATTGAATACAACACGCACCACGAGCACTTTTCTCCATGGGAGTAATGTCTCAAACTGTCTACGCTTTTATCGATTCCTGGGAGACCCGTAGTAGTTTTCGAAACACAATTGGAAGCATTCTGTAATCTGTGGACGTTCAGAGTGTTGATGAAACACAGAAATTGCATCGGTATTGAATACAACACGCACCACGAGCACTTTTCTCCATGGGAGTAATGTCTCAAACTGTCTACGCTTTTATCGATTCCTGGGAGACCAGTAGTAGTTTTCGAAACACAATTGGAAGCATTCTGTAATCTGTGGACGTTCAGAGTGTTGATGAAACACAGAAATTGCATCGGTATTGAATACAACACGCACCACGAGCACTTTTCTCCATGGGAGTAATGTCTAAAACTGTCTACGCTTTTATCGATTCCTGGGAGACCAGTAGTAGTTTTCGAAACACAATTGGAAGCATTCTGTAATCTGTGGACGTTCAGAGTGTTGATGAAACACAGAAATTGCATCGGTATTGAATACAACACGCACCACGAGCACTTTTCTCCATGGGAGTAATGTCTCAAACTGTCTACGCTTTTATCGATTCCTGGGAGACCAGTAGTAGTTTTCGAAACACAATTGGAAGCATTCTGTAATCTGTGGACGTTCAGAGTGTTGATGAAACACAGAAATTGCATCGGTATTGAATACAACACGCACCACGAGCACTTTTCTCCATGGGAGTAATGTCTCAAACTGTCTACGCTTTTATCGATTCCTGGGAGACCAGTAGTAGTTTACGAAATACATTTGGAGGCATTCTGTAATCTGTGGACGTTCAGAGTGTTGATGAAACACAGAAATTGCATCGGTATTGAATACAACACGCACCACGAGCACTTTTCTCCATGGGAGTAATGTCTCAAACTGTCTATGCTTTTATCGATTCCTGGGAGACCAGTAGTAGTTTTCGAAATACATTTGGAGGCATTCTGTAATCTGTGGACGTTCAGAGTGTTGATGAAACACAGAAATTGCATCGGTATTGAATACAACACGCACCACGAGCACTTTTCTCCATGGGAGTAATGTCTCAAACTGTCTACGTTTTTATCGATTCCTGGGAGACCAGTAGTAGTTTTCGAAACACAATTGGAAGCATTCTGTAATCTGTGGACGTTCAGAGTGTTGATAAAACACAGAAATTGCATCGGTATTGAATACAACACGCACCACGAGCACTTTTCTCCATGGGAGTAATGTCTCAAACTGTCTACGCTTTTATCGATTCCTGGGAGACCAGTAGTAGTTTTCGAAACACAATTGGAAGCATTCTGTAATCTGTGGACGTTCAGAGTGTTGATGAAACACAGAAATTAAATCGGTATTGAATACAACACGCACCACGAGCACTTTTCTCCATGGGAGTAATGTCTCAAACTGTCTACGCTTTTATCGATTCCTGGGAGACCAGTAGTAGTTTTCGAAACACAATTGGAAGCATTCTGTAATCTGTGGACGTTCAGAGTGTTGATGAAACACAAAAATTGCATCGGTATTGAATACAACACGCACCACGAGCACTTTTCTCCATGGGAGTAATGTCTCAAACTGTCTACGCTTTTATCGATTCCTGGGAGACCCATAGTAGTTTTCGAAACACAATTGGAAGCATTCTGTAATCTGTGGACGTTCAGAGTGTTGATGAAACACAGAAATTGCATCGGTATTGAATACAACACGCACCACGAGCACTTTTCTCCATGGGAGTAATGTCTCAAACTGTCTACGCTTTTATCGATTCCTGGGAGACCCGTAGTAGTTTTCGAAACACAATTGGAAGCATTCTGTAATCTGTGGACGTTCAGAGTGTTGATGAAACACAGAAATTTCATCGGTATTGAATACAACACGCACCACGAGCACTTTTCTCCATGGGAGTAATGTCTCAAACTGTCTACGCTTTTATCGATTCCTGGGAGACCAGTAGTAGTTTTCGAAACACAATTGGAAGCATTCTGTAATCTGTGGACGTTCAGAGTGTTGATGAAACACAGAAATTGCATCGGTATTGAATACAACACGCACCACGAGCACTTTTCTCCATGGGAGTAATGTCTCAAACTGTCTACGCTTTTATCGATTCCTGGGAGACCAGTAGTAGTTTTCGAAACACAATTGGAAGCATTCTGTAATCTGTGGACGTTCAGAGTGTAGATGAAACACAGAAATTGCATCGGTATTGAATACAACACGCACCACGAGCACTTTTCTCCATGGGAGTAATGTCTCAAACTGTCTACGCTTTTATCGATTCCTGGGAGACCAGTAGTAGTTTTCGAAACACAATTGGAAGCATTCTGTAATCTGTGGACGTTCAGAGTGTTGATGAAACACAAAAATTGCATCGGTATTGAATACAACACGCACCACGAGCACTTTTCTCCATGGGAGTAATGTCTCAAACTGTCTACGCTTTTATCGATTCCTGGGAGACCCATAGTAGTTTTCGAAACACAATTGGAAGCATTCTGTAATCTGTGGACGTTCAGAGTGTTGATGAAACACAGAAATTGCATCGGTATTGAATACAACACGCACCACGAGCACTTTTCTCCATGGGAGTAATGTCTCAAACTGTCTACGCTTTTATCGATTCCTGGGAGACCCGTAGTAGTTTTCGAAACACAATTGGAAGCATTCTGTAATCTGTGGACGTTCAGAGTGTTGATGAAACACAGAAATTGCATCGGTATTGAATACAACACGCACCACGAGCACTTTTCTCCATGGGAGTAATGTCTCAAACTGTCTACGCTTTTATCGATTCCTGGGAGACCAGTAGTAGTTTTCGAAACACAATTGGAAGCATTCTGTAATCTGTGGACGTTCAGAGTGTTGATGAAACACAGAAATTGCATCGGTATTGAATACAACACGCACCACGAGCACTTTTCTCCATGGGAGTAATGTCTCAAACTGTCTACGCTTTTATCGATTCCTGGGAGACCAGTAGTAGTTTTCGAAACACAATTGGAAGCATTCTGTAATCTGTGGACGTTCAGAGTGTTGATGAAACACAGAAATTGCATCGGTATTGAATACAACACGCACCACGAGCACTTTTCTCCATGTGAGTAATGTCTCAAACTGTCTACGCTTTTATCGATTCCTGGGAGACCAGTAGTAGTTTTCGAAACACAATTGGAAGCATTCTGTAATCTGTGGACGTTCAGAGTGTTGATGAAACACAGAAATTGCATCGGTATTGAATACAACACGCACCACGAGCACTTTTCTCCATGGGAGTAATGTCTAAAACTGTCTACGCTTTTATCGATTCCTGGGAGACCAGTAGTAGTTTTCGAAACACAATTGGAAGCATTCTGTAATCTGTGGACGTTCAGAGTGTTGATGAAACACAGAAATTGCATCGGTATTGAATACAACACGCACCACGAGCACTTTTCTCCATGGGAGTAATGTCTCAAACTGTCTACGCTTTTATCGATTCCTGGGAGACCAGTAGTAGTTTTCGAAACACAATTGGAAGCATTCTGTAATCTGTGGACGTTCAGAGTGTTGATGAAACACAGAAATTGCATCGGTATTGAATACAACACGCACCACGAGCACTTTTCTCCATGGGAGTAATGTCTCAAACTGTCTACGCTTTTATCGATTCCTGGGAGACCAGTAGTAGTTTACGAAATACATTTGGAGGCATTCTGTAATCTGTGGACGTTCAGAGTGTTGATGAAACACAGAAATTGCATCGGTATTGAATACAACACGCACCACGAGCACTTTTCTCCATGGGAGTAATGTCTCAAACTGTCTACGCTTTTATCGATTCCTGGGAGACCAGTAGTAGTTTTCGAAATACATTTGGAGGCATTCTGTAATCTGTGGACGTTCAGAGTGTTGATGAAACACAGAAATTGCATCGGTATTGAATACAACACGCACCACGAGCACTTTTCTCCATGGGAGTAATGTCTCAAACTGTCTACGCTTTTATCGATTCCTGGGAGACCAGTAGTAGTTTTCGAAACACAATTGGAAGCATTCTGTAATCTGTGGACGTTCAGAGTGTTGATAAAACACAGAAATTGCATCGGTATTGAATACAACACGCACCACGAGCACTTTTCTCCATGGGAGTAATGTCTCAAACTGTCTACGCTTTTATCGATTCCTGGGAGACCAGTAGTAGTTTTCGAAACACAATTGGAAGCATTCTGTAATCTGTGGACGTTCAGAGTGTTGATGAAACACAGAAATTGCATCGGTATTGAATACAACACGCACCACGAGCACTTTTCTCCATGGGAGTAATGTCTCAAACTGTCTACGCTTTTATCGATTCCTGGGAGACCAGTAGTAGTTTTCGAAACACAATTGGAAGCATTCTGTAATCTGTGGACGTTCAGAGTGTTGATGAAACACAGAAATTGCATCGGTATTGAATACAACACGCACCACGAGCACTTTTCTCCATGGGAGTAATGTCTCAAACTGTCTACGCTTTTATCGATTCCTGGGAGACCCATAGTAGTTTTCGAAACACAATTGGAAGCATTCTGTAATCTGTGGACGTTCAGAGTGTTGATGAAACACAGAAATTGCATCGGTATTGAATACAACACGCACCACGAGCACTTTTCTCCATGGGAGTAATGTCTCAAACTGTCTACGCTTTTATCGATTCCTGGGAGACCCGTAGCAGTTTTCGAAACACAATTGGAAGCATTCTGTAATCTGTGGACGTTCAGAGTGTTGATGAAACACAGAAATTGCATCGGTATTGAATACAACACGCACCACGAGCACTTTTCTCCATGGGAGTAATGTCTCAAACTGTCTACGCTTTTATCGATTCCTGGGAGACCAGTAGTAGTTTTCGAAACACAATTGGAAGCATTCTGTAATCTGTGGACGTTCAGAGTGTTGATGAAACACAGAAATTGCATCGGTATTGAATACAACACGCACCACGAGCACTTTTCTCCATGGGAGTAATGTCTCAAACTGTCTACGCTTTTATCGATTCCTGGGAGACCAGTAGTAGTTTTCGAAACACAATTGGAAGCATTCTGTAATCTGTGGACGTTCAGAGTGTTGATGAAACACAGAAATTGCATCGGTATTGAATACAACACGCACCACGAGCACTTTTCTCCATGTGAGTAATGTCTCAAACTGTCTACGCTTTTATCGATTCCTGGGAGACCAGTAGTAGTTTTCGAAACACAATTGGAAGCATTCTGTAATCTGTGGACGTTCAGAGTGTTGATGAAACACAGAAATTGCATCGGTATTGAATACAACACGCACCACGAGCACTTTTCTCCATGGGAGTAATGTCTCAAACTGTCTACGCTTTTATCGATTCCTGGGAGACCCGTAGTAGTTTTCGAAACACAATTGGAAGCATTCTGTAATCTGTGGACGTTCAGAGTGTTGATGAAACACTGAAATTGCATCGGTATTGAATACAACACGCACCACGAGCACTTTTCTCCATGGGAGTAATGTCTCAAACTGTCTACGCTTTTATCGATTCCTGGGAGACCAGAAGTAGTTTTCGAAACACAATTGGAAGCATTCTGTAATCTGTGGACGTTCAGAGTGTTGATGAAACACAGAAATTGCATCGGTATTGAATACAACACGCACCACGAGCACTTTTCTCCATGGGAGTAATGTCTCAAACTGTCTACGCTTTTATCGATTCCTGGGAGACCAGTAGTAGTTTACGAAATACATTTGGAGGCATTCTGTAATCTGTGGACGTTCAGAGTGTTGATGAAACACAGAAATTGCATCGGTATTGAATACAACACGCACCACGAGCACTTTTCTCCATGGGAGTAATGTCTCAAACTGTCTACGCTTTTATCGATTCCTGGGAGACCAGTAGTAGTTTTCGAAATACATTTGGAGGCATTCTGTAATCTGTGGACGTTCAGAGTGTTGATGAAACACAGAAATTGCATCGGTATTGAATACAACACGCACCACGAGCACTTTTCTCCATGGGAGTAATGTCTCAAACTGTCTACGCTTTTATCGATTCCTGGCAGACCAGTAGTAGTTTTCGAAACACAATTGGAAGCATTCTGTAATCTGTGGACGTTCAGAGTGTTGATGAAACACAGAAATTGCATCGGTATTGAATACAACACGCACCACGAGCACTTTTCTCCATGGGAGTAATGTCTCAAATTGTCTACGCTTTTATCGATTCCTGGGAGACCAGTAGTAGTTTTCGAAACACAATTGGAAGCATTCTGTAATCTGTGGACGTTCAGAGTGTTGATGAAACACAGAAATTGCATCGGTATTGAATACAACACGCACCACGAGCACTTTTCTCCATGGGAGTAATGTCTCAAACTGTCTACGCTTTTATCGATTCCTGGGAGACCCGTAGTAGTTTTCGAAACACAATTGGAAGCATTCTGTAATCTGTGGACGTTCAGAGTGTTGATGAAACACAGAAATTGCATCGGTATTGAATACAACACGCACCACGAGCACTTTTCTCCATGGGAGTAATGTCTCAAACTGTGTACGCTTTTATCGATTCCTGGGAGACCTGTAGTAGTTTTCGAAACACAATTGGAAGCATTCTGTAATCTGTGGACGTTCAGAGTGTTGATGAAACACAGAAATTGCATCGGTATTGAATACAACACGCACCACGAGCACTTTTCTCCTTGGGAGTAATGTCTCAAACTGTCTACGCTTTTATCGATTCCTGGGAGACCAGTAGTAGTTTTCGAAACACAATTGGAAGCATTCTGTAATCTGTGGACGTTCAGAGTGTTGATGAAACACAGAAATTGCATCGGTATTGAATACAACACGCACCACGAGCACTTTTCTCCATGGGAGTAATGTCTCAAACTGTCTACGCTTTTATCGATTCCTGGGAGACCAGTAGTAGTTTTCGAAACACAATTGGAAGCATTCTGTAATCTGTGGACGTTCAGAGTGTTGATGAAACACAGAAATTGCATCGGTATTGAATACAACACGCACCACGAGCACTTTTCTCCATGGGAGTAATGTCTCAAACTGTCTACGCTTTTATCGATTAGTGGGAGACCAGTAGTAGTTTTCGAAACACAATTGGAAGCATTCTGTAATCTGTGGACGTTCAGAGTGTTGATGAAACACAGAAATTGCATCGGTATTGAATACAACACGCACCACGAGCACTTTTCTCCATGGGAGTAATGTCTCAAACCGTCTACGCTTTTATCGATTCCTGGGAGACCAGTAGTAGTTTTCGAAACACAATTGGAAGCATTCTGTAATCTGTGGACGTTCAGAGTGTTGATGAAACACAGAAATTGCATCGGTATTGAATACAACACGCAGCACGAGCACTTTTCTCCATGGGAGTAAAGTCTCAAACTGTCTACGCTTTTATCGATTCCTGGGAGACCAGTAGTAGTTTTCGAAACACAATTGGAAGCATTCTGTAATCTGTGGACGTTCAGAGTGTTGATGAAACACTGAAATTGCATCGGTATTGAATACAACACGCACCACGAGCACTTTTCTCCATGGGAGTAATGTCTCAAACTGTCTACGCTTTTATCGATTCCTGGGAGACCAGTAGTAGTTTTCGAAACACAATTGGAAGCATTCTGTAATCTGTGGACGTTCAGAGTGTTGATGAAACACAGAAATTGCATCGGTATTGAATACAACACGCACCACGAGCACTTTTCTCCATGGGAGTAATGTCTCAAACTGTCTACGCTTTTATAGATTCCTGGGAGACCCGTAGTAGTTTTCGAAACACAATTGGAAGCATTCTGTAATCTGTGGACGTTCAGAGTATTGATGAAACACAGAAATTGCATCGGTATTGAATACAACACGCACCACGAGCACTTTTCTCCATGGGAGTAATGTCTCAAACTGTCTACGCTTTTATCGATTCCTCGGAGACCAGTAGTAGTTTTCGAAACACAATTGGAAGCATTCTGTAATCTGTGGACGTTCAGAGTGTTGATGAAACACAGAAATTGCATCGGTATTGAATACAACACGCACCACGAGCACTTTTCTCCATGGGAGTAATGTCTCAAACTGTCTACGCTTTTATCGATTCCTGGGAGACCAGTAGTAGTTTTCGAAACACAATTGGAAGCATTCTGTAATCTGTGGACGTTCAGAGTGTTGATGAAACACAGAAATTGCATCGGTATTGAATACAACACGCACCACGAGCACTTTTCTCCATGGGAGTAATGTCTCAAACTGTCTACGCTTTTATCGATTCCTGGGAGACCAGTAGTAGTTTTCGAAACACAATTGGAAGCATTCTGTAATCTGTGGACGTTCAGAGTGTTGATGAAACACAGAAATTGCATCGGTATTGAATACAACACGCACCACAAGCACTTTTCTCCATGGGAGTAATGTCTCAAACTGTCTACGCTTTTATAGATTCCTGGGAGACCCGTAGTAGTTTTCGAAACACAATTGGAAGCATTCTGTAATCTGTGGACGTTCAGAGTATTGATGAAACACAGAAATTGCATCGGTATTGAATACAACACGCACCACGAGCACTTTTCTCCATGGGAGTAATGTCTCAAACTGTCTACGCTTTTATCGATTCCTGGGAGACCAGTAGTAGTTTTCGAAACACAATTGGAAGCATTCTGTAATCTGTGGACGTTCAGAGTGTTGATGAAACACAGAAATTGCATCGGTATTGAATACAACACGCACCACGAGCACTTTTCTCCATGGGAGTAATGTCTAAAACTGTCTACGCTTTTATCGATTCCTGGGAGACCAGTAGTAGTTTTCGAAACACAATTGGAAGCATTCTGTAATCTGTGGACGTTCAGAGTGTTGATGAAACACAGAAATTGCATCGGTATTGAATACAACACGCACCACGAGCACTTTTCTCCATGGGAGTAATGTCTCAAACTGTCTACGCTTTTATCGATTCCTGGGAGACCAGTAGTAGTTTTCGAAACACAATTGGAAGCATTCTGTAATCTGTGGACGTTAAGAGTGTTGATGAAACACAGAAATTGCATCGGTATTGAATACAACACGCACCACGAGCAGTTTTCTCCATGGGAGTAATGTCTCAAACTGTCTACGCTTTTATCGATTCCTGGGAGACCAGTAGTAGTTTTCGAAACACAATTGGAAGCATTCTGTAATCTGTGGACGTTCAGAGTGTTGATGAAACACAGAAATTGCATCGGGATTGAATACAACACGCACCACGAGAACTTTTCTCCATGGGAGTAATGTCTCAAACTGTCTACGCTTTTATCGATTCCTGGGTGACCAGTAGTAGTTTTCGAAACACAATTGGAAGCATTCTGTAATCTGTGGACGTTCAGAGTGTTGATGAAACACAGAAATTGCATCGGTATTGAATACAACACGCACCACGAGCACTTTTCTCCATGGGAGTAATGTCTCAAACTGTCTACGCTTTTATCGATTCCTGGGAGACCAGTAGTAGTTTTCGAAACACAATTGGAAGCATTCTGTAATCTGTGGACGTTCAGAGTGTTGATGAAACACAGAAATTGCATCGGTATTGAATACAACACGCACCACGAGCACTTTTCTCCATGGGAGTAATGTCTCAAACTGTCTACGCTTTTATCGATTCCTGGGAGACCAGTAGTAGTTTTCGAAACACAATTGGAAGCATTCTGTAATCTGTGGACGGTCAGAGTGTTGATGAAACACAGAAATTGCATCGGTATTGAATACAACACGCACCACGAGCACTTTTCTCCATGGGAGTAATGTCTCAAACTGTCTACGCTTTTATCGATTCCTGGGAGACCAGTAGTAGTTTTCGAAACACAATTGGAAGCATTCTGTAATCTGTGGACGTTCAGAGTGTTGATGAAACACTGAAATTGCATCGGTATTGAATACAACACGCACCACGAGCACTTTTCTCCATGGGAGTAATGTCTCAAACTGTCTACGCTTTTATCGATTCCTGGGAGACCAGAAGTAGTTTTCGAAACACAATTGGAAGCATTCTGTAATCTGTGGACGTTCAGAGTGTTGATGAAACACAGAAATTGCATCGGTATTGAATACAACACGCACCACGAGCACTTTTCTCCATGGGAGTAATGTCTCAAACTGTCTACGCTTTTATCGATTCCTGGGAGACCAGTAGTAGTTTACGAAATACATTTGGAGGCATTCTGTAATCTGTGGACGTTCAGAGTGTTGATGAAACACAGAAATTGCATCGGTATTGAATACAACACGCACCACGAGCACTTTTCTCCATGGGAGTAATGTCTCAAACTGTCTACGCTTTTATCGATTCCTGGGAGACCAGTAGTAGTTTTCGAAATACATTTGGAGGCATTCTGTAATCTGTGGACGTTCAGAGTGTTGATGAAACACAGAAATTGCATCGGTATTGAATACAACACGCACCACGAGCACTTTTCTCCATGGGAGTAATGTCTCAAACTGTCTACGCTTTTATCGATTCCTGGGAGACCAGTAGTAGTTTTCGAAACACAATTGGAAGCATTCTGTAATCTGTGGACGTTCAGAGTGTTGATGAAACACAGAAATTGCATCGGTATTGAATACAACACGCACCACGAGCACTTTTCTCCATGGGAGTAATGTCTCAAATTGTCTACGCTTTTATCGATTCCTGGGAGACCAGTAGTAGTTTTCGAAACACAATTGGAAGCATTCTGTAATCTGTGGACGTTCAGAGTGTTGATGAAACACAGAAATTGCATCGGTATTGAATACAACACGCACCACGAGCACTTTTCTCCATGGGAGTAATGTCTCAAACTGTCTACGCTTTTATCGATTCCTGGGAGACCCGTAGTAGTTTTCGAAACACAATTGGAAGCATTCTGTAATCTGTGGACGTTCAGAGTGTTGATGAAACACAGAAATTGCATCGGTATTGAATACAACACGCACCACGAGCACTTTTCTCCATGGGAGTAATGTCTCAAACTGTGTACGCTTTTATCGATTCCTGGGAGACCTGTAGTAGTTTTCGAAACACAATTGGAAGCATTCTGTAATCTGTGGACGTTCAGAGTGTTGATGAAACACAGAAATTGCATCGGTATTGAATACAACACGCACCACGAGCACTTTTCTCCTTGGGAG
Source organism: Schistocerca gregaria (assembly GCF_023897955.1). Taxonomy (NCBI): domain Eukaryota; kingdom Metazoa; phylum Arthropoda; class Insecta; order Orthoptera; family Acrididae; genus Schistocerca; species Schistocerca gregaria. Next base: position 7,834,421 of record NW_026061730.1, read on the forward strand.
TAATGTCTCAAACTGTCTACGCTTTTATCGATTCCTAGGAGACCAGTAGTAGTTTTCGAAACACAATTGGAAGCATTCTGTAATCTGTGGACGTTCAGAGTGTTGATGAAACACAGAAATTGCATCGGTATTGAATACAACACGCACCACGAGCACTTTTCTCCATGGGAGTAATGTCTCAAACTGTCTACGCTTTTATCGATTCCTGGGAGACCAGTAGTAGTTTTCGAAACACAATTGGAAGCATTCTGTAATCTGTGGACGTTCAGAGTGTTGATGAAACACAGAAATTGCATCGGTATTGAATACAACACGCACCACGAGCACTTTTCTCCATGGGAGTAATGTCTCAAACTGTCTACGCTTTTATCGATTAGTGGGAGACCAGTAGTAGTTTTCGAAACACAATTGGAAGCATTCTGTAATCTGTGGACGTTCAGAGTGTTGATGAAACACAGAAATTGCATCGGTATTGAATACAACACGCACCACGAGCACTTTTCTCCATGGGAGTAATGTCTCAAACTGTCTACGCTTTTATCGATTAGTGGGAGACCAGTAGTAGTTTTCGAAACACAATTGGAAGCATTCTGTAATCTGTGGACGTTCAGAGTGTTGATGAAACACAGAAATTGCATCGGTATTGAATACAACACGCACCACGAGCACTTTTCTCCATGGGAGTAATGTCTCAAACTGTCTACGCTTTTATCGATTAGTGGGAGACCAGTAGTAGTTTTCGAAACACAATTGGAAGCATTCTGTAATCTGTGGACGTTCAGAGTGTTGATGAAACACAGAAATTGCATCGGTATTGAATACAACACGCACCACGAGCACTTTTCTCCATGGGAGTAATGTCTCAAACTGTCTACGCTTTTATCGATTCCTGGGAGACCAGTAGTAGTTTTCGAAACACAATTGGAAGCATTCTGTAATCTGTGGACGTTCAGAGTGTTGATGAAACACTGAAATTGCATCGGTATTGAATACAACACGCACCACGAGCACTTTTCTCCATGGGAGTAATGTCTCAAACTGTCTACGCTTTTATCGATTCCTGGGAGACCAGTAGTAGTTTTCGAAACACAATTGGAAACATTCTGTAATCTGTGGACGTTCAGAATGTTGATGAAACACAGAAATTGCATCGGTATTGAATACAACACGCACCACGAGCACTTTTCTCCATGGGAGTAATGTCTCAAACTGTCTACGCTTTTATAGATTCCTGGGAGACCCGTAGTAGTTTTCGAAACACAATTGGAAGCATTCTGTAATCTGTGGACGTTCAGAGTATTGATGAAACACAGAAATTGCATCGGTATTGAATACAACACGCACCACGAGCACTTTTCTCCATGGGAGTAATGTCTCAAACTGTCTACGCTTTTATCGATTCCTCGGAGACCAGTAGTAGTTTTCGAAACACAATTGGAAGCATTCTGTAATCTGTGGACGTTCAGAGTGTTGATGAAACACAGAAATTGCATCGGTATTGAATACAACACGCACCACGAGCACTTTTCTCCATGGGAGTAATGTCTCAAACTGTGTACGCTTTTATCGATTCCTGGGAGACCTGTAGTAGTTTTCGAAACACAATTGGAAGCATTCTGTAATCTGTGGACGTTCAGAGTGTTGATGAAACACAGAAATTGCATCGGTATTGAATACAACACGCACCACGAGCACTTTTCTCCTTGGGAGTAATGTCTCAAACTGTCTACGCTTTTATCGATTCCTAGGAGACCAGTAGTAGTTTTCGAAACACAATTGGAAGCATTCTGTAATCTGTGGACGTTCAGAGTGTTGATGAAACACAGAAATTGCATCGGTATTGAATACAACACGCACCACGAGCACTTTTCTCCATGGGAGTAATGTCTCAAACTGTCTACGCTTTTATCGATTCCTGGGAGACCAGTAGTAGTTTTCGAAACACAATTGGAAGCATTCTGTAATCTGTGGACGTTCAGAGTGTTGATGAAACACAGAAATTGCATCGGTATTGAATACAACACGCACCACGAGCACTTTTCTCCATGGGAGTAATGTCTCAAACTGTCTACGCTTTTATCGATTAGTGGGAGACCAGTAGTAGTTTTCGAAACACAATTGGAAGCATTCTGTAATCTGTGGACGTTCAGAGTGTTGATGAAACACAGAAATTGCATCGGTATTGAATACAACACGCACCACGAGCACTTTTCTCCATGGGAGTAATGTCTCAAACTGTCTACGCTTTTATCGATTAGTGGGAGACCAGTAGTAGTTTTCGAAACACAATTGGAAGCATTCTGTAATCTGTGGACGTTCAGAGTGTTGATGAAACACAGAAATTGCATCGGTATTGAATACAACACGCACCACGAGCACTTTTCTCCATGGGAGTAATGTCTCAAACTGTCTACGCTTTTATCGATTCCTGGGAGACCAGTAGTAGTTTTCGAAACACAATTGGAAGCATTCTGTAATCTGTGGACGTTCAGAGTGTTGATGAAACACTGAAATTGCATCGGTATTGAATACAACACGCACCACGAGCACTTTTCTCCATGGGAGTAATGTCTCAAACTGTCTACGCTTTTATCGATTCCTGGGAGACCAGTAGTAGTTTTCGAAACACAATTGGAAACATTCTGTAATCTGTGGACGTTCAGAATGTTGATGAAACACAGAAATTGCATCGGTATTGAATACAACACGCACCACGAGCACTTTTCTCCATGGGAGTAATGTCTCAAACTGTCTACGCTTTTATAGATTCCTGGGAGACCCGTAGTAGTTTTCGAAACACAATTGGAAGCATTCTGTAATCTGTGGACGTTCAGAGTATTGATGAAACACAGAAATTGCATCGGTATTGAATACAACACGCACCACGAGCACTTTTCTCCATGGGAGTAATGTCTCAAACTGTCTACGCTTTTATCGATTCCTCGGAGACCAGTAGTAGTTTTCGAAACACAATTGGAAGCATTCTGTAATCTGTGGACGTTCAGAGTGTTGATGAAACACAGAAATTGCATCGGTATTGAATACAACACGCACCACGAGCACTTTTCTCCATGGGAGTAATGTCTCAAACTGTCTACGCTTTTATCGATTCCTGGGAGACCAGTAGTAGTTTTCGAAACACAATTGGAAGCATTCTGTAATCTGTGGACGTTCAGAGTGTTGATGAAACACAGAAATTGCATCGGTATTGAATACAACACGCACCACGAGCACTTTTCTCCATGGGAGTAATGTCTCAAACTGTCTACGCTTTTATCGATTCCTGGGAGACCAGTAGTAGTTTTCGAAACACAATTGGAAGCATTCTGTAATCTGTGGACGTTCAGAGTGTTGATGAAACACAGAAATTGCATCGGTATTGAATACAACACGCACCACAAGCACTTTTCTCCATGGGAGTAATGTCTCAAACTGTCTACGCTTTTATAGATTCCTGGGAGACCCGTAGTAGTTTTCGAAACACAATTGGAAGCATTCTGTAATCTGTGGACGTTCAGAGTATTGATGAAACACAGAAATTGCATCGGTATTGAATACAACACGCACCACGAGCACTTTTCTCCATGGGAGTAATGTCTCAAACTGTCTACGCTTTTATCGATTCCTGGGAGACCAGTAGTAGTTTTCGAAACACAATTGGAAGCATTCTGTAATCTGTGGACGTTCAGAGTGTTGATGAAACACAGAAATTGCATCGGTATTGAATACAACACGCACCACGAGCACTTTTCTCCATGGGAGTAATGTCTAAAACTGTCTACGCTTTTATCGATTCCTGGGAGACCAGTAGTAGTTTTCGAAACACAATTGGAAGCATTCTGTAATCTGTGGACGTTCAGAGTGTTGATGAAACACAGAAATTGCATCGGTATTGAATACAACACGCACCACGAGCACTTTTCTCCATGGGAGTAATGTCTCAAACTGTCTACGCTTTTATCGATTCCTGGGAGACCAGTAGTAGTTTTCGAAACACAATTGGAAGCATTCTGTAATCTGTGGACGGTCAGAGTGTTGATGAAACACAGAAATTGCATCGGTATTGAATACAACACGCACCACGAGCACTTTTCTCCATGGGAGTAATGTCTCAAACTGTCTACGCTTTTATCGATTCCTGGGAGACCAGTAGTAGTTTTCGAAACACAATTGGAAGCATTCTGTAATCTGTGGACGTTCAGAGTGTTGATGAAACACTGAAATTGCATCGGTATTGAATACAACACGCACCACGAGCACTTTTCTCCATGGGAGTAATGTCTCAAACTGTCTACGCTTTTATCGATTCCTGGGAGACCAGAAGTAGTTTTCGAAACACAATTGGAAGCATTCTGTAATCTGTGGACGTTCAGAGTGTTGATGAAACACAGAAATTGCATCGGTATTGAATACAACACGCACCACGAGCACTTTTCTCCATGGGAGTAATGTCTCAAACTGTCTACGCTTTTATCGATTCCTGGGAGACCAGTAGTAGTTTACGAAATACATTTGGAGGCATTCTGTAATCTGTGGACGTTCAGAGTGTTGATGAAACACAGAAATTGCATCGGTATTGAATACAACACGCACCACGAGCACTTTTCTCCATGGGAGTAATGTCTCAAACTGTCTACGCTTTTATCGATTCCTGGGAGACCAGTAGTAGTTTTCGAAATACATTTGGAGGCATTCTGTAATCTGTGGACGTTCAGAGTGTTGATGAAACACAGAAATTGCATCGGTATTGAATACAACACGCACCACGAGCACTTTTCTCCATGGGAGTAATGTCTCAAACTGTCTACGCTTTTATCGATTCCTGGGAGACCAGTAGTAGTTTTCGAAACACAATTGGAAGCATTCTGTAATCTGTGGACGTTCAGAGTGTTGATGAAACACAGAAATTGCATCGGTATTGAATACAACACGCACCACGAGCACTTTTCTCCATGGGAGTAATGTCTCAAATTGTCTACGCTTTTATCGATTCCTGGGAGACCAGTAGTAGTTTTCGAAACACAATTGGAAGCATTCTGTAATCTGTGGACGTTCAGAGTGTTGATGAAACACAGAAATTGCATCGGTATTGAATACAACACGCACCACGAGCACTTTTCTCCATGGGAGTAATGTCTCAAACTGTCTACGCTTTTATCGATTCCTGGGAGACCCGTAGTAGTTTTCGAAACACAATTGGAAGCATTCTGTAATCTGTGGACGTTCAGAGTGTTGATGAAACACAGAAATTGCATCGGTATTGAATACAACACGCACCACGAGCACTTTTCTCCATGGGAGTAATGTCTCAAACTGTGTACGCTTTTATCGATTCCTGGGAGACCTGTAGTAGTTTTCGAAACACAATTGGAAGCATTCTGTAATCTGTGGACGTTCAGAGTGTTGATGAAACACAGAAATTGCATCGGTATTGAATACAACACGCACCACGAGCACTTTTCTCCTTGGGAGTAATGTCTCAAACTGTCTACGCTTTTATCGATTCCTAGGAGACCAGTAGTAGTTTTCGAAACACAATTGGAAGCATTCTGTAATCTGTGGACGTTCAGAGTGTTGATGAAACACAGAAATTGCATCGGTATTGAATACAACACGCACCACGAGCACTTTTCTCCATGGGAGTAATGTCTCAAACTGTCTACGCTTTTATCGATTCCTGGGAGACCAGTAGTAGTTTTCGAAACACAATTGGAAGCATTCTGTAATCTGTGGACGTTCAGAGTGTTGATGAAACACAGAAATTGCATCGGTATTGAATACAACACGCACCACGAGCACTTTTCTCCATGGGAGTAATGTCTCAAACTGTCTACGCTTTTATCGATTAGTGGGAGACCAGTAGTAGTTTTCGAAACACAATTGGAAGCATTCTGTAATCTGTGGACGTTCAGAGTGTTGATGAAACACAGAAATTGCATCGGTATTGAATACAACACGCACCACGAGCACTTTTCTCCATGGGAGTAATGTCTCAAACTGTCTACGCTTTTATCGATTAGTGGGAGACCAGTAGTAGTTTTCGAAACACAATTGGAAGCATTCTGTAATCTGTGGACGTTCAGAGTGTTGATGAAACACAGAAATTGCATCGGTATTGAATACAACACGCACCACGAGCACTTTTCTCCATGGGAGTAATGTCTCAAACTGTCTACGCTTTTATCGATTAGTGGGAGACCAGTAGTAGTTTTCGAAACACAATTGGAAGCATTCTGTAATCTGTGGACGTTCAGAGTGTTGATGAAACACAGAAATTGCATCGGTATTGAATACAACACGCACCACGAGCACTTTTCTCCATGGGAGTAATGTCTCAAACTGTCTACGCTTTTATCGATTCCTGGGAGACCAGTAGTAGTTTTCGAAACACAATTGGAAGCATTCTGTAATCTGTGGACGTTCAGAGTGTTGATGAAACACTGAAATTGCATCGGTATTGAATACAACACGCACCACGAGCACTTTTCTCCATGGGAGTAATGTCTCAAACTGTCTACGCTTTTATCGATTCCTGGGAGACCAGTAGTAGTTTTCGAAACACAATTGGAAACATTCTGTAATCTGTGGACGTTCAGAATGTTGATGAAACACAGAAATTGCATCGGTATTGAATACAACACGCACCACGAGCACTTTTCTCCATGGGAGTAATGTCTCAAACTGTCTACGCTTTTATAGATTCCTGGGAGACCCGTAGTAGTTTTCGAAACACAATTGGAAGCATTCTGTAATCTGTGGACGTTCAGAGTATTGATGAAACACAGAAATTGCATCGGTATTGAATACAACACGCACCACGAGCACTTTTCTCCATGGGAGTAATGTCTCAAACTGTCTACGCTTTTATCGATTCCTCGGAGACCAGTAGTAGTTTTCGAAACACAATTGGAAGCATTCTGTAATCTGTGGACGTTCAGAGTGTTGATGAAACACAGAAATTGCATCGGTATTGAATACAACACGCACCACGAGCACTTTTCTCCATGGGAGTAATGTCTCAAACTGTGTACGCTTTTATCGATTCCTGGGAGACCTGTAGTAGTTTTCGAAACACAATTGGAAGCATTCTGTAATCTGTGGACGTTCAGAGTGTTGATGAAACACAGAAATTGCATCGGTATTGAATACAACACGCACCACGAGCACTTTTCTCCTTGGGAGTAATGTCTCAAACTGTCTACGCTTTTATCGATTCCTAGGAGACCAGTAGTAGTTTTCGAAACACAATTGGAAGCATTCTGTAATCTGTGGACGTTCAGAGTGTTGATGAAACACAGAAATTGCATCGGTATTGAATACAACACGCACCACGAGCACTTTTCTCCATGGGAGTAATGTCTCAAACTGTCTACGCTTTTATCGATTCCTGGGAGACCAGTAGTAGTTTTCGAAACACAATTGGAAGCATTCTGTAATCTGTGGACGTTCAGAGTGTTGATGAAACACAGAAATTGCATCGGTATTGAATACAACACGCACCACGAGCACTTTTCTCCATGGGAGTAATGTCTCAAACTGTCTACGCTTTTATCGATTAGTGGGAGACCAGTAGTAGTTTTCGAAACACAATTGGAAGCATTCTGTAATCTGTGGACGTTCAGAGTGTTGATGAAACACAGAAATTGCATCGGTATTGAATACAACACGCACCACGAGCACTTTTCTCCATGGGAGTAATGTCTCAAACTGTCTACGCTTTTATCGATTAGTGGGAGACCAGTAGTAGTTTTCGAAACACAATTGGAAGCATTCTGTAATCTGTGGACGTTCAGAGTGTTGATGAAACACAGAAATTGCATCGGTATTGAATACAACACGCACCACGAGCACTTTTCTCCATGGGAGTAATGTCTCAAACTGTCTACGCTTTTATCGATTCCTGGGAGACCAGTAGTAGTTTTCGAAACACAATTGGAAGCATTCTGTAATCTGTGGACGTTCAGAGTGTTGATGAAACACTGAAATTGCATCGGTATTGAATACAACACGCACCACGAGCACTTTTCTCCATGGGAGTAATGTCTCAAACTGTCTACGCTTTTATCGATTCCTGGGAGACCAGTAGTAGTTTTCGAAACACAATTGGAAACATTCTGTAATCTGTGGACGTTCAGAATGTTGATGAAACACAGAAATTGCATCGGTATTGAATACAACACGCACCACGAGCACTTTTCTCCATGGGAGTAATGTCTCAAACTGTCTACGCTTTTATAGATTCCTGGGAGACCCGTAGTAGTTTTCGAAACACAATTGGAAGCATTCTGTAATCTGTGGACGTTCAGAGTATTGATGAAACACAGAAATTGCATCGGTATTGAATACAACACGCACCACGAGCACTTTTCTCCATGGGAGTAATGTCTCAAACTGTCTACGCTTTTATCGATTCCTCGGAGACCAGTAGTAGTTTTCGAAACACAATTGGAAGCATTCTGTAATCTGTGGACGTTCAGAGTGTTGATGAAACACAGAAATTGCATCGGTATTGAATACAACACGCACCACGAGCACTTTTCTCCATGGGAGTAATGTCTCAAACTGTCTACGCTTTTATCGATTCCTGGGAGACCAGTAGTAGTTTTCGAAACACAATTGGAAGCATTCTGTAATCTGTGGACGTTCAGAGTGTTGATGAAACACAGAAATTGCATCGGTATTGAATACAACACGCACCACGAGCACTTTTCTCCATGGGAGTAATGTCTCAAACTGTCTACGCTTTTATCGATTCCTGGGAGACCAGTAGTAGTTTTAGAAACACAATTGGAAGCATTCTGTAATCTGTGGACGTTCAGAGTGTTGATGAAACACAGAAATTGCATCGGTATTGAATACAACACGCACCACAAGCACTTTTCTCCATGGGAGTAATGTCTCAAACTGTCTACGCTTTTATAGATTCCTGGGAGACCCGTAGTAGTTTTCGAAACACAATTGGAAGCATTCTGTAATCTGTGGACGTTCAGAGTGTTGATGAAACACAGAAATTGCATCGGTATTGAATACAACACGCACCACGAGCACTTTTCTCCATGGGAGTAATGTCTCAAATTGTCTACGCTTTTATCGATTCCTGGGAGACCAGTAGTAGTTTTCGAAACACAATTGGAAGCATTCTGTAATCTGTGGACGTTCAGAGTGTTGATGAAACACAGAAATTGCATCGGTATTGAATACAACACGCACCACGAGCACTTTTCTCCATGGGAGTAATGTCTCAAACTGTCTACGCTTTTATCGATTCCTGGGAGACCAGTAGTAGTTTTCGAAACACAATTGGAAGCATTCTGTAATCTGTGGACGTTCAGAGTGTTGATGAAACACTGAAATTGCATCGGTATTGAATACAACACGCACCACGAGCACTTTTCTCCATGGGAGTAATGTCTCAAACTGTCTACGCTTTTATCGATTCCTGGGAGACCAGTAGTAGTTTTCGAAACACAATTGGAAACATTCTGTAATCTGTGGACGTTCAGAATGTTGATGAAACACAGAAATTGCATCGGTATTGAATACAACACGCACCACGAGCACTTTTCTCCATGGGAGTAATGTCTCAAACTGTCTACGCTTTTATAGATTCCTGGGAGACCCGTAGTAGTTTTCGAAACACAATTGGAAGCATTCTGTAATCTGTGGACGTTCAGAGTATTGATGAAACACAGAAATTGCATCGGTATTGAATACAACACGCACCACGAGCACTTTTCTCCATGGGAGTAATGTCTCAAACTGTCTACGCTTTTATCGATTCCTCGGAGACCAGTAGTAGTTTTCGAAACACAATTGGAAGCATTCTGTAATCTGTGGACGTTCAGAGTGTTGATGAAACACAGAAATTGCATCGGTATTGAATACAACACGCACCACGAGCACTTTTCTCCATGGGAGTAATGTCTCAAACTGTCTACGCTTTTATCGATTCCTGGGAGACCAGTAGTAGTTTTCGAAACACAATTGGAAGCATTCTGTAATCTGTGGACGTTCAGAGTGTTGATGAAACACAGAAATTGCATCGGTATTGAATACAACACGCACCACGAGCACTTTTCTCCATGGGAGTAATGTCTCAAACTGTCTACGCTTTTATCGATTCCTGGGAGACCAGTAGTAGTTTTCGAAACACAATTGGAAGCATTCTGTAATCTGTGGACGTTCAGAGTGTTGATGAAACACAGAAATTGCATCGGTATTGAATACAACACGCACCACAAGCACTTTTCTCCATGGGAGTAATGTCTCAAACTGTCTACGCTTTTATAGATTCCTGGGAGACCCGTAGTAGTTTTCGAAACACAATTGGAAGCATTCTGTAATCTGTGGACGTTCAGAGTGTTGATGAAACACAGAAATTGCATCGGTATTGAATACAACACGCACCACGAGCACTTTTCTCCATGGGAGTAATGTCTCAAATTGTCTACGCTTTTATCGATTCCTGGGAGACCAGTAGTAGTTTTCGAAACACAATTGGAAGCATTCTGTAATCTGTGGACGTTCAGAGTGTTGATGAAACACAGAAATTGCATCGGTATTGAATACAACACGCACCACGAGCACTTTTCTCCATGGGAGTAATGTCTCAAACTGTCTACGCTTTTATCGATTCCTGGGAGACCCGTAGTAGTTTTCGAAACACAATTGGAAGCATTCTGTAATCTGTGGACGTTCAGAGTGTTGATGAAACACAGAAATTGCATCGGTATTGAATACAACACGCACCACGAGCACTTTTCTCCATGGGAGTAATGTCTCAAACTGTGTACGCTTTTATCGATTCCTGGGAGACCTGTAGTAGTTTTCGAAACACAATTGGAAGCATTCTGTAATCTGTGGACGTTCAGAGTGTTGATGAAACACAGAAATTGCATCGGTATTGAATACAACACGCACCACGAGCACTTTTCTCCTTGGGAGTAATGTCTCAAACTGTCTACGCTTTTATCGATTCCTAGGAGACCAGTAGTAGTTTTCGAAACACAATTGGAAGCATTCTGTAATCTGTGGACGTTCAGAGTGTTGATGAAACACAGAAATTGCATCGGTATTGAATACAACACGCACCACGAGCACTTTTCTCCATGGGAGTAATGTCTCAAACTGTCTACGCTTTTATCGATTCCTGGGAGACCAGTAGTAGTTTTCGAAACACAATTGGAAGCATTCTGTAATCTGTGGACGTTCAGAGTGTTGATGAAACACAGAAATTGCATCGGTATTGAATACAACACGCACCACGAGCACTTTTCTCCATGGGAGTAATGTCTCAAACTGTCTACGCTTTTATCGATTAGTGGGAGACCAGTAGTAGTTTTCGAAACACAATTGGAAGCATTCTGTAATCTGTGGACGTTCAGAGTGTTGATGAAACACAGAAATTGCATCGGTATTGAATACAACACGCACCACGAGCACTTTTCTCCATGGGAGTAATGTCTCAAACTGTCTACGCTTTTATCGATTAGTGGGAGACCAGTAGTAGTTTTCGAAACACAATTGGAAGCATTCTGTAATCTGTGGACGTTCAGAGTGTTGATGAAACACAGAAATTGCATCGGTATTGAATACAACACGCACCACGAGCACTTTTCTCCATGGGAGTAATGTCTCAAACTGTCTACGCTTTTATCGATTAGTGGGAGACCAGTAGTAGTTTTCGAAACACAATTGGAAGCATTCTGTAATCTGTGGACGTTCAGAGTGTTGATGAAACACAGAAATTGCATCGGTATTGAATACAACACGCACCACGAGCACTTTTCTCCATGGGAGTAATGTCTCAAACTGTCTACGCTTTTATCGATTCCTGGGAGACCAGTAGTAGTTTTCGAAACACAATTGGAAGCATTCTGTAATCTGTGGACGTTCAGAGTGTTGATGAAACACTGAAATTGCATCGGTATTGAATACAACACGCACCACGAGCACTTTTCTCCATGGGAGTAATGTCTCAAACTGTCTACGCTTTTATCGATTCCTGGGAGACCAGTAGTAGTTTTCGAAACACAATTGGAAACATTCTGTAATCTGTGGACGTTCAGAATGTTGATGAAACACAGAAATTGCATCGGTATTGAATACAACACGCACCACGAGCACTTTTCTCCATGGGAGTAATGTCTCAAACTGTCTACGCTTTTATAGATTCCTGGGAGACCCGTAGTAGTTTTCGAAACACAATTGGAAGCATTCTGTAATCTGTGGACGTTCAGAGTATTGATGAAACACAGAAATTGCATCGGTATTGAATACAACACGCACCACGAGCACTTTTCTCCATGGGAGTAATGTCTCAAACTGTCTACGCTTTTATCGATTCCTCGGAGACCAGTAGTAGTTTTCGAAACACAATTGGAAGCATTCTGTAATCTGTGGACGTTCAGAGTGTTGATGAAACACAGAAATTGCATCGGTATTGAATACAACACGCACCACGAGCACTTTTCTCCATGGGAGTAATGTCTCAAACTGTGTACGCTTTTATCGATTCCTGGGAGACCTGTAGTAGTTTTCGAAACACAATTGGAAGCATTCTGTAATCTGTGGACGTTCAGAGTGTTGATGAAACACAGAAATTGCATCGGTATTGAATACAACACGCACCACGAGCACTTTTCTCCTTGGGAGTAATGTCTCAAACTGTCTACGCTTTTATCGATTCCTAGGAGACCAGTAGTAGTTTTCGAAACACAATTGGAAGCATTCTGTAATCTGTGGACGTTCAGAGTGTTGATGAAACACAGAAATTGCATCGGTATTGAATACAACACGCACCACGAGCACTTTTCTCCATGGGAGTAATGTCTCAAACTGTCTACGCTTTTATCGATTCCTGGGAGACCAGTAGTAGTTTTCGAAACACAATTGGAAGCATTCTGTAATCTGTGGACGTTCAGAGTGTTGATGAAACACAGAAATTGCATCGGTATTGAATACAACACGCACCACGAGCACTTTTCTCCATGGGAGTAATGTCTCAAACTGTCTACGCTTTTATCGATTAGTGGGAGACCAGTAGTAGTTTTCGAAACACAATTGGAAGCATTCTGTAATCTGTGGACGTTCAGAGTGTTGATGAAACACAGAAATTGCATCGGTATTGAATACAACACGCACCACGAGCACTTTTCTCCATGGGAGTAATGTCTCAAACTGTCTACGCTTTTATCGATTAGTGGGAGACCAGTAGTAGTTTTCGAAACACAATTGGAAGCATTCTGTAATCTGTGGACGTTCAGAGTGTTGATGAAACACAGAAATTGCATCGGTATTGAATACAACACGCACCACGAGCACTTTTCTCCATGGGAGTAATGTCTCAAACTGTCTACGCTTTTATCGATTCCTGGGAGACCAGTAGTAGTTTTCGAAACACAATTGGAAGCATTCTGTAATCTGTGGACGTTCAGAGTGTTGATGAAACACTGAAATTGCATCGGTATTGAATACAACACGCACCACGAGCACTTTTCTCCATGGGAGTAATGTCTCAAACTGTCTACGCTTTTATCGATTCCTGGGAGACCAGTAGTAGTTTTCGAAACACAATTGGAAACATTCTGTAATCTGTGGACGTTCAGAATGTTGATGAAACACAGAAATTGCATCGGTATTGAATACAACACGCACCACGAGCACTTTTCTCCATGGGAGTAATGTCTCAAACTGTCTACGCTTTTATAGATTCCTGGGAGACCCGTAGTAGTTTTCGAAACACAATTGGAAGCATTCTGTAATCTGTGGACGTTCAGAGTATTGATGAAACACAGAAATTGCATCGGTATTGAATACAACACGCACCACGAGCACTTTTCTCCATGGGAGTAATGTCTCAAACTGTCTACGCTTTTATCGATTCCTCGGAGACCAGTAGTAGTTTTCGAAACACAATTGGAAGCATTCTGTAATCTGTGGACGTTCAGAGTGTTGATGAAACACAGAAATTGCATCGGTATTGAATACAACACGCACCACGAGCACTTTTCTCCATGGGAGTAATGTCTCAAACTGTCTACGCTTTTATCGATTCCTGGGAGACCAGTAGTAGTTTTCGAAACACAATTGGAAGCATTCTGTAATCTGTGGACGTTCAGAGTGTTGATGAAACACAGAAATTGCATCGGTATTGAATACAACACGCACCACGAGCACTTTTCTCCATGGGAGTAATGTCTCAAACTGTCTACGCTTTTATCGATTCCTGGGAGACCAGTAGTAGTTTTCGAAACACAATTGGAAGCATTCTGTAATCTGTGGACGTTCAGAGTGTTGATGAAACACTGAAATTGCATCGGTATTGAATACAACACGCACCACGAGCACTTTTCTCCATGGGAGTAATGTCTCAAACTGTCTACGCTTTTATCGATTCCTGGGAGACCAGAAGTAGTTTTCGAAACACAATTGGAAGCATTCTGTAATCTGTGGACGTTCAGAGTGTTGATGAAACACAGAAATTGCATCGGTATTGAATACAACACGCACCACGAGCACTTTTCTCCATGGGAGTAATGTCTCAAACTGTCTACGCTTTTATCGATTCCTGGGAGACCAGTAGTAGTTTACGAAATACATTTGGAGGCATTCTGTAATCTGTGGACGTTCAGAGTGTTGATGAAACACAGAAATTGCATCGGTATTGAATACAACACGCACCACGAGCACTTTTCTCCATGGGAGTAATGTCTCAAACTGTCTACGCTTTTATCGATTCCTGGGAGACCAGTAGTAGTTTTCGAAATACATTTGGAGGCATTCTGTAATCTGTGGACGTTCAGAGTGTTGATGAAACACAGAAATTGCATCGGTATTGAATACAACACGCACCACGAGCACTTTTCTCCATGGGAGTAATGTCTCAAACTGTCTACGCTTTTATCGATTCCTGGGAGACCAGTAGTAGTTTTCGAAACACAATTGGAAGCATTCTGTAATCTGTGGACGTTCAGAGTGTTGATGAAACACAGAAATTGCATCGGTATTGAATACAACACGCACCACGAGCACTTTTCTCCATGGGAGTAATGTCTCAAATTGTCTACGCTTTTATCGATTCCTGGGAGACCAGTAGTAGTTTTCGAAACACAATTGGAAGCATTCTGTAATCTGTGGACGTTCAGAGTGTTGATGAAACACAGAAATTGCATCGGTATTGAATACAACACGCACCACGAGCACTTTTCTCCATGGGAGTAATGTCTCAAACTGTCTACGCTTTTATCGATTCCTGGGAGACCCGTAGTAGTTTTCGAAACACAATTGGAAGCATTCTGTAATCTGTGGACGTTCAGAGTGTTGATGAAACACAGAAATTGCATCGGTATTGAATACAACACGCACCACGAGCACTTTTCTCCATGGGAGTAATGTCTCAAACTGTGTACGCTTTTATCGATTCCTGGGAGACCTGTAGTAGTTTTCGAAACACAATTGGAAGCATTCTGTAATCTGTGGACGTTCAGAGTGTTGATGAAACACAGAAATTGCATCGGTATTGAATACAACACGCACCACGAGCACTTTTCTCCTTGGGAGTAATGTCTCAAACTGTCTACGCTTTTATCGATTCCTAGGAGACCAGTAGTAGTTTTCGAAACACAATTGGAAGCATTCTGTAATCTGTGGACGTTCAGAGTGTTGATGAAACACAGAAATTGCATCGGTATTGAATACAACACGCACCACGAGCACTTTTCTCCATGGGAGTAATGTCTCAAACTGTCTACGCTTTTATCGATTCCTGGGAGACCAGTAGTAGTTTTCGAAACACAATTGGAAGCATTCTGTAATCTGTGGACGTTCAGAGTGTTGATGAAACACAGAAATTGCATCGGTATTGAATACAACACGCACCACGAGCACTTTTCTCCATGGGAGTAATGTCTCAAACTGTCTACGCTTTTATCGATTAGTGGGAGACCAGTAGTAGTTTTCGAAACACAATTGGAAGCATTCTGTAATCTGTGGACGTTCAGAGTGTTGATGAAACACAGAAATTGCATCGGTATTGAATACAACACGCACCACGAGCACTTTTCTCCATGGGAGTAATGTCTCAAACTGTCTACGCTTTTATCGATTAGTGGGAGACCAGTAGTAGTTTTCGAAACACAATTGGAAGCATTCTGTAATCTGTGGACGTTCAGAGTGTTGATGAAACACAGAAATTGCATCGGTATTGAATACAACACGCACCACGAGCACTTTTCTCCATGGGAGTAATGTCTCAAACTGTCTACGCTTTTATCGATTAGTGGGAGACCAGTAGTAGTTTTCGAAACACAATTGGAAGCATTCTGTAATCTGTGGACGTTCAGAGTGTTGATGAAACACAGAAATTGCATCGGTATTGAATACAACACGCACCACGAGCACTTTTCTCCATGGGAGTAATGTCTCAAACTGTCTACGCTTTTATCGATTCCTGGGAGACCAGTAGTAGTTTTCGAAACACAATTGGAAGCATTCTGTAATCTGTGGACGTTCAGAGTGTTGATGAAACACTGAAATTGCATCGGTATTGAATACAACACGCACCACGAGCACTTTTCTCCATGGGAGTAATGTCTCAAACTGTCTACGCTTTTATCGATTCCTGGGAGACCAGTAGTAGTTTTCGAAACACAATTGGAAACATTCTGTAATCTGTGGACGTTCAGAATGTTGATGAAACACAGAAATTGCATCGGTATTGAATACAACACGCACCACGAGCACTTTTCTCCATGGGAGTAATGTCTCAAACTGTCTACGCTTTTATAGATTCCTGGGAGACCCGTAGTAGTTTTCGAAACACAATTGGAAGCATTCTGTAATCTGTGGACGTTCAGAGTATTGATGAAACACAGAAATTGCATCGGTATTGAATACAACACGCACCACGAGCACTTTTCTCCATGGGAGTAATGTCTCAAACTGTCTACGCTTTTATCGATTCCTCGGAGACCAGTAGTAGTTTTCGAAACACAATTGGAAGCATTCTGTAATCTGTGGACGTTCAGAGTGTTGATGAAACACAGAAATTGCATCGGTATTGAATACAACACGCACCACGAGCACTTTTCTCCATGGGAGTAATGTCTCAAACTGTGTACGCTTTTATCGATTCCTGGGAGACCTGTAGTAGTTTTCGAAACACAATTGGAAGCATTCTGTAATCTGTGGACGTTCAGAGTGTTGATGAAACACAGAAATTGCATCGGTATTGAATACAACACGCACCACGAGCACTTTTCTCCTTGGGAGTAATGTCTCAAACTGTCTACGCTTTTATCGATTCCTAGGAGACCAGTAGTAGTTTTCGAAACACAATTGGAAGCATTCTGTAATCTGTGGACGTTCAGAGTGTTGATGAAACACAGAAATTGCATCGGTATTGAATACAACACGCACCACGAGCACTTTTCTCCATGGGAGTAATGTCTCAAACTGTCTACGCTTTTATCGATTCCTGGGAGACCAGTAGTAGTTTTCGAAACACAATTGGAAGCATTCTGTAATCTGTGGACGTTCAGAGTGTTGATGAAACACAGAAATTGCATCGGTATTGAATACAACACGCACCACGAGCACTTTTCTCCATGGGAGTAATGTCTCAAACTGTCTACGCTTTTATCGATTAGTGGGAGACCAGTAGTAGTTTTCGAAACACAATTGGAAGCATTCTGTAATCTGTGGACGTTCAGAGTGTTGATGAAACACAGAAATTGCATCGGTATTGAATACAACACGCACCACGAGCACTTTTCTCCATGGGAGTAATGTCTCAAACTGTCTACGCTTTTATCGATTAGTGGGAGACCAGTAGTAGTTTTCGAAACACAATTGGAAGCATTCTGTAATCTGTGGACGTTCAGAGTGTTGATGAAACACAGAAATTGCATCGGTATTGAATACAACACGCACCACGAGCACTTTTCTCCATGGGAGTAATGTCTCAAACTGTCTACGCTTTTATCGATTCCTGGGAGACCAGTAGTAGTTTTCGAAACACAATTGGAAGCATTCTGTAATCTGTGGACGTTCAGAGTGTTGATGAAACACTGAAATTGCATCGGTATTGAATACAACACGCACCACGAGCACTTTTCTCCATGGGAGTAATGTCTCAAACTGTCTACGCTTTTATCGATTCCTGGGAGACCAGTAGTAGTTTTCGAAACACAATTGGAAACATTCTGTAATCTGTGGACGTTCAGAATGTTGATGAAACACAGAAATTGCATCGGTATTGAATACAACACGCACCACGAGCACTTTTCTCCATGGGAGTAATGTCTCAAACTGTCTACGCTTTTATAGATTCCTGGGAGACCCGTAGTAGTTTTCGAAACACAATTGGAAGCATTCTGTAATCTGTGGACGTTCAGAGTATTGATGAAACACAGAAATTGCATCGGTATTGAATACAACACGCACCACGAGCACTTTTCTCCATGGGAGTAATGTCTCAAACTGTCTACGCTTTTATCGATTCCTCGGAGACCAGTAGTAGTTTTCGAAACACAATTGGAAGCATTCTGTAATCTGTGGACGTTCAGAGTGTTGATGAAACACAGAAATTGCATCGGTATTGAATACAACACGCACCACGAGCACTTTTCTCCATGGGAGTAATGTCTCAAACTGTCTACGCTTTTATCGATTCCTGGGAGACCAGTAGTAGTTTTCGAAACACAATTGGAAGCATTCTGTAATCTGTGGACGTTCAGAGTGTTGATGAAACACAGAAATTGCATCGGTATTGAATACAACACGCACCACGAGCACTTTTCTCCATGGGAGTAATGTCTCAAACTGTCTACGCTTTTATCGATTCCTGGGAGACCAGTAGTAGTTTTCGAAACACAATTGGAAGCATTCTGTAATCTGTGGACGTTCAGAGTGTTGATGAAACACAGAAATTGCATCGGTATTGAATACAACACGCACCACAAGCACTTTTCTCCATGGGAGTAATGTCTCAAACTGTCTACGCTTTTATAGATTCCTGGGAGACCCGTAGTAGTTTTCGAAACACAATTGGAAGCATTCTGTAATCTGTGGACGTTCAGAGTGTTGATGAAACACAGAAATTGCATCGGTATTGAATACAACACGCACCACGAGCACTTTTCTCCATGGGAGTAATGTCTCAAATTGTCTACGCTTTTATCGATTCCTGGGAGACCAGTAGTAGTTTTCGAAACACAATTGGAAGCATTCTGTAATCTGTGGACGTTCAGAGTGTTGATGAAACACAGAAATTGCATCGGTATTGAATACAACACGCACCACGAGCACTTTTCTCCATGGGAGTAATGTCTCAAACTGTCTACGCTTTTATCGATTCCTGGGAGACCCGTAGTAGTTTTCGAAACACAATTGGAAGCATTCTGTAATCTGTGGACGTTCAGAGTGTTGATGAAACACAGAAATTGCATCGGTATTGAATACAACACGCACCACGAGCACTTTTCTCCATGGGAGTAATGTCTCAAACTGTGTACGCTTTTATCGATTCCTGGGAGACCTGTAGTAGTTTTCGAAACACAATTGGAAGCATTCTGTAATCTGTGGACGTTCAGAGTGTTGATGAAACACAGAAATTGCATCGGTATTGAATACAACACGCACCACGAGCACTTTTCTCCTTGGGAGTAATGTCTCAAACTGTCTACGCTTTTATCGATTCCTAGGAGACCAGTAGTAGTTTTCGAAACACAATTGGAAGCATTCTGTAATCTGTGGACGTTCAGAGTGTTGATGAAACACAGAAATTGCATCGGTATTGAATACAACACGCACCACGAGCACTTTTCTCCATGGGAGTAATGTCTCAAACTGTCTACGCTTTTATCGATTCCTGGGAGACCAGTAGTAGTTTTCGAAACACAATTGGAAGCATTCTGTAATCTGTGGACGTTCAGAGTGTTGATGAAACACAGAAATTGCATCGGTATTGAATACAACACGCACCACGAGCACTTTTCTCCATGGGAGTAATGTCTCAAACTGTCTACGCTTTTATCGATTAGTGGGAGACCAGTAGTAGTTTTCGAAACACAATTGGAAGCATTCTGTAATCTGTGGACGTTCAGAGTGTTGATGAAACACAGAAATTGCATCGGTATTGAATACAACACGCACCACGAGCACTTTTCTCCATGGGAGTAATGTCTCAAACTGTCTACGCTTTTATCGATTAGTGGGAGACCAGTAGTAGTTTTCGAAACACAATTGGAAGCATTCTGTAATCTGTGGACGTTCAGAGTGTTGATGAAACACAGAAATTGCATCGGTATTGAATACAACACGCACCACGAGCACTTTTCTCCATGGGAGTAATGTCTCAAACTGTCTACGCTTTTATCGATTAGTGGGAGACCAGTAGTAGTTTTCGAAACACAATTGGAAGCATTCTGTAATCTGTGGACGTTCAGAGTGTTGATGAAACACAGAAATTGCATCGGTATTGAATACAACACGCACCACGAGCACTTTTCTCCATGGGAGTAATGTCTCAAACTGTCTACGCTTTTATCGATTCCTGGGAGACCAGTAGTAGTTTTCGAAACACAATTGGAAGCATTCTGTAATCTGTGGACGTTCAGAGTGTTGATGAAACACTGAAATTGCATCGGTATTGAATACAACACGCACCACGAGCACTTTTCTCCATGGGAGTAATGTCTCAAACTGTCTACGCTTTTATCGATTCCTGGGAGACCAGTAGTAGTTTTCGAAACACAATTGGAAACATTCTGTAATCTGTGGACGTTCAGAATGTTGATGAAACACAGAAATTGCATCGGTATTGAATACAACACGCACCACGAGCACTTTTCTCCATGGGAGTAATGTCTCAAACTGTCTACGCTTTTATAGATTCCTGGGAGACCCGTAGTAGTTTTCGAAACACAATTGGAAGCATTCTGTAATCTGTGGACGTTCAGAGTATTGATGAAACACAGAAATTGCATCGGTATTGAATACAACACGCACCACGAGCACTTTTCTCCATGGGAGTAATGTCTCAAACTGTCTACGCTTTTATCGATTCCTCGGAGACCAGTAGTAGTTTTCGAAACACAATTGGAAGCATTCTGTAATCTGTGGACGTTCAGAGTGTTGATGAAACACAGAAATTGCATCGGTATTGAATACAACACGCACCACGAGCACTTTTCTCCATGGGAGTAATGTCTCAAACTGTGTACGCTTTTATCGATTCCTGGGAGACCTGTAGTAGTTTTCGAAACACAATTGGAAGCATTCTGTAATCTGTGGACGTTCAGAGTGTTGATGAAACACAGAAATTGCATCGGTATTGAATACAACACGCACCACGAGCACTTTTCTCCTTGGGAGTAATGTCTCAAACTGTCTACGCTTTTATCGATTCCTAGGAGACCAGTAGTAGTTTTCGAAACACAATTGGAAGCATTCTGTAATCTGTGGACGTTCAGAGTGTTGATGAAACACAGAAATTGCATCGGTATTGAATACAACACGCACCACGAGCACTTTTCTCCATGGGAGTAATGTCTCAAACTGTCTACGCTTTTATCGATTCCTGGGAGACCAGTAGTAGTTTTCGAAACACAATTGGAAGCATTCTGTAATCTGTGGACGTTCAGAGTGTTGATGAAACACAGAAATTGCATCGGTATTGAATACAACACGCACCACGAGCACTTTTCTCCATGGGAGTAATGTCTCAAACTGTCTACGCTTTTATCGATTAGTGGGAGACCAGTAGTAGTTTTCGAAACACAATTGGAAGCATTCTGTAATCTGTGGACGTTCAGAGTGTTGATGAAACACAGAAATTGCATCGGTATTGAATACAACAAGCACCACGAGCACTTTTCTCCATGGGAGTAATGTCTCAAACTGTCTACGCTTTTATCGATTAGTGGGAGACCAGTAGTAGTTTTCGAAACACAATTGGAAGCATTCTGTAATCTGTGGACGTTCAGAGTGTTGATGAAACACAGAAATTGCATCGGTATTGAATACAACACGCACCACGAGCACTTTTCTCCATGGGAGTAATGTCTCAAACTGTCTACGCTTTTATCGATTCCTGGGAGACCAGTAGTAGTTTTCGAAACACAATTGGAAGCATTCTGTAATCTGTGGACGTTCAGAGTGTTGATGAAACACTGAAATTGCATCGGTATTGAATACAACACGCACCACGAGCACTTTTCTCCATGGGAGTAATGTCTCAAAC
The DNA here is from genome assembly GCF_023897955.1 of Schistocerca gregaria. Taxonomy (NCBI): domain Eukaryota; kingdom Metazoa; phylum Arthropoda; class Insecta; order Orthoptera; family Acrididae; genus Schistocerca; species Schistocerca gregaria. The sequence continues at coordinate 7,856,664 of NW_026061730.1, forward strand.
TGTCTACGCTTTTATCGATTCCTGGGAGACCAGTAGTAGTTTTCGAAACACAATTGGAAACATTCTGTAATCTGTGGACGTTCAGAATGTTGATGAAACACAGAAATTGCATCGGTATTGAATACAACACGCACCACGAGCACTTTTCTCCATGGGAGTAATGTCTCAAACTGTCTACGCTTTTATAGATTCCTGGGAGACCCGTAGTAGTTTTCGAAACACAATTGGAAGCATTCTGTAATCTGTGGACGTTCAGAGTATTGATGAAACACAGAAATTGCATCGGTATTGAATACAACACGCACCACGAGCACTTTTCTCCATGGGAGTAATGTCTCAAACTGTCTACGCTTTTATCGATTCCTCGGAGACCAGTAGTAGTTTTCGAAACACAATTGGAAGCATTCTGTAATCTGTGGACGTTCAGAGTGTTGATGAAACACAGAAATTGCATCGGTATTGAATACAACACGCACCACGAGCACTTTTCTCCATGGGAGTAATGTCTCAAACTGTCTACGCTTTTATCGATTCCTGGGAGACCAGTAGTAGTTTTCGAAACACAATTGGAAGCATTCTGTAATCTGTGGACGTTCAGAGTGTTGATGAAACACAGAAATTGCATCGGTATTGAATACAACACGCACCACGAGCACTTTTCTCCTTGGGAGTAATGTCTCAAACTGTCTACGCTTTTATCGATTAGTGGGAGACCAGTAGTAGTTTTCGAAACACAATTGGAAGCATTCTGTAATCTGTGGACGTTCAGAGTGTTGATGAAACACAGAAATTGCATCGTATTGAATACAACACGCACCACGAGCACTTTTCTCCATGGGAGTAATGTCTCAAACTGTCTACGCTTTTATCGATTAGTGGGAGACCAGTAGTAGTTTTCGAAACACAATTGGAAGCATTCTGTAATCTGTGGACGTTCAGAGTGTTGATGAAACACAGAAATTGCATCGGTATTGAATACAACACGCACCACGAGCACTTTTCTCCATGGGAGTAATGTCTCAAACTGTCTACGCTTTTATCGATTAGTGGGAGACCAGTAGTAGTTTTCGAAACACAATTGGAAGCATTCTGTAATCTGTGGACGTTCAGAGTGTTGATGAAACACAGAAATTGCATCGGTATTGAATACAACACGCACCACGAGCACTTTTCTCCATGGGAGTAATGTCTCAAACTGTCTACGCTTTTATCGATTCCTGGGAGACCAGTAGTAGTTTTCGAAACACAATTGGAAGCATTCTGTAATCTGTGGACGTTCAGAGTGTTGATGAAACACAGAAATTGCATCGGTATTGAATACAACACGCACCACGAGCACTTTTCTCCATGGGAGTAATGTCTCAAACTGTCTACGCTTTTATCGATTCCTGGGAGACCAGTAGTAGTTTTCGAAACACAATTGGAAGCATTCTGTAATCTGTGGACGTTCAGAGTGTTGATGAAACACAGAAATTGCATCGGTATTGAATACAACACGCACCACGAGCACTTTTCTCCATGGGAGTAATGTCTCAAACTGTCTACGCTTTTATCGATTCCTGGGAGACCAGTAGTAGTTTTCGAAACACAATTGGAAGCATTCTGTAATCTGTGGACGTTCAGAGTGTTGATGAAACACAGAAATTGCATCGGTATTGAATACAACACGCACCACAAGCACTTTTCTCCATGGGAGTAATGTCTCAAACTGTCTACGCTTTTATAGATTCCTGGGAGACCCGTAGTAGTTTTCGAAACACAATTGGAAGCATTCTGTAATCTGTGGACGTTCAGAGTATTGATGAAACACAGAAATTGCATCGGTATTGAATACAACACGCACCACGAGCACTTTTCTCCATGGGAGTAATGTCTCAAACTGTCTACGCTTTTATCGATTCCTGGGAGACCAGTAGTAGTTTTCGAAACACAATTGGAAGCATTCTGTAATCTGTGGACGTTCAGAGTGTTGATGAAACACAGAAATTGCATCGGTATTGAATACAACACGCAACACTAGATCGCGTGTTCATGGGAGTAATGTCTAAAACTGTCTACGCTTTTATCGATTCCTGGGAGACCAGTAGTAGTTTTCGAAACACAATTGGAAGCATTCTGTAATCTGTGGACGTTCAGAGTGTTGATGAAACACAGAAATTGCATCGGTATTGAATACAACACGCACCACGAGCACTTTTCTCCATGGGAGTAATGTCTCAAACTGTCTACGCTTTTATCGATTCCTGGGAGACCAGTAGTAGTTTTCGAAACACAATTGGAAGCATTCTGTAATCTGTGGACGTTCAGAGTGTTGATGAAACACAGAAATTGCATCGGTATTGAATACAACACGCACCACGAGCAGTTTTCTCCATGGGAGTAATGTCTCAAACTGTCTACGCTTTTATCGATTCCTGGGAGACCAGTAGTAGTTTTCGAAACACAATTGGAAGCATTCTGTAATCTGTGGACGTTCAGAGTGTTGATGAAACACAGAAATTGCATCGGGATTGAATACAACACGCACCACGAGAACTTTTCTCCATGGGAGTAATGTCTCAAACTGTCTACGCTTTTATCGATTCCTGGGTGACCAGTAGTAGTTTTCGAAACACAATTGGAAGCATTCTGTAATCTGTGGACGTTCAGAGTGTTGATGAAACACAGAAATTGCATCGGTATTGAATACAACACGCACCACGAGCACTTTTCTCCATGGGAGTAATGTCTCAAACTGTCTACGCTTTTATCGATTCCTGGGAGACCAGTAGTAGTTTTCGAAACACAATTGGAAGCATTCTGTAATCTGTGGACGTTCAGAGTGTTGATGAAACACAGAAATTGCATCGGTATTGAATACAACACGCACCACGAGCACTTTTCTCCGTGGGAGTAATGTCTCAAACTGTCTACGCTTTTATCGATTCCTGGGAGACCAGTAGTAGTTTTCGAAATACATTTGGAGGCATTCTGTAATCTGTGGACGTTCAGAGTGTTGATGAAACACAGAAATTGCATCGGTATTGAATACAACACGCACCACGAGCACTTTTCTCCATGGGAGTAATGTCTCAAACTGTCTACGATTTTATCGATTCCTGGGAGACCAGTAGTAGTTTTCCAAATACATTTGGAGGCATTCTGTAATCTGTGGACGTTCAGAGTGTTGATGAAACACAGAAATTGCATCGGTATTGAATACAACACGCACCACGAGCACTTTTCTCCATGGGAGTAATGTCTCAAACTGTCTACGCTTTTATCGATTCCTGGGAGACCAGTAGTAAGTTTTCGAAATACATTTGGAGGCATTCTGTAATCTGTGGACGTTCAGAGTGTTGATGAAACACAGAAATTGCATCGGTATTGAATACAACACGCACCACGAGCACTTTTCTCCATGGGAGTAATGTCTCAAACTGTCTACGATTTTATCGATTCCTGGGAGACCAGTAGTAGTTTTCGAAATACATTTGGAGGCATTCTGTAATCTGTGGACGTTCAGAGTGTTGATGAAACACAGAAATTGCATCGGTATTGAATACAACACGCACCACGAGCACTTTTCTCCATGGGAGTAATGTCTCAAACTGTCTACGCTTTTATCGATTCCTGGGAGACCAGTAGTAGTTTTCGAAACACAATTGGAAGCATTCTGTAATCTGTGGACGTTCAGAGTGTTGATGAAACACAGAAATTGCATCGGTATTGAATACAACACGCACCACGAGCACTTTTCTCCATGGGAGTAATGACTCAAACTGTCTACGCTTTTATCGATTCCTGGGAGACCAGTAGTAGTTTTCGAAACACAATTGGAAGCATTCTGTAATCTGTGGACGTTCAGAGTGTTGATGAAACACAGAAATTGCATCGGTATTGAATACAACACGCACCACGAGCACTTTTCTCCTTGGGAGTAATGTCTCAAACTGTCTACGCTTTTATCGATTCCTGGGAGACCAGTAGTAGTTTTCGAAATACATTTGGAGGCATTCTGTAATCTGTGGACGTTCAGAGTGTTGATGAAACAGAGAAATTGCATCGGTAATGAATACAACACGCACCACGAGCACTTTTCTCCATGGGAGTAATGTCTCAAACTGTCTACGCTTTTATCGATTCCTGGGAGACCAGTAGTAGTTTTCGAAATACATTTGGAGGCATTCTGTAATCTGTGGACGTTCAGAGTGTTGATGAAACACAGAAATTGCATCGGTATTGAATACAACACGCACCACGAGCACTTTTCTCCATGGGAGTAATGTCTCAAACTGTCTACGCTTTTATCGATTCCTGGGAGACCAGTAGTAGTTTTCGAAATACATTTGGAGGCATTCTGTAATCTGTGGACGTTCAGAGTGTTGATGAAACACAGAAATTGCATCGGTATTGAATACAACACGCACCACGAGCACTTTTCTCCATGGGAGTAATGTCTCAAACTGTCTACGCTTTTACCGATTCCTGGGAGACCAGTAGTAGTTTTCGAAATACATTTGGAGGCATTCTGTAATCTGTGGACGTTCAGAGTGTTGATGAAACACAGAAATTGCATCGGTATTGAATACAACACGCACCACGAGCACTTTTCTCCATGGGAGTAATGTCTCAAACTGTCTACGCTTTTATCGATTCCTGGGAGACCAGTAGTAGTTTTCGAAACACAATTGGAAGCATTCTGTAATCTGTGGACGTTCAGAGTGTTGATGAAACACAGAAATTGCATCGGTATTGAATACAACACGCACCACGAGCACTTTTCTTAATGGGAGTAATGTCTCAAACTGTCTACGCTTTTATCGATTCCTGGAAGACCAGTAGTAGTTTTCGAAACACAATTGGAAGCATTCTGTAATTTGTGGACGTTCAGAGTGTTGATGAAACGCAGAAATTGCATCGGTATTGAATACAACACGCACCACGAGCACTTTTCTCCATGGGAGTAATGTCTCAAACTGTCTACGCTTTTATCGATTCCTGGGAGACCAGTAGTAGTTTTCGAAACACAATTGGAAGCATTCTGTAATCTGTGGACGTTCAGAGTGTTGATGAAACACAGAAATTGCATCGGTATTGAATACAACACGCACCGCGAGCACTTTTCTCCATGGGAGTAATGTCTCAAACTGTCTACGCTTTTATCGATTCCTGGGAGACCAGTAGTAGTTTTCGAAATACATTTGGAGGCATTCTGTAATCTGTGGACGTTCAGAGTGTTGATGAAACACAGAAATTGCATCGGTATTGAATACAACACGCACCACGAGCACTTTTCTCCATGGGAGTAATGTCTCAAACTGTCTACGCTATTATCGATTCCTGGGAGACCAGTAGTAGTTTTCGAAACACAATTGGAAGCATTCTGTAATCTGTGGACGTTCAGAGTGTTGATGAAACACAGAAATTGCATCGGTATTGAATACAACACGCACCACGTGCACTTTTCTCCTTGGGAGTAATTTCTCAAACTGTCTACGCTTTTATCGATTCCTGGGAGACCAGTAGTAGTTTTCGAAATACATTTGGAGGCATTCTGTAATCTGTGGACGTTCAGAGTGTTGATGAAACACAGAAATTGCATCGGTATTGAATACAACACACACTACGAGCACTTTTCTCCATGGGAGTAATGTCTCAAACTGTCTACGCTTTTATCGATTCCTGTTAGACCAGTAGTAGTTTTCGAAACACAATTGGAAGCATTCTGTAATCTGTGGACGTTCAGAGTGTTGATGAAACACAGAAATTGCATCGGTATTGAATACAACACGCACCACGAGCACTTTTCTCCATGGGAGTAATGTCTCAAACTGTCTACGCTTTTATCGATTCCTGGGAGACCAGTAGTAGTTTTCGAAATACATTTGGAGGCATTCTGTAATCTGTGGACGTTCAGAGTGTTGATGAAACACAGAAATTGCATCGGTATTGAATACAACACGCACCACGAGCACTTTTCTCCATGGGAGTAATGTCTCAAACTGTCTACGCTTTTATCGATTCCTGGGAGACCAGTAGTAGTTTTCGAAATACATTTGGAGGCATTCTGTAATCTGTGGACGTTCAGAGTGTTGATGAAACACAGAAATTGCATCGGTATTGAATACAACACGCACCACGAGCACTTTTCTCCTTGGGAGTAATGTCTCAAACTGTCTACGCTTTTATCGATTCCTGGGAGACCAGTAGTAGTTTTCGAAATACATTTGGAGGCATTCTGTAATCTGTGGACGTTCAGAGTGTTGATGAAACACAGAAATTGCATCGGTATTGAATACAACACGCACCACGAGCACTTTTCTCCATGGCAGTAATGTCTCAAACTGTCTACGCTTTTATCGATTCCTGTTAGACCAGTAGTAGTTTTCGAAACACTATTGGAAGCATTCTGTAATCTGTGGACGTTCAGAGTGTTGATGAAACACAGAAATTGCATCGGTATTGAATACAACACGCACCACGAGCACTTTTCTCCATGGGAGTAATGTCTCAAACTGTCTACGCTTTTATCGATTCCTGGGAGACCAGTAGTAGTTTTCGAAATACATTTGGAGGCATTCTGTAATCTGTGGACGTTCAGAGTGTTGATGAAACACAGAAATTGCATCGGTATTGAATACAACACGCACCACGAGCACTTTTCTCCATGGGAGTAATGTCTCAAACTGTCTACGCTTTTATCGATTCCTGTTAGACCAGTAGTAGTTTTCGAAACACAATTGGAAGCATTCTGTAATCTGTGGACGTTCAGAGTGTTGATGAAACACAGAAATTGCATCGGTATTGAATACAACACGCACCACGAGCACTTTTCTCCATGGGAGTAATGTCTCAAACTGTGTACGCTTTTATCGATTCCTGGGAGACCAGTAGTAGTTTTCGAAATACATTTGGAGGCATTCTGTAATCTGTGGACGTTCAGAGTGTTGATGAAACACAGAAATTGCATCGGTATTGAATACAACACGCACCACGAGCACTTTTCTCCATGGGAGTAATGTCTCAAACTGTCTACGCTTTTATCGATTCCTGGGAGACCAGTAGTAGTTTTCGAAACACAATTGGAAGCATTCTGTAATCTGTGGACGTTCAGAGTGTTGATGAAACACAGAAATTGCATCGGTATTGAATACAACACGCACCACGAGCACTTTTCTCCATGGGAGTAATGTCTCAAACTGTCTACGCTTTTATCGATTCCTGGGAGACCAGTAGTAGTTTTCGAAACACAATTGGAAGCATTCTGTAATCTGTGGACGTTCAGAGTGTTGATGAAACACAGAAATTGCATCGGTATTGAATACAACACGCACCACGAGCACTTTTCTCCTTGGGAGTAATGTCTCAAACTGTCTACGCTTTTATCGATTCCTGGGAGACCAGTAGTAGTTTTCGAAATACATTTGGAGGCATTCTGTAATCTGTGGACGTTCAGAGTGTTGATGAAACACAGAAATTGCATCGGTATTGAATACAACACGCACCACGAGCACTTTTCTCCATGGGAGTAATGTCTCAAACTGTCTACGCTTTTATCGATTCCTGGGAGACCAGTAGTAGTTTTCGAAATACATTTGGAGGCATCCTGTAATCTGTGGACGTTCAGAGTGTTGATGAAACACAGAAATTGCATCGGTATTGAATACATTACGCACCACGAGCACTTTTTTCCATGGGAGTAATGTCTCAAACTGTCTACGCTTTTATCGATTCCTGGGAGACCAGTAGTAGTTTTCGAAATACATTTGGAGGCATTCTGTAATCTGTGGACGTTCAGAGTGTTGATGAAACACAGAAATTGCATCGGTATTGAATATAACACGCACCACGAGCACTTTTCTCCATGGGAGTAATGTCTCAAACTGTCTACGCTTTTATCGATTCCTGGGAGACCAGTAGTAGTTTTCGAAATACATTTGGAGGCATTCTGTAATCTGTGGACGTTCAGAGTGTTGATGAAACACAGAAATTGCATCGGTATTGAATACAACACGCACCACGAGCACTTTTCTCCATGGGAGTAATGTCTCAAACTGTCTACGCTTTTATCGATTCCTCGGAGACCAGTAGTAGTTTTCGAAACACAATTGGAAGCATTCTGTAATCTGTGACGTTCAGAGTGTTGATGAAACACAGAAATTGCATCGGTATTGAATACAACACGCACCACGAGCACTTTTCTCCATGGGAGTAATGTCTCAAACTGTCTACGCTTTTATCGATTCCTGGGAGACCAGTAGTAGTTTTCGAAACACAATTGGAAGCATTCTGTAATCTGTGGACGTTCAGAGTGTTGATGAAACACAGAAATTGCATCGGTATTGAATACAACACGCACCACGAGCACTTTTCTCCATGGGAGTAATGTCTCAAACTGTCTACGCTTTTATCGATTCCTGGGAGACCATTAGTAGTTTTCGAAACACAATTGGAAGCATTCTGTAATCTGTGGACGTTCAGAGTGTTGATGAAACACAGAAATTGCATCGGTATTGAATACAACACGCACCACGAGCACTTTTCTCCATGGGAGTAATGTCTCAAACTGTCTACGCTTTTATCGATTCCTGGGAGACCAGTAGTAGTTTTCGAAACACAATTGGAAGCATTCTGTAATCTGTGGACGTTCAGAGTGTTGATGAAACACAGAAATTGCATCGGTATTGAATACAACACGCACCACGAGCACTTTTCTCCATGGGAGTAATGTCTCAAACTGTCTACGCTTTTATCGATTCCTGTTAGACCAGTAGTAGTTTTCGAAACACAATTGGAAGCATTCTGTAATCTGTGGACGTTCAGAGTGTTGATGAAACACAGAAATTGCATCGGTATTGAATACAACACGCACCACGAGCACATTTCTCCATGGGAGTAATGTCTCAAACTGTCTACGCTTTTATCGATTCCTGGGAGACCAGTAGTAGTTTTCGAAATACATTTGGAGGCATTCTGTAATCTGTGGACGTTCAGAGTGTTGATGAAACACAGAAATTGCATCGGTATTGAATACAACACGCACCACGAGAACTTTTCTCCATGGGAGTAATGTCTCAAACTGTCTACGCTTTTATCGATTCCTGGGAGACCAGTAGTAGTTTTCGAAATACATTTGGAGGCATTCTGTAATCTGTGGACGTTCAGAGTGTTGATGAAACACAGAAATTGCATCGGTATTGAATATAACACGCACCACGAGCACTTTTCTCCATGGGAGTAATGTCTCAAACTGTCTACGCTTTTATCGATTCCTGGGAGACCAGTAGTAGTTTTCGAAATACATTTGGAGGCATTCTGTAATCTGTGGACGTTCAGAGTGTTGATGAAACACAGAAATTGCATCGGTATTGAATACAACACGCACCACAAGCACTTTTCTCCATGGGAGTAATGTCTCAAACTGTCTACGCTTTTATCGATTCCTGGGAGACCAGTAGTAGTTTTCGAAACACAATTGGAAGCATTCTGTAATCTGTGGACGTTCAGAGTGTTGATGAAACACAGAAATTGCATCGGTATTGAATACAACACGCACCACGAGCACTTTTCTCCATGGGAGTAATGTCTCAAACTGTCTACGCTTTTATCGAATCCTGGGAGACCAGTAGTAGTTTTCGAAACACAATTGGAAGCATTCTGTAATCTGTGGACGTTCAGAGTGTTGATGAAACACAGAAATTGCATCGGTATTGAATACAACACGCACCACGAGCACTTTTCTCCATGGGAGTAATGTCTCAAACTGTCTACGCTTTTATCGATTCCTGGGAGACCAGTAGTAGTTTTCGAAACACAATTGGAAGCATTCTGTAATCTGTGGACGTTCAGAGTGTTGATGAAACACAGAAATTGCATCGGTATTGAATACAACACGCACCACGAGCACTTTTCTCCATGGGAGTAATGTCTCAAACTGTCTACGCTTTTATCGATTCCTGGGAGACCAGTAGTAGTTTTCGAAACACAATTGGAAGCTTTCTGTAATCTGTGGACGTTCAGAGTGTTGATGAAACACAGAAATTGCATCGGTATTGAATACAACACGCACCACGAGCACTTTTCTCCATGGGAGTAATGTCTCAAACTGTCTACGCTTTTATCGATTCCTGTTAGACCAGTAGTAGTTTTCGAAACACAATTGGAAGCATTCTGTAATCTGTGGACGTTCAGAGTGTTGATGAAACACAGAAATTGCATCGGTATTGAATACAACACGCACCACGAGCACTTTTCTCCATGGGAGTAATGTCTCAAACTGTCTACGCTTTTATCGATTCCTGGGAGACCAGTAGTAGTTTTCGAAACACAATTGGAAGCATTCTGTAATCTGTGGACGTTCAGAGTGTTGATGAAACACAGAAATTGCATCGGTATTGAATACAACACGCATTACGAGCACTTTTCTCCATGGGAGTAATGTCTCAAACTGTCTACGCTTTTATCGATTCCTGGGAGACCAGTAGTAGTTTTCGAAACACAATTGGAAGCATTCTGTAATCTGTGGACGTTCAGAGTGTTGATGAAACACAGAAATTGCATCGGTATTGAATACAACACGCACCACGAGCACTTTTCTCCATGGGAGTAATGTCTCAAACTGTCTACGCTTTTATCGATTCCTGGGAGACCAGTAGTAGTTTTCGAAACACAATTGGAAGCATTCTGTAATCTGTGGACGTTCAGAGTGTTGATGAAACACATAAATTGCATCGGTGTTGAATACAACACGCACCACGAGCACTTTTCTCCATGGGAGTAATGTCTCAAACTGTCTACGCTTTTATCGATTCCTGGGAGACCAGTAGTAGTTTTCGAAATACATTTGGAGGCATTCTGTAATCTGTGGACGTTCAGAGTGTTGATGAAACACAGAAATTGCATCGGTATTGAATACAACACGCACCACGAGCACTTTTCTCCATGGGAGTAATGTCTCAAACTGTCTACGATTTTATCGATTCCTGGGAGACCAGTAGTAGTTTTCGAAATACATTTGGAGGCATTCTGTAATCTGTGGACGTTCAGAGTGTTGATGAAACACAGAAATTGCATCGGTACTGAATACAACACGCACCACGAGCACTTTTCTCCATGGGAGTAATGTCTCAAACTGTCTACGCTTTTATCGATTGCTGGGAGACCAGTAGTAGTTTTCGAAATACATTTGGAGGCATTCTGTAATCTGTGGACGTTCAGAGTGTTGATGAAACACAGAAATTGCATCGGTATTGAATACAACACGCAACACGAGCACTTTTCTCCATGGGAGTAATGTCTCAAACTGTCTACGCTTTTATCGATTCCTGGGAGACCAGTAGTAGTTTTCGAAATACATTTGGAGGCATTCTGTAATCTGTGGACGTTCAGAGTGTTGATGAAACACAGAAATTGCATCGGTATTGAATACAACACGCACCACGAGCACTTTTCTCCATGGGAGTAATGTCTCAAACTGTCTACGCTTTTATCGATTCCTGGGAGACCAGTAGTAGTTTTCGAAATACATTTGGAGGCATTCTGTAATCTGTGGACGTTCAGAGTGTTGATGAAACACAGAAATTGCATCGGTATTGAATACAACACGCACCACGAGCACTTTTCACCATGGGAGTAATGTCTCAAACTGTCTACGCTTTTATCGATTCCTGGGAGACCAGTAGTAGTTTTCGAAACACAATTGGAAGCATTCTGTAATCTGTGGACGTTCAGAGTGTTGATGAAACACAGAAATTGCATCGGTATTGAATACAACACGCACCACGAGCACTTTTCTCCATGGGAGTAATGTCTCAAACTGTCTACGCTTTTATCGATTCCTGGGAGACCAGTAGTAGTTTTCGAAATACATTTTGGGCATTCTGTAATCTGTGGACGTTCAGAGTGTTGATGAAACACAGAAATTGCATCGGTATTGAATACAACACGCACCACGAGCACTTTTCTCCATGGGAGTAATGTCTCAAACTGTCTACGCTTTTATCGATTCCTGGGAGACCAGTAGTAGTTTTCGAAATACATTTGGAGGCATTCTGTAATCTGTGGACGTTCAGAGTGTTGATGAAACACAGAAATTGCATCGGTATTGAATACAACACGCACCACGAGCACTTTTCTCCATGGGAGTAATGTCTCAAACTGTCTACGCTTTTATCGATTCCTGGGAGACCAGTAGTAGTTTTCGAAACACAATTGGAAGCATTCTGTAATCTGTGGACGTTCAGAGTGTTGATGAAACACATAAATTGCATCGGTGTTGAATACAACACGCACCACGAGCACTTTTCTCCATGGGAGTAATGTCTCAAACTGTCTACGCTTTTATCGATTCCTGGGAGACCAGTAGTAGTTTTCGAAATACATTTGGAGGCATTCTGTAATCTGTGGACGTTCAGAGTGTTGATGAAACACAGAAATTGCATCGGTACTGAATACAACACGCACCACGAGCACTTTTCTCCATGGGAGTAATGTCTCAAACTGTCTACGCTTTTATCGATTGCTGGGAGACCAGTAGTAGTTTTCGAAATACATTTGGAGGCATTCTGTAATCTGTGGACGTTCAGAGTGTTGATGAAACACAGAAATTGCATCGGTATTGAATACAACACGCAACACGAGCACTTTTCCCCATGGGAGTAATGTCTCAAACTGTCTACGCTTTTATCGATTCCTGGGAGACCAGTAGTAGTTTTCGAAATACATTTGGAGGCATTCTGTAATCTGTGGACGTTCAGAGTGTTGATGAAACACAGAAATTGCATCGGTATTGAATACAACACGCACCACGAGCACTTTTCTCCATGGGAGTAATGTCTCAAACTGTCTACGCTTTTATCGATTCCTGGGAGACCAGTAGTAGTTTTCGAAATACATTTGGAGGCATTCTGTAATCTGTGGACGTTCAGAGTGTTGATGAAACACAGAAATTGCATCGGTATTGAATACAACACGCACCACGAGCACTTTTCTCCATGGGAGTAATGTCTCAAACTGTCTACGCTTTTATCGATTCCTGGGAGACCAGTAGTAGTTTTCGAAACACAATTGGAAGCATTCTGTAATCTGTGGACGTTCAGAGTGTTGATGAAACACAGAAATTGCATCGGTATTGAATACAACACGCACCACGAGCACTTTTCTCCATGGGAGTAATGTCTCAAACTGTCTACGCTTTTATCGATTCCTGGGAGACCAGTAGTAGTTTTCGAAATACATTTTGGGCATTCTGTAATCTGTGGACGTTCAGAGTGTTGATGAAACACAGAAATTGCATCGGTATTGAATACAACACGCACCACGAGCACTTTTCTCCATGGGAGTAATGTCTCAAACTGTCTACGCTTTTATCGATTCCTGGGAGACCAGTAGTAGTTTTCGAAATACATTTGGAGGCATTCTGTAATCTGTGGACGTTCAGAGTGTTGATGAAACACAGAAATTGCATCGGTATTGAATACAACACGCACCACGAGCACTTTTCTCCATGGGAGTAATGTCTCAAACTGTCTACGCTTTTATCGATTCCTGGGAGACCAGTAGTAGTTTTCGAAACACAATTGGAAGCATTCTGTAATCTGTGGACGTTCAGAGTGTTGATGAAACACAGAAATTGCATCGGTATTGAATACAACACGCACCACGAGCACTTTTCTCCATGGGAGTAATGTCTCAAACTGTCTACGCTTTAATCGATTCCTAGGAGACCAGTAGTAGTTTTCGAAATACATTTGGAGGCATTCTGTAATCTGTGGACGTTCAGAGTGTTGATGAAACACAGAAATTGCATCGGTATTGAATACAACACGCACCACGAGCACTTTTCTCCATGTGAGTAATGTCTCAAACTGTCTACGCTTTTATCGATTCCTGGGAGACCAGTAGTAGTTTTCGAAATACATTTGGAAGCATTCTGTAATCTGTGGACGTTCAGAGTGTTGATGAAACACAGAAATTGCATCGGTATTGAATACAACACGCACCACGAGCACTTTTCTCCATGGGAGTAATGTCTCAAACTGTCTACGCTTTTATCGATTCCTGGGAGACAAGTAGTAGTTTTCGAAACACAATTGGAAGCATTCTGTAATCTGTGGACGTTCAGAGTGTTGATGAAACACAGAAATTGCATCGGTATTGAATACAACACGCACCACGCGCACTTTTCTCCATGGGAGTAATGTCTCAAACTGTCTACGCTTTTATCGATTCCTGGGAGACCAGTAGTAGTTTTCGAAGCACATCTGGAAGCATTCTGTAATCTGTGGACGTTCAGAGTGTTGATGAAACACAGAAATTGCATCGGTATTGAATACAACACGCACCACGAGCACTTTTCTCCATGGGAGTAATGTCTCAAAGTGTCTACGCTTTTATCGATTCCTGGGAGACCAGTAGTAGTTTTCGAAATACATTTGGAGGCATTCTGTAATCTGTGGACGTTCAGAGTGTTGATGAAACACAGAAATTGCATCGGTATTGAATACAACACGCACTACGAGCACTTTTCTCCATGGGAGTAATGTCTCAAACTGTCTACGCTTTTATCGATTCCTGGGAGACCAGTAGTAGTTTTCGAAATACATTTGGAGGCATTCTGTAATCTGTGGACGTTCAGAGTGTTGATGAAACACAGAAATTGCATCGGTATTGAATACAACACGCACCACGAGCACTTTTCTCCATGGGAGTAATGTCTCAAACTGTCTACGCTTTTATCGATTCCTGGGAGACCAGTAGTAGTTTTCGAAATACATTTGGAGGCATTCTGTAATCTGTGGACGTTCAGAGTGTTGATGAAACACAGAAATTCATCGGTATTGAATACAACACGCACCACGAGCACTTTTCTCCATGGGAGTAATGTCTCAAACTGTCTACGCTTTTATCGATTCCTGGGAGACCAGTAGTAGTTTTCGAAATACATTTGGAGGCATTCTGTAATCTGTGGACGTTCAGAGTGTTGATGAAACACAGAAATTGCATCGGTATTGAATACAACACGCACCACGAGCACTTTTCTCCATGGGAGTAATGTCTGAAACTGTCTACGCTTTTATCGATTCCTGGGAGACCAGTAGTAGTTTTCGAAATACATTTGGAGGCATTCTGTAATCTGTGGACGTTCAGAGTGTTGATGAAACACAGAAATTGCATCGGTATTGAATACAACACGCACCACGAGCACTTTTCTCCATGGGAGTAATGTCTCAAACTGTCTACGCTTTTATCGATTCCTGGGAGACCAGTAGTAGTTTTCGAAATACATTTGGAGGCATTCTGTAATCTGTGGACGTTCAGAGTGTTGATGAAACACAGAAATTGCATCGGTATTGAATACAACACGCACCACGAGCACTTTTCTCCATGGGAGTAATGTCTCAAACTGTCTACGCTTTTATCGATTCCTGGGAGACCAGTAGTAGTTTTCGAAATACATTTGGAGGCATTCTGTAATCTGTGGACGTTCAGAGTGTTGATGAAACACAGAAATTCATCGGTATTGAATACAACACGCACCACGAGCACTTTTCTCCATGGGAGTAATGTCTCAAACTGTCTACGCTTTTATCGATTCCTGGGAGACCAGTAGTAGCTTTCGAAATACATTTGGAGGCATTCTGTAATCTGTGGACGTTCAGAGTGTTGATGAAACACAGAAATTGCATCGGTATTGAATACAACTCGCACCACGAGCACTTTTCTCCATGGGAGTAATGTCTCAAACTGTCTACGCTTTTATCGATCCTGGGAGACCAGTAGTAGTTTTCGAAATACATTTGGGGGCATTCTGTAATCTGTGGACGTTCAGAGTGTTGATGAAACACAGAAATTGCATCGGTATTGAATACAACACGCACCACGAGCACTTTTCTCCATGGGAGTAATGTCTCAAACTGTCTACGCTTTTATCGATTCCTGGGAGACCAGTAGTAGTTTTCGAAATACATTTGGAGGCATTCTGTAATCTGTGGACGTTCAGAGTGTTGATGAAACACAGAAATTGCATCGGTATTGAATACAACACGCACCACGAGCACTTTTCTCCATGGGAGTAATGTCTCAAACTGTCTACGCTTTTATCGATTCCTGGGAGACCAGAAGTAGTTTTCGAAATACATTTGGGGGCATTCTGTAATCTGTGGACGTTCAGAGTGTTGATGAAACACAGAAATTGCATCGGTATTGAATACAACACGCACCACGAGCACTTTTCTCCATGGGAGTAATGTCTCAAACTGTCTACGCTTTTATCGATTCCTGGGAGAAAAGTAGTAGTTTTCCAAATACATTTGGAGGCATTCTGTAATCTGTGGACGTTCAGAGTGTTGATGAAACACAGAAATTGCATCGGTATTGAATACAACACGCACCACGAGCACTTTTCTCCATGGGAGTAATGTCTCAAACTGTCTACGCTTTTATCGAATCCTGGGAGACCAGTAGTAGTTTTCGAAATACATTTGGGGGCATTCTGTAATCTGTGGACGTTCAGAGTGTTGATGAAACACAGAAATTGCATCGGTATTGAATACAACACGCACCACGAGCACTTTTCTCCATGGGAGTAATGTCTCAAACTGTCTACGCTTTTATCGATTCCTGGGAGACCAGTAGTAGTTTTCCAAATACATTTGGAGGCATTCTGTAATCTGTGGACGTTCAGAGTGTTGATGAAACACAGAAGTTGCATCGGTATTGAATACAACACGCAACACGAGCACTTTTCTCCATGGGAGTAATGTCTCAAACTGTCTACGCTTTTATCGATTCCTGGGAGACCAGTAGTAGTTTTCGAAATACATTTGGGGGCATTCTGTAATCTGTGGACGTTCAGAGTGTTGATGAAACACAGAAATTGCATCGGTATTGAATACAACACGCACCACGAGCACTTTTCTCCATGGGAGTAATGTCTCAAACTGTCTACGCTTTTATCGATTCCTGGGAGACCAGTAGTAGTTTTCGAAATACATTTGGAGGCATTCTGTAATCTGTGGACGTTCAGAGTGTTGATGAAACACAGAAATTGCATCGGTATTGAATACAACACGCACCACGAGCACTTTTCTCCATGGGAGTAATGTCTCAAACTGTCTACGCTTTTATCGATTCCTGGGAGACCAGTAGTAGTTTTCGAAATACATTTGGAGGCATTCTGTAATCTGTGGACGTTCAGAGTGTTGATGAAACACAGAAATTCATCGGTATTGAATACAACACGCACCACGAGCACTTTTCTCCATGGGAGTAATGTCTCAAACTGTCTACGCTTTTATCGATTCCTGGGAGACCAGTAGTAGTTTTCGAAATACATTTGGAGGCATTCTGTAATCTGTGGACGTTCAGAGTGTTGATGAAACACAGAAATTGCATCGGTATTGAATACAACACGCACCACGAGCACTTTTCTCCATGGGAGTAATGTCTCAAACTGTCTACGCTTTTATCGATTCCTGGGAGACCAGTAGTAGTTTTCGAAATACATTTGGAGGCATTCTGTAATCTGTGGACGTTCAGAGTGTTGATGAAACACAGAAATTGCATCGGTATTGAATACAACACGCACCACGAGCACTTTTCTCCATGGGAGTAATGTCTCAAACTGTCTACGCTTTTATCGATTCCTGGGAGACCAGTAGTAGTTTTCGAAATACATTTGGAGGCATTCTGTAATCTGTGGACGTTCAGAGTGTTGATGAAACACAGAAATTGCATCGGTATTGAATACAACACGCACCACGAGCACTTTTCTCCATGGGAGTAATGTCTCAAACTGTCTACGCTTTTATCGATTCCTGGGAGACCAGTAGTAGTTTTCGAAATACATTTGGAGGCATTCTGTAATCTGTGGACGTTCAGAGTGTTGATGAAACACAGAAATTGCATCGGTATTGAATACAACACGCACCACGAGCACTTTTCTCCATGGGAGTAATGTCTCAAACTGTCTACGCTTTTATCGATTCCTGGGAGACCAGTAGTAGTTTTCGAAATACATTTGGAGGCATTCTGTAATCTGTGGACGTTCAGAGTGTTGATGAAACACAGAAATTCATCGGTATTGAATACAACACGCACCACGAGCACTTTTCTCCATGGGAGTAATGTCTCAAACTGTCTACGCTTTTATCGATTCCTGGGAGACCAGTAGTAGCTTTCGAAATACATTTGGAGGCATTCTGTAATCTGTGGACGTTCAGAGTGTTGATGAAACACAGAAATTGCATCGGTATTGAATACAACACGCACCACGAGCACTTTTCTCCATGGGAGTAATGTCTCAAACTGTCTACGCTTTTATCGATTCCTGGGAGACCAGTAGTAGTTTTCGAAATACATTTGGGGGCATTCTGTAATCTGTGGACGTTCAGAGTGTTGATGAAACACAGAAATTGCATCGGTATTGAATACAACACGCACCACGAGCACTTTTCTCCATGGGAGTAATGTCTCAAACTGTCTACGCTTTTATCGATTCCTGGGAGACCAGTAGTAGTTTTCGAAATACATTTGGAGGCATTCTGTAATCTGTGGACGTTCAGAGTGTTGATGAAACACAGAAATTGCATCGGTATTGAATACAACACGCACCACGAGCACTTTTCTCCATGGGAGTAATGTCTCAAACTGTCTACGCTTTTATCGATTCCTGGGAGACCAGTAGTAGTTTTCGAAATACATTTGGAGGCATTCTGTAATCTGTGGACGTTCAGAGTGTTGATGAAACACAGAAATTGCATCGGTATTGAATACAACACGCACCACGAGCACTTTTCTCCATGGGAGTAATGTCTCAAACTGTCTACGCTTTTATCGATTCCTGGGAGACCAGTAGTAGTTTTCGAAATACATTTGGGGGCATTCTGTAATCTGTGGACGTTCAGAGTGTTGATGAAACACAGAAATTGCATCGGTATTGAATACAACACGCACCACGAGCACTTTTCTCCATGGGAGTAATGTCTCAAACTGTCTACGCTTTTATCGATTCCTGGGAGACCAGTAGTAGTTTTCCAAATACATTTGGAGGCATTCTGTAATCTGTGGACGTTCAGAGTGTTGATGAAACACAGAAATTGCATCGGTATTGAATACAACACGCACCACGAGCACTTTTCTCCATGGGAGTAATGTCTCAAACTGTCTACGCTTTTATCGATTCCTGGGAGACCAGTAGTAGTTTTCGAAATACATTTGGGGGCATTCTGTAAACTGTGGACGTTCAGAGTGTTGATGAAACACAGAAATTGCATCGGTATTGAATACAACACGCACCACGAGCACTTTTCTCCATGGGAGTAATGTCTCAAACTGTCTACGCTTTTATCGATTCCTGGGAGACCAGTAGTAGTTTTCCAAATACATTTGGAGGCATTCTGTAATCTGTGGACGTTCAGAGTGTTGATGAAACACAGAAATTGCATCGGTATTGAATACAACACGCACCACGAGCACTTTTCTCCATGGGAGTAATGTCTCAAACTGTCTACGCTTTTATCGAATCCTGGGAGACCAGTAGTAGTTTTCGAAATACATTTGGGGGCATTCTGTAATCTGTGGACGTTCAGAGTGTTGATGAAACCCAGAAATTGCATCGGTATTGAATACAACACGCACCACAAGCACTTTTCTCCATGGGAGTAATGTCTCAAACTGTCTACGCTTTTATCGATTCCTGGGAGACCAGTAGTAGTTTTCCAAATACATTTGGAGGCATTCTGTAATCTTTGGACGTTCAGAGTGTTGATGAAACACAGAAGTTGCATCGGTATTGAATACAACACGCAACACGAGCACTTTTCTCCATGGGAGTAATGTCTCAAACTGTCTACGCTTTTATCGATTCCTGGGAGACCAGTAGTAGTTTTCGAAATACATTTGGGGGCATTCTGTAATCTGTGGACGTTCAGAGTGTTGATGAAACACAGAAATTGCATCGGTATTGAATACAACACGCACCACGAGCACTTTTCTCCATGGGAGTAATGTCTCAAACTGTCTACGCTTTTATCGATTCCTGGGAGACCAGTAGTAGTTTTCGAAATACATTTGGAGGCATTCTGTAATCTGTGGACGTTCAGAGTGTTGATGAAACACAGAAATTGCATCGGTATTGAATACAACACGCACCACGAGCACTTTTCTCCATGGGAGTAATGTCTCAAACTGTCTACGCTTTTATCGATTCCTGGGAGACCAGTAGTAGTTTTCCAAATACATTTGGAGGCATTCTGTAATCTGTGGACGTTCAGAGTGTTGATGAAACACAGAAATTGCATCGGTATTGAATACAACACGCACCACGAGCACTTTTCTCCATGGGAGTAATGTCTCAAACTGTCTACGCTTTTATCGATTCCTGGGAGACCAGTAGTAGTTTTCGAAATACATTTGGAGGCATTCTGTAATCTGTGGACGTTCAGAGTGTTGATGAAACACAGAAATTGCATCGGTATTGAATACAACACGCACCACGAGCACTTTTCTCCATGGGAGTAATGTCTCAAACTGTCTACGCTTTTATCGATTCCTGGGAGACCAGTAGTAGTTTTCGAAATACATTTGGAGGCATTCTGTAATCTGTGGACGTTCAGAGTGTTGATGAAACACAGAAATTGCATCGGTATTGAATACAACACGCACCACGAGCACTTTTCTCCATGGGAGTAATGTCTCAAACTGTCTACGCTTTTATCGATTCCTGGGAGACCAGTAGTAGTTTTCCAAATACATTTGGAGGCATTCTGTAATCTGTGGACGTTCAGAGTGTTGATGAAACACAGAAATTGCATCGGTATTGAATACAACACGCACCACGAGCACTTTTCTCCATGGGAGTAATGTCTCAAACTGTCTACGCTTTTATCGATTCCTGGGAGACCAGTAGTAGTTTTCCAAATACATTTGGAGGCATTCTGTAATCTGTGGACGTTCAGAGTGTTGATGAAACACAGAAATTGCATCGGTATTGAATACAACACGCACTACGAGCACTTTTCTCCATGGGAGTAATGTCTCAAACTGTCTACGCTTTTATCGATTCCTGGGAGACCAGTAGTAGTTTTCAAATACATTTGGAGGCATTCTGTAATCTGTGGACGTTCAGAGTGTTGATGAAACACAGAAATTGCATCGGTATTGAATACAACACGCACCACGAGCACTTTTCTCCATGGGAGTAATGTCTCAAACTGTCTACGCTTTTATCGATTCCTGGGAGACCAGTAGTAGTTTTCGAAATACATTTGGAGGCATTCTGTAATCTGTGGACGTTCAGAGTGTTGATGAAACACAGAAATTGCATCGGTATTGAATACAACACGCACCACGAGCACTTTTCTCCATGGGAGTAATGTCTCAAACTGTCTACGCTTTTATCGATTCCTGGGAGACCAGTAGTAGTTTTTGAAATACATTTGGAGGCATTCTGTAATGTGTGGACGTTCAGAGTGTTGATGAAACACAGAAATTGCATCGGTATTGAATACAACACGCACCACGAGCACTTTTCTCCATGGGAGTAATGTCTCAAACTGTCTACGCTTTTATCGATTCCTGGGAGACCAGTAGTAGTTTTCGAAATACATTTGGAGGCATTCTGTAATCTGTGGACGTTCAGAGTGTTGATGAAACACAGAAATTGCATCGGTATTGAATACAACACGCACCACGAGCACTTTTCTCCATGGGAGTAATGTCTCAAACTGTCTACGCTTTTATCGATTCCTGGGAGACCAGTAGTAGTTTTCCAAATACATTTGGAGGCATTCTGTAATCTGAGGACGTTCAGAGTGTTGATGAAACACAGAAATTGCATCGGTATTGAATACAACACGCACCACGAGCACTTTTCTCCATGGGAGTAATGTCTCAAACTGTCTACGCTTTTATCGATTCCTGGGAGACCAGTAGTAGTTTTCGAAATACATTTGGGGGCATTCTGTAATCTGTGGACGTTCAGAGTGTTGATGAAACACAGAAATTGCATCGGTATTGAATACAACACGCACCACGAGCACTTTTCTCCATGGGAGTAATGTCTCAAACTGTCTACGCTTTTATCGATTCCTGGGAGACCAGTAGTAGTTTTCGAAATACATTTGGAGGCATTCTGTAATCTGTGGACGTTCAGAGTGTTGATGAAACACAGAAATTGCATCGGTATTGAATACAACACGCACCACGAGCACTTTTCTCCATGGGAGTAATGTCTCAAACTGTCTACGCTTTTATCGATTCCTGGGAGACCAGTAGTAGTTTTCGAAATACATTTGGAGGCATTCTGTAATCTGTGGACGTTCAGAGTGTTGATGAAACACAGAAATTGCATCGGTATTGAATACAACACGCACCACGAGCACTTTTCTCCATGGGAGTAATGTCTCAAACTGTCTACGCTTTTATCGATTCCTGGGAGACCAGTAGTAGTTTTCGAAATACATTTGGAGGCATTCTGTAATCTGTGGACGTTCAGAGTGTTGATGAAACACAGAAATTGCATCGGTATTGAATACAACACGCACCACGAGCACTTTTCTCCACGGGAGTAATGTCTCAAACTGTCTACGCTTTTATCGATTCCTGGGAGACCAGTAGTAGTTTTCGAAATACATTTGGAGGCATTCTGTAATCTGTGGACGTTCAGAGTGTTGATGAAACACAGAAATTGCATCGGTATTGAATACAACACGCACCACGAGCACTTTTCTCCATGGGAGTAATGTCTCAAACTGTCTACGCTTTTATCGATTCCTGGGAGACCAGTAGTAGTTTTCGAAATACATTTGGAGGCATTCTGTAATCTGTGGACGTTCAGAGTCTTGATGAAACACAGAAATTGCATCGGTATTGAATACAACACGCACCACGAGCACTTTTCTCCATGGGAGTAATGTCTCAAACTGTCTACGCTTTTATCGATTCCTGGGAGACCAGTAGTAGTTTTCGAAATACATTTGGAGGCATTCTGTAATCTGTGGACGTTCAGAGTGTTGATGAAACACAGAAATTGCATCGGTATTGAATACAACACGCACCACGAGCACTGTTCTCCATGGGAGTAATGTCTCAAACTGTCTACGCTTTTATCGATTCCTGGGAGACCAGTAGTAGTTTTCGAAATACATTTGGAGGCATTCTGTAATCTGTGGACGTTCAGAGTGTTGATGAAACACAGAAATTGCATCGGTATTGAATACAACACGCACCACGAGCACTTTTCTCCATGGGAGTAATGTCTCAAACTGTCTACGCTTTTATCGATTCCTGGGAGACCAGTAGTAGTTTTCCAAATACATTTGGAGGCATTCTGTAATCTGTGGACGTTCAGAGTGTTGATGAAACACAGAAATTGCATCGGTATTGAATACAACACGCACCACGAGCACTTTTCTCCATGGGAGTAATGTCTCAAACTGTCTACGCTTTTATCGATTCCTGGGAGACCAGTAGTAGTTTTCCAAATACATTTGGAGGCATTCTGTAATCTGTGGACGTTCAGAGTGTTGATGAAACACAGAAATTGCATCGGTATTGAATACAACACGCACTACGAGCACTTTTCTCCATGGGAGTAATGTCTCAAACTGTCTACGCTTTTATCGATTCCTGGGAGACCAGTAGTAGTTTTCGAAATACATTTGGAGGCATTCTGTAATCTGTGGACGTTCAGAGTGTTGATGAAACACAGAAATTGCATCGGTATTGAATACAACACGCACCACGAGCACTTTTCTCCATGGGAGTAATGTCTCAAACTGTCTACGCTTTTATCGATTCCTGGGAGACCAGTAGTAGTTTTCGAAATACATTTGGAGGCATTCTGTAATCTGTGGACGTTCAGAGTGTTGATGAAACACAGAAATTGCATCGGTATTGAATACAACACGCACCACGAGCACTTTTCTCCATGGGAGTAATGTCTCAAACTGTCTACGCTTTTATCGATTCCTGGGAGACCAGTAGTAGTTTTTGAAATACATTTGGAGGCATTCTGTAATCTGTGGACGTTCAGAGTGTTGATGAAACACAGAAATTGCATCGGTATTGAATACAACACGCACCACGAGCACTTTTCTCCATGGGAGTAATGTCTCAAACTGTCTACGCTTTTATCGATTCCTGGGAGACCAGTAGTAGTTTTCGAAATACATTTGGAGGCATTCTGTAATCTGTGGACGTTCAGAGTGTTGATGAAACACAGAAATTGCATCGGTATTGAATACAACACGCACCACGAGCACTTTTCTCCATGGGAGTAATGTCTCAAACTGTCTACGCTTTTATCGATTCCTGGGAGACCAGTAGTAGTTTTCCAAATACATTTGGAGGCATTCTGTAATCTGTGGACGTTCAGAGTGTTGATGAAACACAGAAATTGCATCGGTATTGAATACAACACGCACCACGAGCACTTTTCTCCATGGAGGTAATGTCTCAAACTGTCTACGCTTTTATCGATTCCTGGGAGACCAGTAGTAGTTTTCGAAATACATTTGGAGGCATTCTGTAATCTATGGACGTTCAGAGTGTTGATGAAACACAGAAATTGCATCGGTATTGAATACAACACGCACCACGAGCACTTTTCTCCATGGGAGTAATGTCTCAAACTGTCTACGCTTTTATCGATTCCTGGGGAACCAGTAGTAGTTTTCGAAATACATTTGAGGGCATTCTGTAATCTGTGGACGTTCAGAGTGTTGATGAAACACAGAAATTGCATCGGTATTGAATACAACACGCACCACGAGCACTTTTCTCCATGGGAGTAATGTCTCAAACTGTCTACGCTTTTATCGATTCCTGGGAGACCAGTAGTAGTTTTCGAAATACATTTGGAGGCATTCTGTAATCTGTGGACGGTCAGAGTGTTGATGAAACACAGAAATTGCATCGGTATTGAATACAACACGCACCACGAGCACTTTTCTCCATGGGAGTAATGTCTCAAACTGTCTACGCTTTTATCGATTCCTGGGAGACCAGTAGTAGTTTTCGAAATACATTTGGAGGCATTCTGTAATCTGTGGACGTTCAGAGTGTTGATGAAACACAGAAATTGCATCGGTATTGAATACAACACGCACCACGAGCACTTTTCTCCATGGGAGTAATGTCTCAAACTGTCTACGCTTTTATCGATTCCTGGGAGACCAGTAGTAGTTTTCCAAATACATTTGGAGGCATTCTGTAATCTGTGGACGTTCAGAGTGTTGATGAAACACAGAAATTGCATCGGTATTGAATACAACACGCACCACGAGCACTTTTCTCCATGGGAGTAATGTCTCAAACTGTCTACGCTTTTATCGATTCCTGGGAGACCAGTAGTAGTTTTCGAAATACATTTGGAGGCATTCTGTAATCTATGGACGTTCAGAGTGTTGATGAAACACAGAAATTGCATCGGTATTGAATACAACACGCACCACGAGCACTTTTCTCCATGGGAGTAATGTCTCAAACTGTCTACACTTTTATCGATTCCTGGGAGACCAGTAGTAGTTTTCGAAATACATTTGGGGGCATTCTGTAATCTGTGGACGTTCAGAGTGTTGATGAAACACAGAAATTGCATCGGTATTGAATACAACACGCACCACGAGCACTTTTCTCCATGGGAGTAATGTCTCAAACTGTCTACGCTTTTATCGATTCCTGGGAGACCAGTAGTAGTTTTCGAAATACATTTGGGGGCATTCTGTAATCTGTGGACGTTCAGAGTGTTGATGAAACACAGAAATTGCATCGGTATTGAATACAACACGCACCACGAGCACTTTTCTCCATGGGAGTAATGTCTCAAACTGTCTACGCTTTTATAGATTCCTGGGAGACCAGTAGTAGTTTTCGAAATACATTTGGAGGCGTTCTGTAATCTGTGGACGTTCAGAGAGTTGATGAAACACAGAAATTGCATCGGTATTGAATACAACACGCACCACGAGCACTTTTCACCATGGGAGTAATGTCTCAAACTGTCTACGCTTTTATCGATTCCTGGGAGACCAGTAGTAGTTTTCGAAATACATTTTCAGGCATTCTGTAATCTGTGGACGTTCAGAGTGTTGATGAAACACAGAAATTGCATCGGTATTGAATACAACACGCACCACGAGCACTTTTCTCCATGGGAGTAATGTCTCAAACTGTCTACGCTTTTATCGATTCCTGGGAGACCAGTAGTAGTTTTCCAAATACATTTGGAGGCATTCTGTAATCTGTGGACGTTCAGAGTGTTGATGAAACACAGAAATTGCATCGGTATTGAATACAACACGCACCACGAGCACTTTTCTCCATGGGAGTAATGTCTCAAACTGTCTACGCTTTTATCGATTCCTGGGAGACCAGTAGTAGTTTTCCAAATACATTTGGAGGCATTCTGTAATCTGTGGACGTTCAGAGTGTTGATGAAACACAGAAATTGCATCGGTAAAGAATACAACACGCACCACGAGCACTTTTCTCCATGGGAGTAATGTCGCAAACTGTCTACGCTTTTATCGATTCCTGGGAGACCAGTAGTAGTTTTCGAAATACATTTGGAGGCATTCTGTAATCTATGGACGTTCAGAGTGTTGATGAAACACAGAAATTGCATCGGTATTGAATACAACACGCACCACGAACACTTTTCTCCATGGGAGTAATGTCTCAAACTGTCTACGCTTTTATCGATTCCTGGGAGACCAGTAGTAGTTTTCGAAATACATTTGGGGGCATTCTGTAATCTGTGGACGTTCAGAGTGTTGATGAAACACAGAAATTGCATCGGTATTGAATACAACACGCACCACGAGCACTTTTCTCCATGGGAGTAATGTCTCAAACTGTCTACGCTTTTATCGATTCCTGGGAGACCAGTAGTAGTTTTCGAAATACATTTGGGGGCATTCTGTAATCTGTGGACGTTCAGAGTGTTGATGAAACACAGAAATTGCATCGGTATTGAATACAACACGCACCACGAGCACTTTTCTCCATGGGAGTAATGTCTCAAACTGTCTACGCTTTTATCGATTCCTGGGAGACCAGTAGTAGTTTTCGAAATACATTTGGAGGCATTCTGTAATCTGTGGACGTTCAGAGAGTTGATGAAACACAGAAATTGCATCGGTATTGAATACAACACGCACCACGAGCACTTTTCTCCATGGGAGTAATGTCTCAAACTGTCTACGCTTTTATCGATTCCTGGGAGACCAGTAGTAGTTTTCGAAATACATTTGGAGGCATTCTGTAATCTGTGGACGTTCAGAGTGTTGATGAAACACAGAAATTCATCGGTATTGAATACAACACGCACCACGAGCACTTTTCTCCATGGGAGTAATGTCTCAAACTGTCTACGCTTTTATCGATTCCTGGGAGACCAGTAGTAGTTTTCGAAATACATTTGGAGGCATTCTGTAATCTGTGGACGTTCAGAGTGTTGATGAAACACAGAAATTGCATCGGTATTGAATACAACACGCACCACGAGCACTTTTCTCCATGGGAGTAATGTCTCAAACTGTCTACGCTTTTATCGATTGCTGGGAGACCAGTAGTAGTTTTCGAAATACATTTGGAGGCATTCTGTAATCTGTGGACGTTCAGAGATTTGATGAAACACAGAAATTGCATCGGTATTGAATACAACACGCACCACGAGCACTTTTCTCCATGGGAGTAATGTCTCAAACTGTCTACGCTTTTATCGATTCCTGGGAGACCAGTAGTAGTTTTCGAAATACATTTGGAGGCATTCTGTAATCTGTGGACGTTCAGAGTGTTGATGAAACACAGAAATTGCATCGGTATTGAATACAACACGCACCACGAGCACTTTTCTCCTTGGGAGTAATGTCTCAAACTGTCTACGCTTTTATCGATTGCTGGGAGACCAGTAGTAGTTTTCGAAATACATTTGGGGGCATTCTGTAATCTGTGGACGTTCAGAGTGTTGATGAAACACAGAAATTGCATCGGTATTGAATACAACACGCACCACGAGCACTTTTCTCCATGGGAGTAATGTCTCAAACTGTCTACGCTTTTATCGATTCCTGGGAGACCAGTAGTAGTTTTCGAAATACATTTGGAGGCATTCTGTAATCTGTGGACGTTCAGAGTCTTGATGAAACACAGAAATTGCATCGGTATTGAATACAACACGCACCACGAGCACTTTTCTCCATGGGAGTAATGTCTCAAACTGTCTACGCTTTTATCGATTCCTGGGAGACCAGCAGTAGTTTTCGAAATACATTTGGAGGCATTCTGTAATCTGTGGACGTTCAGAGTGTTGATGAAACACAGAAATTGCATCGGTATTGAATACAACACGCACCACGAGCACTTTTCTCCATGGGAGTAATGTCTCAAACTGTCTACGCTTTTATCGATTCCTGGGAGACCAGTAGTAGTTTTCGAAATACATTTGGAGGCATTCTGTAATCTGTGGACGTTCAGAGTGTTGATGAAACACAGAAATTGCATCGGTATTGAATACAACACGCACCACGAGCACTTTTCTCCATGGGAGTAATGTCTCAAACTGTCTACGCTTTTATCGATTCCTGGGAGACCAGTAGTAGTTTTCGAAATACATTTGGAGGCATTCTGTAATCTGTGGACGTTCAGAGTGTTGATGAAACACAGAAATTGCATCGGTATTGAATACAACACGCACCACGAGCACTTTTCTCCATGGGAGTAATGTCTCAAACTGTCTACGCTTTTATCGATTCCTGGGAGACCAGTAGTAGTTTTCGAAACACAATTGGAAGCATTCTGTAATCTGTGGACGTTCAGAGTGTTGATGAAACACAGAAATTGCATCGGTATTGAATACAACACGCACCACGAGCACTTTTCTCCATGGGAGTAATGTCTCAAACTGTCTACGCTTTTATCGATTCCTGGGAGACCAGTAGTAGTTTTCGAAACACAATTGGAAGCATTCTGTAATCTGTGGACGTTCAGAGTGTTGATGAAACACAGAAATTGCATCGGTATTGAATACAACACGCACCACGAGCACTTTTCTCCATGGGATTAATGTCTCAAACTGTCTACGCTTTTATCGATTCCTGGGAGACCAGTAGTAGTTTTCGAAACACAATTGGAAGCATTCTGTAATCTGTGGACGTTCAGAGTGTTGATGAAACACAGAAATTGCATCGGTATTGAATACAACACGCACCACGAGCACTTTTCTCCATGGGATTAATGTCTCAAACTGTCTACGCTTTTATCGATTCCTGGGAGACCAGTAGTAGTTCTCGAAACACAATTGGAAGCATTCTGTAATCTGTGGACGTTCAGAGTGTTGATGAAACACAGAAATTGCATCGGTATTGAATACAACACGCACCACGAGCACTTTTCTCCATGGGAGTAATGTCTCAAACTGTCTACGCTTTTATCGATTGCTGGGAGACCAGTAGTAGTTTTCGAAATACGTTTGGAGGCATTCTGTAATCTGTGGACGTTCAGAGTGTTGATGAAACACAGAAATTGCATCGGTATTGAATACAACACGCACCACGAGCACTTTTCTCCATGGGAGTAATGTCTCAAAGTGTCTACGCTTTTATCGATTCCTGGGAGACCAGTAGTAGTTTTCGAAATACATTTGGAGGCATTCTGTAATCTGTGGACGTTCAGAGTGTTGATGAAACACAGAAATTGCATCGGTATTGAATACAACACGCACCACGAGCACTTTTCTCCATGGGAGTAATGTCTCAAAATGTCTACGCTTTTATCGATTCCTGGGAGACCAGTAGTAGTTTTCGAAATACATTTGGAGGCATTCTGTAATCTGTGGACGTTCAGAGTGTTGATGAAACACAGAAATTGCATCGGTATTGAATACAACACGCACCACGAGCACTTTTCTCCATGGGAGTAATGTCTCAAACTGTCTACGCTTTTATCGATTCCTGGGAGACCAGTAGTAGTTTTCGAAATACATTTGGGGGCATTCTGTAATCTGTGGACGTTCAGAGTGTTGATGAAACACAGAAATTGCATCGGTATAGAATACAACACGCACCACGAGCACTTTTCTCCATGGGAGTAATGTCTCAAACTGTCTACGCTTTTATCGATTCCTGGGAGACCAGTAGTAGTTTTCGAAATACATTTGGAGGCATTCTGTAATCTGTGGACGTTCAGAGTGTTGATGAAACACAGAAATTGCATCGGTATTGAATACAACACGCACCACGAGCACTTTTCTCCATGGGAGTAATGTCTCAAACTGTCTACGCTTTTATCGATTGCTGGGAGACCAGTAGTAGTTTTCGAAATACATTTGGAGGCATTCTGTAATCTGTGGACGTTCAGAGTGTTGATGAAACACAGAAATTGCATCGGTATTGAATACAACACGCACCACGAGCACTTTTCTCCATGGGAGTAATGTCTCAAAGTGTCTACGCTTTTATCGATTCCTGGGAGACCAGTAGTACTTTTCGAAACACAATTAGAAGCATTCTGTAATCTGTGGACGTTCAGAGTGTTGATGAAACACAGAAATTGCATCGGTATTGAATACAACACGCACCACGAGCACTTTTCTCCATGGGAGTAATGTCTCAAACTGTCTACGCTTTTATCGATTCCTGGGAGACCAGTAGTAGTTTTCGAAATACATTTGGGGGCATTCTGTAATCTGTGGACGTTCAGAGTGTTGATGAAACACAGAAATTGCATCGGTATTGAATACAACACGCACCACGAGCACTTTTCTCCATGGGAGTAATGTCTCAAACTGTCTACGCTTTTATCGATTCCTGGGAGACCAGTAGTAGTTTTCGAAATACATTTGGAGGCATTCTGTAATCTGTGGACGTTCAGAGTGTTGATGAAACACAGAAATTGCATCGGTATTGAATACAACACGCACCACGAGCACTTTTCTCCATGGGAGTAATGTCTCAAACTGTCTACGCTTTTATCGATTCCTGGGAGACCAGTAGTAGCTTTCGAAACACAATTGGAAGCATTCTGTAATCTGTGGACGTTCAGAGTGTTGATGAAACACAGAAATTGCATCGGTATTGAATACAACACGCACCACGAGCACTTTTCTCCATGGGGGTAATGTCTCAAACTGTCTATGCTTTTATCGATTCCTGGGAGACCAGTAGTAGTTTTCGAAACACAATTGGAGGCATTCTGTAATCTGTAGACGTTCAGAGTGTTGATGAAACACAGAAATTGCATCGGTATTGAATACAACACGCACCACGAGCACTTTTCTCCGTGGGAGTAATGTCTCAAACTGTCTACGCTTTTATCGATTCCTGGGAGACCAGTAGTAGTTTTCGAAATACATTTGGAGGCATTCTGTAATCTGTGGACGTTCAGAGTGTTGATGAAACACAGAAATTGCATCGGTATTGAATACAACACGCACCACGAGCACTTTTCTCCATCTGAGTAATGTCTCAAACTGTCTACGCTTTTATCGATTCCTGGGAGACCAGTAGTAGTTTTCGAAATACATTTGGAGGCATTCTGTAATCTGTGGACGTTCAGAGTGTTGATGAAACACAGAAATTGCATCGGTATTGAATACAACACGCACCACGAGCACTTTTCTCCATGGGAGTAATGTCTCAAACTGTCTACGCTTTTATCGATTCCTGGGAGACCAGTAGTAGTTTTCGAAATACATTTGGGGGCATTCTGTAATCTGTGGACGTTCAGAGTGTTGATGAAACACAGAAATTGCATCGGTATTGAATACAACACGCACCACGAGCACTTTTCTCCATGGGAGTAATGTCTCAAACTGTCTACGCTTTTATCGATTCCTGGGAGACCAGTAGTAGTTTTCCAATTACATTTGGAGGCATTCTGTAATCTGTGGACGTTCAGAGTGTTGATGAAACACAGAAATTGCATCGGTATTGAATACAACACGCACCACGAGCACTTTTCTCCATGGGAGTAATGTCTCAAACTGTCTACGCTTTTATCGATTCCTGGGAGACCAGTAGTAGTTTTCGAAATACATTTGGTGGCATTCTGTAATCTGTGGACGTTCAGAGTGTTGATGAAACACAGAAATTGCATCGGTATTGAATACAACACGCACCACGAGCACTTTTCTCCATGGGAGTAATGTCTCAAACTGTCTACGCTTTTATCGATTCCTGGGAGACCAGTAGTAGTTTTCGAAATACATTTGGAGTCATTCTGTAATCTGTGGACGTTCAGAGTGTTGATGAAACACAGAAATTGCATCGGTATTGAATACAACACGCACCACGAGCACTTTTCTCCATGGGAGTAATGTCTCAAACTGTCTACGCTTTTATCGATTCCTGGGAGACCAGTAGTAGTTTTCCAAATACATTTGGAGGCATTCTGTAATCTGTGGACGTTCAGAGTGTTGATGAAACACAGAAATTGCATCGGTATTGAATACAACACGCACCACGAGCACTTTTCTCCATGGGAGTAATGTCTCAAACTGTCTACGCTTTTATCGATTCCTGGGAGACCAGTAGTAGTTTTCGAAATACATTTGGAGGCATTCTGTAATCTGTGGACGTTCAGAGTGTTGATGAAACACAGAAATTGCATCGGTATTGAATACAACACGCACCACGAGCACTTTTCTCCATGGGAGTAATGTCTCAAACTGTCTACGCTTTTATCGATTCCTGGGAGACCAGTAGTAGTTTTCGAAACACAATTGGAAGCATTCTGTAATCTGTGGACGTTCAGAGTGTTGATGAAACACAGAAATTGCATCGGTATTGAATACAACACGCACCACGAGCACTTTTCTCCATGGGAGTAATGTCTCAAACTGTCTACGCTTTTATCGATTCCTGGGAGACCAGTAGTAGTTTTCGAAACACAATTGGAAGCATTCTGTAATATGTGGACGTTCAGAGTGTTGATGAAACACAGATATTGCATCGGTATTGATACAACACGCACCACGAGCACTTTTCTCCATGGGGGTAATGTCTCAAACTGTCTATGCTTTTATCGATTCCTGGGTGACCAGTAGTAGTTTTCGAAACACAATTGGAGGCATTCTGTAATCTGTAGACGTTCAGAGTGTTGATGAAACACAGAAATTGCATCGGTATTGAATACAACACGCACCACGAGCACTTTTCTCCGTGGGAGTAATGTCTCAAACTGTCTACGCTTTTATCGATTCCTGGGAGACCAGTAGTAGTTTTCGAAATACATTTGGAGGCATTCTGTAATCTGTGGACGTTCAGAGTGTTGATGAAACACAGAAATTGCATCGGTATTGAATACAACACGCACCACGAGCACTTTTCTCCACGGGAGTAATGTCTCAAACTGTCTACGCTTTTATCGATTCCTGGGAGACCAGTAGTAGTTTTCCAAATACATTTGGAGGCATTCTGTAATCTGTGGACGTTCAGAGTGTTGATGAAACACAGAAATTGCATCGGTATTGAATACAACACGCACCACGAGCACTTTTCTCCATGGGAGTAATGTCTCAAACTGTCTACGCTTTTATCGATTCCTGGGAGACCAGTAGTAGTTTTCGAAATACATTTGGAGGCATTCTGTAATCTGTGGACGTTCAGAGTGTTGATGAAACACAGAAATTGCATCGGTATTGAATACAACACGCACCACGAGCACTTTTCTCCATGGGAGTAATGTCTCAAAGTGTCTACGCTTTTATCGATTCCTGGGAGACCAGTAGTAGTTTCCGAAATACATTTGGAGGCATTCTGTAATCTGTGGACGTTCAGAGTGTTGATGAAACACAGAAATTGCATCGGTATTGAATACAACACGCACCACGAGCACTTTTCTCCATGGGAGTAATGTCTCAAACTGTCTACGCTTTTATCGATTCCTGGGAGACCAGTAGTAGTTTTCGAAACACAATTGGAAGCATTCTGTAATCTGTGGACGTTCAGAGTGTTGATGAAACACAGAAATTGCATCGGTATTGAATACAACACGCACCACGAGCACTTTTCTCCATGGGAGTAATGTCTCAAACTGTCTACGCTTTTATCGATTCCTGGGAGACCAGTAGTAGTTTTCGAAACACAATTGGAAGCATTCTGTAATCTGTGGACGTTCAGAGTGTTGATGAAACACAGAAATTGCATCGGTATTGAATACAACACGCACCACGAGCACTTTTCTCCGTGGGAGTAATGTCTCAAACTGTCTACGCTTTTATCGATTCCTGGGAGACCAGTAGTAGTTTTCGAAATACATTTGGAGGCATTCTGTAATCTGTGGACGTTCAGAGTGTTGATGAAACACAGAAATTGCATCGGTATCGAATACAACACGCACCACGAGCACTTTTCTCCATGGGAGTAATGTCTCAAACTGTCTACGCTTTTATCGATTCCTGGAAGACCAGTAGTAGTTTTCCAAATACATTTGGAGGCATTCTGTAATCTGTGGACGTGCAGAGTGTTGATGAAACACAGAAATTGCTTCGGTATTGAATACAACACGCAGCACGAGCACTTTTCTCCATGGGAGTAATGTCTCAAACTGTCTACGCTTTTATCGATTCCTGGGAGACCAGTAGTAGTTTTCGAAACACAATTGGAAGCATTCTGTAATGTGTGGACGTTCAGAGTGTTGATGAAACCCAGAAATTGCATCGGTATTGAATACAACACGCAGCACGAGCACTTTTCTCCATCGGAGTAATGTCTCAAACTGTCTACGCTTTTATCGATTCCTGGGAGACCAGTAGTAGTTTTCGAAACACAATTGGAAGCATTCTGTAATCTGTGGACGTTCAGAGTGTTGATGAAACACAGAAATTGCTTCGGTATTGAATACAACACGCACCACGAGCACTTTTCTCCATGGGAGTAATGTCTCAAACTGTCTACGCTTTTATCGATTCCTGGGAGACCAGTAGTAGTTTTCGAAACACAATTGGAGGCATTCTGTAATCTGTAGACGTTCAGAGTGTTGATGAAACACAGAAATTGCATCGGTATTGAATACAACACGCACCACGAGCACTTTTCTCCGCGGGAGTAATGTCTCAAACTGTCTACGCTTTTATCGATTCCTGGGAGACCAGTAGTAGTTTTCGAAATACATTTGGAGGCATTCTGTAATCTGTGGACGTTCAGAGTGTTGATGAAACACAGAAATTGCATCGGTATTGAATACAACACGCACCACGAGCACTTTTCTCCATCGGAGTAATGTCTCAAACTGTCTACGCTTTTATCGATTCCTGGGAGACCAGTAGTAGTTTTCGAAATACATTTGGAGGCATTCTGTAATCTGTGGACGTTCAGAGTGTAGATGAAACACAGAAATTGCATCGGTATTGAATACAACACGCACCACGAGCACTTTTCTCCATGGGAGTAATGTCCCAAACTGTCTACGCTTTTATCGATTCCTGGGAGACCAGTAGTAGTTTTCGAAATACATTTGGAGGCATTCTGTAATCTGTGGACGTTCAGAGTGTTGATGAAACACAGAAATTGCATCGGTATTGAATACAACACGCACCACGAGCACTTTTCTCCATGGGAGTAATGTCTCAAACTGTCTACGCTTTTATCGATTCCTGGGAGACCAGTAGTAGTTTTCCAAATACATTTG
Source organism: Schistocerca gregaria (assembly GCF_023897955.1). NCBI lineage: Eukaryota > Metazoa > Arthropoda > Insecta > Orthoptera > Acrididae > Schistocerca > Schistocerca gregaria. The sequence continues at coordinate 7,892,277 of NW_026061730.1, forward strand.
GAGGCATTCTGTAATCTGTGGACGTTCAGAGTGTTGATGAAACACAGAAATTGCATCGGTATTGAATACAACACGCACCACGAGCACTTTTCTCCATGGGAGTAATGTCTCAAACTGTCTACGCTTTTATCGATTCCTGGGAGACCAGTAGTAGTTTTCGAAACACAGTTAGAAGCATTCTGTAATCTGTGGACGTTCAGAGTGTTGATGAAACACAGAAATTGCATCGGTATTGAATACAACACGCACCACGAGCACTTTTCTCCATGGGAGTAATGTCTCAAACTGTCTACGCTTTTATCGATTCCTGGGAGACCAGTAGTAGTTTTCCAAATACATTTGGAGGCATTCTGTAATCTGTGGACGTTCAGAGTGTTGATGAAACACAGAAATTGCATCGGTATTGAATACAACACGCACCACGAGCACTTTTCTCCATGGGAGTAATGTCTCAAACTGTCTACGCTTTTATCGATTCCTGGGAGACCAGTAGTAGTTTTCGAAATACATTTGGAGGCATTCTGTAATCTGTGGACGTTCAGAGTGTTGATGAAACACAGAAATTGCATCGGTATTGAATACAACACGCACCACGAGGACTTTTCTCCATGGGAGTAATGTCTCAAACTGTCTACGCTTTTATCGATTCCTGGGAGACCAGTAGTAGTTTTCGAAACACAATTGGAAGCATTCTGTAATGTGTGGACGTTCAGAGTGTTGATGAAACACAGAAATTGCATCGGTATTGAATACAACACACACCACGAGCACTTTTCTCCATGGGGGTAATGTCTCAAACTGTCTATGCTTTTATCGATTCCTGGGAAACCAGTAGTAGTTTTCGAAACACAATTGGAGTCATTCTGTAATCTGTAGACGTTCAGAGTGTTGATGAAACACAGAGATTGCATCGGTATTGAATACAACACGCACCACGAGCACTTTTCTCCGTGGGAGTAATGTCTCAAACTGTCTATGCTTTTATCGATTCCTGGGAGACCAGTAGTAGTTTTCGAAATACATTTGGAGGCATTCTGTAATCTGTGGACGTTCAGAGTGTTGATGAAACACAGAAATTGCATCGGTATTGAATACAACACGCACCACGAGCACTTTTCTCCATCGGAGTAATGTCTCAAACTGTCTACGCTTTTATCGATTCCTGGGAGACCAGTAGTAGTTCGAAATACATTTGGAGGCATTCTGTAATCTGTGGACGTTCAGAGTGTTGATGAAACACAGAAATTGCATCGGTATTGAATACAACACGCACCACGAGCACTTTTCTCCATGGGAGTAATGTCTCAAACTGTCTACGCTTTTATCGATTCCTGGGAGACCAGTAGTAGTTTTCGAAATACATTTGGGGTCATTCTGTAATCTGTGGACGTTCAGAGTGTTGATGAAACACAGAAATTGCATCGGTATTGAATACAACACGCACCACGAGCACTTTTCTCCATGGGAGTAATGTCTCAAACTGTCTACGCTTTTATCGATTCCTGGGAGACCAGTAGTAGTTTTCGAAATACATTTGGAGGCATTCTGTAATCTGTGGACGTTCAGAGTGTTGATGAAACACAGAAATTGCATCGGTATTGAATACAACACGCACCACGAGCACTTTTCTCCATGGGAGTAATGTCTCAAACTGTCTACGCTTTTATCGATTCCTGGGAGACCAGTAGTAGTTTTCGAAATACATTTGGAGGCATTCTGTAATCTGTGGACGTTCAGAGTGTTGATGAAACACAGAAATTGCATCGGTATTGAATACAACACGCACCACGAGCACTTTTCTCCATGGGAGTAATGTCTCAAACTGTCTACGCTTTTATCGATTCCTGGGAGACCAGTAGTAGTTTTCGAAATACATTTGGAGGCATTCTGTAATCTGTGGACGTTCAGAGTGTTGATGAAACACAGAAATTGCATCGGTATTGAATACAACACGCACCACGAGCACTTTTCTCCATGGGAGTAATGTCTCAAAGTGTCTACGCTTTTATCGATTCCTGGGAGACAAGTAGTAGTTTTCGAAATACATTTGGAGGCATTCTGTAATCTGTGGACGTTCAGAGTGTTGATGAAACACAGAAATTGCATCGGTATTGAATACAACACGCACCACGAGCACTTTTCTCCATGGGAGTAATGTCTCAAACTGTCTACGCTTTTATCGATTCCTGGGAGACCAGTAGTAGTTTTCGAAACACAATTAGAAGCATTCTGTAATCTGTGGACGTTCAGAGTGTTGATGAAACACAGAAATTGCATCGGTATTGAATACAACACGCACCACGAGCACTTTTCTCCATGGGAGTAATGTCTCAAACTGTCTACGCTTTTATCGATTCCTGGGAGACCAGTAGTAGTTTTCCAAATACATTTTGAGGCATTCTGTAATCTGTGGACGTTCAGAGTGTTGATGAAACACAGAAATTGCATCGGTATTGAATACAACACGCACCACGAGCACTTTTCTCCATGGGAGTAATGTCTCAAACTGTCTACGCTTTTATCGATTCCTGGGAGACCAGTAGTAGTTTTCCAAATACATTTGGAGGCATTCTGTAATCTGTGGACGTTCAGAGTGTTGATGAAACACAGAAATTGCATCGGTATTGAATACAACACGCACCACGAGCACTTTTCTCCATGGGAGTAATGTCTCAAAGTGTCTACGCTTTTATCGATTCCTGGGAGACAAGTAGTAGTTTTCGAAATACATTTGCAGGCATTCTGTAATGTGTGGACGTTCAGAGTGTTGATGAAACACAGAAATTGCATCGGTATAGAATACAACACGCACCACGAGCACTTTTCTCCATGGGAGTAATGTCTCAAACTGTCTACGCTTTTATCGATTCCTGGGAGACCAGTAGTAGTTTTCCAAATACATTTGGAGGCATTCTGTAATCTGTGGACGTTCAGAGTGTTGATGAAACACAGAAATTGCATCGGTATTGAATACAACACGCACCACGAGCACTTTTCTCCATGGGAGTAATGTCTCAAACTGTCTACGCTTTTATCGATTCCTGGGAGACCAGTAGTAGTTTTCGAAATACATTTGGAGGCATTCTGTAATCTGTGGACGTTCAGAGTGTTGATGAAACACAGAAATTGCATCGGTATTGAATACAACACGCACCACGAGCACTTTTCTCCATGGGAGTAATGTCTCAAAGTGTCTACGCTTTTATCGATTCCTGGGAGACCAGTAGTAGTTTTCGAAATACATTTGGAGGCATTCTGTAATCTGTGGACGTTCAGAGTGTTGATGAAACACAGAAATTGCATCGGTATTGAATACAACACGCACCACGAGCACTTTTCTCCATGGGAGTAATGTCTCAAACTGTCTACGCTTTTATCGATTCCTGGGAGACCAGTAGTAGTTTTCGAAACACAATTGGAAGCATCCTGTAATCTGTGGAAGTTCAGAGTGTTGATGAAACACAGAAATTGCATCGGTATTGAATACAACACGCACCACGAGCACTTTTCTCCATGGGAGTAATGTCTCAAACTGTCTACGCTTTTATCGATTCCTGGGAGACCAGTAGTAGTTTTCGAAACACAATTGGAAGCATTCTGTAATCTGTAGACGTTCAGAGTGTTGATGAAACACAGAAATTGCATCGGTATTGAATACAACACGCACCACGAGCACTTTTCTCCGTGGGAGTAATGTCTCAAACTGTCTACGCTTTTATCGATTCCTGGGAGACCAGTAGTAGTTTTCGAAATACATTTGGAGGCATTCTGTAATCTGTGGACGTTCAGAGTGTTGATGAAACACAGAAATTGCATCGGTATTGAATACAACACGCACCACGAGCACTTTTCTCCATGGGAGTAATGTCTCAAACTGTCTACGCTTTTATCGATTCCTGGGAGACCAGTAGTAGTTTTCGAAATACATTTGGAGGCATTCTGTAATCTGTGGACGTTCAGAGTGTTGATGAAACACAGAAATTGCATCGGTATTGAATACAACACGCAGCACGAGCACTTTTCTCCATGGGAGTAATGTCTCAAACTGTCTACGCTTTTATCGATTCCTGGGAGACCAGTAGTAGTTTTCGAAACACAATTGGAAGCATTCTGTAATCTGTGGACGTTCAGAGTGTTGATGAAACACAGAAATTGCATCGGTATTGAATACAACACGCACCACGAGCACTTTTCTCCATGGGAGTAATGTCTCAAACTGTCTACGCTTTTATCGATTCCTGGGAGACCAGTAGTAGTTTTCGAAACACAATTGGAAGCATTCTGTAATCTGTGGACGTTCAGAGTGTTGATGAAACACAGAAATTGCATCGGTATTGAATACAACACGCACCACGAGCACTTTTCTCCATGGGAGTAATGTCTCAAACTGTCTACGCTTTTATCGATTCCTGGGAGACCAGTAGTAGTTTTCCAAATACATTTGGAGGCATTCTGTAATCTGTGGACGTTCAGAGTGTTGATGAAACACAGAAATTGCATCGGTATTGAATACAACACGCACCACGAGCACTTTTCTCCATGGGAGTAATGTCTCAAACTGTCTACGCTTTTATCGATTCCTGGGAGACCAGTAGTAGTTTTCCAAATACATTTGGAGGCATTCTGTAATCTGTGGACGTTCAGAGATTTGATGAAACACAGAAATTGCATCGGTATTGAATACAACACGCACCACGAGCACTTTTCTCCATGGGAGTAATGTCTCAAACTGTCTACGCTTTTATCGATTCCTGGGAGACCAGTAGTAGTTTTCCAAATACATTTGGAGGCATTCTGTAATCTGTGGACGTTCAGAGTGTTGATGAAACACAGAAATTGCATCGGTATTGAATACAACACGCACCACGAGCACTTTTCTCCATGGGAGTAATGTCTCAAACTGTCTACGCTTTTATCGATTCCTGGGAGACCAGTAGTAGTTTTCGAAATACATTTGGAGGCATTCTGTAATCTGTGGACGTTCAGAGTGTTGATGAAACACAGAAATTGCATCGGTATTGAATACAACACGCACCACGAGCACTTTTCTCCATGGGAGTAATGTCTCAAACTGTCTACGCTTTTATCGATTCCTGGGAGACCAGTAGTAGTTTTCGAAATACATTTGGAGGCATTCTGTAATCTGTGGACGTTCAGAGTGTTGATGAAACACAGAAATTGCATCGGTATTGAATACAACACGCACCACGAGCACTTTTCTCCATGGGAGTAATGTCTCAAACTGTCTACGCTTTTATCGATTCCTGGGAGACCAGTAGTAGTTTTCGAAATACATTTGGAGGCATTCTGTAATCTGTGGACGTTCAGAGTGTTGATGAAACACAGAAATTGCATCGGTATTGAATACAACACGCACCACGAGCTCTTTTCTCCATGGGAGTAATGTCTCAATCTGTCTACGCTTTTATCGATTCCTGGGAGACCAGTAGTAGTTTTCGAAATACATTTGGGGGCATTCTGTAATCTGTGGACGTTCAGAGTGTTGATGAAACACAGAAATTGCATCGGTATTGAATACAACACGCACCACGAGCACTTTTCTCCATGGGAGTAATGTCTCAAACTGTCTACGCTTTTATCGATTCCTGGGAGACCAGTAGTAGTTTTCGAAATACATTTGGAGGCATTCTGTAATCTGTGGACGTTCAGAGTGTTGATGAAACACAGAAATTGCATCGGTATTGAATACAACACGCACCACGAGCACTTTTCTCCATGGGAGTAATGTCTCAAACTGTCTACGCTTCTATCGATTCCTGGGAGACCAGTAGTAGTTTTCGAAATACATTTGGAGGCATTCTGTAATCTGTGGACGTTCAGAGTGTTGATGAAACACAGAAATTGCATCGGTATTGAATACAACACGCACCACGAGCACTTTTCTCCATGGGAGTAATGTCTCAAAGTGTCTACGCTTTTTTCGATTCCTGGGAGACCAGTAGTAGTTTTCGAAATACATTTGGAGGCATTCTGTAATCTGTGGACGTTCAGAGTGTTGATGAAACACAGAAATTGCATCGGTATTGAATACAACACGCACCACGAGCACTTTTCTCCATGGGAGTAATGTCTCAAACTGTCTACGCTTTTATCGATTCCTGGGAGACCAGTAGTAGTTTTCGAAATACATTTGGAGGCATTCTGTAATCTGTGGACGTTCAGAGTGTTGATGAAACACAGAAATTGCATCGGTATTGAATACAACACGCACCACGAGCACTTTTCTCCATGGGAGTAATGTCTCAAACTGTCTACGCTTTTATCGATTCCTGGGAGACCAGTAGTAGTTTTCGAAATACATTTGGAGGCATTCTGTAATCTGTGGACGTTCAGAGTGTTGATGAAACACAGAAATTGCATCGGTATTGAATACAACACGCACCACGAGCACTTTTCTCCATGGGAGTAATGTCTCAAACTGTCTACGCTTTTATCGATTCCTGGGAGACCAGTAGTAGTTTTCGAAATACATTTGGAGGCATTCTGTAATCTGTGGACGTTCAGAGTGTTGATGAAACACAGAAATTGCATCGGTATTGAATACAACACGCACCACGAGCACTTTTCTCCATGGGAGTAATGTCTCAAACTGTCTACGCTTTTATCGATTCCTGGGAGACCAGTAGTAGTTTTCCAAATACATTTGGAGGCATTCTGTAATCTGTGGACGTTTAGAGTGTTGATGAAACACAGAAATTGCATCGGTATTGAATACAACACGCACCACGAGCACTTTTCTCCATGGGAGTAATGTCTCAAACTGTCTACGCTTTTATCGATTCCTGGGAGACCAGTAGTAGTTTTCCAAATACATTTGGAGGCATTCTGTAATCTGTGGACGTTCAGAGTGTTGATGAAACACAGAAATTGCATCGGTATTGAATACAACACGCCCCACGAGCACTTTTCTCCATCGGAGTAATGTCTCAAACTGTCTACGCTTTTATCGATTCCTGGGAGACCAGTAGTAGTTTTCGAAATACATTTGGGGGCATTCTGTAATCTGTGGACGTTCAGAGTGTTGATGAAACACAGAAATTGCATCGGTATTGAATACAACACGCACCACGAGCACTTTTCTCCATGGGAGTAATGTCTCAAACTGTCTACGCTTTTATCGATTCCTGGGAGACCAGTAGTAGTTTTCGAAATACATTTGGGGGCATTCTGTAATCTGTGGACGTTCAGAGTGTTGATGAAACACAGAAATTGCATCGGTATTGAATACAACACGCACCACGAGCACTTTTCTCCATGGGACTAATGTCTCAAACTGTCTACGCTTTTATCGATTCCTGGGAGACCAGTAGTAGTTTTCGAAATACATTTGGAGGCATTCTGTAATCTGTGGACGTTCAGAGTGTTGATGAAACACAGAAATTGCATCGGTATTGAATACAACACGCACCACGAGCACTTTTCTCCATGGGAGTAATGTCTCAAACTGTCTACGCTTTTATCGATTCCTGGGAGACCAGTAGTAGTTTTCCAAATACATTTGGAGGCATTCTGTAATCTGTGGACGTTCAGAGTGTTGATGAAACACAGAAATTGCATCGGTATTGAATACAACACGCACCACGAGCACTTTTCTCCATGGGAGTAATGTCTCAAACTGTCTACGCTTTTATCGATTCCTGGGAGACCAGTAGTAGTTTTCGAAAAACATTTGGAGGCATTCTGTAATCTGTGGACGTTCAGAGTGTTGATGAAACACAGAAATTGCATCGGTATTGAATACAACACGCACCACGAGCACTTTTCTCCATGGGAGTAATGTCTCAAACTGTCTACGCTTTTATCGATTCCTGGGAGACCAGTAGTAGTTTTCGAAATACATTTGGACGCATTCTGTAATCTGTGGACGTTCAGAGTGTTGATGAAACACAGAAATTGCATCGGTATTGAATACAACACGCACCACGAGCACTTTTCTCCATGGGAGTAATGTCTCAAACTGTCTACGCTTTTATCGATTCCTGGGAGAATAGTAGTAGTTTTCGAAATACATTTGGAGGCATTCTGTAATCTGTGGACGTTCAGAGTGTTGATGAAACACAGAAATTGCATCGGTATTGAATACAACACGCACCACGAGCACTTTTCTCCATCGGAGTAATGTCTCAAACTGTCTACGCTTTTATCGATTCCAGGGAGACCAGTAGTAGTTTTCGAAATACATTTGGAGGCATTCTGTAATCTGTGGACGTTCAGAGTGTTGATGAAACACAGAAATTGCATCGGTATTGAATACAACACGCACCACGAGCACTTTTCTCCATGGGAGTAATGTCTCAAACTGTCTACGCTTTTATCGATTCCTGGGAGACCAGTAGTAGTTTTCGAAACACAATTGGAAGCATTCTGTAATCTGTAGACGTTCAGAGTGTTGATGAAACACAGAAATTGCATCGGTATTGAATACAACACGCACCACGAGCACTTTTCTCCGTGGGAGTAATGTCTCAAACTGTCTACGCTTTTATCGATTCCTGGGAGACCAGTAGTAGTTTTCGAAATACATTTGGAGGCATTCTGTAATCTGTGGACGTTCAGAGTGTTGATGAAACACAGAAATTGCATCGGTATTGAATACAACACGCACCACGAGCACTTTTCTCCATGGGAGTAATGTCTCAAACTGTCTACGCTTTTATCGATTCCTGGGAGACCAGTAGTAGTTTTCGAAATACATTTGGAGGCATTCTGTAATCTGTGGACGTTCAGAGTGTTGATGAAACACAGAAATTGCATCGGTATTGAATACAACACGCAGCACGAGCACTTTTCTCCATGGGAGTAATGTCTCAAACTGTCTACGCTTTTATCGATTCCTGGGAGACCAGTAGTAGTTTTCGAAACACAATTGGAAGCATTCTGTAATGTGTGGACGTTCAGAGTGTTGATGAAACACAGAAATTGCATCGGTATTGAATACAACACGCACCACGAGCACTTTTCTCCATGGGAGTAATGTCTCAAACTGTCTACGCTTTTATCGATTCCTGGGAGACCAGTAGTAGTTTTCGAAATACATTTGGAGGCATTCTGTAATCTGTGGACGTTCAGAGTGTTGATGAAACACAGAAATTGCATCGGTATTGAATACAACACGCACCACGAGCACTTTTCTCCATGGGAGTAATGTCTCAAACTGTCTACGCTTTTATCGATTCCTGGGAGACCAGTAGTAGTTTTCCAAATACATTTGGAGGCATTCTGTAATCTGTGGACGTTCAGAGATTTGATGAAACACAGAAATTGCATCGGTATTGAATACAACACGCACCACGAGCACTTTTCTCCATGGGAGTAATGTCTCAAACTGTCTACGCTTTTATCGATTCCTGGGAGACCAGTAGTAGTTTTCCAAATACATTTGGAGGCATTCTGTAATCTGTGGACGTTCAGAGTGTTGATGAAACACAGAAATTGCATCGGTATTGAATACAACACGCACCACGAGCACTTTTCTCCATGGGAGTAATGTCTCAAACTGTCTACGCTTTTATCGATTCCTGGGAGACCAGTAGTAGTTTTCGAAATACATTTGGAGGCATTCTGTAATCTGTGGACGTTCAGAGTGTTGATGAAACACAGAAATTGCATCGGTATTGAATACAACACGCACCACGAGCACTTTTCTCCATGGGAGTAATGTCTCAAACTGTCTACGCTTTTATCGATTCCTGGGAGACCAGTAGTAGTTTTCGAAATACATTTGGAGGCATTCTGTAATCTGTGGACGTTCAGAGTGTTGATGAAACACAGAAATTGCATCGGTATTGAATACAACACGCACCACGAGCACTTTTCTCCATGGGAGTAATGTCTCAAACTGTCTACGCTTTTATCGATTCCTGGGAGACCAGTAGTAGTTTTCGAAATACATTTGGGGGCATTCTGTAATCTGTGGACGTTCAGAGTGTTGATGAAACACAGAAATTGCATCGGTATTGAATACAACACGCACCACGAGCACTTTTCTCCATGGGAGTAATGTCTCAAACTGTCTACGCTTTTATCGATTCCTGGGAGACCAGTAGTAGTTTTCGAAATACATTTGGAGGCATTCTGTAATCTGTGGACGTTCAGAGTGTTGATGAAACACAGAAATTGCATCGGTATTGAATACAACACGCACCACGAGCACTTTTCTCCATGGGAGTAATGTCTCAAACTGTCTACGCTTCTATCGATTCCTGGGAGACCAGTAGTAGTTTTCGAAATACATTTGGAGGCATTCTGTAATCTGTGGACGTTCAGAGTGTTGATGAAACACAGAAATTGCATCGGTATTGAATACAACACGCACCACGAGCACTTTTCTCCATGGGAGTAATGTCTCAAAGTGTCTACGCTTTTATCGATTCCTGGGAGACCAGTAGTAGTTTTCGAAATACATTTGGAGGCATTCTGTAATCTGTGGACGTTCAGAGTGTTGATGAAACACAGAAATTGCATCGGTATTGAATACAACACGCACCACGAGCACTTTTCTCCATGGGAGTAATGTCTCAAACTGTCTACGCTTTTATCGATTCCTGGGAGACCAGTAGTAGTTTTCGAAATACATTTGGAGGCATTCTGTAATCTGTGGACGTTCAGAGTGTTGATGAAACACAGAAATTGCATCGGTATTGAATACAACACGCACCACGAGCACTTTTCTCCATGGGAGTAATGTCTCAAACTGTCTACGCTTTTATCGATTCCTGGGAGACCAGTAGTAGTTTTCGAAATACATTTGGAGGCATTCTGTATTCTGTGGACGTTCAGAGTGTTGATGAAACACAGAAATTGCATCGGTATTGAATACAACACGCAGCACGAGCACTTTTCTCCATGGGAGTAATGTCTCAAACTGTCTACGCTTTTATCGATTCCTGGGAGACCAGTAGTAGTTTTCGAAATACATTTGGAGGCATTCTGTAATCTGTGGACGTTCAGAGTGTTGATGAAACACAGAAATTGCATCGGTATTGAATACAACACGCACCACGAGCACTTTTCTCCATGGGAGTAATGTCTCAAACTGTCTACGCTTTTATCGATTCCTGGGAGACCAGTAGTAGTTTTCGAAATACATTTGGGGGCATTCTGTAATCTGTGGACGTTCAGAGTGTTGATGAAACACAGAAATTGCATCGGTATTGAATACAACACGCACCACGAGCACTTTTCTCCATGGGAGTAATGTCTCAAACTGTCTACGCTTTTATCGATTCCTGGGAGACCAGTAGTAGTTTTCCAAATACATTTGGATTCATTCTGTAATCTGTGGACGTTCAGAGTGTTGATGAAACACAGAAATTGCATCGGTATTGAATACAACACGCACCACGAGCACTTTTCTACATGGGAGTAATGTCTCAAACTGTCTACGATTTTATCGATTCCTGGGAGACCAGTAGTAGTTTTCCAAATACATTTGGAGGCATTCTGTAATCTGTGGACGTTCAGAGTGTTGATGAAACACAGAAATTGCATCGGTATTGAATACAACACGCACCACGAGCACTTTTCTCCATCGGAGTAATGTCTCAAACTGTCTACGCTTTTATCGATTCCTGGGAGACCAGTAGTAGTTTTCGAAATACATTTGGAGGCATTCTGTAATCTGTGGACGTTCAGAGTGTTGATGAAACACAGAAATTGCATCGGTATTGAATACAACACGCACCACGAGCACTTTTCTCCATGGGAGTAATGTCTCAAACTGTCTACGCTTTTATCGATTCCTGGGAGACCAGTAGTAGTTTTCGAAATACATTTGGGGGCATTCTGTAATCTGTGGACGTTCAGAGTGTTGATGAAACACAGAAATTGCATCGGTATTGAATACAACACGCACCACGAGCACTTTTCTCCATGGGACTAATGTCTCAAACTGTCTACGCTTTTATCGATTCCTGGGAGACCAGTAGTAGTTTTCCAAATACATTTGGAGGCATTCTGTAATCTGTGGACGTTCAGAGTGTTGATGAAACACAGAAATTGCATCGGTATTGAATACAACACGCACCACGAGCACTTTTCTCCATGGGAGCAATGTCTCAAACTGTCTACGCTTTTATCGATTCCTGGGAGACCAGTAGTAGTTTTCCAAATACATTTGAAGGCATTCTGTAATCTGTGGACGTTCAGATTGTTGATGAAACACAGAAATTGCATCGGTATTGAATACAACACGCACCACGAGCACTTTTCTCCATGGGAGTAATGTCTCAAACTGTCTACGCTTTTATCGATTCCTGGGAGACCAGTAGTAGTTTTCGAAATACATTTGGAGGCATTCTGTAATCTGTGGACGTTCAGAGTGTTGATGAAACACAGAAATTGCATCGGTATTGAATACAACACGCACCACGAGCACTTTTCTCCATGGGAGTAATGTCTCAAACTGTCTACGCTTTTATCGATTCCTGGGAGACCAGTAGTAGTTTTCCAAATACATTTGGAGGCATTCTGTAATCTGTGGACGTTCAGAGATTTGATGAAACACAGAAATTGCATCGGTATTGAATACAACACGCACCACGAGCACTTTTCTCCATGGGAGTAATGTCTCAAACTGTCTACGCTTTTATCGATTCCTGGGAGACCAGTAGTAGTTTTCCAAATACATTTGGAGGCATTCTGTAATCTGTGGACGTTCAGAGTGTTGATGAAACACAGAAATTGCATCGGTATTGAATACAACACGCACCACGAGCACTTTTCTCCATGGGAGTAATGTCTCAAACTGTCTACGCTTTTATCGATTCCTGGGAGACCAGTAGTAGTTTTCGAAATACATTTGGAGGCATTCTGTAATCTGTGGACGTTCAGAGTGTTGATGAAACACAGAAATTGCATCGGTATTGAATACAACACGCACCACGAGCACTTTTCTCCATCGGAGTAATGTCTCAAACTGTCTACGCTTTTATCGATTCCTGGGAGACCAGTAGTAGTTTTCGAAATACATTTGGGGGCATTCTGTAATCTGTGGACGTTCAGAGTGTTGATGAAACACAGAAATTGCATCGGTATTGAATACAACACGCACCACGAGCACTTTTCTCCATGGGAGTAATGTCTCAAACTGTCTACGCTTTTATCGATTCCTGGGAGACCAGTAGTAGTTTTCGAAATACATTTGGAGGCATTCTGTAATCTGTGAACGTTCAGAGTGTTGATGAAACACAGAAATTGCATCGGTATTGAATACAACACGCACCACGAGCACTTTTCTCCATGGGAGTAATGTCTCAAACTGTCTACGCTTCTATCGATTCCTGGGAGACCAGTAGTAGTTTTCGAAATACATTTGGAGGCATTCTGTAATCTGTGGACGTTCAGAGTGTTGATGAAACACAGAAATTGCATCGGTATTGAATACAACACGCACCACGAGCACTTTTCTCCATGGGAGTAATGTCTCAAAGTGTCTACGCTTTTATCGATTCCTGGGAGACCAGTAGTAGTTTTCGAAATACATTTGGAGGCATTCTGTAATCTGTGGACGTTCAGAGTGTTGATGAAACACAGAAATTGCATCGGTATTGAATACAACACGCACCACGAGCACTTTTCTCCATGGGAGTAATGTCTCAAACTGTCTACGCTTTTATCGATTCCTGGGAGACCAGTAGTAGTTTTCGAAATACATTTGGAGGCATTCTGTAATCTGTGGACGTTCAGAGTGTTGATGAAACACAGAAATTGCATCGGTATTGAATACAACACGCACCACGAGCACTTTTCTCCATGGGAGTAATGTCTCAAACTGTCTACGCTTTTATCGATTCCTGGGAGACCAGTAGTAGTTTTCGAAATACATTTGGAGGCATTCTGTAATCTGTGGACGTTCAGAGTGTTGATGAAACACAGAAATTGCATCGGTATTGAATACAACACGCACCACGAGCACTTTTCTCCATGGGAGTAATGTCTCAAACTGTCTACGCTTTTATCGATTCCTGGGAGACCAGTAGTAGTTTTCGAAATACATTTGGGGGCATTCTGTAATCTGTGGACGTTCAGAGTGTTGATGAAACACAGAAATTGCATCGGTATTGAATACAACACGCACCACGAGCACTTTTCTCCATGGGACTAATGTCTCAAACTGTCTACGCTTTTATCGATTCCTGGGAGACCAGTAGTAGTTTTCCAAATACATTTGGAGGCATTCTGTAATCTGTGGACGTTCAGAGTGTTGATGAAACACAGAAATTGCATCGGTATTGAATACAACACGCACCTCGAGCACTTTTCTCCATGGGAGCAATGTCTCAAACTGTCTACGCTTTTATCGATTCCTGGGAGACCAGTAGTAGTTTTCCAAATACATTTGAAGGCATTCTGTAATCTGTGGACGTTCAGATTGTTGATGAAACACAGAAATTGCATCGGTATTGAATACAACACGCACCACGAGCACTTTTCTCCATGGGAGTAATGTCTCAAACTGTCTACGCTTTTATCGATTCCTGGGAGACCAGTAGTAGTTTTCGAAATACATTTGGAGGCATTCTGTAATCTGTGGACGTTCAGAGTGTTGATGAAACACAGAAATTGCATCGGTATTGAATACAACACGCACCACGAGCACTTTTCTCCATCGGAGTAATGTCTCAAACTGTCTACGCTTTTATCGATTCCTGGGAGACCAGTAGTAGTTTTCGAAATACATTTGGACGCATTCTGTAATCTGTGGACGTTCAGAGTGTTGATGAAACACAGAAATTGCATCGGTATTGAATACAACACGCACCACGAGCACTTTTCTCCATGGGAGTAATGTCTCAAACTGTCTACGCTTTTATCGATTCCTGGGAGACCAGTAGTAGTTTTCGAAATACATTTGGAGGCATTCTGTAATCTGTGGACGTTCAGAGTGTTGATGAAACACAGAAATTGCATCGGTATTGAATACAACACGCACCACGAGCACTTTTCTCCATGGGAGTAATGTCTCAAACTGTCTACGCTTTTATCGATTCCTGGGAGACCAGTAGTAGTTTTCGAAACACAATTGGAAGCATTCTGTAATCTGTAGACGTTCAGAGTGTTGATGAAACACAGAAATTGCATCGGTATTGAATACAACACGCACCACGAGCACTTTTCTCCGTGGGAGTAATGTCTCAAACTGTCTACGCTTTTATCGATTCCTGGGAGACCAGTAGTAGTTTTCGAAATACATTTGGAGGCATTCTGTAATCTGTGGACGTTCAGAGTGTTGATGAAACACAGAAATTGCATCGGTATTGAATACAACACGCACCACGAGCACTTTTCTCCATGGGAGTAATGTCTCAAACTGTCTACGCTTTTATCGATTCCTGGGAGACCAGTAGTAGTTTTCGAAATACATTTGGACGCATTCTGTAATCTGTGGACGTTCAGAGTGTTGATGAAACACAGAAATTGCATCGGTATTGAATACAACACGCACCACGAGCACTTTTCTCCATGGGAGTAATGTCTCAAACTGTCTACGCTTTTATCGATTCCTGGGAGACCAGTAGTAGTTTTCGAAATACATTTGGAGGCATTCTGTAATCTGTGGACGTTCAGAGTGTTGATGAAACACAGAAATTGCATCGGTATTGAATACAACACGCACCACGAGCACTTTTCTCCATGGGAGTAATGTCTCAAACTGTCTACGCTTTTATCGATTCCTGGGAGACCAGTAGTAGTTTTCGAAATACATTTGGACGCATTCTGTAATCTGTGGACGTTCAGAGTGTTGATGAAACACAGAAATTGCATCGGTATTGAATACAACACGCACCACGAGCACTTTTCTCCATGGGAGTAATGTCTCAAACTGTCTACGCTTTTATCGATTCCTGGGAGACCAGTAGTAGTTTTCGAAATACATTTGGAGGCATTCTGTAATCTGTGGACGTTCAGAGTGTTGATGAAACACAGAAATTGCATCGGTATTGAATACAACACGCACCACGAGCACTTTTCTCCATCGGAGTAATGTCTCAAACTGTCTACGCTTTTATCGATTCCTGGGAGACCAGTAGTAGTTTTCGAAATACATTTGGAGGCATTCTGTAATCTGTGGACGTTCAGATTGTTGATGAAACACAGAAATTGCATCGGTATTGAATACAACACGCACCACGAGCACTTTTCTCCATGGGAGTAATGTCTCAAACTGTCTACGCTTTTATCGATTCCTGGGAGACCAGTAGTAGTTTTCGAAATACATTTGGAGGCATTCTGTAATCTGTGGACGTTCAGAGTGTTGATGAAACACAGAAATTGCATCGGTATTGAATACAACACGCACCACGAGCACTTTTCTCCATCGGAGTAATGTCTCAAACTGTCTACGCTTTTATCGATTCCTGGGAGACCAGTAGTAGTTTTCGAAATACATTTGGACGCATTCTGTAATCTGTGGACGTTCAGAGTGTTGATGAAACACAGAAATTGCATCGGTATTGAATACAACACGCACCACGAGCACTTTTCTCCATGGGAGTAATGTCTCAAACTGTCTACGCTTTTATCGATTCCTGGGAGACCAGTAGTAGTTTTCGAAATACATTTGGAGGCATTCTGTAATCTGTGGACGTTCAGAGTGTTGATGAAACACAGAAATTGCATCGGTATTGAATACAACACGCACCACGAGCACTTTTCTCCATGGGAGTAATGTCTCAAACTGTCTACGCTTTTATCGATTCCTGGGAGACCAGTAGTAGTTTTCGAAACACAATTGGAAGCATTCTGTAATCTGTAGACGTTCAGAGTGTTGATGAAACACAGAAATTGCATCGGTATTGAATACAACACGCACCACGAGCACTTTTCTCCGTGGGAGTAATGTCTCAAACTGTCTACGCTTTTATCGATTCCTGGGAGACCAGTAGTAGTTTTCGAAATACATTTGGACGCATTCTGTAATCTGTGGACGTTCAGAGTGTTGATGAAACACAGAAATTGCATCGGTATTGAATACAACACGCACCACGAGCACTTTTCTCCATGGGAGTAATGTCTCAAACTGTCTACGCTTTTATCGATTCCTGGAAGACCAGTAGTAGTTTTCGAAATACATTTGGAGGCATTCTGTAATCTGTGGACGTTCAGAGTGTTGATGAAACACAGAAATTGCATCGGTATTGAATACAACACGCACTACGAGCACTTTTCTCCATGGGAGTAATGTCTCAAACTGTCTACGCTTTTATCGATTCCTGGGAGACCAGTAGTAGTTTTCGAAATACATTTGGAGGCATTCTGTAA
Source organism: Schistocerca gregaria (assembly GCF_023897955.1). Lineage (NCBI taxonomy): Eukaryota > Metazoa > Arthropoda > Insecta > Orthoptera > Acrididae > Schistocerca > Schistocerca gregaria. Next base: position 7,909,560 of record NW_026061730.1, read on the forward strand.
TCTGTGGACGTTCAGAGTGTTGATGAAACACAGATATTGCATCGGTATTGAATACAACACGCACCACGAGCACTTTTCTCCATCGGAGTAATGTCTCAAACTGTCTACGCTTTTATCGATTCCTGGGAGACCAGTAGTAGTTTTCGAAATACATTTGGAGGCATTCTGTAATCTGTGGACGTTCAGAGTGTTGATGAAACACAGAAATTGCATCGGTATTGAATACAACACGCACCACGAGCACTTTTCTCCATGGGAGTAATGTCTCAAACTGTCTACGCTTTTATCGATTCCTGGGAGACCAGTAGTAGTTTTCGAAACACAATTGGAAGCATTCTGTAATCTGTAGACGTTCAGAGTGTTGATGAAACACAGAAATTGCATCGGTATTGAATACAACACGCACCACGAGCACTTTTCTCCGTGGGAGTAATGTCTCAAACTGTCTACGCTTTTATCGATTCCTGGGAGACCAGTAGTAGTTTTCGAAATACATTTGGAGGCATTCTGTAATCTGTGGACGTTCAGAGTGTTGATGAAACACAGAAATTGCATCGGTATTGAATACAACACGCACCACGAGCACTTTTCTCCATGGGAGTAATGTCTCAAACTGTCTACGCTTTTATCGATTCCTGGGAGACCAGTAGTAGTTTTCGAAATACATTTGGAGGCATTCTGTAATCTGTGGACGTTCAGAGTGTTGATGAAACACAGAAATTGCATCGGTATTGAATACAACACGCAGCACGAGCACTTTTCTCCATGGGAGTAATGTCTCAAACTGTCTACGCTTTTATCGATTCCTGGGAGACCAGTAGTAGTTTTCGAAACACAATTGGAAGCATTCTGTAATGTGTGGACGTTCAGAGTGTTGATGAAACACAGAAATTGCATCGGTATTGAATACAACACGCACCACGAGCACTTTTCTCCATGGGAGTAATGTCTCAAACTGTCTACTATTTTATCGATTCCTGGGAGACCAGTAGTAGTTTTCGAAATACATTTGGAGGCATTCTGTAATCTGTGGACGTTCAGAGTGTTGATGAAACACAGAAATTGCATCGGTATTGAATACAACACGCACCACGAGCACTTTTCTCCATGGGAGTAATGTCTCAAACTGTCTACGCTTTTATCGATTCCTGGGAGACCAGTAGTAGTTTTCCAAATACATTTGGAGGCATTCTGTAATCTGTGGACGTTCAGAGATTTGATGAAACACAGAAATTGCATCGGTATTGAATACAACACGCACCACGAGCACTTTTCTCCATGGGAGTAATGTCTCAAACTGTCTACGCTCTTATCGATTCCTGGGAGACCAGTAGTAGTTTTCCAAATACATTTGGAGGCATTCTGTAATCTGTGGACGTTCAGAGTGTTGATGAAACACAGAAATTGCATCGGTATTGAATACAACACGCACCACGAGCACTTTTCTCCATCGGAGTAATGTCTCAAACTGTCTACGCTTTTATCGATTCCTGGGAGACCAGTAGTAGTTTTCGAAATACATTTGGAGGCATTCTGTAATCTGTGGACGTTCAGAGTGTTGATGAAACACAGAAATTGCATCGGTATTGAATACAACACGCACCACGAGCACTTTTCTCCATGGGAGTAATGTCTCAAAGTGTCTACGCTTTTATCGATTCCTGGGAGACCAGTAGTAGTTTTCGAAATACATTTGGAGGCATTCTGTAATCTGTGGACGTTCAGAGTGTTGATGAAACACAGAAATTGCATCGGTATTGAATACAACACGCACCACGAGCACTTTTCTCCATGGGAGTAATGTCTCAAACTGTCTACGCTTTTATCGATTCCTGGGAGACCAGTAGTAGTTTTCGAAATACATTTGGAGGCATTCTGTAATCTGTGGACGTTCAGAGTGTTGATGAAACACAGAAATTGTATCGGTATTGAATACAACACGCACCACGAGCACTTTTCTCCATGGGAGTAATGTCTCAAACTGTCTACGCTTTTATCGATTCCTGGGAGACCAGTAGTAGTTTTCCAAATACATTTGGAGGCATTCTGTAATCTGTGGACGTTCAGAGTGTTGATGAAACACAGAAATTGCATCGGTATTGAATACAACACGCACCACGAGCACTTTTCTCCATGGGAGTAATGTCTCAAACTGTCTACGCTTTTATCGATTCCTGGGAGACCAGTAGTAGTTTTCGAAATACATTTGGAGGCATTCTGTAATCTGTGGACGTTCAGAGTGTTGATGAAACACAGAAATTGCATCGGTATTGAATACAACACGCACCACGAGCACTTTTCTCCATGGGAGTAATGTCTCAAACTGTCTACGCTTTTATCGATTCCTGGGAGACCAGTAGTAGTTTTCGAAATACATTTGGGGGCATTCTGTAATCTGTGGACGTTCAGAGTGTTGATGAAACACAGAAATTGCATCGGTATTGAATACAACACGCACCACGAGCACTTTTCTCCATGGGAGTAATGTCTCAAACTGTCTACGCTTTTATCGATTCCTGGGAGACCAGTAGTAGTTTTCCAAATACATTTGGAGGCATTCTGTAATCTGTGGACGTTCAGAGTGTTGATGAAACACAGAAATTGCATCGGTATTGAATACAACACGCACCACGAGCACTTTTCTCCATGGGAGTAATGTCTCAAACTGTCTACGCTTTTATCGATTCCTGGGAGACCAGTAGTAGTTTTCCAAATACATTTGGAGGCATTCTGTAATCTGTGGACGTTCAGAGTGTTGATGAAACACAGAAATTGCATCGGTATTGAATACAACACGCACCACGAGCACTTTTCTCCATCGGAGTAATGTCTCAAACTGTCTACGCTTTTATCGATTCCTGGGAGACCAGTAGTAGTTTTCGAAATACATTTGGAGGCATTCTGTAATCTGTGGACGTTCAGAGTGTTGATGAAACACAGAAATTGCATCGGTATTGAATACAACACGCACCACGAGCACTTTTCTCCATGGGAGTAATGTCTCAAACTGTCTACGCTTTTATCGATTCCTGGGAGACCAGTAGTAGTTTTCGAAATACATTTGGGGGCATTCTGTAATCTGTGGACGTTCAGAGTGTTGATGAAACACAGAAATTGCATCGGTATTGAATACAACACGCACCACGAGCACTTTTCTCCATGGGAGTAATGTCTCAAACTGTCTACGCTTTTATCGATTCCTGGGAGACCAGTAGTAGTTTTCCAAATACATTTGGAGGCATTCTGTAATCTGTGGACGTTCAGAGTGTTGATGAAACACAGAAATTGCATCGGTATTGAATACAACACGCACCACGAGCACTTTTCTCCATCGGAGTAATGTCTCAAACTGTCTACGCTTTTATCGATTCCTGGGAGACCAGTAGTAGTTTTCCAAATACATTTGAAGGCATTCTGTAATCTGTGGACGTTCAGATTGTTGATGAAACACAGAAATTGCATCGGTATTGAATACAACACGCACCACGAGCACTTTTCTCCATGGGAGTAATGTCTCAAACTGTCTACGCTTTTATCGATTCCTGGGAGACCAGTAGTAGTTTTCCAAATACATTTGGATTCATTCTGTAATCTGTGGACGTTCAGAGTGTTGATGAAACACAGAAATTGCATCGGTATTGAATACAACACGCACCACGAGCACTTTTCTCCATGGGAGTAATGTCTCAAACTGTCTACGCTTTTATCGATTCCTGGGAGACCAGTAGTAGTTTTCGAAATACATTTGGACGCATTCTGTAATCTGTGGACGTTCAGAGTGTTGATGAAACACAGAAATTGCATCGGTATTGAATACAACACGCACCACGAGCACTTTTCTCCATGGGAGTAATGTCTCAAACTGTCTACGCTTTTATCGATTCCTGGGAGACCAGTAGTAGTTTTCGAAATACATTTGGAGGCATTCTGTAATCTGTGGACGTTCAGAGTGTTGATGAAACACAGAAATTGCATCGGTATTGAATACAACACGCACCACGAGCACTTTTCTCCATCGGAGTAATGTCTCAAACTGTCTACGCTTTTATCGATTCCTGGGAGACCAGTAGTAGTTTTCGAAATACATTTGGAGGCATTCTGTAATCTGTGGACGTTCAGAGTGTTGATGAAACACAGAAATTGCATCGGTATTGAATACAACACGCACCACGAGCACTTTTCTCCATGGGAGTAATGTCTCAAACTGTCTACGCTTTTATCGATTCCTGGGAGACCAGTAGTAGTTTTCGAAATACATTTGGAGGCATTCTGTAATCTGTGGACGTTCAGAGTGTTGATGAAACACAGAAATTGCATCGGTATTGAATACAACACGCACCACGAGCACTTTTCTCCATGGGAGTAATGTCTCAAACTGTCTACGCTTTTATCGATTCCTGGGAGACCAGTAGTAGTTTTCGAAATACATTTGGGGGCATTCTGTAATCTGTGGACGTTCAGAGTGTTGATGAAACACAGAAATTGCATCGGTATTGAATACAACACGCACCACGAGCACTTTTCTCCATGGGAGTAATGTCTCAAACTGTCTACGCTTTTATCGATTCCTGGGAGACCAGTAGTAGTTTTCGAAATACATTTGGAGGCATTCTGTAATCTGTGGACGTTCAGAGTGTTGATGAAACACAGAAATTGCATCGGTATTGAATACAACACGCACCACGAGCACTTTTCTCCATGGGAGTAATGTCTCAAACTGTCTACGCTTTTATCGATTCCTGGGAGACCAGTAGTAGTTTTCCAAATACATTTGGAGGCATTCTGTAATCTGTGGACGTTCAGAGTGTTGATGAAACACAGAAATTGCATCGGTATAGAATACAACACGCACCACGAGCACTTTTCTCCATGGGAGTAATGTCTCAAACTGTCTACGCTTTTATCGATTCCTGGGAGACCAGTAGTAGTTTTCGAAATACATTTGGAGGCATTCTGTAATCTGTGGACGTTCAGAGTGTTGATGAAACACAGAAATTGCATCGGTATTGAATACAACACGCACCACGAGCACTTTTCTCCATGGGAGTAATGTCTCAAACTGTCTACGCTTTTATCGATTCCTGGGAGACCAGTAGTAGTTTTCGAAATACATTTGGAGGCATTCTGTAATCTGTGGACGTTCAGAGTGTTGATGAAACACAGAAATTGCATCGGTATTGAATACAACACGCACCACGAGCACTTTTCTCCATGGGAGTAATGTCTCAAACTGTCTACGCTTTTATCGATTCCTGGGAGACCAGTAGTAGTTTTCGAAATACATTTGGAGGCATTCTGTAATCTGTGGACGTTCAGAGTGTTGAAGAAACACAGAAATTGCATCGGTATTGAATACAACGCGCACCACGAGCACTTTTCTCCATCGGAGTAATGTCTCAAACTGTCTACGCTTTTATCGATTCCTGGGAGACCAGTAGTAGTTTTCCAAATACATTTGGAGGCATTCTGTAATCTGTGGACGTTCAGAGTGTTGATGAAACACAGAAATTGCATCGGTATTGAATACAACACGCACCACGAGCACTTTTCTCCATGGGAGTAATGTCTCAAACTGTCTACGCTTTTATCGATTCCTGGGAGACCAGTAGTAGTTTTCGAAATACATTTGGAGGCATTCTGTAATCTGTGGACGTTCAGAGTGTTGATGAAACACAGAAATTGCATCGGTATTGAATACAACACGCACCACGAGCACTTTTCTCCATGGGAGTAATGTCTCAAACTGTCTACGCTTTTATCGATTCCTGGGAGACCAGTAGTAGTTTTCGAAATACATTTGGAGGCATTCTGTAATCTGTGGACGTTCAGAGTGTTGATGAAACACAGAAATTGCATCGGTATTGAATACAACACGCACCACGAGCACTTTTCTCCATGGGAGTAATGTCTCAAACTGTCTACGCTTTTATCGATTCCTGGGAGACCAGTAGTAGTTTTCCAAATACATTTGGAGGCATTCTGTAATCTGTGGACGTTCAGAGTGTTGATGAAACACAGAAATTGCATCGGTATTGAATACAACACGCACCACGAGCACTTTTCTCCATGGGAGTAATGTCTCAAACTGTCTACGCTTTTATCGATTCCTGGGAGATCAGTAGTAGTTTTCCAAATACATTTGGAGGCATTCTGTAATCTGTGGACGTTCAGAGTGTTGATGAAACACAGAAATTGCATCGGTATTGAATACAACACGCACCACGAGCACTTTTCTCCATGGGAGTAATGTCTCAAACTGTCTACGCTTTTATCGATTCCTGGGAGACCAGTAGTAGTTTTCCAAATACATTTGGAGGCATTCTGTAATCTGTGGACGTTCAGAGTGTTGATGAAACACAGAAATTGCATCGGTATTGAATACAACACGCACCACGAGCACTTTTCTCCATCGGAGTAATGTCTCAAACTGTCTACGCTTTTATCGATTCCTGGGAGACCAGTAGTAGTTTTCGAAATACATTTGGAGGCATTCTGTAATCTGTGGACGTTCAGAGTGTTGATGAAACACAGAAATTGCATCGGTATTGAATACAACACGCACCACGAGCACTTTTCTCCATGGGAGTAATGTCTCAAACTGTCTACGCTTTTATCGATTCCTGGGAGACCAGTAGTAGTTTTCGAAATACATTTGGGGGCATTCTGTAATCTGTGGACGTTCAGAGTGTTGATGAAACACAGAAATTGCATCGGTATTGAATACAACACGCACCACGAGCACTTTTCTCCATGGGAGTAATGTCTCAAACTGTCTACGCTTTTATCGATTCCTGGGAGACCAGTAGTAGTTTTCGAAATACATTTGGAGGCATTCTGTAATCTGTGGACGTTCAGAGTGTTGATGAAACACAGAAATTGCATCGGTATTGAATACAACACGCACCACGAGCACTTTTCTCCATGGGAGTAATGTCTCAAACTGTCTACGCTTTTATCGATTCCTGGGAGACCAGTAGTAGTTTTCCAAATACATTTGGAGGCATTCTGTAATCTGTGGACGTTCAGAGTGTTGATGAAACACAGAAATTGCATCGGTATTGAATACAACACGCACCACGAGCACTTTTCTCCATGGGAGTAATGTCTCAAACTGTCTACGCTTTTATCGATTCCTGGGAGACCAGTAGTAGTTTTCGAAATACATTTGGACGCATTCTGTAATCTGTGGACGTTCAGAGTGTTGATGAAACACAGAAATTGCATCGGTATTGAATACAACACGCACCACGAGCACTTTTCTCCATGGGAGTAATGTCTCAAACTGTCTACGCTTTTATCGATTCCTGGGAGACCAGTAGTAGTTTTCGAAATACATTTGGAGGCATTCTGTAATCTGTGGACGTTCAGAGTGTGGATGAAACACAGAAATTGCATCGGTATTGAATACAACACGCACCACGAGCACTTTTCTCCATCGGAGTAATGTCTCAAACTGTCTACGCTTTTATCGATTCCTGGGAGACCAGTAGTAGTTTTCGAAATACATTTGGAGGCATTCTGTAATCTGTGGACGTTCAGAGTGTTGATGAAACACAGAAATTGCATCGGTATTGAATACAACACGCACCACGAGCACTTTTCTCCATGGGAGTAATGTCTCAAACTGTCTACGCTTTTATCGATTCCTGGGAGACCAGTAGTAGTTTTCGAAATACATTTGGAGGCATTCTGTAATCTGTGGACGTTCAGAGTGTTGATGAAACACAGAAATTGCATCGGTATTGAATACAACACGCACCACGAGCACTTTTCTCCATGGGAGTAATGTCTCAAACTGTCTACGCTTTTATCGATTCCTGGGAGACCAGTAGTAGTTTTCGAAATACATTTGGGGGCATTCTGTAATCTGTGGACGTTCAGAGTGTTGATGAAACACAGAAATTGCATCGGTATTGAATACAACACGCACCACGAGCACTTTTCTCCATGGGAGTAATGTCTCAAACTGTCTACGCTTTTATCGATTCCTGGGAGACCAGTAGTAGTTTTCGAAATACATTTGGAGGCATTCTGTAATCTGTGGACGTTCAGAGTGTTGATGAAACACAGAAATTGCATCGGTATTGAATACAACACGCACCACGAGCACTTTTCTCCATGGGAGTAATGTCTCAAAGTGTCTACGCTTTTATCGATTCCTGGGAGACCAGTAGTAGTTTTCGAAATACATTTGGAGGCATTCTGTAATCTGTGGACGTTCAGAGTGTTGATGAAACACAGAAATTGCATCGGTATTGAATACAACACGCACCACGAGCACTTTTCTCCATGGGAGTAATGTCTCAAACTGTCTACGCTTTTATCGATTCCTGGGAGACCAGTAGTAGTTTTCGAAATACATTTGGAGGCATTCTGTAATCTGTGGACGTTCAGAGTGTTGAAGAAACACAGAAATTGCATCGGTATTGAATACAACACGCACCACGAGCACTTTTCTCCATCGGAGTAATGTCTCAAACTGTCTACGCTTTTATCGATTCCTGGGAGACCAGTAGTAGTTTTCGAAATACATTTGGAGGCATTCTGTAATCTGTGGACGTTCAGAGTGTTGATGAAACACAGAAATTGCATCGGTATTGAATACAACACGCACCACGAGCACTTTTCTCCATGGGAGTAATGTCTCAAACTGTCTACGCTTTTATCGATTCCTGGGAGACCAGTAGTAGTTTTCGAAATACATTTGAAGGCATTCTGTAATCTGTGGACGTTCAGAGTGTTGATGAAACACAGAAATTGCATCGGTATTGAATACAACACGCACCACGAGCACTTTTCTCCATGGGAGTAATGTCTCAAACTGTCTACGCTTTTATCGATTCCTGGGAGACCAGTAGTAGTTTTCGAAATACATTTGGAGGCATTCTGTAATCTGTGGACGTTCAGAGTGTTGATGAAACACAGAAATTGCATCGGTATTGAATACAACACGCACCACGAGCACTTTTCTCCATGGGAGTAATGTCTCAAACTGTCTACGCTTTTATCGATTCCTGGGAGACCAGTAGTAGTTTTCCAAATACATTTGGAGGCATTCTGTAATCTGTGGACGTTCAGAGTGTTGATGAAACACAGAAATTGCATCGGTATTGAATACAACACGCACCACGAGCACTTTTCTCCATGGGAGTAATGTCTCAAACTGTCTACGCTTTTATCGATTCCTGGGAGATCAGTAGTAGTTTTCCAAATACATTTGGAGGCATTCTGTAATCTGTGGACGTTCAGAGTGTTGATGAAACACAGAAATTGCATCGGTATTGAATACAACACGCACCACGAGCACTTTTCTCCATGGGAGTAATGTCTCAAACTGTCTACGCTTTTATCGATTCCTGGGAGACCAGTAGTAGTTTTCCAAATACATTTGGAGGCATTCTGTAATCTGTGGACGTTCAGAGTGTTGATGAAACACAGAAATTGCATCGGTATTGAATACAACACGCACCACGAGCACTTTTCTCCATCGGAGTAATGTCTCAAACTGTCTACGCTTTTATCGATTCCTGGGAGACCAGTAGTAGTTTTCGAAATACATTTGGAGGCATTCTGTAATCTGTGGACGTTCAGAGTGTTGATGAAACACAGAAATTGCATCGGTATTGAATACAACACGCACCACGAGCACTTTTCTCCATGGGAGTAATGTCTCAAACTGTCTACGCTTTTATCGATTCCTGGGAGACCAGTAGTAGTTTTCGAAATACATTTGGGGGCATTCTGTAATCTGTGGACGTTCAGAGTGTTGATGAAACACAGAAATTGCATCGGTATTGAATACAACACGCACCACGAGCACTTTTCTCCATGGGAGTAATGTCTCAAACTGTCTACGCTTTTATCGATTCCTGGGAGACCAGTAGTAGTTTTCGAAATACATTTGGAGGCATTCTGTAATCTGTGGACGTTCAGAGTGTTGATGAAACACAGAAATTGCATCGGTATTGAATACAACACGCACCACGAGCACTTTTCTCCATGGGAGTAATGTCTCAAACTGTCTACGCTTTTATCGATTCCTGGGAGACCAGTAGTAGTTTTCCAAATACATTTGGAGGCATTCTGTAATCTGTGGACGTTCAGAGTGTTGATGAAACACAGAAATTGCATCGGTATTGAATACAACACGCACCACGAGCACTTTTCTCCATCGGAGTAATGTCTCAAACTGTCTACGCTTTTATCGATTCCTGGGAGACCAGTAGTAGTTTTCGAAATACATTTGGACGCATTCTGTAATCTGTGGACGTTCAGAGTGTTGATGAAACACAGAAATTGCATCGGTATTGAATACAACACGCACCACGAGCACTTTTCTCCATGGGAGTAATGTCTCAAACTGTCTACGCTTTTATCGATTCCTGGGAGACCAGTAGTAGTTTTCGAAATACATTTGGAGGCATTCTGTAATCTGTGGACGTTCAGAGTGTTGATGAAACACAGAAATTGCATCGGTATTGAATACAACACGCACCACGAGCACTTTTCTCCATGGGAGTAATGTCTCAAACTGTCTACGCTTTTATCGATTCCTGGGAGACCAGTAGTAGTTTTCCAAATACATTTGGAGGCATTCTGTAATCTGTGGACGTTCAGAGTGTTGATGAAACACAGAAATTGCATCGGTATAGAATACAACACGCACCACGAGCACTTTTCTCCATGGGAGTAATGTCTCAAACTGTCTACGCTTTTATCGATTCCTGGGAGACCAGTAGTAGTTTTCGAAATACATTTGGAGGCATTCTGTAATCTGTGGACGTTCAGAGTGTTGATGAAACACAGAAATTGCATCGGTATTGAATACAACACGCACCACGAGCACTTTTCTCCATGGGAGTAATGTCTCAAACTGTCTACGCTTTTATCGATTCCTGGGAGACCAGTAGTAGTTTTCGAAATACATTTGGAGGCATTCTGTAATCTGTGGACGTTCAGAGTGTTGATGAAACACAGAAATTGCATCGGTATTGAATACAACACGCACCACGAGCACTTTTCTCCATGGGAGTAACGTCTCAAACTGTCTACGCTTTTATCGATTCCTGGGAGACCAGTAGTAGTTTTCGAAATACATTTGGAGGCATTCTGTAATCTGTGGACGTTCAGAGTGTTGAAGAAACACAGAAATTGCATCGGTATTGAATACAACACGCACCACGAGCACTTTTCTCCATCGGAGTAATGTCTCAAACTGTCTACGCTTTTATCGATTCCTGGGAGACCAGTAGTAGTTTTCGAAATACATTTGGAGGCATTCTGTAATCTGTGGACGTTCAGAGTGTTGATGAAACACAGAAATTGCATCGGTATTGAATACAACACGCACCACGAGCACTTTTCTCCATGGGAGTAATGTCTCAAACTGTCTACGCTTTTATCGATTCCTGGGAGACCAGTAGTAGTTTTCGAAATACATTTGGAGGCATTCTGTAATCTGTGGACGTTCAGAGTGTTGATGAAACACAGAAATTGCATCGGTATTGAATAAAACACGCACCACGAGCACTTTTCTCCATGGGAGTAATGTCTCAAACTGTCTACGCTTTTATCGATTCCTGGGAGACCAGTAGTAGTTTTCGAAATACATTTGGGGGCATTCTGTAATCTGTGGACGTTCAGAGTGTTGATGAAACACAGAAATTGCATCGGTATTGAATACAACACGCACCACGAGCACTTTTCTCCATCGGAGTAATGTCTCAAACTGTCTACGCTTTTATCGATTCCTGGGAGACCAGTAGTAGTTTTCGAAATACATTTGGAGGCATTCTGTAATCTGTGGACGTTCAGAGTGTTGATGAAACACAGAAATTGCATCGGTATTCAATACAACACGCACCACGAGCACTTTTCTCCATGGGAGTAATGTCTCAAACTGTCTACGCTTTTATCGATTCCTGGGAGACCAGTAGTAGTTTTCCAAATACATTTGGAGGCATTCTGTAATCTGTGGACGTTCAGAGTGTTGATGAAACACAGAAATTGCATCGGTATTGAATACAACACGCACCACGAGCACTTTTCTCCATCGGAGTAATGTCTCAAACTGTCTACGCTTTTATCGATTCCTGGGAGACCAGTAGTAGTTTTCGAAATACATTTGGAGGCATTCTGTAATCTGTGGACGTTCAGAGTGTTGATGAAACACAGAAATTGCATCGGTATTGAATACAACACGCACCACGAGCACTTTTCTCCATGGGAGTAATGTCTCAAACTGTCTACGCTTTTATCGATTCCTGGGAGACCAGTAGTAGTTTTCGAAATACATTTGGGGGCATTCTGTAATCTGTGGACGTTCAGAGTGTTGATGAAACACAGAAATTGCATCGGTATTGAATACAACACGCACCACGAGCACTTTTCTCCATGGGAGTAATGTCTCAAACTGTCTACGCTTTTATCGATTCCTGGGAGACCAGTAGTAGTTTTCGAAATACATTTGGAGGCATTCTGTAATCTGTGGACGTTCAGAGTGTTGATGAAACACAGAAATTGCATCGGTATTGAATACAACACGCACCACGAGCACCTTTCTAAATCGGAGTAATGTCTCAAACTGTCTACGCTTTTATCGATTCCTGGGAGACCAGTAGTAGTTTTCGAAATACATTTGGAGGCATTCTGTAATCTGTGGACGTTCAGAGTGTTGATGAAACACAGAAATTGCATCGGTATTGAATACAACACGCACCACGAGCACTTTTCTCCATGGGAGTAATGTCTCAAACTGTCTACGCTTTTATCGATTCCTGGGAGACCAGTAGTAGTTTTCGAAATACATTTATGGGCATTCTGTAATCTGTGGACGTTCAGAGTGTTGATGAAACACAGAAATTGCATCGGTATTGAATACAACACGCACCACGAGCACTTTTCTCCATGGGAGTAATGTCTCAAACTGTCTACGCTTTTATCGATTCCTGGGAGACCAGTAGTAGTTTTCGAAATACATTTGGAGGCATTCTGTAATCTGTGGACGTTCAGAGTGTTGATGAAACACAGAAATTGCATCGGTATTGAATACAACACGCCCCACGAGCACTTTTCTCCATGGGAGTAATGTCTCAAACTGTCTACGCTTTTATCGATTCCTGGGAGACTAGTAGTAGTTTTCGAATTACATTTGGGGGCATTCTGTAATCTGTGGACGTTCAGAGTGTTGATGAAACACAGAAATTGCATCGGTATTGAATACAACACGCACCACGAGCACTTTTCTCCATGGGAGTAATGTCTCAAACTGTCTACGCTTTTATCGATTCCTGGGAGACCAGTAGTAGTTTTCCAAATACATTTGGAGGCATTCTGTAATCTGTGGACGTTCAGAGTGTTGATGAAACACAGAAATTGCATCGGTATTGAATACAACACGCACCACGAGCACTTTTCTCCATCGGAGTAATGTCTCAAACTGTCTACGCTTTTATCGATTCCTGGGAGACCAGTAGTAGTTTTCGAAATACATTTGGGGGCATTCTGTAATCTGTGGACGTTCAGAGTGTTGATGAAACACAGAAATTGCATCGGTATTGAATACAACACGCACCACGAGCACTTTTCTCCATCGGAGTAATGTCTCAAACTGTCTACGCTTTTATCGATTCCTGGGAGACCAGTAGTAGTTTTCGAAATACATTTGGAGGCATTCTGTAATCTGTGGACGTTCAGAGTGTTGATGAAACACAGAAATTGCATCGGTATTGAATACAACACGCACCACGAGCACTTTTCTCCATGGGAGTAATGTCTCAAACTGTCTACGCTTTTATCGATTCCTGGGAGACCAGTAGTAGTTTTCCAAATACATTTGGAGGCATTCTGTAATCTGTGGACGTTCAGAGTGTTGATGAAACACAGAAATTGCATCGGTATTGAATACAACACGCACCACGAGCACTTTTCTCCATGGGAGTAATGTCTCAAACTGTCTACGCTTTTATCGATTCCTGGGAGACCAGTAGTAGTTTTCGAAATACATTTGGAGGCATTCTGTAATCTGTGGACGTTCAGAGTGTTGATGAAACACAGAAATTGCATCGGTATTGAATACAACACGCACCACGAGCACTTTTCTCCATGGAAGTAATGTCTCAAACTGTCTACGCTTTTATCGATTCCTGGGAGACCAGTAGTAGTTTTCGAAATACATTTGGAGGCACTCTGTAATCTGTGGACGTTCAGAGTGTTGATGAAACACAGAAATTGCATCGGTATTGAATACAACACGCACCACGAGCACTTTTCTCCATGGGAGTAATGTCTCAAACTGTCTACGCTTTTATCGATTCCTGGGAGACCAGTAGTAGTTTTCGAAATACATTTGGAGGCATTCTGTAATCTGTGGACGTTCAGAGTGTTGATGAAACACAGAAATTGCATCGGTATTGAATACAACACGCACCACGAGCACCTTTCTAAATCGGAGTAATGTCTCAAACTGTCTACGCTTTTATCGATTCCTGGGAGACCAGTAGTAGTTTTCGAAATACATTTGGAGGCATTCTGTAATCTGTGGACGTTCAGAGTGTTGATGAAACACAGAAATTGCATCGGTATTGAATACAACACGCACCACGAGCACTTTTCTCCATGGGAGTAATGTCTCAAACTGTCTACGCTTTTATCGATTCCTGGGAGACCAGTAGTAGTTTTCGAAATACATTTGGGGGCATTCTGTAATCTGTGGACGTTCAGAGTGTTGATGAAACACAGAAATTGCATCGGTATTGAATACAACACGCACCACGAGCACTTTTCTCCATGGGAGTAATGTCTCAAACTGTCTACGCTTTTATCGATTCCTGGGAGACCAGTAGTAGTTTTCGAAATACATTTGGAGGCATTCTGTAATCTGTGGACGTTCAGAGTGTTGATGAAACACAGAAATTGCATCGGTATTGAATACAACACGCACCACGAGCACTTTTCTCCATGGGAGTAATGTCTCAAACTGTCTACGCTTTTATCGATTCCTGGGAGACCAGTAGTAGTTTTCCAAATACATTTGGAGGCATTCTGTAATCTGTGGACGTTCAGAGTGTTGATGAAACACAGAAATTGCATCGGTATTGAATACAACACGCACCACGAGCACTTTTCTCCATGGGAGTAATGTCTCAAACTGTCTACGCTTTTATCGATTCCTGGGAGACCAGTAGTAGTTTTCGAAATACATTTGGAGGCATTCTGTAATCTGTGGACGTTCAGAGTGTTGATGAAACACAGAAATTGCATCGGTATTGAATACAACACGCACCACGAGCACTTTTCTCCATGGAAGTAATGTCTCAAACTGTCTACGCTTTTATCGATTCCTGGGAGACCAGTAGTAGTTTTCGAAATACATTTGGAGGCACTCTGTAATCTGTGGACGTTCAGAGTGTTGATGAAACACAGAAATTGCATCGGTATTGAATACAACACGCACCACGAGCACTTTTCTCCATGGGAGTAATGTCTCAAACTGTCTACGCTTTTATCGATTCCTGGGAGACCAGTAGTAGTTTTCGAAATACATTTGGAGGCATTCTGTAATCTGTGGACGTTCAGAGTGTTGATGAAACACAGAAATTGCATCGGTATTGAATACAACACGCACCACGAGCACCTTTCTAAATCGGAGTAATGTCTCAAACTGTCTACGCTTTTATCGATTCCTGGGAGACCAGTAGTAGTTTTCGAAATACATTTGGAGGCATTCTGTAATCTGTGGACGTTCAGAGTGTTGATGAAACACAGAAATTGCATCGGTATTGAATACAACACGCACCACGAGCACTTTTCTCCATGGGAGTAATGTCTCAAACTGTCTACGCTTTTATCGATTCCTGGGAGACCAGTAGTAGTTTTCGAAATACATTTGGGGGCATTCTGTAATCTGTGGACGTTCAGAGTGTTGATGAAACACAGAAATTGCATCGGTATTGAATACAACACGCACCACGAGCACTTTTCTCCATGGGAGTAATGTCTCAAACTGTCTACGCTTTTATCGATTCCTGGGAGACCAGTAGTAGTTTTCGAAATACATTTGGAGGCATTCTGTAATCTGTGGACGTTCAGAGTGTTGATGAAACACAGAAATTGCATCGGTATTGAATAAAACACGCACCACGAGCACTTTTCTCCATGGGAGTAATGTCTCAAACTGTCTACGCTTTTATCGATTCCTGGGAGACCAGTAGTAGTTTTCGAATTACATTTGGGGGCATTCTGTAATCTGTGGACGTTCAGAGTGTTGATGAAACACAGAAATTGCATCGGTATTGAATACAACACGCACCACGAGCACTTTTCTCCATGGGAGTAATGTCTCAAACTGTCTACGCTTTTATCGATTCCTGGGAGACCAGTAGTAGTTTTCCAAATACATTTGGAGGCATTCTGTAATCTGTGGACGTTCAGAGTGTTGATGAAACACAGAAATTGCATCGGTATTGAATACAACACGCACCACGAGCACTTTTCTCCATGGGAGTAATGTCTCAAACTGTCTACGCTTTTATCGATTCCTGGGAGACCAGTAGTAGTTTTCGAAATACATTTGGAGGCATTCTGTAATCTGTGGACGTTCAGAGTGTTGATGAAACACAGAAATTGCATCGGTATTGAATACAACACGCACCACGAGCACTTTTCTCCATGGGAGTAATGTCTCAAACTGTCTACGCTTTTATCGCTTCCTGGGAGACCAGTAGTAGTTTTCGAAATACATTTGGGGGCATTCTGTAATCTGTGGACGTTCAGAGTGTTGATGAAACACAGAAATTGCATCGGTATTGAATACAACACGCACCACGAGCACTTTTCTCCATGGGAGTAATGTCTCAAACTGTCTACGCTTTTATTGATTCCTGGGAGACCAGTAGTAGTTTTCCAAATACATTTGGAGGCATTCTGTAATCTGTGGACGTTCAGAGTGTTGATGAAACACAGAAATTGCATCGGTATTGAATACAACACGCACCACGAGCACTTTTCTCCATCGGAGTAATGTCTCAAACTGTCTACGCTTTTATCGATTCCTGGGAGACCAGTAGTAGTTTTCGAAATACATTTGGAGGCATTCTGTAATCTGTGGACGTTCAGAGTGTTGATGAAACACAGAAATTGCATCGGTATTGAATACAACACGCACCACGAGCACTTTTCTCCATGGGAGTAATGTCTCAAACTGTCTACGCTTTTATCGCTTCCTGGGAGACCAGTAGTAGTTTTCGAAATACATTTGGGGGCATTCTGTAATCTGTGGACGTTCAGAGTGTTGATGAAACACAGAAATTGCATCGGTATTGAATACAACACGCACCACGAGCACTTTTCTCCATGGGAGTAATGTCTCAAACTGTCTACGCTTTTATCGATTCCTGGGAGACCAGTAGTAGTTTTCGAAATACATTTGGAGGCATTCTGTAATCTGTGGACGTTCAGAGTGTTGATGAAACACAGAAATTGCATCGGTATTGAATACAACACGCACCACGAGCACTTTTCTCCATGGGAGTAATGTCTCAAACTGTCTACGCTTTTATCGATTCCTGGGAGACCAGTAGTAGTTTTCGAAATACATTTGGAGGCATTCTGTAATCTGTGGACGTTCAGAGTGTTGATGAAACACAGAAATTGCATCGGTATTGAATACAACACGCACCACGAGCACTTTTCTCCATGGGAGTAATGTCTCAAACTGTCTACGCTTTTATCGATTCCTGGGAGACCAGTAGTAGTTTTCGAAATACATTTGGGGGCATTCTGTAATCTGTGGACGTTCAGAGTGTTGATGAAACACAGAAATTGCATCGGTATTGAATACAACACGCACCACGAGCACTTTTCTCCATGGGAGTAATGTCTCAAACTGTCTACGCTTTTATCGATTCCTGGGAGACCAGTAGTAGTTTTCCAAATACATTTGGAGGCATTCTGTAATCTGTGGACGTTCAGAGTGTTGATGAAACACAGAAATTGCATCGGTATTGAATACAACACGCACCACGAGCACTTTTCTCCATCGGAGTAATGTCTCAAACTGTCTACGCTTTTATCGATTCCTGGGAGACCAGTAGTAGTTTTCGAAATACATTTGGAGGCATTCTGTAATCTGTGGACGTTCAGAGTGTTGATGAAACACAGAAATTGCATCGGTATTGAATACAACACGCACCACGAGCACTTTTCTCCATGGGAGTAATGTCTCAAACTGTCTACGCTTTTATCGCTTCCTGGGAGACCAGTAGTAGTTTTCGAAATACATTTGGGGGCATTCTGTAATCTGTGGACGTTCAGAGTGTTGATGAAACACAGAAATTGCATCGGTATTGAATACAACACGCACCACGAGCACTTTTCTCCATGGGAGTAATGTCTCAAACTGTCTACGCTTTTATCGATTCCTGGGAGACCAGTAGTAGTTTTCCAAATACATTTGGAGGCATTCTGTAATCTGTGGACGTTCAGAGTGTTGATGAAACACAGAAATTGCATCGGTATTGAATACAACACGCACCACGAGCACTTTTCTCCATGGGAGTAATGTCTCAAACTGTCTACGCTTTTATCGATTCCTGGGAGACCAGTAGTAGTTTTCGAAATACATTTGGAGGCATTCTGTAATCTGTGGACGTTCAGAGTGTTGATGAAACACAGAAATTGCATCGGTATTGAATACAACACGCACCACGAGCACTTTTCTCCATGGGAGTAATGTCTCAAACTGTCTACGCTTTTATCGATTCCTGGGAGACCAGTAGTAGTTTTCGTAATACATTTGGGGGCATTCTGTAATCTGTGGACGTTCAGAGTGTTGATGAAACACAGAAATTGCATCGGTATTGAATACAACACGCACCACGAGCACTTTTCTCCATGGGAATAATGTCTCAAACTGTCTACGCTTTTATCGATTCCTGGGAGACCAGTAGTAGTTTTCCAAATACATTTGGAGGCATTCTGTAATCTGTGGACGTTCAGAGTGTTGATGAAACACAGAAATTGCATCGGTATTGAATACAACACGCACCACGAGCACTTTTCTCCATCGGAGTAATGTCTCAAACTGTCTACGCTTTTATCGATTCCTGGGAGACCAGTAGTAGTTTTCGAAATACATTTGGAGGCATTCTGTAATCTGTGGACGTTCAGAGTGTTGATGAAACACAGAAATTGCATCGGTATTGAATACAACACGCACCACGAGCACTTTTCTCCATGGGAGTAATGTCTCAAACTGTCTACGCTTTTATCGCTTCCTGGGAGACCAGTAGTAGTTTTCGAAATACATTTGGGGGCATTCTGTAATCTGTGGACGTTCAGAGTGTTGATGAAACACAGAAATTGCATCGGTATTGAATACAACACGCACCACGAGCACTTTTCTCCATGGGAGTAATGTCTCAAACTGTCTACGCTTTTATCGATTCCTGGGAGACCAGTAGTAGTTTTCGAAATACATTTGGAGGCATTCTGTAATCTGTGGACGTTCAGAGTGTTGATGAAACACAGAAATTGCATCGGTATTGAATACAACACGCACCACGAGCACTTTTCTCCATGGGAGTAATGTCTCAAACTGTCTACGCTTTTATCGATTCCTGGGAGACCAGTAGTAGTTTTCGAAATACATTTGGAGGCATTCTGTAATCTGTGGACGTTCAGAGTGTTGATGAAACACAGAAATTGCATCGGTATTGAATACAACACGCACCACGAGCACTTTTCTCCATGGGAGTAATGTCTCAAACTGTCTACGCTTTTACGATTCCTGGGAGACCAGTAGTAGTTTTCGAAATACATTTGGAGGCATTCTGTAATCTGTGGACGTTCAGAGTGTTGATGAAACACAGAAATTGCATCGGTATTGAATACAACACGCACCACGAGCACTTTTCTCCATGGGAGTAATGTCTCAAACTGCCTACGCTTTTATCGATTCCTGGGAGACCAGCAGTAGTTTTCGAAATACATTTGGAGGCATTCTGTAATCTGTGGACGTTCAGAGTGTTGATGAAACACAGAAATTGCATCGGTATTGAATACAACACGCACCACGAGCACTTTTCTCCATGGGAGTAATGTCTCAAACTGTCTACGCTTTTATCGATTCCTGGGAGACCAGTAGTAGTTTTCCAAATACATTTGGAGGCATTCTGTAATCTGTGGACGTTCAGAGTGTTGATGAAACACAGAAATTGCATCGGTATTGAATACAACACGCACCACGAGCACTTTTCTCCATCGGAGTAATGTCTCAAACTGTCTACGCTTTTATCGATTCCTGGGAGACCAGTAGTAGTTTTCGAAATACATTTGGAGGCATTCTGTAATCTGTGGACGTTCAGAGTGTTGATGAAACACAGAAATTGCATCGGTATTGAATACAACACGCACCACGAGCACTTTTCTCCATGGGAGTAATGTCTCAAACTGTCTACGCTTTTATCGATTCCTGGGAGACCAGTAGTAGTTTTCGAAATACATTTGGGGGCATTCTGTAATCTGTGGACGTTCAGAGTGTTGATGAAACACAGAAATTGCATCGGTATTGAATACAACACGCACCACGAGCACTTTTCTCCATGGGAGTAATGTCTCAAACTGTCTACGCTTTTATCGATTGCTGGGAGACCAGT
This sequence comes from Schistocerca gregaria, assembly GCF_023897955.1. Classification (NCBI taxonomy): domain Eukaryota; kingdom Metazoa; phylum Arthropoda; class Insecta; order Orthoptera; family Acrididae; genus Schistocerca; species Schistocerca gregaria. The sequence continues at coordinate 7,930,214 of NW_026061730.1, forward strand.
AGTAGTTTTCCAAATACATTTGGAGGCATTCTGTAATCTGTGGACGTTCAGAGTGTTGATGAAACACAGAAATTGCATCGGTATTGAATAAAACACGCACCACGAGCACTTTTCTCCATGGGAGTAATGTCTCAAACTGTCTACGCTTTTATCGATTCCTGGGAGACCAGTAGTAGTTTTCCAAATACATTTGGAGGCATTCTGTAATCTGTGGACGTTCAGAGTGTTGATGAAACACAGAAATTGCATCGGTATTGAATACAACACGCACCACGAGCACTTTTCTCCATCGGAGTAATGTCTCAAACTGTCTACGCTTTTATCGATTCCTGGGAGACCAGTAGTAGTTTTCGAAATACATTTGGAGGCATTCTGTAATCTGTGGACGTTCAGAGTGTTGATGGAACACAGAAATTGCATCGGTATTGAATACAACACGCACCACGAGCACTTTTCTCCATGGGAGTAATGTCTCAAACTGTCTACGCTTTTATCGATTCCTGGGAGACCAGTAGTAGTTTTCGAAATACATTTGGGGGCATTCTGTAATCTGTGGACGTTCAGAGTGTTGATGAAACACAGAAATTGCATCGGTATTGAATACAACACGCACCACGAGCACTTTTCTCCATGGGAGTAATGTCTCAAACTGTCTACGCTTTTATCGATTCCTGGGAGACCAGTAGTAGTTTTCGAAATACATTTGGGGGCATTCTGTAATCTGTGGACGTTCAGAGTGTTGATGAAACACAGAAATTGCATCGGTATTGAATACAACACGCACCACGAGCACTTTTCTCCATGGGAGTAATGTCTCAAACTGTCTACGCTTTTATCGATTCCTGGGAGACCAGTAGTAGTTTTCGAAATACATTTGGAGGCATTCTGTAATCTGTGGACGTTCAGAGTGTTGATGAAACACAGAAATTGCATCGGTATTGAATACAACACGCACCACGAGCACTTTTCTCCATGGGAGTAATGTCTCAAACTGTCTACGCTTTTATCGATTCCTGGGAGACCAGTAGTAGTTTTCGAAACACAATTGGAAGCATTCTGTAATCTGTGGACGTTCAGAGTGTTGATGAAACACAGAAATTGCATCGGTATTGAATACAACACGCACCACGAGCACTTTTCTCCATGGGAGTAATGTCTCAAACTGTCTACGCTTTTATCGATTCCTGGGAGACCAGCAGTAGTTTTCGAAATACATTTGGAGGCATTCTGTAATCTGTGGACGTTCAGAGTGTTGATGAAACACAGAAATTGCATCGGTATTGAATACAACACGCACCACGAGCACTTTTCTCCATGGGAGTAATGTCTCAAACTGTCTACGCTTTTATCGATTCCTGGGAGACCAGTAGTAGTTTTCGAAATACATTTGGAGGCATTCTGTAATCTGTGGACGTTCAGAGTGTTGATGAAACACAGAAATTGCATCGGTATTGAATACAACACGCACCACGAGCACTTTTCTCCATCGGAGTAATGTCTCAAACTGTCTACGCTTTTATCGATTCCTGGGAGACCAGTAGTAGTTTTCGAAATACATTTGGAGGCATTCTGTAATCTGTGGACGTTCAGAGTGTTGATGAAACACAGAAATTGCATCGGTATTGAATACAACACGCACCACGAGCACTTTTCTCCATGGGAGTAATGTCTCAAACTGTCTACGCTTTTATCGATTCCTGGGAGACCAGTAGTAGTTTTCGAAATACATTTGGGGGCATTCTGTAATCTGTGGACGTTCAGAGTGTTGATGAAACACAGAAATTGCATCGGTATTGAATACAACACGCACCACGAGCACTTTTCTCCATGGGAGTAATGTCTCAAACTGTCTACGCTTTTATCGATTCCTGGGAGACCAGTAGTAGTTTTCGAAATACATTTGGAGGCATTCTGTAATCTGTGGACGTTCAGAGTGTTGATGAAACACAGAAATTGCATCGGTATTGAATACAACACGCACCACGAGCACTTTTCTCCATGGGAGTAATGTCTCAAACTGTCTACGCTTTTATCGATTCCTGGGAGACCAGTAGTAGTTTTCGAAATACATTTGGAGGCATTCTGTAATCTGTGGACGTTCAGAGTGTTGATGAAACACAGAAATTGCATCGGTATTGAATACAACACGCACCACGAGCACTTTTCTCCATGGGAGTAATGTCTCAAACTGTCTACGCTTTTATCGATTCCTGGGAGACCAGTAGTAGTTTTCGAAATACATTTGGAGGCATTCTGTAATCTGTGGACGTTCAGAGTGTTGATGAAACACAGAAATTGCATCGGTATTGAATACAACACGCACCACGAGCACTTTTCTCCATGGGAGTAATGTCTCAAACTGCCTACGCTTTTATCGATTCCTGGGAGACCAGTAGTAGTTTTCGAAATACATTTGGAGGCATTCTGTAATCTGTGGACGTTCAGAGTGTTGATGAAACACAGAAATTGCATCGGTATTGAATACAACACGCACCACGAGCACTTTTCTCCATGGGAGTAATGTCTCAAACTGTCTACGCTTTTATCGATTCCTGGGAGACCAGTAGTAGTTTTCCAAATACATTTGGAGGCATTCTGTAATCTGTGGACGTTCAGAGTGTTGATGAAACACAGAAATTGCATCGGTATTGAATACAACACGCACCACGAGCACTTTTCTCCATGGGAGTAATGTCTCAAACTGCCTACGCTTTTATCGATTCCTGGGAGACCAGTAGTAGTTTTCGAAATACATTTGGAGGCATTCTGTAATCTGTGGACGTTCAGAGTGTTGATGAAACACAGAAATTGCATCGGTATTGAATACAACACGCACCACGAGCACTTTTCTCCATGGGAGTAATGTCTCAAACTGTCTACGCTTTTATCGATTCCTGGGAGACCAGTAGTAGTTTTCGAAATACATTTGGAGGCATTCTGTAATCTGTGGACGTTCAGAGTGTTGATGAAACACAGAAATTGCATCGGTATTGAATACAACACGCACCACGAGCACTTTTCTCCATGGGAGTAATGTCTCAAACTGTCTACGCTTTTATCGATTCCTGGGAGACCAGTAGTAGTTTTCGAAATACATTTGGAGGCATTCTGTAATCTGTGGACGTTCAGAGTGTTGATGAAACACAGAAATTGCATCGGTATTGAATACAACACGCACCACGAGCACTTTTCTCCATGGGAGTAATGTCTCAAACTGCCTACGCTTTTATCGATTCCTGGGAGACCAGCAGTAGTTTTCGAAATACATTTGGAGGCATTCTGTAATCTGTGGACGTTCAGAGTGTTGATGAAACACAGAAATTGCATCGGTATTGAATACAACACGCACCACGAGCACTTTTCTCCATGGGAGTAATGTCTCAAACTGTCTACGCTTTTATCGATTCCTGGGAGACCAGTAGTAGTTTTCCAAATACATTTGGAGGCATTCTGTAATCTGTGGACGTTCAGAGTGTTGATGAAACACAGAAATTGCATCGGTATTGAATACAACACGCACCACGAGCACTTTTCTCCATCGGAGTAATGTCTCAAACTGTCTACGCTTTTATCGATTCCTGGGAGACCAGTAGTAGTTTTCGAAATACATTTGGAGGCATTCTGTAATCTGTGGACGTTCAGAGTGTTGATGAAACACAGAAATTGCATCGGTATTGAATACAACACGCACCACGAGCACTTTTCTCCATGGGAGTAATGTCTCAAACTGTCTACGCTTTTATCGATTCCTGGGAGACCAGTAGTAGTTTTCGAAATACATTTGGGGGCATTCTGTAATCTGTGGACGTTCAGAGTGTTGATGAAACACAGAAATTGCATCGGTATTGAATACAACACGCACCACGAGCACTTTTCTCCATGGGAGTAATGTCTCAAACTGTCTACGCTTTTATCGATTGCTGGGAGACCAGTAGTAGTTTTCCAAATACATTTGGAGGCATTCTGTAATCTGTGGACGTTCAGAGTGTTGATGAAACACAGAAATTGCATCGGTATTGAATAAAACACGCACCACGAGCACTTTTCTCCATGGGAGTAATGTCTCAAACTGTCTACGCTTTTATCGATTCCTGGGAGACCAGTAGTAGTTTTCCAAATACATTTGGAGGCATTCTGTAATCTGTGGACGTTCAGAGTGTTGATGAAACACAGAAATTGCATCGGTATTGAATACAACACGCACCACGAGCACTTTTCTCCATCGGAGTAATGTCTCAAACTGTCTACGCTTTTATCGATTCCTGGGAGACCAGTAGTAGTTTTCGAAATACATTTGGAGGCATTCTGTAATCTGTGGACGTTCAGAGTGTTGATGGAACACAGAAATTGCATCGGTATTGAATACAACACGCACCACGAGCACTTTTCTCCATGGGAGTAATGTCTCAAACTGTCTACGCTTTTATCGATTCCTGGGAGACCAGTAGTAGTTTTCGAAATACATTTGGGGGCATTCTGTAATCTGTGGACGTTCAGAGTGTTGATGAAACACAGAAATTGCATCGGTATTGAATACAACACGCACCACGAGCACTTTTCTCCATGGGAGTAATGTCTCAAACTGTCTACGCTTTTATCGATTCCTGGGAGACCAGTAGTAGTTTTCGAAATACATTTGGGGGCATTCTGTAATCTGTGGACGTTCAGAGTGTTGATGAAACACAGAAATTGCATCGGTATTGAATACAACACGCACCACGAGCACTTTTCTCCATGGGAGTAATGTCTCAAACTGTCTACGCTTTTATCGATTCCTGGGAGACCAGTAGTAGTTTTCGAAATACATTTGGAGGCATTCTGTAATCTGTGGACGTTCAGAGTGTTGATGAAACACAGAAATTGCATCGGTATTGAATACAACACGCACCACGAGCACTTTTCTCCATGGGAGTAATGTCTCAAACTGTCTACGCTTTTATCGATTCCTGGGAGACCAGTAGTAGTTTTCGAAACACAATTGGAAGCATTCTGTAATCTGTGGACGTTCAGAGTGTTGATGAAACACAGAAATTGCATCGGTATTGAATACAACACGCACCACGAGCACTTTTCTCCATGGGAGTAATGTCTCAAACTGTCTACGCTTTTATCGATTCCTGGGAGACCAGCAGTAGTTTTCGAAATACATTTGGAGGCATTCTGTAATCTGTGGACGTTCAGAGTGTTGATGAAACACAGAAATTGCATCGGTATTGAATACAACACGCACCACGAGCACTTTTCTCCATGGGAGTAATGTCTCAAACTGTCTACGCTTTTATCGATTCCTGGGAGACCAGTAGTAGTTTTCGAAATACATTTGGAGGCATTCTGTAATCTGTGGACGTTCAGAGTGTTGATGAAACACAGAAATTGCATCGGTATTGAATACAACACGCACCACGAGCACTTTTCTCCATCGGAGTAATGTCTCAAACTGTCTACGCTTTTATCGATTCCTGGGAGACCAGTAGTAGTTTTCGAAATACATTTGGAGGCATTCTGTAATCTGTGGACGTTCAGAGTGTTGATGAAACACAGAAATTGCATCGGTATTGAATACAACACGCACCACGAGCACTTTTCTCCATGGGAGTAATGTCTCAAACTGTCTACGCTTTTATCGATTCCTGGGAGACCAGTAGTAGTTTTCGAAATACATTTGGGGGCATTCTGTAATCTGTGGACGTTCAGAGTGTTGATGAAACACAGAAATTGCATCGGTATTGAATACAACACGCACCACGAGCACTTTTCTCCATGGGAGTAATGTCTCAAACTGTCTACGCTTTTATCGATTCCTGGGAGACCAGTAGTAGTTTTCGAAATACATTTGGAGGCATTCTGTAATCTGTGGACGTTCAGAGTGTTGATGAAACACAGAAATTGCATCGGTATTGAATACAACACGCACCACGAGCACTTTTCTCCATGGGAGTAATGTCTCAAACTGTCTACGCTTTTATCGATTCCTGGGAGACCAGTAGTAGTTTTCGAAATACATTTGGAGGCATTCTGTAATCTGTGGACGTTCAGAGTGTTGATGAAACACAGAAATTGCATCGGTATTGAATACAACACGCACCACGAGCACTTTTCTCCATGGGAGTAATGTCTCAAACTGTCTACGCTTTTATCGATTCCTGGGAGACCAGTAGTAGTTTTCGAAATACATTTGGAGGCATTCTGTAATCTGTGGACGTTCAGAGTGTTGATGAAACACAGAAATTGCATCGGTATTGAATACAACACGCACCACGAGCACTTTTCTCCATGGGAGTAATGTCTCAAACTGCCTACGCTTTTATCGATTCCTGGGAGACCAGTAGTAGTTTTCGAAATACATTTGGAGGCATTCTGTAATCTGTGGACGTTCAGAGTGTTGATGAAACACAGAAATTGCATCGGTATTGAATACAACACGCACCACGAGCACTTTTCTCCATGGGAGTAATGTCTCAAACTGTCTACGCTTTTATCGATTCCTGGGAGACCAGTAGTAGTTTTCCAAATACATTTGGAGGCATTCTGTAATCTGTGGACGTTCAGAGTGTTGATGAAACACAGAAATTGCATCGGTATTGAATACAACACGCACCACGAGCACTTTTCTCCATCGGAGTAATGTCTCAAACTGTCTACGCTTTTATCGATTCCTGGGAGACCAGTAGTAGTTTTCGAAATACAATTGGAGGCATTCTGTAATCTGTGGACGTTCAGAGTGTTGATGAAACACAGAAATTGCATCGGTATTGAATACAACACGCACCACGAGCACTTTTCTCCATGGGAGTAATGTCTCAAACTGTCTACGCTTTTATCGATTCCTGGGAGACCAGTAGTAGTTTTCGAAATACATTTGGGGGCATTCTGTAATCTCTGGACGTTCAGAGTGTTGATGAAACACAGAAATTGCATCGGTATTGAATACAACACGCACCACGAGCACTTTTCTCCATGGGAGTAATGTCTCAAACTGTCTACGCTTTTATCGATTCCTGGGAGACCAGTAGTAGTTTTCCAAATACATTTGGAGGCATTCTGTAATCTGTGGACGTTCAGAGTGTTGATGAAACACAGAAATTGCATCGGTATTGAATACAACACGCACCACGAGCACTTTTCTCCATGGGAGTAATGTCTCAAACTGTCTACGCTTTTATCGATTGCTGGGAGACCAGTAGTAGTTTTCCAAATACATTTGGAGGCATTCTGTAATCTGTGGACGTTCAGAGTGTTGATGAAACACAGAAATTGCATCGGTATTGAATAAAACACACACCACGAGCACTTTTCTCCATGGGAGTAATGTCTCAAACTGTCTACGCTTTTATCGATTCCTGGGAGACCAGTAGTAGTTTTCCAAATACATTTGGAGGCATTCTGTAATCTGTGGACGTTCAGAGTGTTGATGAAACACAGAAATTGCATCGGTATTGAATACAACACGCACCACGAGCACTTTTCTCCATCGGAGTAATGTCTCAAACTGTCTACGCTTTTATCGATTCCTGGGAGACCAGTAGTAGTTTTCGAAATACATTTGGAGGCATTCTGTAATCTGTGGACGTTCAGAGTGTTGATGAAACACCGAAATTGCATCGGTATTGAATACAACACGCACCACGAGCACTTTTCTCCATGGGAGTAATGTCTCAAACTGTCTACGCTTTTATCGATTCCTGGGAGACCAGTAGTAGTTTTCGAAATACGTTTGGGGGCATTCTGTAATCTGTGGACGTTCAGAGTGTTGATGAAACACAGAAATTGCATCGGTATTGAATACAACACGCACCACGAGCACTTTTCTCCATGGGAGTAATGTCTCAAACTGTCTACGCTTTTATCGATTCCTGGGAGACCACTAGTAGTTTTCGAAATACATTTGGGGGCATTCTGTAATCTGTGGACGTTCAGAGTGTTGATGAAACACAGAAATTGCATCGGTATTGAATACAACACGCACCACGAGCACTTTTCTCCATGGGAGTAATGTCTCAAACTGTCTACGCTTTTATCGATTCCTGGGAGACCAGTAGTAGTTTTCGAAATACATTTGGAGGCATTCTGTAATCTGTGGACGTTCAGAGTGTTGATGAAACACAGAAATTGCATCGGTATTGAATACAACACGCACCACGAGCACTTTTCTCCATGGGAGTAATGTCTCAAACTGTCTACGCTTTTATCGATTCCTGGGAGACCAGTAGTAGTTTTCCAAATACATTTGGAGGCATTCTGTAATCTGTGGACGTTCAGAGTGTTGATGAAACACAGAAATTGCATCGGTATTGAATACAACACGCACCACGAGCACTTTTCTCCATGGGAGTAATGTCTCAAACTGTCTACGCTTTTATCGATTCCTGGGAGACCAGTAGTAGTTTTCGAAATACATTTGGAGGCATTCTGTAATCTGTGGACGTTCAGAGTGTTGATGAAACACAGAAATTGCATCGGTATTGAATACAACACGCACCACGAGCACTTTTCTCCATGGGAGTAATGTCTCAAACTGTCTACGCTTTTATCGATTCCTGGGAGACCAGTAGTAGTTTTCGAAATACATTTGGAGGCATTCTGTAATCTGTGGACGTTCAGAGTGTTGATGAAACACAGAAATTGCATCGGTATTGAATACAACACGCACCACGAGCACTTTTCTCCATGGGAGTAATGTCTCAAACTGCCTACGCTTTTATCGATTCCTGGGAGACCAGTAGTAGTTTTCGAAATACATTTGGAGGCATTCTGTAATCTGTGGACGTTCAGAGTGTTGATGAAACACAGAAATTGCATCGGTATTGAATACAACACGCACCACGAGCACTTTTCTCCATGGGAGTAATGTCTCAAACTGTCTACGCTTTTATCGATTCCTGGGAGACCAGTAGTAGTTTTCCAAATACATTTGGAGGCATTCTGTAATCTGTGGACGTTCAGAGTGTTGATGAAACACAGAAATTGCATCGGTATTGAATACAACACGCACCACGAGCACTTTTCTCCATCGGAGTAATGTCTCAAACTGTCTACGCTTTTATCGATTCCTGGGAGACCAGTAGTAGTTTTCGAAATACATTTGGAGGCATTCTGTAATCTGTGGACGTTCAGAGTGTTGATGAAACACAGAAATTGCATCGGTATTGAATACAACACGCACCACGAGCACTTTTCTCCATGGGAGTAATGTCTCAAACTGTCTACGCTTTTATCGATTCCTGGGAGACCAGTAGTAGTTTTCGAAATACATTTGGGGGCATTCTGTAATCTGTGGACGTTCAGAGTGTTGATGAAACACAGAAATTGCATCGGTATTGAATACAACACGCACCACGAGCACTTTTCTCCATGGGAGTAATGTCTCAAACTGACTACGCTTTTATCGATTCCTGGGAGACCAGTAGTAGTTTTCCAAATACATTTGGAGGCATTCTGTAATCTGTGGACGTTCAGAGTGTTGATGAAACACAGAAATTGCATCGGTATTGAATACAACACGCACCACGAGCACTTTTCTCCATGGGAGTAATGTCTCAAACTGTCTACGCTTTTATCGATTGCTGGGAGACCAGTAGTAGTTTTCCAAATACATTTGGAGGCATTCTGTAATCTGTGGACGTTCAGAGTGTTGATGAAACACAGAAATTGCATCGGTATTGAATAAAACACGCACCACGAGCACTTTTCTCCATGGGAGTAATGTCTCAAACTGTCTACGCTTTTATCGATTCCTGGGAGACCAGTAGTAGTTTTCCAAATACATTTGGAGGCATTCTGTAATCTGTGGACGTTCAGAGTGTTGATGAAACACAGAAATTGCATCGGTATTGAATACAACACGCACCACGAGCACTTTTCTCCATCGGAGTAATGTCTCAAACTGTCTACGCTTTTATCGATTCCTGGGAGACCAGTAGTAGTTTTCGAAATACATTTGGAGGCATTCTGTAATCTGTGGACGTTCAGAGTGTTGATGAAACACAGAAATTGCATCGGTATTGAATACAACACGCACCACGAGCACTTTTCTCCATGGGAGTAATGTCTCAAACTGTCTACGCTTTTATCGATTCCTGGGAGACCAGTAGTAGTTTTCGAAATACATTTGGGGGCATTCTGTAATCTGTGGACGTTCAGAGTGTTGATGAAACACAGAAATTGCATCGGTATTGAATACAACACGCACCACGAGCACTTTTCTCCATGGGAGTAATGTCTCAAACTGTCTACGTTTTTATCGATTCCTGGGAGACCACTAGTAGTTTTCGAAATACATTTGGGGGCATTCTGTAATCTGTGGACGTTCAGAGTGTTGATGAAACACAGAAATTGCATCGGTATTGAATACAACACGCACCACGAGCACTTTTCTCCATCGGAGTAATGTCTCAAACTGTCTACGCTTTTATCGATTCCTGGGAGACCAGTAGTAGTTTTCGAAATACATTTGGAGGCATTCTGTAATCTGTGGACGTTCAGAGTGTTGATGAAACACAGAAATTGCATCGGTAATGAATACAACACGCACCACGAGCACTTTTCTCCATGGGAGTAATGTCTCAAACTGTCTACGCTTTTATCGATTCCTGGGAGACCAGTAGTAGTTTTCGAAACACAATTGGAAGCATTCTGTAATCTGTGGACGTTCAGAGTGTTGATGAAACACAGAAATTGCATCGGTATTGAATACAACACGCACCACGAGCACTTTTCTCCATGGGAGTAATGTCTCAAACTGTCTACGCTTTTATCGATTCCTGGGAGACCAGTAGTAGTTTTCGAAATACATTTGGAGCCATTCTGTAATCTGTGGACGTTCAGAGTGTTGATGAAACACAGAAATTGCATCGGTATTGAATACAACACGCACCACGAGCACTTTTCTCCATGGGAGTAATGTCTCAAACTGTCTACGCTTTTATCGATTCCTGGGAGACCAGTAGTAGTTTTCGAAATACATTTGGAGGCATTCTGTAATCTGTGGACGTTCAGAGTGTTGATGAAACACAGAAATTGCATCGGTATTGAATACAACACGCACCACGAGCACTTTTCTCCATCGGAGTAATGTCTCAAACTGTCTACGCTTCTATCGATTCCTGGGAGACCAGTAGTAGTTTTCGAAATACATTTGGAGGCATTCTGTAATCTGTGGACGTTCAGAGTGTTGATGAAACACAGAAATTGCATCGGTATTGAATACAACACGCACCACGAGCACTTTTCTCCATGGGAGTAATGTCTCAAACTGTCTACGCTTTTATCGATTCCTGGGAGACCAGTAGTAGTTTTCGAAATACATTTGGGGGCATTCTGTAATCTGTGGACGTTCAGAGTGTTGATGAAACACAGAAATTGCGTCGGTATTGAATACAACAAGCACCACGAGCACTTTTCTCCATGGGAGTAATGTCTCAAACTGTCTACGCTTTTATCGATTCCTGGGAGACCAGTAGTAGTTTTCCAAATACATTTGGAGGCATTCTGTAATCTGTGGACGTTCAGAGTGTTGATGAAACACAGAAATTGCATCGGTATTGAATACAACACGCACCACGAGCACTTTTCTCCATGGGAGTAATGTCTCAAACTGTCTACGCTTTTATCGATTCCTGGGAGACCAGTAGTAGTTTTCCAAATACATTTGGAGGCATTCTGTAATCTGTGGACGTTCAGAGTGTTGATGAAACACAGAAATTGCATCGGTATTGAATACAACACGCACCACGAGCACTTTTCTCCATCGGAGTAATGTCTCAAACTGTCTACGCTTTTATCGATTCCTGGGAGACCAGTAGTAGTTTTCGAAATACATTTGGAGGCATTCTGTAATCTGTGGACGTTCAGAGTGTTGATGAAACACAGAAATTGCATCGGTATTGAATACAACACGCACCACGAGCACTTTTCTCCATGGGAGTAATGTCTCAAACTGTCTACGCTTTTATCGATTCCTGGGAGACCAGTAGTAGTTTTCGAAATACATTTGGGGGCATTCTGTAATCTGTGGACGTTCAGAGTGTTGATGAAACACAGAAATTGCATCGGTATTGAATACAACACGCACCACGAGCACTTTTCTCCATGGGAGTAATGTCTCAAACTGACTACGCTTTTATCGATTCCTGGGAGACCAGTAGTAGTTTTCCAAATACATTTGGAGGCATTCTGTAATCTGTGGACGTTCAGAGTGTTGATGAAACACAGAAATTGCATCGGTATTGAATACAACACGCACCACGAGCACTTTTCTCCATGGGAGTAATGTCTCAAACTGTCTACGCTTTTATCGATTGCTGGGAGACCAGTAGTAGTTTTCCAAATACATTTGGAGGCATTCTGTAATCTGTGGACGTTCAGAGTGTTGATGAAACACAGAAATTGCATCGGTATTGAATAAAACACGCACCACGAGCACTTTTCTCCATGGGAGTAATGTCTCAAACTGTCTACGCTTTTATCGATTCCTGGGAGACCAGTAGTAGTTTTCCAAATACATTTGGAGGCATTCTGTAATCTGTGGACGTTCAGAGTGTTGATGAAACACAGAAATTGCATCGGTATTGAATACAACACGCACCACGAGCACTTTTCTCCATCGGAGTAATGTCTCAAACTGTCTACGCTTTTATCGATTCCTGGGAGACCAGTAGTAGTTTTCGAAATACATTTGGAGGCATTCTGTAATCTGTGGACGTTCAGAGTGTTGATGAAACACAGAAATTGCATCGGTATTGAATACAACACGCACCACGAGCACTTTTCTCCATGGGAGTAATGTCTCAAACTGTCTACGCTTTTATCGATTCCTGGGAGACCAGTAGTAGTTTTCGAAATACATTTGGGGGCATTCTGTAATCTGTGGACGTTCAGAGTGTTGATGAAACACAGAAATTGCATCGGTATTGAATACAACACGCACCACGAGCACTTTTCTCCATGGGAGTAATGTCTCAAACTGTCTACGTTTTTATCGATTCCTGGGAGACCACTAGTAGTTTTCGAAATACATTTGGGGGCATTCTGTAATCTGTGGACGTTCAGAGTGTTGATGAAACACAGAAATTGCATCGGTATTGAATACAACACGCACCACGAGCACTTTTCTCCATGGGAGTAATGTCTCAAACTGTCTACGCTTTTATCGATTCCTGGGAGACCAGTAGTAGTTTTCGAAATACATTTGGAGGCATTCTGTAATCTGTGGACGTTCAGAGTGTTGATGAAACACAGAAATTGCATCGGTAATGAATACAACACGCACCACGAGCACTTTTCTCCATGGGAGTAATGTCTCAAACTGTCTACGCTTTTATCGATTCCTGGGAGACCAGTAGTAGTTTTCGAAACACAATTGGAAGCATTCTGTAATCTGTGGACGTTCAGAGTGTTGATGAAACACAGAAATTGCATCGGTATTGAATACAACACGCACCACGAGCACTTTTCTCCATGGGAGTAATGTCTCAAACTGTCTACGCTTTTATCGATTCCTGGGAGACCAGTAGTAGTTTTCGAAATACATTTGGAGCCATTCTGTAATCTGTGGACGTTCAGAGTGTTGATGAAACACAGAAATTGCATCGGTATTGAATACAACACGCACCACGAGCACTTTTCTCCATGGGAGTAATGTCTCAAACTGTCTACGCTTTTATCGATTCCTGGGAGACCAGTAGTAGTTTTCGAAATACATTTGGAGGCATTCTGTAATCTGTGGACGTTCAGAGTGTTGATGAAACACAGAAATTGCATCGGTATTGAATACAACACGCACCACGAGCACTTTTCTCCATCGGAGTAATGTCTCAAACTGTCTACGCTTCTATCGATTCCTGGGAGACCAGTAGTAGTTTTCGAAATACATTTGGAGGCATTCTGTAATCTGTGGACGTTCAGAGTGTTGATGAAACACAGAAATTGCATCGGTATTGAATACAACACGCACCACGAGCACTTTTCTCCATGGGAGTAATGTCTCAAACTGTCTACGCTTTTATCGATTCCTGGGAGACCAGTAGTAGTTTTCGAAATACATTTGGGGGCATTCTGTAATCTGTGGACGTTCAGAGTGTTGATGAAACACAGAAATTGCATCGGTATTGAATACAACAAGCACAACGAGCACTTTTCTCCATGGGAGTAATGTCTCAAACTGTCTACGCTTTTATCGATTCCTGGGAGACCAGTAGTAGTTTTCCAAATACATTTGGAGGCATTCTGTAATCTGTGGACGTTCAGAGTGTTGATGAAACACAGAAATTGCATCGGTATTGAATACAACACGCACCACGAGCACTTTTCTCCATGGGAGTAATGTCTCAAACTGTCTACGCTTTTATCGATTCCTGGGAGACCAGTAGTAGTTTTCCAAATACATTTGGAGGCATTCTGTAATCTGTGGACGTTCAGAGTGTTGATGAAACACAGAAATTGCATCGGTATTGAATACAACACGCACCACGAGCACTTTTCTCCATGGGAGTAATGTCTCAAACTGTCTACGCTTTTATCGATTCCTGGGAGACCAGTAGTAGTTTTCGAAATACATTTGGAGGCATTCTGTAATCTGTGGACGTTCAGAGTGTTGATGAAACACAGAAATTGCATCGGTATTGAATACAACACGCACCACGAGCACTTTTCTCCATGGGAGTAATGTCTCAAACTGTCTACGCTTTTATCGATTCCTGGGAGACCAGTAGTAGTTTTCGAAATACGTTTGGAGGCATTCTGTAATCTGTGGACGTTCAGAGTGTTGATGAAACACAGAAATTGCATCGGTATTGAATACAACACGAACCATGAGCACTTTTCTCCATGGGAGTAATGTCTCAAACTGTCTACGCTTTTATCGATTCCTGGGAGACCAGTAGTAGTTTTCGAAATACATTTGGAGGCATTCTGTAATCTGTGGACGTTCAGAGTGTTGATGAAACACAGAAATTGCATCGGTATTGAATACAACACGCACCACGAGCACTTTTCTCCATGGGAGTAATGTCTCAAACTGTCTACGCTTTTATCGATTCCTGGGAGACCAGTAGTAGTTTTCGAAATACATTTGGACGCATTCTGTAATCTGTGGACGTTCAGAGTGTTGATGAAACACAGAAATTGCATCGGTATTGAATACAACACGCACCACGAGCACTTTTCTCCATGGGAGTAATGTCTCAAACTGTCTACGCTTTTATCGATTCCTGGGAGACCAGTAGTAGTTTTCGAAATACATTTGGAGGCATTCTGTAATCTGTGGACGTTCAGAGTGTTGATGAAACACAGAAATTGCATCGGTATTGAATACAACACGCACCACGAGCACTTTTCTCCATGGGAGTAATGTCTCAAACTGTCTACGCTTTTATCGATTCCTGGGAGACCAGTAGTAGTTTTCGAAATACATTTGGGGGCATTCTTTGATCTGTGGACGTTCAGAGTGTTGATGAAACACAGAAATTGCATCGGTATTGAATACAACACGCACCACGAGCACTTTTCTCAATGGGAGTAATGTCTCAAACTGTCTACGCTTTTATCGATTCCTGGGAGACCAGTAGTAGTTTTCGAAATACATTTGGAGGCATTCTGTAATCTGTGGACGTCAGAGTGTTGATGAAACACAGAAATTGCATCGGTATTGAATACAACACGCACCACGAGCACTTTTCTCCATCGGAGTAATGTCTCAAACTGTCTACGCTTTTATCGATTCCTGGGAGACCAGTAGTAGTTTTCGAAACACAATTGGAAGCATTCTGTAATCTGTGGACGTTCAGAGTGTTGATGAAACACAGAAATTGCATCGGTATTGAATACAACACGCACCACGAGCACTTTTCTCCATGGGAGTAATGTCTCAAACTGTCTACGCTTTTATCGATTCCTGGGAGACCAGTAGTAGTTTTCGAAATACATTTGGAGGCATTCTGTAATCTGTGGACGTTCAGAGTGTTGATGAAACACAGAAATTGCATCGGTATTGAATACAACACGCACCACGAGCACTTTTCTCCATGGGAGTAATGTCTCAAACTGTCTACGCTTTTATCGATTCCTGGGAGACCAGTAGTAGTTTTCGAAATACATTTGGAGGCATTCTGTAATCTGTGGACGTTCAGAGTGTTGATGAAACACAGAAATTGCATCGGTATTGAATACAACACGCACCACGAGCACTTTTCTCCATCGGAGTAATGTCTCAAACTGTCTACGCTTTTATCGATTCCTGGGAGACCAGTAGTAGTTTTCGAAATACATTTGGAGGCATTCTGTAATCTGTGGACGTTCAGAGTGTTGATGAAACACAGAAATTGCATCGGTATTGAATACAACACGCACCACGAGCACTTTTCTCCATCGGAGTAATGTCTCAAACTGTCTACGCTTTTATCGATTCCTGGGAGACCAGTAGTAGTTTTCGAAATACATTTGGGGGCATTCTGTAATCTGTGGACGTTCAGAGTGTTGATGAAACACAGAAATTGCATCGGTATTGAATACAACACGCACCACGAGCACTTTTCTCCATGGGAGTAATGTCTCAAACTGTCTACGCTTTTATCGATTCCTGGGAGACCAGTAGTAGTTTTCCAAATACATTTGGAGGCATTCTGTAATCTGTGGACGTTCAGAGTGTTGATGAAACACAGAAATTGCATCGGTATTGAATACAACACGCACCACGAGCACTTTTCTCCATGGGAGTAATGTCTCAAACTGTCTACGCTTTTATCGATTCCTGGGAGACCAGTAGTAGTTTTCCAAATACATTTGGAGGCATTCTGTAATCTGTGGACGTTCAGAGTGTTGATGAAACACAGAAATTGCATCGGTATTGAATACAACACGCACCACGAGCACTTTTCTCCATGGGAGTAATGTCTCAAACTGTCTACGCTTTTATCGATTCCTGGGAGACCAGTAGTAGTTTTCGAAATTCATTTGGAGGCATTCTGTAATCTGTGGACGTTCAGAGTGTTGATGAAACACAGAAATTGCATCGGTATTGAATACAACACGCACCACGAGCACTTTTCTCCATGGGAGTAATGTCTCAAACTGCCTACGCTTTTATCGATTCCTGGGAGACCAGTAGTAGTTTTCCAAATACATTTGGAGGCATTCTGTAATCTGTGGACGTTCAGAGTGTTGATGAAACACAGAAATTGCATCGGTATTGAATACAACACGCACCACGAGCACTTTTCTCCATCGGAGTAATGTCTCAAACTGTCTACGCTTTTATCGATTCCTGGGAGACCAGTAGTAGTTTTCCAAATACATTTGGAGGCATTCTGTAATCTGTGGACGTTCAGAGTGTTGATGAAACACAGAAATTGCATCGGTATTGAATACAACACGCACCACGAGCACTTTTCTCCATCGGAGTAATGTCTCAAACTGTCTACGCTTTTATCGATTCCTGGGAGACCAGTAGTAGTTTTCGAAATACATTTGGAGGCATTCTGTAATCTGTGGACGTTCAGAGTGTTGATGAAACACAGAAATTGCATCGGTATTGAATACAACACGCACCACGAGCACTTTTCTCCATCGGAGTAATGTCTCAAACTGTCTACGCTTTTATCGATTCCTGGGAGACCAGTAGTAGTTTTCGAAATACATTTGGGGGCATTCTGTAATCTGTGGACGTTCAGAGTGTTGATGAAACACAGAAATTGCATCGGTATTGAATACAACACGCACCACGAGCACTTTTCTCCATGGGAGTAATGTCTCAAACTGTCTACGCTTTTATCGATTCCTGGGAGACCAGTAGTAGTTTTCCAAATACATTTGGAGGCATTCTGTAATCTGTGGACGTTCAGAGTGTTGATGAAACACAGAAATTGCATCGGTATTGAATACAACACGCACCACGAGCACTTTTCTCCATGGGAGTAATGTCTCAAACTGTCTACGCTTTTATCGATTCCTGGGAGACCAGTAGTAGTTTTCCAAATACATTTGGAGGCATTCTGTAATCTGTGGACGTTCAGAGTGTTGATGAAACACAGAAATTGCATCGGTATTGAATACAACACGCACCACGAGCACTTTTCTCCATGGGAGTAATGTCTCAAACTGTCTACGCTTTTATCGATTCCTGGGAGACCAGTAGTAGTTTTCCAAATACATTTGGAGGCATTCTGTAATCTGTGGACGTTCAGAGTGTTGATGAAACACAGAAATTGCATCGGTATTGAATACAACACGCACCACGAGCACTTTTCTCCATGGGAGTAATGTCTCAAACTGCCTACGCTTTTATCGATTCCTGGGAGACCAGTAGTAGTTTTCCAAATACATTTGGAGGCATTCTGTAATCTGTGGACGTTCAGAGTGTTGATGAAACACAGAAATTGCATCGGTATTGAATACAACACGCACCACGAGCACTTTTCTCCATGGGAGTAATGTCTCAAACTGTCTACGCTTTTATCGATTCCTGGGAGACCAGTAGTAGTTTTCCAAATACATTTGGAGGCATTCTGTAATCTGTGGACGTTCAGAGTGTTGATGAAACACAGAAATTGCATCGGTATTGAATACAACACGCACCACGAGCACTTTTCTCCATCGGAGTAATGTCTCAAACTGTCTACGCTTTTATCGATTCCTGGGAGACCAGTAGTAGTTTTCGAAATACATTTGGAGGCATTCTGTAATCTGTGGACGTTCAGAGTGTTGATGAAACACAGAAATTGCAACGGTATTGAATACAACACGCACCACGAGCACTTTTCTCCATGGGAGTAATGTCTCAAACTGTCTACGCTTTTATCGATTCCTGGGAGACCAGTAGTAGTTTTCGAAATACATTTGGAGGCATTCTGTAATCTGTGGACGTTCAGAGTGTTGATGAAACACAGAAATTGCATCGGTATTGAATACAACACGCACCACGAGCACTTTTCTCCATGGGAGTAATGTCTCAAACTGTCTACGCTTTTATCGATTCCTGGGAGACCAGTAGTAGTTTTCGAAATACATTTGGGGGCATTCTGTAATCTGTGGACGTTCAGAGTGTTGATGAAACACAGAAATTGCATCGGTATTGAATACAACACGCACCACGAGGACTTTTCTCCATGGGAGTAATGTCTCAAACTGTCTACGCTTTTATCGATTCCTGGGAGACCAGTAGTAGTTTTCGAAATACATTTGGAGGCATTCTGTAATCTGTGGACGTTCAGAGTGTTGATGAAACACAGAAATTGCATCGGTATTGAATACAACACGCACCACGAGCACTTTTCTCCATGGGAGTAATGTCTCAAACTGCCTACGCTTTTATCGATTCCTGGGAGACCAGTAGTAGTTTTCCAAATACATTTGGAGGCATTCTGTAATCTGTGGACGTTCAGAGTGTTGATGAAACACAGAAATTGCATCGGTATTGAATACAACACGCACCACGAGCACTTTTCTCCATCGGAGTAATGTCTCAAACTGTCTACGCTTTTATCGATTCCTGGGAGACCAGTAGTAGTTTTCCAAATACATTTGGAGGCATTCTGTAATCTGTGGACGTTCAGAGTGTTGATGAAACACAGAAATTGCATCGGTATTGAATACAACACGCACCACGAGCACTTTTCTCCATCGGAGTAATGTCTCAAACTGTCTACGCTTTTATCGATTCCTGGGAGACCAGTAGTAGTTTTCGAAATACATTTGGAGGCATTCTGTAATCTGTGGACGTTCAGAGTGTTGATGAAACACAGAAATTGCATCGGTATTGAATACAACACGCACCACGAGCACTTTTCTCCATCGGA